>NC_086334.1:17879136-19148191 GCF_032445375.1 Bacillus rossius redtenbacheri | reverse complement strand
CCGTGTCTCTCGCGCGACTCGGTCAAGAGCCTCGGCCTGCCGTCTCCCGACAAGTGGTGAGCCGACGCCCGCTCGCTGCGATAGCAACTTGTGATAAAAGTTCCTGCCGTGTCACACTGACACGTTCTACGTGGCCTGTGAACCATGGTTCTAGCTGTGAAGCGTTTGCTCGTTGACTGCGATCCACAAAGATGTAAATTACCAAATTATTATTATTATTATTATTTACCTTTTGGGATAGCAATTTTTACAGCGGTTTAAGTATGTGCCCTTTTTCTAAAATAAATGTCGTGCAGAAAACGTGTTTTTTTTTTATGACTTCGCTGCAATATAATTTATGTTTAGAGCTGTTCAAATGGTGACTACAAGTCAGTTTCCAAAGTGTTCGATTTTAAATAGTGTATCATAAATTCAGAGTTGGTCGTTGTTGCAGGCAAAGTGATTTAATATGGAAACCCTTGCAGCATTCTATAAGCCAGTTACTGTATTTCCTCTACTAAGCCGCGACCATGGGTAAGCTTGGCATCCTTAATATTTATGTTATAACCAAAAATTTTGTTATGTAGAATAAGCCTTGTACTAACCTTTTCAAAACAGTACTTGGCAACCATATTTTAACATTTTTATTAAATGTTTATTCTGGACTAAAGCGTAGAAAATTTTAAGTCTCTTTAAGGTTTTCTTTAAAACAAATAGCATTATTGGTACTTGTGCTGGCGTCTGCGTGTTATTTTTTTCAGTATCCTGTATTATTGCAATCGTAAGAATCAATATTTACACTAAAACATTTAATGTTTAAGAACCAACTCTAAAAATATCTGGAAGTAAATATTTTATTAATGGATGAGCTGTGAATAACGTGTTTATTACGATAATAGGAGAACAAGTTTCTCAAATGTAAAATGGCTACCAACAGCTGTTGTTTTGTTTAATGCAGTGAACCACCTTAACATCTCTGCCACTAATGACCAATATCAGTGTTATGTTACAAAGATTATGAGCTAAATAAATTGTAAAATTGCTTTAGAAACAGACACTAAAATTCTCACCTTTAAAATACATTTTCATTGCAATACCACCTACATATATTCAAAAACAAATTTTGTTTCCCTACAGCCATGTATCAAATTCCAAGACAACATACTTCTTTCCCGCAGCACAATTTCCCATTTTCTCCGCTTCTTTAATCATTTTAAGTTATTCAGCTACCGTAAATGATTGAAACCACAATCCTTTAGTAATCATTGCAATGTCTTTCTTACAGATGCACTCTCTTAAACCACATGCAATGTTTCCACTTCCCGATAAACAACAGGAGATTTTAACCTTCGAGTTTGACAGAACTTATGGTATGCAGTATTGCCATGTGGCATTGTCAAGATTTGAATAAGCAGCGCACCATGCTTTTTCAACACACATTTTACAAAAAAATTGTGCGTGGCTTATTCTGGTGTTCTGTTAGTTAAATCTTTAGAAAGGACTAAAATTTTAGAGTGCAGTCAAAGGGGCAAAAGAAGAGGCTAATGACAATGAACCCAATGTGAAAATGGGAATGAAACTATGAGCAAATGGATGCCAAATTAGTTAAATTACTAATTATATAATTCTAATTCAGAATGTAGTGTTTTCAAACATAAAAAATGATAAGACTGTAAGTTTTGATATAATTATAACAAAAAACTTGAAATTATGGATACATGTTTGCAACTACTATTACAATACTAAAGTGCTAGCACATGTTAAACTAGCATTTGTTTTTGTGTACAGCAATTGTTCTTAATAAATACAAGTTTTTATATAGCAGTTTTTCAGGGGTATTAAATGAAATTCCATTAACATAAATTATTAGTCAATAGCCAATGTTTTTTGTAAGTTGCACAGTTGTAGTGTTCAATTGTGTTGGATATATGTATATCAGTTTGTTGAAAGTTCATATTTTATCATATTTTCAATGATAGTGGTCTCATTTACTGATACCTTTGGTTTTATTTTCTTGTCTTGCATTTAACATTTTATTGTTTATAATATATGTATATATGTTTCTTTTTAATATACTCATATTGGAAACCTGCAGAAAATGTTCCATTGCTAGAGGCAAGATTATAATTATGGTGAATAGTGATAAAACTGAATTAACCGAGAAATGGAAGTCAATATACCGCCAAACCGCAAAATGGAAGACAATACTACGCACTGAAATGGAAGGCAAAAACAAAATGCAGAATAATTCACCCCAATAACTTAATTTGTTTGTAAAATAATACAGAATTCATTAAATATATCTTTAACTTAGGCCTAAATACCGTATTGGTCCGAATATAAGGCGACCATTTTTACATAAACGAGAGATGCGAAAATTGGAAGTCGCCTTATTTTCGCACCCAAGACGTCAGCACCGCAAGCATTAGTTCCGAGCTGAAAGCTACAGTAGAAACATTGTTAAACAAAATGTTCACAATTTTTTATATTAACTAAAACCCACCCAATATTGCAGTAATTCACAATTGTTTAAAGTTGAAAATTAAAATATTTGTTCTTGAGTAAAAATGTGAATGTTGAAGCATCTCAAAATGGCAACCTTTTATTACACAATTCATATTTGTACTTTGTGTACAATTGCGTGTTAATATTTACGGTAATTTATTTTCAGATTTTTAACGAAATATTTGTACTAAAATATCACAGCTATTTTCAGAACAATTGTTTACATTTACAAACAGAAAATGTTAAGAACATTTCAGATGTAATGTTTGGAAATTCACGGCTGCCAACTGTCTTTCCACAATATTTCTTTGTTGTAAAACGAACATTGCCGAACACGCACGAAGACGCCATATTTACAGGAATTTGGTACGTTGCTTCAAAAGCTATTTTAATAGTTTCACAGTAATCCACTCTTTATTTATGTAAAAACCTTTCAAACAACATAATTATCATAGATTATTCTTTAAAATTCATAGGACAGAGACTCTGTCAGAGAGTAATATGGACAAATATTCGTGGTCACGTCACCGAAGTTATTCATGGCTGTATGCTTCACCATGGCAGCTAGCCACTTGTTTTGTTCCGGCAAGCTGCATTCTTTGTTTGCTTACTTACGTTTAACACACTACTAAATAGTAATACGTAGATTAAGTGTGTAATACTTAAAAATGTAAATATTTTCTAATTGTTTTCTTTTGACTTTTAGGGTAGGCCGTTCAAACCTTTTTTTAAATAAGTAATGTGATAAATATAAATTAATTGTTATACATAAATGCAAAAAGGATTTATCAACACAAAATGTATGTCTAATGAATTTTCACATTAATTTCGGCCAAAATTATTTTTACATTTGTTTGGCCTCCTGAAACTGCAGTTCGCCTTATATTTGGGCCAATACGGTATTATGTACAATGTAGTCTTCAAGCAATCAGTTTATTTCAGGGAATAAAATATATATGGTGATATTGTGGTTTTTTTTTCTTCTTCTAAATATATATAAAATTAATAGATTTTACAGTTATTATTCTATGAAAATGTTTGTTCTGAATAGTAGTGTATTTTACATTCACTTTGTTCTTTCAGCAGGTTTGTTTAAATATTTGCTTATAAAATTTTAAAATATCTTTTTTGGAATGTGTTTAAAAAAAGTGTCTATTTCAAACATAGTTTTTTTTAAATATTTATTTTTATTATTATTGTGCTGCCTAAAAAAATCAAGGCATGTGATGTAGTGTTGGGTCAATTTGAAGTCTTTGTTTGAGTTAATATGAGTTTTGTTCAGTTAACAGGATAGGTAGGATTTTTTTTTTTTTTTTCATTTTAAGGCCAAATTTTGTAGTTTCTTTTTGCTATGTTATTTTGATGAATGTTGCAATGAAATTACCATTCTATGTAAAATGAATATCCGAGTATCAGAGAAAAAAGGCGTTTTTTCTAAGAAACAAATCTTGATTTAGAGCATGCAAATTTTTAGCAATCAATTTTAATTTTTAAATGTTAAAATATTCTACCTGCTTGAAAGTATTTAGTGTTACTGTCTTGAATACAAGTGTGTTGTGTTGTGTTGTTGTCGTTTTTATTTTTAATTATTTTTTTTTTTTTAGAAAGAAGGAAAATTTAAGTATTTTGTAAACAATTTTCTTTAAGAATTGGATGTTATAAAAAATTTTCATTTGATTATAGAATATTTTTAAACATAAAGTTACAGTTCTTTATAGTGTACCTGAAAAATGAACCATTGAACGTAAGTTGCAGCCACAGTTTTGACAAGGTTGTTTCATTGATGTTCAGTAATCCAGAATGAGCACAATTTTTTAATCCTTGTCTGTACCTTGAGTGGTGTTTTCCTCATTTCATGGAACTTCCCATTTGTATGGAAGAAAGTGATAAACCATACGTCTATATGTTTGAGATTCCTGCACAATGATTTGGCATTCAAGTTTAATGTATGCAACATTGTGAGATGTTTAACATGAATACGACTGCCATGCTTATATTATTATTTTTGCTGTATAATTTTTGGAATAAGTTACTTCATGTATAACAATGTAATTGTTTGCAAGTAAAATTTTTCAAGAATAAATATATATTTCATTTTAATTTTGCTTAATGGGTTTGATTTTTGAATTCTGTTAAATTACCAGATATCACTGTAAGCATAATTTATTAAAAGTTATAACAGTTTAACTTTGTTCCCTCCACCTCACACTAAATGTCAACAAATCCACATGATGAAACTAATATGTTCATTGTCAAGATCGTTCTCAAGATAAAGAGCTTTGCTCATTTGTAAGTGTTGGTATATTTAGAGGCCTCTGTTATTTCAAACTGTAGCAATTATATTGAATGTTATAATCGTACTGTGTGTTGCGTGAAATACGTTGCTTCAAACATTTCAACAGATGAAGCAAAGTGAAGTTTAGTTGTGGGATAAGAAATCAAGGCGCCTGGCGCCCCTGCTAACCGTGGCAGGTTGTGTCCGATGCTGTGAACACCAACGTGGGCTGGAATGGCGAAGGCTGGACCAAGTGTCGGTCAAAACAAAGCAGGGTAGCCCTTAAAAAGGGGGTATTATTTTTAAATGCTATATGCGGAAAAATATCCAGCATGTAAATGAAATTGTTAACTTAACAGCTGAATTCAGCGGTATATCAAGAAGCCGTTTCTTTACCTTAATTTTTAAAAAAAAGTATCATGAAGAGATTGAAGCCAGTAAAAAAAAAAGGGAACATAAACTCAGTGTGTTATAAACACGTGATGGTTTACATAATGTCTGCTAAATGGTATAGTGTTGCATTGACAAATTATGATTAATAAGTAATAAAATAACTAATAGGTACATTGTAAATTCGACTGCTATTATGCCACGTCCTGAATATCTTGAGCGAGTACCAACTGCTGTGATATATTTGATTTGCAGTACACATTTTTGAATTAAAAGAAAACTGTAGAAATACTATTTGCTAGCACAAAAATTTGGTTTTGGTTGAAATAAATTGTTGCAAGATTTATTTGACTTGATTTATTACCCACCGTTATTACACAAATGATCTACAGAATCTAATTTCATCTACTGAAAATATTCCAATATAATTTATTGGTAAATGCTTGTAGTGCTTGTCGTAGGTTGCGAATGGTGCGTAGGCATGGCCACTTTGCGTCTGTAACCTGCTGGCCACGTACGGGTGTGTTCGTTTGAGAGGTCCGGTAAGGTAGAGAGAGCAAAGTATAGAGATATGTAGGCTGTAAACAGGCTCTAGACAGTGGAGAGGACTAGAGCCTAAAGCTTTCTGTTCAGCCTAATGTTTTAGAGGCCTCTGGGGCAAGGATTGGCTCAAAAAAATTTGGAAAATTTCCATTGCAAGGTAAACTAAATTATAGAATTGCAGGTTTTGAGGGGCAGAAATTATATGCAGGCAACAACTGGAAACTTGTTTTCTTAAAAATATTAATTCAGTAATTAAGAATTTTTTTTTATCATGAGAACCTACAGTTGCGAGAAAATTTTTTTTTAAAAATAAATACTAGTGCATAGTAAGTAAAAGATAAATGTAGAAAGGAGAGAGAATTAGCTGAGGTCACATGCTTTAATCAGCCATTTGGAGATCTTGCATTTAGACTTTTGCACTTTGTCAGAAGGTTCAAATGCATTAAGGTGACAGGTACTTGCTTTAAAATAAAGTAATTTACTAGTTATCAAACACCTTAAGGTCACCTTTGCTTGAAAATTTAGTTACATACCTAAAATCAACAGTTAATAGAATGTGCATACACCTTATGCATGTGATGTAAGGGTCTCCAGCTTTTAAAATTTATTAAAGATGTAGTTATCACTTAATGGTATAAATTTTATTGTTTTACATAAATGAATAACTATGACAAACACAACAATATTAACACTGCAACACGGTTTACAAATGTACATCCACAAATTAAAGTGACTTATCTCCAACAATTTCACATGGGTTTGTTAAAACACTATATCAAAAGATAACATTTTCAGTCATTTACCGGTAAAGGATTATTTTGGTAATTTAGGTTTTTCACATAGTTATTCACCTTTAGATTTCTTCTCCATTAAGCTTCCTACGACAGAATCCAACTTGTCTGTGAAAGCAGTAAAAGAGAAGAGAGACAACATCTTCTGTTTGCCTGCAGATCCCAACCTGGTACACAATTTCTCATCACGAGTACATTTCAACATGGCTGCAGAAAAACTGTCTTTCGAGGGATTGCACAGAAATCCTGTCTCACCATCTACGATGGTCTCTGTGGGTCCGCCACTGTTCACTGCAATGACTGGCTTTCCATAATACATGGCTTCCAGTGGTACAATTCCAAAGTGTTCATTAGATGGTGTGTACAGCAGACAGTCGCAACCACTGAGAAGGGAAACTTTTTCTGCATCAGAAGGTGACCTTAAGAAAGTGATGCTATCCTGAACATTAAGTTTCTCTGCATGGCTCAGCAACTCTTCGTAATATTCCACGTTTTCAGTAACTAGGGGATCATACCCTCCAGCCATAATCAAATGCACAAAGCTCTCCGAATCTTGTTGCCCTGTAGCCTCACTTTTCAAGGCATGAATTGCATCAATGGCCAGACCCAAGTTTTTCTTTCTCTCATAACGATTAATAGATAAAAATATAAAGGCATTCCCCAAGCTTTCATCATGAAGAACTGTTGCTAATGGTGAAGGTGTACACCTTTCAAAAAAGTCAGTGTTAATGGAAGGATATAGAATTTCTGGTGTGACTTTGATGCGCTTGAAAGTCTGCTTAAACACTTGTGCTGTAAATTTGCTGTTTACGAAAATTTTGCTTGCTTGGCCAGTTGTAACTTCCTCTAACCAGTTGAGTGGCGCTCTATATGCAGACTTCAATACACTTCCTGGCTGACTCAGCAGCTGGTCTGGAAAATGGCAATAAAACATAATGTGGGGCACCCACAGTTTTAAAATTGGCACGCAAACAGAAATGAGATCACAAAAAACGATGTCAGGTCGCAGATCACTGAAGAATAAATATATTGACACGTACAGCATGCGCAAGTAAGCGCACAGCGCAAAGAACTTTCCGAACAGGTGCCGTGGTAGCCAGTCTCCCACAACTGTAACATCGAGGGTGCCATCTTTTGTTTCGGTGAAACAATGGCTTGGGTCGTGGTGTGAAGTAACGAAATGTACAAAATGCCCTTTTTTCTTTAGAGCAAGAGCCGCGTCTACTACTAGCCTTTCGGCGCCCCCGATCCCCAGATCAGGGTGAAGAAATACAATGCGGGGCATCGTAACTAAACCAATCAACTGAAAATGCAAAAATAAATTAAATACATTCTTTTCAACTACGTAAAAATTAACTGCTTCCACAGTACTCTTCACAAAATGCACCTTGTGATCAGCAATGATACACGTCAACCGGTGATTAGGTGGCGAACTGACGTAAACAGTTTAACACGTCATGTTTACTTTAAAACAAAAGAAAACAAAAGACAAACTCGACAGCCGATACCATAGAACGAGAATTATGTAGACTGTTCAATTCTTTACCACAAACGTAAAGCTTTCAAAATAAGCTGACTGCCACACAGTTGCCCATCCAATCGCAAAGTAACTTTTCACTTGTCACGTATTAGCCTATATGAATATGTGTCACAAATATCGTAATAACATAATATGGGAAACACTGGACAATTAGAATTAGCACTACTGTTGTTTTCCACTTCACGCCGCCAGTTTCGCTAACATCACATGTTTAGCGTCTTTCTTACGAGTTTCCCATATTGTCCCTATTTCTATTACAATATTTGGTATCAATGGTGCGTTATAGTTCGTCGGCTGTTTTTTAATACCTAACCTTTAGTTAAATAAAAGCACAATGTATAAATAAATGTTTTTGAAACACAATTATAATGGCTTTGGTGAGCCGAAACTTTCTGAAAGCTGTGTCAAAGGCTGGGACATTTATGAATAGTGAAACAAGTTTAAAATGCATATCATCTTTAACACGTTTTAAGGTTTGTATTTGGGTTTTGTGTTTATGTGAAAGTAGATATTGTTTTGTAAATTCCGAGGTTATGTTACTTCTGACTGGACGCTTCAAAACCTACATTACTAACATCCAAACAAGCAGTGCATTTTAGAATTTTGGTAAAATTCTTGTGTCGCGGCTTTTACTTAAATTAAATAATAAAATTCGAAAAATACTTTTCTGGAACATTAAAGACGTTTATTTGTTCATCCTGAAAACGGCGGTTCTAAATTCCTACCGTTTTCTGGGAAAAAAAAAAAAATACAATATCTGTGCACTGACACGGCTGTCGCAATTTTTTGCTTTCGCATGTGGGTCAGTGTGTTTATGTTTTGGAGAATGGTTGATTAGGTTAGGTTAGCTACTTAAAAAAAAACTAAAACAATGACGATTAGTTAAGTTAGCATAACTACATTAAAAATACTCTCAAATATTTTTTATGGTTGCTTAGGAATTATGAATTGATGATATAGCAATCCTGACATTTCTTCCCAACCAAAAATACACACATGCTGCTTACCGTTATTGAAATGTAGACTTGGCCCAACTAATATTTTAATCTCAGGAGACATTATGTATCTGGGATTATTGGAGTAAAATAATTGGTTCTCTAGCGAAGAATACAACATTGCCTTTGGGCAGTTAAGTTCCTGGAATGAAGGTGGCGGGCTAAGTAAGATATAAATAGTAATTAGCCTGTCATGGGTCATAAAAGTCTATAGCAACCAGCTTAAAACAATGCATTTAATATGTAACAATTTGAATCCTTGGGTTTAACATCAATTCAACAATATAGTCAACATAATTTGGAGTCCAGCTCTGATATTGACCTTACTCTTCACACCAATAGATGGGGTGGGTGAGAATTATTCGTAAGAGCATTGTTATTACACAGGAGATGTTCAAATATTTTGTATTTGTCTGTGTAGAGATTAGACATAATGTGTGTCAGTTACAATGATATATGCTGTTGTGAAGACCAGTAAACATTTAACAAGTAGGGAACGCCACTAAGGTTTTTGGCTCTGACAGTACATTAGTTACCTGGTGTCTTTCTTGTAAGCTATAATGCCAATTCATTAGGTTGTGTGTCAGAAAAATAATATTATGACCTACCTATGTGGAAAATCCTAGCCAGATTTGTGAGATTCAATTTCGAAAAGTAAGAAATATTTACTATTTTTACATTTAATAAACAATGTACTTATGTACTTTAAAATCAATTTATAATTTATCTGAAAATAAATTTATTCTAAATGGGATCAAAGGTGGATTATTTGAATGTGGTAAACATAGCAGACATTGTTATGAACAGGTGCATTCTGTTAGTACTCCATTCTCATCTTATACCTTCACCATTTCTAATGACTTTATGTCAGAAAATCCTTGAGCTCTAATTCAATTACTAATTTGAAAAGAGTAATCAAGAAATATTTGTAGTTGTTTCTGAAAATTACTGGCGTGTCTGAAATAAATTAAAAAAAAAAAATCTTTTCAGGTATTTACTAAGAGTTGCCAGTCTAGAATATTTTCGATAGATAACTCTCGGCTCCTATTTTGTTTTTACTGTATCATTCTTAATGTAGGTAGCCTGCCTAATATATCGCTGTGTTTGTTTTGCTGGAATGTGACTCACAACAACATAATGCTAGTTATCATACAGTTTTGTTTATTAAATACTTTTTTTTATGTTGCAAGATATGCTGGGTACGTACTTTGACACAGGTTCTTTGTAGGTATCTGCTTGTGTTGTTTTTTTTTCCTAGGCTGGCCAGGATGTTTCGACATACAGCACGAAAGCTACTACCAAAGGTGACGAAAGCAAAATATTGCAGGACGAACCAGTCTTGAGGCAGGAGAAGACCAGCAAGGCCATGCGAGTCTATTTGGAACGAGCCAGTAAACACGGTAAAGCTCATTAAATAATTTGGATAGTAGCAGCTTTTTTGAAACAAGGCATATAATAACTTAAATAGGGAGAAAAAAATTCATTTGTTTAGAGAATTTGAATATTTTAAAAATGATATTACATGTTATAAGGTAATGCACAGTGTTTGGTGTTTTAAAATTTAAGATTGTAAAGTAACAACTGGGTGTGAAGGTGTAATAATTCATTATTTGTGTAGTAGATAGCCTAAGTATGTATTTTGTGCATTAGGTAGTCAATTTATAAACAGTATTTGTTTATTAGGTCTGTATCTTCAAAATTAATTTATGTAAAGACCTTTAGTTCTTACCTTGCTGATTATTTATTTGTTTATCTGTAGCTAGTGTACTTATTTAATGCAATTTCAGTACATAACATGTTGTCTTTTAAGAGACTGAACAGGTAGTGTAAAAAATCAACAATTACATTATTTCTAGCATCTATACATTTGTAATGTGAATTAATGCAGTGTTAGTTCGTACAATTGATTTATTTGTTAATTTTATTAACACTTACAATTTTTAACATTGTTTATACCATAATAAATTTAAAATTCCAGATGAATTCCTGAAACAGCAGTTGACAGATTACAATATTGGCAAACGGCACTTGGCCAATATGATGGGTGAAGATCCTGAAACTTTCACGCAAGAGGACATTGATGTAAGTCTAATGCTGTGATCACGCGAGTCTCTTAAATTTACATATTAGTTGGATAATTATATGCTACTTGTTTTAAACCATTTTATTTTATTGGAAGGGTAGAAATTTTATCATTGTTTTGCAATATTTTTTTGTCGTACGTTAAGTAATTTTTTTGGTTCTTTTGTAAGAAATTCTCTGTAGTATATTATCAGGGACATTTTTCTTCTCTGCTGAATTTTTGATGATATAAACACTCAATACAGACTTGAACTTGATACATTTGGCTTCTTTTGTTTAATATACTGGTAATTTTTAGTTATAATATAATCTCAGAAGGAGGGAGGCTATGATTGCTACTTACAGAATAATTTTGTTGTTTTCAGCATAGAAAACCACTTTCTACAAGTGGGCTGATGGGTGTTGTTTTGTGTTGCAGCGAGCCATACAGTACTTGTTCCCTTCTGGCTTGTTCGACCCACGGGCCAGGCCGCTGATGAAGCACCCCGATGTCGTCTTCCCGAAGAGGAAGGCGGCGGAGTTTGACGAGAGCGGGCGGCCGTTCCACTTCCTCTTCTACACCATCACGCCGGTCTACTACCAGCTGTTCCACGTGAGTTGCGGAACACTCCGTCTGCGAGCTGCGTGTGTGTCTTGTTTGCTGCTGATACCACACGCAGTGGCGCCTGCTTGCAGGATGTTGCCTGCCTCTTGGAAGAGCTGGACGACTTTGAAGACACCATGATACGGAAGCGGCTGCTCCCCGACCCAACCCAGACATTGTAAGTTCACAGTTTCATTGCCTGTCTCCCTCAATAACGAATGTGAGTGATAATTGACAAATAAAATTGGATGTTCACAACAAAACATTGCAGAGTAAACTGTTAAATAAGCACTTGCATTGAAAATAGATGTAGTAAGCAAATGCTCACATATTTTTTTTTTTTTACGTCATGGCACAGTTATTCTTTACACCCTGCATTCTGACCTGGATCAATGTTTAGCTGCGATGTATAAGAATTACTATTTTGTACTTAACAGCAGGATGTGTAGAGGTCAGGAAAGTCCTGAAAGTTACGGCAAAAAATCTAAACTGAAGGACTGGTCATGAAAGTCACGATAAATACTACCTGGAATAAGCAGTAACGGAGCTGGCATTAACGGAGTGGGAAGTTGCATTACTAATTTCCAGCTGCCTTTTGCTTATTTGCATTATTTTTTATGTCTCACTTCAGTTTATAGTGGCACATTCAGTATTATTTGTTGGAGTCTGTCCACTTACGGCTCTGTCTGACTCGCCACATTAATCCCCCCCCCCCCCTTCCTTTTTTTCCATTGTTTCTTTCATTCAAGGGCTATTTATAAAATTTTAACTCTTTACCTCTCTTTCATTTGTTGATCTGCCATAAATATTTTCAGCATACATTCACTTATTGTAATATCATCTACGTTGAAATGCATGCAAGTGATGATAATTAAGAAGATTTGCATGATATTTTACACCTAATTAATCACACTTGGTGAAATACTTCAGAATACGCAATTTCGGATATCACAAACAGTTTTAGGATTATATTAGTTGTGCTAAGTGAGGGATTGGTGTGCCTGTTATTCAAAATTGATGCATCTACGCTCATTTTAACTCAAGAGTGGTGTTATGTGTAGCCACATAAAATGAAAAAGCAAGGAGTTTGTAAGTATATAATGTTAGTATGTATTTTTGTTTTCTGATTTTTGATAATAGTTAGGAACAACATTATATAGTGAAGTGCAATAAAACTGAAATAACCCCGAAAAGCAACGTAAAACATGGCATAACACCCAAATGCAAGTTAATACACCCTAAACTAGCTTCGAAATGCAATAGTGTAGCATAAAATGAAGTAGCATTTAACCAAAAATTAAATCAAACCATAAAAAAAGGAATTTTTTGACAACTGAAGTTCAAGGTAGCCTATATCGTTATTTTGGAAAACAAATTGTACCAAAATAAATGGACAAGAAAAATTTTTTAATAATTTTATTTCGCATCTCATTGAATCACTTTTAAACCACAAATGCTCACTACTTTATTTAATTGTTCTGACCATTTGTTTTATACTACTTTATTAAAAATTAATGATATAATATAAATGTAAATTTTACCACTATTTTGATGGAGTAAGTACGTATTGCAAAATAGCTTTTACAAAAATAGAAACTATAACACTGAAATCCACTATTTTAAAAATGAAATAGGACTAGAAAAAAACCCATTAAATCATGTCTGTACTACTAATAGTACATAGTTCTGCATGCTGTTGGTACCCGGTTAGTTGATCACTGAGTATAGAGGGCTCTCTGTGAATCAAACTCTTATTTGTTCACCAGTCCGCAACAAACAAAAAACACTGACCTCAGCTTTTAAGGAAAGCAGCAGTTAGTAGAATGTCGTTAATACCTTTCATGCATTTATTTTAGTGTGGTTGTAATTTACTTTGTGTAAGCTATTATTTCTATACATTAATTATCTTTACATAAAGTATAATAATAATAATTTTAAAAAACTCTAATTTTTGCAATGAAAAGTATTTCTTGACAATGGATTACGTGCGGACATTTTAAAAATTAACATCTGACAGGTTGGTCATGAAAATATATTGATGTAAGTAACAAACACCCATGACCATGATTCTATTTTACTAATCTCTTTGTTTCTGAACTGTTTCTGTTCTGTCATTTGTCCACATTTCATGTAATGTTTTGGAGTTACAGATCAACTGGGTGCCACTCATTGGTTTGTATTTCACACTGAGTTTCACCCCATTCAACACAGCATTAGACTGAAGCATACACAGAATATTTTTTTTTTTTTTTTTAAAAAGGTTGGGGAGATTGGCTCACTTTGTCCACTGTTTGGTTGGTGGTAATGATAGATGTTTTAGGATTTCGGGGGAGGGGAGGAATATTTTCTCCCCCCTACCCTTCCCACTTGTACACTTCTGGCAATGGGTTGTGGAACCTTCACTAAAAAAAACACCTGTTTGACATAAGAACGTCATCTACACAAAGAAAGTTTTCACAGTCTCTTCGAAATAAGTAGTTTGGGACACAACTATTTGGCTAAAAGTTAGTCCACTTTTCCTGTTGCATGCTTGTGCTTAGTACTTTCATATGGCCAGTTAAAGTGGGTAGACAGAAAACTAATTGTTTTAGGATACACTTGTTGGAAAAATAAAAGAAAGGTTCAATAGCTTGGGTTATACATTACAAGTTTGTTTAATACTACGTGTCAAAAATACAGTATTTTTGGGTTTGTATCATTTTAATTTTACTGTACATGTATTGTTGAATTGCAGAACTACATGTATAGCTGGTACACACCAGACATGAAGAATGTATCTACAGCAGACAAATAGGTGTTTGTTCCCGTGTGATATGTAAGTACTCTGTTGTGTCTTTCTCTTGATTCAGGAATCTGTCTGGCTCACAGTGGGCTACGAGGGAACAGCTTGAAGTTATTCTGATTGAGCAGGTTTCAGAAAGAGCTGTGAGTAAAATTAAATGTGTAAATTTTATAGCTAATTTTGTATATATTTTTGGATGTGATTGTGGCGAAATGTTGAACTTTGTTAATGATTTGAATTCTATAAGTTATGTTCAGTAACTTCTGCTGTATGTGTCATGACCTGTTCACTAGCTAGTTGTTTGAAAATGATAAAGATAAAGAACACTGCCTAATTAGCTGTAAGATGAACTACGAACAGTTTGTTTTTTCATGTCATGACATTTCTTATGAATCATCAAACTAGTGTTTAAAAATGTGATTTGTATATGCCAACATTGAGAGAGATTGAGATAGAACATGAGTGGGACAGAGAAGGAGAGAGATTGTCAGTGAGAGAAATAAGTGTATGCAAAGAGAGATATGTCCAGGTTCAGGCACAAAAATTGAGACAGAAAGACATATAGAAAAATATTGACAGGTAATGAGAGTATCACTACAGATTAAGTGGTAGGCAGTTATATAAAAAACACCATGATTGTGGAATGCCACACTGTATGATTCTGTTTACTAAATTACAAAATAGTTTGGTGCACTGTTGAGTGATATTATATATGTACTGTGAAATCAAAAATAATATAAATTAAAAAACTAACCTAAAACATGAAGTATGGTTTAATGTACACACTTGAAGTTTCTTGCTGCAAATTGTTGAAGCATTTGATAAATGTATTTGTGCTTGATATGCACTTATTATTACATGTGTTTTAATTTTTTATGAAGGTAAAGATTAAATTCACTATTTGTAATGATGAATTTTGCTTTTTTATGCCACCATGAAATCTTGGCTATAATTATTTGTAAACTTAATGATGAAATTAGCTGATCTTTTTTTCCACTTGCTCAAGCTTTCTCCCTGTGTCAGCTTCTGGTAGTTTTTTTTTACTTACTGGTGATAGTAAACTGAAGTAAAAAATCAGATTAAATTGAGTAGCAATTCCAGTAACACACATGCTGCAGATAGTTGTGTGCGTTTGATGTCCGAACTCGAATAGCGTACCAATACGCCTGTTTCCACCCACCAGCATTCCTTTATCCTCCATGGACTCTATGCAGGCATGCCACGCAAACTCACTAGAGACTGATAATAAAGATATACATTAAATAAAAAAAAAAGATCTTTCATAAAGAGCACACATAAACAAAATATTGGTAGCTCTTGTATAGATATTAATATTTTGAATTCACCTTTCATTTCACATATTTTGTAGTCTACAAGAAAATTTGTTGGCCTATTCTGCACTCCCTCTAACACGGTGCTTGGGGAAAGATTCTCTCCCCCCCCCCCCCCCCCCCGCCATTGCCCCTTCAATCTTTCAGATCCGTCTCTGAGCGCATGATGAATCATATGAATAAATGTGATTACTGATGGGTGTGTTTGGTTGTTGGCAGCCCTGTGTTACTTTATTGAGAGTGATGTACTACCTTAAAAGTTATTTGCATTATATGACATTAATATTTTGCTTGTGTTTTACACTTATTCTGTTTTCTTTGTATTTTTTGTTTCAGTATAAAAACTTTGTGACTGTAATGGAACGCCTGTGTGAACACCCATATGCGTATCGGGTGAAAGACTTCATAGAGAAGTATAGGAAACCACTGATAAGCCAGGCGACCACACTCGACATCCCAAAAGTAAATATTAAATTTAAATAATAATGAATAGTGAATTCAGGTGCAGCTGGCTTTTCTTTATGACAAGAGTACTTATTACAGTGATTTATGTTTAAAATTTTATAAAATTATAAAACTTTTGACCAGGACTGCTGCATAAATGAGCTACTACAGGGAGGTTTGAAGTTAGCAAGTTCCCGGCTTGGTTGGTTGGGAAATAAGAATTCTCCAACTTGTTTGTATTGAACCAACTTGCAATTTTTTAATTAATAAATAATTTATGCTTGTAGTTAAAATTTTGCGAGACTGATAATTTCATTTATTTCTTTATTTTAGCCCCAATATGATGCAGATGGAAGGTCTTTTGTTACAATAAAAGGTGAGTGACCTAATTTTTTTCAAAACATTATCTGTACTATTCAGTAATTAACATATTCATATTCCTGACTAATGCAGTCAGAAGATTGTAAATCATTTCACTTAATGTTAATGTGTAGGTACCGTACCAAATTTCAACATATGTAAATGAATTCTTTTCATTAATTCAAGCAGATTTTAATGTTGTCCTTACTTTTATTAGTACTGATTACAGTTTTTACTACCGTCAAATTGTGTTAAGATAACCAATAATAAATTTAAAATATAAAACAGTCATGGGTGGTGCTGACGGGAAGAAAATTTTGTCATGGCTGATTCGGGAGAAGACTGTCTGCCCAACTCAAAGAGCAGGCCCATTACTTCTTGGCCAGCCAGACAGTCTGAACAGTGTGCGGCGAAGTGACACATGGATTGCACTGTATTGGGAACAAGGGGGAATGACAGGAGCATCCTGGGAGAAACTTACACAACGGTTGTGTCCATGCCACTCTCCGTTAAAAAAAAATTGTGGGCACATTCTTGCTTTTCCACTTGTTTGTTTTCTCACATATTCTCAGTATCTTGTCATTCCTTTTTTGTAATTATTTAAAGTCACTTAAGCCTCATATACCTATTTTTTTGCAGTAAAGCATTTATTAACATACTAATTGAAGTTTTTAAAATTATAATTTAATTAAATATTGTTAATCTTAAAATTTAAAATACTCAAGTTATTTAACACTTGCTTTGTAAATAAATTTTAGGTTGGTATCAAAATACATTTTGATTGATACTTAAATAGTGGTTCATATACTAGTTTTATTTTTCTGTTGTTTCTGTTATTTATTATGTGTTGTTTTTTGCTGTTATGATTTTGAAAATTGGTTTGAGTTGACATTAATGATAAATTTGTATACTTAATAAATGTATAATTAATTCAAATAAAGTTACGTACCTAGAAATAAAAATTTCAAATTAATACCAAACTGGGAAATATATTTGTCAAGTTGATAAATTAAATGTTCAGTTAAAAAAAAACACTGGTTAAAAAAATTCAATTACTTTTAACCACCCCTGAAATATAATACGTAGTTTATTGTGCTGTGAGTGGTTTATGTGTTGTGAATGTATTCTTGACTATACCTGCTAAACAAGCCTACTGTTGCAATGAGTTCATCAGTTTTGTTTGGATGCAGAGTGCCTTAGGAAGCGAGCGCGGGGAGAAGTGACTATGAGGTCTCCAGGCACGGGAAAGGTTGTCATTAACAATCGAGGTATAGATTATTTTGAAGATGACCAGCCAAGAGAACAGGTAAGACATTGTCCTGTTAGCTGATAGTGACTTGTATCTTAAATGATATTGTATCCTGTTGGTCAGCAGAGGTAACTTTATCAATCTGTGAACTTTCAGACTTAGTCTTACAAAAATAATAAATTAAATTAATATTGATACACATTGCCTGGTCTAGCGATACATTAATATTATTTGTGTGTTTTTTAAATCACTATATTAAGCTGTCAAAGTCTGAAAGTTTGCTGAAGGACCTGTCAAAAACATTTCTCTTTATCTTGAAAACAGTGTAAGTTGTGATAGATATGGTGTTAAGGCAACATCTGGAAGAGTCTTAATCCAGGCAAGATTGGGGGAAACTGGTATACATGGTTTCCAAATTGCTCCTTAGGTGACAGTGCAGCGGTGCATTAGTTGTGGTCACTATGCTTGCCACTAAATTACAGATCAATTCTTTTTGGACCTCAAGAGTTGTCTAGATGAAGGGGCATTTTTAGTCTATTAAATCAGTGGTTTGTTCGCTCTTGTGCAATCAAAAGTAAGGATTTTTTACAGACCCCGTTACTTCATCACCTTCGCCACTATCAGAAGGAAGAAAATTATTTGAATTATCACAAAATACCTCAAGAAAATTTTAAACAGTTAATGTACAAAAAAATTCTTTAATTCGTTAACTGTTACTAGTGTCCAGAATTATTTCTGGAAGCACATATCTAACCCAAGTTTAGTGTCACATCTGAAATTTGTAGCCCCAACATTTAATTTGATCACACATAACATTTACTATATTAGTTCAAATTAAGAGATTAAAGGTGAGATACAAAATATGAAAAATAAATTCCAAACGTTTTTTATTTATTAAATATAGTCACATGGCCCAAAATGTGCCAGTTGAACTGCACATGCACGAAGCATTGTTTGCTGCCAAGTCGGAAACATAAAACTTTCAAATACCCTCATTTTATCATTACTTACACACTATCAATTTTTATTGTTAGTGAAATTTAAGGACTTTTAAAGGTCCTTATTCAAATAAAGGCAAATAAAGGACCTTTTAAAAGGATATTAGGGAAGCTTACGAAGTGCCAATTGCTGGGAAGTAAGGAGTTTGGGTGAAGAGTGTCACACAACATTGGCCAGTGAAAGAGTCTTGTCTGTGCATCGGGCTGGCTGGTGTGCAAGTGGAAGGTGTTCGTGGAGTTTACTGCACAGTCTGTGCAACTGTGACTGTAGAACAAATAAATACTCTACTGCAAATGTTTCTGATAATAGTACTGATTGTGTTAGCTATTTAGTAAGTTGAGTAGTATCTGTATATCTTTTTCTGGAAATCACTCCATGGAAATTATGGATTGGTTTCTCCTTCATTCAAGACAAATGTTCGTTATCAAAGCATTCAAGCTCTTTGATTTGTGTGTATGTGTAGCCAATATTTGAAGACCTCACTGTCCGAGATGTGCAATAGGTAACTAAGGGATTCCATCCCATGGGGTAGAAATTGTAACTGCAGAGACTGAGACCTAGTTTTTTGAAGTAGTTTTGGCTCATCTGCTAGATAGTAGCGTTTACTTATGTAGCTACATTGATTTTGAAAAGTTATCAGGAATATATCCCAGTGAGAATTAATTTATTTTATTTTGATGGCCACATATTTTTGTGGTGTGGCATACCAGAAATTTTGCATATCATACAAATTTATATATTCACTCATTTTTTTTTTTTAAATTACAAAAACGCATTAAGTGCCTCTCACACAGTTAAATCTCTGTTTCTAAGCAATTAGTCAAGTAGTTAAATTAAATTTTTTTTAACACTTTGGATTTGAACCTCGAACTTTGAAGCTGTGTTTGCTCTGGTCTTGAACTACACTGTAGGACATGGCCAACTCATTTCCCAATAGTTTGTGTGTGATGCGCCTACAACGACAACGAAAGAGGCATAAATTACAATTAAAACTGCATATTTCTTTTTCACTCTCACGGTAGCGGTAGAGGAATTCGTAAACAATCGACTTTTGTTATGTATTCAATTGTGCGGCGAACAATAGATTGATTCGTTGAGGCAACTGTGGCCGGGAAGCGCAGTTGAAGAGGTTATTTGCAACAACGGAGTGAGTATTCTGGATGCCAGCGACTGTCCGCGTGTGCGTGGCGTCGCGCGTATCGACTAGCGACTATCGAGAGTCGCCGCGCGAGATCGACTCGGCGTCGGCTTGCGGCGCTGCCCGACGGGGACCGCGCTCGGGCAGTCGTGCGTTCGTCTCGCCCGAGAGAGCGTCTGTTGCCTGGGAGTCCACGCGTCCTGGCTGTCAATGAACCGACCTGGTGTCGACCGGCGGGGAAGATGAGGCGGTGTTGGCGCGGCTCCAGCGAAGTGATCGCTCGTTCAGGTAAGTGGATTAGTGTGCCGTGTGCCGATTGTGCACCGCGATTGCGTTTGATCATAAGTGTTTGGTGTTTTTTTTTTTTTGTATTCTCAAATGCGTGCACTTTAAAACATTCCTACCTAGCCGATTCTTTAATTTGCGGAAGGCAAAATATAGCGAATCTGGCATATATTTTTATTTTTAATAACCGATCCTTCGTTGTATATCTTTATTCTTGTTTAGTGATTCCCGAAAAGGGAAGAAAAAACTGACATGCACAAAAAAAGTTTTCGTTGAATTTTGTTTGCTATTGTTATAACTTACGTAAACGGAGAATATTATCTTTTGGTTGGTGGTAATATGTCACTGTCATAAGAAAATATCATTGTTACTTCTAGGATTACGAATATAATGCATAATACGCAATGAAAATTCACGAACGTGTATGATTTTTTTTTATAAATACACTCGTAAATTTTTGTCAAGTATAAGTTTGATACCTTATCATGACGAGGCCTTCTGTTAAGGTAAACACGTTGTGTATCTTCTAGTTGAGAGGTAAACAAAACAGGGTTGATTAATGAACACGCGATAATGAAGGCGGTAATGCGACTAAAAGGTTCGTGGCTAATCTGTCCAGCGCGGGTGCTTGTGGTTGTTGTGTGTTGACGCAGGCTTCTCGCGCGAGATCCGACGTGGCGTGAGCCTGGAAAGGAAGACGATAGTCGTTACAGAAGCGCGTGTTAACTTTTTGGCAGAGAGCACGCGCACTTTTCTTCCCCGCGGGCGCCGACCTGCGCGTCTATTGCAATTTTTCCGTTTATTCCGTCGTGACCTTTCGATGTCGATTCTGACATAGTGCCCGTTCGGCAATCAAAACAAATCAGTTTTACCGACAAGTGTTTGGAATGCTATTCCAAGTGCTCTATCGATACGATTCCCCATCACTTTTTCTTCTCCTTCCTTCTCCCGGTTCATCCGGACAAACAACATGGCGACACTAAACAACCGTCACATCTTCGTAATTTATCAGCTATTTATTTAAACTCTGCCTTTGCAAAACGGTAAGATACTGGAAAAAAAAAAAAAAAAAACGCGGAACAACATATGTTTATGAATAATTCCGTGTCGCAAACGATAGAAACATCTTGTGTTTGTTCAGCACGTAACAAGGGAAATTTAGAGTGAAGTTTCCCGCTGTATGCCGATAAATTATTCTACGTATGCGCACGTGTACATTTGGGTTGGAGGAAAATGGTATTCGTCGTACGAAAAATCTCGCGCAATTCACACAATGAGCATCTTGCAAGATTAAATGTTACACATTCACTTTATTATTTTTTGTGTCTAAATGTTATTAAAGTATAACAGTGTTTTGACGGTTACAAGGTGAATTCGTCGGATTAGCTTTTTAAAATTAAAAATAATAATAATACCGATGAACCAAAAATAAATATAAATATACACTTATTCTCAAGTTTTTTTCTGCATTTTATATAATAGTATATTATACTAACGAAAAGTATATCGACTGATTTAGCTCAGTTGATATGGTAACAGCATAACATGCTATAACTAATTTGTGAGATTGTCTTGGGTTAGATTCTTCAACAATTGTTTTTTTTATTCTATAAAATGGTTCAGGAAGTATTCATTTTCATTCACAAAAATAAAAACGAGAAAAAATGTATGTAAATAATATATACATTTTTCTCGTCTTTTAACCCCCCCCCCCCCCCTGAAATTTTAATGACGCAGTCTGCGTCGTTACCCCCCTTGTGGGCACCCCTGCTTTATCAATGCAATCTCAGGTAATCTCGCATAAAAAAAAACTCTTAACTTAATTGTTTTGAATAAATATGAAGACTTTTGAGCACAGTTTGAAACAAGAAATAATATTTTTAAATGTAAGTTTTGAAAATATTAATTAAAATATCAAATACGAAAATAATCGCTCTAAAAATATGAGTATGCTGATAAAGATATGCAATACAAGGTTAAAACTTTAACTTCTAGGTAGGTACCTTAAAATAATTTGAAGTCTTTAATTGTTTGAACAGAAATGAAACTTATTTAATTTCGAAAGAAAAAAAAAATTAAGGGGAGATTTGAACTTGCAAAACTATTTGTTGTGGTTACAACGCCATGAACCACTCTGCGACTTCTTAGGACGATGGAATGAGAAAACTATAGCTAATGCACGGAGTCGTTTACATTGGAATCATAGGTACGTAAACAGAAAATCGTAGGTGTATTTAAAATTTACTTTAAGAATGATGCAATTTAGCGTCTAAACAGTGAATGAGTGTACATCCAGCTTATAATGTAACCGTTGCAAACCACGCTCCGAAGCCGCCATGTTTGAAAGCGAGTTGGCGATCGTGAAGTCAAGATTCCGAGAGCCCAGTAGCAGTCGGGCCCCACACGCAACTTTGAATACCGAGCATGTGAAAAAAATGTTCCGAGAAATCGTCATTTCGCGATCGGGAACTCCTTTAAGAGAGAGCGACTCGGAACATAAACCCCCCTACCCCTCCTTCCCCCCTGGCCCCCTGGGACTTGCTCGGGTCGCGGGAGTCGAAAGAAGTCGCGCCTGTTAGGGCAATCACTCGCCAAATTGTCCATCACGCGTATAGTCCAGTGCAAAAGACGGTGCGAACCCTCGTGTTGCGGTGCGTGGGGAGGGCTGCTGCAGCTGTTGCTCCGTGTGTCGACGACCCCCTGTCGAGCCCCGGGCCGACTGGGGACCATGCACCACCTGAGAACAGGCGGCAAATTGAAAGAAGGAAAAAAAATTGGTTGTCTGTAAAGTCGGTTTACGGACGATAGTTTTAACGTGACAACGCCACAACAAAACATTGATGAAATGATCACATACTTTTATGAATAAAATTGAATCATTTTTTATTGAATTATCACTATTTCGTATGGATACAATGAAGGAGTGAAATGAAATCTACAATTTAATTGATAAATTTACTTTTATTTGCACTCATTAATTTAAAATGTTTAAGACTTTAACGAAGAGATTATTTTAACTATAACTTTTGTACATGTTTGCTATTTAACTTCTTCCAATCTGTGTTATTCTGTTAAGGATAGGACGATGATAGGAAAAGTAGGAAACGAATGGGAGTGTTTCAAGTTTAATGTGCCTCGAAAAAGTCAAAATCGATGGTGGTTCCAATCGAGTGGAAGAGAGATAGATGCGGCGCAAGCGTACAATGAGCGTAACGGGACAATGTGCGTAACAGGACACTTTTTCGTTCGTGCAGATGGAGTTCATAGATTTATTAGACGTCACGTCAAAAAAAAAAAAGCAGTTTTAACAACTTATTTATGTCAACCACGACCTTGCGTTTTCAACGATGGTCATGTTAAATTATTTAGAAATGATTAGAATATAAAAAATAAATAAGTACGAGAAGTTTCTTGTAACTAAATCGTAGTAAATTACGTTTTAAGTTGAATGACAAACATGTTATGTTACAAGAGCGTCGGTGGTAGAAGGGCTGGGACGGGGTCGTCGGCGGTTGCCCGGCTTGCCTGCCCTGGAACAGCCCCTGTTCACTCGAAAGCCAGCTTGTCCAGATTCTGGAAAGCCAGGGAATATACTTGAAATCCCCCGATTTGTGGTAATTTGTTGGAGAAATGTCATGCCCCAGCCTGCCATCAACCTGAATGTAAAAAAGTTTTTTTTTCCCCTTCAGATGGTGTTTTAGTCAATATTCATACACACTAAAAAATTGCATATGCGAAGTAATGTTAGATACTAAAAAAAAATTAAGTAGATGGTGAACTAAGCCAGCTATGGGTTGGCGGAGGTGGTTTTTTATTTATTTCTGAAATTTGCAAAATAAGTAAATCAATTAAATAAATTAACAGGAAAATTTGAAATTTTAGTCAAGGAAAGTCGGACAAGTTTTATTATTACAGAGTTGCGGGGCCGCCGTGTTAACGAACTCCATAATGTAAAAAGCAAACTTCCACTATTTGCCTGGCAACATTACGGTTTGTTAGGCTTCACTGCCGCTAAAACTATCGCCGCCGCCGTTAGTTGGAACTTTTCGAAAACAACGCCTAAAGTCTCAGTCTCACGCACCATGTTTATTCATTTCGTTATCTTGCTATTGCCAATATTTAAGGGCTTCACTGCAGATTCATGCCGCTATCTCTCTGGCAGTCCGTGTTTCGTCTCAAATGTTCTATTTCTGTTATCTGATAGCGGTAAAACGTCACGCAAGAGTTAGTGTCTACGAACACTTGCTTGACCTTCTTCAGCTCGAAGATATCGCTTGTTGAATATCTGGTTGAAATGTTGCTGCTCATCATGAAATGCGATGCGATAAGAGCGGTCATAATAAATGTACGGTAAAAATCCTTAAGCTAATAGCAGTTGGAAATGTAACTACCGCTGCCAGGGTCGGTTCCAGGGTAAGCCCAGCGCCCCGCGCTGCCATTTTTTAATTTTTCTTTGTCTAGTGTTATTTTAAAAAATATGGACATTAATGGGAAAAGAAAAATTAAAGTTTTGTTTTCTTGTAACTTAGTGTGCTGACACCCATTTCAATTTATAATTTCGTATTAGAAAAGAAAAAAAAACTCAAGATTTTTATTGCCACGTATAATGATGTGATTATACCGGAATTTCTATCTTAAGCATTTATAAAACTGACCTCAGAAAAATTTGCCAGGAAAGAATATTAAAAAAATCACAAGATAAATTGGCGGAAACATTATCAAAATTTAAGTTCCGGGTTGGGTTAAACATGTTTGAAAGAGTAATTTTTTTCTTCGATTTTCTAGAGGATGGCCTTCAAAAAGAGTCTAGGACTACTACTGACCGTCTGCGCTATGTATGCAATCGTTGTCTGCACGCCTGTCATCTAGACATCCCGCAATGCTTGCAACAGCATCTTGCTGCCTACCTTCCGGGAAAAGTATTTGTTTCACATCTGTATTTTATTTATTTTATTATTTTTTTTTAACTTCTTTAAGTGCCGTTTTCGTTCATACTTCCGCAGAAGATTGTTCAAACTTGTGATCCCCAGTCCGCAAACATTTCGACGTCGACGAATCGATTGGCCAATACTTTTCGAACATGTCGGGAGTTTATCTTCTGACTTGGTCGCACTTTTAAAGTTCTGTCTCCACACGAGTGGTCTAACTTTCGGACTTTGATGCAGCTGTACAGGAAGTAATCTATTGAAGTTTGGTCAGCATTGGTTGGTTATGCATGTCTTCATTAATTTTTTTTTTAAAATCAAGTTTATTACAATCTATCTGTCTTTGTCGAGGCACAAATTTAATTGTTTTGTCTCATCTGTAACTGGCCATTTTTTTAAAATCTTTTACGACATAAACTACAGAAACACAAGCAGTACCAGTATGAGATAATTTTAGGGTAATGTGCATGCCATCATATTTAATTTATGATATTTTATCTAAATTACAATAATTAAAAATAAGCGACACCTTGAGTCGTTTGGCCTGGCAGGCAGGCAGGCAGGCAAAGGTGGTTGTTGCATGCATGCTTCGTGGCATGCCTGCACACCAGCGTTGATGGGCTGTTGAGATAACTATGCGTCTATGTTTCCGACGAAGGTTGTTTTCTCGTAACACGATCTATCACGCCCAGCGGTTCGTCACAATGGCCGGGTACTCCCGGCAATGCTGCGGACCCTTGTTTAAAAGAATACACAGTATTTGTGGAATTATTTCCTATATTTGCAGTACGCAGCTGTATAGCACGCGGCATATCAGGATTACCGAGTTCCCACTTAAAAAGGAGAATGAAAAATTCCACGAGATAATTGATAGATAAAAAATATGTTCAATCGCACGAGAAAATTACATAAGGCGTGACTCGACTACTTCTATCTCTATGGTCTCGGGAAAAGTAAACATATAACAAGATTTACTGAATTCTATTTTCTATTAACTAAGCCAATCGCTGAAACAGCGTTTTTATTGTATTTAATTTTTTTTTAATTTTAGTTCAAATATGTGAAAGAATATTGCCGATCAGTTACACGTATTTTGTTATATGTCCACGAGTGACTTTTAATAAATAAATAAGTATTATAATGCGTCGTTAGAAAAAAAACCTATAGCATCTTAACAGTGTTTTCGTGATATTAGGAAATTGAAGAAAAAAATTGTCTACTTAAGCAATTGATTTCTTAGTTTAATTTTCGTGACATTTCTTAAAAAAAAAAAGAATATTATATATGTATACCTAATGATATCCGGTAGGCTGTTGTAAAAAAAATAAAGGTGGAGGCTCGATTTCCTTCTGAAACAAGATGAGCCTCAGTTAAGGCCATGTGGGTAGATACTAGCAGGCACTGGCCAGTAAACAGGAGGGATACTACATTTTTGCTTTCTTGGAGATGGAACAATAAAGTAAGTTAATGGTGACTTTAACAATAACCAAAGGAAGCACTATACATTTATAACGGGTTTCGCTTGGATTACAATACGAGCTAAACAATGCAAGGTTGGTTTAAGTGTTTGTTTATTGGAGGATGACCTTTTTCCACTGCGTTCATATGTTACATTGAAAAATACTTGAAGTTGTGAAGTTTTATTACAGCATAAGATTATAAGTAGCGATTAAAATACCTTTACAGCCTTACTAAGAACATTATACATTCAACTAGAACTTATGACCTTCTTATGACCTTGATGCATTAGGGGACAAGGGCACAAACTGGTGGTATGGATTAAAAACCTATATTACAATTTATATTGTCCAATGTTTAAGTTTTAAATTATTTATTTTTATCAAACACAGTTAAGAATGTAAAAAATGCTTTTAGTGAATTATTCTCTTGACATACTTTCAAACGTGGTGCTGGGATAGACATTGGTTAAAGCAAATAAAATTTACAATTTCAAAAGCTGATCCTAGAGAAGAAATAAGTGTGCAATTACTATGATTTTTCATCTAATTAAAATTATTTCTTCGTGCAAAAATATGTTGTTATGGCAAAACTAAAAGAACAAACGGTATAACAACTCTATGTTGTACAAATTTTGACAGTGATTGTTATCACGATGATTTTAACATTCGGTGTAGTGTTCTCAAGGCCAAGCCATTATTTGCAGGCGAAACACTTAAAAATGTGTTTCATAATATGTAACGTAAGTATTTAACAGGGTGATGGACTCGTATACTGTACCCATATCGTAATCTGATGGAAATTTCGAATGCATGAAATCCATGCACTTAATCTGCGTGTTTAAGTTTTTTTTTAATTGACGCTCCATTATTTATTTATTATGTCGTAATATAATGTCGAGAGGTGATGCAGTAAAACAACAGCGTAAATAAAGTTGAAACGTGCATTTTCTATGGTCCTATACATGGCTTAAACCTGCCTTGACGCTACCTTCCGTTTCTGCAAACGAATGATTGCATTTAAGTACCAATTTTTGTCTCGACGATATTTAAAGATGATTAAATTATCATGAGCAGCACCTGAAATATTTCAGACGAAAAATATTTGTCAAAAGTAATTTAACGATAGTAGTAAATGATGATAGCTTACGTCAGTTCAAATATAAGCATATAAACAGAATAAAGAATGTTTCCGTAACATTTACCACGAGAAACAATATAGTTAGACAATTATGCTTTTAAAATTAAGTAATGGTTGTTATATTTTAAAATTTCAGGCCAGTTTAAAAAACCAAAAAAAAATATATATATTATAATTTTCTGAATCGTTTTCGTTTACATTTGTTTATATACAATTGTGTCTCACAGGGCCTTGCCAACAAGTTTCTAAAAGGTTTCATGTTGGTGAGTTTTCTGAAAATGATTTTTTAAAACAATAAATGGTTTGAATTAAGTCCGTCGAAAACCCTCTGTTTTGTTTTCTACACTATTATTTTTTTTTGAAATATTATT
This sequence comes from Bacillus rossius redtenbacheri, assembly GCF_032445375.1. Lineage (NCBI taxonomy): Eukaryota > Metazoa > Arthropoda > Insecta > Phasmatodea > Bacillidae > Bacillus > Bacillus rossius. The sequence goes on along the minus strand of NC_086334.1, from coordinate 19,120,026 downwards.
TCTCTATCTACTTATTAAAACTTTTAACACTTGACTTAACTGAAAGACAACGCACAGCTTAAACCATTGGGTCTATAAGCATGAAATTTGGAGGAAATATTCCTTGAGTACCGTACCCTGGGGGTTGCACTAAAGAAGGCTCTTTTTTTTCTTTTTTTTTAAGTTACATCCCTAAAGGGATGAAAAGCGGTGGTAAAATTTGAATGAAGAAACTTTTTCTTTTTAGGTACAACGGTGACATTTTATAAATATACTCCTCAAAATAAATAAAATAACACGTGTTTCATTAGTTTTGAAAATTCATCTCCCAATGGAGGGTTTCGGGGGCTTTACAGATGAAAATTCCCCCCCCCCCCCTTTTTTTTTTCTTCAAGTAAATGCTCCACGGACTTTAAACTCGGCAGTGACGTTCCTTATATCACATATCCATCAACTGGGGGTGAGGATTTCCGAATATCAGCTCACAAGGGTAGTTTAACCCGGGCAAAGCTGAGAACTTCAGCTAGTTACTCTACTTGTATGAATTTTTTTAAGGAGTTAGTTATAATAAACTGAAATCGTACGTGTGTTTAGTACTTTTGGACGCGTATTTGTGTAAAAAAAGAATTGCAATAAAACATTTAATTTTTTGTAATGGAATTTTTTTTATTTATATTGATATTGAAAAATACCAAGTGGGCCATGAACTGGGTGTTGAAAAATGAAAAAAGCCATCCCGAAGGCCGCGGGTCGGGGGGCACCTGGTTGCCAGCCCTGTGTAGCACGTGCGAGGCAGCTGGCAACACCGGCGCCCCCCCCCCCCTCTCTTCACCCCGGGGATCTCTCCCTCCCCCCCTCGTGTGTCTTGTCTCCCTCGCTCCATGCACCGGGGTCCGGGCTGGGAACCACAGCGTGGGAAGTGCGCCCTCTATGCCTTGCTGAGTGCCGCGGTTCCGCCCCCCCCCCCCCCCCTCTTTAGCTCCTGTTCTCGTTTCCGCTGCGCCTCGCCTCCCCGCCCGAGAAGGTAACGAGTCGCAACTCAAATTCCCCCCCCCCCCTCATCCCTTAACCTAACCGAAACTAAGTGAATTTTTTGGGAGGGGTCAATGTTATGGAAAACTCCAGGTGCGTCCCAAGGTCGGAAGCCATGCAGAAAACGGCCACATGCTTTTGTTCAGCGATTGGCCAGCCACGGCAGCAATTGGTGCCATGACTCGACTCTCCTATCTTGGATCTAGGCCACGATTAGTTAAAGTTGGGCCGAGGTGAAACCTTCAGACACTGGGGAAAACCCTGGGCTCATTCATGCACGGTTAATTAAGCAAGCAGGTTCAATACAGGACGTGAAGAAGAGATGTTCAGGGCCTGAAAAGTTCCAACTAAGCTGGGGTCGGGAGCTCGCGTGTGGGTTGGTACCAGTGGCGTATGCGCCCCTGGCGGCGAGCCCAACCACTGGCAGTCGGCTCGTTTCGCAACTCAGTGCTTTAATTAGCGCTCTTATTTTCTATGAAATTCGGCGAGCATTGCGGTATTTATAGGCAACCTAACAACCTAAAAGTCGTTAACGTTGGCAACCTTGATTTTTTTTGTGGTCGTTCTTTGCTGGAAATATTCACTATAAATGTTTAAGATTATCTATTTTGCAATATTTATACATCATTCCATAAATTCTGAACTAAAAATGTTTGTAAAATTTCTTTTTTTATTTAAGAAACGATGTTTAAGAAATTTCAATTTTTTTCTTTATATTTAAATCTTAATTTATGATATTGGCATTTCGCAATCGCACAGTTTTTTTAGTGACCATATTATGTACATTCAGTTGCTCCCCTCTGTCCATGATAAGTCTTCCCGTAGAACGAATTTTTCACAGCCGAACTAAACATGTCGTCCTCATTTAATCATTCGACAGCTTTCGGGAAACGTTATTGTCTCAATTTTACGCAAACAAATTTTTTTAAACAGTTTGCAAAGAAAATTAGTTTTTTTTTTTTCACTTAAAGGCCGGATTCACAGTCTTAACGCAATAGAAAAGAAAAATTCCGTTAAGGTCCAAGTTATCTATGGATTATGCGACAGTCACATTTTGCCAAGAACATTATGTACCTCAGTAGATTGTTAGTTTATCGAGTTGAATCCGCTAAACTTCCTAGTTTGCTCCATAAAGTATTTTCATTGGAACAATGACGTAACACATTAGCATACGACTAAATAAAAAGATTAAAATAAAGAAATGGTACATTTTTTAAATAGGGAGTACGTCGAGGAAATTTGTTATAGCCTGTTCATCCCAAAAGTTATTACTGAAAGAAATTATTTTGAGTTGTGTGCACGGTGGAAAACTCTCACTATTGTATGAAGACATAACCTTTAGTTAAAATATTTATCGTGATATAAAAATATCTCGATTTTTTTTCCAGGCTTGTAAGTGATCCTAGTCGTGAGATCCCACTAATTGAACACTGCGATATTTGTTTGTGGTTGCATATCGTGATCTGGTTGTCTATACGTGTAGTACCTCAGCTGGAGAAATAAGACACGTGACATAACAATAGTTAACCTTGTCTCATTACTCAGAGCGATGGGCGTATATTCCCTGAAGGGGGAGGGGGTAGAGCCCCCCCCCCCCTGAAATTAAGAAGCCCTCCACTGTAGGGGTCTCGCTGGCCCTCTTATGCTTGCAAAATTCGGACCATGAAAAAGGGTTGATAAACAAAGTAATGTCAAAACTATATTCCACGTAAAACTTTCTGTACCTATATTTTTAATTTTTTTTTTTTGCGTATTGCATTTATATAGGTCAAAATAAGGGCAGCATACGACGTGAAAGCACCGTATCCAGAGACGTCGTGTCGGTTTACCCCTCGCATTTCCGTTGACCCTCCCTTGCAAATACTACCTATTTACGCCCCTGCCCAGAGCCGTAGAAGGGTGGTGGCAAAATCCCCGTCGTTCCGGGCACCAGAGCTGGCCGTTTGAATCACTAGATTCCTTTTTTTTAAATGCATGAGTTTACCCTGATAGTAGTACAAGTTTATTGCTGATATAGAAAAGTTCACGCAGTTCGCATTCACAGTCATGGCCACGGTAACGTTTACAATCTTTAATTTTTTTTTGAAATTGTATTTTTGAGAAATTTTTCATTAAACAGAAGGGAGGACGCCTAACAAAATTATCGGCCACCGGACCTTGGTTTCTCTCGATGACTCTGCTGGTGTCATTGGTGTTTGAGAATGTGGTGATGTAATCGCGCAATTCCAGTAGATTGTGGGTTAGGGTGGAGGGGAAGGGAGAGAGGTGGTTAATTTGATCGCTTTGTTTCCTCGTAGCGTACGTAGCCTGCGCATTGCTTCCTTCGTCGGCGTACGTAGCAATTTGTGCTCCTCGAATGTCCCTGAGCAGGAAACAAAGCCGCTTTTTCGGGGAAAAAGGCTGCCGTTATTCTCCTTCGTTCTTGTTGTTGTTTTTTTGCAGTTCCCCGGACATTGTTTTGCGACCATTACATCGTAACTCTAAATATTTAGACGTTTTGCGTGTGTTTGCGTCGGTAAACACTGTCGCCACACTGTGATTTCGCAACCTTCGGTGGTAACTCACAAGATTGTTCCTAGACATTGCAAGTCTGAAATTCATGCACTGTGTACTACACTCATGCAGTATTCTCCGCTTATTACCTGTGTTTTTTTTTTGTTTCAGCCATTCGTTGGCTCACTCATAAATAAATATGTCGCTTTAAAAAATTACAGTGTCCGCGATCGATGGTGTACCCCTATCAAATATCACACTGACAAATATCCCTGTAAATCATTCTTTCGGTGTTTTTGCTAGCTTGGGTATTATTCATTGATGATATCCAAATTATTTCAGTATGTCTTGAAATATATATTTTTTCATTTTCATCAGCGATCTACGGCGTGTGTCTTACGATAAAGAGAGACAGGAATTAACTCACTATAGCCCGTCCCACTCTTAGATTGCAGTACACGGCTTATGGCGCGCGCTGTTGCAATATCTCTAACACATTACGAATTTCAGGAGATGCGTGTCTTTGTATCTAATTTGGATCGAACAAGAAGCATTTTAAGAAATCATATCGTAATTTATAATATTTTATACTATTACACATATAAATTTGTAATAATGCCACTTTTATGTAAATTTCAAATAAAAACTACCTATTGTAGACGAAAATTTCTTATAGTTTTCTTTTCTGTTCTAAAAATCCCATATATAATTATATATATATCACATTTTCATGGGCCCGATAAATGCCGTATTTTTGGACAAGTCATGTCCAAAATGACAAATAAAATACGGTAATGGAAATTCTCGGTCGAGTAAGTTATGGGAAAAATCCGAACAGTTGGTTCGAAATGGGGAAGATTTTTTGAAAAACAGAAGAATCGCAACAACTCCCATAATATGAATAATATCGAATCCGTTTTAACGTATGATAACTCGGATTACCTAATTCCGAAAAATGTTTTCTAAATACATTTTTGATACGACCAGGCATAACTGCATGGGTTCAAAAAAATTTTCACCGGACAAAAAAACGTAACTGCCTTAGTAGACACCTTATAAAATCTGTTTAAATTGTTTGTAATAATATCATAATTATTTTCCAAAACTTTGTCTAAAACAATGTTTGATAAGATGCTTGGTGTTGAGAAGGATAGAAAAATAATTCAAAATTTTGTACCATTATCGCTATTGAATTCCTTCGTATTTATTTCATACATTTTACATATTATGTTAAAGAATCGATTATAATATTTTTTCTTGACTAAGGAAGCCATGTATTTGAAATTGCTTGTAGGACAGAACCCCACTTATCTAAACACACGACCCTGTTTCCTCTTACGACGGCAGCGCGCGCTCTTGTACTGATAAGACACATCTTTAACAGCTATTTCCACGGAAACTGTAGAAGCAATTGAGATGGGGCTGCTTTTAAAAACTAATTCAATTCATTGTGAACATTTTTCTCGCTTTCGTCCCCCATCTATCTTTAATAGAAAAATTTTTTTCCGCCGGTCAACTTTTTGATGTGTCAGTTTGTGAGAAAATGCATTTCAATATATTAAAAAAATTATTTAAGTGAAACCTGTACAGTTTTTGTCTTAACATTTGTTCGGTGGCGTCCTAAGGCATTAATTTACTAATAAAAAAAATCTGAATGAAATACACATGTAGGTTTTCTTTTTTTGATGTGAAACATATCGGAATACTTCAAAACAGTTCGCAGCGAATAAGTTATGTTTTTTAATTTTTTCGGACACTTAAAATATTGTTAAGTATTCAAAATAAGCATTACCTGATGCGTATTTTGATTCTATACAATATGAAAAAAAGCTTGGTCCAAAAATTAAAATTTTAAATTTCGTTTGATATTTGGCAACAACGCACGAAGAAACAAGGACAGTGCTAACGGCAATCGGCGTGTGTTAGAGAGAGAGAGAGAATGCGCCCATTTACTTCCACACTGCAATCTAAGAGTGGGATGCTCTATAGGCGAACTTTTTATAATTCAGTCTCATTTGTTATCCGTAATTATTACTTTTTTACTGTATCAATTTTAGGGTGCTGTAGTGCCTTACAAATTACTAGATAGATGGTGTTCTATCTAACGGCATAAATGAAGGCGGGTGTAGGGTTGTGGAAGTGTGGCCACGTTTTTGAAACCTGAAAATACCACTCAATTTTATTGAGAGAGAAAAAAAAATACTAGAAGTAAGGTTATAACTTTTTTAAAATGTATATTAGCTTGAATTTCAAGACTTTAACATCATATATGATGAAAAAACAAATATATATTTATTTATCATAACCTTTTTCATGTATATTTAAAGTGTGATTACAATTGTTAAAATTGTTGTTTTGCTAAGATGATTTTAAGAGAGAGAAAAATTAAAAAGTTCATCGAAAGATTTATTTCAGTAACGTTTTCATCCTCATTCTCAGTATGAAAAAAAAATGAGTTGCCTGAGCGTGCCAGTGCATTGTCACGTGAATGCCAGACTTAACCAGATCAAGGATCACGTCTCGTCCAGTCAATGAGATGTTAAAAATCAACACTCGTGTCGTATTGACATATAGGCTGTAACGTTACGCTGTAAACGAGAAAATTAAGTTAGAACGGTTAATTTTTTTTTATGGATATTTCCATTGGTGTTAGTGTGTGTATTTTTTTGAACTTTTTTTATTGTGTTTTTATTCTTAAGTTTTGTTTTAGATTGATATTTATCGTTGAAATGAATTATTGAAGTGCGAAGTTTCACTGCTAACGCGCGTGGTGACCACTCACCGATTTGTAATATTTTTTTAAGTTTTCCTTTTTTTAGTCGCGTTATGAAAAAACTATGAGAGTGAATTTTTACGATGCGCGTGCACCATGTAACTAAATTTACACAGGATGAAAAAAAAAAGTTACATACAAATAACAATTATATGTATACTTTTAAATCTTATACTTTAGTGATTGATGTTGATACTGGTCCATATAATTCAAAACCTTTATTTATTCTAAATATTAATTATATAAATTGTGTGTTTATAAACTTATTGAAGTGTATTTATGTGAGGTTATATCCCCGTATGCATAATTTATTTGCGTTATAAATTATTACATTAATATTTTATAAATAATTAAAATTAATAATTAGAATAAACTTTCAGTATATTTTATCTATATTCATTATTATTTTACTAAATATATAATTAATTTTATACACTTGTTCATATTGATTTTGAATCCTGAGATATAATTAATTTTTATTTGATAGAATTTATACTTTACCAACCGTAATTATATCACTTCAGTCCTATTATTTTATTTCTATTATATTTTATTTGCATTCAAAATTAAGGTTAGTTTTCGTTACGCCAAGTGGGTATAACTTATAGCGCGCGCGCCTGCCTCTTCATTGGGCGTGTACCAACCCCTGAGAACGAACTGCAGACGTGACGCATCGCCCGACTCGGGAAGTGCCGAAAGTACAGCTCGCGGCCGCCAGCGGCGCGACAATCGCCGGAAGCGGCCCGGCCATTGACATTGAGGGAGGGCCTGGGTCGGCAAGTGGCGGTGCCTTCCTGACCTCGCCACCCGCTAACAGTAGCAGGTCATACCGCCGACCTGCGCGTGCGCGCACGCAGCACCTGCGCCCGTCTGCATCGTGACGTCACGGGTGGCTCCAGGGCAGGGACCCCGCGCCAGATTATTTTTTATTCTATTTTACTTGTTTGTATAGTGTTCTCTTTAAAATTTTTGGGGAAAAAAAATTGGTTGTCTGTAAAGTCGGTTTACGGACGATAGTTTAACGTGACAACGTCATAACAAAACATTGATGAAATGATTGCATAGTTTTATGAATAAAATTGAATAATTTTTATTGAATTATCACTATTTTGTATGGATACAAAGAATGAGTGAAATGAAATCTACAATTTAATTGATAAATTTACTTTTATTTGCACTCATTAATTCAAATATGTTTATTACTTTAACGAAAGGATTATTTTATCTATAACATTTATTCATGTTTGTTATTTAACTTCTTCCAATCTGTGTTATTCTGTTAAGGATAGGAAAAGTAGGAAACGAATGGGAGTGTTTCAAGTTTAATGTGCCTCGAAAAAGTCAAATCGATGGTTGTTACAATCGAGTGGAAGAGAGATAGATGCGGCGCAAGCGTACAATGAGCGTAACGGAGCACATCGTAACGGGACAATGGGCATAACGGGACAATGTGCGTAACGGGACAATGTGCGTAACGGGACCATGTGCGTAACGGGACACTTTCGTGCGTGCAACCGGCGTTCATCGATTTATTAGATGTCACTTCAAAAAGAAAATTAAAAATGTATTAGCTTGTAAATTAAAGTGCTCCTCTTCAATAACCAGGTTGGCTTGAAAGTTCTGTTTGAAAGAGTAAAGATTTTTAATTTTCTTGGGGAGGCCCTCCCAGGGCCCCCGCAAAGCTCGGGCTGTTACTGCATTGCGTTTTTTGAATGATTCTTGCAGTGGGCAAGTTTCACCGCTGCGTTCGTCTGTTTGTCGCTGTATTGTTATCTGTTCTGGTTACTACTGTCTCGTCAGCGCGCTGTGTTCGTCTGTGTTGTAATTTTTTTTATGGCTAAATTGCTTCCACGGAATTTTAACAGTTAACATCAGATGGATTTGGTTTGTTCTCTGTGCGTTTATGTATTCATCTTTGTTGTCTATTCTTAATGGGTTTTATTCCTTTTCGTACAGTGTAAATAGCGCCATAACATTGTTTTAAATTGACATTATTGATGTGTAAACATCTTAGCTCACGGTATACGGCATTTGGCAGGAGTAATTTAGTGAAAAATGACAGTTGATGAACGGAAATTTGTCAAATATGGTGGACCCACGTGTAGCAACATAATAATGTGTATTGTTGCTTTCATAAACATTATGGGACATACCAAACATATTGGTATGCCAAACGATGGTGACAAGCAACGTTTACGATTCAGGCAGCAAATTCTAGCGGCGAGCGCAGAAAGTATGTGTGTGTGATTCGGATCCAGAATTTTTATTTTATTTAAAAGCTATTTTTTTTCCCTCAGTTTATTTGTAATGCTCGGCATTGTTTTAAAGTATTCTACGTTAAATTTCGTGCCCTAGTTTCGTATTATAAGTTTATTTGCAACATGAACAACATGAGAAGACATGAGATTGCTCGTTACCTAGGTTAGATGTGTACACATCACTGGCGACTGTTGAAAGACACGCTAGCATATTTTTCCCCGTCGTATTTCTCCTCTTGGGGGGCAGCGGTGGCGAGCGGTCTGACAACCCGTCTCCCACCCAGGCGATCCAAGGTTCGAACCTGGATTTTTCGTAAGGAGGCATCGTGCTTGTTTGCCGATGGGTTTTCGGAGGTTATTACTTTTCCCTCCCTCTCCTTTTGCTGCTTTGTAGTATGTGCCATCTACTTCTCATATGTCTATAACGAGCTCGGTTCCTACGATAGTTAAACCTTACTTAATTTGCAATTACATAGTGTGTTGTCTGGATGGCGAAGAACACACACAACCTGTATATTTGCTTTGTCGCACCATCTTCCCGTCTTGCTTTTCCGGCGGAGGCCATGGTCTGCTACCGTTACTGCTTCGTTCCCCAGGATCATGGCCTAGGCTAGCGCGGGCGCGAGTGAGTGCTCGGAGGAAATAACTTAGGAAAATACAACTTAGAACAGTCATAACTTAGAATTCTCGAGAAAAAAAAATTCTCATAACATTAGACCTGTCATAAGTTAGAAATACACGGCGTAGAACTGGCATAAGAAACACGTAACTTGGAAACACACATTTTTAAAACAGGCATAAGTTAGAAATTTATGTATTGTGTGTTTCTAAGTTACGACAGCAACCCAGTGCTCGGTCACGAGGTGTGAGTTTTGAGGTCGGAGGTGGTGGGATGTGTTAGGGAGAGGGCGAATGCGTCATCTCCTCCGGTAGCCGTAACCGTTTGCCACGCGGCGTTGGCCCGGCAGACCGCAAACCTGCCTGCTGGCTCTCACGGAAACACGCGCCACACACTTGACACCATTCAGGGGTCTCCTGGGCGTTCCTTTGTTCCCAGTAGCTCGGAAACTACTGTCATCCCGACGGAACTTCCAACTTACGGCGCACGTGTCAACACCCTTCATCACCCCAGAGATGATATTAGGTTGATAATTTAACGGCTCTATGTATTTTCTCTTACTCAGTGCATACTCTGTTCGAACTTGATGTATTGTTATAAGTTTCTTACTGCGTGGTTGATTCTTTCTGCCCCGTCCAACTCTTCTTACCTGGACCTTTTTCCCCTCTTGTCCAGTAGTTTTCTTGCTTGCTTTAATGCATGATTAATTAATCCCCGCATGGCCCGGCCCAGTGTTTTTCCTGGGTCACTTCAGTCTAGGCAACCTAAAGGGCGCCAGTCATGGCGCAGCCATGACAGGTCGATAAACCCCAATCAGAACATAATGCACGCGCCATTGTTCTGCATGGTTAAAACCCCGCATGCTAGAGAGTACAGACTTCGGCCTGAAACACACTTAGGTCCTCCTCTAACCTGGACCCCTCCCACACACACGTAGATTAACTTAGGCTAGGAAAAAAAAAATAATGAAAATTTTTTAATCAAGCTTCCCCATTGCAAGAACCATTCAAAGAAAACTGCATTTTCGTTATTTTTTTTTGGAGAAAACCGCAAAATAGGAAAATTTTGGTAAATTATCAAATTTTGATAATGTAAAATCAGGGGAAAGTTTGGGAAATTCGATTGCAGAGTTGCGTGAACAATCTGAAATGCAGTCCGTCGGGGACGGGCTTGGACTAGGCCGTTGCGCGGCACACGTCCGAGGGTGTCGACAGGAAATGAGACGCGGGGTCACGTCCGGGCGGGGCGGCGGTGGCCGCGAGAGCCCCCCGTCGACCCCTCCTTCGCCCCCGGGCGGGGTGTTAGCTCGTGCTCCGCGGTGGGTCGTCACCACAACGCCGAAATACCATAACGCCGAATGTCAAAATTGACCACAACGCCGACAGCTAGAAAACTGCTGTGTACCACAACGCCGAAATAACAACTGAATGAATTTGTGTGTTGTGTTTCTTAAATGTACCTTAACGCCGAAATACCACAATCAAACCTAACCTTACCTAACCTAAACTAACCTAACCTAACGTAATATAACCTAACCTAGCCTAGCCTAACCTAGTCTAACCTAGTCTAACCTAACCTAGTCTAACATTACCTAACCTTTGTGACAGTCCTGCAATGATATTTTTCGGCGATGTGGTAATTCGGCGTTGTGGTACACAGCAGTTTTTTAGCTGTCGGCGTTGTGGTCAATTTGGCATTTCGGCGTTGTGGTGCGTCCCCCTCCGCGGTTACCCGCGGTCCAGTGAGGTCATGCGCCTTAATAGCCCTATGTTGTGCTTCTTCTGATTTATTTTTCTGTTGGAAAAAAAATGTTGTTAGGTAGGTTAGGTGTATTACATAAATACATTTCTCGCAAAAATTTGTTCTTTGTTTTTCTCTTGGGAGTGTATGTTTTCTGACGTCTTGGGGATTTGTAATTAAAAATTAAAGTTTGGTAAGGTTTAAGTAAGTTAGCTAAATAATACTTTAAATAGTCGTTAAAGTATTATAATTCTCGCATGAAATAGTTGATATTAACTACCAAATTAATTGTTTGGTTGGATTAGGTGAGCAACATTTCAAATTATTAAAAAAATCGTGCTGTTCAACGTCTGTATGCCACACACAGAACGTTTGTTTGCCAATAGCAGTGCCATAAATATGTCATGGCGGACGCTGGTGAGGTTATTACCATTCTTATAGTTCTTATAGTACTTTGTATATGTGCGAGTTTCAATCCAGTTAAGTGTTTGATACTTCCTGACTAATTCATCAAAGTATGTACTGCATCCAACTACCGCTACGTTACAACTAATAATTTTTGAAGGAAAAAAAAAAGTATGTCTTCTGAAGTGAAAATTGTATTCATAGTGGGTTCGTATTCTTGACCGGACATACGCTGTGTCGTTAATTTGTAAACCGTCCCCTGATTAGTTTTCCAGGTATTAACTGCTCACATTAATAAGCATAATTAAACAAAATGAAGTCCAATTATTAAATATTTTATTATAAATTCCGTGGTTTAAAAAAATGTTATGTTTGTATGAAACATCAATCAAAATTTAAAATTATGAGCCAGTTTTCGTAAGCGTGAGAAGAAATATTCAGTTTTGTTTCTAAAACGAGTTTCAACATGCAGAAATAACTAGAGCAGTGTGTTGTTCATGTATTTCTCGGCCACTGGTTTTCCAAAGGATTATTTTGTAAAAGTACAAAAAAATTGGTTGTCTGTAAAGTCGGTTTACGGACGATAGTTTAACGTAACGTCGTAACACAACATTGATGAAATGATTGCATAGTTTTATGAATAAAATAGAATCATTTTTATTGAATTATCACTATTTTGTATGGATACAAAGAGAAATCTACAATTTAATTGATAAATTTACTTTTATTTGTACTCATTAATTCAAATTTCAAATATGTTTATTACTTTAACGAAGAGATTATTTTTACTATAACTTGTATACATGTTTTCTATTTAACATCTTACAATCTGTGTTATTCTGTTAAGGATACGAATGGGAGTGTTTCAAGTTTAATGTGCCTCGAAAAAGTCAAATCGATGGTTGTTCCAATCGAGTGGAAGAGAGATAGATGCGGCGCAAGCGTACAGTGAGCATAACGGGACACTTTTTCCGTGCGTACAGCCGGCGTTCATCGATTTATCAGACGTTGTCACGTCAATATTAAAACCACGTCTGTGCATTGGCGGGAGACGCGAGACGTGCAGCAGTGTAGCAGCGGCGGGGGTCGGCTCTTGCGCGCGCCCGGGCCCACCAGGTCACGGCCCTGGGCAGCCTCGCGCCTCATTGTGGCCGCAGAGTGCGCCTCAAGGCGACCCGGGGCGGCCGCCCGCCGAAGGTCTGGCGGCCACGTAGGACACGGCCAGCCCCTTGCTTCTAGGGAACGTAGCCCGAATTATCTACTCTCTTTCCCGTTTGATTTCGTCCGGACGGCGGGAACCGCGTCAGGCGACATTTAACTCGTATGTTAGTCATTTTTTTTTTGTGATCTTCGGAGGGGACATACCAAGCGTGTTGGTGTGATGAAACTTTATGATAGCGAAACCATCGCCTTAATGGTCACAACAATAAACAATTGCGACTTAAAACGTGCTTGACAACATTATAAGAAGAAAAAAAAGTTTTATGCGGATGTGCTTCTATCTCTAGTAGTTTTTTTTTCCCGTGAGAATTGTATCGATGGTTGCGAAACGTCCTCTAGAATGCGTTGGAACTAGTTTCTAGCCTAGCGCAGGGCACCGTTTGTTAAAAAGGTTGCCGATTTTTTTTCTTTTTTTTTTTTCTTCTTCTGGGATTCGGTTCGGACACGTCCCTTGATCCTTCGCCATCTTGATGGTTTGCATTACGAGTTGATCGTCCCAAGTTTTATCTCCTCAATCCTTTGCTCCTTGTGGCACGGTCTATACCTTCGGAGAAATTGCTGATGAATCACCGCGGGTCATTACGACCGCCATAATAAATTTTACAGTATGCAAATACCGACTGAAAAACGTGCCCTAAGCTACGTTATATGCCCCGTAGTACGAAATGTGTAACGCAGCCGGACTATGGCCCGCAGTGGCTATCACAACCCCCCCTCTCCCTTAAGAGCTATGGAAAAGATGCGATGATGCTGGCGATGGGTGGCGCCAGGCGGGCTGTGGTAGATCAGGATGTGGACCATTCGACAGTAGGCTAAGTCAGTTTGTGTTGCGGTATGCCGTGCAACGGAAGTGAAGGAATTTTGAATCCACGTGGAAACACCTCCAAATGACAAAGCTTTGAATCGGTGGCTGAATTATTTCATTTATTTTTTTAAATTTTGTAACCGTATAGCTTTTAACATTTTGTGCAAACATTTTGAATTTATGGTATATATTATGATTAAACTATACGAAAAATTGATTTCTTTCGGCAGGAACGACGTATGTGTTCCACTTCTTCCTCCGATGTTCTTCATCGGCCAGATAATTTTCTTTTCGCAACACTACCAGTTTCTCTGAATTTTTTTTTTCATTCACTGATTCAAGCCTTTTTCATCTGGAGGTTTTCTTCACTTGGTTACACCTTTAATCTTCATTTCTCCGCCATCTTGTGTTATAGTCACCGCTCAAGTTTCACAGTTGTCCTATGCACGACGCGACGAGAAGACTGCGCGCCAGTTCAGAGCTCGTACCGCGCTAGAAGCACCAGCGAGCGTCGCACTTGTCATCCCGTCTCGCCGACACAGATTCACTCCTGACTAGGCGGGCCCCTTGAAAACACTACGTACGCTGAGAAGATAATGAACATCCAGCACCTTGATGTCAGGGCCGCTGCAGGAACTGGCAGTTTAATTGTGGACACGAATCCGAAATCGTGTAATCGTGTAATCATCACCGGAGCTGAAATGGCGCCCATATCAAAGTTCACTCAGCTAATGTCTAAAGCTTTAAACTTTGTTTTAACATATTAAGATGCCACAGGTTTATATTCATTAAATACTAATTTTACGTTAACAGCTTAAGAAACCCAAATTGTGAAAATTAAAGGTTAGTAAATTATTGTGGTCTAAAAAAAGGCTGAAACCAAGATGGCTTCTTTACTCATACCAACGTGCTGGGGTTGGCCTAGATGGTGTGAAGGGGAAGAGGGAGGTGGGATGTAACATCATGCTTCACTGCTTCGTCTGCCCACCTCCATGAAGCACTCGGAGAGTGTTTGTAGTACTAGACTTCCCAAAAATACTCGAGGTGCCCGTTGAATTTTTGGGAGTTTGCATCGCCTTAAAGGCGTTTTGCTCACCATGATCTCGCCTTCCCGAGTATAAAAAAAAAAGGCAGCGAGAAGTGTTCGCTGTAAAAGCATTGTAAATGAAGTGTACATAGAGCTTTGAAAAAACTAAGCAAACAGACTTTTAGCGCGTCGTCATTTAGCTATTTGCTCAGGCCGGTGTTCTTTTATGGTGCTAGTGGCGGAAAACAGCTGAAAGGCAGAGGCGGAACTCTTGCGTCCCAAGGTCATAGTGGACTCCGCGAACAACTTGGACCACGAACCGGTGGACATGAATCGAGTCGGGCTACGGCTGCAGTGGACCCGTGTTCCGACGAGCTCGCCAGAACGACCAAACAACGCGAATGAAATGGAAGTGTTTACGCTGCCTGCAACCGCGACTCTGCAGATTACGCACGAACACGCCAGAACTTGTCTGTCGTTCAGACCAGTTCGATTTTTCGCATTTAGTTGTGACGTCCACGAGCTTGTTGTAAGTAAACCAATATGTCATAACAATGGACGTAGAAAAGTTAATTAGTCTTGTATTTCAAAACCTGTGTCTTGTGTGATATGCAAGAAAAATAAATTATATATTTGAACGTTTTATATGTGTTATTCTGAAATACTCATAAAACTTTAATGGTTGACTCGAAAGATCGTGAAAGAGCATTTGATACTCTTCTTTATCGTCTCTCGCAGCAAACATTCCGTTTACATGTTGTTTTTTTTCACTACTCATAAATAAGTACTTAAATATCGGACTTTCAAGGAAATGCGCATCGTCTATGGGTTCCATAATCGCTGGTAGATATAGTCGCCGCACGGTAAGTTCATACTTTTAGGAAGCCATGCTTCAAGCTGGGATCTATTTTCAAGGTGACTATGTATCCTTCCGCCAAATATCAACAATAACATTGCCATGTGGAAAACCATGTGACTACCACATGGCAATGTTTTGGTTGGGTAACTGTCAAATAGGGATGTAATTAATGGATAATAAAATTACACTGCAGTTTTTATAATTGGTTAAATGTCTGTAGAAAATGTCATAACACCATGTTTAATAATTCAAATATTAAATATAAAAAAATCTAAGCAAATTTTTATAGTTTAGAGTTTAAACCCAGCGTGGTGCTGTGTCTTCACATAATATCTATAAAAATTGATGTTAAGTTTTACTAAATAAATTTTGCTGCTTCGAGATTACTTTATCACAAAGTGCTATGGTTGAAAGCATGAAAATTATGTCAGTATCATTTATGAAGAATTTAACTTTAAGAAATTATTCAGTATGAGGTAGCTATGTAAACTGTTAGTTTCCAAAAGCCGTGAGTGCCAGGCACATCACTGCCATTACATCAAGAGGTCATTTGTGAATAGAAAATAACAAGTTAGGGTAAATATGTAGTTGGGCGGTATTTGCGAAAAAAAAATGTTAAAAATCCGAAAATACCTTTATTGTATGCTCTTCAACTTCCTCTTTTCATTAAAAGAGGCGGAGGTAAGAAATTCCAAATACTTTAGGAGATATAGAATTTTTAAATTTCATCACAATACCAGTGCATTGATGTGGCGATTATCATTGTTTCTTGTTTACGTACGAGTATCTACTTTTTTTTTTATTGGATAATGATGTCACGTGATTGTTCGTGATAGGCCAGAATTCAAACGAACCAATACGTGATTCTTTAGTTCATTTATTGTTTAAAACGGTGTTTAATTACCGCCTCCAACTTAGGTGGGTTTTTAACGTTTCTAATTTTAAAGTCTTATTTGTTATTTTGATATTGTTGCGCAGGTAATAAGTAACAAAAAAAAAACGTGAGTTATTACTGTGCATCCTTTGTTACGGGTTTGTTAGGTAAGGTCAGTTACATTATAAATAATTTAAAACTAAAGAATAATTAAAATTAATTCACATTATTTTTAAAGTCGGCTTAGTTTGAAAGTATTAGTAATGTAACTGACCTGACCTAATCAACCATTTTATTAATTACGCATTGACGATTCGCGTATTCACGAACACACGGCAAAATAACAAAAATGGCGTCGCTCGAATGGTTCCACAGGTCTTGTATTGCAAAATTAAAATTTTTTATATCTCCTAAAGTATTTGGAATTTCTTATCTCCGCCGCTTTTAATGAAAAGAGGAAGTTGAAGAGCATATAATAAAGGTATTTTCGGATTTTTAACATTTTTTTTTTCGCAAATACCACTCAACTACATATGATGAAATTTAAAAATTCTATATCTCCTAAATTATTTGGAATTTCTTACCGCCGCCACTTTTAATGAAAAGAGGACGTTGAAGAGCATAAAATAAAGGTATTTTCGGATTTTTAACTTTTTTTTTTCGCAAATACCGCCCAACTACATATTTACCGTTTTGTAATTAGAGGCATTATTTTCTATCAAGCAGAATAAATTTTAAATTCTAATTCTAAGTTATACATTAAACATTTCTGTAAGTGTGTATTTTTATGTGTCTATGTGGTTTGTCTCATATAAAAACTATATCACTTAAGTATGTACAATGCAGAAAAGAAATTGTTGCCATAAAAAACTTAACTTAAGAATCTGTAATAAAATAAATATATTAAATAAATCGAAACTCAGCAATAAATTATCACTACCATCAATATTATGTTATATCCTTAATGAAACTAATGTTTAAGAATCACATATAAACACAGCAGAGAAATTACATATCACTAAACACGTTATCCAGAACACCTGTAATTAAAAAGCATACATTAGCACATTTACCCTGAGCATATATTCAAATGCTGTATTTTTTTATGGTTACAGGTGTTAACAAAAAGTCATGACAACAACCTACGTAGAGTTGAATTTCTACTCAAGTTTTTTAAAATGCATTCTAATTATTGACAATTATGTTTCATAACCTAACCAAAATTTACCAAACCTAATTTCATGTAAATAAACCTCATTTGGGTTGGGTTGGGTTGGGTTAGGTTACATTATGTTGGTTGAGGATAGGTTATGTTAGGTTAGTATCTGTGTACATGCCCTTACATTTAAGATGTTTTGCTTGTGGGACATTATATACCTAATATATAAACGAAAATATAATAACGTGTCTGTTTGTAATTTGCCCGACATTCAAAACAAGAAAGCTGCGAGGAAGGTACTTTTACACTATTTTACAAACACGCCCCAACCTAACGGAACGTTTTCACGCACATACTTTCATAACGTGTTAATTAGTCACTCACTTTTTCACAGTCGTGACGCCCAGATCTAGAAGAAATGCTGTCATTTCTGCGACATCACCCTGTTCCAGTTGACCTGTATTCATTAACATCGTAACTCTTCGTGCCACGTTGATAATATCGTGCTGTTTCCTTCTTTACATTCAATTTAATAACCTAACAAACCGTAATAACTAACACAAAGTTACACTGTAAAAGTAATAGTTCACTACAAGTTACAATTAAGACAACCCTTTAAAATTAGAAAATTAATTAGTACACAAATACACTGGATGTTTTCGGAAAATCAGAAGTCGTTTTGAGCAAACAAGCGTTCAACATGGCTCGGGCCGACACACAGTTACGTAGGCGATTCATCCGCAACAGCTTGCAACGTCATCTGTAAACAAAATAACTTAACTTTCGTATATATTAAACAATATTACTCCAGGATCTGGAAGTAAACATATGTGAAACATTTTAAGCAATATTTATCGTTATTTCAGCTGTTCAAAATTACATACTAAGGAACTATTTCTTCAAGTGTGTAGCCAACATACCGATAAATATCGTTGCCACGCGTGTTTAAAAACTTACATATAAAATTAACAAATACAAATTATTTCAGTATTCATACACACGTACGGAAACGTAATAGCTTGATAAATTATGTCGTCCTATTTTGTTTATTTATTTGTCAAACAAATTGCACAATAGTAAACCAAATATTCTTAGTTCCATTTTTCAACAGTTCTTCCCAAAAGTACGAACTTACCGTGCGGCGACTATAGAAGCGAACTGATATCAGAACACGCCTGCACTGAAACCACTATGTTCTGACGAACAGATCTGAGCTATTCTGACGAACTCATTTTCGTGGAACACGCACCCACTGTAGCTGTAGCCTAACGAATGGCTTGGTGCTCGAACTCGCGATCATCGCCACATTATAGTAATGCCAGGGTATTGCTAGACGTATTGAACAATAGTTCTGATATTTAGTGTTTATTTTTTAACCTCTTGAACTTTTTTTCCAGCGAAGTTAATGCGAGTTGGATTAGCCTACGTGTTATTAACTACACTGTAAAAACTTTGTGAAAATTTATACATTCGTTTTTAGTGTATTTTTACATTTTGGTCGTGTAACTCGGAAAATATATACAATTTGTGTTTTTCTTACACATTCCTTGTGCAAAATTACTACTACCACATGTAATTTTACACCAAATGTAGGTTGATATACTAAAAGCTTAGCATTGGTGTAAAAATACGCATTTGTCGTGTAAATTAATAACTTTTCTGAAGTACTACACCCACAATTTCCTAGTAATATTTTACTCACATAAAGTAATATAACATGTTATGTTTTGATGATAATGCACCAACGAGGTGTTTGCAATTTCACTTATACTTCAAAACTCCTATATTTGCTCACTTTTATATCTGTAAAACATTCCTTGTGAAAAATTACATAACATCGTGTAGTTATACACCAAATGAAGGTGGATAATTTTTTTGTAGCGTCATTTTAAAAGACATTTTTTTTTGTAATTTTACAGCGATTCTTCTAGACAACCTAATTGTGATACAGGCACAAAATAAACAAATATAAATATTTTATTTCACTAACTTATGTGTTACGTAACACATTTTGATGCACGTGTGAAATTTCACATACAAGTTTTAAATTTATCAATGTCATATTTTTCTTTCAGTGCACTGTAGTTTTATTCACACATACAGAATTTCATTTCAAATTGAATAACATTTTTCTTCAGTTTAAATTTACAGCGAACAAGGAACTGCTAAAAAATACGATTTTATTTTATTATTCTGAAGGGGGGAAATTACATTTAATTTAAATATGTTACGAAAGTCATCTTCTCATTTCTTCGTTATATATATCGTGTTAAATGGTCTTGAGTTTAAGATGCTTGTCTCTTAAAGAAGGTTGTGGTTACGATCCTTCGATAGGTCACTCAGAGTATAGCTCAGATTATAGGAAGTGATTACTTAATCATCTAAAGCTATAAAATTTTTAAAAAAATGTGGAAGTAGTAAAAATTAACACGTTCATGGTTAGTGTAAATTTAATAAGTGCTGCCGTAAAATGAACTGACAGTTGTGGTACATTTACTAATACATGCAATTTTAAACTTCTATGAGTAGCCTACACAAACAGCTAGGCATATTTACCTAACGATAGCAATTGTAATTTTAGACTAAAATAATGCGGCAATTATTGTAATTTTTGTACCTACACCTGTTGGTGTATTTTTATTCTTGCACTTTTTATTTTTTTTATTTTTTTACGGTGCTGATATCAAGCAGGTTCCTACCTTTGCAGAGAATCGAACCGGTGCAGTTGGCCTGAGCGAGTGGATTGACCCGCCTCGTCAGGGGTGTATGTGTGTTAGTGAGGCGGGATGATAAGCGCGACGCTCGCTGGTGCTTCTAGCGCGGTATCGCCTCTAAGCACAAGGCTGTGAACTGACGCGCATTCTCCTCGTCGTCACAGGATAATTGTGAAATTTGAGCGGTGACCGTAACATTATATGGCCGGGAAATGAAGATAAAGGTTTATTGCAAGTCCCTTAAGTGCTTTCAAGAATCTGTACCGGTTGTTTCACGCCTAAAAATTACTCTGGAAAAATGCGTTTTAGCCATTTTAACTCTTCTAGAAATACAGTTCAAAAACTTAATCCGAAATCAAAAGAACTTTTCTGCCCTCAGGGAACTCTTAAATGCTTTTCGTAAACGGACCCCACTCTGGTATCTTGAGTAGTTTTGGAAATCGCGTTTTTCCTGAAGCTCTGCTCGCCGCGTGTGTGCCCGGGCGGGCGGGGGCCTTAGGACTCGGTCCCTGTTCAGGCGTGAGATCACAATAGGGCGAGTGGGGCGCGGGCAACAGTGTTGTGCCGCGACTTCCCGGTGAAGGCGACGACACGAAATCACGGGGCCAGCGCAGTTCGGTCCCCGCTCCTGCCCTTGGACCGCTTACGCGAGGTGGCCATTAACTGCCTGCTCCTTCCGGTTCCTTCTTCCCCTTCCCTTCTCCCGCCTGTCTTCTCTCGAGAAGCCTAAGATGTCCATCAAGTTCTGTCCCTGCCCGAACACGCCCGAATATTCACCTTCGGCCAACCTCGGGATTTGTTTTATTTTTGCGCGGGAAAAATGAATATCAAATATTAAAGGTGGTCGGTTAGGTTAGCTACATTAACCCTTTATCACCCAGCGTCCTATTTATAGGACACACTATCTTTGTCCTTGAATCTTAAACACCAGGAAACATGAGACAGCGTGCTGAGTCACATGAGTTCTAGAGACCTTAGTCATCATGTTTTCCACCCTTTGTTCCATATAGTTCGCAGTATTGTGCTGACAGTGAGGAAGTGAAGTCGCTCCTTTTTCTTATCGTGCACGCTCTTCTCTTAGGTATTATTTTTTGCTGATGTATTGGAGGTACGTTTATCTTTTTTTATTACTGATGTACTTATTATTGATGTAACTGTTTAAGAAAATGTGTAATTAATTTTTATTGGTTTTTATTTTCTGTAGATTTGAATATAAATACCAGTGTCCTATAAATATGATGCTGGGCGTTGCACATATTTTACACTTCACGGTGTCAAAATGGAAAAAATATATTTTTTTGTATTTTTTGCAGGGCAAAGTTACGAAAATGAGTCGCCAACAGTTTCGATCTATTGAAGAAGCGCTAGAGTATTTCTATTCCGATAAAATAGAAGAGGATTTAGCCGCTCTTCCTCCAGATGTTGACGAACTGACAGACGAAGAGACAATTGATGATGAAAATCTAGAAGCACCTTTTATTCAGGATATTGCAGGTAATATAGAAGTAATTATTCCGGAGGTAGAAGGGGAAAATGACATACCAACTGCTTTTTCGCCACAAGAGTCAAAAACAAAAAAGAAAAAGTTTGACAACCTAAACATAACTTGGGAAAAAAAGATTCCAGAATACACAAAGCTGCCTGAAGCAGGAAATTCATTTTTCAGACTTATTGAGTTAGTGAAGACTGACTTAGCAAATGCAACACCTTTAGAAATTTTTGAAAAGTTTTTTACAGAGGAAATCTTTGATTTTATTGTCGAAGAAACAATAAGGTATGCATGATTTAAGTATATCAACACAGGATAGAAAAATCTTTCTTGGGTTTCTTGTGTTGTCTGGGTACCATACGTTACCCAGTGAGTGGGATTACTGGCGTGAAGAAGAAGACTTAGGGTTAGATGTTGTTCGGAATGCTTTTAGCAGAAATGCATATTGCACAATCAAATCTCTCATTCACTTCCAGGATAATTCTAAAGCTGAGGACAACAAACATGATAAATCGTTCAAGGTAAAACCCCTTATTGATAAAATCAATGACAAATTCCAGCAGTATGGTATTTTCGAGAAATACTTGTCTATCGATGAAATGATAGTCAGATATTATGGCCACAATCCACTAAAGCAGTTTATAAGGTCAAAACCGATACGATTTGGTTACAAGTTATGGGCATTGTGTGGTGAAAGTGGATACTGTTATAAGTTTAGCCTTTACTGTGGCAAAGAACCTTCGGAAACATCTTCTGTTGGTCCACTCGGAAGTAAAGTTGTTATGAGTTTGTTATCTGCAGTTGAAGATCCTTCAAGTCACGTAGTTTTCTTTGACAACTTTTTCACAAGCCATTCACTTTTGATAGAGCTGCGGGAGAAAGGCTTTAGAGCTACTGGCACAATACGTGACAACAGAACAGCAAAGTGCCCTATAAAATCTACAAAGGAAATAGAGAAATCAGTACGAGGCTCATACGATTACCGTTTTGATACCAGTAATGAAATACTAGTTCTTCGTTGGAATGATAACAGATCTGTGACCTTGGCAACCAACTATGACACAGTAGAACCAATTTCATCTGCTTTACGGTGGAGTCGAGAAGCCAAGGAACGACGGCCTATTCCACAGCCTCTCCTGATAAAGTCTTATAATAAATACATGGAGGGAGTTGATCACCATGACTGGCTGTTGGAAAAGCATGGAATTGCTATACGAGGCAAGAAGTGGTATTGGTGCCTTGTAACTCGAGTAATTGATATGACAATCGTCAATGCTTTCATACTTTACCGTCTCATACATGGATCAAAGTCAATCTCAATAAAAGACTTCAGAAGATCTATAGCAGTAAAGTATCTAAAGCTAGGCCATGGGCAAAATGTCATGAAAGGTAGGCCATACTCCTTTCCCTCTACATCTAAGCCAGCAGTATCAGAGGATATTCGATTTGACAGGGAAGACCACATTATAGGGAAGAGAGAAAAGCAAAGACGTTGCCAATTCAGGGGATGCAAAGGAAAACCACTTACATTTTGTACAAAATGTGATGTTACATTATGTACAAGATGTTTTCCAAAATTTCACAACAAAAAGGAAAGCAGTAAGCCTAATTGACATTTTTCAGTGTACATGAACACACATGTTTTTTATGAACTAATCTGATGCTATAGGTCCTATATCTTGGAACACTTATCTGTATAAAGTTCAAAATATAAATGGTAAACTAATTCTGTCCAAACCAATTTTTGAAAAATTCATAAACAAATAAAAATTCTTATTTTTGGTACATTGTCACTCACTCTCTCTGTGTAATGCATTATTACTGTGATTCCATATTGTTGATGCACTTTTATTTATGTGAATTTGTACAAAATTATATGATTAGAATTTTTGTTATATTTTATATAGCTTAGTTTTTCGTATGTCGACTTTGTGTGCACAATGTGTATAAAATGTAATTTAAAACATTATTGTAGTTCCATAAAAGTGTAAAAAATATATATTTTTCACAGTTCTCCATAATTAGACTTAGTACAGCAAATTTTATAATGGACACATAAATTATTTTCTTATAGTATACGTAAAATTGTGTGCTTGAAATTGTTATTTAAAAAATTAGTTATACAAATAAAATAAATAATTTAAATGTTATAAGATTATTTTGTGAAAAAAAAAAATTACTGTGACTCACTTAAACCCAGCGTCATATTTATAGGACACCACTTTTTTCAAAAACTATAGCATATAATTTTTTTTTGTAAATTTATTCATGCTTAGGGGTGTAAATTATACCAGATATGTAAATTTTATAACTAATTTTCAAAAATAATTAATTTGGGCATTAATGGGTTAAAACACTTTAAAACACTATGGACGGTTAGTTAGGTTAGTATAGCTACATTAAAATAAACAGAGAAATATAAATATATATAAATGAACCCGAGGTTGGCCGAAGGTGAATATTCGGGCGTGTTCGGGCAGGGACAGAACTTGATGTACATCTTAGGCTTCCCGTCTTCTCTCACGCTCGCATGGTAACAGAGTCCTAGACCTCGCCATGAAACAATGTGCCAACATTTTTTGGGCAAATCATGCGCAACTGGTATGGTTGCACATGGCCGACTCCACTCATTGTGAAGGCCAGACGTCACTTTTGGAACTAGTACGAGGGCCAGATGTGTGTTCTGTTTAGTGATGTGTTTCATATATGTGGCAAGCGATAAAATAACAAAATAATAAGTCTTTAAAAAAGTTGTAATTACAAACAAGTATAAATAATTTAAAAAATCTCTTTCGGCATAGTTTACAGACGTAGGTAGATTTCGAAGTTCCTACTTATTCAAAAATGATCTGGAAACTTCTGGAATAATTAAAAAACTTAAATGTACATAAAATCGTAAATGTTCTCCAATATAAAAGAAAAATTCTCTTATCTTACACTGACCTTAACAGCTGTTGAATTGATTAAAATTAACTTAAACTTTTAGGCCCAACTTGTTTATTTTAAATCTACTTATCAGAATTAATTGAAGAGAATTTGGCGGCCTATGACTAGAAAATTGGAATTTTGATAAATCTGATCAGTCCGTAGGCTGGTTGGGGCATACACACTAGAGACTAATACCGAACAGCTTCATGATTTTTGTGTAAAAAAATCCGCAATCGTCACACAATTTAGGTAGATGGTAGCATGTATGTACAATATTAACTCTGTGTTTGTTTAAAATGTACGATACCAACTTTATACCAAGTATATTTTTTCTCCTCACAATTTTTTTCGCTATACAACATTATTGAGAAAATAAACCTCCAGTTCTTGAAATTTCCTAATAGAATTTATAAAAATAAAGGAAGAAAAAAAACTCTGCCCAATTTGTATTCCAGCCTTGAGAACTCACAGTTAATGTGTAAGAATGATCAAGGACGGATCTAGGCCTGCCTTTACCCAGAGCAGAAATTGTGATTAGAACCTCTCTCTCTTTCTCTGCCTTTCTCTTTCTCTCTTTCTCTCGCTTCCCCCTCCCCCTCCCCCTCCCCCTCCCCCTCCCCTTCCCCCCGTCCTTTTTACACATAAATATATGTACCAAGCATTTTTTTTGCATTCGTTTACATTTTTACATGTAAGATTTTAATTTTAATATTGTCAAATATCTCTGTTCAATTCATGATTTTTGATAATGAGCAAATCTGAATACTAGTAGATATTATATAATTATTTGTTTCTGTTTGCTTTCCATTTCACACATTTTGCAGACTACAAATAATTTTTCGGCCCATCCGGCCAACATTCCCCCTCCCCCCCTTCTTTGAGAATGATTAGAACTTCGCCGGGTTTTTCTTTCAATATATATATTTACATGCTTCAATGTCTACAGATTTCTTGCTGCTGATAAAAACTGAGATGGTGCAGTAAAAAAAAAAAAGATCTTACTAAGCTAATACCACGTATAAAAGCGATTATAATTACACGGACTAACTATTAACCAATTTATACATAACAGAAAGCGATTTTTTAGTATTATAATTAGATAACGAAGTAAATAATCCTGTATTTGAAATGAACTTTGCAGTGGTTGGTGACATTTTAGCGACTTTGTTAGGACTTTTTGAGCTGCAGTTGGCGTGTTGTTGGCAACCCTAGCGCACAGAGAGCGGCAAACATCCCCAGGCGGCCGCAAGGGAGCGCAGTGCGGCGCCTGTGCCCGCGGTTGTTTGCACGGAGACCATTGACAATATCCACAATATGTTTGCCTGCCAATTGAAAAACACGTTTCCGGCGGTTTCGGAAGACAACTTTCAAAATATCACGCACTTCACAAAATATTATTTCGAAACCTCTCGACATGGCCAAAAACACCCGTTTTTCAAGATGCTGTACACTGTAAAAAAAATTTAAATCACATAAAAAGATGTAGTAGTTTAAAATTTTTTGTCCTGTTATTTAAACAAACGTACTAAAAATTGTACTTTTTATTTTATTTATAAAATTGGCACATGCATTTTATACGTAAATTTACACAAAACAAGAGTAAAAATGCACCAGCAGCTATGACAATGTTACAAAATCCTAGCGATTAGTATTTTACCATTTCGAAATTATTTTTACTTAAAAAACGGTTTTGAAATAACTCTAACCTTATTGAGCTGATTTAACATATTACGTAATATTACATTATAATGTTATTAAAAACTGTAAGAATTTTGTTTTTGGTTGTACCCCGGTTTGGTTCGACAGCTGAACCACCGTGAGGTACATTGTGTTTCCGAGTGTGTACGGACATGCCATTTTCCTCAGATGAAAGGTGGGCTGGCGATGTGGAGTCACTCGTGTTTTCTCCTCGTAGTCTGTTTCGAGTTCCGTTCGCCCCGTTCTAGTTCCCTCGCGGGGAGAGCTACTTCTAGGAGGCCGCGGATAAAAGGTGGGGGGGGGGGGGGGAGGAAGAGATTCTCAAGGAGCTGGCGGATATTGCGGACCACGAGAGAGAGAGAGAGATGAAGAGATAAAGGAGAACCGAGAGAGGAGAGGAGAGAGAGAGAAAGCGGCGCGCCTGGCTGCAGTGGGGCCGTGGTCGCGCGCTTTTTGGCTATCCGCGACTAGGATTGTCGGACGTATACCATTATCTCGATGCTTGTGCCATTATCTCGAGCCTTGGGTGCCATGTATCCCAATGAAGCAGATTGGACTTCGCTGTAAACTATACAGGTATTTTTATTTATTTAATGAAATCTTTTTTATAGTAATGTAGGCTTTTTTTTCCCAGTTTGTTTTAGCCTGTGTGTTCTTAAGCCAAGGAGAGTGTCTCTTTTTAATACATTTTATTTGCATCTATGGTCAGCAGTATAACTTTCGACTATGAGCTTTGTTGTGTGCCGCTGTACCATCAATTAAGATGTCCTGTACTGTGATTGTAGTGACGACCTAACATCCTCGGTCCACAACATCATGGCCCCGTGAAAAAAAGAAAATAAGGGGGGGGGGGGGGGAAGTACAATACCCCAGGGGCCGGAAGTCAGGTGTGTCCGCTTGAGTTTCGAAGCGTTTTTTTTTTTTAATGTAGGACGAGTAGACGAAATGACACGGGTAAGGTTTGCAGTTATGGCAACTGTAACGTTTAACTGCGGGGTTTAGGAAATGGGGCTTGAAGCTCGGGGAAAATGTTTTGCCCCCGGGTCCGTAGTTTCTCTCGGCGGCCCTGCGACGACATCCACCACAGACGCACCAAGTCCTCTGGAGCCCGGGCCCGGCGGTGGCCCCTCGGCTTCCGGAACCTCGCACCGGGTCTCGCCCCGCGGCGGGATCGTGTGTGCGCTCGCGGCGCACCAAAGGCTGCGGCCGCCGCGTGGTCGTCGCCGCTCCTCGCCTCTCCTCCTAGCCTCTCCTCTCCTCGCCTCTCCTCTCCTCGCCTCTCTTCTCCTCGCATCTCCTCGCCTCTCCTCTCCTCGCCTCTCCTCTCCTCGCCTCTCCTCTCCTCGCCTCTCCTGCTCGCCTCTCCTTCCTCGCCTCTCCTCTCCTCGCCTTTCCCGCTCGCCTCTCCTCTCCTCGCCTCTCTTCTCCTCGCATCTCCTCGCCTCTCCTGCTCGCCTCTCCTCTCCTCGCCTTTCCTGCTCGCCTATCCTCTCCTCGCCTTTCCTGCTCGCCTATCCTCTCCTCGCCTCTCTTCTCCTCGCATCTCCTCGCCTCTCCTGCTCGCCTCTCCTCTCCTCGCCTCTCTTCTCCTCGCATCTCCTCGCCTCTCTTCTCCTCGCCTCTCCTCGCCTCTCCTCTCCTCGCCTCTCTTCTCCTCGCCTCTCCTCGCCTCTCCTCTCCTCGCCTCTCTTCTCCTCGAATCTCCTCGCCTCTCCTGCTCGCCTCTCCTCTCCTCGCCTCACCTCGCCTTTCCTGCTCGCCTCGCCTCGCCTCGCCTCTCCTCGCCTTTCCTGCTCGCCTATCCTCTCCTCGCCTCTCTTCTCCTCGCATCTCCTCGCCTCTCCTCGCCTCTCCTATCCTCGCCTCTCCTATCCTCGCCTCTCTTCTCCTCGCATCTCCTCGCCTCTCCTCGCCTCTCCTCGCCTCTCCTCGCCTCTCCTATCCTCGCCTCTCCTGCTCGCCTCTCCTCTCCTCGCCTCTCTTCTCCTCGCCTCTCCTGCTCGCCTCTCCTGCTCGCCTCTCCTCTCCTCGCCTTTCCTGCTCGCCTATCCTCTCCTCGCCTTTCTTCTCCTCGCATCTCCTCGCCTCTCCTCGCTTCTCCTGCTCGCCTCTCCGTGCCACACCGCGAGGCCGTCGACCACACCAGCTCGTCACAGCTCGACGGCGGGCGGAGGGGATAACGAATACAGAAGAGTTTCCTTTCGCATCGTGTCTTACAATTGTAGACCTCTACCGTGTACATTATTGCTAAGTTTTTATATTTATTTTTCCTGTTCAACTTAATTATTGAATATTTTGTTTTATCGTCAAGCGGATTATTTAAGTATTGAGTTTCACTTCTAACGTGTGTAGGGGGGTCAAGCACATATATATATATATATATATATATATATATATATATATATATATATACACGCTGGTGTTTGTGTGCAAAACCACAAAACCTGCGTGTGGACAGCTCGCAAGTTGTTGGCTCTTCTTTCGTTGTCTTTCTAACTGCGTGAGACGTGTGTCAACGTTGCGTTGCAGAAATTTCCAAAACCTTTGAATTAATGCGAAGTAGCTCTACAGCCCACGAGTCCAAGTTGAAGAAACACTTATTGCGACGTGACAGAGGGACGTGGGAAATTACAGGAGTGTCCTTCTGCAGGGCAGCTTGAGTGGTCGTATTCATACTACTGTAGCTTAACACATAGGTACTAATGGTGTAGCTACGTACGAAATAAAAGGTGGGTGCGGTTTGAAACATAACTTACTTGCCCACACCCGTGGAATGACTGGCTCTTTAACTCTCGGGTGTGGTATCGCAGTAAACGCGCAAGTCAGTTTTCACCCGTATCGTCTCATTAATTCTGCGTCTATTATTAAGTTTGTCCGTGCAGACGGGTTGTTCCAGGGCGCGCTCCTTTTCGCTGCCATGTTCACTCACCTGGAGACTTCGAGGGGGAGAATAGGTACCGTGGACGCCATATTGGTTTCAACAATTTTATGTCATTACTTTTTAATCGTTTAATATTTAGAGATATAAAAATACCATAACATAGTTTTATCAACATTAATAGTAATACACAACAAATATAAATACTAGAAGCCAATTACTTCCCAGCGTAGACCATTTGTAGCAGCCAGTGAATTAGCTTCAATTATTCAATTATTTATCTAAGTTCTTTGCATTTTCGAAGCCAAATTTTGTAAATCGATTCATAGAAAATTGTAATGGCCTACAAACTGATGATAGCAATATTGCGTCTCGGGTGTAAACTTGCCATCATTACACTTGTCTGTACAAAATTCTTCTATGATTTTTTAAATAAAGTTTACTTTTAGGGTGAAGGCTAAAAAGAACTTTTTAATGTATAAAAAATTCTTAACTGTTGCAAAGAGGTATAGGGAAGTGAGGGAGCCTTTATCTTTAATATTCAAGCATAATATGATAGGCTTGCCGCTTAAAGTTCCATACAGGTGCGCTTATCAACGCAAAGAATGCTCGTCAGTTGGATGCCCGGCGTTTAGAAGCTGTAAGGCGTGTGTTTTGCGAGCCAGTGTCGCACTTAGCGCCCCCTCGCTTGTAGAGCTCGTGCAACCAGGGAACTGTGTCCAACCCTAGCCGTCTGTGTCCAGCCCAAGGCGTCAGTTTCCAGCCCGAGGCATCTTGTGTCCAGCCCGAGGCATCTTGTGTCCAGCCCGAGGCATCTTGTGTCCAGCCCGAGGCATCTTGTGTCCAGCCCGAGGCATCTTGTGTCCAGCCCGAGGCATCTTGTGTCCAGCCCGAGGCATCTTGTGTCCAGCCCGAGGCATCTTGTGTCCAGCCCGAGGCATCTTGTGTCCAGCCCGAGGCATCTTGTGTCCAGCCCGAGGAATCTTGTGTCCAGCCCGAGGCATCTTGTGTCCAGCCCGAGGCGTCTTGTGTCCAGCCCGAGGCGTCTTGTGTCCAGCCCGAGGCGTCTTGTGTCCAGCCCGAGGCGTCTAGTGTCCAGCCCGAGGCGTCTAGTGTCCAGCCCGAGGCATCTTGTGTCCAGCCCGAGGAATCTTGTGTCCAGCCCGAGGCGTCTTGTGTCCAGCCCGAGGCGTCTTGTGTCCAGCCCGAGGCGTCTTGTGTCCAGCCCGAGGCGTCTTGTGTCCAGCCCAAGGCGTCTTGTGTCCAGCCCGAGGCATCTTGTGTCCAGCCCGAGGCATCTTGTGTCCAGCCCGAGGCGTCTTGTGTCCAGCCCGAGGCGTCTAGTGTCCAGCCCGAGACGTCTAGTGTCCAGCCCGAGGCGTCTAGTGTCCAGCCCGAGGCGTCTTGTGTCCAGCCCGAGGCGTCTTGTGTCCAGCCCGAGGCGTCTTGTGTCCAGCCCGAGGCGTCTTGTGTCCAGCCCGAGGCGTCTTGTGTCCAGCCCGAGGCATCTTGTGTCCAGCCCGAGGCGTCTTGTGTCCAGCCCGAGGCGTCTAGTGTCCAGCCCGAGGCATCTTGTGTCCAGCCCGAGGAATCTTGTGTCCAGCCCGAGGCATCTTGTGTCCAGCCCGAGGCGTCTTGTCTCCAGCCCGAGGCATCTTGTGTCCAGCCCGAGGCGTCTAGTGTCCAGCCCGAGACGTCTAGTGTCCAGCCCGAGGCGTCTAGTGTCCAGCCCGAGGCATCTTGTGTCCAGCCCAAGGCGTCTAGTGTCCAGTCCGAGGCGTCTAGTGTCCAGCCCGAGGCGTCTAGTGTCCAGCCCGAGGCGTCTTGTGTCCAGCCCGAGGAATCTTGTGTCCAGCCCGAGGCATCTTGTGTCCAGCCCGAGGCGTCTTGTGTCCAGCCCGAGGCATCTTGTGTCCAGCCCGAGGCGTCTAGTGTCCAGCCCGAGACGTCTAGTGTCCAGCCCGAGACGTCTAGTGTCCAGCCCGAGGCGTCTAGTGTCCAGCCCGAGGCATCTTGTGTCCAGCCCGAGGCGTCTTGTGTCCAGCCCGAGGCGTCTTGGGTCCAGCCCGAGGCGTCTTGTGTCCAGCCCGAGGCGTCTTGTGTCCAGCCCGAGGCGTCTAGTGTCCAGTCCGAGGCGTCTTGTGTCCAGTCCGAGGCGTCTAGTGTCCAGCCCGAGGCGTCTAGTGTCCAGCCCGAGGCGTCTAGTGTCCAGCCCGAGGCCTCTAGTGTCCAGCCCGAGGCGTCTAGTGTCCAGCCCGAGGCGTCTAGTGTCCAGTCCGAGGCGTCAGTGTCCAGTCCGAGGCGTCCGTGTCCAGCCCAAGGCATCTTGTGTCCAGCCCGAGGCGTCTAGTGTCCAGCCCGAGGCGTCTTGTGTCCAGCCCGAGGCGTCTAGTGTCCAGCCCGAGGCGTCTAGTGTCCAGTCCGAGGCGTCTAGTGTCCAGCCCGAGGCGTCTAGTGTCCAGCCCGAGGCATCTTGTGTCCAGCCCGAGGCGTCTAGTGTCCAGCCCGAGGCGTCTTGTGTCCAGCCCGAGGCGTCTAGTGTCCAGCCCGAGGCGTCTAGTGTCCAGCCCGAGTCATCTTGTGTCCAGCCCGAGGCGTCTAGTGTCCAGCCCGAGGCGTCTAGTGTCCAGCCCGAGGCGTCTAGTGTCCAGTCCGAGGCGTCTTGTGTCCGGCCCGAGGCGTCTAGTGTCCAGCCCGAGGCGTCTTGTGTCCTGCCCGAGGCGTCTTGTGTCCGTCCCGAGGCGTCTAGTGTCCAGCCCGAGGCGTCTAGTGTCCAGCCCGAGGCGTCTTGTGTCCGGCCCGAGGCGTCTTGTGTCCGGCCCGAGGCGTCTTGTGTCCGGCCCGAGGCGTCTTGTGTCCGGCCCGAGGCGTCTTGTGTCCGGCCCGAGGCGTCTTGTGTCCGGCCCGAGGCGTCTTGTGTCCGGCCCGAGGCGTCTTGTGTCCAGCCCGAGGCGTCTTGTGTCCAGCCCGAGGCGTCTTGTGTCCAGCCCGAGGCGTCTTGTGTCCAGCCCGAGGCATCTTGTGTCCAGCCCGAGGCATCTTGTGTCCAGCCCGAGGCATCTTGTGTCCAGCCCGAGGCATCTTGTGTCCAGCCCGAGGCATCTTGTGTCCAGCCCGAGGCGTCTTGTGTCCAGCCCGAGGCGTCTAGTGTCCAGCCCGAGGCGTCTAGTGTCCAGCCCGAGGCATCTTGTGTCCAGCCCGAGGAATCTTGTGTCCAGCCTGAGGCGTCTTGTGTCCAGCCCGAGGCGTCTTGTGTCCAGCCCGAGGCGTCTTGTGTCCAGCCCGAGGCGTCTTGTGTCCAGCCCGAGGCATCTTGTGTCCAGCCCGAGGCATCTTGTGTCCAGCCCGAGGCGTCTTGTGTCCAGCCCGAGGCGTCTTGTAACCAGCCCGAGGCGTCTAGTGTCCAGCCCGAGACGTCTAGTGTCCAGCCCGAGGCGTCTAGTGTCCAGCCCGAGGTGTCTTGTGTCCAGCCCGAGGCGTCTTGTGTCCAGCCCGAGGCGTCTTGTGTCCAGCCCGAGGCGTCTTGTGTCCAGCCCGAGGCATCTTGTGTCCAGCCCGAGGCGTCTTGTGTCCAGCCCGAGGCGTCTAGTGTCCAGCCCGAGGCATCTTGTGTCCAGCCCGAGGAATCTTGTGTCCAGCCCGAGGCATCTTGTGTCCAGCCCGAGGCGTCTTGTGTCCAGCCCGAGGCATCTTGTGTCCAGCCCGAGGCGTCTAGTGTCCAGCCCGAGACGTCTAGTGTCCAGCCCGAGGCGTCTAGTGTCCAGCCCGAGGCATCTTGTGTCCAGCCCGAGGCGTCTTGTGTCCAGCCCGAGGCGTCTAGTGTCCAGCCCGAGGCGTCTAGTGTCCAGCCCGAGGCCTCTAGTGTCCAGCCCGAGGCGTCTAGTGTCCAGCCCGAGGTGTCTAGTGTCCAGTCCGAGGCGTCAGTATCCAGTCCGAGGCGTCCGTGTCCAGCCCGAGGCATCTTGTGTCCAGCCCGAGGCGTCTTGTGTCCAGCCCGAGGCGTCTTGTGTCCAGCCCGAGGCGTCTAGTGTCCAGTCCGAGGCGTCTAGTGTCCAGTCCGAGGCGTCTAGTGTCCAGCCCGAGGCGTCTAGTGTCCAGCCCGAGGCGTCTTGTGTCCAGCCCGAGGCGTCTAGTGTCCAGCCCGAGGCGTCTAGTGTCCAGCCCGAGGCATCTTGTGTCCAGCCCGAGGAATCTTGTGTCCAGCCCGAGGCATCTTGTGTCCAGCCCGAGGCGTCTTGTGTCCAGCCCGAGGCATCTTGTGTCCAGCCCGAGGCGTCTAGTGTCCAGCCCGAGACGTCTAGTGTCCAGCCCGAGGCGTCTAGTGTCCAGCCCGAGGCATCTTGTGTCCAGCCCGAGGCGTCTTGTGTCCAGCCCGAGGCGTCTTGTGTCCAGCCCGAGGCGTCTTGTGTCCAGCCCGAGGCGTCTTGTGTCCAGTCCGAGGCGTCTAGTGTCCAGTCCGAGGCGTCTTGTGTCCAGTCCGAGGCGTCTAGTGTCCAGCCCGAGGCGTCTAGTGTCCAGCCCGAGGCGTCTAGTGTCCAGCCCGAGGCGTCTAGTGTCCAGCCCGAGGCCTCTAGTGTCCAGCCCGATATGTCTAGTGTCCAGTCCGAGGCGTCAGTATCCAGTCCGAGGCGTCCGTGTCCAGCCCGAGGCATCTTGTGTCCAGCCCGAGGCGTCTTGTGTCCAGCCCGAGGCGTCTTGTGTCCAGCCCGAGGCGTCTAGTGTCCAGCCCGAGGCGTCTAGTGTCCAGTCCGAGGCGTCTAGTGTCCAGCCCGAGGCGTCTAGTGTCCAGCCCGAGGCGTCTTGTGTCCAGCCCGAGGCGTCTAGTGTCCAGCCCGAGGCGTCTTGTGTCCAGCCCGAGGCGTCTAGTGTCCAGCCCGAGGCGTCTTGTGTCCAGCCCGAGTCATCTTGTGTCCAGCCCGAGGCATCTTGTGTCCAGCCCGAGGCGTCTTGTGTCCAGCCCGAGGCGTCTTGTGTCCAGCCCGAGGCGTCTGGTGTCCAGCCCGAGGCGTCTAGTGTCCAGCCCGAGACGTCTAGTGTCCAGCCCGAGGCATCTTGTGTCCAGCCCGAGGCGTCTTGTGTCCAGCCCGAGGCGTCTTGTGTCCAGCCCGAGGCGTCTTGTGTCCAGCCCGAGGCGTCTTGTGTCCAGCCCGAGGCGTCTTGTGTCCAGCCCGAGGCGTCTTGTGTCCAGCCCGAGGCGTCTTGTGTCCAGCCCGAGGCGTCTTGTGTCCAGCCCGAGGCGTCTTGTGTCCAGCCCGAGGCGTCTTGTGTCCAGCCCGAGGCGTCTTGTGTCCAGCCCGAGGCGTCTTGTGTCCAGCCCGAGGCGTCTTGTGTCCAGCCCGAGGCGTCTTGTGTCCAGCCCGAGGCGTCTAGTGTCCAGCCCGAGGCGTCTAGTGTCCAGCCCGAGGCGTCTAGTGTCCAGCCCGAGGCGTCTTGTGTCCAGCCCGAGGCGTCTAGTGTCCAGTCCGAGGCGTCTAGTGTCCAGCCCGAGGCGTCTAGTGTCCAGCCCGAGGCGTCTAGTGTCCAGCCCGTGGCGTCTAGTGTCCAGCCCGAGGCGTCTAGTGTCCAGCCCGAGGCGTCTAGTGTCCAGCCCGAGGCGTCTAGTGTCCAGCCCGAGGCGCCAGTGTCCAGTCCGAGGCGTCCGTGTCCAGCCCGAGGCGTCCGTGTCCAGCCCGAGGCGTCTTGTGTCCAGCCCGAGGCGTCTAGTGTCCAGTCCGAGGCGTCTAGTGTCCAGCCCGAGGCGTCTAGTGTCCAGCCCGAGGCGTCTTGTGTCCAGCCCGAGGCGTCTAGTGTCCAGCCCGAGGCGTCTTGTGTCCAGCCCGAGGCGTCTAGTGTCCAGCCCGAGGCGTCTAGTGTCCAGCCCGAGGCGTCTAGTGTCCAGTCCGAGGCGTCTTGTGTCCAGTCCGAGGCGTCTAGTGTCCAGCCCGAGGCGTCTAGTGTCCAGCCCTAGGCGTCTAGTGTCCAGCCCGAGGCCTCTAGTGTCCAGCCCGAGGCGTCTAGTGTCCAGCCCGAGGCGTCTAGTGTCCAGTCCGAGGCGTCAGTATCCAGTCCGAGGCGTCCGTGTCCAGCCCGAGGCATCTTGTGTCCAGCCCGAGGCGTCTTGTGTCCAGCCCGAGGCGTCTTGTGTCCAGCCCGAGGCGTCTAGTGTCCAGTCCGAGGCGTCTAGTGTCCAGCCCGAGGCGTCTAGTGTCCAGCCCGAGGCATCTTGTGTCCAGCCCGAGGCGTCTAGTGTCCAGCCCGAGGCGTCTTGTGTCCAGCCCGAGGCGTCTAGTGTCCAGCCCGAGGCGTCTTGTGTCCAGCCCGAGTCATCTTGTGTCCAGCCCGAGGCATCTTGTGTCCAGCCCGAGGCGTCTTGTGTCCAGCCCGAGGCATCTTGTGTCCAGCCCGAGGCGTCTAGTGTCCAGCCCGAGACGTCTAGTGTCCAGCCCGAGGCGTCTAGTGTCCAGCCCGAGGCATCTTGTGTCCAGCCCGAGGCGTCTTGTGTCCAGCCCGAGGCGTCTTGTGTCCAGCCCGAGGCGTCTTGTGTCCAGCCCGAGGCGTCTTGTGTCCAGCCCGAGGCGTAATGTGTCCAGCCCGAGGCGTCTTGTGTCCAGCCCGAGGCGTCTTGTGTCCAGCCCGAGGCCTCTTGTGTCCAGCCCGAGGCGTCTTGTGTCCAGCCCGAGGCGTCTTGTGTCCAGCCCGAGGCGTCTAGTGTCCAGCCCGAGGCGTCTAGTGTCCAGCCCGAGGCGTCTAGTGTCCAGCCCGAGGCGTCTTGTGTCCAGCCCGAGGCGTCTAGTGTCCAGTCCGAGGCGTCTTGTATCCAGTCCGAGGCGTCTAGTGTCCAGCCCGAGGCGTCTAGTGTCCAGCCCGTGGCGTCTAGTGTCCAGCCCGAGGCGTCTAGTGTCCAGCCCGAGGCGTCTAGTGTCCGGCCCGAGGCGTCTAGTGTCCGGCCCGAGGCGTCTTGTGTCCGGC
The DNA here is from genome assembly GCF_032445375.1 of Bacillus rossius redtenbacheri. Classification (NCBI taxonomy): domain Eukaryota; kingdom Metazoa; phylum Arthropoda; class Insecta; order Phasmatodea; family Bacillidae; genus Bacillus; species Bacillus rossius. Next base: position 19,084,127 of record NC_086334.1, on the reverse strand, counting down.
CCGAGGCGTCTTGTGTCCGGCCCGAGGCGTCTAGTGTCCAGCCCGAGGCGTCTTGTGTCCAGCCCGAGGCGTCTTGTGTCCAGCCCGAGGCGTCTTGTGTCCGGCCCGAGGCGTCTTGTGTCCGGCCCGAGGCGTCTTGTGTCCGGCCCGAGGCGTCTTGTGTCCGGCCCGAGGCGTCTTGTGTCCGGCCCGAGGCGTCTTGTGTCCGGCCCGAGGCGTCTAGTGTCCAGCCCGAGGCGTCTTGTGTCCAGCCCGAGGCGTCTTGTGTCCAGCCCGAGGCGTCTTGTGTCCAGCCCGAGGCGTCTTGTGTCCAGCCCGAGGCGTCTTGTGTCCGGCCCGAGGCGTCTAGTGTCCGGCCCGAGGCGTCTTGTGTCCAGCCCGAGGCGTCTTGTGTCCAGCCCGAGGCGTCTTGTGTCCAGCCCGAGGCGTCTTGTGTCCAGCCCGAGGCGTCTTGTGTCCAGTCCGAGGCGTCTAGTGTCCAGTCCGAGGCGTCTTGTGTCCGGCCCGAGGCGTCTTGTGTCCGGCCCGAGGCGTCTTGTGTCCGGCCCGAGGCGTCTAGTGTCCAGCCCGAGGCGTCTAGTGTCCAGCCCGAGGCGTCTAGTGTCCGGCCCGAGGCGTCTTGTGTCCGGCCCGAGGCGTCTTGTGTCCGGCCCGAGGCGTCTTGAGTCCAGCCCGAGGCGTCTAGTGTCCAGCCCGAGGCGTCTAGTGTCCAGCCCGAGGCGTCTAGTGTCCAGCCCGAGGCGTCTAGTGTCCAGCCCGAGGCGTCTAGTGTCCAGCCCGAGGCGTCTTGTGTCCAGCCCGAGGCGTCTTGTGTCCGGCCCGAGGCGTCTAGTGTCCAGCCCGAGGCGTCTTGTGTCCAGCCCGAGGCGTCTTGTGTCCAGCCCGAGGCGTCTTGTGTCCAGCCCGAGGCGTCTTGTGTCCAGCCCGAGGCGTCTTGTGTCCAGCCCGAGGCGTCTTGTGTCCGGCCCGAGGCGTCTTGTGTCCGGCCCGAGGCGTCTAGTGTCCAGCCCGAGGCGTCTAGTGTCCAGCCCGAGGCGTCTTGTGTCCGGCCCGAGGCGTCTTGTGTCCATCCCAAGGCGTCGTGTGTCCATCCCAAGGCGTCGTGTGTCCATCCCAAGGCGTCGTGTGTCCATCCCAAGGCGTCTAGTGTCCAGCCCAAGGCGTCGTGTGAAACTGGCCTGGCTCCTCGGTGCTGCCGGCTCTGCCGAATCTCCCCGGCATGTGCGGGAACCTGGCGTGGCGGAGGAGGCCAGTCATCCCGGCCTCCTTCAACCCATTGCGCCGGGTTCTCTCTCCGCCGCGTGTTGCGTCACGGCGAGATGCCAGGTGCGCGTGCTGGCTGCCAGGAGGTCCGCGCTACGCACGATGATCGCACGGAATAATTGTGTACGTGATTTAATTTTTTTCTTTACATACGCCGTTGCTGGTTTGCACTGTATGTCATTGAGAAACCTCAATAACGGACTTAAAACTGAACATTTTACTACTGGCTCGCTGTAGGAAAGGTTTTGATGGAGATTAAAAACTGACGAAAACTAGCTTCTACTGCGCAGCTTAGGTCCCCCCCCCCCTCCCTTTTCCATCTTTGCGCCAGAGAGGGGAGTGACGGAACTTCTCTGTCGCAAAGAAGGGAGGGGGAAACCTAAGCTGCGCAGTAGAAGCTAGTTTTCGTCAGTTTTTAATCTCCATCAAAACCTTTCCTACAGCGAGCTAGTAGTACTTGTGCCCGGAACGTCGCAACTGTTCTGTGTTCGTTTGTGCTGTCGTCTGTTTAGTCGCATCGCTGTGTGTTCGCCTGTGGGTCTCTGTGTTGTTGTTTTGTCCTGATTATTTGTTTGGTATATCATTGTTGGGTTGTCCATTTTTTTTGTTTGTTTTAATTTATTGTATCGTCGTTACCATCCCACTAGATTCGTCTGTACTTGATATTTTTTTCTGATTAATTCATTCAATGGAATTAATTCTCTGTGCTATATATGCATTTAAATTTGTTTAAAGTTATTTTGTTTGGTTTTTTGCGTGTTTGCGTAATTGAACTTTTTGTCTGTTACTGAGGTTTCTCGATGGCGTACAGTGTAACCAGCAATGGCGTATGTAAAATAAAAGCGTGTTAATAAAAGGCGAACGAGTATTTCATTATTCGCCAGTGATCTGTAACATCTAAACTCGGTCACGAGTAAATTCGTGTGTTCTCATGTTGGAAATACACTTATAATACGAAACTCGGTCACGAAATTTAACGTACAATTTTTTTAAAATATAGCCGAGCTTGATAAATATACGCATATTATTTTCAACTATATCTTTGGAGGCGAATCAAACATTGTTTCCGCACCTACCGCTAGAATTCGCTGTCGGAGTAGTTACGTCGACTATCGAATCATTCGATTAGCATACCGAAAATTAAATTATATAACTACACGGTTCCAATTAAAACGAAGGAAAAAAAACCACTTGAAAAAATTGTAAACCCTGGCTTTGGACCTTATTTGCGACAAAGGAAGTTTAGTAAAATTCTGTCGATCTTGTCAAAATTCACTAAACAGTTAATACTGTTAAGTTTCCCTTTGTTTTGTGAACATTGGTTCGTACCATCCGCCACAGATGGCAGCGCCGTAGTTGTTACACATATTCATTCCTTGAAATCCGTAGCATTCATGAAACTACTCGCACCAAATGCCGTACCACCGAGAGCTAACAGATTGGTTGTCTGTAAAGTCGGTTTACGGACGATAGTTTAACGTGACAACGTCATAACAAAACATTGATGAAATGATTGCATACTTTTATGAATAAAATTGAATCATTTTTATTGAATTATCACTATTTTGTATGGATACAAAGAAGAAGTGAAATGAAATCTACAATTTAATTGATAAATTTACTTTTATTTGCACTCATTAATTCAAATATGTTTATTACTTTAACGAAGAGATTATTATTAAAACTATAACTTTTATACATGTTTGCTATTTAACTTTTTCCAATCTGTGTTATTCTGTTAAGGATAGGACGATGATAGGAAAAGTAGGAAACGAATGGGAGTGTTTCAAGTTTAATGTGCCTCGAAAAAGTCAAATCGATGATTGTTCCAATCGAGTGGAAGAGAGATAGATGCGGCGCAAGCGTACAATGAGCGTAACGGGACATAGCGTAAAGGGTCAATGTGCGTAACGGGACACTTTTTCGTGCGTGCAGCCGGCGTTCATCAATTTATTAGACGTCACGTCAAAAAAAAAATCTTCTCCATCGCAAGAACCATTTAAAGAGTGTTGCACGCGGATTGTCGGCTGTGTACCTGCAAGTCAGCAACCGCAACACCGTCGAGATTGTAAGAAAGTTCTTCCGACCTTTTTCAGTTCCATTGTGTAGTCTCTGTTGTGTCGACAGTTGACGTAACGACGTGGTGCCCCGTCATGACGACATGTGCTGACAGGGATCGTATACATTGCGGAGTTATGTCTCGACGTGTTGCGCTTGCATAGTGAGAGCACAGCTTTTTCGAGAACATGAACTTAAGTCTTTCTAATGACCGCTGATGAAAAAAAAAAAGCTATGAAACAAACGCGTTTCCGGCATGCTCGTCGCTGTAAACAAATAAACAAATCATTACTATTATTAATCATAATGCGCCAACCACCCGTCATTGTCTGTCACTCATTGAGTATCGGTCAACCAGCCATCCATCAACTGTCGTCACTAATCATTACTGCACATTACAAGCTGCAAACATCTGTCTCAGTCTTGATTTAGGAAGGACTGGAGAAAAATAATGGAGTTTTGAAGAAATAATTGTAATTTTACACCAATGCATGTGCGATATTGAATTTATATTTTACAAATAACTTAAAATAAATTGACACGTAGGGTAATATATAATAGGGGCTTCTGGGACAGGATTTGATGTGTGAATGGTGGATGGTTTCAATGACCGACCACCATGACTGCACGGCGGTCATATTGGATGAATTTGACATTTGACCTTTGACCTTGACCTTCATAATTTGCCTAAAATGGTATAAGAAGACTCATAATAGCCAAAAATTGTCAAAATTTGCCAAAAATTCGCCAAAATTTTCAGTTTTTAGGGGGAAAAAGCTATAAAAAAATTTCAAACCATCAAAATCTCACTATTTTGAGGGTCAAATTCCCATTTTGAGAGAAAATTTCCCGTTTTTATTCCCAAAAATTAATATTCGAATTGCCTTAAAAAAAACTAAAATCCCCCAAAGCGTTTTAAATTCCCCTTCGGCAGCCGCCCTAAGCCGCTGAGGCTATGATTTTGACCTTGGCCGCCATTGTTGAACTTTTCGTTACGGCCGACATCTTGAAAATCCGTATTTTTTAGGCTAAAAATTCGGGGGAAAAAAATTATCATAAAAAATCTAAAAACTTTAATAAAAAATCATTTTTCAATTTTAAAACTCGTCCGCCATCTCAAAATCCGTAATTTTTATCAATAGTTAAACTGTTTATCAACTAAAAAACACACACACCAACATCAACACATGCTCACGCACATATGCACATTAGCTGGCTCAGGAATTGATTTTTATAAAGACTTACACATATTAAAACCACTCAATAACTCACCCCAAAATAGCCCAGAATAATGTCTTTTTTTCCGTCGGAATTCTGGGGTTAAGATAACACAAATGCATTTAACCATCACCACCCCATGGCCAGTAGCTGCTGATTCGAATGCTGACCTACCCGTCACCGTTAATTCGTAAACACCAGTATATTCGAGAATTGAAATCGAGTCTAAAATAAATTTTGTCGGATGTTGTGATCCGTGTGGCATGAGTGGTGGCATCACGCTACCTCGAACACAATGAGCGCAGTTATCTATATCGACGTGCCTTCGAGTGGATATTTCAGCGTCATTTTGGTCGAAACGCTGCAATCGGGGTTAACAGCTCACACATAGCTGACAAATTTTTTCGCTTGCCTCCGCAAGTTTTTTTTTTTTTTTTATATTTGGAACGCAGACTTGTTAGCGTTATCGTCGTGCTTTTAGGTTATCGATGGAGAGAAAAAGAAAGATGACGTCAATCAAATTTTTTTTCCCTCCCATTCGGCCCGTGGTTGTTAATACGAGAACCATTCAGAATTTGTATCATTTCAGACTATGTTGAAAGAAAACTTTTGCAAAAAAAGAAGAAAAAAATGATTGGGTGTGGTGGTGGGGGGGGGGGGGAGTAAAATGACGTAACCGCCGCAGAAAGTCCCGGCGAGGGAAGTAGACGTCGGTCGGAGATACAGCAGCAGTTCTGTCGAGCGCGTAGAGGCGATACTGCCGCAGACGCGCCGGCTAGCCGTCGCCGTACAAGCCGCGACTCGCCGGCACCGCGACTCACCTTGGGTCGGGGAAGGGGAACGACCGCTGGGGGGCGCGTGTGTCCCCCGAGGGGGCGAAGCCCCGGGGTCGGAGGTCGGGGGGCTGACCGTCCGAGAGCGCGGAGTTAACGACCCGCCATCTCCGAGCGGGTGAGAGAAAAAAAATTTATGTTCATTGTTAAACCATTCGTCAAGAAATAATTTATAAACCTACAAAAAATATATTGTATCTTTGTACCTACAACGTATGGTTATGGTTTTTTTTTTGCATATATCAAATACGTTTTCAGATATAATACTGAGTATTACTTAACGGAGATTGGCGCATAATTTTTGTACTTTAATTGATCTTTCATTCCAGCATATTTTTTTTAAAAAACCCATGGAAAAGATGAATGAATATTCATTAATTGGATTATTTTGTTTTATTATGCTTATAAATGTGTGCAGTTAAAACTGGAAAGATATTCAGGGAAAGGTTTACAAATAATGTCTAACTTTTGGAGGTACTGGGACAACACAAAAGCATAAATGCGTGGGTAAGAATCGGAACCCAAAATTACTGCGAACATTATTTTATAGTGATAAAGTTGTTTTTTTACGTAAATGTAAAAATTTACAAATATCTGTAATTTTACGTGAATATTTATGTTCCATATACAAAAAAAAATATTACAGTGCATCGCTCAACAGGTGCGCTACCGTAGACCAGGGCTTATTTAACTTCTAACAGGATGTATGCAGATGACAAAAGACACGGAGACGTCCCAAAATAAACAGCAATGTTGCTGGAAGTCGCAAAACTTATATCTCCAACAGCCTTGTGTAACTCATATTTAAGGGCAAGCATATTTCGGCCAAAAGATACCGAGACTAGCTGTAAGTTAACATATTGTTACGATTTACCGTGGGTTCATAAAGGATAGCCCAATTAAAGATTTTATTACACACACAGTTTTATTGATGGCCACTTCTTATGTCACTTACAATTAATCTTATAAAATTGCCTAATAATCAATTGCACTTAAAAATGTTGCTTCACTAGTCACTCGTTTCTTATTACAATTATTATTACAATTATTATTACAATCCACACACCTCGCTGGGCTGCACCTCTGGCGCAACTCTTGCCGCAGTGCCCCTCGTGGATCTCAGCCGCGGGACTCCGTCGCCGCACTCCGCCGCCGCCGACGCACTTGCCTTCGCCGTGATCCCACTCGACGCCTCGCTCGGAACTTCGCTTGGAACTCCGCCGCGCCCGCGACACTATCGCCCGGAACTGAACTCTTCGCCCTGGAACCTTCGTCCAAGGACTTCGCCACTCTGCCGCACCCGCGGCACTATCGCCCCGAAAGCTCCGCTGCGGGAAGGTTCCCGCCTGAACTATCTCTCTGAACTCCACTCACTCACTCACTCACTCACTCACTGCACTAACGTCCTCGGGCATATATTTAGGCCCCGGCACAATTCCAGAACTCACGAGAGCGGCCGGGGCCAGTCGCGTCAATCCGCGCCGACACGATGGTAGAAATCTCTCGAAACACGTGTCGGCGCCTCGCGTAACTCCCAGCTGTCCGGTGTCAGTTACGTGTCAAAGGCAGGGCGCCGCGCGGGGAGGGGTGGGAAGGAGGGGGGGAAAGCGACAATCCATGTTATCTTCCAGGCGCGCGCGGCGCATATCTTGTTGCGGCAGTCGCCAGCCAGCTCTGCACCTGCATGTGTCCCGGCCAATGTCACGTTCGTAACTATATTGTAGCATAGTCTATGCTCCGTGATTGGGTGAGTTTGTTGCAGGTACTGCTCGGTCAGATAAGGCAATGGCTTCTCTCGCAGACGGCCGCCGATCACAAGGGAGAAACCGCTGGTGCGGATGTGCCTTGTTGCAATCTAATTGTCGTTCAGATTTTTTTTTTGATCCGTACTTCAGTTCATAGTCGTACGTTAATTATAAATAATAGTGGGAAGTGGGAAACTGTCCATCTTAAATCATGTTGAAACTATTTCTAAAAAGATCTTAGCAAAATGAATGTTTTTTTTTGTTAGAAGGTTATGAAAAAGTCCTGAAATTGGTTCACTAGTTATTTGTAGACATACTTTATCTTTCTTATTTATGTGTGTGTGTGTGTGTGTGTTGATTACATCATATTCCCGGCGGCTTCTCTAGTACCAACCAATTTGAAGCTGGTCACAAAAATCGTTAAAAGCATTTTTATAGCCCAAACCACAAACTGTAATGTCTAAATTGAATTGTTAATGTGTTTTTTTATTTAAATTTGTGATTAAAATTAAAAAAAATAATCCTTTAAATAACATGAGGTGGTAGAAATGATCTAGCTGTACTGTGAAGACCGTGTCGGGTTGCTAGTCAAGTGCGCACAGGTCAGTCGGTCGAGCGGGCGCCCCCCCCCCCCCCCTTCCCCTTGTGGCTGGTGGCGACGCGCTCTTTGGGAACCCCTGCTGTAGACTAACGATCAGATGGACTGTTTCTCGTATTCCGCGCGTGTTCCTATCAGTCACGTATGCGATGGAGCGAGGTGACGTGGAGGCGACTCTAATGGATTCGCGTTCTCATGGGACCGCTATCACGCTTTCGGTTTTTTTTTTTTTTTCCGTGGCTTACCTACCTCACCCCAGCAGGATTTGTTGAAAGATGGAGTCCAGTTGAATCATTATATATATATATATATATTTATGAGTAAGTGGTTTATAATTGGATTCAAAAATTACGATTGTCACATTAGTATCCCGGGGGATAGTGGACTTTTAGAACTCCGAAGTTTACACACAGCAATTTAAGAAATTATTGGGCTTGAGAAAATAAAACTGAACATTTTATATTTTGGTTTTTATTTGATTGTTTTAATACTTTGTCTTAAGTCAATTATTCGAAGAATACGTTAAAACAAGTCATAAATACGTATGATTAAGTATTTGAAGCACTCATGTCAAGTTTGTTTAAAATAAATGCTTACAAAAACATGTGTGCAAATCGTAATTAAATATAGAATACTTGGAAACACAATGCCGTATGATTTTGTGTGTGTGTGTGCAGTGCCGTGCACAGCCTTAAAAAGTGGGGGGTGAGGTTATAAAATTTCGCCCCCCCCCTTAACCACGTCATTATTAGGCTATTGAAGAAAAAAAATCAATAATAGACAAAAAGTTTTATTTTTAATATCAATACTTCAGTAATTTGACCATGTTGTTTGGTGTAAATTGTAAACATACACGTGTTGACAATTTTCCAATTTCTCCTATTGAAAAAGTAAGTTTTAAATATATTTTACAACGTTTAACCCTTTTTCAATAGTGTTAATAGTCCCAAAAGCAGAAATAGTATACTTTTAGCATATAATAATATTCTTCAATAAAATAAATTTATTTAAAAAAAATCCAACTTAACATTCTTCACTGTACTTATTTTTAAATCTTACAATGAAAATATTTTATGGATCATACCCCAAAATAAGATATAAATAAAAATTTCTTTTTGCAGAAGAACTGTATACATAAACTGAGAAATGTTTTCAGTGCAGGCGACGTGTCTTAATAGCAGCAAATTGCTCTATAACTGTATCAAAAGATAGGTTGCGAGCAATGTCACTTTCTATTGAGAGTATTGCCAGTCCAGATAACCGTTCTTGGGCAATGGTGGATCGCAAGTAGTTTTTGATGAGTTTCAGCTTGCTGAAACTTCTTTCGCACGTGGCTATTGAAACTGGAATAGTCAATAACAATTTACATGCCGTAAAGGATTCTGTGAAAGCTTCCTGCAAGTCATTGTTTACAATTATTTGAATTACATCTTTGGGTTTAGATTTTGGTGGAAGTTTGTCAGCCAGGATGTTTCTTAAAGAAATAAGCTCGGAATAGAGGCCACTGTCCAAGTCCCGCTCGTAATGTCTCGTCAGCTGTTCACAGGATTTCTGTAAATCATTGCTACTTAGTTTCATGAGTCGGCAGGGATACATGAATGAAAACATGTTTGCTACGTCTCTAAGGCCTTCAAATCTTTTGGAAAGGCTTACAATGATCCTGTCCAACATTCTGTTTTAGATATTAACTTCGAAAGCTTTATTATTGTCTGTAATTGGCTCATCTTTAGCTAACTCATCCGAAAATGATACCTTTCTACTTTGTCGTTTTTCGGAGAGTTGCACGGATACTCCCAATTTACTTGCAAGTTGTATGGCTTTAGCCATGAAACTGCTGAACTCATTTGCTTTCATATTCTGTATATTCTTGGTCGAAGACTGGAGAAGATCAGCCAGGGATGCCAACTTGGGGGTTTCCCCCCCCCAAATTTAGGGGGAACCAAGATGTAATGGGGTTTTTTAGGGGGTACATTTATTTAGGGGGCTTCTTTAAGGGGATTTTTTAGTGGGTACATTATTTAAGAATTTTTTTTAGGGCGTGAAATTTAAAGTGTATGTCTTGAAAACAAAGTGAAAAAAAGAACAGCAACACAAGTGGCGCTGGTGGCTGAATTTCGCACTACGACCAACAACAACTTGCTGGTCAAGAGAATTCATTTTTTTTACTTTTACCGTTCAACCGTTGTCTGGTTGAGGTTGTGTCCGTTAGTTTTTTTTGTACTCGCGAGTTTTATTGGATTGCAAAGTAAGTCGTTTGTTTTTCTGTGATGCCAAGGAATAAAAATAGAATAATAATTAATTATTCGTGTTCAAATATTTTCGAGAATGCCAAAAAAAAAAAAAACATCAATAAATATATACGAAATGTTAGGAGACCGATCCAGAACTTAAAGGTTAGTATACCTACATGTATTCTTTAAACTGAAATTAAATTCGTACATATATAAAATTGTAGATACTGATGTTAATTTTTCCAAATAATAATGCTCTGTTTGGGCAGAAAAAATAAGGAAATGTAAGGTTGAAAGGAAAATAATTTTAGCTCTCAAACAGGGTGTGCAATGAAAACTTTAGGGGTTTTTAATCGAAATCTATGGGGATTTGAAGTTGGTCCTAGGAGGGAACACTCTGTAGGAGTTGGCATCACTGAGATCAGCTGCAGTCAAAATATCACAATCTGCCTTTTGCAAGTATTTGCTTGTTATATTCAGCAACGTTAGGATGTTTTCCCATATAACAAGCATCACAATGAAATCAAATTTTGATATATGACTCAAAAGACCATCACAGTCACATTTCTCACTACCATCATTACTTTCTGACTTGGTGCACTTGAGAACATCAATGATTTTCGGCAGGGATTTTCGGAGATTGCGAATTGGAGCAAGTCGGCCTTCCCAACGTGTGGTGCAGACTTGTGCTCTGTTGTTGGAAGTGAGAGTTACCAGTATGGTGAATTACGTATGTGACGATGTAGAGAGACGTAATTAATATTAGTATTTGTTCTGTTGAGATGAGGTGGTTGTTGACTTTTAGTGCTTACAATGATTACTTTATCAGTTATTACATTAAATGAAACAGTTTTACAAAACTAATTAATTATCAAATTTATTATGAAAAGAAATAAAAAAGATAGCCATATGTACATACCTCCTTAATTTTTCGCCTCCTGTAGAAAATTTCGCCCCCTCTGTCGATTTGTGTGGGGGGAGAAAACACCCCCCAACCCCCCCACTAAGCACGGCACTGTGTGTGTGTGAGGCATGTCGGGCTATGATGGGGAGGATTATACATTATTGTAACCCACTAACGATAAAAAAAAATCCTTCCAAAATAATATCTCGGTAACCTATTGTAGTTAATTTGCTATAATTATTTTTCTGTTAGCGTTTTTTTTTTTTTTTTTTAAATCTTGGAATGGAGTCGTCGGGACTCCCCAGGTTACGTCCTTGACCCCAGGCAAATGCTGTGATATTAACTTGCTATATGCCATAGGACTCCTTTCTCAATATCCCCGGAACTGTATGGTCGAATGTTTCTGTATGTAATGAATGGCCTCGCAGTGAACGATACGTGTAGCACAACTGAAACACAATATATTACGAACCATGTAATCTTTGTAACCGGATCACGTGTTATTTGACGCGCCCTGAAGAACGAGAAAATCAATAGCAAAGGTATAAAAAGTGAGCTAGTCTTTCAGCACTCGCAAGAGATGTCAAACATCTAACCTCAGTGACGAGCAAATGCATGTGCTATCATGTTGCAAATTGACTTATAATACGAAACTCTGACACGATATTCAACGTAGAATTCTTTAAAACAATGCTGAGCGTGATAAATATACAATTGTTTTTTCAACTAAATGTTTGGTCGGACGCGAATCACACGTAGTTTCTCCACCCGCCGCTAGAATTCGTTGCCGGAGCAGCTACGTAGATTATAAAATCATTGGATTTGCAGAGCGAAAGGTTAAACTATATAATGGAACGGGGCTCTGGTAAAAGCTCAAAATAAATTTGAAAAAAATTGCTGAATCCCGTGTCTGGACCTGTTTTTCGACAGTAATTTTTATAAAAATACTGCCCATTTTTATAAAATTCACTAAACAGTTAATACTTTAAAAGTTTCCCTTTGGCTTTGTGAACTTTGGTTCGCGCCGTCCGCCACACATGGCATCACCGTGGTTACACATTTCCGTTCCACGAGACTTCTGTCACAGTCACTAAATGGCTCCCACCAAATGACATATTCCGAGAGCTAAGATGTTACACGTCAAAATGACACGAGCCAATCACGTGCTGTCCGGACAGGAGGTTCGTAAATCTGACGAGCAGCGGAGGAACTAAATGCGCCGACTTGTGTGTAGTCCCCCGCCCCTCCACCGAGCCGGGCTTTTCATTTTTTACTGTGAAAAGGATGGGCAACAATGGGGAAAATGAAGGATTAAACTTAAAGATTCTTGTGAAAATTAATTTTTTATCATAAAACCATATGATACAGTCGATAATTTTGGTTAAAAAAAATGTGATTTTCTTTTACTGTGCGAAATTTTATCGAGTGAAAAAGTGTTGTATGTAATAAAAAAAACATCATCGGGGCCTTCTGTGCACTTACCTTCTGGTGTTTTAAAAAGTTTTCGGAACACCACTTGGGAGCACGGGAGGCGGAAACGCAAGCCGAAGCGCGCGAGAAGTGTGTAGTTGGCCGACGTCAGGGTCGCGTGGTCGGTGACCCCAGCCACGTCCCAGACAACCACCCTGCCGAGCGGGACCACGGGGCCTGTTGCGCCCACGCCGAGTGGCGCGGGGCGATGTGGGCCGCGCGCCGTCTTCCCGCGCCGTCACCACACACACACGGCCAGTCGGTCGAGAGCTCTCAGTCCATCAGCCGAGTGTCGTGGCAGATGGCAGACATCATCGTTACACTCTTCGGTTGCTTTGCTATTTTTTTATTTTTTTTTTCTAACTAAAAAGTGCAACTGAAGTTGCAACACCCAAAGTTTCTTCCACATTCTACGATGGAACGATACATTCGACAGCAACAGGAAACCAGAAAAAAAAAACTGATCGTGTGTGGGGAAGGCTTCAGCACAGCCCAAAACTGAGAGTAGTTCTGACTGCTGTTCGTTCCTATCTGAGCATCTGGGCTGATCGTGTGTGCAGAGGGCCTCAATTCATTCCAAGCTGTCAGTTCGGACTGAGCAGTCCGTACTAGGAGGTGGACTGACCGGGGGGGGGGGGGGGGGGGGCTTTAGGTACCCACGTTTTGCTCTTGGCGTTCACGCAGCGTTACCTCAGGGTCTGCGGCAGTTATTTGAGAGGTCACTAACCAAACAAAAATATATTATAAATAGTTTTATCTCCAGTTTTTTTATTGTTTCCTTTATAAATATATAAACCTTTTTGTTCATACTTTCGTATACGTATCGTGTTTAATATGCCTAGTGTACAACATTAATACAGATGGAACTAAACACTAAACATTTCATGGGAATCCACGAGAAAGTTGTGCTTCAAGAAGGGACAGGGTGGCGCTGAAGTCAAAAGCAGTGGGAATATTGAAAACACTATTTTTTTCTTTTTCTTCTGGCCACAAGGAAGCATTGTTGGGAATATTGAGTTAGGAATTATAAGGAGACGGCTTGCTGTTACGTGGGTGAAGTCACTTATTAACCTCGCCGTCGCCATGTGGTTTCGCCCAAAACATTGCGGAAATGGTGCTTGACCATGACCAATGATGGTTAGAAAGCATGGATTAGAACTTTCGTTAAAAAAAACACAGTAACGTCAATAAACAAAGTAATTTAAAACTGTTTCCACACTGAAAACCCTGCACTTCAGCCAATGTTTTGGGCGTGTGAGCAATATGTCGCAATAATTAGCCGAAGGAATGAAAGGGGTTCACGCACTCACCATGTAACCATGCAGACATAGCTACCCCCTATTCGAAAGAGAAATGGCCTGGTCGTTGCTTGGCAACGGACCGGTTTGTTTGGACTCTCCCATTATCTCTGCATAAACCCATAAACCCGAGTCGGCATGCGCGGAAGTCCTGGGCAGACAACGGACAGAACCGATTCTTACCGCAGATTATCTGCTGTTTCCGCGTAGCCACAGTTCCAGTGATCGGCATTGTGCTCGGTTGTGGCTTTGAATATATATACTGTATAGAAGTCGCGAGTGGATAGGATTTACTCTACGTTTTTCAGGAGCGTATGATGAGCAGCTTGGGAACTTCACCGCTGCAGTGCGCTGCCGTAACGCCCTGTATCGTCTTAGTTGTTATTTACACGTTAGAGCGCAGCGCTGTCGCCTGCTGTCATACCCCGCACCCCTCATCCATCATTCACTGCAGCTCAACGTCGTTCAACGGGAGGGGGAAGGGGTGTTTGAATAGTTCGACACTTGTCCGCTAGGGACCACCACAAGTCGATGCCCTAGAGATGGTGGCGATTGCGGCGGTGAATTAACCAACTACCTCAAAACCGTATTAGAAATTTTAACCTGGGCTGGCGACTTCTATACAGTATATATATTCAAAGGTTGTGGCGTCGGTTTTCTCCGGTTGAAACACAGCCCGAGCACTCAACACAACACCACACCACACCACACCACACCACACCACACCACACATACAGGATGAGTCTTTGATTCGACCGACGAACTCCGGCTGCATAAGTTGAAAACCTCTATAGGATTTATGTTTTAAAGTGCTTCTCGAGTCTGGTATACGTCTTTTAAAGTTGGGCGTAGTAACGTGTCATTAAAGTATGTGGGAAATAAAGGTGTTACCCCCTAATTATTTCAATGAAATAATTTATCTGCAACTACAAATTTCGCGGTGGTTATCATCATTCGATTATACATAATTCGGACGCACAGTGTTCCATCTTAAATAATTTCTCTATTTTTACAATAAAATTTATGTTCAGCCTCAACTTCAAAGCAAGGCTCTTATATATATATTTTATCTGTTGAACCTGCAGCCGAAGTTGGATGGTTGAATTCAGATTCACCCTGTATTTAATGTAATACATATGTTCCTTTTACAAACATATTATTGAAAACTACTCTATTTAAATTGTGACTAGCGAATATAATTTTGTTTTGAATTTTTGAATTAATATTTAACTAATCTGTGGGCGTACATATGTTAAAATCTTACGTTAACGAACGTGTTACATTAAAAATAGGGTTGTTCTAAAATAATCAAATTCGTTAAACTTTTATTTTATGATCGTGCAAATATGTATTGTAATTTTTAGAATTTATATGTTTGTGATAAATCTGTAACTGTGGATGTCTCAGTCAAATCGGCATTGTTTGATTTATGGGTGTTTTCCGTGGTTTCCCGAGATCAGCTGCTGTGATGGCGTGGCGGATTCTTTCACAGTATCCCTGTTCTGTTACGAGGGTGTACCCGTGTTGGTTAGGCGCTCGCATGTGCTTCTAGCGCGGTGTCGCACCTGAACTGGCGTGCAGTCTTCTCGTCGTGCATGGAGCTATTGTGAAATTGTAGCGATGAGCATATCGTTATTTGGCGGAGAAATGAAGATAAATGTGTAATGCAAGTCCCTTGGGTGCTTTAAAGATCTTTAAGGGTGTTTCATTTCTAAAAAAAATTATTCTGAAAACACGTGTTATTAGCCTTTTTTCACTCTTCTAAAAATACATTTTCCCCCCCTCACAAATATTTATGTGCTCTTCGTAAACAGATGACACTCGGATATCTTGAGAAAATTTTAAATCGCGTGTGTTGTTTCTTCCGGAGCTCTGCACACCGCATGTGTGCCCGGGTAGGCGGGGGCTTTAAGCTGAGGAGTAGGAATCAAAGCGGGTGTTTGAACAGTGTTCGCGTGACGGTTACGCCCTACCCCGCGTTGCCAGGTACTGCAGCTGAAGAGGGCCGCTGCAGATGTGCAGTAGAGCGCTCACGAAGCGCGGCTGCAGAAGTGGCCCTCATTGGTGATTCCAGATTCTGTGCTGCGAATTAACAGGCCGACTGTGTGTCGGGGCGGTAGATAAAAGTGGAGGGGGAATTGCGCGGAAGGAATGCATCAGACCGGCAGTAATCTTTCAGTGATTATGGTTTAATAAGAAGAGACAACGAATGTTAATTTGACGTGCTTTAAAGCGCCCTTTTTTCTCTTTGATTTGAAAAAGAGAAAATAGCTGTCGTTAAGTCTCAATTGTCAAATGGAAGAGACAGGCACCGAAAGATACCATTTTGGTTTCAACAGTTCTTATGCCATAACAGATTTCTGTATATTCGTTTTCAATATGTGGTTTCGTTAAAGCATAGTAGGAATATAATTTAGTGGAATGCCTGAAGTTAAATAAAGTAAATTGTTTTCTCTGTGAAATCAGTGGCTTAGTATTGAAATGATTTTTAGCAACTGTAATATATATATACATATATATGTGTGTATATGTATATATAAACGTAATGTTATTTTATTTAATTCTTCATCAACAATAATGATTCAAACATCATTTTAAAGCTTATGTTCCCAGCTATCGACGAAAAATAAACAAATAATTTAAAATATATTTTCGTTAAAACATTGATTAAATATATATTATTTCTCAAATGTGTTTTCTTTTTGTGGAAATGCCATAACCCCCTTAATTCCTCATCAAAATTAATTATTCAAACATTTTATAGCCTTTGTTCTCCATTATTGACGAAAAATAGACAAATAGTTTAAAATTAATGTTTTCGTTAAAAAAAACGATTAAAAAACTTTTAATAAAAAGCATATTTTTGTTAGGAAAGCCATCTTGTTATGGAATTCCTAATGAAAATATTTTCAACTAATATGTGGGAGGCGCCATCTATTAAAAATATGTTTAGTTAACATAACATCTGTTATATTTTTTACATTCTATATGCAAGTGTAATCAATCACGCAAATCATTAAAATTAAATCAACGTATAGCATTATAAATTGTTATTTATAAACTATTTTATATTACTATTCGGTGTTTGATCACGATACTGGGCGAAATATTCGCACGGGTCAGCTAGTTGCTATTAATATAGACACTATGTTATGGTATCCTGTTAGGCCTTCTACATTAGTCTCATGAACTGTGAAAAATTCTGTCCATAGCCGGAATCAAGTGACGTCATTTTCGTACGCGAAGCAGCCTCGTGTAAAATCGCAGTGTTTGAAACAGCACGTTACCAAACTTATTCACCAGGAAACAGTGATCTTCAGTTGTCTTTGAACTTCCTGATTTAGAAGTGTGTGTGTAGTTTACAGTCACATGTATCTCTTTAGGGTCTCTGTGCAGGGGCAGACATTTATAGGATTATCTGAAGGAAAGGTTTGCGGTATTACATTTATCATTTCCGTTTCACAGTTACGATTTTGCAAGGGCAAGTAAGCCCCCTCGGTGAGGGGTTTTGAAATATATATATATAAAAAAAAGGGGGGGGGGCTGCCCCCCAAGATTTTACTCTCATATTTCTGTGTAGCGATGTAGGGACCGGAAAAATTCGTGGGTTCAATGACCTGCAGGATGAACTCCATAGTTCTACGTACACTCGGTCAAATGTCACCCACTCATTGGCTGCTGTCTTGTGAGACGTCCCAGCGAAGCAGCCTGTGATTCGATAAAGCTTTGGTTGGGTGTTTCTCATTGGCCCAGCGTCATCCAGGTGAGTTGTGAGCCAATAGCAGAGGCAGCACTGAGGTATAACTATTTGTATTTTAGCTTATCGCGAAATGAATTCGCGAATTTTTCCGGTCTCTACCAATCGCTGATAAATAAACAATGACCTGAGTTACGGCGTTTTAAATAAAGATAACACGTGATAGTTTCTCAATAAATATTCTTTAATATCATCTGCATTATTATCGATGCTCGCCTAGAAATTGCTGAAATATTTTTTTTTAACTGCTAGATTTGTCGAAGAAGCCACATGTATCACAGTCCAACCACAAAGTTTCAATCATGACTCAGCTCTTTTGGAATGAATGTACGTTTTGTCGTTATCGCTGTCATTAAGAGACGACCTGGGTGTTGACGTTTTTTTTTGTTAGTGTACGCATTCCTTTGTCTTCCCAGAAACAAGCAATGCGCTACCAGTGAAACTTAACACGCACCTGTTTATGATCAAATTAGCATGTCGCTCATTGCCAAACGTTTGCTTAAGCATTTCACGCAACGTAGCTACTTCGGCCATGAAGTGAATGAAAGGAACCGCAAGTTCATGGTCATTAGACTTGCGTCCAACAATAAAATGCTCCTCGAATGGACAGCGACATTTTTGGAATCACTCACACCCATCCGTGTCATGGGCGTCGCAACCGGGGGGGATGGGGGGGACACGTCCCCCCCAATAATAAAAGTCTTCAATTTCGTCCCCTCCAATAATATATTTAGTTTCTTAGTTATATTAAAAATATGATTTCTGTGATATAACCCATATGTTGCGCATGGTGCATTTAGTCCAATCGTGGTAATGTGAGCACTGTGTTTTTACAAATTTGTTCTCTAAAAATATTTTTTATAAAAAATATATTATATATTGCTACCAACTATAATTAGAATATTTAGGAAAGAAAAATGCCTAAAAACCACCTTTTTGCACCTTCAAACTCAAATTTTCCCGGGGGATATTCCTCAACAACTTAATCAATTGAAGTCCCCCCAAAAAATATATCCTTGCGACGCCCATACGTGTCGTAACGCGATGCGAGGATGGTGAAGTTTCGTATTGCACTAGGCTGTTTTCGTGGAAGTCCCTAATTCATCTTTTGGCCTGAGATGTGACTTAATTTTTAACAGAGCTTGTTCTTTTGCACTGTTTTGATGTATAACATCTAGCTCTCGGTATACGGCATACGGTAGTAAGACATGCATTCTGAAATTCCTACAAGTACGTAATAATTCCGAAATCCATTTGGAATTTTTCAGGTATTTTGATATAATTTTAAAATGTTGTGCTAGTTATTGAATTTTTTTGACAATAAAAATAAATAATATATATTCTAAATTTATGTACATATTTAAGTTTATTTGAATCTCTTTCAGAAAAATTTAATTATTTTACATTTTGCTGTCGAAATCCACACAGTTCCGAGAATTTTGAAAACCTGGCTAAAATTGAATAAATGTTCTGAAATAAATTAAATCCATATCATGTAGTAGCCAATAGCATTGCCTTGAAATCTTAAAAGTTTCAGTTCTGTTATCCATGTAATTCTTCTTTGAACAAAAATGTTAAAATGTATAAAACAATAATGTTGAAATGTATCTTTGGCAGCTAATTATGCCAAAAAAAAATTATAAATACAATGTTGTGAACACTAAGCTACTCATAAAGACTACAAGTTTAACAGTTAGTGTATAATTATATACTTTTTAAAATACCTGTAACAAATCAAACCGCCTAAGGTATCTTTTAAACGAATGCTAATTGTTCTAACACTAGGTAAAATTGGTATCTATGTAACTTTTATATATTCAAATGTGAAGGATATTAATTACACTATTTATCCTTGTATTGAAAAAAAATACATACGTGTGCTAACTAAATTTTTTATTGTCATTTACGTAACCCCTGTGACTGTTAGGCTCAGTTCATATAACATGCGGGCGGCTGACGAAGAAATTAATGTTGTAAGGCACAGTAAATAAATACTTGGAAAAATGACAGTTCCGTACTAAAAAAAAATATAACAAGAGTTTCCCGTTTGAGACAACGTCTGATAAATTTCTAACGGAAGTTGACGACATTACTTTTTTTTTTAGTTTTGTTATCGCGTCATTGTTTATAACGGGACCGGCGGTGACACATGGGGAACCGCCGGAACTGGACTGCCATCGATGAAAGAAAACGGCTTTCACACCAGTCACATAGCAGACACGACGAGGTCACGGCACATCATCGGCAAAGGAGTATGTGAGCTAATTTATCAGTACCAACTTAATAAAGAAACTACAGGGACTTGCCGACTAAAATCGAAGGAGTGCGCAAACAAACTTCACAGAATGGAAGTAAGTATTTAATTTAGAAATTGAGATTGAAACTTAAAAGTTTGAGATTGCTCGGACAAAAAAAATTGATAGTGTAACATATTTGAGGTTATCTGACCAAATTTATTTAATGGGGAAAATTGGAAGCCGTTTTCCGTCCGACTCTAGTGTCAAATATTGTTGGAGACAGATATATGACAAGTGTGCTAGGCCCTTAACTTCAAGTAGTGGTACATCACATTAACATGAGAAGTTCTTATGAAGAAGTAGAAGATATTGCGAATGATATTCCGTGTGACGAGTTTCAACTAAAATTTTGTCCACATGCTGGGTTCATAATATTAATATTATAAATCTGGGTATAAATTATACCTACAACTTGTTCCCTTATTAAACACGTAACTTCATATGAGATAATAAAATTAAAATCTGTTTATTTTATATTCGATTACGTTCAAGAAAAATACATTTTGAGTATGATCGCAATTATTAAATTAAAGACTTTAATTTGCATATTGTCAGTGTCCTGTGCTGCCACGCCAACTCACCGGTATTACTCAGATTGGTGAACACCGAGTGGCGGCTCGGAATGCAAATAACCGTCGAGATCCCAACGCCTGTATCAGGGTCGTACATTCCGAAGGGTTTCTTTTAAATGAAAAAAACTCACTGATGACGTGTTGGTCAAACCCACCCGCTAAATCCTAGGGCCTCATATTCCGCGGGTCCCTGATTGCGAACCTACAGATTTGGGCCCCTGACCTGAAGTTTTGAAGTTCAGTGTAAATTTTATTTGCGTTTATATTGAGTTTCACCCTACATGCATATCATTAGCGCGATATATATATATATATATATATATATATATATATATATATATATATATATATATAGAAAGTGAATAATAACGCTCTATAAGCGGGTTGAGTGTATGTAGTAGAGGACAGACATTATAATCTCATATCTTGTTCCCTTTTATACTGTTGCTGAAAATCCATTTTGTGATACCAACGCGGAATGTTTATAGCGGTATCCGGTTTCACGTTACTATTGCGTAATGTTTGATGTTTTTATTTTTAAAAAAATATTCAACTTGTACAGTATTGTCCAGTAGGCATGTTTCTGTTCTTAAAAAAATGTGTCAAAATATATAAATTAATGATTAGTCGCTAATCAGACAAAATTACGTGGGGAACTAATATGGTAAGAAGGGGTAGGCAAGAAATAATACGCAGAAAAACAAAAGAACGCGATTTGTTTTTGCTACTTCCTAAAACCATGTTCCCCGAAACTGTTTGCTCGTCCTAACACCAGTGCGTGAAAACCCGAGTTCGTAAAATTTCGCAGTGCTGGGAAAGAATTGTCTCTTCTGTTCGCGTAATTAGTGTTCCAAGTCGGTTGGCATAACCTGTGAGAGCGTTGATACGCAGAATCCCACTGTCCGTGTACACCTGCCGGCTTTGTCCTGAAGGGTAACTGCTACGTAATCTGCTAATATAGCTTCGGAATGTTGGGGTTGTTGGAGAGGGAGGCTCTTATGAGCCGAACCACCGTGTTTATTCTCGCCGCGAGTAGTTCCTGGAACAAGAGCCGCCGGCCTTGAGGGTCCGGGGATTCACCCGCCTCCTTGCCAGTCACGCTGTCGCCGGGTCTCGGGCATCGTCGACAGTCCCTCTCTCGCACACACTCAATCACACCTTTGAATATATATACTGTATAGAAGTCGCGAGTGGATAGGATTTACTCTACGTTTTTCAGAAGCGTATAATGAGCAGCTTGGGAACTTCACCGCTGCAGTGCGCTGTCGTAACGCCCTGTATCGTCTTAGTTGTTATTTACACGTTAGAGCGCAGCACTGTCGCCTGCTGTCATACCCCGCACCCCTCATCCATCATTCACTGCAGCTCAAGCTCGTTCAACGGGAGGGGGAAGGGGTGTTTGAAGAGTTCGACACTTGTCCGCTAGGGACCACCACAAGTCGATGCCCTAGAGATGGTGGCGATTGCGGCGGTGAATTAACCAACTACCTCAAAACCGTATTAGAAATTTTAACCTGGGCTGGCGTCTTCTATACAGTATATATATTCAAAGATCACACTCACTCTCTCTCACACTCACACTCTCTCACTCACACAATTTCTCTAACTCGCTGTCTCTCACTAACTCACTCTTACCCTCACACACTCTCTCACTAACTCACTCTTACCCTCACACACTCTCTCACTAACTCACTCTTATTCTCTCTCGAACTATCTCACACACACACTCACTCATTCACACATACTCATTCACAGATACTCATTCGCACTCATTCTCACACTCACTCTCACACACTCACTCACACACTCACACTCACTCTCACACACTCACTCTCACACACTCACTCTCACACACTCACTCTCACACACTCACTCTCACACACTCACTCTCACACACTCACTCTCACACACTCACTCTCACACACTCACTCTCACACACTCACTCTCACACACTCACTCTCACACTCTCACTCTCACACTCTCACACTCTCACTCTCACACTCTCACTCTCACACACTCTCTCATACTCTCTCTCTCATACTCTCTCATACTCACTCTCTCATACTCACTCTCACACTCACTCACTCTCACACTCACTCACTCTCACTCACTCTCACACTCACTCTCACACATTCACTCTCACCTCACACACATATATACATACATACACGTATATAATTTTCAGTATACTTCCGCCACACGCCTCGCCACGAACAGGGAGTGGCCACGGCTGCACGACTACGTGGTAACTAGGTGAAGCCGTTTTTTTTCTTTTCCTTCAACTAATTGTTGCGCCATATTGGTTACATGACAAAACATTGGGTGAAGTGTAATGTCTGCATGTGGAAACAGTTTTAAATTACTTTAAAAAAAATGAAATTGACTTTTTAACGATGGAGATTCTAATTCGTACTTACTAACCACCATCCGATGTTATCAAGCACCATTTCCGCAATGTTTCTTGGGATGAACAACGTGGCGATGGCGAGGTTAAAAAGTGACTTCAACTACGTCACAGCATGCCGTCTCCTGGCAATTCCCTACTCCAGAGCCACGAATCTAGTGACTAGTTAGACATGCGTCTAGCGAGGCGAAAACTAAAATTAAAAAAAATTAAGGTATTACCGTTTTCATATACAAAGCTTTTTATATCACGTTAAGCCAAGCCTCGGGCCTACCTAATTGTATGCCAGAGTTCTTTTATTCATTGATTATTTTTATTTATATATATTTTTACTGGTCTAATTTTTACATTTGGTTGACCATTTAAACCTTACTGTTAAATACATTAAAATGCAATTATTTACTTTTACTAATTAAAAAAATGGGTGTGTACTTATGTACGCGCGTGAGAAGTTATACTTCTTTGGCATCATTAAAAAATAGTTTTTAATTGTGTGCAAAGAATTAATTACAATAAAATAATAAAAGGGCTGGAAAAAGATAGTCACCACAGTCAATAAAGTTCAGTTTAAATTTGAAAAATTAAAAAAATAAAATTTAGAGAATAATAAATATACCTATGACATAATTTGTACTCAATATTATAAAATTCTTAGTTTTAAATATTTATTATTGATTATTTAATATTTTAAAAGAAAATAAATAATTGAATAATAAACTAAAAAAATTAATTTCAGTTTATTCATTTTTTAAATATTTATTATTTATTCAATTTAATAATATTAAAAATTAATATTTTAATTTGATGTTCGAATTTAATTTTTATCACATTTTTTTTATTAAATGTTTTTATTACATTTATTTCTTTATTTTGTAAATATTAAATAATAATATTTTAATTTATATCAATAAATAATACATACGGATAGTTAACCTCAATTATATTAGAGCACTGGAAAAAGTATATAAGCACAATTGTTTTTACTAATATTTACGAACAGTAAATAATATTAATCAAAATATTCCAGTTAAATCACTACTGAATATAATTTATTAGCACATATATAATTCGCACTTTTATGAAACTAAAACACGTGTTGTGAATGTAGAAACTAGAAACATGTGGATAAATATTATAAATATGAAAACAGTTATCAAATGCGACGAGCGTGCCAACATGCGCGACTAATAGAGGTTCTATTTCTATTTTGTTGGTAGCTTTTTTTCGAGACTTATTGAGCGGTTTAGCGGGCAGCTTCAACATGTTAATTTTGTGTTACAGTGATGCGTGCGCATCTTAAAATTTCACTTATCATTTTTTTCATAACGCGGCTAAAGAAGTATAACTTCAAAAATCATTTTATATTTTTATTTATATTTATTTGGCTTTAGGTGTTATCCAAAAGTTGAGGGCCATTAACAAAATGACATACATAATGCAAACATATGCAATAATATACAAAACACTATTACACAAAAAGCACGCTGTTAAAACAAACATGCAATTAAAAATTATACATATGATGACAATGCATTTGAATACCGAACAAACTGATGAACACATATGTATGAACAAAGTTCATAACACCAATTGTTTTAGTTTTTTTTACAGCTTTCCCAATATTATGAATAAAATTATATTTTATATTTTTTCAACGACACATACTAAAATAATTTATTATAATAGTTTTGAAATATCTTTGTTTATATTTTATTTCCAGTGAAAGGATCTAGATTTTAACAGTACCTAAGTATTATAATTTCCACACACCTATTTACTAAGTTATTATGTTTACTAATAATATTTAAAGTTACATTTATTATAGTATTATAATTTGGAATAATTAAGTCAGTCAGAGATATTATTTCTGAGCAGTCAAAATATTATAGAAAACAATCAGAAATAGTACATTGTTGGGAGAATACCTAATCGATAGAGAATTTATTTTAAAATCAGATAAAAATGTAGCATAGTCAAAAAGGATGTGAGTCTGAAATTTTTCATATATCAATGCAATTTCTTTCCTGTATATTTTCTAGTCTATTGGAGTCAGTAGTTGTAATTGAATTCCAGATTACAGAGCAGAATACAGAGATTAAGGTGAAGAATAAGTACCTACAGCAGAGAGTCAGATGTTGTTGCATAAAAAAGTAATGAATTTGTTAAGTCATAAAGTTCTTTATGTACTTCTAAGAAATCCAAATGCTGATGAAAATAAAAGTTTTGTTTCTAATATGACTCCTAGACTTTTATGTTGTACACACGCTTAATGCCTTTACTTGCGATATGATAGTTAATGGTAATTAAATATTTTTTTCTGGTGAAGATAATACAAAATAGTATTTTCATAGTTGACTAACTATGTTATAGCACCAGGCCTGAACAGCTGAAATATGTTGAAGGGCTACACAGTCATCTTTACTGCTTATGGTTTTGTACATTTTAGTGTCATCAGCGTACAGTAATACCTATATTTGAAATTTGTAATTGCACTTGTAATATCATTTATAAAAATAAATATTAAGGAGAGGTGGACATAGAGTACCGCCTTGCGGAATACCCGATGTTAACAGAAAATCTTGATGGTACCTAATCCATTAGCGACTCTATCTGAAAAAATATCGATTTGTGAGATAATGAGAGACCAGGCTAAGTGCTGCTGGTCAAAACCTAAACTGCATAATTTTTTAAGAATTATTTTTTTTGGCATGTATAAAATGCTTTATTCATATAAAATATATATAGCATTAGTTTGTTGTCTGGATGTTACATTATCGTTAACATAACTAGAAAAATTTGTTAGTGGATATTCCAGAATGAAACCCATGTTGTTTTTTTCAGAAATAATATTTTTCAGATGAAACTTAATTTGCCTTAATGTATTTTTTCCTAAAACTTTTTAAAAACTACACAACAAAGAATTAGGTCTGTAATTTATGTTTTTTTTTTTTTAAAGATAGGTATATTGCAATTTTCCATGCAGAGGGAAAAGTGGTATTTTGAAGACTATTGTTTCAAATGTGTTAATATTGGCGTGAACATGTTAATCCATCCTTTGATTATAAAATTAGTATACTATCAGATTTTTAATGGCCCACAATACTATACTTAGAGTAACTGTTGGAACCGATATATTGATAGACTGAAATAGTTGTGTCTTTTTGTTTGATGAATTTTGTGAACAAAGTGTTTACAAAAAAAATATTTTTGTAGTATTAGAATCTTGAATGATTCAGTAGTAGGTTTAAATTTTCCCGATGAACATTTTTCATAAAGTTTATATGTTTCCAGAATCTGTTATAGTAAATATACTCAAGAGTAACCCTATCAGCGTGCCACTATTTTTTGTCTGATTTTATTTTGTGTTTAACAAGTTTCTTATACATTTAATGAAAATGTTATTTAGGTTTAATTAGTTTACTTATTTAGTTTGAAAACCATATCGGATATTTTTTATGGTAGTATTTGGTCAGGAGTACATACTGGTTGATGATTGTTTGTGTGTTACTAGTTAAAAATGTAACAGTGAACAGTTTGGTTAAAAATATAAATCAATATAATAGCTCACATCTAATAAACTTATCCTAAGAGGTCTTATTATTTAATTAATAAATTACCAGTGTTTCATAAATGACCATATATGCTGGTCTAATTTTTTACTAGAATACACTGGTTTCATATATTAATTAATAAGAACATAAACCCTGACTTACAAAATAGAACTTACGTACACTACTATGCATTACTGCATTAGTTTGACTTTGTTTTCCAGCGGTTGGTTTCAGAAGTGTCCAGCTAAGCCTAGACCGACGGAGGTGCTCGTGGACTATACTTACGTCGGGGGTTTTCCACCTCTCTGTAGTCAACCAACCTTTGTTTTTCTTCAATCTTTGCATCCGTATTCTCCCATCTCGGATGTTAAACAGTCGAACTCTTCTGATTGTTTACTCAACTTCCTCCTAATGGTTTGTACAGAAAACAGTGCCGTCAAAATGACCCCGAGGACGCAGATCACACACAAATATATGTCTTTCCGAGTTCTATTTGTGTTTTTTTTTTTTGGTGGTGCTATGAACATACGCAAAGAAAAAGGAGTTGTGAAGGCCAAATAGTTTTAATCTGTTATGTTTTTGAAAGTAAATATTGGCGAAATCAAATACTAATTTGCTTGTAGGTTTTTTTTTGGGGCATGGTTATATTAATTATATGCAACGCTTGTTTAAATTAAATTATTAAATTTGATCTCATAGTCATTGTTTTAACAGTACGAATTACTTAGGGTATAATTAACATTTAGTTATCCCTACGATATTTATTACTCAAAATATATAATTTTTCATCGCTATAACTTTTTTTAATAATCGGTTATGTTCAGCAATATGTATATTTGAGCATTAAATGCCATTTATTTGGGTTAATAATGTTAACGAATGTTAATTTTTAATAAATAATATAGCTAAGTCAAACAAATCATTAGTTTATAATATCAGTCTTTGAATTATATCAATTGTTTTATTTATGCTACACTAACTATATCTATAGTACTTTATTTTATGAAATTTTATAACATTAGATTTTAGGATTCTCTCTTGCAGCTAACTACCTACCTACCTTGATAGAAAACATGCCTATATATTCTTGGTAGTTCACTGTGTTTACCATCAAAACAATTGCCTAACTAAAGCAGGCTACTAAATATCTCTGGTGTATGATACCTGGAATATAAAATACAGTTTAAGCACGTTTCAACTGGAAAGAGAAAGTTGGGAAGTGTGTTTAAATCCACTTAATATAGACGCCAGTCGGTAAAGGTTCGATCAGGATCCTGACACCACCAGAGTAAATCCTGGGAGAAAGGGGACGAGGAAGGGCGGGATTGTATCGGGCTGGATTCTGTGTCCACGCACTTATCGAGTAGGTATTTGGCATGGTCGTAAGGTGTACCTACTCAGCTAATACTGCATACTCGTTCTGTTCATTAAACGCTCTGTTCATTGTCTTCGCACGTATCTGCACTTGCACGGACCCGGTCGCGGGTTGCCTCTACTCTCTCTGGCTGCGAACCGGGGACTCCCAGCCCGAGTGCAGTGCTATAGGACATGCAGCCCGCTCTACGCTTGAAGCAACTAACAGTTGTACTAGCGCCCCAGGTGTCCACCAGGTGAGCTCCCGTCACTGCCTGCCCGACACGCCTCTATCGGCGACCAACACACACTCGCACTCACTCGCACACACTGCCTCACAATCAGTGGCGGATCCAGGATTTTGGTTTGGGAGGGGCTTGACCCAGCTGAGGCTAGGCTTTATCAAGGCAAACACTAAAACAACAGTGGACCCAGATGCTTTAGGAGGGGGCATGAGCCCCTTAGCCCCCCCCCCCTTCTGGATCCGCTACTGCTTACAATGAAACACCGTATTAGGCTAGGTTCCCTTACACCTGCTATTTTATTGCGCTCCGAAATTCACCAGATAAAAATAGCCAACAACGAATTCTAAAATTTGCAAAAATGCTACAAGCAAAATTAATCGATACCTTTTAAAAGCGTGTGCTTAAAAAAATTAACTCTTTCCATTTTTGTTTGAAAATCCTATCAGTACTGTATGTCCTCGCGACGCGATTAGACTAACGCAAACCACAACTGAATAAACGGTTTTCTTACTACGGCGCAATGTATTATATAATATATAGTAGTATAGTTTGGTTCCTCCTGGCACATGGCGCTGGTGCCGGGTGCTGACCGAGCTCTGACGTCACAGCGGCCATCTTGGATGACCTTGACTTTTGACCTTCAAAATTAGCCAAAATTTAGCCAAAAATCGCCAAAAATTTACTTTAAAAAAAAAAATTCCTCCAGAAATTCTCAAAAAATTCCACAATTCAAAAATTAGGATTTCGAAAAACCTCAAAATACTTTTTTGCCTTAGAAAGAACACGATGTCCTAAAAAAACGGCTTAAGCATCCATGTCTAAAGCCTCCGATAAGCCATTTCTAGGAATAAGGATACCATGACCGCCATCTTGGATTATGACGTCACAGTTGCAATTGAAATTGTTGCCCCCCTCAATAAAGAAGTTTCACTTCAAAAAACGTCAGTTAAGAAACACAATTCCCTATTAAAAAGTATTTATAATTCAGCTCTGAATGATAATGATAATGACATTGTGTTGTTGGTAGAGGAGGAATCCTTAGTGTGCAATGAGCGCATCGTAGGCCCTGTCCAGTGCTAGCTGGCCGGGCGGGTGTGCGGGAGCGCTCGTCCAGAAGGTTCCGGTTTCCGGGGCGTGGCGGTTGGCGACATTGCGGCGGTCACGTGACCCAGCCGGGCGGATCGCCGCCCGACCACACGTTACCTGCCGGCGGCAGACTGTTGCTATACCGTGAACCCGCGGTCTTTACCCGCGCGACGAACAAAAACAAACCATTGCATGCTCTCACGCTCACCAAACATACGGCAGCCATCGGTGCTTGCTGGTTTTATTTTTAATAGATATGTTTGAGAGGGTAATTTTTATATTCATTTTTTTTGACGTGACGTCTAATAAATCGATGAACGCCGGCTGCACGCACGAAAAAGTGTCCCGTTACGCTCATTGTACGCTTGCGCCGCATCTATCTCTCTTCCACTAGACTATTTATAAAGTGAAGTGCTTATTACAACAACAATTTCGGCAATAAAGGTTAATTATTCTTCCATTTTAAAAATCTGATTACTAGTATATTATCAAGTATTTATTCTTTTATTATTAAAATAAAATGATTCAATTTTATTCATAAGGTATGTAATCATTTCATCAATGTTTTGTTATGACGTCACGTTAAACTATCGTCCGTAAACCGACTTTACAGACAACCAATTTTTTTTTTTTTTAAACTTTCAATCACTGTGCGTAAACACATTTCAGAGTTTTCACAGTTGAATTTAGTAAACATAACCTTAAAAATACAAGATTAACGATATAATTACAAGCAGTTTAACCATCTTTTGAAAACAAACGACGCGTCTGTGACGCGATTGGAATAGTATTTCTAATCGTGAATTATGTTAAGTCCGCCATTTTTGTCGCGCTGACGTCATAGATTTTTTTTAACGAGGTTTTGTGAGAATTCACCAGTGTTTCGGTCGACGTCGCAGTTGCCATCTTCACAGTAGTAGTCTCCTGCACTGAGTGTCTTGGCCGTTTCTCGTAAGTTGGGTGGTCTGATCAGTGACTTCGTTTGCCAAACCGCCCAGCCAATCAGGAAACACTCATCTCTCTGCCAAGGTGATGATGACGACTGCAATTTCTACCGAAACGTTGGTGAACTCAGTCACTTTTGACGCGGCTTAAACACACAAGTCAAGAAACTTCTGGAATCTGAAAGTGAGCCACAGTTTTCTTAATTATTATTTATTTTATTGAGACGAGGTGACAAGAGACGGTAACTCACAGCAACATAGCCATGGTGCGTCGGGAAAAGTAATCGTCCGAAGCCTACTGCAGTGAATCATGTCAGCATTAGCCGTGATTCCAGATAACCGCGGAAAGCAGAAATTTATTTTATCCTACTTCATCGGCTAATTTTGTGTGAGTAAGATAAGGGGCCCGCCTCGTCAGGGGTGTATGTGTGTCAGTGAGGCGGGATAAGCGCGACGCTCCTTGATTCTTCTAGTGCGGTATCGCCTCTAAGCGCAAGACTCTGAACTGGCACAGTCTTATCGTCACAGGATAACTGTGAAACTTGAGCGTTGACCGTGACATTATATGGCGTAGAAATGAAGATAAAGGTATAATGCAAGGCCTTTAAGCGCTTTCAAGAATCTGTACCGGTTGTTTTACGCCCAAAAATTACTCTGAAACACGCTTTTTAGCCATTTTAACTCTTCTAAAAATACAGTTATAACTTAGTCAGAAATCGAAAGTTCTTTGCGGCCCTCAGCGAATTCTTAAATGTTTCTCGTAAGCAGACCCCACTCGGATAACTTGAGTAGTTTTGAAATCGCGTTTTTCCTGAAGCTCTGCACAACGTGTGTGTGCCCGGGTGGGCGGAGCCTTTAAGGCGTGCCCCCTGGTCTTCCACTTAACCACGTTACTCAGTGATTTAACGTAGCCTATGAGATATTAAAAACAATTACTGTCATTATTAAGCTTAAATTCATACCAAAGGAAAATATTTTTTTTAAAATTTACCTGATACTATAATTCTAATAACAATGTAACTAAAAAATGCATAAACTATTCTAAAAATACTAATACTTCTAATAATAAATCAGGTTGTCTTAAAGGGACTCGAACCCGCGTCGACCGGCGTGTGAGTCCAGTGTGTTACCACTGCGTCGCCTTGCTCCGTCCTGACACGAGAGACTACACTGTTTACGGTTGTGCGGGGGGAGACTTTTTTTTTTTTTTTTTTTTTTAGTTTTCTCACGCGCCATGTTCATTTTTTTTTCTTTCATTTTTTTCGACATTACTTTTGTTTAAGTGTTATTTATATTAAAAAAATTGACTTGATACCACCCTTGCATTTGCTGTTCTGCCACTAATGGGTATTTTCAACAGATATTCACTTGGTGTAATATCACGGGTGTAAAAAAGGCGCGCAAGTCTTTGTGGTTATCATCACCCATATTATGTTTCCGTAGATCGTTTTTTTTTTTTTTTTTTTTTTTTTTAGAGAGAGAGTTATAAGGTCTGAAACGCGTGTTTTAAATTTAAAATACCCGTAGAGATTCTTGCAAAGCACTCGAGAAATCTGCATTGCAGTTTTTCTAGGTTTCCCCGCTGTGTAGTATATAATGGCCACCGCTGAGATGTCAGAGTAGCGACGAGGAGACAGCGTGCCAGAAGCACCGCCTCACGGACACAGACACACCCCTGGCTGGGGGACAGCCTCTGCACTGACCAGTGGCGGATCCAGAGGTTCACCTCTAGGATTTCAGAATAGCCATAGAAACAATGTCTTAAAATTACTAAATTTGTATTTAATCTACTCAACACTACACATAACATCCAACCACCAGATTTTATGATCCTACAAGAAATGCATTAATAATGTTAAAATATGTTATTGGTTTCAGAAACAATCATTTTTGTCGGCAATATTAATGTAGCAGACAACTGGTTTTTCGGGGGA
Source organism: Bacillus rossius redtenbacheri (assembly GCF_032445375.1). Classification (NCBI taxonomy): domain Eukaryota; kingdom Metazoa; phylum Arthropoda; class Insecta; order Phasmatodea; family Bacillidae; genus Bacillus; species Bacillus rossius. Next base: position 19,052,366 of record NC_086334.1, on the reverse strand, counting down.
GGGAAAGGGGGGGGGGAGGGAGGGCACTTGCCTCTGCGAGTGAGAGAGTGTTTGGGTCTGGCTCCTCCGCCTACTGGAGGCGGGATTTCAGATTCAATAGGTTTTTTATTAATCACAAATTTTTCTCTTTACAGTTTTGGTATTTACAACAAGACACTCAAGCACCCAGTGCTCTTTTGCCTAATCTAAGTTTACATATATACACACACGCACACATATACATTTCTGATATGTTAGTTTAAAAAAAAACATGATTTTAATTAAAGGAAAATTTAAAAAACCTTTAGTGACAAGTGCGACTCTCGCAGGTGCATCGTTGCGCGCGCAGTCTTCTCGTCGTGGTGCGCGAGGGCAGCTCTGACGTTTTAGCGGTGACCTTAGCATTATAAAGCGGGGGGGAATGAACGTAAAGGTGTGATGCAAGTCCCTTTGAGAGCTCTCAATAATCTGTACCTGGTGTTTCCATGCCTAGAAAATTATTTTGAAAACTCGCGTTTTAGCAACTGTCACTCTTCTAAAAATACAGTTCAAAACTGTTTACGGAAACGTAATGGCTCGTCCGCTCTCAGCGTGTTGTCAAATGATTTTCGTAAACACACCCCGCTCCAATACCTTTAGCAATTTTTTTTAAATCGCGTTTTCTTTTTAATTTTATTTCTGAAACTCTGCACGTGTGTGCCCGGGTAGGCGCTCAAATGCGACTTGAAACACTCGGTCGGCGCCGTGCAAACTTTCACGCTCGGCATGTTTGAATACATAACTACAAATTTAATTTCATAATAACTTTATTTAATTACGTTTTAATTACAAGATTAGTTTCTGAAGAAAAAAAAAGGAATTGAGAAGGGGATGAAAAAAATTTCGGTAGAATTGTTTTGGTGATTTATTAAAAATGTTTTTAAAAGAAAGTAGAAGGAACATGAAGATAACTTTATGGCATTCTTTTTGCAGCGAGGTTTCTTGTATATCTGAAGACTACATTTTAAGTATTCCGTACCATGCCCAAGAGTATAGAATCCTTTCGTCTGTCCAAGGCTTCGATCCCGCAAGCCTGGGTAGTAATGGGCTACATGAAATTAAAATTTACACAGATAATGTATTGCCTTTACCCAAAACTAAAAATAGTACCTAAAATCTTGTAGAATTATTTAGCAATTCTATAACATTTTTATGCCCGTCATATGCCATATAACTAGGAACACTTTCATATTAAATGGTTTTCAAGGTTTATTTTTGTGTTCCACAACTGACGTATACAACTAACGGCATTGGTATTTTTTTTTTTTTAACAAATACATGATAGCAAAAAGATGGAAAATATGACTGGCGCTGAAGGAGCGACTACGGACGTGTATAGGACCTGGGCTTACGCTATTGGTGGGGGAAGTGGGAATTGCCTCCCCTCCCCCCTTTTCCGAAATTCTAAGAAATTTAAAAAATCAATGAGATTCACCGACAGAAGGAAATAATTTAAAAGTAAACAGCAGGGGAAAAGGTTCAACACCCCCCCCCCCCAGCTTTTTCGTGAATTAATTCTGCGTACTGAGACGCCGTGCCTTCTTCCAATCGACCTCCGTCTCTCGCGCCCGGACTAGGAAGAGAGAGAGAGAGAGAGAGAGAGAGAGAGAGAAACTGGTTGGCACGTAATCTCCCAGAATGTCGGCGTTCGTGTCGAAATGGCGGCCGCGCAGAGAGCGACAAAGTCGCTTGCGGCACGTGTGTTGTTTCTGGCCTTCGCCCCCCCCCCCCCCCCAACCCCCCTCGGATGCGATCAGGTATATCCATTACCAGGGCACTGCAATTCGCGGCCGTCTGCAAGAGAAGCCATTGCGCTACTTGTCTGAGCCGTTCACTGTTCATTTTTTGGTTATTTTACTTATTTTTCCATTTTAATGTGTAACTGTGTACATTAATGGAAAAAGAAAGACTTTAGTTCTTCCTGGGATGCATTTTAAAGAGTTGGTCTATACATTTCGGATTCTTAAAAAAAAAAAAAAAAAACTTTAAATATTTTGTTTCTTCATATGACGCGATTCATTCGGAATTTGATCGTTAACATTTATAAAACTAGTCCAAGTATAATTTATAGGGAAATAATACAAATATTACTTTAGATTAATCGAGAAAACTATCTTCAAGATTGAAAGTTCTAGGTTGGGTTAAAATGTTTCAAAGAAATTATATTTTTTAATTTTCCAGAGGAAACCCCCCCCCCTTACCCCCGAACCTTCCTCCCCCCCCCCCCCCCTCCTTTTCTATCCCATACTCAGTGTGTCGCCCGGTAAGGCCCCTCTCCCAAGTATTAGGGTCCCGCAAAGTCTAGAGCCGCCACTGGGCTGCCAACCACGAGACACAACACACGGCCGATCGGGAAATAATTTTCGCGAAAAATGCACGGTCCTACGTAGCCAGGGGCGCAAGTCTGTAAGATTCTCATGATTTCCCCGGGGGGAGGGGGGGGGGGAGTTTGGCGCTCGGGGTTAACCGACACGTCATCTATTAATGCGGTGCTTTTTACATGCTTTATATTAGCTTCGCCTGTATGTTTGTCTGTCCGTCTGTAACTCTGTCTGTCCGTCTGTAACTCTTTCGACTAAGAGTGAGTGACTCATCACTGTAATATGTCCCACCCATTTCATTACGTTCGTTAGCCGAGCGGTCTAAGGCGCGCGACTTCTGTGACGTCAGCTTTCGGATTCAGCGATCGTGGGTTCTACTCCCGGCCACGCCGAAAAAAAAAATGTTTTTTTTTTTTTTTTTTTTTTCCCCGGTAAATTCTAATATTATATCCATACATCTAACTGCAAATGATTCGTAGAGACTTTACCATTTCTTTGTGACGTTGCAACTCCAAATAGTTATCTCAGATGGTAATAGGTAGTGTCGGTAACTCATTTCCCTATGATAATTATACATAAATATAGTTTAAAAAACTAAAAAAACATGCTTTTAAAGAATATCAAACTAAAAAGTTAAAAATAAATATAGTTTAAAAAACTAAAAAACATGCTTTTAAAGAATATCAAACTAAAAAGTTAAAAATAAATATAGTTTAAAAAACTAAAGAAACATGCTTTTAAAGATTATCAAACTAAACAGTAAAAAAAATAATTTTAAAATTAAATTTATGACAATAGTATATAAGCAATACTAGTATAAATGAGAAAAAAGCATGGGGCGCTTAATATTCAAAAAATATGGCACAAAGCGCCTCAAGCTTTTTCCTCATTAATACTAGTATTGCTTATATACTATTGTCATAAATTTAATTTTAAAATTATTTTTTACTTTTTAGTTTGATAATCTTTAAAAGCATGTTTCTTTAGTTTTTTAAACTATATTTATGTGTTGTATACTTCCCATATCTTTGTCCTGCATGCATGTAATAAGCAGAAAACTTAAAATAAACAGAAAGTTTTCCATGATACGTAGTTTTTTTTACGTCGAACCCGTTTCACAATCATTTTGCAAGTGAAGCTACTTAACTACTACTACTGGGGGGGGGGGGGGCATGGCTCCCTTGAAATTAAGGAGCCCCTCGAGGGGGACTCGCTTACGCTTGCAAAATGGTGTCTGCGAAACTGGGTTGATAAACATAAAAGTCTAAACTACGTTTTGTGAAGAATTTTTTTTTTTTTTTTTTTTTTTTTTTTTTTTTTTTTTTTAAAGTTTTCTGCTTATTCTATGCATGCAGGCCAAAATAACGGCAGTACACAGTATACGAGCACCCAGTCCAGATATGACTTTGTGTCGGTTGGAAGCCACGCGCAGCTCTCTCGGGCCGCGCGGACTCCCTGGCCAATACCTTTGAATATATATACTGTATAGAAGTCGCGAGTGGATAGGATTTACTCTACGTTTTTCAGAAGCTTATGATGAGCAGCTTGGGAACTTCACCTGCTGCAGGGCGCTGCCGTAACGCCCTGTATCGTCTTAGTTGTTATTTACACGTTAGAGCGCAGCACTGTCGCCCGCTGTAATTCCCCGCTCCCCCCACCCATCATTCACTTCAGCTCGTGGTCGTTCAGCAGGAGGGGGAAGGGGTGTGTGAAGAGTTGGACACTTGTCCGCTAGGGACCACCACAAGTCGATGCCCTAGAGATGGTGGCGATTGCGGTGGTGAATTAACCAACCACCTCAAACCGTATTAGAAATGTTAACCTGGGCTGGCGACTTCTATACAGTATATATATTCAAAGCCAATACTACAGACTAGAGCCCCTCGGGTCCCGTCAACACTCCGGTCTCATCTCGCCTCTATCACCTCGACGTCATCGCACCGTCGAAATACGTCCACTGTGTTCCCTAGGCCCGTGCCGTGACCTCGGGAGAGAGGTACAAACCAAAAGACGCCATGTTGGTTAAAACAGTTTTTTTTTTTTTAGCCACAAAAATTTTCTGTCTGTCGCTCGATTTTCAAACTTGGCTTCGATAAAGCATAGCATAAAGATTGTATAAAATGCCTGAAGCTGGTATGAGTTGCTACTTACATATATAGTTTACACTGCGAAATTATTGGCGTTGGTTAGAAAATTTAAGTTTGGAAATCACTGAAAGTTAAATAATACTGATAATACATTCTCAATTATGGTATTTTTAAAATATAATAATGTGTAATCTATGCTTTAACGAAGGAAAGCGCTCAATATTGAACGTTAAAAACTGTTTGTGGCATTAAAACGGTTTAATTAATGTGGAATATTTCGGGCCCCTCTAATAACTACTTACCTTAGCGTTTGATGTTTTCAATTTTTTTTTTATTCCACCCGTGATGCGATTTCAGCTCGTGTAACTGATTGCAAGCAGGAAAAGCTAGCAACTTAATTACGTCTGCATTGGAATTATAGTGCTCCCAAGGCTTCAGTAAAGATAACTTTGGAATGTTTGATGCTGTCTTACGTCACTCGTGCAATTGTGTTACGATCGTAATAAGTCAGATGTGTCGTTAATGTCGTCGTGCACAAGAAGTTAAGTACCGTGAATGTGAGACGGGGGAATGTGCCTCAGCAACATGTTCTGCTTTGCGTCTAGCCCGAGGAATAGGGTCTGTCGAGAGCCACCAGACTAGCTCTGGCCGTGTCGAATTCGCCTGAAGTGTATACTTGTGTGTACTTGTGTGTACTTGTCCCCGGAAGTGACATCACAAGGGCTGTACGAACCGGAAGTGAAGTATGCGAACATTCGAATATGCGTACTTTGCGCATACTGCCGAGTTTTAAAGAAACGTCACCATTAAAAAAAAAGTTTTGAAGGTTATCTTTGATATATCATTTAAAGTAATGTTAAAGACTTATAAAAACCTTTTCCACTGTATGGTATAATAAATTGATAAAAAAAAAGAAATATTAAAATATGTTTATAATCAAGTTTCAACAAATACATGCACATACATACCGATTGTAACTACGAAACAAATGTAGAACCATAAAGTAAATTTCCGCGAATTCGTGTGACATTAATTGTTAAAAATTACTCATTTCAGTTAAACATTGTTTTTACAAAAAAATTATTTGTTAAAAGAAAAAGTAAGCAAACTGTTCGACTGGCAAATACTGTTGAGGCGGTGCCGCATCCGAACTGGCGCGCAGTCTTCTCGTGCACAGGGCAGCTGCGAGATCTAAGCGGCAACCGTAAAGAGAAATGAAGATACAGGTGAAATGCAAATACCTTGAGTGCTTTCAAGAATCTGTGCCAGGTGTTCCGTGCCTAAATATTCTGAAGACACGCATTTTAGCCTTTTTTTCACTATTCAAAAAATACATTTTAGTAACGAAGTCCAAAAACAGTACAACTCATCCGCTCAGCCTATGCTTAAATGCTTTTCGTAATCAGATCCCACTCGGATATATTGGGCAGTTTTCAAATCCCGTGGTTATTCCTGAAGCTCTGCACATCGTATGTATGTGCGGCCGGGTAGGCGGGAGGCCTTAATCACACACTGTTCAAGATATGGCAAGAAGTTTTTTTGACAGTTTTTGCAATAAAAGTTTAGACTTTTGACAGCTGGATATTGTGGTATAACAAACAAAACGAACACAAGATTCGTTTAGCACCACGCTAGTTATTGGTGTGTCAATAACTATGTTGTTGATTTTATGGAAAAATGCAGCAGTCAAAGTCTGAATGTTTCTTATAGCATCTGTTACGTTATCTTGAACAGTGTGTACATATTTTTTCTCCGCGCCATTTCGTTACCTGATCACCTTATGCAGACATAACTGGCGGTGGCATTTTATTATTTTTTATACCTTATCATTGTATGTTGTGGCTATCTAGGAATGTATACTTATTTTTATGAATGAATGCGTTTCATGAGGACGGGTTTGTGTATTAGAGGATTTTTTCAATGCCAGATATTTCCTTTAGTTTCTATGTGTTTAGTTACATAATGAATTTGATTCAACACCAAACATTTATCGATCATATTTAATGATAATGTAAAGAAAACTACTGTTTCAAGTGTAAGAGGGCATTGGATTCTATTGGTAAAAAAGTGTTGCACAAATATTAGGTCATAAAATTGGTTTATTTTAATAATGTATTAATTTTATAACTGTAATTCTCAAGTAGCACTAATACTATTTGCTGACTTTATCATTAAATATCTCTGCTTACCTTTTTATTTACTAGTAGGAATTATTTTTTCTACTGCTTGATATGCCAACACTTGAATTTGCTTTTGAACTATAAGATGACTTTTGAAGTTACAGTGGCATTATGCGAGGATATTTTTCTCTGTATTTCTGTGCAAGAATTTTGTAGCCACCTGTAGCAACATCGTTTCTTTCTAGATAACTTTGTCAGTTGTTGTTAAACACTTAGAAAAAAAATGTCACTGCAAATTTAGGTAATATGTTTTATTATGTTTTCAGGTACCAGTGTTCCAGTTTTGAGGGACTGACGTTTATCAAACGATAATGGATTTAACTCCTAAGATTACTGACATCAACATGGCAGATCAAAAGAAAGCTAAGATCGAGCGTGCTGTTAGCATGAATGTGGATAAGATCCCACTAACAGTGAGGACCAAGTACAAGACAGCCTCAGCATCCCTCAGAACTCGGTGGAAGACTCTGAGGATGGACCAAGGTTTCCGTGACTCTGTGATTTCAAGAAAGGATGACACTATACACGATTACCACTGTGTTAAGCATGGTCGCTCGCCGCCAGTAGATGACATTGTTTTTTTTGAGAGTCTGGAAGATATTTCCACAGTTCCAGAGGTTACAATGCAGATTTGTGCAGACTACATTCGTCAAAATATTATTGACCAAATGAGATTTGTCTCTGACCATGAAGAGTTGCTGTCGAGGATAGAACGAGGCGAGTTAACTGATGCCAATGTTGAAGAAGTTCTCCGTGGCTGTACAGTAACAGAGAAGAACTTGTGTCTGTTATGGGCAGCATTTCTGAAGCGAGAAGATCTTTTGGAAGGCTTGCTTAGGTGTGGTGCAGATGTCAATTATACTGAGCCTGTAGAGGGTTTCAGTGCTCTCCACTTGGGTGCTTTTGTTGGGTGTATCAACACTTGCCAGTTTCTAATCTCAAATGGTGCTTCAGTCAATCTTGCTCCAAAAAGTTACTCCCCATTGCACAGTGCAGCCTTTGGGAACTCTCATAGAGTATTGAAGTTGTTACTTGATAATGGTGCAAAAGTTGACAACATACCTGGCAAGGGATTAGGAGGTAATCTGTATGGAAGCCCATTGCACTCAGCAGTTAAGGCCAATGCTATCGACTGTGTTGAGTTGTTGGTGACTGAAGGTGGAGGGATAAATGCTTTGGGACCAGGTGGGTACACACCGCTGCACATTGCTGCTGATCTTGGCCACGCCGGCTGCATGAAGATCCTTCTGGAAATTGCTCATGCCAATCCAAATGTCAAGACTGCGGAGAAGCGTGCATCAGCACTGCATCTGGCAGCAGAAGGTGGCTTTCACGAATGTGTGTGCATGTTGCTGGAGCATGGGGCGGAAGCTGACGTGAGGAATATCCGGGGACAGACTCCCCTCCATCTCGCAGCGAAAGCACAGTCTGTTGATTGTGTGGAGACTTTGCTCAAGGTGGGAGGCTGTGATGTGAACACTCTAGATGTTGATAAGCGGAGCCCATTACATGCTGCAGTCTGTAGAACGTTGCTTGCTTTTGAAGTTGTAGAGGTGCTGATTTCCTGGCGAGCAGATGTTAATGCTCAAGACAAGTATGGGTATACACCTCTTCATGTTGCTGCTCTTAATGAGTTAGCACAATGTGTAGAGACACTCATTTACCATGGAGCAGACATCACTGCTAGGAGCAAGAATGGGACCACAGCTTTGAGCATAATCACTCGAAAAACTCCAGGTTCAATTAGCATGCTTTATCAGAAACTGGATTCATCTATTTCTCTTCATGATCCAGAAGCTACTAATAGAGAAGTGGAGCTGAAATTGGACTTTAGAGTTCTTCTTCAACACAGCAGGAGAGGTGAAATATCTTTTTTGAAGACTTTGGTAGATGAAGGACAAAAGGAGGTACTACAACATCCGCTTTGTGAGGCTTTTCTTCATTTGAAATGGCAGAAGATACGTAAATACTATGTCAGTAGGTTGTTGTTCAATTTCATTTTTGTTGTGGCTCTAACCCTTTATGTTTGGATGGCTCTCGCACACAATTGTTTCAATGAAACCAAACGTGACCTTAATGCAACACAAGAATCAAATGACCTTTGTCAAAACAATTCGGTCGTCAGTAAACTTATTCAGAAACATCCCTTTATTGTTGAGATCGAGTGGTTTGTGCTAGTTTTCATCACGGTGTGCGAGACAGTACGGAAGGTTTATGGCATAGCGGGTTATAGGTACTCTTCTGTATGGCATTATTTGTCACAGCTGGACAACATTGTAGAGTGGTTAGTAATTATCTGTGTGTTTGTAATATCCTTCATTTATACAGGACGCACATACAGTTGGCAGAATCACATAGGAGCTTTGGCTGTTTTGTGTGCCTGGACAAACCTAATGGTGATGATAGGACAGTTGCCAATGTTGGGTTCTTATGTTGCTATGTACACAAGGGTTCAAAAAGAATTTTTGAAGTTGCTAACTGCTTACGTCTGTTTGCTGATTGGGTTCACCATAACTTTCTGCGTAATTTTCCCCACGTCGTCAGCTTTTGCAAACCCTTTCATCGGACTCATTAAAGTGTTGGTGATGATGACCGGTGAACTCGACTTGGATCTTGTGCTCGAAGGCAGTGGGAAGAAACCGGCTTTCCTACTGGAGATCAGTGCACAGGTTACCTTCATTCTGTTCCTTCTTTTCGTGACGGTGATCCTCATGAATCTGCTGGTGGGCATAGCTGTCCACGACATTCAGGGACTCCAGAAAACTGCGGGGCTGTTGAAGCTGGTCCGCCAGACCAACCTGATAGCCTACACGGAGTTGGCGCTGTTCTGTGGCTACCTGCCGCGGTATTGCCTCGGCCTGCTGCAGTCGACGGCGCTCGTCTCGCCGTCTGCGTACCGGGTGGTGCTGCACGTGAAGCCCCTCAACCCCCAAGAGAAGAGGCTGCCGTTCGACGTCCTGCAGAATGCCTACGATGTGGCCAAACGAAGGAAACACAATGGCCACACCATATCGTCGCGCGGCTCCACCAATACCACGTCATCCGCCTGCACGAGGTTTCGCACTTCCGTTTACGACCCTAACATTCAAGCTCTGTACGCCAATTTGGATGAAAACTCTAGAACTATAAACCATCTAATGGGAGATATTGTTGAGATTAAAAAACTAATGAAGTTAAATGAAATACTAATGCAGGATATATTAGATTCTTTAAATAAAAAAACTAGTAGCTGTTAGCTCCTATTTTTTTTTTTAAATTTTAAATAAATTAGTTTATATTTTAACTTTAATTTATGTGACGTTTATACAGTTAAGCCTTCCAATCAAATTTAGCTTTGAATTTCATTCAGTAAAAGCAATGTGTGTAACCTCCTTTTTAGCTTAAGATTGTGATGAAGCAAAGTAAATTCATTTTTAGAATAAATAATTATGCATACATTTAACTATAAGTTACCAGCCTTTTCATTGAAACAAGTAGCTATAACTATTTTGGTAAACCATTATTTCAATGGCAATGTTAATGGCTTCATAAAATTATTAGGTTGGTTTTTAATGAATGGTTAGTTTTTTGAAGCTCTAGTTTGTTGACAGTATCATTCATCTATTATGTTAAATAGTTTATATTTTTGATGTAATTAGGCATGACCAAACTGAGGAATAAAGATCAAACTTAAGCTTTCATTCTAAGATGTGATCTCCTAATGTCTATTACACTCACAAACGTTTTTGGTATAGTTTTTAAAGAAATAATTTCAAGTCTTGGTGGCATAATGTTTAGAAATTAAAATTTTGCTTAAATGTAACTATCCAAAACAGTCGTAACTGTGCTTTTTTTTATATATTTTTCATTGAGAGTAGATAAAAACATGTAATACAAGTAAAAGCTTCTTGGGATTGTTTGTCACAATCAGCTCTTCATATAAGGTGTAATTTTTTTTTTGGTATTTGGAAAGTATGTCTATGTAAAACACTGAAAAATAAGTTTATCACATCTGGATAAGAACCAATGATTGAAACAGTGTTACATTAAAATTCCGTTTGTGATATGGTTTTTTTTAGTGTTGTACTAGAGATTTAATTACAGGTTATTAATTTATGTATAGATTTTTCTGTGTTTGTAATTGATATTGTTGGTGTGCAAAAGTATTAAAATTGCCTGTTAGCAGGAGAACTGACTTTGTGCATTGTGTAATAAAACGTATGATATATTTTATGTGTACCGGTGCTCATGTAATTGAATTGGTACAGGGCCGTAGAGAGAAATTTTGGGCCAGGGGGCTGAAAATGTTACCGGCCATAACTGTACGTGTGACCTGTGCATTTAGCATAACTTGTAAGGTTTATAATGAACTCTATTAGCAATAGAATTGTAATTCTGTCATACTATTAGATTAAACTCATGCGTGTAAAAAAAAAAAAATCTCAAAACTGAACCAAACTTTTCTAGTGGCCGGGCCTCAGGAATTTTGCCCCCCTCCTCCTGATGGCCCTGAATAGGTGGGTGGCTTGTTATCTGGTGATGTAGTTTGTGAATTTTTTCAATTGTGAAGAAGTGGGGTGCATATTACCTCTGTTCCCCCACCATTTTTTTTTTGGTGGTGAACGTTACATACCACTCAGTGATGATTGTTGTCGTCTGAAGTACACCTTTTATAAGGCTGTTGATTTAGTAGGTTTTATCTCGCCTTGATGTGTGTTTCTGTTACAGTGATTCAGAAACATGAGTCATTATGTTTTGACTGAGAGTTTACTTTGTGAGACCACGCAGAATGTGTTTTATTGTCTGCGAAACTATTTTTTGTCAGGTATTTTTGTTTTCGTGTAGAAGTTGTAACATGTTTACAGAATATCTCATCTTTTTTTGGCATTGTAGTGATGGTGTTAGTATGTGATGGTATAGCGGTAGGCTGTGATACTAATTAGTTAACTGTGTTAACATGCTTGCTGTCAGAATTTATACTTTACCATAATTGTAGTCTAACAGTTCTAAATTGGGTTTTTTTATTAACTTGTAACACCTTTAAAATTATATAATTCAATTGGGTACATACTTATTCTGTGGTTAGCAGTTTTAAAGACTTTTCAATAATAGTGAGTTATAGGTAGGGCTACCAGTCAATGTTATGCCACAAGAAGTTCTAACACAGATTGACACCCAAAAAGTCGCTCGAAAATTAAAATTTGGCTCCATTGCTTTGTAGCTTGAAACCAATTGTACTGAGAACACAAATACACACAGGCAAATTAGACCTTCCTGCACAATGTCTGAACTTATTTCAGATTTTTACAGCCATTACAAGAAGAATAAAAGAAATTAAATAAGTTTTACAAGACATTATTAACATGTTGGTTGCCATATTAAAATGTGTGTTCTGATGTGTTTATGCTTTTGAAGTTTTGTCACAATGGCAAGTTTTATTGAATTTAAGAGTCATTGACTGAATAAAAATAATTAATGTAATATTTATTTGACTATTTTTTTAGCCTTCCAACAAAATCCGTACAGAAATACTGCACAGTATTACTTATCATTAAAGTGAACTTAGAAGAGAAATGTAATACATTGAGAATCTTTTACTGTGTGTAATTTTTCTTGGTACTTTGACACATGGTTGACGTTGCCACTATAATGCGACAGCTAGCCAAAGAAATTGCTCAGACACCAGTGTCATTGTCCAAGAAGGCATTTTTGTTTCTTGTCGCACTATGGTATGAGGATTTTCTTGAAGTACGCTTTTTTTTCTCCCACCAATGCATTAAAGTGCTGCCAACCCACGTTTTACCCTTCATCCATCTCTAATTACCTTGATGTATACTCTTTTGAGATTCTTAGAAGAAAAATATTATATTATATTGTTTCTTTAAATGTTAAATAAATATCCTATGACATTTATTGAAGTAAATATTATATGCCTTTGAAAGTGACACACAATATGTAATTAAAACTGTCTTAATTTTTGTAGGAAAAAAAAGGTTGAATGGTTAAAAAAAACCATTATAGTGCCTATTAGTAAAAATAATACCTCTAAAATTAGACATTAATAAAATCTACACCAATTAAGTAAATTTTTTTTGGTAAAAATGAAAGTATGTGCAGAATTTTTTAAGAAATTGAGATACATATATATAGTGAAAAATTATACACATACTTAAAATCAAACACAGATTAGTTTCACCGTTGGTAAGTTATTTACTTGTAAAGTATACATATTTTTCCATGTGACATTTTTGTGTGATAGAATTCAATTTAAAGTGTAGAAATATATGTGCATGTTTGAATTATGGTGTGGATCGTGTCTGTTTTTGTCATCTGTATTTCTTTTAGTTCACCTTTGCTCAAAGTTTATTGTGGTCAACCTTTCAACCTTTGCAATGTTTTTTTTAATGGTATCTGTTCACAAATAATGATATTTTTTGTACTGATATATTTAATGGGTTACAGTAAAAACCTTCAGAGATATGAAGAATGACAAAAGTTAATTAACACCATATTTACATACATTATGTTACTAAGTGAGAACTCTCGCAGCTGTGTTGTTGCTAAAGGATAAAAGTGGCTTAAAATTTTGAAATGAAATTGGAGTTTTTTACTTCACCACATCATCAATTTGTGTGTATCTTAATGTTCCCGAATTCAGTATTATCGGGTGTTGTGTATTTCCCTTCTCCATGGTGCATAAGGTAACGGACCACTGAGAATGAACTCCCCTAGCTTTTCTTGGTTTTGCGCCGTGGCTGTCTCCACGTGGCAACGGCTGGGGGTAACTACCCTCCGTAATGATCACAATATGAATTGGCGCAGTGGTAAGATCCTGGAGTCTTTTTCCAGAACACCTGTTTTCGAATCCCGGTCTGACCATCCTGTTCATTCCAGATAAATGCTATAAATGCTGGAATGGTTCATTACTATAAGCCAGTGCCGAGACCTTCCCCAATGTCTCTGGTATGTGTTGCTTGTTTTAGTCTCCAGTGACAATCGATGTCAGTGAGACAATAAGCCTAAATATAAAAAAAATCACTCTCATTGTACTGTAGAGTCCTGCTAAGGGTCCGGACATCCGGTTAATCCGGGCAGAATTAAAAAAAATAATAATTTTAGTCACAAAATTGTTTTAATCACAAAATTGTTTTGTTCAGTTAGTACTACATCAGTTCTTAGGTTAAAACATTAGTATTAAATTAAGCTGCAGGATAAGTTGTATTTATGAAAAAAACATGTGAGCTAGTCTTTTAGTACTCAGCAGTTATGTGTAACATCTAACCTCAGTAAAGAGCAAATTTATGCATTCTCATGTTGCAAATACACATATTATACAAAAATTGGATATAGAATTTAACGTAGAATTCTTTAAATTAATACTTAACATAATAATATATGCAAATTTTGTTTTTGACTAAATTTCTGAATGTGAATCAAGTTAATTTCTACACCTGCCACTAGAATTCACTGCCAGAGCAGCTACGTTCTTTATTGAATCATTCAATTCGTAGAGTGAAATCTTGATATATATATAATGAAACTGCTCTGATAAAAGCAAAAAATATGTGAAAAAATACTAAACCATGGCTTTGAACCTGATATTCGACCATAAGTTATATTAAAATACTGCCCATCTTGTTAAAATTTACTAAACAGTTAATACTATAAAGTTTCACTTTGCCTTTGTGAAATTTGGTTTGCGCCATCCACCATAGATAGCAGCACCGTCTGTTACACAATTTCAATCCTTTACTTCCTTCACATTCACGAAATTACTCCAACCAGATGCAGTGTACAGAGACCTAAAATTTACACATCAAACACATACATTTTATAGTTTTACCCATCTAAAACTTGCATTACGTACATTGTAAGGCAAATTCTTTTGTAATCCAGGTTTTCTGTGTAGCGGACAGGGTCCGGTTCCTGTAATTATATTCCTTTAGAAAGCATGCTGTATTCGTGCGAAGAGGTACAATCCAGCAGTGTGAGCTCTGTGTTTCAGCTGTTGTTCCCACTCATCTTCACGGGCATGGTGGGCAAAGTGGACGTGGAGGCCACAGTTGACGGTGGGGGTCCGTCAGGCCAGGCCGGAGCCCTGAGGTGGGGCATAGCCATGTGCCTTCGCAGCTACGTCGACAAGGACACCGTGGAGAAGATGAGGATAGGTAACATTGACGCACACGCAGTTCTGGTGCTTTCACTGCCTTGTGGCGTGTTGGCAAACTACTTTTTCCAACAAATTTTCCTCTTGGGCTAGAATATGATAAAAGCTAGAAACTTTGTATTTTAGCCTTTAAATATATTTAAATTAAAAAAAACTTTTATTTTCAGACGACCATATTTTCAAATATTCATATTAGATACATGCAAAAGTACAGTAGAAGACTGCATTGTCGACCAAACAAAGCAAGGTCTCTGTAACAACTAGATCGTTTGTATGTATATATGTTTGTATGTGACTTTGTCCGCTGATAACTTTCGAACTGTTGTTTGGATTTTCATAAAATTTGGTTTGTAGGAAGGTATGGCCAATAGAATTTTTATGTTCATGTTTGAGAAAAAACGGTGTACAGGTTTTTGATACGTTTAATAAATACACATGTAGCTTTCCAAATCAAATGCATTTATTTAATATCTAACTTGGAATCCTAGTGTCCATAGAGATTTTAACACTGCTACCTCAAATTAAACTAAAGAAAATAACATACAATCAAATGTAACTGAATTATATCTACTACTTCTGTAAGAATTTATTTGTTGTTTTAACTTTAAAACAATTTGCACAAATATCTACATTTTAATTTATTTAATTGCTTGGTAATCAATTACATTGCAAAAAAAAAGTTATTAGTTACGGGGTTAAAATTTTAATTCACTAAAAACGGAATATGGCACAGTTCCAGGCGAAATACTTCAGACTTATTATCTTTGAATTTGCGTAGCTTATTGTCAAAAGTCATGTAGTTGCACACTGCATGGCAGAAGCACCGCATACTACCTGGGAGACATGCAAGTAGATGCAATATTGTAGTACATGTCCCAGCAAGCATTATAGTTCTCCATTGGTTGTATGTATCTCTCACGTTACCAGACCTTCAATTTGGCAAATCTCTTAAAGGATCAGCGTCTTCGATATATCTTACACACACATTCAGCTTTAGACTTACTAAAAGAGATGTCCATGAAACACTTTTTTCCTGTTACCATCAGTGATATCAAAGTCGATACCTCGATACCCTAAATTTCAAGGAATCAAAGAATTGATGAATAAGATGACCAAGAAACAAAACATTTAAAATCAATTTCTTGGATGGAAACTAAGCTGTTAACTTTTAAATGGTTTAGTTCAGTATTTATACAAGTACTTATTCTTTATAGTAGTAATATTGAACCTTGGTGAAGATTACTGGAAATCATCATAAAAAAATTTTACTCATCTCATAATTTTTTACAAACTAAACAAATGTTGTAATGCAACTTATTCAGAATTCACAATTTCTGTTCTCGAGAATGATATAGGCATTGAAATCAAGAATTGAAAAATGTGGTATTGTGACATCCATAGTTCCCATATCTATTGTTGTGAATAAAAACATAAGACAGTGCCCTAATGTTTATTATCTGTGCTTTGTTGAACAATTAACGGCTGGAAGGTTTTCTGGTATTTTTTTGTACGCTCACATTTCCTCCAGTTGTTAATGTGAAAAGAAAACAATAATTTCTGCTTCAGCAGAATGTGAGGTGAAGTTTGTTACAGAAATTTCCTGCCATTGCATGACATACATAGCCATTGGAGCTAAAATATACCTGACAATAAAGAGAAAACAGTTACAAATACACTAGGTGTGTGAAAATTGTTTTCATGTTTGCAAACTGTATATAGCTACTGGCAGTATGTGATTATATTTCAGTAGTTAGCACCACACAGCTTTTTTTTTTTTTTTTGGAGTTTGTTTTCTAGGAAGTCCTCAAAATTATCAAAACATTTTTACATTTTCAGTTTAGGTTTTCAGGTGTATAACATGTAATTACACCCCTGTGTAACTTATTGAGGATTTCATACTAATGTGACTTAATATACAACTTAAGCTAGTATACCATATTCATACATAAACCAGTTAACAATTATTCTGAGGTGTTGTTTTCAAAAGTTTTAATGTTAACGTATTTAAACACCCAAAAATAAAACCATAAAATTGTGTGTCTACTGATTCCATCTAGAATTGTGTGCAGGTTAACCCTTTGTGCGATGTGCTTGTAATTCTCGGTGCACACTCACCGAGTGTGGGTTACTGTTGTTGCAGCCGGCTTGCTGACCAGAGACTACCGGAAGAGGGAGCGTAAGAAGCCCGGACAGCCGAAAGCGAGGAAGAAGGCCACGTGGAAGAAGAGATGAATCATTCTCCTTTTATTTGACATGCACAGTTTGTTTTTGAATTATTTGTTGGGTCACAACAGTTAATCAATGGTGCAAACATTCTGTTGAATACACTGCAATGATACAATTTTGTAGTTAGCAGTTTTGTGTTGTCATCATGCGAGATGTTAGTCAAATAAAAATACAGTGTGTGTATATGATATCAGTCATGCATGTCTACATATAGGCAAGTATTGTAGATATGAATTCCATGGTGGCAAAGTTTATGCTAGCGCTACTAGGCTTTTCAGTGTGCAAACAACAGCATACAGTTTGAAATGCAGTATTTCAAATGGTTTGTAAACACAATTTATTTGGAACAGAGTTCTATTATACCTAAAAATATCTAATTTTAGAAAACTTAATTCTACACAGTACAACTGATATTATCACATCTTTGAAATAAATATTTAAAATAATCCATATAGTACTGTATAATTCATAAATTCTATTAACAGTAAATAATGTTTGTAGATAAACAATCATAATTTTTTTGTGTTATTACTAATGAAAGTTATGGAGCCAGAGGAAGTAAATGGTTTCTGTAAAATTGTCCTAATAGATCAAGGGATAGCTAGTGCTTTCCCTTAAAAAATAATTACAGTGAAAAGCTATGCTGAAACATCAGGAGACTCGTGAAATTCAAAAAAACTAATGGATCACAAAATATTGCCTACATCAATTTTGCTACACCTAACCACATTGTTTAGCAAAAAGAACTGTTCGCACATTATGGATAGATATTTTTTGTATCCGTTAGATTTTTGTATACAAGTTCACACAAAGACATTGGACAATTAATGTTATTCAAAAATACAATAATACAATGAACACAAATTAAATAAGCCAATAAAAAAATATTTCTTGTAATCATTATATATATTAAATTATTAAAGCACCACTGGCTTTCAGTGATGTTAGTCGATCAGCAAGCTCTACTGTAGTAATTGGGGTTATGAAAAAGGGGGAGGTGGGAGGAAAGAAAATCATGCATTGAATGTAGTTTACTGTTACATGTATATATTTTTAGTGATCATAAATTATTCATTCATCGAATAAAAATACTGGCCAGTTATGTATTTTGTGCAGGGCCGAATATTCAATGTAAGCAATGTAAGCAGTGCTTAAAGTATTAAAAAAATATTATATACATGTTTGCTAAACCTACTACATTCTGACAAGGCTCATTTAATTGATACACGCTTGAAAGGCGAGCACATGGTAACTCCCATACCGCGTCTCTCTCTTCCGTCCTGACACTTCATCTTTGATTGGAACTGCAGTACACGCCTGTCTCTAACCGCTCATCACTGCAAACTGGCTGTAGCCGGCCGAGCTGCCTGCTCACTCTCCTGCCTTGTGGGGCAGTGCGAAGAAATGGCTGTTTCCCCGTCGTTGTGGAAACATTGCAGCATGGGCAGTCTCATCAAACTGGTTGAAGCATTTCTAGGGGCACCTGGATTATAAAGTATTCAATACAAGTAGGCATTTTTTAGTATGGTATGTGTCTATAGAGTCCACTAGGGGGTGCAAAAAATTGTAGCTTGAAAACTAATTGAGCCAGCTACATGCATTCTTCGGTAGGTCAAAGTGAGACTCTGGAAATTTTTACTACTTTAGTAGACCTCAATGTGAGCCCCCATGGCAGCACGTAGAAAGTTCAGATGATATTGCAGCGCTTGCCGTGTTCTGCGGAACATGTCTTCTGGAGTACTCGAGACCACATTCCTGAAATGGGTCAGGGCGTCATGTCCATTAATCGGTGTTAGGAACACATTGCTCTTGACGTAACCCCACCAGAAAAAATCCAGAGTTCTTATTTGTGGCTAACGGGGTTGGGGGGCGGAGCAGTTATGGAAGCATCTCTGCCAAATCATATTCCTGAAAACGTGCTGTCTAGATACGTGCCTACTGCGACCTGCAGTCCTCAATAAGGTGGGGCATCGTCCTGTTTTAGAATAAAGTTTGGGTTGAAAGGGCTGAATTTGTGGTTCAGCATACAATTGCAGCATGTCGAGGTAATTATTAATTTGTCTTCACCGTCTGCTCTTGAAAATGAAGGCTCCAATAACATTGTCATGTATAACCTCACACCACAGATTCACTTGCAGACTCTCGTGTATGTACTCCCTAACCGCATGTGAGTTTTCAGTGCTCTAATTCTGTATGGACTTTACCCGACAAATGAAATGTTGCTTCACCTGTGTAAATATTTTTTTTCAAGAACTCTTTATCAAAGTAGATGCAATCCAGCACTTTTGTTGTAAATTGTGCAAATTGTTGACTGGTAATGTGGTCACCAGGTTTTAATTGTTGCACTAACTGAACCTTGTGCACATAACCTCAACTTCTTAAGTAGAACTCTGTGTAATGATGTACTTGAAATTGCCAGTTCTTGCAAAGCTCTGATTGTGGATTTTGTAGAACTTTGTCTCAATGTCTCACAGAGTCTTTCAACACATTCATCACTAACACCCAGACTACAACTTCTTTTGCGATCGTGGTTGCCACCAGTTTATAGGAAATGTCGTTGCCAGTCTTGTAGCTCATAGTCACAAACAGATTGCTTAATTAACTGTTTACGGAAATTTTGTTAAGTCTGGGTGACTGATTTTATGTTGAAAAGCCATTCCACACAGCACGCTCGCTCGCTCTTAAATAGTTGCCGTTTCACAAACAATTGACTGAAACAAATTAAAACTGCAACTAATGCCATTTGTTTGTGCAAATAAAACTTCTACAGTTTTACTTCAATGTACTTCAAACTGCATGTAGTTACCTCAATACGTTTTCAAATTCCCTAGCGGAATTTAGACATACCGTATAATTTATTTTGAAGTTTTCTAAATTTTATATAGCAGAGAAACAGACACAATATCAATACAGGATCATTGAAAATTATTGCCGGGATTCTAAACTGTTATTATAAAAAAAAAGTTCTTGACCAGTGCTGTACCCCAGGAGGGGCAACACCAGGCGTAGTTTTTGATTAACAAGCAAGAAAAGTACCAAGCATAAATATTCTTTTATTTCAACTTCATATGCTTCACAAACATAGCAGTGCACATGTTCACTGGTTCAATAAACTTGATCTTTCTTTATATCCAGTCTCATAAGGCTCTGAACTGCTGTAACATAAAATTTTCATAAAATGAATTACAGAAATACCACAACTTTAAAACACTTGTTAAATAAAGCCTTCTCTATGATTAAAGAAAACAATTTAAAAAGCCTTCAGGGCTCAGAAATATTATACCACTACTCAATTTAAATTAATTAAAATATTTATCCAAATACATACTACTATAATTTAAGAATGAATTCAAAATTGTACTGTTGCCCAAAGTTACTTCAAAACATACATACAAACAAATATTATAGTAATATTGCTCATTGACTTAACATTTAATGATTTAACAGAAACTTTTATCTATAAATGTTATTGTAGCATAGACTATAATCAGTTCTGCTGCCTGCCTCTGAGCCAACTGACCTATATTTATGTGTGTACCTTATTTTTTGATGTTAGTTTTACTTCAGACGTTCCTCTTTAAACATATTTGTTATAGTTTTTCCTTAATTATTACTGTAACGACTCTGGTACCATACATTCCCAACTAGTATAATTATTTTTCATGATGCTTGTTACCTTTTCAATGGATGTGTTTTATGTTACAAGTTCTGCAGTAATCCGGCTCGAAGATCGGCTGAGTCCATCTTTTAAAAATTGCATTCGTGTCCTACCAGAAGATAGGCTAAGTCCAGTAGATATGGCAGCGGCACTTCTTTGGGCGGCAAAACATTCTGCAACTTCGGCTCAGCGGCGGTCGGGGCAACATGAACGCAGCTTTCAACGACGGGGCAGCACCAGCTGCATGGCGGCACATCGACTCCAGTAGCTAGTAGACTCCTATTGGCTTGTGGGGTCCTCTATTTATTCTCCAGCGAAGTAACCACTTTTTTTTCTGGATTCTTCTCTGCTGTATTCGCCACTTGATCACGTGATGATGTCAGGCCAAAAGCACGCAGCCTAAACGGCGCTAGTAAAAAAAGAGCGGGTGGCTCGCCACCAGGCGGCAAAATAAAGCGGGTAGCCGGCCACATCGCCACCAGGTGGCATCTGGCTCAAACTTGAGTCTCATATCAAAAAGTTTATGAAGAAAGTTACGCACGTAACAAAGCAATTAATTTATATGCATGTGTTGGGTCTTGAAATGTTCAGAAAAGTTTGAAGTTTTAGACTGAATATAGTAAATTTTTATATCGGTGCCATTTTAGCTTTGGTGATGTCTAATGTTATTTAATCTCCTGCCAACTCTTTTGAATCGTGTTCACAATTACAGTTTGCAATTGCAGCAGCGACCCTCTCTTTAAAGTGCTGGATGGTATTTACCTTCTCAGTGCACACAATGTTTTCAAGTATCCCACAAACGAGAATAAAATTTTTTGTGACCTTGGGTGACAATGAGGCTTAAAAGCTACGATACGAGTCTTCCGTGATCACTCCGCCTTAGTGTGAGGCAGCGTGTGGCAGTATGTGGACCATTCAACAGACATGTATTTGTGTTTTGGTCTACCCAATTGAAACAGGCTGTCACAGTGCAATGAGGGTGGTGCCAAGTGCAGAGTAAACAGGATAGTCTCGCAGCCCCAATCCCGCTCCCCACTGTGCTTTAAGCCTCATGGTCACATAAGGTCACACAAAAAAATTAACTTTCTTCTGTGAGAATACATTAAAAACATTGTGTATGCTAAGTAGATAACGACTAACATTCAGCACCTTAAAGAGATGGTGTGCTGCAGCATTTTCAACTATATCTGTGGACACAATTTAGAAAACGTGGCAGGAGATTGAATACCATCTAGACATCACCAGAGCTAAAATGGCGCCCACATCAAAGTGTACTAAATTAAGTTTAAGGCTTAAAGCTTTATTTTGGACATTTTAAGATACCAAACGTGAATATGCATGGAATACTTATTTTTTAATACGTAAAAGTTTAGAATCCTGGCAATAATTCACAATGACCCTGTTCTTTAAAGCTTGTAGCAAAAATGCAACACTAACACCTTGCTTAAAATTAATTTTAAATAGCATAAGAATGCTTATTCCACAAACCTGCATTAGACTGTGTACAAACAAGCCTTTAATATGTAGTATAATAAAAATTTATTTTCATCCTTATGTTCAGCCAAGCAATATTTTGCTGCCAAACATGATTTTACAGATGTATTTGCTCTACAACTTAGCGTTTAGCAATTGCAGGAGGTACCGCCTGATTATCCAGCATTTTCTGTAATCTGGTACCCAGGGCCACTGAGAGAGGGGAATAAAGGGGGCAAATGCCCAGGACCCCAGTAGCCTAAAGGATTCGGCTGGTAAGATGGAAAAAATTGGCTGAGAAAACATTTTGAACTCTTGAGTATTATACCTCTACTCAATTTAACTTAATTAAAATATTTATTCAAATACTACTACGTTTTTGTTAATTAGGAATTTGTTAGCTATGTTCAAATAAATGAAAGAAGAAATGTTACAACATTATTCACATACATGTTTATTGTAAGGTGATAGTATTATGTGAAGAAGAAAAAAAAGGAGGGGGGGGGGGGTGGGCTACCACCCCATTTGCCCAGTGGCCCATAAATTCTCTCGGCTGCCCTGCTGGCACCTACAAAGTCCGTAATGTGCTGGATCACTGGAGGTTAACTGTACCCAGGTCCAGGATTCCAGTCTGTAATCAAATAGAACGAAGGGATTTTGTTTGTGTGCACCATGTTGTAACAGTCGAATCAAGACCTTTGTGAGACAGAAATAAATGTAGCTATAGTAAATAAAAACACAGTTAACTCAAAATGGCTATTTGTATTGCTCAGGTCATTTTTTTTACAAGTCATTCAGTAATTGTTTTATGAAAACTACGTGAACTGTTTATATGAGTTCTGAATTTATGCCAAGGGGAAGTGGTGATCTTTTTAGAAAAAAAAGTCTTAAAAAGTTGTCTTACCTAATTGTTTATATGATTACCTCACATGGTAGGTTCCTTTTTTTATTTTATTGATCAGGGTTTTTTAGGTTGGTATTTTTTAATGTTTATTATAGTTCAGATAAAATTTAATAACCATAAGGTATTCATCAATGTTTCAATATAATAAAACTGCTGATAATGTGATCATGTGGAAATTGGAATCACTCGCAATAATTAGATCTCCACAAAACAATGGAGGTAATCCGTGGCAGTAGTTACGGCCAGTTGCACCATTAAGAGTTCAAGCATGATATACTGCCAGAAACAGTGGTGCCAATGTGAGGTAATTCCCCGAATTTCAGGTTTTTTAAACTGTGATTATTCTCTGGTTTCGGGTAAAATGAGGGTTTTGTATCACAAGAAATAACACACCTGACATTAGAAATAAAGGACAAAGTTTTGCTACAAGTACCTGTGTGTTCTAGATCTAACTTTGTTCAATATGCATAGTCTGATAATTTTATCAGTTCATGGCAGCAAAGGAGGTAATTATTTATATAAATATATCTACCTACTTAACCTCAAGCTATATGAACTAACATTTTGATGCCGACAGCTTTCATTACTTGTAAAACAAAGGAAACAATTTCACATGGTTAGCTAGGCTAATGCTACATGTAGAAATTTTTTTAAATGTTTGATACATATATTCAGCTATCAAAGCAGAAATTTCAGTTCAAAAACTGTCAAAATCAGTGCACAGTTAATTTTATTCCCTTTTTTGCATTAAGCAATCATAAAGTTATAACTCCAGAAAAATTTAGTTTCACTGCTCTTTTGTTCCATTTTGCCTGGCATAGAAGTATACTACTGCTTTTGTAGAAGTGTGAGTAAAAGCAGGTATTTTGCCTCTCATAAGGGTAAAAAAAAAAAATGAACTGCATTGGCCACACTGGCCAGAAAATGATTTGATCTTGGTTTGACCACATTTTCTGTTGAACCATTGTGTTTTGAGCACTCAATGAAGATCTTTGGGAATTTCAAAATGAACAGACAAGTAGTGGTTCATAGCAATGATCTCGATTCGAAACTACACAAGCAGACATGTCTGGAATTTTTACAAACTTTTTGCACGTTAATTTTGTCAGACGTAAATATTAGAGCGTTAATAACAAATTTTCATTTCCTCATATTACATGTATCAAAACTGTGACTTATTCTAATGTTACAACCACTTCTTACATGAAATACTCATATTTTAATTGTTTGGAATGTTTATTTGTTTCGTTGTCTTAATATGGCCTTTATTTCATCATAATTACTTTCCATATTAATAGAGACATTTTTAGTCAAAATATATTAATATTTTAGACTGTTTTCATTTACAATAATTTTTAAATACCAGTATGTTTCTTCAGTCTTTATTAAAAATTGACACATTAGGCAGCGTCCGTAATTTCTGCTGGCTTGTGGCAATTACATTAAATTGGCTTGCCTTTTCACAATCGATTGAAGCGACTTTATATCATTCCAGCTGACCAATAGAAACACACCGTGCATTTCTTCGACACTGCTACTGCACGTTGTCGCAGATTGCAACTTTGGTTCTTGCATGGAACAAAAATGTGTAACCACAGTGCTGCCACCTGTGGTGGATGGCGCGGACCAAAGTTCACATAGGCAAGTTAAAACTTCATAGTACTAACTGTGTAGTGAATTATAACAGGATGGGGAAGTATTTTAATAAAATTCCATGTCGAAAATTAGGTTCAAAGCCGGGGTTTAGTATTTTTTAAAGTCTTTTTCAATTATATTGGAACAGTTTTGTTATATAGTTTGAAATTTTGGTCTGTAAATCAAATGATTCAATAGTCGATATAGCTGTTCCGGCAACAAATTCTAGTGGGAGGTGCAGAAATAACGTGTGCTTTGCGTCAACCAATGTAGTTGAATAACATAATTTGTGTATATTACGCAAGACATCATTTTAAAGAATTCTATGTTAAATGTCATGTTCAAGTTTCATATAAGTGTATCTGCAACATGAGAACACATGAATTTGCTGGTTACTAAGGTTAGATGTTGCACATCTCTGGCAAACACTGAAAGACCCTCACTTTTT
Source organism: Bacillus rossius redtenbacheri (assembly GCF_032445375.1). Taxonomy (NCBI): domain Eukaryota; kingdom Metazoa; phylum Arthropoda; class Insecta; order Phasmatodea; family Bacillidae; genus Bacillus; species Bacillus rossius. The sequence goes on along the minus strand of NC_086334.1, from coordinate 19,027,270 downwards.
TTTATTACAATCTGAAACAAGATAATCAGAGAATCAAATTGTTTTTCGTTTGCTATTGTTGAGATCTATACATGGAAATGGCTTTTCTTTGTATTTCAAGTTGACTAGCTCTGAGAAAAGTGATGCTTCTTCAGTTTTTCATCATTCATAAAACTTTATAAGTAACTAGACTACTTTTCTCTATGCCAATAATCTCATTGTTTCGGACATCCTAGCAGAAATACTTTAATCAAAAATAGAAGACTAAGTGCAAAGATGAAGAGACATAGCATCCCATCAAATGTCCAGTGTTTTTTAAGCCAGCTCACGGAGGCCCTACCTACAACTGAATCGTTTGTTTAAGTACAATATCCTTACTTATAATTTTGTATTAAAAAACATGAGAATATAGTTCCAGTAAAATGCAGTGTGCTGGGAACAAAATGTAAGCTAATTTTTTCCAACTGTGAGATCCATCTTTTACTGAAATTAGTTTTAAGTTTGTTATAATTGAGGAACGCTTGCATAAAAATATACTGCTTGTTATTTGGCCATTTAAATTTTATTTTGAGAAAACAAGCCTGATTTTAGTTATTTACTGTGTCTAAAAAAATTTACAATTCCAATCTATCTCCACCATATTTCAGTGTATAAGATGATGGAGCTGGCAAGGGTTTGAAAGGATTTGAGATCGGGGCCAGGTAGGCAATCTGAAAGACGTATGCTTAGCGGCCGCCAGAGGGAAGGTCAGAACAGATGGCATGTAGATTAACAGCTGTCCTATCATTTTCTCCGAAAGTCCGGAGGGCAAGGAATTATATCCAAGGAAATAGGATTTTTTATTTTTTAATAAGCCCAAAGGCTAATTGAGATTCAACTAGACTTGATGAAGTAGGGGCTGTCAGTGTTCCACAGGAAATAAGATACAAATCCAAGATTTTTTTCCATTTGTTATGGCGATGAATAATACCCCTCCCCCCCCCCCCCCTCTTTCCCGTCATTTTATTACTGTCAGCAGTGGCAGTGATATTTTCTCTAGCAAATGTATTCTCAGAATTTCTGTTTTTTTTTGTTTTTTTTCTGTTGTGTTGTAATACAAGCAGTTCCTCCTCCAGTCATAATGACATTACCGAAGTAAATCAACACAATATTAAAAATAAAATTTACAGAATTGTTTTGCCACCACAACATAAATTAAAAAGTTTGATATTTATATATACTATTTAAATTAATTTAATATGCAGCTTGGCTATGAACATCTGCAGTAAATGCTTTGTCTCGTAAATACACAGTAAAAAAAAAATTATTTGTGTGATGTGAAGGTCAGGTGGTTGTGACGAAGCAAATATCAATCGCCGCTCGCGAGTTTATTTTTCTCTTTTTTTTTGGCGTCGGATGTGGTTACTTACGTTCTCTCACACACGCCCTCTTGCGAAATAACGAGTGGTCATACAGTAACCCGAGCCGGTGGAGGCTGTTGCATCTGGTTATTCTCGAATGTCATGATGCCCGAGGCTGGTGCTCGTGACAAGGCGTTGTTCCATCAGGGGTGCGCAACTGAGCAGACGGAATATGGCCACTAAAAAATATCTGTGGAGTTGAGAAATGCTAGCATCAAAAATAAGTATTAAATATAAATAAAACATTGGAATTTCGTAAACATAACTTAAATAAAAATGAATGGGGTATTAACGGAGTAGCGTACTGAGTATGACAAAATATACTTTGGAATAATATTTGACAAGGTTGAATTATCTTGGTAACAATGACTGCCATGTACATGTGGAGACGTATGTGAACGTGTGTATTTTATTTTTTATTTTTTTCCGCAAATGAAAATGAGGTTATGGTTTTCATCACTCATACCTACTTTGCAGCAATTCAATGCAGTTTTTAGTTATTGAAACAAAATATAAAGCAATTAAATTTAGTATTTTGGTTCCGTATTGCAAAATAGACAGTCTTAGACATTTAGGGCCTATAGTGAATATTCCCAGCAACGAACGACTACCAAAAATAATCAGGGATGCCAGCATTTACTTTCTTAACGTTAACGACTTTTAGGTTACCTATTAGGTTGCATATTATACCAGCACATCTCCCTGATTTCCAAAGAAAATAAGAGCGTAAGTTAAAGCACTGAGTTGCGACTCATCTTCCTCGCTTTTCGGTCGAGATGCTCTTCCTTGGGCGTGGTTGGCGTCAGCAGCAGCTGAAACCCTCGGGCCGATATCTCTTAGGTCCGTTCTACATCGCGAATACCCTTGAATTAGCCTTTCAACCTAATATCGAACCCTGTGACCCGCAATTTAATGCCGGAATATACAGAGACCTTGCAATTAAACTTAATCAGCCTTTAACTTCAAAACCTTACTTAACTCAATATCAGGAAGTTAAACAGGCTATCAGGCGTATGAAACCACGTAAGGCACCGGGAAACGATGGCATTCAGGCAGTAGTCCTTAAGAAACTGCCCGACGAAATTTTGGAATACCTAGCTCAATTAATAAATGGAATACTTAAACTACAGTATTTTCCATTGCAGTGGAAAGAAGCGAATGTGATAGTTTTTCATAAATCCGGAAAAGATAAGACACTGCCCCAAAATTATAGGCCCATTAGTCTGCTGAGTACATTGTCAAAAGTAGCTGAATGCATAATTCTGCAGCGACTAAATGCTCACATTAAAGAAAATAACGTACTGCCGGACGAACAATTTGGTTTTCGCAGCGCGCATTCAACAACGCATCAACTGGTCCGTATGACAGAACAAATAATAACTGCGTTCAATCAGAATAGCTATAATCTCGCAGCGTTTTTGGACATAGAAAAAGCCTTTGATAGAGTACTTCACGAAGGCTTAATTTATAAATTATATAAAACTGGCTTCCCCGATTGTTATATTAAATTACTGGCCTCGTATTTGGAAAATCGATCGTTTAGAGTCACGACAGAAGGAGCACAGTCCGATTTAAAAATAATTAAAGCAGGAGTCCCACAAGACAGCGTTTTGGGGCCGGTTTTATTCAATATTTATATCCATGATATGCCTAAGCCCGCACACCGATCAGTTCAGTTTGGCTGCTACGCGGACGATACGGTATTGTTTACCAGATATAGTATTCTAGAACTCGCAGCAGACAGATTGCAAACCGCGTTAAATTCAATAGAACAGTGGTGCACAAAATGGCAAATTAAGGTAAACCCTACTAAATCAGAAGCTATAGTTTTTACGCGTAAACATCTCCCGCCACTCGAAGATAGACCACGACTAACACTTTTCAATGAGCAAATTCCTCACAAAAATGATGTTAAATATTTAGGCGTGCACATGGATAGGAAACTACTATGGCGCGATCATATAGAGGCGAAAAGAAAAACAGCTTTCACTAGGCTCATGGCCCTCTACCCCGTCATGAGCAGACGTTTAGGTAGCTCTGTTAAAAACGGAATAATAATTTATAACGCACTAATAAAACCAATAATCACGTATGCAGCGCCGGTGTGGGCAACAGCAGCGGAATCTCACTTAACCAAGCTACAGAGAATTCAGAATAAGAGTATTCGTATTGCGACAGATGCGCCTGTGTATTGCCCCGTAAGGGCTATGCACAGAGAGCTCAAACTCGAACTTTTAAAACATTATTATTTCCGAACTACGCAAAAATTCTATGATAAATGTGCCATAAGCAGAAACCCATATATTTCATCACTGGGCGAACAAGATCCAGAGTTGCATGGAAAATATAATATCCCAAATTCAATCTTGGCTCACAGACCTCCGTAGTGTGCTGTGGCTGGCTGAGCGACCGGCCAATCAGTCTCCCGCGAGTTGAAACTTAAATTATTGACATTAATGAAATAATTTGCTAATTCAAAATGGTCCGAAGCACGCAGGTGTAGGTTTGGCTCCCGGGAGTTCCACTGCCTGTGCTGTTAGGGCTGACTCCCTATGTCCGATGGGCATGGCCCGCCTGGCAGGCTTCACCTCCAGTGCCGGTTGTGTTTCTGAAAGACATGGGATTTTGAATTGCAAGCTTGCAACAAATACCAAAATGCGATTAGGTCTTGACTTAATTCACCTGTAACTTTATACACCGACAGTTCCTCTATATTTAACTAGTAGTAGGGATAGTAGTAGATATAGAGATTTGTAAATTAGTAATAAGTCCTAGATACTAAGTAATAGTCATAAAAAAATATATATTTCTAAAATAATAATCAAACAAAACTAAAAAAAATAAAAAAAATAAAAATAATATTTATAGTTATTATTTTAGTTTTATCTTAAGCAATGCACGTCCATCCCTGAGTTGGGTGTTTGCATATATCGTAACGAAATGCCTAGTTTGTAAGTCATTTATCTGTTTTCTGTCTTAGTTTCTTAGTTTTTTAGGTGCTGACTGGCGGCGGAGTGAGTGGTCAGTGCAACCACTCACCACCAGGGGCGCTTGCGTCCCAGGTCACTAAATCCAGTACTGGACAATTAGCAAGGCGGACCACGAGTCCAAGTGCCCAACCCCCGCATGGTAGACTCTTTTCTTCTCTGTCCAACACTTCACCCAGACCATCCTCTGTCTCCTGTAAATTCCTACACGTAATGCATGCCAATTTGCATCCCGCATGAATGTCCCAGGGTTTTCCCTGTGTCTATGCAGGTTTTACCTGGGCCCAACCTATCTCTAGTTATAGTCAAGATTTAAGAGTGAGGGGAGTTGGTCATGGCGCCAATCGTTGCCATGGCTGGCCAATCCCCTCCTATAGCCCGTCCCACTCTTATATTGCAGTGCACAGCTTATGGCGCGCGCTGTTGCCAAATCTCTAACACATTACGAATTTCAGGAGATGTGTGTCTTTGTAATTTGGATCGAACAAGAAGCATTTTAAGAAATCATATCGTAATTTATAATATTTTATACTATTACACATATACATTTGTAATAATGCCACTTTTATGTAAATTTCAAATAAAAACTACCTATTGTAGACGAAAATTTCTTATAGTTTTCTTTTATGTTCTAAAAATCATATATATATATATATATATATAAAAAAATTTCATGGGCCCGATAAATGCCGTATTTTTGGACAAGTCATGTCCAAAATGATAAATAAAATACGGTAATGGAAATTCTCGGTCGAGTAGTTATGGGAAAAATCCGAACAATTGGGTCGAAATGGGGAAGATTTTTTGAAAAACAGAAAAATCGCAACAACTCCCATAATATGAATAATATCGCATCCATTTTAACGCATGATAACTCGGAGTACCTAATGCCAAAAAATGTTTTCTAAATAAATTTTTGATACGACCAGCCATAACTGCATGGATTCGAAAAATATTTTCACCGGACAAAAAAAAACGTAACTGCCTTAGTAGACACCTTATCAAATCTGTTTAACTTGTTTGTAAATATCATAATTATTTTCCAAAACTTTGTCAAAAACAATGTTTGATAAGATGCTTGGTGTTGAGAAGGATAGAAAAATAATTCAAAATTTTGTACCATCATCGCTATTAAATTCCTTCGTATTTATTTGATAACTTTTACATATTATGTTCAAGATTCGATTAAAATATATTTTGTAACAACCATTACTGCAAGGGGAAGAAAAAATATGGGTTTAAGGATATAAAAATCCCTTTTTGTTCTAATGTAAAGAAATATAATCATCAAAATCTTCCTGCGCCTTTAGGCTGTGCCGATAAGGAATTTTTTTTTAACTTTAACTTACAACAAGAATCTGTTCACACACATTTCATTCATAGGAATTTATACGATAAATGTAACGTTAACTTGATTAAGAAATTAATAACATCACATACCTTTTAATCACTATCGCTACCGCTGACCAATGTTGATACCCCTTCCATAAGAGTAGCACAGAGCTGACCAGAAGAATGGTAAGCTTCCTTAATTGCATTGCACACACTCATATTTTTTGAAAAATACTCTAATACATTCAACACAATCTTGCTCTCCCTCCCGCGTAGCCTACCGATATAATTTTTTTTCGGTGTTCTAACTTCCATATTTTATATGTACGTAATAAAAATAAATGCAGAAAATAAAATCACGTATGTTAATATATAATTTGTTTGTCAAAATTATAACTGTAACGAGTCACCGGACACAACGCGTTGCTTCGTCGCGAGACGCGATACTAACTGGCAGGCGGGTTTTCAGAAATGCGTGTCTAAGGAAATACATGGTTGACTAAGGAAGCCATGTATTTGAAATTGCTTGCAGGACTGAACCCCACTTATCTAAACACACGACCCTGTTTCCTCTTACGACGGCAGCTTGTGAGAGAAACCTCTATTGCAGCGCGCTCTTGTACTGATAAGACACATCTTTAACAGCTATTTCCATGGAAACTGTAGAAGCAATTGAGATGGAGCTGCTTTTAAAAACTAATTCAATTCATTGTGAACATTTTTCACGCTTTCGTCCCCCATCTATCTTTAATAGAAAAAAAGTTTTCCGCTGGTCAACTTTTTGATGTGTCAGTTTGTGAGAAAATGCATTTCAATATATTAAAAAAATTATTTAAGTGAAACCTGTATAGTTTTTGTCTTAACATTTGTTCGGTGGCGTCCTAAGGCATTAATTTATTAACAAAAAAAATATGAATGGAATACACATGTAGGTTTTTTTTTTTTGATGTGAAACATCTCGGAATACTTCAAAACAGTTCGCAGTGAATAAGTTATGTTTTTTTAATTTTTTCGGACTCTTAAAATATTGTTAAGTATTCAAAATAAGCATTGACTGATGCGTATTTCGATGCTATACAATGTGAAAAAAAGCTTGGTACAAAAAATTTTTAATTTCGTTTGATATTTGGCAACAACGCACGAAGAAACAAGGACAGCGCTAACGGCAATAGGCGTGTGTTAGAGAGAGAGAGAATGCGCCCATTTACTTCCACACTGCAATCTAAGAGTGAGATGCTCATAGCACACGATGCATGCGACCCTCTCCCTGCATGGCTAATCCCAGCATGACTAGGCGTATAGGCTTCGACCTGAGACGCACCTAGGTCCCTCCCTAACCCGGACCCCTCCAAAATACACTTAATTTTAGCTTTGAATATATATATACTGTATAGAAGTCGCCAGCCCAAGTTAAAATTTCTAATACGGTTTTGAGGTAGTTGGTTAATTCACCGCCGCAATCGCCACCATCTCTAGGGCATCGACTTGTGGTGGTCCCTAGCGGACAAGTGTCGAACTCTTCAAACACCCCTTCCCCCTCCTGTTGAACGACGTTGAGTTGCAGTGAATGATAGATGAGGGGTGCGGGGAATGACAGCGGGCGACAGCGCTGCGCTCTAACGTGTAAATAACAACTAAGACGATACAGGACGTTACGGCAGCGCACTGCAGCGGTGAAGTTCCCAAGCTGCTCATCATACACTTCTGAAAAACGTAGAGTAAATCCTATCCACTCGCGACTTCCATACAGTATATATATTCAAAGGTTTTAGTTAGGTTAGGGGGAAAAAAATGGAAAGCGGAAATGGCGCTCACCATACGCGGCTGTCCAGGTTGGTTTGTTCGTTTCTACGGGGGTATCGAAATAGTCAGCTCGTTCAAGGAGCAGCAGCAGCCTCAGTGGACGACACCGGAGACCGCCACGCTGCCAGAACACCTCGCGAGCTACACCGTCAGCAGGCTGACCTCTGCCACCGCCCTTCAGATGACGTCAGGAGAAGTTGGGTTTGGAGTTTTCTCGGCTTCAGGTAATAGTGTCTAAGCAGCTGAAAAAGAAATAGGAAAAATTCCGCGTCCGGGAGAATGTGTATCAATATTCAAAAGCGGGGATATTTTATGTGTAAAAGTCATATAAGTTAGGTTATGTGTAGATATAATGCTATCTATTTATAAGATCATATTAACATATGTTACTGTGTAACTTAGCACCCATTCATGTATTAGTAACTTTAGTTAACCTAAACATAAAATTTATACTAGGATTAAAAGAGGAGAAAACAAACCTTTCCGCTGACGTTATTTGAAAATTAACAAATTAGAATATATGTTGGATCTGTTTCAAGGATACTTCGAACACTCAAATGATATAGCCAAGTAATACCATTTATTTGAATATTTGTTTTACATTCCACCAGCCAGACTATAATTTAGACGTGATAGCACGGGGACAATGACAGCGGGGCGGGGCTCAGGCGGAGGCGGGGGCGGGGGCGGAGTCCCCCGGCAGGCCGCCCGCCGACAGCAGCCCCAGGCGCGCGTGCAGGTCCTGCAGGGCCACCATCTTGCGCAGCGCGTCGCCGGGCGCGTGGAAGATGCGCCTGAGGTTGAGGCGCACCAGCTCCACCTCCGACTCCACCAGCTCGCGCAGCTGCTCGCCCGCCTGGCCGCCGCCGGCCAGCGACGAGCGCAGCGCCTCGGCGCGACAGCGCTGCGCCGCGTACTCGCCCTCCGCGTCGCCCTCGTAGAAGGCCAGGTGGTGGTACAGCTCGCCCATCTGCACCATGGCGTCGGCGAAGTCCTCGCGCGGACCCTCGGCCTGGCGCCAGTGCGCCTGCGCGAAGCGGAACAGCTCGCGGGCCTGCTGCGCCGTCTCGATGTACGTGGCGAGCACCGTGTCCTCCAGGAAGTCCGTGTCCAGCCCCGGGAAGGTGAACTCGGGCGGCTCGGCGGCGCAGGACTTCTTCGCGTCGTCGCCGTCGCCCTGCGCCGCCTCGTCAGCTGCCACCTCGCCCTTCCCCGCCTCGTCCTTGTCCTTCTCCTTGTCCGCCCTCCCGCGCTCGCCCTCCGCGTCGCCCTGCGCCGCCTCGTGGCCCTCGGGGCCCGCCTTCTGCGCCTCCTTCCTCGGCGCGCCGACCAGCTCCTCCAGGATCTCGCTGACCACCGCGTGGCTGGACGGCCCGGCGGCCTCGTGCACGAACTGCTCCACGCAGGGCGGCGCCTCCCACAGCTTGCCCAGGCACCGCTCGTCGAACACCTGCTCCAGCACGCTGCCGCGCGACACGCTGAACAGCCCCAGCACGTACTTGACCCAGCACCAGGACACGCTGCGGCGCGCCCGCAGAGCCTCGGCGGCCTCGCTCGCCTCCCCGCGGCGGTCCAGCACGGCCGAGGCGGCCGCCAGGTGGCGCCGCGCCTCGCCGAAGCGGTTCTCGTCCAGGAAGTGCGACGCCAGGCGCGCCACCTTGCAGGCCCAGGCCGGCGCGTCCAGGTCGTCGCTCGCCAGCTGCCGGCGCAGCACGGCGTGGTGGCAGCGCACGAAGGCGTCCAGGTCTCCCAGCTTGTTGTGCACGTAGCCCAGCATCTGCAGGTTGCTGGTCTGCAGGCTGTCCAGTCGCGCTTCGGCGTCCTCCCCGGGCCGCGCCTCGTCGGCCTCCTGCAGCAGGTCGTCTCCCGTGAAGGGCGGCCTCGCCAGCCCCTGGAACTCGTCGTGGATCCGGCTGCCCAGCTCCAGCACGGCGCGAGACCCCTCCAGGTCGCCGCTCTTGGTCAGCAGGTAGGCGAGGTAGTTGACGACGCGCAGCGCCACGTACACCAGCTCCGGCTCGGCGGCGCGCGGCTCCGCCTCCTCCAGCAGCCGGCGCAGCTCCGCCGCCGCCGCCGCCTCGTCGCTCGCCGCCCCCAGCTTGGCGCGCTCGAAGCGCAGCGCGGTTCGCGCCCCCCACAGGCGGCGGCAGTCGGGCGAGGCCTTGAGCAGCTCGTCGACGGCCTCCGCCGCCTCCTCGAGGAACAGCCGCGCCTCGCCGGCCGCCTGGCCCCTGGCCCGCGCGTGCAGCCCGGCGATGGGCACGAAGCTGCCCGCGGGGAGGTCGGACATGTCGGGCGAGCTGTCTTGCTGGTCCACTCGCCGAGGTCGCTTCACCTATACTCTGCCACGAACCCGCCTGATCGTAAAGTCAAACCTTTTAAACTTTATTGTTATTCTTCTTGTGAATTAAAATGTATTCCAGGAAATATTATGTTTCGAACAAAAAAAAAAAACAAATTCTTGTTTAAAGCTGGCTTATGTCATAGATAAAGCATACGCATACTAATGATAACTGTTCTCTGTTGTTTCCATGGAGGTAAGAAGTAAGAAAGTCGGTGTGTATAATTTTTGCCGTGTTAATACTCCAAGTCAAAATGAGCGGTTATTATTATTATCATCTTTGAATATATATACTGTATAGAAGTCGCCAGCCCAGGTTAAAATTTCTAATACGGTTTTGAGGTAGTTGGTTAATTCACCGCCGCAATCGCCACCATCTCTAGGGCATCGACTTGTGGTGGTCCCTAGCGGAAAAGTGTCGAACTCTTCAAACACCCCTTCCCCCTCCTGTTGAACGACCTTGAGCTGCAGAGAATGATGGATGAGGGGTGCGGGGTATGACAGCAGGCGACAGCGCTGCGCTCTAACAGTAAATAACAACTAAGACGATACAGGGCGTTACGACAGCGCACTGCAGCGGTGAAGTTCCCAAGCTGCTCATCATACACTTCTGAAAAACGTAGAGTAAATCCTATCCACTCGCGACTTCTATACAGTATATATATTCAAAGTTATCATCTCGATGTTTGTTGGTCGCGTGGGTGGCACACGGCGCTTGAAGTGGTTCCAGCATCTCGCCACAGAGAGCGAACTGGCCGCGGTGGAACGAGTTTTTCACGTCACTGCATTTCTCGCGCGGCCTTGACCTAGAACCCGGCTACCTCCTTCCCTTCCTCCAGGTTTGTCTGCCGGTCGATGAACTTTCCCCGGCGTCCACCCGCTGGTTTCTGCTCCGAGACCGGTTCTGAAAACTCGTCGAATGCCTGTGAAAAGACTGCGTGTTTATGTAGGGCCCTGCTGCACACGTTAAAGTTGCTGTATATCTAGACGAACGATCAGTTTTGAACTTGTATTCCTTAGCTAATTCAAAAGACACGTTAATTGCAGCGACAGCGGCGTATTAAATTGAAACTTTCAGTACAATATATATTTAAAAATGTTTCTTAAAACCTTTTTAAAATGCTCGATTATTTATTTATTTCCTGTTTTTTTTTACATTTTATACACAATGACATTAAGTTTTTCAGGAAATTATTTAACACCATCGAAAAGCCAGCTTGGATGTGAGTAGGCCTACTGCTAGTTTTTTAATGCTACGTGCGGTACCCTTTCCTTTTTTATGCATATGATGAGAAATAAATATTACAAACATTGAGAAAAAAAATTATAAAAAAATTAAGCCAAACAAAAACATAACTATTTGAAATCCTAATTTTTTTTAAGAGCAAATAATTTTAGGTTAGATTAAAATTATATATAAACTAAAATCACGATTAAAATAAAAATACCTGTAGGCTATTGTAGACTCAAGTTAGATCAACTACGTCTTTAAACGTAAGATTTAAGGTTTATAACGTCACAGTATGTTTATCGGAGTAAAATCGTGGTAAATTAATTTTTGTTGCTATGTTTATTAACTTATTTCCTAATTTCATGGATTTTAAAGACTTTGTGATTTTTTAATGATAATAAATTATAATTGTGCCCACGGCAGTTTTAGTTTGGCTGAGGGTAGGCATCACAGAGAAAAAAAGGTTTGTTTGAATCAAACAAATATTTGTTTATATATGGCGAAACAAATATTTACTTGGTGGAACAAAATATTTTGTTAGCTTAACCAAACTCCGTAAGTTATAAAAATGATTTGTTACACCTAACCAAATATATATTTGAGTTGATAAATCATTTTGTTGGGTCAACAGAATCTTTCCTACTACAAAATATTTCTTTTAATTAACAAAATATATTTGTTTCGCCACATACAAACACATATTTTGTTGAAGCAAACAAACCTTTATCTCGGTGGCATCGCGGATCCGTGGTTCGGAGCCCCCCGCGCCACCGCCGGGCGCGGGCTTCCCACGTCGCGCCGAACAGACGCCGCGGCTGACGTCACGCGGAGTGTGATTGGCGCCTCGCAATCACGCCCGTGACGCGCGCCCCCCTCTGGGTCACGCACGCGCCCGCTCCGGTCCGTCCTTGCGCTGCGCGACTTCTCCGAGTCAGTTCTGACGAGCGTCTGTGATTCCCCCTGCCATTACACCTGATTACACCCCCCTTCCCCACACCCCTCTACCACCACCTGGCTCATGAGCATTGTCTTGGACGGGCGCGAGGTCAGCCGAACAGACAAAAAAAAAAAACTTAGAAATTAGATAAATGAATGAATTAGGTGATATTATGCTAATTTTTTTTTACTTCTAATAATTCATGTTTTGTATATGATCTAAAATAAATTCATAATATACTAAAAAGTTGTTTACGACAGTTTTTTTTTTTTACTAAAACAAGTCCTTATTTAATGGTTTTTAATCAGTCCTAGCATGGACTGAATGCATGAAATCATGTGGTTAACAGTTTTGGATTAATCATTCACTTGATTTTTATTATGTCATTCATAAATCAATAAAAATATGGTTTCACAAAACCCCTGAAAAACTTAAGTATTATAAAGTTGTGGGAAAACTTAACGCTGTTGAGCAAATTTTTTTAATTTAATTATTTGTTATTTTTTGGATTATACACCAATAAAACGTATTTTTACATTTTTAATCATAATTTTATTTGATAGTAGACGTGTGCGTGATGGGAAAGTATTTGATCCTCATTTTTGATGAATTACCAAAAAATTGCTGATACAACTGACTTTTATTTATAAACGGAAGCATTAACACCATCTTCCATATTTATAACTTCAAAAAATAACCAACTTTCATCCCCTACTTAACCCCCTTAAGGGATGAATTTTCAAAAAATCCTTTCTCAGTGTCCACGTACATCATATATGGAACTCCTATGCAAAATTCCATTCTTCTAGACCCATCTGTGTATTGTCAGTCAGTCAGTCAGTGTTAGAGTTTTATTAAGTATATGCTTTACATTGAACAATTATAAAATATTTAGCATGGTCATAACACACAAGGCATTTTCAATTTGAAAGCTTTGAGAAAGTAATTTCAAATATTGCCACGTAGTTTTTTATTTGATGTTTGTAAGGCGCTGTTCTCTTATTAAGACCCATGCAAAAGGTGTCCGATACTTTTGGTCGATATGTTATGTTCGGTGAACTCCCAGCGTGCCAAGCGGCGGTGTGGAGCGTCTCTCTGATCAACCAGTCATGTTGTGTGAGAGGTGTCCCCAGTAGCCACGGCGCCACATTTGTCGATCTCTTGGGAAAAGATTATACCGGATGCATATTGAATCATCATTGAATAAGTCCACAACTGATGCATTCATCACTGTCGCTATTCTAGTTTGTGTCCATTTCCACACTTTTTGAGACACTGTGCAACTAACGACTCTATGCCAAGCCGCGTCTCCGCGTTTCCGCACCACTGGCATACATCGTCCTGATACAAACCACTTTCCCTTAATTTTATGTGCTGTCGGGGTAACGTCGTTGTAAAATTCATATATAGACGCTCTTAGTTGTAGGGGTACATTAGTGAGATATTTCCTTACAGAATTAAGAAAGAAAGGTCACATTTTTACGGGGTCGTCTCAAAAGGTGTTCTTTCTTGTGCATCATTGTGCATGGGCTTTTAGAGGTAGTTTTTTCTGCTACTGGGAGATCTTGAATAATAACACATGTTTCGGCGAGTTTCTCTCAATAAATTACATGTATTCATATTATCTTACTCCCTCATTCCCGTGAATAAAGGTTTTGGTAATGTTGACTGGGAAAAAAAGATTCTTTCACTTTAGCTTGGCTGTCTACTAAACCTAGTCTTCCTGCGCTTGTTAGGAGAAATAGTTGTGTCCTCACTACTCGAAACAAAAAATGATTTCCAAATGAACCATCCAACATACATTGCAATTTGCGCATGTAAATTCCTGGGTAAGGGCAATATTATGCGCTACGTACCACATTTTATACAGTACAATAACATTTACGACCTGCACTCGATGAAGTAAATTCAATTTTTCTGGTCCCGGAATCTACCATGCAACCTCGACATTTTATTACAGCATCGTTCCAATTCATTTGTATTGTTTTGTGAATATGATATGATATGTGAATATGATGCCCAGAATGTTCTTTTGTTGTACTGTTGGGAACCGTTGTTGCGCAGTTGTTGGATACCGACTCTGTGAAGATGGAGGCGTGCAGTCTTTTGGTAATTTACTTTCCATGATCAGAACCTCGTGACACTCCGCAAGGCAATTTGGGATGGCCAGGATTTCTTGGTCTGATCTTACCACGCATGTCACGTCTTCTGCAAGTGCGTCACTCCTCGCTGACGTGCGTGGCTTCCATGCAATCGGAGAGGGTAAATCACAAAATTGTCCAAGTCCTATTGCGAAAAGGATTACAACAACGGACGACCCTGACTGCCAGATCGTTGAATATGCATGGGCTTCGAGCTGCGTCCGTTCACGTGTATTCTAGATGTGACTCCTGTGAAAGACATCTGAACCCACGCGATGACGCCATCGGGACAATCCGTCCGCCGCAACACTGCAATCAGATATTCATGGTCGAGGCTTTCAAAGGCCTAATCAAAGTACAAATTGAGAAAGCCACCATAACTACTTTATTTTTTTACGTTTGCAATAATTTGTTAGTCTTTGAGCAATGGTATGCCTTGAATTATTGTACGTCCTGGCACTGCACAATTCTGTCCCGGTCATATGATCTTCCCTAGGACTTTTCTGATTTGGTGTGCCACCACCCGTATGCGTTTAGCAGCGTTATTGGCCATAATCTGCTACTGTCACTCGTGTGCGAACCTTCGGTATTAAAACAACTAAGCCATTACGTTGTGATGGGCTTAGAATTTTCTTATGGGGTTTCACTTCGCATCATGGCACAAACTTCGGGTCCAATAACGTACCGGAAGTGCACATAAAACTCACACGGAATGCCGTCTGGCCCAGGTGATTTTTTGGATGAAAGTTTTTTACAATTGCTAAAAATTTCTTCTTCACTGGTATTTGCGGTCATATTTTCTTTATCTTCTTTTTCCAAGGTCACTGGGCAGTTTTGTGGAATAGCAGGTAGTTTATCCCGTCGAATGACATACATAACTGTGTGTAGTATTCTACAAAAGCATGGGCTACCGAATGTTGATCTGTACGTTCTGACCTATACATGTCACATATTTTAGAAATACCTAGTTGTTTTTTTATCGTCATGTACAAATTAAGTTTCTCCCATTTGCTGTAAACATGTCATCTAGTGAATATTTAGAGCTACTCCGTTTTATTCGCATGCAAGTCTTTTTTTACTCGACGTACACATTCTATCTAACAAATCTTGATCGTTGAAAGGAGAAATTTTCCATTCATTTCAAATTTTCTTATAGAAGTGCATTGTTTCGGATCTTTGTACCGCTATTTGTAGGGAAATATTTTGAAATATTCTGCCTATACTTGGTTTGACAAGTTTGCCCAACCCTGTAGCCACATCTGCGAACTGTGTTTTTTTTTTTTTTTTTTTTTTTTCGCACAGTCTACCCGCGCCAAACATTCAGAAATTGTGCCGTTATTTCCTTTTCATATATAAGTTGAGAGTTAATTTCCCAGTATTTATATCCTCTATACCATAATTTGTGAAATATATAATTTATTTTTACCATATAATGGTCAATGATTGTGGATACAATCTGTCCAGACGTGTTTTTGCGATTGTAGTGATACACGTGAAATGCAGTTTTATGGCGTGCACTGCATCTGTGACATCAGTTAGCTTTAACCACGTAACTACTTCCAGTAAAGGGGAATTAATTGGGTAGCTACCGCGTTCATGGTAAAAAAAAAAAGTCTATGGTAAAGTTCAAATCTCCGCCAAATAGGTCTCTCTCACGCTTTTTTGGGATCGTGGTGGTGCATATATATTTACTAGTTCGACATCTTGTAAGTATGTCCCCTGTGATTATACAATAGGTAGGATGTGTAATATGTTGGTTCGTTCGAATCCTCGTCTTGTGACAACTGCCGTTCCACTACATTGTGCACCGACGTTCGCGCATACGTTGACCGTCTTGAATAATGGAATAAATGGTACAATACCTATTACTGGCTGGTCCGTAACATGCAGGATTCCTTCGATTTTATAACGTTATTTGAAACTTGACATGTGTTTAAAGTTGCTATGGTGCGAACCTTTTCAGCATTAGTTATTTAGCTAGGATTTATTTTTGGGGGTTTAGAAAATGTTTTGGGGGTTGTACAGGGCCGGTGCAAGGTAAATTGGCGCCCTAGGCGAAAAACCTTAATTCCCCCCCCCCCTCCCCGGCTGGACACCCCAAAAAAAATTTCCTTGCCTCAAAATACATCACGTAAGCCTAAGATTTTGTCAACAATCAAATGAAAGCAGGCTTGTGTTTTTTTTTTTTACTTTCTTACTTATTACAAATCATAAACAGGTCACCGTGGACTTTAAATAATTACTTATATCAATATAAACATTCCAAACTGTTACAAAAATCCATTTTCATCTAGTTTCAATAATCGTTAAACATATTATATGAGCTGTTATGTGTCGTGCTGCGCCGCCCCCAGCTACTTGGTGCCCTAGGCGGTTGCCTAGTTCGCCTGTATGGATGCGCCGGCCCTGGGGTTGTATTTCTTTGGGATTTTATTGCTTTCTTTGGTAATTCTAGTTACTTTTTGCCGTTCGCGAGCGCGCGGGCTCCACGGCTCTCGCTTTCACTTCATGTGCGCTCCGTCGCCGGCCCCGGGGCTTGCAGCCTGGGTCGCCCGCGTCACCTGGTCTCTAGGGCATCGACTTGTGGTGGTCCCTAGCGGACAAGTCTAGAACTCTTCAAACACCCCTTCCCCCTCCCGTTGAACGACGTTGAGCTGCAATGAATGATGGATGAGGGGAGCGGGGAATGACAGCGGGCGACAGCGCTGCGCTCTAACGTGTAAATAACAACTAAGACGATACAGTGCGTTACGGCAGCGCACTGCAGCGGTGAAGTTCCCAAGCTGCTCATCATAAGCTTCTGAAAAACGTAGAGTAAATCCTATCCACTCGCGACTTCTATACAGTATATATATTCAAAGGTGGCGCTTGCGGCGGTGAATTAACCAACTACCTCAAACCGTATTAGAAATTTTAACCTGGACTGGCGACTTCTATACAGTATATATATATTCAAAGCCTAAAGTAACCAACCATCCACAATGTTTTAAAGTATTTATAATGTAGCTAACCTATCCGAATCGACCGCCAAAATGTAATGCCACACCGGTTTTATACAATGAGATAGAACGGGGGGAAGCGAGCATGAACTTCGGGGAACTTCGGGCGTGTCTCTCTCGTCTGTGAAAAGAGGGCTTCCCCTCCGCGGTTGTCGACACGCCCTCTGGAGGCGGCTCCTCGCTGGTCGACGACACCGCAGACCTCGGCGGTCCCTCGCGCTCCCGCTGGGCCGTCTTCTCTCCGTGGTCGAGCTGGCCTCATCTTCGGTGTTCTTCTTCTGTGTCCCGTCGGTGCTTCAGCCGCCGCGCGATCCTGTCACCGTCGGTTTGCTCAGCAGTGATTGTAGCTAAAGATCAGTAATATTGTCACACGGATGCTAGAGACGGGGCCGGCCAGCCAGACTGGCCCAACACCCTCCCTCTAACACCACATTGATCCCCTTTGTAGGGCTTCTTTCTGTCCCGTGGAACCCTCACAACTTTCCAGCTGTGTTGAGTTAAAGTAAAGGTTTTAAGCCCTTCCTGCTTTTTTTTAGCATCAAAATTTCAAAATTTTAAAATTTTGCTAATTTCAAGGTCAAATATCTTAAAAAGGGGACCGGATAAAAATTTTCTGTTCATGCCTTCTTGGTGACCTCTAGCTTTCCTGTTTCATCTTCTTCTGCGTCGTCGCTCCTGCTAGGGGATTACACATTCTGATCGATGTTATCTTGCCGACTTGTGTTTCAACACTCTTTGTGCCTCAAGGATATTTTTATTTACCTTTTATATTCTGACTTGTTTTTTTTTGTTTTGTTTTTGAGCTGGATACCACTGTTAATACACTCTGGAAATCCTGGGTATTATTCTACCCCATGTCTAATCCTCACCGAGTGGATTGTTTCTACATCTGACATTTCAGTTTCATTAGTATACTTTCTTGACGCATTTCCCATGGTCGTTTATGGTGTGTTTTTTTTTTTCATTTGTTCTAAAGCAGGGCATGTTCCCAAAAATTGATCTTGGGCGTCACAATGACTATTTCTGTTATTTGGCTGGTTTTAGTAGCTGATAAAACTGCGTTCGCCATCAATATGCATGTAAGACGGAGTATATCGTTTGATTCCCATTTTAATCAGCCTGACTCCTGTTTTTCCACGATACAACAAATGTCTCAATTACGACGGCAAATATGTTGGAAAATAGCTGAACACTTGCTGTAGGCTATATGTTGCAATAAATATTTTCATGAAATGGTTTTTTTTTTGTAAAAGGCTCCCAAAGAAATTAATTCAGGGACTCGCCTCGTATTCTGACATAGTTCGTTCTTATTTTAATAGCTTATCTATAATTTACATAACAGTATTTTGAAACTTAAAAACGTTTAATGTCACAATTTACATTTCGTAAAAAAACGTTGCAGGAAAAATTGTAGAAAAAACCCGCTCACTCACATTTTATTTGATAATTATTTCGAATTTTTTTTCTTACTGCAACATCATTTAAAAAATCTTTTTAAAAAAGCTAGCTAAATTATGAAGGTTATATTTGTTGCAGAAAGGAAGGTTTTATTATAGCACCTCAAGATACTTCCGGAACAATTCCAAAGGCCTTTTATTAAAAAAATATATAACTACTAAAATACTGCGTATATATCGAAAAAAATTCGTGTTGAGTAAAGGAAATTATCCAACCTTTTTTTTTGCAGACATGGTATTACAGAATTTACTGATGTTTTAATGAGAAAAAAATTTAATTTATTATAAAAAAATTCGCACAGTTTCCTAGATTTATTCTGAATTCACCGTAAATAAAATATGATTCGGTTTTTTCTTTGAAGAATAAAACATACATGGAAAATACCAGACACGTTAAAATATTTTTCATTAATTTTGTTATGTACGTACGTTAGTAATCGTCTATTTTAGCTGCATGAAAATTAAAAATAATATATTCACGCATTTACTGGCAGATCTGTTTCGTAATTTAATGCAGTTTTTTTTTGGACATACGCCATTGCTGTTTTGCACTGTTTTTCATGGAAAATTTCCGAAAATCAAAAATAAATAAAAATATGAACATAAAAAATTCACAGAAAACAAGACTGAATCAGCTGATGTCGTACGAACGGATCCAACGATGAAACTAAACAAATATTATGGAAAACACAACGACGACAGCACGGACAAAAAATGTTCAACATACAAATTTCATACAGCACAGGAATTCCGTTTGAAGGAACTTAGTCATGGAAAAAATAATATAACAACACAGACGAGCACACTAGGCTAACAACGACAATTTTTTTTTTGTGTGGTTAACGGCCTGCGTCCACAACCAGATCTATATTAGTCGAATCTTTATCATATCGTATCAATCAAATCTCTTTATGTAAATCAACACCCATGCCTTATCCGTGACTCGAACCCAGAAACCCTCGCACCGTAAGCCGATGTGCATCCGACTACGCTACGGAGGTCGGCCTAACAACGATAAGACATTAAATGCAGGCAGACAACATGCCTGGGCAGTGCAGCAAACATGGACTACTGGACATCATGGACAGCAAACTATGGACAACACAATGAAGATAGCACTGACGAACATAGAACATTTCCAATGACAACAGTATTTCGTAATGTTCACTCATTCATACGTGCATCTCGCCTCGTGGCAAAAAATAAAAAAAAAATGGCGGTGCTACGAACAGGAAAGTGCATGTCAACATTTCTGCTGTGTGGCTATGTCATTACTTAGGTCCATTTATGAAAGCGGGTGAAAGTACGTGACGTTTACGTAACTAGGAAACTCGCGATTCATCTCACTGGTGGCTACTTATACATTTTTTTTCAAACAGGTTTTTTCTAACAATTACTAACAAGAGTGACTAAAAAAACATGTGCAGTTAAAGCTCAGTCAATTATAGTAACAATTATGTCTAATAGAACATGTTTCTCTGAGTAGAGTTTTTTTTTTTTTTTTTTTTTAACAGATTTTAGTCTCTCATGGTGGAAAAAAATTTGTTTTCTGAGAATTCTTTCCTCTAATAACAACACGCAAAACTCCCGATAAGAACTTCAGTGCAAATTATATAAGTAGTTATGATCTCGAATTAAATTCAATTTTAATTTTACAAGTCTCACCATATTTTTTTACAGTTAAAAATCATAATTAAAAGTTTTTTTTTTTTTTCACAAGCTGCACTCAAAGACAGTTAACCTTGACAATTCACGCGCACTATATCTGGAAACTTGTTAATTTACCTTCATATCCTAGTAAAACTATCACTACTATGATATCTGCAGTACCCTCGTGGAAAAAAAACAATAGATTACACCCCTTCTCCACGTCTAAAGAAGCCTGTTGTTAATATGAGACGATTACAGGGTAGTTAATTTTTGGAATATGTCATTTTGTGCCTTTTCATGCCAATGATTCGGATGAATAGTCAGACACAGAGGAACGCAAGGTGACGGGAACGGGAAACGTTATGAAAGAAATAATGAAGGATGAATGTAAGAATGATCCAGGGTCTCTTCGACATCGGTGAGACGTCGAGAGGTTTTTTTTTTTTTTCCTTTCCGCAGATCTTAACAGCACACTCTCGGTGCCCCAAGATCAAGATCTCGCAGGGCCTCAGTCAACTTGGTGCTCGTAATACATCACAGTCGAGCCGCAGGGTCGTTGCGGGGGGTCGAACCACGCCCAGGAGGCGGACAGTCCGTGAGACACAGGGAGGGAGGGACCTGAAAGGGAATCAATGGTTTTGGGGGGGTGTTGCAAGAGGGGGGGGGGGAAGTACCTCGAGAAAACCCCCACCGGCTCACTGGAACGTCCACATCGCGTCTCACCGGCCGCCGCTTGCGTTAGAAGTGGAAACTTCACAGGCAGAGGCCGTGTGCAAGAATACACGAGTGCGCATAGTATGCGACACGTGCAAGTGTGCGAGTGTGCTCAAGTGCAAACATGCCGACCTCGAGCGCCCCACTCCTGATAGCGGCCCACCCGAGCGCCGCTATGTCACCGTCTCGACGGGAGCACTCGACCGCACGGCGTGACGGGCCACGTGGTAGCCCCGCTAGGGGAGGGGAGGTGGGGGAGATGCCCTCCCCTCCTCGCACGGCCCTAGTGGCGGGCCCTGCGACCTCCGCGGCGCGCCTGTGCTGCGGGAGAGAGAGTATCGCGCGCGTGTGCCCTGACAGGTGGACGGCAGGAGACGGAGCGACCAACTGCTCGCGGGCGACATATCCACAGGTCAGTGCGCTGCAGATCCACCCCGCTTCGTCGCTCTGGCCACGGCGGTGACGAGCAGTGGCGTAGCCAGGATTTGTGTACGGGGGGGTGTTAAGAAGCATGCCCCCCCCCCCCCTGTATTAAAGCGGGGGGTCCGGGGGTCCTCCCCCGGGAAAATTTGGATTTCAAGGTGTGAAATAGTGCTATTTTAGCAGTTTTCGGTACTTAAATTTAAATATTGTAATGGTAAAAATTTTATTAATTTTAATATGAAATTTGTTTGAGTGATGAATAAGAAATTAATTAAAGATTTGCTGCTAAGGGGGGGGAGGGTAGAACCCCTAACCCCCCCTCCCCCCCCCCTGGCTACGCCCCTGGTGATGAGGCAGGGTGCTTCGCCTTGTTAGTAATCGAAGTCAACGAGTCGTCACCTCCCTTCCCCATCAGGAAGCTAATTTTTTTTTATTATTTATCGTTTATCGCTAGTTAATTCCTTGCCCAAATTCATTTAACAACATTCACGTCGTGTTGGCAGATTTACTAACTGTTCTTCGTAGCGAGGAGTTACTTTCAAGCTACCAAACAAACATCAAGCATTATTGTAACTTTCGTACAGCGGCGGTTTGTTTTTGCTGACCAGGGTGATTGCCACCATTGAATATGTACATATTCAATGTTGCCACTTGGACCACGCCGGGTCAATATTTGGGGCCAGGCCAGCTACCACCACAGGCTTCGGGGGCACAATTACCTGCCGCGTGTATGCGCTCTAGAGTGTCTGAAAATAGACCTTCGCGTCTTTGCGCCAATTTCTCCAAGTGGTACCATCAAGTTCCCGTACGAAAAGAAACTGACTGTAACATAACCAAATTTATCATTTTTTACACCCCTTCCAACTAAAGATGTACGAAACCATCCAATATGTGTTCATTGAAATTTTTAAAATAATTTTAAACAAGCACCAAAGTGGCATGAAGCACGACGAATAGATTGGGAAATTAAAGCTAATGCTTGTGTCATCCTCTAGTGGTTTCTTGTTCCTGCCCAAATATCATCTTGAGGTACAGGCGTGTAACTAAAGTAAGTCTTCAAAAGTAGTTCATTAACCGACGATACTGCCCCGTCTCCTCCCCTCCTCGACCACGGTGCTTCTGGTTCGGGGAAGCCTACAACTCACGTAGTTTCGGTTCCCTGCAAGAATTTCCGAACATTTCCGAAGTTTTGCGTTTTGGTATTAACGCCACTTCAGCCGCTAAATCAGAAGTTTCCAATGAAACTAAGCATGTTGTGACTGACCTAACCTAACCCTTCGATTTTTTTAATTTCAATTTTTGAGAGAAATCCGAAGTTGCACGATCGTGGTAGGGAACCGAATCTATGTGAGTTGTAGGCTTCCCTTCTGGTTCGAGCCGTCAGTGTCGCAGGTGGAAACATGGTCGGCGTTGCTGTTGTTTGGTGTAATAACTGCCGCTTCCCGCTGCACGCCGCAGCCCTTATCTCTGTTTTGTGGGGAGGGGGGGTTGTCAATGACTGTGTGTCGGGCTGGCGGAGCGGGATACCAATTCTACCCACGTGTTGGTTTCCCGTCTGAAACGAATTCAGTGAAGTTTGAGAGAAATGACGCAAGTTAAACATAATTTATTTGTTGTGTTCATTTTATGCTTTTAAATAGGGATGGGCTGACCTAATTATCAAATATCATAAAATGTTTAATGCTCGAAAGGTTTTGTATTCCAGGAAAAAAATATAAGCAGAAAAGGAAAATTAAGAAACTCAAACACTAGCATCTGTGTAGTTGAAAACGAATACCATATTTATCGTTACAAAAGCTATCAAAGAAAAATGTATACCCTCCACCAACTACAATGCTATGGAATGTTTGTTTAGAACTTCATTTTTGACAGAAAAAGAAAATATATCCTAAAAATGTTATTATGCGTTTTTTTTAAATTTTTAAATTAAAGGTTAACTGTTTTGAATATTTATACAAAACCAAAACTTATGTTTGTTTGCTTGTATAATATTTTATTTCTGGCTATTGAGATATAGATACTGATTTAAAAAAAGGTTTATTCGACACATCACTATCAATTAAACAATGGGTGGCCATATTCTCCCTTATGCAATGTAGTTACACTGACCCACTGACATATTTGGTGGAATAAGTATTTAGTTTATTGCTCATTTTCTATGGTTTCGCATTTGTAAAGCTGGCCTTCGAAGCGCGGGTGGTCGAAGCATCGAACTTGGTTGCAAGGGGCACGGATGAGTGTGGCGTTCTGTGAGCCTAGCATAGTCAATATGTCCAGTCACTTTACCCCTTCCCCCTTTACTACCCCAGCCAGGATCAGCTTATCGGCATCAAATAAGCACTGATAAAGATACTGTCCAGAATCAAACTTAATTTGATCGGGTACTCAAACCAAATTTTTATTGGGATCTTCTTGTTTATTCCCGACAGGCCTGTAATATGCCTGTTTAAATCTGTAATAGCACAGTAGTTGTGGCTTTTGTGCTTTAGATGGCCGTAGTGCGTTGTTTGTGTGTTTGGAATAGCTTAAATTGATAAAAAAATAGTTATACCTTAACTCTAACATTATGAAATATGAAAAGCGTTTTATGTTAACCAGACCTTTCGCTTGATTAATTAGTAGGTGACTGTTTTCAGCGCTCGACCAAGAATGTCTAATGTAGGTGGTGCCAATGCAATTTGTTTTTGACGTGATAACGTCTTATAAATCGATGAACGCCGGCTGCACGTACGAAAAAGCCTGAGCCGAGCGTGCAAGAACCGGAGAACCGGCCAACCACCGTGCGAGAAAATCTTCTATATCAAACAGGTTAAGGCGGGCTTTTAAAAAGCAGCAATTAAAAAAAATTGATATGACGTCATCACGTAAAATTATCGTCCGTAAACCGACTTTACAGACAACCCCCTTTTTTGTTTGCAATATTTCCCAGGGCAGTGGGCGGTGACAGTTTGTGTTGTTAATGACAAACATCTGGCTGCATTGTGCAACGTGCTGATACGCGCTAGCTGTCAGCAGTGTGCCAATTAAGCTGAAATAATGACTCAAATGAGACTTGAATGACATGAGTAATGACGTCATTCTTATTCGAATTTAGAAACCTACAAGCATCCATCTTGGACTGCAATACAAACAGTAAAAATATTTTTTTACTGTTACAAAAACAGCTTTTTAAAAAACAAGTTAATATATATTGTAACCTCACAAAAGATCTCTGCATAGCATATAAAATAAGTACTTTACCTTAACAAGCAGGCACATTAAGCGACAAATTTTTGTAAGACGTGGGAAATACAGCTTAAATTTTGTATATTACAAGGCTGCACTCGGTAAAATGTACAAAATTTTATTTATGACATTGAAAAAATATTTTTTGACCATTCTTATTCGGGGTACTAACCCCATAAGGCATCTCACATACATACCTATGTATATATATACCTATGTATATATGTATGTTGTATATGTATATATATATATATGTGTGTATATATATATATAAACCGGAAACTGTTCGTGCTAATCGAGTGTCTGCTACTGCATTTAGTTAATGTTGATCAGCAAACGTTAAAATGATGTTTTCCTCAGTATACTAAGTTCGTCCCGTAGTTTGTTCCAGGATCATGACTCCGGGTTCGATTCCCGTGGATATTTCTCTTTTGTAAACATTTCTTCCCCGAGGCATCACTGGTAGTCTCTGCGGGAGGCAGTGGGCGACCACGGGAGCCAGCGCGCGGAGTTTGGACGGAGTTGGACGGATTTTTTTTTCTAACCTAACTAAAACTAAGTGTATTTGAGGGGTCCGGGTTAGGGAGGGACCTAGGTGCGTCTCAGGCCGAAGCCTATACGGCTAGTCATGCTGGGATTAGCCATGCAGGAAGAGGGTCGCATGCATCGTGTGCTAGGAGGGGATTGGCCAGCCATGGCAACGATTGGCGCCATGACTAACTCCCCTCACTCTTAAATCTAGACTATAACTAGAGATAGGTTGGGCCCAGGTAAAACCTGCATAGACACAGGAAAACACACACATTCATGCGGGATGAAAATTGGCATGCATTACGTGTAGGAATTTACAGGAGACGGAGGATGGTCTGAATGAAGTGTTGGACAGAGTAGAAAAGAGTCTACCATGCGGGGGTTGGGCACTTGGACTAGTGGTCCGCTTTGAATTTTATTTGTATCTGGAATATTTGACCAGGGATTCAAGCGTCCCTGGTGGTGAGTGGTTACACTGACCACTCACTCCGCCGCCAGTCAGCATCTAAAAAACTAAGAAACTAAGACAGAAAAAAGATGAGTTGGGCCGGAGTCGGGCCGGAGTCGGGCCGGAGTTGAGAGGTGCGTCACGGCGCGTGCAGCGGAGAGTACGCGCATGCGCATTGCGCATCGGCCCGAGTCTCACCCCTCGGTGACACGGCGCTGCCTTCTGCCGGGGCGCAGATAAGCGCGCAAGTAGGTGGAGGTCGCGGCAGACAAGTGGGTCGGAAAAGACACGGGCAATTCCATCTGGAATTATACGGCTGGATGCCCCCCCCCCCTTCCCTCCAGGCGCCCCTGACCCCTCGGGCAGCTGCAGCCAGAGGCGCAGTCCGTGCTTGCTTGTGAGAGGTAATGGTCGCGCAACCACTTGCGGCCTGTTTCACAAAGCCACAAGTATTGTTACCAACAATTTGGGCTGGGGGGGGGGAACATTTGTAATCACAAGTTGTTACGGACACACGTTTCACATAGGTTTTTTTTTAAGTTTCAATAACAAGTAAAAGTTTCAGTTTTGTGTAACTAGTATAGTTGGTAGACCTGCTACTTAGAATAATAGGGCTTAACCACACTTGTAACCAACAAAATTTGACAAAATTAAATCATTTAATTAATGTGCACGTATTTAATTGCAGGATGAATTTATTTATTATCCTAGATCACTGTTATATATATATATATATATTTTTCAAACTTACTAGAGGAAGAACTTGATTACACCATTTTTTTTCTAGGAGAATTTTTCAGTTACTCTGTATGTGTAACCTACCTATGATGTGAGCCAGGTAGGAAATTAATAGTAAACAAGAAGAGTATCAGTTACAACTGCAATTGTCAATAAACAATGTTATTTTTAAGTAGCCAAGTATATCACTTGTAACTTCAAATGTTCAATTAATTTTTACAAGATTTACATGAGTGCGTTAGAGAAACACTTGTAAGTGTATATTATCACAATCTTGTAAAATTTTACTTGTTACAATTTTTTGACGTGATAACGTCTTATAAATCGAACTCCGGCTGCACGTACGAAAAATCATGACTCATTGTCATGTTCCGCCTGAGCCGAGCGTGCAAGAACCGGCCAACCACCGTGCGAGAAAATCTTCTATAATATCAAACAGGTTAAGGCGGGCTTTTTAAAAGCAGCAATTTAAAATTTTTATTTATTTGTCCAATTTCGTCATTTCAAATTAACAATTTATTGATTTGATTTTAGTTTATTTCTATAACTAATTGTTCGTGATTATATTAAAAAAAGTATTTAAATTAAATTTGCAAAAACTGTAAATAATATTTGAAAATTAAAGAGTATGCAATTTTTAATCAATGTTTTCTTATGACGTTATCACGTAAAATTATCGTCCGTAAACCGACTAGGCAGCAAGTATAACCAAAGCAATGTCTATTATCGCCAGGCTGTGCCACATTTCAAAAAAGGTGTCAAACGAAGTCTACATTCATTGCATTGAGTTTTATTTTTATCGGCAACGGGTACACGTGTAACTAGGCAATTCATTTAAAAATACGTGAGCAAGTCTTTCAGTTTTAGCTAGAGATGTGTAACATCTAACCTCGGTAACGATCAAATCACGTGTTCTTATGTTGGAAATACACTTATAATACATAACTGAGACCCTAAATTTAACTTAGAATCCTTAAAAATAATGCCGAGCGTTATAAATGTGTACGTAAATTGTTTAGTTTTTTTTTTCCAACTACTTTTCTTGGATGAATCACACGCAGAATTCGCTGCCGGAGCAGCCACGTCAACTGTCGACTCATTGGATTTGTAAACAGACATTTTAAACTATGTAATATAACGGCTGCGATAAAAGCTAAAACTGCTTGAAAAAAAATACTTAACCCTGGTTTTGGAATTGATTTTCGAAAATAAATTTTATCAAAATACTGCCCATCTTGTTAAAATCCATTTAACATTGCGCCATCCGCCACAGATGGCAGTACTGTGGTTTCACTTTTCCGTTACATTATATTTCCGTTCCACTCAACTAAATTATTCCAAACCGAATGCCGTACACCGAGAGCTAAGATGCTACACATCAAAAACTATTTTGAGTTTTTTTCGATAGTTTGAACCATTACAAAATTCAAGCTAACCACCGTAATCATTTCTTCGAGTGAATGAATATATTTACTCAGGCCCCATGTTACGTCCTTGGGAGGTTTGGCCCATAACGGACCGTCATCACGATACGAGACAAGAAATGAGGCTCTGTGCAAAATTGGGGATTAATCAATTGCAAGGGGATGATATAGACGGCAGTTATATTAAGACAATTCAATCTGTTCTCCGCCATCTCCTAATATGCTGTTACCGCTTAAGAAAAATTCTATTGCTGATCCGCTAAAGATAGCGGCAGTGAGGCTATTCAGTCTAAAAAAAAACCACGAATTGGGGCATGAGTCGTCCATGGCTAGAGCGTCGGAAATTTCGAGGATTCATTTTGTGTCAGGGTTAAATTCACAGACATTTATACTCCAAACTTGTATGCGTTCCTAGCGGCTGATTTCTCACCGTAGAACTTCTCCTAACATGGTGTGGGTCGATGTGATTATGTCACTCCCCTGCTGGCTGATAGTTGACTGGTCCACAGTTGCGGAGGGGAGCTGCGGAGTATTGTGATCCAACCATCAAGTTATGAATGTTTGCAGTGTACCTTGCGACCCAAAATATATGTATGGGTAGAGAAGAAAAACTCGTTCACCTTCGTGCTGCTTAAGTGATCGGACAACAGTTTACTTGGGTAACTCTGAGCCAATGAAAAAAAAAAATTAACAAAAGAAGTATCGAATCACCACTTAACAGTGTGTAGCCGGTGAATAGATGCATTTCACCCGAGTACATGAGAGTTTCATTGAGTCTGTCCCAGAGATACGTAATTGAAACCGCGAATTTTTCCAGTCCTCATGTGCGGGTCTGTCGACATGGCCGAGGGTATGGAACCACACCAGCATTTTCGTGGAGAGACGACTTGGGGCAACCGCGGGGGAACTGAAGTCAGGATGGCCGGTCCGAGACTTGAACGCCTTGTCCTACGGAACTCGTATGCAGTGTGTTACCACTCCGTCACCGCGCTTCTCCGGCTTGAGAATCTACAACAGCCAACATAACACACTGTCCGTGGCTACGACTGAGAGGTAGGTGAACTTTTATCTCGAGTCAAAACTGTAAAAATAATAATAATATAGAAATATTTTTTTCTGTCCTTGAGAAATCACGGACCAAAGTAATTTGTTGCTCGGTATGTTTTGATTGATCACATCCACGGCAAGAACCTCGGAACCTTGTCCTAGATGTGGAGTATTGCCTCATCGCTGAAGGAAAAAAAAAGTTCGAAAATAATGAGTCGCCTGAGGCAAGACTCGCAAAATGTTCAAAACATGGAAAAACTTTTAAGACTGTCTCGTATTCAGTGACGCAGTAAATGAAGGTGCGTGCAGGGAGAAATAACACTTTCACTTTTGTGAGGCACCAATTTTTTTTAATGTATTCATTTTAGTTTTACCACTCGTCAACAAATATGTCGTTAACAACTGACAAACACCAATCAAGTCGAGAAGAGTGAAAGAACAGGAATTCGCCTGGAAAAATATTGCTCGAAAACCATGGAAAATCGAAATCTGGATGGGTGGATGGGTTCTTTCAAATGCGAGCCTAATGTTTTTTTTAATACCAAAGTCGCTATCTCACTGAACTTAAAATTTTTCACCTTAATTTTACGAAGAATCTGGTTACAACTATCCAGGGACCTTCCTTAAGTTACAGTTAACTTCGTAAATTGACGGGTAATGATTTCACTTGCATCGAGCACGAATCCTCAAGAATAATCTCGATACACCACAAAAGCATTCAAAAACTTTATAAGTCAACAACAAGAACACCCCTTCTTATTTGCACATGACTGTTTACCATTTTTACAGTGGAGCACGTAACTAGGAAGTCAAAATACGCCGCAGTTTTTTACGAAGATTAGTTATCTGAAATTACTAAGAACTCGTCATCTATTTCTTCGTCAAAAAACCCGTAAATTTACTGTATTTTCTAACAGTGTATATATTTTTACCTGCCTTCTACCTGGTAGGTTGTAGGATGAAGTTCATTGAGCTGAAAACATTTTGACCACGACTCTTGTTTCATGGGGTCGCGGTGATTGGAAGTCTCCCGTCCAGGCGTATCTGGTTCGATTCCCGGCTGGGTGGGTTTAGCGTGGCGGGCGTTTACCGTTTTACGCGGGGTTTTCTCGTGGCGCTCCCTTTTTCCCTCGCCCATTCGTTTCGTCATTGCTCCATTCCCACCTCATCACCTCTCAGTCTCATACCATCCCGATGCGGAGGAGATGTTTATATTTAGACTATTCATTCGTACTCTGTTTAGGCCCTTTTTCAATGGCACGGAAACGGAGGATCTCCCTGAACATTTCACTATAGCGTTCGCTGCTTCCACAATGCTCGGAAACGTAACAAACGGCAACTAATGAGATTGCATTTCAAAGCTACGAAAAATTAATTAAAAAATATATATTATACTTCATAGCACGGGCAGAATTTACATATGTAATGAAAATAAACGTCAAAGTAATAGTAGAACACTAGATATTATTTGTACTCGATACAGTTTTTAACGTAGTTACAACATAAACAAATATGGCTACCACCGCAGCCAAATACTCGGCTTCTATTGGTCGCACGGAGCAACGTACATAAACGGAAGAGCTTAGCATTGCCGAGCTACTCCGTACGGGTCCGTCTCAGTCTGCGTACTGTTGTAGAAAATCTGTTCCATTATAACAGTTTCCGTTTACGTGAACCGTATCGCAGAATGGGCCTTAACCTACGCGACTAACGCATTTTGCAAGCAGGCTTTCTCACGTGACGGAGGCGCTGGACCAATAGTAAACGTTTGCTCCGAGGTGATATTTTCACCACCAAGTTTGTATCCAAGAATTTATTAGCTCGCACGCAAAAATGGCGGTACCGTGGCTTTAAGACTAGCTGTGCTGAACCATGCAACGTACAACCAAAAACATTCCACGGCAATATTTTAATCCTAATCTGCGGGTAAAAGTGTCTGTTCTTATAAATTCTGATAAAATAGCAGTTCTGATATTGCTACGAATCATAATACCAAAATAAAAGACAAGTGAGGTAAAGAAAAAAATTAAATTTGAAAATGACCATTAAAAAAACACATCACTATTGACACTAACAAACTGACACTAACAAACTGACATATTAACCTACAGAACATACTGTCTTCACTGATGTTTTGAAAACTTTTTCATAACTTTGGGGGAGGGTGACGTAGGCTATTATAACCCCCCCCCCCCCTTTTGTGACCATTACTACTGCTCATGGCGTGCGCCATTTGGTTAGACGCCCAAAACATTGACTGAAGTATATATAGTGTTTGCATTGTGAAAACGGTTTTAAGTGACTGTGTAAGAGGGTTATCACTAATTATACCCGATATCTTAAATCCCTACTAATATTATAAATCCCGAAGTGTGTTTGTCTGTTTGTCCTTCTTTCACGCAGAAATGTAGCAAGGGATTAACACGATTTTTTTGCATGTAGATAGTTTATGGGCCGGATAGTAACATAGACTGCATATAATTATGAAATCCCATCCCTAACGAATGAAAAAGGGGTAAATTCAGTTTAATAATATAAAATCATACGATGTAGGTCATAGACACACAAATAGTGAGTTTTGAGTCATTTCTCTATGACCGCCACACAGTCATACAGTAAGGTCTGGCAACTTCCCATCCTTTTCCTTGGCGAAACCCATCCGCTCAGTGAAGCTCGCGGCTGCTAGCGAACTAAAGGCGCTAACAACAGTTTAGTTTAGAACTTCAATAGATGGCGTAGCCTTGAGTTTGTAAAGCGCTATCGTTTGGTGCGTTCGTCACGTCTTGCCTAGGGGTCACCTGCCTTCCCACGAAAATGAAGCTGAAGATTGTCGTCCCGGTTTTGCTGATGCGTAGCCCTTGATGCACCGAGATTGTGCCATCAGCGGAACTTGAAAAACAAAAAATTCCCCGTATTTCAAGAGTTGTGTCCCACAGGCTTGAGAGTCGGCAGTGATGTTCCTTATGTAACTATGTGTCTGTCCCGGGCGACGCCGCACGCTTCAGCTAGCAGCGTGTACACACTGTGAAGACATTGAGAGACGTGTTCGTGGAAAGACTGCCCTCGTGTTGATTTGTGATGTGGCGTGATCGCGGCGCGACAGCGTGTGGCAGAGAAGCCTGAGATGTGCATCGAGTTCTGTCCCTGCCCGAACACGCCCGAATATTCACCTTCGGCCAACCTCGGGATTTGTTTTATTTTTGCGCAGGAAAAATGAATTCAAGTATTAAAAGTGGTCGGTCAGGTTAGCTACATTAAAACACTTTAAAACACTATGGACGGTTAGTTAGGTCAGTATAGTTACCTTAAGATAAACAGAGAAATATAAATATATATATAAATGAACCCGATGTTGGCCGAAGGTGAATATTCGGGCGTGTTCGGGCAGGGACAGAACTTGATGTACATCTTAGGCTTCCCCGTGCGGCAAGTCTCGTATTCTCAGGCGCAGGCGCAGGAAACAGTTGAGAGTCGACCGCACCACGCCCCGCGGCGGGAATCCCAACATGCACCAGTTACATTCCGAGGCCGCGCTCGTGCATGTTCGCTTGTTTTTCTCCCCCTTCTCCTCGGTGTTTTTTATGAAGCGAAACTTCTTTTTGCTCAAGGGGGCTGCAATTTCCGATCGCACGAGGGGAGTATTCAGGCACGCGGTGGGGGAACCGGAAGAGATCAGGCCTGCAGTGGGGAAGGTAGAAATGACACAGCTATCCTTGCACACTCGTTTACTTGCGCCATAGCATAATTTAGTGCTCGCATACGTGCATATTATATGCATATATATATTATTTTTTATGACCTCAGCCGAAGAGAATTATGTTTCCTATGCCTAACAATATAATAAGCAAGACGTTTCACTTCTGCCGTGTGTGGACTCCACACTCACACTCCAAGGTATATTTCGAAGAAATATTACCTTTTGTAGCCGTTACCATAATGCGACTTCCGGAAAATAATTGTATAGTTTTTTGTTTCATGGTCCATAAATCCTAAAACCATCGTCAACTCAAAAGTTTATATATATATATATATATATATATATATATATATGGATACGATAACTTCCGTAATTTTTTTGCACCAATCACTTCCAAACTGATACATAAAATCTAGTAATAGAAAATGTCGCTCGAGTTCGTTAATGGGCAAAATCCGAACACATGGGGAAGGTTTTTTTTGAAAAACAAAAAAAATCGTTATAACTCTCATAATATGACTAATTAGCTTATGTTTGAACTTATTATCACTCTTTATGTTTTATAACCCAAAAAGGTTTGTCTAAATACATTTTTTTATACAATTAAAAACAACTGAAACGGGTGACCCTTACTAGGGACACAATCGAATCCGTTCAAATTGTTTGTAAATATTATCATTTTTATCTAAAACTTTTGTCTTAAACAATTTTTTTAAATTATAATACAAACCATTATTGCAATGGGTTGGAAAAGTCTGCGGTTGAAATAAGAAAATAGATAACATTTCTCTACCATGTATTCTATCGAATTAATGTTTATTTTTGTTTAACTTTTTAATTATTGTTGAAAACTTTTGTCTAAAGTAAATTTTATGTAAAAAACCATTATTACAAGGGTTGGAAATAACAAGGGTAGAAAGACAAAAAGCCATTACATTTTTTATTAGATATACTATCAAATCCGTTATAATTTATTGTAAAACTCCTCAACTTTATCCAAAACATTTGGCTGAAACAATTTTAATGAAACTATTACCGTAAAAAAAGAGTTTGAAATATAAAAAAAAAAAAATTAAAACTTGCTGAGTATCAAATTCGTCGGATTTTTTTTTAAACCATCTTAATATTACCGTAAACATTTTGTACAAAAACATTTTTTCTACCACCAAGTATTAGTGCAAGGGATGAAAATAGTGTTTGAAGGTCCAAAACAATTGAATTACTACGTTGTTAGGCACAATGTGAAATTCGTTAAGACATTCAATGCTGGATGCATTGAGTTAAATCATCAAAAATATTTTCGCTGCATTTAATATGAAAAAATGTTTTATCGATCTTATTTGAATATTGTCGAACATATAGGCTGTTATGAACATTAAGTTCTTAAAATGTTTCAGGAGTTTAAAGAAGTTTCCTAAACATTTCCAGAAGAAGTAGGT
Organism: Bacillus rossius redtenbacheri; assembly: GCF_032445375.1. Taxonomy (NCBI): domain Eukaryota; kingdom Metazoa; phylum Arthropoda; class Insecta; order Phasmatodea; family Bacillidae; genus Bacillus; species Bacillus rossius. Next base: position 18,993,327 of record NC_086334.1, on the reverse strand, counting down.
CCTTGTAAATCTACCTACGCATGTAAGCTGTGCCGAAAGGAATTTCTCTATCTCCCTCTGTTCACCTAAAATCAACATGTCGCGGATTTCAATTTTAAATATATATTTACAGCATATGTGCTGTATTTGGTTAGAATTTTTATGCTGATGATTCTATCAATCTTTGATAATTCTGAAGGAAAGACACGTTATAAAATAAAAATTCCAAAGTGTTAACGCTTTTCAATTTTTACGAGTTTTCAGGTTAAGTGTATTATTAAAAATTTGTGATAACGTGAAAATGTTTAGTTATGTTAGGTAAAATACTCTTAAAGAGTGGATTGTTTGTTGGGTTAGCTAAGCTATTTTAATAGTACGTACTGTAACATAATTTTAATGGTTCGTTAGGAATATCCATTTTAAAATGTAGCTAGATTAAACATCATTATTTGTCCTTATCATTTTATAGTAATAATAATGTAGTTAATCCAACCTAACATAAAAAAACATTTAAATGATGATATAGTATTTTTTTTATTGTACCTAACATACCCAACCATTCACACTATTTTTAAGTAATTTTAATGTAGCTTGACAATGATTCTCTAATTTTCTCTGTCAATTGAGTCCACCACATCTTTCCCGCGCTTTTTTGTATTCAGACAGATGCTACCGCAGTTGCTACCGCAGTTGCTACCGCAGTTGCTACCGCAGTTGCTACCGCAGTTGCTACCGTTTTTGCTACCGCAGTTGCTACCGTTTTTGCTACCGCAGTTGTTACCGCAGTCGCTACCGGAGTCGCTACCGGAGTCGCTACCGGAGTCGCTATCGGAGTCGCTACCGGAGTCGCTACCGGAGTCTCTACCGCAGTCTCTACCGGAGTCTCTACCGCAGTCTCTACCGGAGTCTCTACCGCAGTCTCTACCGGAGTCTCTACCGGAGTCTCTACCGGAGTCTCTACCGGAGTCTCTACCGGAGTCTCTACCGGAGTCGCTACCGGAGTCGCTACCGGAGTCGCTACCGGAGTCTCTACCGGAGTCGCTACCGGAGTCGCTACCGGAGTCGTTACCGGAGTCGCTACCGGAGTCGTTACCGGAGTCGCTACCGGAGTCGCTACCGGAGTCGCTACCGGAGTCTCTACCGGAGTCGCTACCGGAGTCGCTACCGGAGTCTCTACCGGAGTCTCTACCGGAGTCTCTACCGGAGTCTCTACCGGAGTCTCTACCGGAGTCTCTACCGGAGTCTCTACCGGAGTCTCTACCGGAGTCTCTACCGGAGTCTCTACCGGAGTCGCTACCGGAGTCGCTACCGGAGTCTCTACCGGAGTCGCTACCGGAGTCGCTACCGGAGTCTCTACCGGAGTCTCTACCGGAGTCTCTACCGGAGTCTCTACCGGAGTCTCTACCGGAGTCGCTACCGGAGTCGTTACCGGAGTCTCTACCGCAGTCGCTACCGGAGTCGTTACCGGAGTCGCTACCGGAGTCGTTACCGGAGTCGCTACCGGAGTCGCTACCGGAGTCGCTACCGGAGTCGCTACCGGAGTCGCTACCGGAGTCTCTACCGCAGTCGCTACCGGAGTCTCTACCGGAGTCTCTACCGGAGTCTCTACCGGAGTCGCTACCGGAGTCGCTACCGGAGTCGCTACCGGAGTCGCTACCGGAGTCGCTACCGGAGTCGCTACCGGAGTCGCTACCGGAGTCGCTACCGGAGTCGCTACCGGAGTCGTTACCGGAGTCGTTACCGGAGTCGTTACCGGAGTCGCTACCGGAGTCGTTACCGGAGTCGCTACCGGAGTCGTTACCGGAGTCGCTACCGGAGTCGCTACCGGAGTCGCTACCGGAGTCGCTACCGGAGTCGCTACCGGAGTCGCTACCGGAGTCGCTACCGGAGTCGCTACCGGAGTCGCTACCGGAGTCGCTACCGGAGTCGCTACCGGAGTCGCTACCGGAGTCGCTACCGGAGTCGCTACCGGAGTCGATTTAATTTTCCCTAACCTAACTAAAACTAAGTGTATTTTGGAGGGGTCCTGGTTAGGGAGGGACCTAGGTGCGTCTCAGGCCGAAGCCTATACGCCTAGTCATGCTGGGATTAGCCATGCAGGGAGAGGGTCGCATGCATCATGTGCTAGGAGGGGATTGGCCAGCCATGGCAGCGATTGGCGCCATGACTAACTCCCCTCACTCTTAAATCTAGACTATAACTAGAGATAGGTTGGGCCCAGGTAAAACCTGCATAGACACAGGGAAAACCCTGGGCACATTCATGCGGGATGCAAATTGGCATGCATTACGTGTAGGAATTTACAGGAGACAGAGGATGTTCTTGATGAAGTGTTGGACAGAGTAGAAAAGAGTCTACCATGCGGGGGTTGGGCACTTGGACTCGTGGTCCGCTTTGCTAATTGTCCAGTACTGGACTTTGTGACCAGGGACGCAAGCGCCCCTGGTGGTGAGTGGTTACACTGACCACTCACTCCGCCGCCAGTCAGCACCTAAAAAACTAAGAAACTAAGACAGAAAACAGATAAATGACTTACAAACTAGGCATTTCGTTACGAAATATGCAAACACCCAACTCATGGATGGACGTACAGTGCTTAAGATAAAACTAAAATAATAACTATAAATATTTTTATTGTTATTTTTATTTATTTATTTTATTTTTTATTTTATTTTAGAAATATATATTTTTGATGACTATTACTTAGTATCTAGGACTTATTACTTATTTACAAATCTCTAATATCTACTACTATACTACTAGTTAAATATAGAGGAACTGTCGGTGTATAAAGTTACAGGTGAATTAAGTCAAGACCTATTCGCATTTTGGTATTTGTTGCAAGCTTGCAATTCAAAATCCCATGTCTTTCAGAAACACAACCGGCACTGGAGGTGAAGCCTGCCAGGCGGGCCATGCCCATCGGACATAGGGAGTCAGCCCTAACAGCACAGGCAGTGGAACTCCCGGGAGCCAAACCTACACCAAATTATTTCATTAATGTCTATAATTTAAGTTACAACTCGCGGGAGACTGACTGGTCGATCGCTCAGCCAGCCACAGCACACTACGGAGGTCTGTGAGCCAAGATTGAATTTGGCATTTTATATTTTCCATGCAACTCTGGATCTTGTTCGCCCAGTGATGAAATATATGGGTTTCTGCTTATGGCACATTTATCATAGAATTTTTGCGCAGTTCGGAAATAATATGTTTTAAAAGTTCGAGTTTCAGCTCTCTGTGCATAGCCCTTACGGGGCAATACACAGGCGCATCTGTCGCAATACGAATACTCTTATTCTGAATTCTCTGTAGCTTGATTAAGTGAGATTCCGCTGCTGTTGTCCACACCGGCGCTGCATACGTGATTATTGGTTTTATTAGTGCGTTATAAATTATTATTCCGTTTTTAACAGAGCTACCTAAACGTCTGCTCATGACGGGGTAGAGGGCCATGAGCCTAGTGAAAGCTGTTTTTCTTTTCGCCTCTATGTGATCGCGCCATAGTAGTTTCCTTTCCATGTGCACGCCTAAATATTTAACAACATTTTTGTGAGGAATTTGCTCATTGAAAAGTGTTAGTCGTGGTCTATCTTCGAGTGGCGGGAGATGTTTACGCGTAAAGACTATAGCTTCTAATTTAGTAGGGTTTACCTTAATTCGCCATTTTGTGCACCACTGTTCTATTGAATTTAACGCGGTTTGCAGTCTGTCTGCTGCGAGTTCTAGAATACTATATCTGGTAAACAATACCGTATCGTCCGCGTAGCAGCCAAACTGAACTGATCGGTGTGCGGGCTTAGGCATATCATGGATATAAATATTGAATAAAACCGGCCCCAAAATGCTGCCTTGTGGGACTCCTGCTTTAATTATTTTTAAATCGGACTGTGCTCCTTCTGTCGTGACTCTAAACGATCGATTTTATAAATACGAGGCCAGTAATTTAATATAACAATCGGGGAAGCCAGTTTTATATAATTTATAAATTAAGCCTTCATGAAGTACTCTATCAAAGGCTTTTTCTATGTCCAAAAACGCTGCGAGATTATAGCTATTCTGATTGAACGCAGTTATTATATGTTCTGTCATACGGACCAGTTGATGTGTTGTTGAATGCGCGCTGCGAAAACCAAATTGTTCGTCCGGCAGTACGTTATTTTCTTTAACGTGAGCATTTAGTCGCTGCAGAATTATGCATTCGGCTACTTTTGACAATGTACTCAGCAGACTAATGGGCCTATAATTTTGGGGCAGTGTCTTATCTTTTCCGGATTTATGAAAGACTATCACATTCGCTTCTTCTACCGGAGTCGCTACCGGAGTCGCCACCGCAGTAGCACGAGCGAGTGGGTAACCTAGGAACTGTTCCGGTCGCGGAGCGGGGCGCACCCGGGGTTACCTCACAGCGCAGAGGGCGGTAGCGCGGACCTCGGTCAGAGAACCTGTCCGCGGACTGGCTCTAAGGACGCCTAGCAGCTAGCGGCGTTGGGCAACGTCTGTCTAAAAGGTTTTCCCTCCGGCCCCGTCACACAAAACAAATGCGAGCGACTACTTTTTGATAAACTGGACGGTCGAGATTAACTTCTTGTTCGTTCGGGCGGCATTTTAATGGAGAACTCATGTACGGCCTTGCGCGTACGTGCGAGCTGAACGTAACTCCTTGAAGCCCATCTCAGCTTAAGTAGCATGACACAGGAAAAAATAATTAGTTGGAACTACGATTGCTATCTTCAAAATAGAAGTTGCCTGCCGATATTATGAATTCTAGAACATTCTAGAAAACTTAGGGAACATTCGGGAAATTTTGTGTTCTAAGCACTCTCGAAGTTCTCCGATTTCAGATACATTCTATCTAACATTTTCGCATATCCCACGCAGCCAAAATGTTTCGAATGCCTACTATTCATTGCATTGTTTTTTTTTTTTCCGTAGAATTTCTAGAACGTCATTGATCAGAATGACGTGGCAATGAACTTGACACCGACTCGGTGCAAGAAGGTTCTGTGCTGCGCCGGTAGTACGAACTCAAATGAAGAAAGCGTACCTATTTAGTCCTATATTGTAGGGATTATTTCCCTTTGCGCCAGGGTTGTAGGTAGGCCTATATGTTTACAAAATTGCTGTTATTTAGAAGATTTAAAAAAAACGGACTTGCTATTGTGTCCACAAAGGGAGACATAAATGGTTTTCTTCTGCGACCTCATTTTGTTCACCTCTTGTTTGTAAATAAATGTTGTAGACAAAAGTTTTAGATTAATATTTAGAAGATTCACAATAACTTCAGAATGATTTGATACTGTATTTACAAAGGGTGTTATGAATTGTTTTGTCTTTCAACCCATATTGTTTACAAATATTGACTGGTTATAAAAAAAATTCTTTAATAAAGGGTTTTTTGTTACTTAAGGGAGTTATAGGGATTCTATTGACAGAGATTTTCCATCTTTGTCTATTTTATGTATTCGTCTTATGTATTCGTCCGTAAGTTATGCGGTAAAAATGTTCATAAAAAATAACAAATATGTATGTGTATTGTTTTGGAGCCTAGGGTCCAGTAAATGAAGACCTCGGTAGAAATGTTTCGAAAGTCTCATCATGGTAACATTCCTAAAAGAAGGTCTCGCGGACAGGCGCACGGTATTGTAAGTAACGGTTCACGATGATCGTAACCGAGTGATTGGGTCGCTAGATCAGGCGGCGCTGATAACCGCCAGTAAGTAGTGGACGACAGCTCTTCGTTCTGTTTACGGGTTTCTCTCTCCGTCTGCCGGTTGCGCAACATAACGAGATGCCAGGCGTTCCTCACGCAACTCCACCGCGACGTCCTGGTAACATTGTGAAAGTCCCGTTACCACCGAATAAACATGTCCAGTGCTCGACAGCAGTTAACAACTTTGATTTATTTTTTTCACGTGACAGTGAAATGTCAAAATAAAATAGCTGCTCACCATTGCTGTTCCCGAATAGCTCCTCAAGAAACCCTCGAGCCTACGTGAACCTTGATAAGAGCATTTTAAAGGCATTGATTGACCTTCCGAATAGTTGCTGAGATCCAAGGATTCAGTATCGTCGATGCAGCCCTTCGCGAAATAACGATCCGCTGGAGTCCTTTCAACCATCTTTGTGGCGCCATATTTTATTATAAAGAAACAATAGTTTTTTCTTAGCCAGCTCTCATCTGTATACACCCATTTTGAGTCAATCCAGTCCTGTAAAATAATTAACTTTAGCGTGTTAAAATTGAAAATCACCTGAGAAAAAGAGTGAAAATTTTGTAAACGTAAATAAACGATTGCCGGAAAATCATTTAATTGTTTATGCGCCAGGTTTTGTTAGCGTCAAAAAAATTCTGACACTTAACCTTTCACATCTAGTTTCTCATATGCAGCCTTGAAGTTAAAGGTCGGTAAAGAACACATCTTTACTATTCTACTCGGAAACTGCACCTATTATCGATAGACATAGGTACAAACTGCAGCAACTTAAAGCTTGGCCAGTTAAACCGGTTCAGTGAATAGTCGCTAGGTGGGGATACTCATGCACGCCTGGTGAGATTGCGTAATATTGCCCCCTCCTCTCTGTGCCACTATGTATCTGTGTCTCTGTGTCTCTCTATCTGTGTGTCTCTGTTTGTGTGTCTCTGTCTCTCCCTCTAGGTCTCTGGGTCTCTGGGTCTCTATCTGTATCTCTCTGTGTCTCTGGGTCTCTCTCTCTCTCTGTTTATGTCTCTCTCTCTCTATTCTTAAGGTTCTTAAGCATAAAGTGCGGCCTGAAATCCACCCATTAACATTTACAGTTAATTTAGGTATTTCGGCGAACGAAACGTTTCCTTATAATTCACTAAGGTTTTTTGGAAACAATTCGTAGATTAAGTTTTGGCAAAGTTTTTTGCAGTACTTTTTAGAAACTTTTTAATTGAAACCAACTGGAACATTCTTTTCTTAGAAAATAAAAGTACCTCTTGCAGTTTATTTAATGAAAATAATATGCAATTAACCATTGCACGCAATTAACGTTTCTGGTATTTGTGTTATAACATTTTTGACGTACTTCGATGAAAATAAATTTCTTCAAAAATGGTTAGTGTAATAAATATGAAATACAAAAGTTATGTGCATATTTATAAATATCCCCATTGTTTAAATATTAAATTTTCAGCTATTCAATTAATTTACATACATTAAAACATTAAAACAATCCATTATTATATAATTTTTTTCAAATAGCGCTTACCAAACGTAGGTCTTATCTTACTTTCTAGAAACTGAGAGATTATTATGTTACGTAGTACAGTAAGAAATTACGGGGGACAACCACTGCAATCTCAACTATTGACTACTCAAAACCTACTCACGTGGCAATAGTTCCGAACGCAACTGTTAATATGTTCTTAGAATTGTTTTTGCAATGAGGAAAATGGATTTAGTTTTTTTTCTTGGACCAGCAATAGCATAGGTATAAAAGACTGCTGTACTTAATTAAGTACGCGCGTTTGAATTAATACTTACTTGGCAATATAATAACTAACTTTAATATTGCATGCAAATAATTAATAGAAATAAAATAATAAAAGGACTGAAGTGATATTATAAATACGGTGGGTAAAGTATTCATTCAATCATATTAAAAAAAATCAATTATATAAATACACTTTTAAAATTTATAAGCACAATTTATATCACTAATATTCACGATAAATAAATATTTTTGATGATATGGACCTGTATATGATTTAAAAGCACATAGACTATATAATTTTTATTTTATATAGCTTTTTTTTGATGGAGTGGGACTGACACTCATAGGATCCGGCTGCCCTACCTGTCGTTCCGACCCACCTGGGGGAAGAAAATATGCTAACTATGAATTGTATGGTCGATTATGAGTAAAATGTTTACTGCAGAGTGAAGTACCATTGAATAGCACACCTTATTTCTCGTTTCCTAGCCACGTTTTTAATGTTGTTTGTAGAATTCGTAATGTTTGTAGATTGTTTTCGCACCTGCCTCGTTCTCCACACTACCCGGTCACTTTTCGCGCGTATTTTTTTTTTTGTTGAGTTAACAAGCACTTTCAGCTCGTCAGTGTACACTAAAAACACCTCCGCAGTCTCTCTCACTCTTGGCGTGTTACAGTCACAAAGCCACCATGCTTAAAGAAGTGACGGCAACTTGAGACGTGTGGTTATTGCGTCATAACCGTGAACAAAAAGCAAATAAGTCTCCACTTGACTGTCGAGGAAAGGTTGTGCCATTGTTCCTCAAGGACAGGACGACACTGGCTCCCTAATGTTTACAGCACCGAAGAATATTGTTGGTTACATTTTATCGTAGCCATAATAGTTTTTTCCAGCTTGTGAACAACTTCGCCTTCACTTCTCTCACCGGTCAAATGCTGTGGGTAAAACCTTTTTTCAGTCGGATTTAAACCACGCACTAAAAAACTAAGTTATTTTTTATAAAATAATTTTTTTTAGCACACGAGGTGATATTGTTGAAATAACCTTGAATTACTTGTAGAGCGCCATTTGCTCTTTTTTTTAATGAGATTAAGCACGTATCTAATTTCTATAGCTTTCCAAATGAACGTGTAGGTATATGTTGCGATACTAGCGATTGAATATCCATAAAATGGTGGCCACGGCTTTAGTAAGCGTTAGATTGGACTATCTTTACTGAAACCATTGTATTGCAGCAACGATAGCTAAATTCGTCCAGTATCATTGCGCAAATAAAATGTTCTCAAATGAATATGATAATTGGACAGTCTTGAAAATGAAGAATTCTCACCGTAGCGAATCAGCAGAGGCAGGCACAAAAAAAAAACTTAACTTTGGATATAAATTATTTGACGCTTGAATATCAACTTGGAGTTTTATTAAACGGAGGGAGCGAACCATGCACCTTCTTCGTGTTCACTGAACGCCACTGTCATCGCGGATGTAGTTAGCGTGTGCACATTGCAAGATAAAGCAACGAGAGAGTAATAATTTAGCTACGTGGAGCACAAATTACACAGCGCTGGCGGGGAAAGACGTCTAGAAAGCTCGATGCTTGGGTATAACTGAAACCTTCAGACTGCTTACGGCAACAACGTCGTATTACAACTAACAATTTACTTCGACTCATTGATTGAAGATGAAGATATATGGTTCTTTGTACGATAAACCTTTACCACGTGAACATTCCCTTAAAAATTCAATTACCTATGCCGTGATAGTAGTAGCCTTTGGTACATTAAACCAAAAAATTTGTTTTAAAACGATGTGTTTTATAAAATCACGAATTATACTTTAAACTCTTATTATAATTGGTTTGGCGATGTCATGATAACTAACTGAAAGTCCAAGTGATTTTCTATTATTTTTCTTTACAAGATATAATTAGGTATGAATTGGGAAAACAAATATAAAATACTAGCCAACGCCCGGCATGCGTGGCAATTCTCAATCAATTGTTTTTGCAATTTGTTTGAATTAGGTACACATATAGAATGCATCTCTCTATATCTCTAATTCTCTATCTCTCTATGTATATATATATATACAACTCTAAATGTATATATCTACCTTTATCTTTATTCGTCTCTGTATTTCTATATATGTTACTTTATGGTAATGGAAATATTAAAAATCTATGTTTTTACGTATCTATATTTTATCTATATTTTTACCCGTCACAGGTTGAATAGAGGTATATAAACACACGCGCGTATTTGAATGCAACATTGTGTCAAAATTTCAAAGCAATCGGTAAAGAACTTTGGGAGATTTAAGATTTGGAACGAACGAACATTTACTTTTTTTTTTATTTATATAGAAAAATCTTACGAAAAACTTCACACTTGACTTAGATCAGTTGCAATACTAAATAACATCATCATTGCTTTACTTAGGTTCAACTTTACTTTGGTCGGTCACATAACTCTTGTGTGCCCTCGGCCCCCGAGATCGTGGCTAGGCAACCAGCGGAGCAGAGCAGAGCAGAGCAGAGCAGAGCAGAGCAGAGCAGAGCAGAGCAGAGCCCACACCTCGGCTGCGCGCTCTGCTAAGACCTCGCCTCCCGCAGATGTGATCGGGCTCGATTCCCGGCGAGATGCACAGTCAGTTACAATACAGCGTTGCTTCTCGCACAGTTTACATTTCTGTTGCCAAGCGATTAGTCGTGTCGCCAAGTAGTTAAAGTAACATTATAAACCCAACAAGGGGAATGGCGATGTATACCTGCACTGCGGGATCAAAGACATGGAATCCCCGGGATCCACACGCCGACATCTTGAATTTCCACGCCATCAGACAGCATAATCATAAATATATCTCGTCACCCATCATCAACAAAGCAGGCCTCCAAGAACCAGTGCCGTTGGAAGGGTCCAGCCATCATCAAAATCATCAGTGTTTGTATACATACTGTATAAATATTTTTTTTGGCATGGGCTACTAGATTCGGTTTGCAAAAAAAAAAAAAAAAAAAAAACTTCGGATTTGAACCTCCCACCCGAGTATTTTTTTTTTGCTAGTAGTTACGGGCCCACGCGACAGATAGCGCCACGTGTCGCACAGAACATGGTTTCAGTTTCCAGCGCAAGAGTCGCACTTCTGTACCCTTCCTTGTTCTGTGCCGCCCGCCGAGGTCGGAGGCAGACCTAAGATGCACGTAAAGTTCTGCCATTCCCGATTACACCCGAACAATTCACCTTCGGCCCAACTTCGGGATTTGTTTTTTTTTTTTTTGCGCAGGAAAAATGAATTCAAATATTAAAAGTGGTCGGTTAGGTTAGCTACATTAAAACACTTTAAAAAAACACTACGGACGGTTAGTTAGGTTAGTATGGCTACATTAAAATGAACAGAGAAATATAATTTTTTTTTCCTAACCTAACTAAAACTAAGTGTATTTTAGAGGGGTCCGGGTTAGGGAGGGACATAGGTGCGTCTCAGGCCGAAGCCTATACGCCTAGTCATGCTGGGATTAGCCATGCAAGGAGAGGGTCGCATGCATCATGTGCTAGGAGGGGATTGGCCAGTCATGGCAGCGATTGGCGCCATGACTAACTCCCCCTCACTCTTAAATCTAGACTATAACTAGAGATAGGTTGGGCCCAGGTAAAACCTGCATAGACACAGGGAAAACGCTGGGCACATTCATGCGGGATGCAAATTGGCATGCATTACGTGTAGGAATTTACAGGAGACAGATGATGGTCTGGGTGAAGTGTTGGACAGAGTAGAAAAGAGTCTACCATGCGGGGGTTGGGCACTTGGACTCGTGGTCCGCTTTTCCAGTTGGAGAAATATAAATACGTATAAATAGACCCGAGGTTGGCCGAAGGTGAGTATTCGGGCGTGTTCGGGCAGGGACAGAACTTGATGTACATCTTAGGCTTCCCGAGGTCGAAGGCGCTGCGCGACACTATCGCTACAAGCGGCGCCCCGCTGCTGTCGCGTGGGGCGTGACGACGCGATACTCGCCTCGTCGTGCGTCGGTCGTGTGGACGCTCGCTTCCCCCCTCCCCTCGGGCGAGGCCGGATCACACCCGACGTCCCAAGGCCGCGACCCGACGCCGGCCGCGGCAGACAATCTCCGTCGCGAGAGAGCTTTCGACGGACAGCGATGTTGCATGTGGTTTGCGTAATTTTCAATAGGTCCAGCTCTTGAATAAATGCTTCGTGCAATCGGGAATTTTGATGTAATACCATTTTGTTGGACATAAGCAGTTGCAGTTTTGCATAGTTCGTCATGGAATTTTTTTTTTCAAGAACGCAAATGAAAACATGAACACAGATAACAAGCATGATCAGCTGATGTCAAACAGGTACACCCAGGATGAACCTAAACAGGCATTATGGACAAAACAGCGACCACAGCACAAACGAACGCAGTAGATTTTTTTTTTGCTTCGCCCGGGACTCGAACTCAGAACTGAAAGCCGTCGCTACGGAGGAAGGCAGCTCTGAACCACCAGGGCCGACGTGCGCCTATTATAAAGAATAGTTGTCTGTTTTTTTTAAAAAAAAAAAAAAAAAAGAAATAACACAATTTTAAATAATTTAAAATTGAGTTTAAGGTGTCCAGGGGCGTGCTATTAGTCCGAATGTTCGCTTCTACGAGCACTTTTTTTTTATGTTTAAACATCTTAGCTCTCGGTATACGCGTTTGGTAGGAGTAATTTCGATGAACACAAATGTGTCCCAAAGATTGCGGTCCCACGTGTAGTAACATAAACCCGTATATAGTCACTTTCGTAAACATTAGGGTTCATATCAAACGTTTGGTCTGCCAAATGAAACTTTATGATAGTGAAACTACCCTGAAATATATTTGGTAAACTAAAATAGTCATAGTAAAAAGTAACCTTAAATTTTAAAATACCCAAGAAACTGGCATTATTATTATTATTATTATTATTATTATTATTATAAACCATACAGTGGTAAAACACTGTTGACCTCAAGGGTGTAGTTAAAATTCCATCAGTGGAATATATTTTTTTACTTCTTCAAAAACCATATGATCTAATAATATAAAAATAGTTTTGTTGAACCAGCTCAATAAGGTTAAGGTTTAAAGTTTGTTTGTAGGAAGGTTTTACAAACGTATTTCAGTCGTTTCAGCAAAAACAAATATACAAACATATACTTAGTGTTATAATATGTGTTTTAAAATGTTTTAGGTTAATATTTTAGTAATTCGATAGAAACATGTGTGGAAAATAAATTTGTAGTATTAACTGTTAAGTGATTTTAAACAAGTTGGGCAGAATTTTGATAAAATTTCATGTCGAAAATCAGATCCAAGGCCGGGGTTTTATCAGAGTCGTTTATAATAGTTTAAAAATTTCCTGTTGTTTTGTGATGCTGATTGCGCGGTCTGCGTTTGATGGTGACAAAGAACGTTCATGATTCAGGCAGCGAATTTCGAGCGGAGGACGCAGCAAGTTTGTGTGATTCGCATCCAGAAATGGTATTTGATAAATGACTATTTTATCCATCGGTTTATTTATCTCGCTCGGGATTATCTTAAAGAATTCTACGTACGTTAAATTTCGTGTCCGAGTTTCGTATTACAAGTGTATTTGCAAACATGAACAGTATGTGAACATACGAGTTTGGCTCGTTACCGAGATGAGATGTTTACACATCACTGGCGAGAGTACTGAGATTCTCGCTCACGTTTTTTTTTGAAGTGAAACATCTTCGCTGAGGAGGCTGCAATTTTCGAGCGTTACGAAAATTCCGATCGCATGAGGGGAATAGTTAGGTGCATGGTGGGGGAACCGGTAGACGATGAGACGGCAGGGGAGAGGTATAAATCACTCAGCATTCTTGCACACTTGCATATTTGCACGTTTGCATACTAGCATTCTTGAATACTTTCAAACGTGCATACTTGCGCTATAGCATAATTTAGCGCTCGCATACTTGCATCTTGCATATATATTTATTATTATTATTATTATTATTATTATTTGAGTGCCTACCAACAGTCAAAGCCTTTAACAGGTGGGCACTTAACAAATATTACATAAAAAATAACAACAACATACACAAAACACAATTATAAACACAACAAATAAAAATGGGACAACACAAACATAAACACATGACAAAATACATTTAAAAAAAATTATAACAACTAAATTTGTCAATTTTAAATTAATTATTATCAATGAAGTAACAATAATACATTATTTACATCAGAAGTGATCTTAACTGCAAGAAAATTAAGAATTCAAAATGTCTTTCATTGAGATTTTGGCCCTTTGGAATTATCAGTCCACCGTTTTGATAGCTCATTTTTTGTGTGATACGTTCGAAAGGGTCGCATTGTTCTTTGATTGAACGAAGGAACTCTTAAGACCAATTTTGTTTAATATTTCAGTGCTGTGGTAAACATTTATAAACCGATTTATTACAAAAACAGTATCAGAAACTTTCCTTCTAAACTGCAGTGTATGCCTGTTCAGGGTTTCAAGGATTAAGTCTTAGTTAAAATTCTCTGAATTATCATCTATTAAATGTTTTTTTTTAAATGTATCTAAGCCATTTATTTTTGTATATTTTCAAGTATATATATATATATTATCTGCGACCTCAGCTAATTATATTTCCTATATTTAATAATATAATATGCACGAAGTTTCACTTCTGTCGCTCGTGGACTTCTCACGGACATTTTTTTTTTTTCCCCATCTCTTCTGTCCGGAGACCCGGCGGAGGCAACCCTCGGCTGATCCATGCCGACCCTGCCTCGCTCGCGCCAGGGAAACAACGCGCGGATGTGAGCACCCGCCTACTACACACGCAACACGAAATAATGCTTTTCGCGTTGCGACACAGAGGCATTCGATCCCTCGACCTTGGCTTCGCGAGAAGTGCCGAAGGCCACTTGGCAACGAACGCATGCTGAGAGACACGTTCCATGCGCAACAGGCGTAAAGGGGGCTTTCCATGGAATGCATGTGTTGTGACACCCATTTGTAGCACAATGAGACACCAACTGGGAAGCTCGTGCCGGCAAACTCACGATTTTTTTTTGTCGTGTAACATCAATCTCTGGGAGTGATTTCGTGAATGGAACGGTATTCGCATAGAACGGAATTGTTGTACCACGATGCTGCTGCCATCTGTGGCGGATGGCGCAAACCAAAGTTCACAAATTCAAACGAAAACTTACGATTGCCAGTAGTTTAATAAAAATTCCCTGTCAAAAATCAAGTCTAAAGTCGAGGTTTAGTATTTTTAAAAGTTTTTTTCTTCTTTTATCGTAGCCGTTTCATTACATTCAAAATCTTGGTCTGCTAATCGAATGACTTGATAGTCGACGTAGCTGCTCCGGCAGCATAATCTAGCGGCGGGTATGGAAACTACGTGTGATTCGTGTCCTAAATTATATTTGAAAGCACAATTGCGTATATATTTAGCACGCTCAGTATTATTTTAAATAATTCTGTGTTAAATTTCGTATTCAAGTTTCGTATTAAGTATAAGTGTCTTAAAACACGAGAACACATATTTTTTTTTTTTACCCAGGTACGTCATATGTTACACATCTTTGACGAGTAATGAAAGACTAGTTCACTTATTTTTTGTTAATTGAGGCTAAACATGGCTAATTATGACTCTTTTTATTTTTTGAGTACTTGAAGAGAAGTTTAATGAAAACTATCTACATACTATCATACTCGCAATTTTAAACGTAAATAAATTTTGGAACAAGCCCGCTCACTCACATTTTATTTGATAATGTTTTTTTTTTTTCATTTTTTTTACTGGCAAAAAAGCTAGCTGAATTATGAAGGTTATATTTGTGGCAGAAAGGAAGGTTTTATTATAGCACCTAAAGATATTTCCGGAACAATGCCAAAGGCCTTGCATTTTTTTTAAAAATAAAAAAGGGGGTTGTCTGTAAAGTCTGTTTACGGACGATAATTTAACGTGATAACGTCATAAGAAAACATTGATGAAAAATTGCATACTTTTTTAATTTTCAAATATTATTTACAGTTTTTGCAAATTTAATTTAAATAATTTTTTTAAATATAATCACGAACAATTAGTTAAAAAGCCCGCCTTAACCTGTTTGATATTATAGAAGATTTTCTCGCACAGTGGTTGGCCGGTTCTTGCACGCTTGGCTCAGGAGGAACGTGACAATTTTTCGTGCGTGCAGCTGGCGTTCATTGATTTATAAGACGTTATCACGTCAAAATATTTTTTAAAAAAATCGACGAAAAGGATGAATAGCTTTTTTGTAAATTTTATTTTAAGGCAGCTCAACGTTAATCACTTTAAAAAATTACAAACTACTTGTTTTGTTAATTGAATTGATGTCAGCTAAATATCAATAGTTATTTATTTATCAACTTATTTTATATAGCGAAGTTAAGGTGTGCTGCCTCGTCTGTCTTATAATCCCAGACATGTTATGCATTTTAATGTAAAGTTACTACAAAAAAAAAACATACATGACTAAGCTAACCTAAATAAAAGACAATAATCAATAACATGATAATCTACTTACAAACTACAATAAAAACTAAATAAACAAAACAATTGCTAACAAGTAATGAAGCATGATTCACGCATATTAAGCTACATGTTACTGATATCGTTACTGATACATTTTTTAGTAGTAAACACATGACAGATATATATTTAACAAAAATAAAAATTTTAAATAAAACTCATGCCAAAAGCATTTGAGACTAAAAAAGGTTCATAGTTAAACTTAAAGATTAAAATTTTTTAACCTATAACAAACAATTTAAATAAACAAACCTACCTACACACACACACTATTACAAAGCTCATAAAAATAGGATCACATCCACTTATTATTCCACTTTTGCATTATTTTATTGTTTCTTGAAGTATTTTATAACAGACATCCTGAAAGATGAACGTGACATTTGTTGCGTATTGGCTTTTCAGGTGCATTTCAAGCGCTCACTGCAGCTCCAGAGAAAGATTTAGAACAGTCACTGGAGTGGTGAATAGGAATAACAAAGACCTCTCGGAACAAGTGCCGATATTGTGACGGGAATTTAGGAAGTGAAATCTTTTAGCTAGATACGATGGGGAGTTTGAATGTATAACGTTTTTCAAGAGAAGTAGGCTGTGTAGTTTTCGTGTTTCGTCTAGTCCTAGCCACGAAATCTTGCCATAGTAAGGAGAAACACGGTCTTGTGTTTTTAAACTAATAATAAAACGGATGCATACATTTTTAACTTTCTGAAGTCTGTTTGCTTTTTCATCAGTTAGGTCATTATATACTAAGTCACTAATATTCACAATAAATAAATGTTTTTAATGTTATGGATCAGTATTCAATATCAATCTCTCAAATGTGGTTTTTTTTTGTGTGTGGCCTTTTTTTCATCCTGTGAAAATTTCGTTGCATGATGCGCTTGCATCGTTAACATCCACTCTCTAAATTTCTTTTTAATAAATCACCTAAATAAGTATAACATTAAAATGTTTTCGCTTATAATATTTATTTAAATATATATTTAAGTTACCTAACATGCACCGTGTATCAATCATAGCCATCCAGTCGGATGCCAAGGCTGAATTGGCTCGGCCAAATAAGGCAATGACTTCTCTTTCAGGTCCACCAATTTCAAGGAAACAATCGCTATCGTGACCATGCCTTATTGTAGTCTAATGAGCGCGATCATGTTATTTCGTGAAAAACACACGCCCCTATCCATTCTCATCCCACCTCCACGCGAATGACCTCCATGCTGTCTAGACGTCAAGGCTGGTTCACGCTAGACCAGTATTGTAGCAGATGTTCGATTGTCGAGCTGCGAACACGCAATCCACTAACGAACTCTGCTGAAACGTCGGCGTTCATAGCTTTCCAGCAAATGCGAGTGGTGAGTGTGGTTCGAGGCGGGGGGGGGGGGGGGGAGGGAAGATACTAGTCCGTCCACTGTTAATTCTACTGGATCCAGCTCACTGCTGAAACACTATGCTAAACAGTTCTGCTCACACACGGCGAGTTTACTCAGTTACTCGCCACTCGACTAAATTACTGGCCTGGTGCAATGATTCAACTACAGGTTTGTGATTGAAGGAGAAGGAAAAGGAGGGGAGGGGTCAAAAGGGGGTGAAAAGTGCCAGAAGTCACCGCCGGTAACTCCACTTGTGTTTTGTTCGGCTTCGTGATTCGCCTCTTCATGAGCGACGACCGTCTGTGCAGTCTAGTATCCTCCGGCTCCGGTTGGTCCTTCCATCTTATATTTATGCCAAACATTGTCAAAACATTGAACTAATTAAATCACGTGATTTCCATTGAATTATATAAAAATATATTAACGTACATGGCTTTGCATGTGTTACATATTTAACTGTCAAATCTCTATTAGCATGCCTGGAAGAAGAGGATGTGTAGGATTATGAGGAAGAAGATGGTAATGGGAATGAGGAGGAAGAGAAGGACGATGAGGAGGAAAATGATGAGGAAAGGGATGAAGAAGAGGAGAATGAGGAGGAAGGGGATGAGGAGGAAGAGAAAAACGATGAGGAGGAAAATGAGGAAAGGGATGTAGAAGAGGAGGAAGAAGAGGAGAATGATGAGGAATGGGATGAGGAGGAAGGGTAAGAGGAGAAAGGGGATGAGGTAGAAGAATATAGAGTAGGAAGATAAGGGGGATAGAGGAAAATAAGAACTTAAGAAAAAAACTTTATTTAGTGTCAGAATTCTTCAAATATTTTTAATTTTTATAACATTGATAATTTAAAACCATTTTTTTTTTAATTTTAAGAAGTAGTTGAAACTATTAACTGAGTAGTCGTATCAGAGGTGTTTCTTGTGGGAAAATATTTTTTTTTTGCCGCACGAATAAAAACCGCATTTTCATAGTCACGTGAGATGTCGTCTCATCGCGCCAGCATCACGTGAGTTGCGGTGAAGTGGGTCCTGTATGGCCGTGGTGGCTTGTGCGTCAGGACTGTGACGCACGGATGAGAAGGAAGAGGATGAGAGGAATGAATGGGATGAGAAGGAAAATGAGGATGGAGAGGAGGAAAAGGAGGAATATGAGGATGAGGAGGATTATGAGGAAGAGGAGCAGCAAGAAGAGGGTAATGAGGTTGAGGAGGAAGAAGAGGAGGAATAAGTGGTGGATGAGGAGGGAAATGATGAAGAGTAAGGAGGTGAGGGAGGAGGTATATAACGAGAATAGAAGAGGAAGATGAGGATGAGAAGGAGAATAGATGAGTGAGATTCGGAAGGGTGATGAGGAGGGGGGAGAGAGAAGATTTGACTACGGCTCCAGCCAAACACCGACATTAACTCGTCATGCATGAACAATGAGTTGGACGGATAATCACGACCTTCGAGGCATGTCGTAATCAGGAGGTTAGCGACGTCCTTGAACCTTCTTCGCGTCTCGTGACCGCGCGCCGTGGAACGCTCGGTTCGAACTTGACCTGTGTGGGAGCGGCCCGCTGGTTCTGTCCCAGCAAAAACAATAACAGCACAGGCGAACACAGTGGACTAACAACGAGATACCAGCTGGCGTGAATATTGAACACATGATGGACCTCTAAATAAAAATTAAAAACTTGGTTGTCTGTAAAGTCGGTTAGTTTAACGTGACAACGTCATAACAAAACATTAATGAAATATTGCATACTTTTATGAATAAAATTGAATAATTTTTTTTATTGAATTATCACTTTTTTGTATGGATACAAAGGAGTGAAATGAAATCTACGATTTAATTGATAAATTTACTTTTATTTGCACTCATTAATTCAAATATGTTTATTACTTTAACGAACAGATTATTTTAACTATAACGTTTATACATGTTTGCTATTTAACTTCTTCCAATCTGTGTTATTCTGTTAAGGATAGGACGATGATAGTTAAAGTAGGAAACGAATGGGAGTGTTTCAAGTTTAATGTGCCTCGAAAAAGTTATATCGATGGTTGTTCCAATCGAATGGAAGAGAGATATATGCGGCGCAAGCGTACAATGAGCGTAACGGGACAATGTGCGTAACGGGACAATGAGTCATCCTATTTCGTGCGTGCAGCCGGCGTTCATCGATTTATTAGACGTTGTCACGTCAAAAATACCTTTCTCGATAATTTCATTTTGAAAACGCTTTAAACAAAGAAAATATGTATCGGCCAGGAAAAAAAAAAAATAGAATTTTAATTTAATTTAAGTGGCATTCACTTCTTAAACAACATAATATTCACATATTAATTTATATTACTCTACGTTATTTTTATTTTCATTTTCAAACAACTGCATAAAATTTCACGATATGTTTATAATTTCTGCATTCGTGTTCAATCCTTATCTTTGTGTTTCGTTGTTTTACCCGGAATCACTCCAAGAAAATGCTGGGACGCTTCCATCCTTCGTTTATCTGATTTGTGATACTGCGTGTTTCTATCTGTAATAGCCTCATTGTCAACGAGGCTAAGAAATAAGATTTATCAATGTTTTTTTTCTGGTTACGAATATGATTTAACAACCTTTATAGCGGTTTTACTATAGCATGAGAGTGACTACTTAGCTATTACGACCACCAGGAGCCCTGTAATGAAGTGTGAAATCTTTGGAACATGTTTTATTAATTTGGATAGACCAAAAATTGAAATTAAGTTGATTTTATTTTTAACTCGAAGATGGCGGGGCCTGATTTCTTTTGAGCGCGGTGGGAAAACATAACGCTGATTTCCTGGCGAGAGAGATGAGTTAAAAGATGTAGTCCTTAAGGGGGCGAGGGGGGGGGGGGGCGGTTACGTCCCGTCCCAGGACATTATTTTATGTTTACGTTCTACACGGTTAAACTTGCGAACTTTTTGAGTGGCTGAAACATACGTTTTGCATAATTAAATGACAAAGTTTCAATTTTAACATTTTTGGGCAGTATGAATAGGGGAATGAAATGTAATATAGAATTGGAACTTTTTAGGATTAAAGTCTATTCTAATATCTGCTTAATTTCTTAAAAAAAAAAAAAAATCATTTTACCTGGCCTCTTAAATTGATCACAATTTTTATGATTCTAAAAGGCCGGATAAGGTTTAATAAATTTTTCTGAAAGAATTTTCATCCATACAACGCAGTAACAACCAGTTATTTATTTAATTTGGTTGTCCGTATCCACACAGCACATGAATGTTAAAAAAATTCAACTTTGCCAGTCAATTAAGCAAAACGTATGCACTGCATGATTTTTTTTTTTTTTTCATTTTGTTGAAGTTCGGCCATTCAAGAAGTCTATAAGTTCAACCATGTTAAACGTAAACCTAAAATTTGAACTGGAACGTGACACACTCCTTAACGCTTTCAGTACCTTCATCCACCGAAGTGGACTATCTGTAATTCTGGTTTACATATTACTTTTTTTTGGTTGTAAGAATTTTTGCTTGCATAAATTTGTTTATTTTAACATAATTATAATCTAATATTATAGTTATAGTTTAACATGTGACTCAAAGGGTTAGGAGGTATTAGTCTGTGGAGTGTGTGTGTGTGTGTGTTCTGAAGGTGAAGTCAAAACTGGTTAGCAATTGGGTTGCAAATCCAACCGTGATATGCAATGGTTTTGTTTGATAGCTTGAAAAGTACTCGCTAGCATGAATCGTAAATATGGCATCCATCACGTAGTGAGTATTCCTGAACGTGTTCTGATAGGAAAGACTGCACGCCCCACGTCCCGGGAGCGTGTCTGGATGACCGCCGCGTGCAGGTGTGGCTCGACTGTGACTTAGGTGTGTGGACGCGGTGTTGCAGGAGCGGCCGGCAGGGTCGGCATGGAGACGAGTGCCGAGGAGGGCCGCGGCGCGCCGGCGGTGCGCGCGGTGTGCACGAGGCAGGCGTGCAAGAAGTACGGCCAGGTGGCGGTGCTCAGAAACCTCAGCATGACGGTCCAGCAGGGCACCATGTGAGTCTGCCTCTCTCCCCTCCCTCCCTCCCTCCCTAGTTCCCCTCCCTCCCTTCCTACCCCCTCCCTAACTCCCTACCCCCTCCCTACCTCCTCCCTACCTTCCTACCCCCTCCCTACCTTCCTACCCCTCCCTACCTTCCTACCCCCTCCCTACCTTCCTACCCCCTCCCTACCTTCCTACCTCCTCCCTACCTTCCTACCCCCTCCCTACCTTCCTACCCCCTCCCTACCTTCCTACCCCCTCCCTACCTTCCTACCCCCTCACTACCTTCCTACCCCCTCACTACCTTCCTACCCCCTACCTACCTCCCTACCCCCTCCCTACCTCCCTACCTCCCTACCCCCTCCCTACCTTCCTACCTCCTCCCTACCTTCCTACCCCCTCCCTACCTTCCTACCCCTCCCTACCTTCCTACCCCCTCCCTACCTTCCTACCCCCTCCCTACCTTCCTACCCCCTCCCTACCTTCCTACCTCCTCCCTACCTTCCTACCTCCTCCCTACCTTCCTACCCCCTCCCTACCTTCCTACCCCCTCCCTACCTTCCTACCCCCTCCCTACCTTCCTACCCCCTCACTACCTTCCTACCCCCTCACTACCTTCCTACCCCCTACCTACCTCCCTACCCCCTCCCTACCTCCCTACCTCCCTACCCCCTCCCTACCTTCCTACCTCCTCCCTACCTTCCTACCCCCTCCCTACCTTCCTACCCCCTCCCTACCTTCCTACCCCCTCCCTACCTTCCTACCCCCTCACTACCTTCCTACCCCCTCACTACCTTCCTACCCCCTCCCTACCTCACTCCCTCCCACCCTCCCTACCCCCTCCCTACCACCCTCCCTAGTTCCACTCCCTCCCTACCCCTTCCCTACCTCCCTTCCTAGTTCCGCTCCCTCCCGCACTTAATATACGGCCTGTCCGTACAAGAACTTCCCATTTTCATATATAGTAACAGTTTTTGAAGTGAAACTTCTAATGCGACTTCCCAGCAAGGTTGCGTTAAACGTTTAACGCTACCATGGAGGGGGTATGAAAGCACTTTTGCGTTAAACGTTTAACGCTCCTGGGGAGGGGGAATAGAAAGAGACAGAGCGAGAGTGAATGCGTGGCACTCGAACGCATGCGCGAGCGTTAGCAACTAGTAGCGTCCAATATTCCAACGCAAGAGGGAGAGAGAAAGAAAGATACACAAAGGTAGAAAGTAGGAGAGAGAAAGAGAGTGAGTCGGTAGATCCCAAGCACATGCGCGTGGTATTCTTGCTATGAATTGTAAGCAATGTCAATAAAGTTTGTCTTAAAGAAACAATATGATTGCACTAAAAATCAATTTCTACCCCTTCCTATTTTCATTTCCACATTACGAAGTTTCACTTCTTCCGCGCGGAGGGACTCCGCGCACTATTTTTTAATTTAGAATATTTACAACATCTTATTGAAAGTAAACTAACCCTAGTTTTTCTTAACAAATGTTCCATTTGTGCACTCAGCCAACCTAAAGTCCAATTCTTCCCGCACTTTATTGGTTAACGAAGTCCGGAGTAATGAAAGCAATAGCTTCTTCTTGAATTCTGTGTCTTAACTCTGGAAAATCGTTAGGTAGCGGCGGAACGTAGAAACGATCTTTTATAAAGCCCCCCCCCCAAAAAAAATGTCGCACGGCGTTATGTTTAGGTGAACGTGGAGGCTAGCGAAAAAGAGCTTTGTCGTCTCGACCATTTCGGCCGATCCAACGGTCGGAGACTTCGACATTCAAACCACTCTCGTGCAAAGAGATTACAATGGTGAAGGGCCTCCATCCTGTTGCCAAATAGAAATGTACCGGTTCACCCTCTACTATTCGCTGGCCTCCGCGTTCACCTAACATACCGCCATACGATTTTTTTTTTTTTTTTACTTTTGTGGCTTTATAATAGACCGTGTCTACGTTCCGCCAGAGTTGAGACACGGAATTGGAGGGACTATTGCTTCCATTTCTCCGGACTTGTTAACCGAAGTGTGGGCAGAATTGGACTTTAGGTTGGATGTGTGCCGTATGACTAAAGGCGCACAAATTAAATATTTGTAAGAAAAAAATCTACGTTAGTTTACTTTCAATTTGATGTATGATTTGTTATAAACAGTCTAAATTAAACAGTTATAATATGCCATTGAAACTTGGACAGTCTTTAATGGACATATTGTACAAGAGAGTAATTAAATTATGACAACAAAAGGAAACAACCACGTTAACACGTGAGACCAAACATTCACAGTTTTCTAGGATCACATAGTGTTACAATGGTGCCCTTCCTTCAAAGTAATCCAATTATTTTTCCCCGGTGGAGGTCCCTTAAAACCTGTATAACAATATTAATATTTTGTTGAATGATGATATTGTTTGTATTCTAAGTAAGGTTCGTTGTGTGACAAGGAAAAATTGTTTACCTCATGATTTACAAATTTAAATTCTTATTATATGGATCAGTTAAAAGCCAAAAATATTTCTTCAGATTCACAAAAATAAAAATTATTTTATGAAATAAATTAAATTTTTACACATCAAGTTTCAATTATATTTTAATAAAATGCTCAAATAATTTTGTTCTTAATAACAAATATTTACCAACTTGACAGGTGGTCATAAATGTTTACTAGGCACTGTACGAATGTTTGACAAGTGGGAAACGTGGCGGGCATTGCCGCTAGCCTGTGGGTTTTCTCGGGGTGTTCTCGCTCACCGTCGTCTCTAGTAATCTATAGGTGTACGAGACTATTTTTTTGGCCTAACAAAATTTTTTGTATTTAAATTATCGATTTTATACACCTAACCAAATACGCTTTTGAGTTGACAAAACCAGTTGTTTGGGTCACGAAAAGTTTTCCTACTAAATTATGTCTGATTGTATTACTCCTTAATTACGTTCTGGTATGTGCTGTTGTCGACAAAATCACGTTTCAACTTTACTTTAAAGGACAGCTGCCGCCTTTAAAATTCTTTAGAACTAAATGTTTCAGTGAAATTCAATAAGAGTGTGAATAACTGTCGCCATAATTTACTAACATTTCCTCGACGGATCATTATTATCACTGGTAGAAAAATAACCCATGAATATGAGAGTTGTTTTGGTGCGATACAGATACTGTATGTTTTTCAAGCAATAAATAATATGGCTAAGTTGTATGCATCCTCAGTAGAGTTAAAACTATATAAATACTGTACCAGCCTAAGAACAACCGTCTATCTTCATAATTATATATTATTTTTGTTGGTGACTTTTTCCCAAGAATGAAAGATTGAAGTTTTTAAAAGGCAAACGACGAGTCGGATGCTTTAATCAATTTCTTAACCAAAACAATCTATAATAATTTAAAATAGGACATCAGTTTACTACCTTAATATTTTTAATTAATGTTTTTATTAACTAATATGATAAC
Organism: Bacillus rossius redtenbacheri; assembly: GCF_032445375.1. Taxonomy (NCBI): domain Eukaryota; kingdom Metazoa; phylum Arthropoda; class Insecta; order Phasmatodea; family Bacillidae; genus Bacillus; species Bacillus rossius. Next base: position 18,968,511 of record NC_086334.1, on the reverse strand, counting down.
TATTACTTGAAATAATTAATTAATCAGAAGATTTTTATGTTTATTTTCTCCCCCAAAGCAAATAGTATGGTTAAGTATGTATTAAAAGGTGTTTGAAAAATGTATTATGCACTTTAAATAAACATTGCAAGATAGATTTATGTAGTGTGGAACAATGTTATAAATTAATGATATTCATCACTGTACAAAGTTGAAGCTCGTAAAAGTATTTAACCAATTATGAAAAAAATATGAAAATATTATCATACAAAATACGCTATAAGGGCACGTGTAATTATCTAGCGGGCTAAACTTGTTTCGTGCCGTAGACAAGATGCTAGCAAACACTTCAGGGGAATAACGTGGATATTTTATGTGCTGTCATTTGTATTTTATATCTTCAAGAATAGGAAATGTTGATTTTTTTTTAAATAGAAAATGTAAATAAAAAGATGCTTTTAAAAGTTCATATTTAAACCGTGTTGACGAGGCTTCGCAGATAAGCGTTCTGTCTTAATAGCAGCACGCATTAGTATTTTCTAAAAATAACCTCCGTTTTGTCGCTCAACAAAAAAAAAAAAAGTCGTTTAGTGATCGCCAGACAATAAGAAACACCTATCTACGGTAACGAGAAAATTCATGTGTTCTCATGTTAAACATACACTTATAATACGACACTTTGACACTAAATTTAACGTATAATTATTTAAAATAATGACGAGCGTGATAAATACATATATACGCAAATTGTGTTATCAACTACAATAATTGACGCGAATCACGCGTTCATAGTTTCTGCACCCGCCGCTAGGATTCGCGGCCGGAGCAGCTACGTCGACTATCGAATCATTGACTAGTGAACATAAATTTTAAGTGTGTAAAGAAACGACTCCAGTAAAAGGGAAAAAGACTTGAAAAAATACATCTAATCCCCGGTTTAGGACCTGATTTTCGATCAGGAATTCTATTAAAATACTGCCCATCTTGTTAAAATTCCTAAACAGTTGACAGCTTCAAATTCCCCTTTCCCTTTGTGAACTTTGGTTCGCGCCATCCGTTTACAGATGGCAGCACCGTGACTACATATTTCCGTTCCAGCCAAGAAATTACTAATATCAAATGCCGTATAGCGAGAACTAAGATATTATTCATAAAAAAAATTCTTGCTTATGGAGCATTTGAGTACGAACTCACTGCACGTATTTCTAGCACTTACGTTGTTTACGCGCGCAGAACTGCCGCGTGCTTGACTTTTTAAGCGAGTCCGTGACTTGTCATCAGAAAAGGAGATATGATAGCGGAGATTTAATCTCGTTGGTATCTACGCCGTAAAGACCTTGGTTGTCTGGAGGGAAGCATGTATGTATGTGTGTTTATTAATGGGCTGTAAAATGAATTGTAAGCGGTGTGCTAAAATGTATTGCCGATTATAGATTTTCATCACGGAAGTTTTTTTTTTTCATGGGACCGTAGAAGCTAAGTTGTTTGCATTACTCAGCTGGGGGAACATTAAAAATGAACTTTACTGATCATGGTTACACGGCAGAGGTTAACCAGTTTAAGTGAAAATATTCGAGTGAAAGGGAAAGTGTTTGTTAGGTTAACACGGAAATCTATTGAAAAGATCGCAATTTTTTTTAATGATTCAGTGTTTATTAGGATGGGTCCTTATTTTCATGCCTAAATCTATCATATTACGGCATTATTCTGTATCGCCATTCTCAAACAAGAAACAAATCAGTTCATATATTTTAATTGCCTGTAGAATTTCCTGCTGCATGACTCTAGTTCGGCCATTTTTATTTTAGCTGTGGTGTGTCAACGTTTAACAAGCCAATCGCAAGCAAGCGTAGAAGATGTGTCATTCTGCGCTACTTGCAAGGCAGATGTTGTATGTTCATTGTAACCATGCAACCAGTGAAGATAATAAATAATGTACTTAACTTACAACAGACAGCATCACACGCCGCGCGAGACATGGTTTCAGTTTCCACCAGAGATTAGGGAAATATACATATGGAGCATAAGGTCCGTATATATTGGCGAGGGGGGATTTCTGTGTACTGCAGGTACCAATGTGGCGGCCGTTTGTTTACAAATGTATCAGTTCCACCTGTATTGTTGGTTAAATTTGAGAAAAATGTCAACTAATATCATTACATTTGTATTATAAAGAATCGTTTTAGACTTTTAATATATAAACAAACATATTAACCAATAAGATATCGATCTAACTTTCTTCCGAACAGCTTAACTACAGTTGTTAACAAAAGCAGGCTAGATCAGCTGACACAATTATAAACAAACGTCCACCATATTGGTATGTGAAAATCAGAGGGGAAAAAAAAAACTTGTTTCACATCCGACGGCTGATGCTCCAATCTCTGGTTTTTCCACTGTAAGAGTCGCACATCTGTGTCTCACTTCTATGGTGGAATGTATTCCAGCGCACGTAGGCGCCTGTGACCCCTGTCACGCGGTTCACGGCCCTCGCGTCGCTCTGTGATGGGTCGGCGAAGGGGAAATGTCTGCGCGGCGCTCACAGACAGTCTGTGTGTGTTGTGTGCGTTGTGTGCGTTGTGTGCGTTGTGTGCGTTGTGTGCGTTGTGTGTTCACCTTCCAGCCTCGCTCCACCGCGTCCTGTACGTGCGGCCTTGACGTGTCGTCTGGCCGACCCGAGTCGCGCGTGACAGTTCAGTGGGTTTGAGTGGCCTCAATTGTTATTTTTTATTTTTTTCCTTTTCATGAGCAACATCTTAGCCTTCGGTCTACGGCATTCGGCGGGAGCAATTTCGTGAGTGGAACGGAAGTCGCATGGAGCGGAAATGTGTAAATCACGGTTCTGCCGTTTGGGGTGGGGAGGGGGGGGGGGGAGGAGATGGCGCGAACCAAATTTCAAAAAGCCAAAGAGAAACGTTTAATGAATTTGAACAAGATTAGTCATTTTTAATAACGGGGTTTAGTATTTTTTTTTGTACGCTTTTATCGCGTTCGTTTCATCTTTCGCTCTGCAAATGTAATGATTTCAATAGTCGACGTACTGTAGCTGCTCCGGCAACGAATTCTAGCGCGCGGATGTGGAAAACTACACGTGATTAGCGTCGAGAAAATATTTATCATGCTAGGCATTATTTTAAGGAATTCTCCGTTAAATTTCGTATCCGAGTTTCGTTTTGTTGGTGTATTTGCAACGTGAGAACACATAAATTTGCTCGTTACCGAGGTTAGATGTTGCACATCTGTGGCCAGTACTAAGACTCGTTCACTTTTTTTTTATAATCGTTCATCATTTTATAAGGCACCAGAAAAGATACTTGCTTGAATTATAAATGACTGCAGTAAAATTGTTCGACATACAAGCTCAGGTTTGCTTTCATATTTATCTGACCAAAAATCTCCTAATAGTTAATTAGCGTACCTAACCTCGAAATTAATTATCATAGCAACTTACCAGAGCTATGAATCAAATTCCTTTATTTACCTAGAAATAAATTAGTGTAGCTAATACTCGTAATTTATGCCCACAGTAATTTGTAATTATGAATTTTAGTAAGAAATTAATTTTTGTATGATTTTTAACACATATGAACTTAAACAGGTGTTTCATTTTAATTTTCAGATCTATATTTGTGTTATGGTAATAACGGCAAATAAAATTCCAAGCAGGTTTGGGATAATGTGGAATGGGTGTTGGGTGGGAGATATGTTGTGTTTAAGGATATTGAGTGTTCGGATCTCTCCCCTTTCATCAATGTGATCCGGTTTCGATTCATGGGGTGTAAAATTCAGATTTTTTAAATTCCGAGATAAATGTGGCGGACGTTTTCTCGATGTACTCACGTTTCCGCCTATACATTCATTCCGTAGTTACTCCACACATATTACTTCACCCGTCATCGTCTCTTATGCGCTTAGTATTGAAGAGACTTGCCTAAACTATAGTTATTCCCGATGTTTGTTTAATTTGTGTGTGTTCTGTGATGTGAAAGTTTCTTTGGAGAGGATAAATAAGATTTTAGAACGTAGTCAACAAGAATATGGACATGGGCAGCAGAGTAAGAACACATTTTGTAAATAATTTAATGCTCTAAAATACTGAGTAAAAACATTTTCATCATACGAGGCATGTTTCATAAATTTAAGCTCGTTCCTATGGGGAAAATATTTTCATATAACATAGCCTACCTGAAAAAATGTCATTTATAATTGCAGACATATCTTGAAAGCTATTATAGCTATGAAATAAATAAAAATTAACATTTTATAGTTTAAGTAATGTTCTTTCATTTTGTATTAAATTTTTTTTCCAGAATTGACCATTTTCGAAATGTTTTTTTTTAACAAAAAAATATGCTTGTTTTGTAGTTCTTTATTGTTTCTGGCTCTAGCTCACACCCTATTCATCAGGACTTTTGTTAGTATCTTCCCTGGACAATACAAAATAAGTATAAAAAGTAACAAAAAAACATTGGGTTTTTATTTGAGTACAAGCAAAATTTTAGTAGGTTTTGACTAGGCTGTAAGAGGAAGAGATAGGAACAGAAAGAAGATAGGTCTTTTTTTCCATAAACAATTTTTTTATCGTTTAAAACTAAAAAGAAAAAAAATTGCTTCACTCAGACAGAGATCTAACATTAAAAGATTTTTGTAGACCATAACACTGAGTCTGTCGACAATATTATTACACTTTAAGACACGTAAAATAATTAATTCAATACTAAACGCAGATACTTTACAGAGAAAACGTTTTTTTAGCAGCCGGTCAATATTGACTTCGGGCATTCCACTAAAGTAAATATTATGAATAATTAATGAAGCAACATTTTGAAAATAGGAAGTTTCTGACAAAAAAAATCGAACGAAGACGGTATCTTTCGTTCTGCATCTTCAACTGTGGGCACGGGAAGAAGAGTGCGCGGTGACGCTGGTTCAGAGAATGGGGACTTCGTGAAATCCGCAGGTCGGCATCGTGTTGTGCTCGCAGCGGCTTTGCAATAAAACTTCTGATGTTCCTTGCGCTGTGAATCAAATTACCATTGCCACAACTCTCGCAAACGGACAACAGACAAGGTGATGGGTTTTTCCCCAGTCCTGCTCAGAGATTATGAAAGGATACAGATGTAGCATTAGCCGTCAGACTAAGAAGCCATGTTGTTCTCCATTTATTTCTGATTTTTCACATACCAATATGGCGGACGTTTCTCTTTATATTTGCGTCAGCTGTTCTAGCTTGCTTTTATTAACGATTGTAGTTAAGCTGTTCGGAAGAAAATTAGCTCGAAATATTACTGGTTAATATATGTGTATAAATATTATAAGTCCAAAACTAATCTTCATAGTACAAATGTAATGATATTAGTTGACATTTTTCTCCCATTTAACCTCCAATACAGGTACAGCTGATACGTTTGTAAACAAATGGCCGCCATATTGATACGTGTAGTACTTCAACACCCCCCCCCCCCCTTCCCCTCGACGGGAACCGAGCCTTAAGCTCCATGTGCACATTTCCCTGATCTCTGCTCCTGCTCCGAAAATCACCGCGAGCGATTGTGACGGGCTGAGAATCACGTGACATAACCCGACCAATGCTGGAGAAATCCGCGTGTGGGGCCAATCACCGGCGTGCGTGTCGAGTGCGTGTGACTCGCTCTCTCTCTCTACTTAGTTTCCTGGTGAAAATTACAGGCAGCGGTCGTGTCGCGTGTCTCGCCAGACATGATTATGATACAAAAGGTGAAGGGGAGGGTGAATAGAGAGAAAGGGGGGGGGGGAATAGACAAGACCACGCAATACGTTCTGTAATGTTTCCGTTACAGTTATTCCTTACACGCGGAAGCAGGTACCAGGTGACCAGCGATCTTTACTGCCTGCATCCGATACACTGCGCGCAGCGACCGTCGTACAAACAGGCCTCTTCTAATTTGTGGTTATGTATGAGTGCCGCCAGGGGCGCGTCCATATAAAAACTGTAAAAATTGAGAGGGGAAATATTGTTCGGAATACAACCTCATTAATGACGCCATTTAATAATAAACAATATTAAAATGGTCATCGATTATTTTAAAAAAGGTAATTTTTTTTAACAAACGTTTGCGAGGATAAGTTGCAAATTTTTTAACTACTGCTTTCAATAATCTTCCATACGATAAAAAAAACTGCTCTTGATTATAACATGTAAAAATTAAAATAAAAAAAATTTAGTTCACGCGTTTACGCATGGCTACAGATATTTCAAACGAAGGAATTTCAAAATTTTTGTGGTCGTCAAACAGTTTGATGAATTTGTTGCAGTGATCAAAATTTTTAAATCATTCCAGGCATTGGGATCGAACATAGATAGACCTTTGTTAAATGAGCGTCACTCATGACTAATGAGTGTTCACGGCCACAGGGAACCCTGCTTAGAGATGATTAGTGCGATGTGTCAAGCCTCGTGTAAGACTGAAGTTCTTTAAACTAGCCTGAAGCGCTTACTTGTTTAAAACTTACTCTCTAAAATGATTCTTACATAAAGATCTAAATAAATATAGTTTGTTACAACTTGAGTCTGCTATTTTGGATTATGGTAGACCCATCGTACTTAATTAATTACCAGAAATCTCTAAGGCATCGAGGGTAGTTGTTCAGGGAAACAATAAAAGTCACAAAACCAGATAAACATAAAAAAATTATAAGAAATAATCCAAATTTAAAGAGATAGTACATAGCAATTTTAAATTTAGTCATTTATGTTTTTAATTGTCTACGCATGTTTATTTTTAGGCAGATTTCGAAGAAATACTACCTGTTGTAGCCGTTACCTTGGTGCGACTTCCGAAAAACGTTCATACAGTTTTTCGTTTCATGGTCCATAGACCCCAAAACCAACGTCAACTCAAAAGTGAATGTGTGTGTGTGTGTGTGTATATATATATATATATATATATATATATAAAATCACATTACTATGGACACGATAACTGCCTTAATTTTTCACAAATTACTTCCAAACTGATACGTAAAATATAGCCATGAAAAATCTCGGTCGAGTTAGTTAATGGGCACTATCCGACCAAAGGGGTAGAAATGGGGAAGGTTGTTTAAAAAACATAAACATCGTTATACCTCCAATAATATAATAAATATCCCATCCGTTTCAACGTATTATAACTCGTAGGTGTAACACCAAAAAATAAATATATTTTTTGATACGACCAACCATAACTACAAGGGGTAGAAAAAACATGGGATGGATGACAAAAAAAAATTCATAACTCCCTTAGTAGGCACACCATCGAATCCGTTTGGATTGTTTCTTAATCTTATAACTTTTATCTAAAACTTTTGTCTGAAACTATTTTTGATGGTAAAAACCATTATTGCAAGGGGTTGAAAAAACCTGAGTTTGGAATAAGAAAAATATAACTTCCCTACCATGTCACTATCTAATTAATATTTATTATTGTTTATCTTTTTTTGATATTGTGTAAAACTTTTGTCTAAAGTAAATTTTATGTAACAAACCATTGCAAGTGTTGGAAATAACAAGGGCAGAAAGACAAAAGAGTAATACTTGTTAAAATAGATATTCTATCAAATCCGTTATAAGTTATTGCAAAATTCCTAAATATTAACTACAACCTTTGGCTGAAACAATTTTTGGTGAAACGAACTATTACTGTAAATACAGGGGTTTAAATTTAAAAAAATAATAATTTTTTGGTATCAAATTTGTCGGAATTTATTTTTACCCATCTTGATATTACTTTAAACCTTGTCCAAAAATAATTTATACGACCACGTATTAGTGCAAGGGATTAAAAATAGTGTTTGACGGTCAAAAATAATTGCGTAACTACCTTAGTAGGCATAATATAAAATTTGTTAAGACATTCAATGCTGGATGCATTGAGTTAAAACATTCAACATATTTTCGCTCCATGTAATATGAAGAAATTTATATATATATATATATATATATATATATATATTTAAATATTGGCGAACATATAGGCTGTTATGTACACTAAGTTCTTACAATGTTCCAGGAGGTATAGAAGTGTCCAAAAAATTTCTAGAATAATAGGTTCTTCGAAATCTACCTACTTCTGTAGACCATGCGAGAGGGATTTTTTTTTTCGTATTGGGATATTATCATGATTTCGTAAAGCATACATGCCTGAAGCTCTGGAAACTATTTTTATGAGATTAATGGAACCGGTAATTTTTGCTGTTGTTTAAGATGACTATGCCATAATGGAAGATATAATTTTGTACATCTAGTTATTAAATTAGAAGAAATTTGTTTCGATCCGGTGGTCGAGGCGCCTAAATCTTGAGTCGATTCCCAGTCGCGCCGGGGATTGTTCTAGCTGATAAACTGCCCTTCTAGATCCTTCTTGGTCCTTCTTGGTCCTTCTTGGTCCTTCTTGGTCCTTCTTGGTACTTCTTGGTCCTTCTTGGTCCTTCTTGGTCCCTCTTGGTACTTCTGGTCCTTGTTGGTCCTTGTTGGTCCTTGTTGGTCCTTGTTGGTCCTTGTTGATCCTTGTTGGTCCTTGTTGGTCCTTGTTGGTCCTTGTTGGTCCTTGTTGGTCCTTGTTGGTCCTTGTTGGTCCTTGTTGGTCCTTGTTGGTCCTTGTTGGTCCTTGGTGGTCCTTGTTGGTCCTTGTTGGTCCTTGTTGGTCCTTGGTGGTCCTTGGTGGTCCTTGTTGGTCCTTGTTGGTCCTTGTTGGTCCTTGTTGGTCCTTGGTACTTCTTGGTACTTCTTGGTACTTCTTGGTCCTTGTTGGTCCTTGGTGGTCCTTGGTGGTCCTTGGTGGTCCTTGGTCGTCCTTGGTCGTCCTTGGTCGTCCTTGTTGGTCCTTGTTGGTCCTTGTTGGTCCTTGTTGGTCCTTGTTGGTCCTTGGTGGTCCTTGGTGGTCCTTGTTGGTCCTTGTTGGTCCTTGGTGGTCCTTGGTGGTCCTTGGTGGTCCTTGGTGGTCCTTGGTGGTCCTTGGTGGTCCTTGTTGGTCCTTGTTGGTCCTTGTTGGTCCTTGTTGATCCTTGTTGGTCCTTGTTGGTCCTTGTTGGTCCTTGTTGGTCCTTGTTGGTCCTTGTTGGTCCTTGTTGGTCCTTGTTGGTCCTTGTTGGTCCTTGGTGGTCCTTGGTGGTCCTTGTTGGTCCTTGTTGGTCCTTGGTGGTCCTTGGTGGTCCTTGTTGGTCCTTGTTGGTCCTTGTTGGTCCTTGTTGGTCCTTGTTGGTCCTTGTTGATCCTTGTTGGTCCTTGTTGGTCCTTGTTGGTCCTTGTTGGTCCTTGTTGGTCCTTGGTGGTCCTTGTTGGTCCTTGTTGGTCCTTGTTGGTCCTTGTTGGTCCTTGGTGGTCCTTGGTGGTCCTTCTTGGTACTTCTTGGTACTTCTTGGTCCTTCTTGGTCCTTCTTGGTCCCTCTTGGTACTTCTTGGTCCTTCTTGGTACTTCTTGGTCCTTGGTGGTCCTTGGTGGTCCTTGGTGGTCCTTGGTGGTCCTTGTTGGTCCTTGGTCGTCCTTGTTGGTCCTTGTTGGTCCTTGTTGATCCTTGTTGGTCCTTGTTGGTCCTTGTTGGTCCTTGTTGGTCCTTGTTGGTCCTTGTTGGTCCTTGTTGGTCCTTGGTGGTCCTTGGTGGTCTTTGGTGGTCCTTGGTGGTCCTTGTTGGTCCTTGGTGGTCCTTGGTGGTCCTTGTTGGTCCTTGCTGTTAAGTCCTTTGCACCACCAAGTCCGCTCAAGGCAACGGCAAGCCTCTGCAGATTCGCCTTGCCGAGTAAACACCGCAAGCGCACCGTGTTGTCTGCGGCCACTGAAACAGACATTGAGAAGCAGGAAATCATCGTCATCATCATCATCATCATTGCATTAGTTTGTAAGTGCAGTTTCGTTCGGCCTTCCAGTGACGCGGAAAATGAGGAAGCAAGTGGCGTCACTTCGGCCACGACAAAATGGTTCGTGGAAGCCGAGGTAACCTCGCGTGAACACGGGAACAGCTACTCTGTGAGAAAATGTCTTTTTAGAAACTTACTGTACCTATGCCCGAGCTTGAAAAGGAACTACGAATGGTAACTCGGATCCACGGAGAATATGTTTATCTCGTACTTCTGTTCACGGAAAAGTTAACTTCGTGGAAAATTTATTATATGTTGGGGTCACATACATAATAAACAAAAACTTGCCCCTCTTAATCATGGCCTTCCCGAGGTTATAATATATTTAAAATGTTCTACTTATATAAATTGTGAAATTATTAATTGTTATTTAAGTTAAATGTTACAAATGAAACATTTTTAACTGCCATTAACTAAATACAATATAAATGATTAGTTAATAAAATAATACATTACATACGTATACAATACAATATATGCAGCTATAAAGATACAATTAAAATACACTGAATTTATAAACAATGGGAAATTTCCCATATACTCTTCCTATAATTTGGATAGGATATTAATATTCACATAGTGTAAATTGTTAAACGGAATGTAAGTTAATAAAACATTAAATAAAACAATTAAAATATCAATTTTAAATTACGCATGAGAAAAAATACACATAATATTGTAAAATCTCTTACATTATTGTGCCGGGTTACAGGAGAACGACAAGTGTGGTGCGAATTAAATAATTTGCCTAGCCAATCACGTTCGACATTATGCGACGTCAGTGTGATAAGGATTAGGAAAGATTTCCTATTTATTTTTCGCGTCCCTCGTCCGACCTTTCTGAAATGAATGTCGGCGTTCAGTTTTCGAATGATGGTTATACTGGGCAATCATTGGTTATGTTATTATTTGTAGGCTACATCTCTAAAGGAATCCTTTTTACTGAATTTATCTGTGAAATTTTGGGAATGTGTTCTCTCTGTGAATTTTTTTTCGAATAAAAATTAAATTCGGATTAAACAAATGTATATATCTCTAACATGTCGAGGGGATAAAAGTGATAATTCCGCAATTGTGAGTCATACTCAATAAATTTGTAGCGGCATTTCCAAGATGGAAGCTAAAGAACCTATCCCACACTAAAAACGAGATTTAAGGAGGATTACGCCTCGCCATCTTGCAATTTCAAATATTTTGATATTGATTGCAATCAAGTTTCCGTTAATTTTTTTTTGTGTGTGTGTTTCAAGGCATGACTTAGCTTTGGCTACTTGTCGATGCCAACACTTGTAACCTGGTGTGACTGCCATGACAGTTGTCACCCGCGTGAAGTATTAAGTTATTTCCGCGCGGCGCTTACAGAATAGTCAGTTAGTAAACACGTGGTTTCAAAAGGTTGTAGTTCTGGGATATGTGATTTAAGCGTTGACATGCCAAAAAAATTGGGATAAATAGGTCAAAATTGGAATTATAGCAGAATGATCTATGATTGCGAGGACTAATCCCCCTTAAGCGTGAGTTAGAACCCAAACTCGTTGCACGTGCTTGTAGAATGCGAAAATACTTACTGTTGTTTTGTAATAAACCGTCATGTAATAAACCGTCATGTAATAAATAAAGGAGTAGAATGTGTAAAAACTCATTGTATTACACACCGCAACATTAGTGGCTACCTAAATAGAGTGAATTTTCACTGGTTTGTTTGCCTGATAATAGCTTATACATTACTTCACCTAATAAATTAATGTAGTTATGTCAGCAATATATTATGAAAACTACTATCTAGCGGACGGGTCCATAACTACTTCAAAAAACTAGGTCTCAGTCTCGGTAATTAGAGTTTCTCCCCCATGATTAAACGTTTTCTTAAAACAGTTACAATTGAAACTAACGAAATTTTAGGCCATAGATTTTAGTATTTACGTTTAGGAATATGCAGAAATAATAAAAAAAGTTTTTTACTTCAGAGGTATCTACTGAGGCCACTTAACATTTGGCATGCTCACCAGGGCCCTGATGCTCGAAATCGTTCGACTTCATAGACCATTCGAGTCGAGTAGAGTGATGAACTCGCATACGACTTGGTGTGTTCGACATTTGCTATGCTCGAGGTGCTACTTGTCGCATGCGACTTACACAAAAGTCTTCGAGACGGAGAAGTCGAGTGGATTGTGGGAATTCGGAGAGAACTGTGAATTTGTCAGGATGGCTACTCTGCTCGTGTTCCAACTGGCCAATCAACGATCGCCGTTTCGTTTGTTGTCGTGTTCAGTAGGAAGAAGACAAACTCTTTATCAAAACATTTTTTTTTATTTTGCCGTGTGTTCGTGAATGCCTAATTAATTAAACTGACATTAAAAATAATATGAATTAATTTTAATGGTTGTTCAGTTTTAAAGTATTTATAATGTAGCTGACCTCACCTAACAAACCAGGACAAAGGATGAACAGTAGGAACTCACGTAATTTTTTTTTTACTTATTACTTGCGCAACAATATCAAAATAACAAATAAAACATTAAAATTTGAAACGTTAAAATCTCGCCTAAGTTAGAGGCGGGTACAATTCCTTTGCCATTAGTAGAAAATGATGTAGTCGTTCACGTACGTCGCGAAAAAAAAGAATTCCTACTCGTAAACAAGCAACAAATGTGCATGCCGCATGAAAGCACATGTATTGTGATGAAAATTAAAAATTCGATATCTCCTAAAGTATTTGGAATTTCTTATCTCCGCCGTGTTTAATGAAAAGAGGAAGTTAAAGAGCACAGAATAAAAGTATTTTCGGAATTTAATTTTTTTTAAACAAATATCGCCCAAATATGAATATTAAAAAATTCGATATCTCCTAAAGTATTTGGAATTTCTTATCTCCGCCGGGTTTATTGAAAAGAAGAAGTTAAAGAGCATATAATATAAGTATTTTCGGATTTTTAGCATTTTTTTTGCAAATACCGCTACTCTACATATTTACCAAAATTAAGACTAAGTAGCATTAACTAGTGTTGTGTTTACAGTATTGTAATGAACATGTAGGCCTAACCATTAATGTTCAGTTTGGCGTTAGGGAGCAGGCTACATAGGCTAATTTTAATGTGGATACACACAAGACATAGACGTTCACTTGGAACTAAATATGCCAGGCTATTACCACTGTCACAGGAACAAACCAAGCATTTTAACATAACTGAAATAGGCCTACCTATTTAAACCTGTATAATGCTTAAACAGGGGGTTTACTTATGTTTATCTTTGATTAGCTATTTATTGTAACTGGTAACTTAATTCAGGTATGCTCCAAGGAGGGATAAACTGCCATTCTGTGTTAATGGTGCTGTAGTGTTTGACTTCAGTCAATAATTATATTAAAAATGTACTACAGGCATAACTGCCTTCTGCATAACATTGCACTCTGACAGCTAACGAACCATTTGTTTTGTCACCGAAACTACACATAAGCAAGCACATAAAGATAACAATAGGGCTTCTTTGGTTTTTATAAGGTGCTAACAATTACTTTAGTTTCAACAGAAAGTGCAGTTGTACGAGAAGGTGCCGGCATAACCTCTTCCAGACTGCTAATCAGGTCTCCGGCACACCGCTTGTTAAGACGAAACAACTTAACAAATATGTTGTCGTCCAGTTCAAACGCATCCTTCCGTTCTAGGAATCGACGAGGGTTTCTAGCTGCTTCTATTTCAGCTAATTCAAGCTCTTCAATGTCCAACACATCCAACCACTCCGCCATTTTCACTGTTTTCGTGACTTTTCGCATTCGTAATGGTTATCTCATTCGAGTTGGACCCCTCGGTTTCCATTCCGAACACTCGAGTCGCACACGAGTAAACTGGAACAGTTCGTGCATACCAAAGCATCAAACCGATCGGAAAAGACCACTCGGCTGGCAACTCGCATACGACTTAAAACTCCAGCATAGGGCCCCAGTATAGTATTCACTTGCCTTCTTGCAACTTTTTTTCTTTTTTTGAGAAAAGTGAACTAACAGACGTGAAAGCTGAAAAGCGAAAAGGGAATGGGGGTGCGCTCGTCCATTAACCTGTCAATCAACATAAGGTAACGCTACAAGCCGGTTGTGCAACATTGTTGCCATTACCTTTGGCGCTTTAGATAGTTCGTGACGTAACATGTGGGGGCATTAAAGCTGTCGCCTTGAGGGTCTTAAAACAAAACAAAACAAAACAAAAAAAGCTTTATTTCTTGTAACTTATTTTTTGTTGTTGTGCTGCTGCTCGTGATAGTTGTACGGTCATTTTATTCGCTTACAGTGGGATCCATTTACACGGTGTTTCTTTTGTTCGCTTTAAACAGGCTTATTAAGAGCGTATGTTCCATTCTAGGTTACTATTTTATTTTTAACTTGCCGAAATTTTGAGTGGCTGAACTTTCACAAAATGAATATATATTCATACTAGCGGACCCAACAGACGTTGTTTTGTTCAAACGTTTTGTTTATTTACAGGAAATTTCCCTGAATATAATCGCAGCACAATCTGCCGGGTCGAACTGAAATAAAAATAAAATATTTTTGAATATTCGATAACGCGACCACAGCGCTTCCGACCGGATCCTATGTAAAACATCGAACGTTCAACAACAACATTAATTTAATTAATTAATTACAAATATTATTTATCGGCTTGAATTGTGAATCTAAACAATTTTTAAATCCACCTGAACACACACTTTAAAGTGGACCCGACAGACGGTGTCCTGTTCAAACGTTGTAAATCCAAAAATCATAATTTAAAAAAAAAAACTATAAATTAAAAAATACAAAACTTCATTTTAAATATACTTTAAACTATAATTACTATAAGTAATTTAAATTATTTAAATGTTATAATTTATTTTACAAACTTATATTTTTATTTTCAAAGAGATATCAATACGTCATAAGTTGCATAGAATAAAATGAGAACATTGTAGGTTAAGTTGATTGTTATTGAATGCACGTCTATACAGAATTAAAAGTAATGAAAAATCGTGTTAAATACTCACTTTGATACTGCACCTTACATATTTTGCACAATGTATATTTTTTATTACATTTTAATATGTAGAATAAAATGAGAACTGACAATTTAAATTTGGAGGTTAAGTTGATTGATATTGAATTCACGTGTATACATAATTAAAATCACGAAAAATCATGTAAAATACTCACTTCAATACTGCACCTTACACTTTAAAATGTTATTTCAATAAATAATAATATAATAATCTCAATAACCAATTCTATTTTAATTTTAATGTAATAACAACAATTCATAAAATCCATCCAAAGATTAACAACACATAAATAAATACACAACACACACATATATATACTGTAAACCTAAACCATTCAAAGATCAACAACAATTTATAAATAAAAAATAAATTAAATAAACATTTTACAGTGGACCAAATTGTGAATCTAAACCATCCTCGAATCCCCGTGAACTCACACAAAAAATTTCATCAAAATCGGTCCAGCCGTCTAGGAGGAGTTCAGTGACATACACACGCACACAAGAAATATATATATAAAGATTTCGCATTATTTTTGCATAATTAGTTGACAGAGTTGTTTTGTAGTAAATATAAGGAGAAACAAATGGAATAAATAACTGAATATATTTGGGTTTAATGGAAATGCCGGTAGCTACTGCGTGGCATGGTTGAAAATTGTTTCAGATAAATATTCTTAGTTTTCCTTTTTAAGTTAACAGAGATTTTAGTAATTTCAAAAGGCAAAAAGTAATAATAATATAATTTATGAAATAATTTTAAACCATACCACGCAGTAACCACCATGCATTGTTTTTAGACCCAAAAATGTTCAGTTATTTATTATATTTGTTTCTCCTTAATTCACACAGCAAAATTTTTTAAAATATTTTACTTAGACAGCTAACTATACAAAAAGTATGCGATGTATACTTTTTTTCAATTTATTTTTGATTCAGCCACTTGAAAAGTTGGCAAGTTTAACCGTATGGAATGTAAATATTAAATTTAAAAAATTTAAATTAAAAATTTTGAACACCCTCGACTTTGAAATTCTCACTTGAAGCTACGATTAGTAATTTAAATGTATTAAAAGTTATAATCGTATTTTACCATTATGTTTTTGTAGTCTGTACTACACCATCCATACCATACTGCATCAGGTCAAGGTTACCATGTTCTTGCAATATCATCCGCCCTTTTCGAGTCAGAAACTTTTCAAAATGTTTCACGTAAACGTTGCATTGTAATTTGGCCTTGAAATTTTACTCCCATCGCGCACAAAGACGTTTCACTTAAAACAAAACAAAAAGTTATTGCAATGTATTACAAATTCATATGTGAACAGTGTTTATTCTGGAAAAAATCTCTTATGAAAGAGTCTTTTATTACTGAGGCAGAATTTTTTTATTGCACTTACATGATACTTTTCCTCTGGGCTCTCAATTATTCCTAAATTGCAAGTCAAATGACTCGTCTGCACACAATAGATTATAGGATTTGTGGTTGCGTAAGACATGCAGGTAGACTTCCCGGGCATTGTGTTCAGGGCATTAAAAATAAGTAACGTCTCTCATTCCCACGTGGCAAGCATTCGTTACGCAACATAACAGCGTTGCTGCTGTGCTTTGTTTATTCAATGCAGTTTGTTTTTAACGCTACATGAAGTCTTGTCCATTTAACGAAGTGGTGCTCATAGTAACTCATAAACCGGCGGTGAAAAGATTATTTGTTTCTATGGTGTGTAAACCACACACACTTTGAACAATTCTAGCGCAAAAAAAAAAATTCGTTTTGCAAAATTTTCTGAATTTGCATGATCGTCTATATAGAGGGAAAAAGAGGGACCGGGGGGGGGGGGGGGAACTCGGGACTGAGCACCAAGGGCAGACCGATTGATTTCCGGAAAAGTTTTTATGCTTGTGTTTATCTTGATATTAGTTCACAATATTTACATATATTGCTAGTTAAATTCATTGTAAATCTAAAATTTATGCACATTTTTCTAGTCGCGTATAAGTAAGTCCACGGTAACATTTAGTCTTGGGTTTTTTTTTTTTTGATGTGTAAACAGCTCTGCTCTCGGTACACGGCATTTGGTGGGAGTAATCTCATGAAAGGAGCGGAGGTCAATTGGAACGGAAATTTGTAGACACGGTGCTGCAATCTGTGGGAGTGTCAGAAATCTCTAAAAGATGGACCCGCGTGATTCGTCCGTATATGTTAACTTTCGTGAACTTAGCAGAATTTACACCGCGCATGGATATTAAAAAACAAAACTTGATAATAGTTAATTTATCCTTTAGTAATTCATTATAATTTATAGTCGTCAAAATAAATAATGGCAACTTAATAAATACGTTAAAATGCTAGCATTACGATTTTGCAAACCCTTAGTAAACATTGAAATGCAGAGGTAACGCAGCGTTTATCATACTTTAGAGGTACAAAAAATTGTTAAACTATTTATATGCGACACCATGTTTAGTAAAAAAACCATTTGTTATAAAATTGTTACAGTTAAATCTTAAATATTAAAAACACAAAAAGCTTAAATGTTAGTTTATAGGAATTATTTCTGTCGTTTAAGCAGAAACAAATATGCACACACATACTTAGTGTTATAATATGTGTTTTAAAATGTTTTAGGTTAATTTTGTTTTAATGTAACTATTAGACTGCAACTTTTAGTTTGAATAATAACAATATGAGAACACACAGATTTACTCGTTACTGAGGTTTTTTTTTGTTCTGATCGTATTGGAGAGTACAGGTTTAGTACTCATTTCTTATTCTTTCAGAAGAAGAAAGGAAAGAAGAAATTCATGAATTCTAAAACGCTATAATGAACGAGATAATTCATGTCATTGTTTTAGTGTTAAGATTATATCTGTAGACGTTTCATTTTGTAAGAACTGAATGTCTATTATTTTTTGTTGACAATATTTTGCTGATGGATGCTCGTTCTAGGAAGTCGAAGACGTGTTTTGTTTAAATAATTTTTAAACGTTACTCATTTTCTGATGGTCACAGACTGGAGACTGTCGGCCGTTCCATAGCTGGATTATGCATACAACTAAACTTCTATTATCTCAGTTTTGAAATATACGTATGTACTAAACAACAGATTGGTTGTCTGTAAAGTCGGTTTACGGACGATAGTTTGTGACAACGTCATAACAAAACATTTATGAAATAATTGCATACTTTTATGAATAAAATTGAATAATTTTTATTGAATTATCACTATTTTGTTTAGATACAAAGAAGGAGTGAAATGAAATCTACAATTTAATTAATAAATTTACTTTAAATTTGCACTCAAAAATTCAAATATGTTTATTACTTTAACGAACAGATTATTTTAACTATAACTTTTATACATGTTTGCTATTTAACTTCTTCCAATCTGTGTTATTCTGTTAAGGACAGGACGATGATAGGAAAAGTAAGAAACGAATGGGAGTGTTTCAAGTTTAATGTGCCTCGAAAAAGTCAAATCGATGGTTGTTCCAATCGAGTGGAAGAGAGATAGATGCGGCGCAAGCGTACAATGAGCGTAACGGGACACAACGTAACGGGACACAACGTAACGGGACACAGCGTAACGGGACAGCGTGCGTTACGGGACAGTGTGCATTACGGGACGACTTTTTTTGGTGCGTGCAGCCAGCGTTCATCGATTTATTAGGGGTTGTCACGTCAAAACAACAAAATGGTGGCTGAAGCTGTAAACACGCAAGGCTTCCAACTACTAGCGTTGGTAGCCGCTCTTGTGTGGGCATTCCCAAGGTGTGGCGTGATGGGCCGTCAACCAGTCACTGGAAAAAAGAAAAGAACCACTTAAAGAGTAACTGCAATAAACATTAATATCCACTTAGTAATTTTTCACGGTCTTATCCCAAGGTCGTAAACTAGGCAGTCACATTGGTTGGGTGCTCGTTGAGAGTTTATCTTGCATCTGCCATCTACCCGACACTTCTCAATGCATTGCACTTCAGGTGCTATGCGACCCCCAAGGTTACATATTAGGTTTACGAACTTATATCAGTTACGAAGTCAGTAGGCAGTTAAAAAGATATTTGCGCTACTTGTAGAACGCTGAAAAAAAAAAGTTCATCTGTGTGTTCAAGGAACACACAACTCTCAAAAAGCCCATGTAGTTAAAAAATTAAACAATTTTCAATCAAGTGTGATTACGACAGTTTTATTTTGCTAGAAAATGTTCAAGGTGTTAAGAAATTAGTGGAGATAGATTCAATGAGTGGCCGTTAATGCAAAAACAAAAGTCTTTCATTACTCGCCAGAGATGTGCAACATCTAACCTAGGTAACGAGCAATTCCATGTGTTCTCAAGTCGCAAATAACACTTACTATACGAAAATCGTACACAAAATTCAACGTAGAGTTTTTTTTAAAAAAATCCAAGCGTGATAAATATAGGAAAATTGTGTTTTCAACTACAAATCTTGACGAGAATAACATTTAATTTATTCACCCGCCGCTAGAATTCGCTGCCGGAGCAGCTAAGTCGACTATCGAATTATTCTTTTTGCAGAGCGATTGATAGAGACCGGAAAAAATTCGCGGATTCATTTCACGACAGCCTAAAATTCATATTGTTATACCTCAGTGCTGCCTCTGCTATTGGCTCACAACTCACCTGGACATCTCCGGGCCAGTGAGAAACTCTCAACCGAAGCTGTGTCGAATCACAGGCCGCTACATTGGGACACCTTCACAAGACAGCAGCCAATGAGAGGGTGAAATTTGACCGAGTGTACGTAGAACTATAAAGTTCATCCTAGAGGTCATTGAAACCGCAAATTTTTCCGGTCCCTAGTGATTGATATTGAATACTTGTCTATATAATTAAAAACATTTATTTATTGTAAATAATAATAGTGATATAAATTTTTACAAAATTTTCATGTATATTTACATAAGGGAGTTTATGTTCAGGTATGTATAATTTATTTGAATATTAAATTATTACATTTTTTTAAATAAATAATAACAATTAATAAATAAGAATATTTATTCAACATATATTTTGTCATTATTAATTAAAACTCATTTCAATTATTTTATTAAATTAAATAATTAATTTTACACATGTGTTGGTATTTATATTTAATACTTAGCATTTATTCAAAATTGAATACTATTGTGTTTAATATTTCCCAACCGTTCTTATAATATCACTCCAGTACTTTTATTATTTTATTTCTATTAATTATCTGCATGCAAAATTAAATTTTTATTATTATAAGTAAGTATAACTTCTAATGCGCGTATTTAAATAAGTACAATCACCCATTTTTTCATAGTGATGTCCGTGTGCCCTTGTATAATCATGTATTTGTTTTTCATGTTTGTCCTTGTCTTTCTGTAATGATTATGTGTGTATTAATGCATTATTTTTAAGTAACTGCCTATTAAACGTTTTAACTGTTGTTAGGTACAGGAATTCCGAATAAATAAATAATTAAATAAATTATTTTCACCATTGTCAATTTTACCGTACAAGTGTTATCACACAGTGGTATCGGATATGTTAAAATATCATTTAAAAAAAAATACAAATGTGTAGACGTAAAGGTAAAACAGTAATACCAATACCGTATGCAGGCAAAAAAGAGGAAACAGTTTACACAGATAAAATTAAAAACTGTAATACAGGTACAAACATAGCCTTCAGATGTAAAATTAATAAAAATAAACACCACTGCAGGTGTACAGAACATATGCTAATTTATTTATACTAAAAACTTTAAAAAATAAATGAAAAGGTAAGAAAGTGATTTTAACTAACAAGGTTTTACAGTAGGAAATTCAGGACGTATTGAGATATTCTGCTGTGGAGTAATAAGATACAGCGGTAACGTGCGTGTTGTGTTCTCGAATCTCAAACATTCTTTCAACGATTGTTTCGTGAACTTGATAAGTCAGTCACATGGGGTGCCATGCGTTACGTTATCATGTACCGTAGACGCTGCAGACGGATGGTGAGACGGAATATCTTCCGCTTCTGTGATCCGTTTTCGTCCTTTTACGACTTGTGCGTCACCGCGGAACGGGATTTGGTGGGATGGTTGCAATGGCCCGCGCTCCACACTGCTCGATAGCATCTGTGAGATGCTGATACCGCAACCGAGCGACGTAGACGAACGGCCAGGGAATCCTTAACTCGATTCGCCTGACATGCAGGAGCGCGCGTCACGGAACGTCTGGCCGTGAATACTTCAACTCCTACTGCCTTAAAAGCTGAGGCAGTCCCATTGGCCAGACGCCAAGTGTCACTCACCCAGACAGTACGCCCTGTGCCGACAACTAGTTGATTTCCAGGCTCATTGTAATGTTTTTTTTTGACGTGACAACGTCTAATAAATCGATGAACGCCGGCTGCACGCACGAAAAAGGATGACTCATTGTCCCGTTAACGCACATCGTCCCGTTACGCTGTGACCCGTTATGTTCATTGTAAGCTTGCGCCGCATCTCTCTCTTCCACTTGATTGGAACAACCATCGATTTGACTTTTTCGAGGCACATTAAACTTGAAACACTCCCATTCGTTTCCTACTTTTCCTATCATCGTCCTATCCTTAACAGAATAACACAGATTGGAAGAAGTTAAATAGCAAACATGTATAAAACATGTTTAATCTCTTCGTTAAAGTAATAAACATATTTGAATTAATGAGTGGAAATAAAAGTAAATATATCAATTAAATTGTAGATTTCTTTTCACCCCTTCTTTTTATCCATACAAAATAGTGATAATTCAATAAAAATAATTCAATTTTATTTATAAAGGTATCAATCATTTCATCAGTGTTTTGTTATGACGTTGTCACGTTAAACTATCGTCCGTAAACCGACTTTACAGACATTCCATTTCTTTTTTGAGACTAAGAATGTTTTAAAGAACATTTGGATTATGCCTTTCGTAAGGTTACATTAAATATTTTTTTTTGTATACACACATAGTTTGTGTGTTTTTTTTTTCATTTTTTTTCCCGGCCGGCCGTCCCATATTGTTTGTAGCTTTGATTGTGATCAGCTAGTAATCATAATTTATTCCAACACACAAAAAAATAACACTAATGAACTCATGTCACTTCGTTGTTTAGCTTTAAAATGTGTCGCCATTAATAAACCACAGACAAACTGGAAAGGGCGTATTCTTTTGTTTTCATTCTGGTGCTAATTCCCTGAAGCCAAATCTATAAACAGGACTTTGTTTGTAAAAATAATATTTTTTTATGGTTTAGGATGTGACCAAGCCACTTAAACAACGATTCGCAATAACTTTACAGCATAAGTTTGTACCTGTTTAACTAAACTTGACACAAACTGACCCCCTCCCCCCTATTTTACACGCTGTTTACTAAAATACTTTTATAACATACTCAATATATACCTATATTCACGAATACACATATAAAATTATATACTCATGAATCACAAATACGCATATATATATACACACATATATGTATATATGTGTATAAGTGTATGTAAGTGTATATGTGTATACGCATACACTTACATATACATACATAAACATATACA
This sequence comes from Bacillus rossius redtenbacheri, assembly GCF_032445375.1. Classification (NCBI taxonomy): domain Eukaryota; kingdom Metazoa; phylum Arthropoda; class Insecta; order Phasmatodea; family Bacillidae; genus Bacillus; species Bacillus rossius. The sequence goes on along the minus strand of NC_086334.1, from coordinate 18,946,071 downwards.
CACATATATATTCATTTACACTTATATTAAGAAGGGTTCCGAACCTTTGTGTCAGCCGTCCATAGAGGATGACTTGATTTGTCTTTACCTGAATTTCAGTAGCTCTCTACATGGGCGAAATTCTGTAGGATTTTCGAGGGGGGGATAACATTTATTATTCCCATTTGACAGTTAAGATTTTGCAAGAGCAAGCAGGCCCCCTCAAGAGTTTCGAATCCAGGGGGCAGTCCCTCAGGGGGGGGGGGGGATTTGTAGGGCCTCCTCCCCATTACCTAACTTTAAAATTTTAGAACCCCACTATTAAAAAATTCTTATGACTGTAAGCGTTACCATGGCCATAGCTGTGAATAATGTAATCTGCAATTATTGCATAACATTTAAGGTTTCTGAAGAATTATCTTAGCGGTAGACTTGTAATTCTTGTCGTAACAGGGTACACACATTTATTAAAAATTATTATTTAATATTGTTTTTAATAAACCTTCTTGAAAACGAACTAAAAAGTATAAAATAATTTATACGCCCACGTGACTAAATATTATATTGCATTAAATTATTGTGCGAGTTTACTCTCCATGTACTCCTTACTATTATCTATTACATACGCCCCACATGTTTCGTTTTAAATCTTAAAAGAATTTTCGTAGCTTTGAAGAATTCAATCTCAAATTTTCAGGAAAATCTGTAGTTCTGTAAGGGGTTAGGAATCTGTATGGGGCTCGGAAAAAATATTTTACAAATTTTACTAAATTATTAAGATTAAATGTTTTAAATTTTTTATGTTATTAATTTCTGCTTATTAGTCTTGTATGTGTGAAATTTTGCGATAAATTTTAAACTTCTTGGCTGGAGATTCGGTGATGTTGGCACCGCTTGGGAGTGCTGTGTAATGCATCCCGCAACACTGTACTGTTCTGCTGGTAGCCTAACGCCACGAAATCGGGGGCATTTGAAAGAAGTAAAACTTCTTTGGCAATTCAAATCTCAACTCGTAAGAAGACAAGTTTCTAAATAAACATTAACTAACAAAATTATTACTCACTTCAAACCAAAAGCTCAGAATATCAATAATTATTGATCAATCAATATTGATAAATCAACAATAAACAAAACTCACAGTTGAAATACACCATAAAGAAAATTTGTTTAGTAAATATCAAGCCTGGGATTGATTATAATAAATTAGATTTTAATTTAATTTTATATTATGTATACGTTAGATGTGATCGAGAATTCTAATAGACTGATTTATAGTTCTGCAAAATCTCCTTATCACTGAGTTATATTACAAAAGATTCTACCAATAGGCTCAATAGACATACTGCAGTAATGTATATGCATAGATAATGTTTTGACGCCGAAAAAAATTAACAATGCTTAACAAGTCCACCTCTCCGTGACGCATAAACTAAAATGAACGGACCTACCTCACGGCAATTCTTTACACTATAACCATATTGCCACAAAGCAAAATTAAATAATATTAATACAACACGAACGGGATTTGTTTAATCCGTTTTAAACTATCATATTCTTAGTTGGAATGAACACGCTTATTGGCTCATAATTGTAGTACGGTATGGGATTAAGTTAATAAAATAATAATTCGTGACAAACACATTGTCAAACTAAAGCGAAAAACGCATTATAGAATAAGAAAAAAAAATTCGGTAACACAGCTAAACCAATATTCATATAGCACTGTCAAACAATACTGATTCACACAAGTAATTAAAATAATACGTCCTTGAAGACCATTTTCTTGCGAATTTGGCCCGTGGCGCGGTGCAGCACCGTGATCACACATTTCCGTTCCATGCGGCTTCCGTCACATTCACGAGATTACTTCTACCAAATGACGTATACCAAGAGCTAAGATCTTAACAAAACATTTACAAACTCTACAGGGAGATTTAGACCCACCCCCCAAATCCCTCACCAAATCCCCACACTCATTTCCCTTGCTTATCTCCGTCCATTGCTTGCGCGCACGAAAACGTATTGTTTCTTGTCCGAATCACCCTGATGCAAGATAAAACCTTAGCAACTAGTTTTTTTAAGGATCAGTTAGTAAAATTACAAAAAAATAAAATGCATAGTGGTGTGGAGCACAATGTACCGCGAGAGAGCTGACCACTAGGCTTCAGCGCGCTTGTCCGTGTGCGCAGCTACGGTCTGCTGGGGGCGAGCGGCTGCGGCAAGACGACTCTGCTGAGCTGCGTGGTCGGGCGTCGACGCCTGGACTCCGGCCAAGTGACGGTGCTGGGCGTCGCCCCGGGCACCAGCGGCAGTGGCGTGCCTGGCAGGAGGGTCGGCTACATGCCGCAGGTAACTACCTCTCTCTCCTCTCTAGACTTGCCCTGTTCATCTGGTTCCCATGATAACACACGGTTGGCAGCAGCGGCAGTGGCGTGCCTGGCAGGAGGGTCGGCTACATGCAGCAGGTAACTACCTCCCTCTCCTCTCTAGACCTGCCCTGTTCATCTTGTTCCCATGATAACCCACAGATGGCAGCAGCGGCAGTGGCGTGCCTGGCAGGAGGGTCGGCTACATGCCGCAGGTAACTACCTCCCTCTCCTCTCTATACTTGCCCTGTTCATCTGGTTCCCATGATAACACACAGATGGCACCAGCGGCAGTGGCGTGCCTGGCAGGAGGGTCGGCTACATGCCGCAGGTAACTACCTCTCTCTCCTCTCTAGACCTGAACTGTCCATCTGGTTCCCATGATAACACACAGATGGCAGCAGCGGCAGTGGCGTGCCTGGCAGGAGGGTCGGCTACATGCCGCAGGTAACTACCTCCCTCTCCTCTCTAGACCTGCCCTGTCCATCTGGTTCCCATGATAACACACAGATGGCAGCAGCGGCAGTGGCGTGCCTGGCAGGAGGGTCGGCTACATGCAGCAGGTAACTACCTCCCTCTCCTCTCTAGACCTGCCCTGTCCAACTGGTTCCCATGATAACACACAGATGGCAGCAGCGGCAGTGGCGTGCCTGGCAGGAGGGTCGGCTACATGCAGCAGGTAACTACCTCCCTCTCCTCTCTAGACCTGCCCTGTCCATCTGGTTCCCATGATAACACACAGATGGCAGCAGCGGCAGTGGCGTGCCTGGCAGGAGGGTCGGCTACATGCAGCAGGTAACTACCTCCCTCTCCTCTCTAGACCTGCCCTGTCCATCTGGTTCCCATGATAACACACAGATGGCAGCAGCGGCAGTGGCGTGCCTGGCAGGAGGGTCGGCTACATGCAGCAGGTAACTACCTCCCTCTCCTCTCTAGACCTGCCCTGTCCATCTGGTTCCCATGATAACACACAGATGGCAGCAGCGGCAGTGGCGTGCCTGGCAGGAGGGTCGGCTACATGCAGCAGGTAACTACCTCCCTCTCCTCTCTAGACCTGCCCTGTCCATCTGGTTCCCATGATAACACACAGATGGCAGCAGCGGCAGTGGCGTGCCTGGCAGGAGGGTCGGCTACATGCCGCAGGTAACTACCTCCCTCTCCTCTCTAGACCTGCCCTGTCCATCTGGTTCCCATGATAACACACAGATGGCAGCAGCGGCAGTGGCGTGCCTGGCAGGAGGGTCGGCTACATGCCGCAGGTAACTACCTACCTCTCCTCTCTAGACCTGCCCTGTTAATCTGGTTCCCATGATAACACACAGATGGCAGCAGTGGCAGTGGCGTGCCTGGCAGGAGGGTCGTCTACATGCCGCAGGTAACAACCTTCCTCTCCTCTCAAGACCTACCCTGTTCATCTGGTTCCCATGATAACACACAGATGGCAGCAGCGGCAGTGGCGTGCCTGGCAGGAGGGTCGGCTACATGCCGCAGGTAACTACCTCCCTCTCCTCTCTAGACCTGCCCTGTTCATCTTGTTCCCATGATAACACACGGTTGGCAGCAGTGGCAGTGGCGTGCCTGGCAGGAGGGTCGGCTACATGCCGCAGGTAACTACCTCCCTCTCCTCTCTAGACCTACCCTGTTCATCTGGTTCCCATGATAACCCACAGATGGCAGCAGCGGCAGTGGCGTGCCTGGCAGGAGGGTTGTCTACATGCCGCAGGTCACTACCTCCCTCTCCTCTCTAGACCTGCCCTGTCCATCTGGTTCCCATGATAACACACAGATGGCAGCAGCGGCAGTGGCGTGCCTGGCAGGAGGGTCGGCTACATGCCGCAGGTAACTACCTCCCTCTCCTCTCTAGACCTGCCCTGTTCATCTTGTTCCCATGATAACCCACAGATGGCAGCAGCGGCAGTGGCGTGCCTGGCAGGAGGGTTGTCTACATGCCGCAGGTAACTACCTCCCTCTCCTCTCTAGACCTGCCCTGTTCATCTTGTTCCCATGATAACACACGGTTGGCAGCAGCGGCAGTGGCGTGCCTGGCAGGAGGGTTGTCTACATGCCGCAGGTAACTACCTCCCTCTCCTCTAGACCTGCCTTGTTCATCTGGTTCCCATGATAACACACAGATGGCAGCAGCGGCAGTGGCGTGCCTGGCAGGAGGGTTGTCTACATGCCGCAGGTAACTACCTCCCTCTCCTCTCTAGACCTGCCCTGTTCATCTGGTTCCCATGATAACACACGGTTGGCAGCAGCGGCAGTGGCGTGCCTGGCAGGAGGGTCGGCTACATGCCGCAGGTAACTACCTCCCTCTCCTCTCCTCTCTAGACCTGCCCTGTTCATCTGGTTCCCATGATAACCCACAGATGGCAGCAGCGGCAGTGGCGTGCCTGGCAGGAGGGTTGTCTACATGCCGCAGGTAACTACCTCCCTCTCCTCTCTAGACCTGCCCTGTTCATCTTGTTCCCATGATAACACACGGTTGGCAGCAGCGGCAGTGGCGTGCCTGGCAGGAGGGTCGGCTACATGCCGCAGGTAACTACCTCCTTCTCCTCTCTAGACCTGCCCTGTTCATCTGGTTCCCATGATAACACACAGATGGCAGCAGCGGCAGTGGCGTGCCTGGCAGGAGGGTCGGCTACATGCCGCAGGTAGCTACCTCTCTCTCCTCTCTAGACTCGCCCTGTTCATCTGGTTCCCATGATAACACACAGATGGCAGCAGCGACAGTGGCGTGCCTGGCAGGAGGGTCGGCTACATGCTGCAGGTAACTACCTGCCTCTCCTCTCTAGACCTGCCTTGTTCATCTGGTTCCCATTATTACACACAGATGGCAGCAGCGGCAGTGGCGTGCCTGGCAGGAGGGTCGGCTACATGCCGCAGGTAGCTACCTCTCTCTCCTCTCTAGACTTGCCCTGTTCATCTGGTTCCCATGATAACACACAGATGGCAGCAGCGACAGTGGCGTGCCTGGCAGGAGGGTCGGCTACATGCCGCAGGTAGCTACCTCTCTCTCCTCTCTAGACTTGCCCTGTTCATCTGGTTCCCATGATAAAACACAGATGGAAGCAGCGGCAGTTGCGTGCCTGGCAGGAGGGTCGGCTACATGCCGCAAGTAACTACCTCCCTCTCCTCTCTAGACTTGCCCTGTTCATCTGGTTCCCATGATAACACACAGATGGCACCAGCGGCAGTGGCGTGCCTGGCAGGAGGGTCGGCTACATGCCGCAAGTAACTACCTCCCTCTCCTCTCTAGACTTGCCCTGTTCATCTGGTTCCCATGATAACACACAGATGGCAGCAGCGGCAGTGGCGTGCCTGGCAGGTGGGTCGGCTACATGCCGCAGGTAACTACACCTCCATCTCTTCTAAACACGTGTTCTATCTATTTTCACTGTTCTAACAATTATTTTTAAATTAGATTCTGAAACAGAACTATTAATCCGCCTTACGTGAGTTTATTAAATGCTCTTCGTAAACATACATTTTTTTCTTCAATTCGCGTGGCTGAATCTGAAGCTCTGGGCTCCGTTCAGTGTGCCCATGTGGGAGGGCGCCTAGAACCGTTGATGGGATTGGCTAGTCCCGCCCTCCTGGTCTGCGCAGGACTTGGCGCTGCACCCCGGCTTCACCGTCAGGGAGACGCTGCACTTCTTCGGCCGCGTGTTCAACATGAGCGCCGAGCAGGTGGAGAAGAAGCTGAAGTTCCTCCTGGAGATGCTGGACCTGCCCGCCGCGGACAAGATGGTCCGCCACCTCAGGTCCGTGCGTCCGTGCGTCCGTGTGTCCGTGTGTCCGTGTGTCCGTGAGCTTGACGTCTCGTCCGCACACCGCGAGACCATGCTCTATAGTGAGCAACGCCAGGGGCGGAGCCAGGGTTTGGGGTTAGGGGTTCAACCCCCCCCCCTTTAGCACCAAATCTTTAATTAATTTCTTATTCATTACTCAAACAAATTTCATATTAAAATTAATAACATTTTTACCATTACAATATTTAAATTTAAGTACCGAGAACTGCTAAAATAGCACTATTTTTCACCTTAAAATCCAAAATTTCCCGGGGGAGGACCCCTGGACCCCCGGACCCCCGGACCCCCCGTTTTAAAGGGGGGGGCAATACTTCTTAACACCCCCCATACACAAATTCTGGCTACGCCACTGGAGCAAATACACCAGTATTTGCCGTGGAGTGACTGAGGGAGGTCGTCGGAACACAGACATCAGGTTGACTGGTCCGCGGTTCGAAACCGTGTCCTCTCGAACATGAACGTACCTTTGGGTCTTTGGATTGTGTATCGGTCCTTAAGTTTCAAAGGGGGTAGTATTCTAAATTATATTGCTTTTAGAATTTAGATTTTTTGCACATGAAATTAAATCATTTCATATAATATAAACAATATTAATGGTTTGTAAAATGTATTTTTTCCACCTACTAAACAAGTAATCCTTACTGAATGATCTTTTTGAACTCCAAGTCAATTATTTTTGTCATTCCTATAATTTACTGGAAGCATTAAATCATAGTATACATTCTTGGATTAAATATTTATTGTTTCACGGAAACCCTTTTTTTATTTATTTAATGAAACGATTAATTCAAAACTTTACCACAATATATGAATTTTTCATTAAGTTCGTAAAAATAAATTTAAAAAGTAATTGGTTATTAATAACTGAACCTTTTGTAAATAATTAATTACAGTTGTATTATAAATTTATTTTAAATCTTTTGACAAAATATGAAATATTATGAGCAATATAATTTAGCCACTCTGGTTAGAATTTGGATAGCAAAAAAATAAAACCGCAGTTATGGAATGCCAGAATTTTAATAGCTTGATAGGATCTCACTAGGAAGAATTGTAAAATAGGCCATGATGAAGTGAGTGCTGTTAAACAAATATGTCAATATCACACCAGAAAGGAATCAGCGTTGATAACCTTCGTTATTACCAACATATATGGGTCGGAGAAGGGCGGGGGGTGGGGGGGGGGGAGTTGGTATTCTCATTTTGACTTAAATTACCTAGCATGGCAAAAATTGCAGACACGCACTCCATCACTCCTTACCCACATGCTCTGGAATGCGTGTCCATTGTCTTGCCAGTTCGCCATCTCGCTCCACACTGACGGCAGTGTCTAGCAGATCCTTGACTCGCAGCGCTGGTTTGAGAACTGTCGCTGAGTTGCACTTACACTGAGACAGACTCCCTGCAGGAATGCACGACGGAACTCCACGAGGTTTACTGCTCGTTCTACAGTTCTTTATACGTGACGATACCGCTCCCCCTTTTAGTCATGTCAGTTATGTAAGGTTAATTTTATAATGTACCGTAACGTGATAAATGTAAACGAGTGATTCTTATTCACCATGTAAAATAACTAAAACACGTATGTCTTGCTTTGATTAACCCTCATATCTCGTCATCATTTCTAACCAAGCTTACCCATAAGAGATGATTTCGTTGCCAGAATATTCTTGTTCTTCTAGTAGGGCTATACACGATTCGCTGTACTTTACTGATAACTGGTAATTACTGGCTTTTGGTCGCAGACTGGCGTGTAAAACATTCTGCAGTCCAATCATTAACTCCACGAAAAGTATAAAGTTTTATGCGACGAAATAACTCTGCGAAATTTCCTTGTATTTAACGACGGGCCCTTGGAAACTTTCTGTGGGGTGAACTGTTATTCAGGTTGTGTAATTGTACTCGGGACGGTGACATATAAAATTAAGTCCAGCCTTCGTCTAGGTCAATGATTCAGTTAGAGGTCCAAGAATAATTCTTCATGCCCTATCAGCAGTCTGTCGTTTGAACTGCGTCGAGAATATCCTCAGGAACAAGACTGTACAGTATGATCATAAAATAATACCCCAGTTATAAATTTTAAATTAAATCAAAGAGTAACTCAAAACAGTTTTAGATAAGCGCATGAGCGAGTAGCTACTGTTTTGTTGTTTTCTCGTTTGCAGCACCACCTATGTTCAAAGAAGGGCACTTTCCTCAATTAGTAGAGAGTGAACCTGCAAACTTTGTTTGGCAACAGGATGGAGACCCTCCCCATTGGACGTCGAAGTCCCTGACCGTTGGATTGGTCGAAATGGTTGAGACGACAGAGTTATTTTTCGCTGGCCTCCATGTTCACTTGACATAACGCCATGCCTTTTTTTCGCCTGTAGCACTTTCAGCAAGTCGTTTAGTCATGGAGTCGTTTTTCTTTGTCTTGCTGAGTGTAGACCTGGATGTGTTTGATTTGAATGATATGCAGTTACAGGCAATTACTTCACTAGAAGGTTTGGCTTCAGAAGACTTGGGCTAAGCCTGATGTTAATGCAAGACGGCAATGCGACGAACAGATGGACCGAACGAGGCTTGGAGTGTGCGAACAAACTGCTCTTCAGAGCCGAGTGTGATACAAGTGGCTGAGGGCATTGCCCTGGAAGAACTCTAAACTTGAACACGAAAAAAATACCCCCTCGATTGCCAGAAATTCCCAACACACCGTCTCTTGGGAACAAATTTCCTCCTCCCCCTCCTCACATAAATTATTGTAATCACAACGTCCAGAGCTCCGTGACGAGAACACAGGTAGAGAAATTCATTGTGCCCGAACCCACGAAAGAATCATTGCTAGTGCTTGTTACTTGTACCGGTTTTCACTGCACTATGAGTTAACATAAATATTCACAATACCCTAACACAACGTTATGGAAAGTGCACCTGCTTGATTATGTTAAGTCGTGCGTCAAGTGTCCGCAGACCATTTAAGAGGCATTAGGCCCCGCCATCTTAGATTTTTCCACGCTTTTGTTATAATTCTAATTTTGAACTATTACCAAAAATTATCTCTCGGTACTTTTATACTTTGTTGCGACCACACATTTTCTAACTTATACATAGGCTTTTAAATCCAATACTTTAATGATTGATATTGAATACTGATGTTTAAATTAAAATACTTTATTTTTTGTAAATATTAGTGATAGAAATCGTGTTTGTAAACGTTTTAAAGTGTAATTTCAATTGTATTTATAAAAGTGTGGTTATCTTACATGATTATTTGATAAATTTTTATATTCGAATAAACATTCAGCATATTTATTGATTTTTATTATTAATTAAATTTTCTAGATTATTTTACTAAATTAAATTATTAATTTTATACAGGTACTTTTATGGAAATTTGATACTGAGTATTTATTAACTAATTAAATTCTATTGGCTTTATACTTTACAATCGTACTTAAAAAAACACAACAAACTTTTTAATTTTTTATTTCTATTTATTTTTTACATGAAAAATCAAAGTAAGTTTTTTAATACACCAAGTAAGTATAACTTCTAACGTGTGCACATAAGTACAAGCACCCATTTTATTTTAAATTATATCACCTTCCTATAATCTGCCATTGATTACCTAGTGGAGGATCGAAACTACAACATTCTGATTATTTGTTAAGCATTAGTCTAGCTGTGGGTGACATGGTGGGCTGTGTGGTTGCAGCAGCGGCCAGCAGAGGCGCGGTTGATGTAAACATAACAGCTGCAGGCAGGCGGGTGTCTAGTTGTATGTGGCATGGTTGGCTGTGTGGTTGCAGCAGTGGCCATCAGAGGTGAGGCTGGTTGGATAAAGCAGCTGCAGGCAGGCGGGTGTCTAGTTGTATGTGGCATGGTTGGCTGTGTGGTTGCAGCAGTGGCCATCAGAGGTGAGGCTGTTTGGATAAAGCAGCTGCAGGCAGGCGGGTTTCTAGTTGTTTGTGGCATGGTTGGCTGTGTGGTTGCAGCAGTGGCCATCAGAGGTGAGGTTGGTTGGATACAGCAGCTGCAGGTAGGCGGGTGTTTAGCTGTGTGTGACATGGTGGGCTGTGTGGTTGCAGCAGTGGCCATCGGAGGTGAGGATGGTTGGATACAGCAGCTGCAGGCAGGCGGGTGTCTAGTTGTATGTGGCATGGTTGGCTGTGTGGTTGCAGCAGTGGCCATCAGAGGTGAGGCTGTTTGGATAAAGCAGCTGCAGGCAGGTGGGTGTCTAGTTGTATGTGGCATGGTTGGCTGTGTGGTTGCAGCAGTGGCCAATTGAGGTGAGGCTGGTTGGATAAAGCAGCTGCAGGCAGGTGGATGTCTAGTTGTGTGTGGCATGGTTGGCTGTGTGGTTGCAGCAGTGGCCATCGGAGGTGAGGCTGGTTGGATACAGCAGCTGCAGGTAGGCGACTGTCTAGCTGTGTGCGACATGGTGGGCTGTGTGGTTGCAGCAGTGGCCATCGGAGGTGAGGATGGTTGGATACAGCAGCTGCAGGTAGGCGGGTGTCTAGCTGTGTGCGACATGGTGGGCTGTGTGGTTGCAGCAGTGGCCATCGGAGGTGAGGATGGTTGGATACAGCAGCTGCAGGTAGGCGGGTGTCTAGCTGTGTGCGACATGGTGGGCTGTGTGGTTGCAGCAGTGGCCATCGGAGGTGAGGATGGTTGGATACAGCAGCTGCAGGTAGGCGGGTGTCTAGCTGTGTGCGACATGGTGGGCTGTGTGGTTGCAGCAGTGGCCATCGGAGGTGAGGATGGTTGGATACAGCAGCTGCAGGCAGGCGGGTGTCTAGTTGTGTGTGGCGTGGTTGGCTGTGTGGTTGCAGCAGAGACGAGCAGAGGCACTGGTGATGTAAACACAACAGATGTAGGTAGGCGGGTGTCTAGTTGTGTGTGGCATGGTGGGCTGTGTGGTTGCAGTGGCGGCCAGCAGAGGCGCGTGTCGTTCATGGTGGCGCTGCTGCACGACCCGGAGCTGTTGATCCTGGACGAGCCGACGGTGGGTATGGACCCGGTGCTGCGGCAGGTCATCTGGGAGCACCTGCGCTGCGTCGCGGACCGCTACCACACCACCATCATCATCACCACGCACTACATAGAGGAGGCTCGCCACGCGCACAGGGTTGGCATCCCTACCCCCCACCCCCCTCCCTCTCGGCAAACACACTGCACAGCTCCGTGAGTGGCGTTGTTGCCATGTCAGGCCAAGATGCATGCCCGCCATGAACAACGTATCTGTTTAATACACATGGTACCATCTTTATGACAAAGTAAATAACATTCATTTATCTTAGTAATATTTTATATTATACATATTTTTGGAGAAATAAACTAACAGCACCTACAATTTAAAAAAAAACATTAATACCAGAATTTATGATATGTATCGTTTAACAATTTATTTCACCTTTAGCCACTAGGTTATGTTTCACACTCTTGCCCGTGTATTGATCTGTTGGGTATGTTTAGTTTTCATACATGTGTTTGCTCTAAAATCCTATTTTATTTTAAAACTGTCAGATTTCAAATAATTACGGGAATTTCAACGAATAATTTTAAAGCAATGGTATATTAGTGGTGCCTGTTAACGACAACTGGTACTATTCGAAAAAATAACACAATATAATTATATTTAAGAAAGCAATAAAATAGTTAACTAGTCAGATATATAAGCCTCTATGAACGTCATAGTTTAAAATAGTGCTTTCTTTTTATAAATTGTTTTCAAAATATCTAATGTCATGAATTTAAATCACTGTTCAAATACGCATTACTTGTAAATATTTGGCAGCCATCCCTTTCTGGAGATTAAAAATTCCCCTAAAATGAACGAAACGTCTTTCGTAGTTCCAACTACGCCGAGATCTAACTTGCAAGCTCACTTGGAAACAGGATAAACAAGCATGTGCACGTGAGAAGAGAGTTTAGGGTGTAGGCGGGACAAGTTGTTGCGAGTTCAGTTTGAAAGTAATTGACCATGTAATTTTCCTAATACCTGCGGATGATTTGTAGCCCTCTCTCTGCATTCTTCGTAAATTTAAGGATAAAACTTTTGACAGTTGTGGTGATGGTTCGTTTTCTCAACAAGTGTTTTAACACAGCAAGATAATTTATGTGAGCTAAGTTTGAAGGTAATTGAACCTGTTAATCTCCGTAAGATCTGTGGATGATTGGTAGCCCTCTGCATTTTTCGTAAATTTAAGGATAAAACTTTTGACAGTTGTAGTGATGGTTCGTGTTCTCAACAAGTGTTTTTTAACACAGTAAGATAGTTGATGTGAGTTAAGTTTGAAGGTAATTGAACCCGCGAATTTCCGAGAAGATCTGCGGATGATCTGTGGCCTGCAAAGTTCTTCGTAAATTTAAGGATAAAACTTTGGACAGTTGTAGTGATGGCTCGTGTTCTCAACAAGTGTTTTAACACAAGTAAGATAGTGGACGTGAGTTAAGTTTGAAGGTGATTGAACCCGCAAATTTCCGAGAAGATCTGCGGATGATCTGTGGCCTGCAGTGTTCTTCGTAAATTTAAGGATAACACTTCTGACAGTTGTAGTGATGGCTCGTGTCCTCAACAAGTGCCCTAACACAATGAGATAGTTGACGCGAGGTAAGTTTGAAGGTGACTGAACCCGCGAGTGTGCGAGAGGATCCGCGGATGGACCGCGGGTTGGAGGATGCAACTCGCGGTGACGGGTGTTGCAGATAGGCCTGATGCGCAGCGGCCACCTGCTGGACGAGGACTGCCCGGGCCGCCTGCTGGCCAAGTACGGCTGCCCCAGCCTGGAGCAGGTGTTCCTGCAGCTCAGCGAGAAGCAGGAGCGGGGCCTGGCCGCGGTCAGTGTGAGCTCTCCGCCCAGGCGCGCGTGTCTGTGTATCTATGACTCTAGGGCAGTTGGCAGGTCTCAGCGGCGAAGGTGTTAGTTCCCTATTCACTCGTCTGAAAATACAGTTTATTTATTTATTTTTTTGAACGAAATCCGGAAGCAGAACTACTCATTCCAACCTCGGGTTTGTAAACTTATTATTTTTGACGTGACAACGTCTAATAAATCTATGAACGCCGGCTGCACGCACTAAAAAGTGTCCCGTAACGCACATTGTCCCGTTACGCTGTGTCCCGTTGCGCTCATTGTACGCTTGCGCCGCATCTATCTCTCTTCCACTCGATTGGAACAACCATCGATTTGACTTTTTCGAGGCACATCAAACTTGAAACACTCCCATTCGTTTCCTACTTTTCCTACAATCATCCTATCCTTAACAGAGTAACACAGATTGGAAGAAGTTAAATATCAAACATGTATAAAAGTTATAGTTGAAATAATCTCTTCGTTAAAGTATTTGAATTAATGAGTGCAAATAAAGGTAAATTTATCAATTAAATTGTAGACTTCATTTCACTCCTTCTTTGTATCCATACAAAATAGTGATAATTCAATAAAAATGATTCAATTTTATTCATAAGTGTATGCAATCATTTCATCAATGTTTTGTTATTACGTTGTCACGTTAAACTATCGTCCGTAAACCGACTTTACAGACAACCAATTTTTTTTTTCGTAAACAGACACCACATCGGATATCTGGAGCAGTTTTCCAAATCTTGTGGTTTAATCCTGAAGTAGTAAGTGTGTGTGTGCCCAGCCCCGCCTCGCGAACAGCTCATTAGCTTATTTGCAACTAGAAAAAACTGGAGATATAACAGAAAATAATACTTCGGACAACACCTGACCTTTTGAAGTTGGCTCGAATTTTTTTTGGTAAACATATTAGGTATAATTTCACTTTTTTCGTATAGTGCTACAGTTTTTCAAAAGCTTTTGTACGCTAAAAAGAAAATCGGATAAAACCGCAGTTTCGATCGTGAGTTTTTGAAAACTTCAGTAATGTGTTAAAATAGACTTAAGGGAACATTGTTTTCCAAATTTTTGGAATCCCCATTTAACTGAATACCCCCACCCAAATTTCTCCCGTCATCTGCCCTCCCCAGGATTCTGAACTGTGTTCGTCACTGGTCAGAGAACCCGGGTTCGACTTCCAGCTGTATTGGGAATGTTCCACTCGTGGGAAATTTCCCTCCCGGTTTTAGGATCGACTATTTCGTTGTTCCTTCACTTCCGTTCTGCGGAAGTCGGCGGGAAACCACTGCATAATCCCCTCGCCGTGAGAGTCTCAGGAGTGACCGCATCCTGAACTGAGCACAGATGCAGCATCAACACCGCCAGTGTTACAAATTACAATTTCATAATCATTCACGGAGAGATGATTTAAAGAGTCAGTGGGCGGTGATAGTTATTATGTAAACAGATTGTTTTACAAGTATACTTAATACTTGCATCTAACCTTGTATGTTAATGAGCTATAAGTCTAAGTGCGAGGGGAGCGTCAATGACATATATGTATATTACACTGCACTTACATCCTATCTGAACCACGCACTCATCATCTGATCTCGCGGCAGCTGAGAAACTAAATAGCCCGACGATCTCACGTCCCCTCCTGGGTTCGAACTCAGGCTGAGGCATGTTGTAAATCACCTACCATCATCATCATCATCATCATCATCATCATCATCATCATCATCTAAATGTGTTAATCTACATCTTAAAGTTTTTTTTAATTACATTCGATGTTCACGTCGACTATTGAGTTTAGTTACACCGTGTTGTAAACGCATTGGATTACATTAATAAGAATTGCACGCTTTCGCGACTATTGACTGAAATCTCTGGGGTCGCGAGTACTAGCCACGTCGAAGGCTGATAATCCACTGTTGTTTCGATTGAAATTGCATTCGCAATCTTCAATCTGTAAATAGCTGCTACCCTGAACTGCAATGGCAACCGAAACGACGGTGAAATATTCAACTTCGACGCGGCTAGAAGCAACTTCATCAGATTACATTTTTACTATAATTATGATGGATTTTAACGTCTCGCTTTCTGCATTAGCACTAAGTAGAAGACTGATTATGACAGTCCACAGTTCCCGAAACATCACAAATGTTTTGTCATTTGTAAGCATACTAGGTCACAGAATATTTTTTTGCTTTCGTTATTTTGATCATCAGTTATCAAATTTTGGTCAAAACCCTCTCATGAATTTCTTCGTGGATTCACGTATTTTCAGTTTGCCCAATTTCATTGTTATTTCATAAGTCTTAACATACGTAATTATTGGAATAGTCGATACGTAAATCGCCTGAAGAAATCGTTGCTGCTGTTTTGCCATGCAGTTGTGTAAAGCGCTTGGCCTGCCCACTCAGGGGCACTGGGTGAAGTTGTTTAAGCTGCGTGCTGCCATCTGTGGGTACAAGACAAAATAGTTAATGTAAGGCGTCCACACAAAAAAAAACACTTTGGTGGATTATCAAACAAAAAATCAACGGCAAGATTAGTTTATAATAGCATCGCACATGCAAACATCGTTAAATGCATACGGTACATTTCAGCTCGTCACTAAACATTTATGACAAACACTATCAAGTTTGCAATTCTTATCAGCAGTTGATATATTTGTGTCTGACTAATAAGTCTTTCAAAGTCCAAAAAATTCTGTTGGCGCATTATGTTTATTTAAATCGTCATTATACCAGATTTTTGGCAATTTTAGTTTACTACATATCTACTTAATATTTTCACATAATCTCCATTCAGTTTCAAAAAACCTTTTCGCAACGCCGTATCAGTTTCTTTGACCTCTCTGCATAGAGGTTTGCCGCCTGGAAATTAAACCAGTTTACAATTGTAATTTAGGCGGTAATTTTTTTATCCACGCATCATTAATCAATCAAAATGACGTACTTTTCGTTACAAAAACGGTAGCCATCGTTTTTGAACTTGAGTCTAAGCGCTTGTACATAGGCTACACGCATTGCATAGTTGAAGTTCATTGTGCCTATGGCCGAGGCGTCCGTTCCATTCCCAGGTGACAACTTCTATGCAGAGGGGATAAAGAAACTTGTGCAGCGTTACGCAAAGTGATTGGAATCGAATGGCGATTATGTGAAAATGTGAAGTAAAGTTGCCAAAAAAATTTAGTTTCTCAATAGTTTTTTTTTTAATGACCAAACGGAGCTTACTTAACGAATAGCCCTCGCGTTTACTTAACGAATAGCCCTCGCGTTTAAATAATATTAGTCCTTCAAGATCCCACGAAATGCAGATTTCGCCAAGTGGAACACATTATCATTTACTTGTAATGCACCAAGTATAGTTCAGTTTCATGCCCAGGCATCATCACAATCAGTTTCTGGACATGTGCTTGTACGCGTAAGTCTCTCCAACCTAAACTGGGGAGTCGAAATGTCCGTAGTTAGCTCCACAGTAGGCAAACGAACTTCGCCTTTACAATTTTTCACACGTTGTCTCAAATTATCAACAAGAGTAAACCTAACTTGACACGTATCGAGAGCTAAGCTTCATACGATGAGGATTGTTTCTCGCATTTGCTCCTCTCGTGTCTTCGTGTATCATGTGCAGATATGTCGACGAGCATTACCGCTGTTATAACATGTTTCCCTGAAAACTGGAAATTTCGGGTAATTTTTTTTTTTTGCAAATTGAGGGTCAATTTTTTTGAGAGTTTAAAGTCAATTTAGGCAATGTCTAGTTCAAGATCAGTGACAAAGTTCAAGGTCATCCTTGATGTCAGCAGTGACGTCACAAAACAAGGTGGCGTCCAGGGTCAAAGTAATCCTAGATGGCGGCAGGGGTCAAGGTCAAATAGCCGTCGTAATGTGTAAAATCCAAGATGGCGCACACCGGCTCCGGCTTCAGTTTCCTGAACCCCGTGATGTAGTTACGAATTAATTTATTTCATTACGGGTATTAAAAGTTTTGTTTTTTACTATTTGATGGAATGTAGGGCCAGACCAGAAGATTTTAGTTACAGACTTAAAATAAAGCTGTGGTTTCTTTCTTTGTGTTACTAGTTAGTTACTAAAACGGATGATGCAGTTATATATATAATGTTTTATTTTGTATGTATTTGTTTATTTTATTCATTGTTTCATGCATTATTTTTGCAAGATGTGGCTGTTGCTTCCTTACAGCAGTCAGGAGCACTGGGCAAGTCCAAGAAGGGCTCTCGCGACATAACGGGAGTTACCTTCGATCTTCCTCAGCTGACAGATGACGCGGAGTCTGAATACTGGCTCTCGCAACAGGTAAAATAACACAGAGTGCAGTCAGTTACCACACGTACTCACGTAAATCGATCAGTAGCGTGTAAGCTATGATAATTAATATGAATTGAAACACTTGCATAAAGTTTCAGGAAATTACAGCGTCTTTTATTTTTTTTAATTTTGAAAGCATATTTGGACGAAATGTTTCACGCTTTTGTTTCATGACATGAAACTTCAACTATGAGTTGTAATACTTACTCAGGAAAGAATTATATAACGCTCCCGTTGTATGCTGGTAGAACAACGAAGGAAAGTTGAAGCAGATTACATTATTTAAATTTATACTTAATAGGAAACGAACAACTTCCTCAACGAGGTCGGCACTATATTAGTATTCAAATTACAAACAAGAGCCCATAGAGTATACTGTATAGGCTACATTGTTTTACATCATAACGATCGTTTATGGTTTATTAATAATATCTTTACTTCGTTAAGGAGTATAAATTATTTTAATGCAATTCTTGGAGGTCGTTATATACTGAAGCCCGAAGCCAGACACCCATAATATATTACTACTATGCATTTATTAGTTCTATATCAGTGTGAGGAGGAAAACTGAACACTTATTATTACAAATAATAAAGAATAGATCTATAAACAAGAATGTATTTAAATATACTTACATATTAGAAAAGTGATGTTTCAAAATAGCTTTAAAATGATCATACATTAGTTTATGGCTTTCAGTTAGTTGAAAAATAAATTTTAACTGGAGCAGCTACCAAAAAAACTTCAATTACTTTAACCTTGGAAATAAATTTTGAATTGTCTTTTGAGATTGTTTTTTCGATAAATTTTATTCAAAATTTATATTATAATAATAAGTTTGTTTGCCACATTCGAATTTTTTTTATTTTGTTCTGAAAATAGTGATTTAAATATCGTTCTTGTGATTAACGTAATAGCTGTTCAGTGTGATAACAATTGTGAAATATCATTAATTACGAACACTCCCGAATGTGTGAAACTGAAGTGTAGGTATGTCCTACAATTATTTATGTACAATTTACCTACAGGTGGTTTTTAACCTTGGGATGTTTCCCAATATTGAAATTGCACTTTTAAAATGTGTGCTCCTAATCATGTGCCGATTTATTCCAGTTCCCGAACGCCATATTAGAAACTGCGGTGATGCATCCGTGTTCGCTGTCCTCCATGGGGTAAACTATGATGTGCATTTCCTCAGACGTGATCCCCATTTAATGTGATAGCTTCAACAAATGCACTTTCTGGTTGGCATAGAAAAAAAAAGTGCGTGGAGTCCCTCCGCGCGGAAGAAGTGAAACTTCGTAATATGGAAATTAAAATAGGAAGGGGTAGAAATTGATTTTTAGTGAAATAATATTGTTTCTTTAAGACAAACTTTATTAACATTGCTTACAATGCATAGCAAGAATACCACGCGCATGTGCGAGGGATCTACCGACTCACTCTCTTTCTCTCTCCTACTTTCTACCTTTGTGTTTCTTTTTTCTCTCTCCCTCTTGCGTTGGAATATTGGACGCTACTCGTTGCTACCGCTCGCGCATGCGTTCGAGTGCCACGCATTCACTCTCGCTCTGTCTCTTTCTATTCCCCCCTCCCCAGGAGCGTTGAACGTTTAACGCAACAGTGCTTTCATACCCCCTCCATGGTAGCGTTAAACGTTTAACGCAACCTTGTTGGAAGTCGCATTAGAAGTTTCACTTCAAAAATCCTCATGAATGGACGACAAAGATGAATACATAAACACGTGGAGAACAAGCCAATATCGGCTGATGTCAATTGTTGGATTCTTGAACAACATAGAGAATGCTGCGGAAGGATTCAGTCGGATAAAAATGGACAGCACACACGAAAACAATGTGCTGACATCAACGAGACAGTTCCAACAAGAACCGTTTGTTCTATGACAAGCGACGTAAATTAGGGACCCATTTCACGAAAGTACGAGTTTGTAGCTAACAAGTAAAACTTTACAAACTTGTGAAAATATACTATTAAAATTGTTTAACAAAATCACACTTATAAGCTTGTAGTGACAAGTAATCTTCGTAAGTTCAAAAGTTATTTACTTATAGGCTACCTAAAAACTGTTTGAGTTTTAGTCAATTAGCTAACAAACTTGTAGCTGAAACTTTGGTCTGCTTGTAATTGTTTTACCTACCTTAAAAGGTTGGTAGGTTAGTAGGTCACAATTTACTAAAAATTATCCAATAAAAACTTGTTAGTCTAAATTTTCCCCGAACTAAGTTAAAAATACAGGTGAACTGTTATCGTAAAGAATATTTATGCCGGAACTAAACGGTAATAATTGTTACCAGTATATTAATAAATAAAGTTTTGTTACCAGATCTTGTTAGTCACAAGTGTACCAACCAATACACCTGTCACACAGCCTAAACGTTTCGTTGTTAGTGGCAGTTCTAGAAAATATCTGTGATATGCCGTTTCGTAACAACTTGGGGTTCTTAAAGTGTTGTTTACTTACAAGACGCGTACCTTTGTGAAATGGTCTTAATCAACGGCGTATCCGAGATGTTATGTTAAGTAAGTGTTCTCCGTCGCGAAGATCGTCCAAAGAACGTGTCTGCCTGCAGGACTACGCCGCCAGGGACTCCCAGAAGGTGTGCGGTCTAGCCTCGGGCGCGACGCTCAGGGCTCTGCTCTACAGGAACTTCATGACCATCAGGAGAGACCCGGCGTGAGTGCCTCCCGTGACCTTCTGCAAGTTCCTCGTCCCGACTGTCTCCCGCGCCTTGACTTGTTCGGGTCTGGGGCGTGAGTTCCTCAACCTCTGTGCGTAGCCGTTGGCCTTCAGAACTGTGCCGCGTCTGAATAACGTAAATATTCCAGGTCCTATGGGGCCCATGGGAGGTGTGGGGTCACCTCACTCCTGCCATGTAAAACAGATCCACCTCGGTGTTCTTCCAATTCAACCCACTAGGGAGCAGGTACGGAGCCCCGGTGCGCACAGGCAATAGATCTTGTGGAAACATGTCCGAGACACCCCTTGGCTGGTCAGGGAACAAGGCCCCACGCCGCAGACCTGAGAACCCTCCATCACCCAGAAAAACTGTTTCCCAAGCACAGACGTGTGCGCTACTTCGGCAGTGGGCATGCCAGATTAGGCATCCCATCCCAATCACGCTAACAGTCTTCTGAGAAGATGTTACATCCATCGCATGCACAAAAAAATTTTCAAACAAGTAAAGCAGTCTGTTTGTAATATAATTTTTTTAATATTTATCTTGTCAGATTAAGATTATTTCCGTAGTTCACACACCTGCAAAACACATATGAAACCATTTTTTTTTCCAGCCAAGTTATGGTGCCGGGCACCTATGGCACCTTATTTTGCGCACGCTTATGTTATCAAGTGTATTCCCTCTCCAGGAGAGTGCTGGAGCCCTGTGATGGCCGCGTTTACTACGTCTGCTCGTCATAAGGAACAAATTGACAATTGAAGCCAAAACGTTAGTGTTAAAGACCAACCACTCTGATAACCCATCATTATTTTCGATTAGGGCACAAGTTGTCCAGAATCTGCTGTTACCAGACAATCAAATAGTCCTTGACCTTTATGTACAGGAAAATTCTAAGTGACGAAAACGGTGATGCTCATCCACTGGGCGGCCTCACTACAGAGACCACCTTGCTTGGCTACGTCGTAGGATTATCTACTTCTTTTAATTCCCCAAAATTGTATTGTGAGCATGGCCCGCAAAGAGCCGTATGAAATGCATTGAATCAAGGTTTCATTCCTAACCAGAGATATATGGATGACTACTAACACGAACCAGTAAATTTATCTGAGTTTGATCATTACGTTCAACATTTTCCTTACACGCCCTAGAAGTATCAGTAGAAGACTGAAGTCTCTCCCTTATTGCAGGATTCATCTGAATATTCGTATGATGATAATGCTACGTTAGTTTTTTTTTTTTAAATCCGGGTCAAACAAAACAGTCTGCCGACTGCCTTTAACTTTGCCGTCAAATCTATGATTGGCGAAAGAACACTGTCGAAATTGCAGAAATGGAATTGTTTGAGGCTTTTAATATCTTGATCATGTTAATACAATAATTGACAATGATGAAACGACAATAATTGTATTTTACTCTTTATTAATATATACTTTGTATCTGGGTTAAGTTGTTAAGGAATCACCAGTGTAACATGTATTGTTTTTAAATCCTGGGTGAGTGAATCATTGACTCTTGACTGGAAAGCTGTTAAATAGCAGCATTATTTAAAGTCATTTTGAAGAAATTTTAACAAATTTACAGTAAAAATTCCAAACATTTGAAAAAAAAATCTTGAAAGTTCATGAATATGTGAGCCATTTTGTAGTTGAAAAAATGAGTCTTTTTAGAGTGCATGGACGTCAATCTCAACGAGTGGTTAACAAAAAGAAAAACTCCTATAAAAACTACAATATCGTGATGGTTTATCACACATACATAGTGATTTTGTGCGTGTGTTTTCCTAAACATCAGAGGTATCTCTGTAGTTCGTGTGAATACCCAACACGTCCAAATAAACTGGACGCTAGAAATTCGATCTTTAATTACAAGTTAAGAACACCAGAGATGGAAAAAGTCCGCAAACATTTCCTTCGCGATGTCTCGAAACTGGGAAAAGTGGACATGCAATGTCCGTGCGCTAAGCCATCGATGTCGGCTCAGGCTTGTTCAGTGGGACAACGCCCCTTCAGGGTGTGCTGCAAACAGCGTTGTCATCCAGGGTGGGAAACTAGTCGGGCGTTGCCAGTTCTGCTCTCGTAAGCCCACAAATCCATTCCTTCACTATTCCATCTCGTTTCAGAAGCCCACGCTAGCACTTTTCATTTTTAACTCTCCTGTCTAGTTTTCCGTAAAAAAGAAAGTGGACATTAATGGGGGAAAAAACGAATAATTAGAGTGCAATTACCATGTAATTCAAAGTGCCTTTCGTTTTCAGTTGAGTATTCATGATATCGTTTTAAAATATATTATTGCCTCATTCAAATACCAGACTTCATTGGTATTTGAACGTTAGAATTCATGAAACTAACGCGAGTATTATTTATCACGAAAGATAATCAGCATCTCTTAGGATAATCGTCAATATTTGAGTTCCATATTTGTTTAAAAATTTGTTTTAATTAAATTATTATTATTTTTCAAATTTTCCGGCGGAGGCCTTCCCGAATCCCCTTATCACTTTGAAAACGTTTTCCCCAAAGAAGGTACCTCTCCAAAATATTAAGCTGTAGTCTAAATGCCACGACCAACATGACACGACAAATCCGATTAGGCGTCGTACAGCGTTCCAGCACGACAGAGTTTATAGCGTAGGACCACAATACCACGACAACATTAACACGACGAACTCTAATACGGCTGTCGGCAAATCATTTCAGTATAGACCCTATAGGAATATTTTATTCCCTGTTGATAGCTGAATTGCATAACAATACAACATTTAGGCTTCTACTGCGCAAAGTGAGATTGTTATTTTAGACGGAAGGATAATGGACAGAAAATAATTCCTGAGTTAGCTATGCTAAAAATTAAAAAGAAACGTAATAGAGTTGAAAGCACACCTGCCCAAACGTAAAACGAAATTTCTTTTTTCGGCATAAGGATCTACCAAGTAGGTAAATATTTTTGAAGTTTGGTTCTGTGAAAGGGTTTCCGTCGTGGCGGCACGACACGACGCAATTTGAAACGGAATCTACATCTTGCGGACCGTCGTGGGAGCGTGCATGTCGTGTTGTCGTCGCGGTGACCGTGCGTCTCGTCGGCTTCCGGGCTTGTCGTGTCTTGTCGCGGCGATGCGACTCCAGCTCGAGGGAACTCCACCCATCGGCCCGTCCGCACCAACACGACCAGACACCGCACGAAGCTAACAACCCACACGCCTGACATACAGAGCGCAGGGCTCGACTGGGATTCGAACCCACATCCACACACAATTCTCCCACCGTGCTTTTGAAATCACAACTCGGCACGGTGCCGGTTTCGAATCCCGACTGCAACCCTGTTGAATTACCCAACTCACACACACACAAACCTCAGGGTCACCAAAAATCCGTTATTTACATCACCGTTAGAACCCAATATCCAAGTTTCACAACCAGATGCGGTGGGCGGCAATCCGCGGGCCAGTGGTTCGATGCCCGGATCCGGCACTCGGACCTCGAGGCCCGCGATAGCTGTGGGGGCAGTCACGGCCTGCACATTCGATTACGGGCCCTGGACCCAGGATCGGTTCCCCCCCCTCCCCTTTTCCCATTCCACAATTTTACAGTCATGTGCTACATTATATGTAATTGCATGGTTATTTCTTACCTGCACTCTTTTTTAGAATGTTATTCAACCTGAAAATACAAGGTAAAATCATGGTTACTATTTTACAAGTCCAAACTAAGCTTTATTTATGAAATTATTTTACTTTTAAAATAACCACAGTGAGCATGTGTATTTATTTCACATACTGAGATAAAAATGCAAATAGTTCGAGAAAAATAAAAGTAGCTGTAAGTGTAAAATCTTCCAAAATTTCATTGGATAGAAAAAATATCAAATAGGTTTTTCTAGTTTGTAAAAAATTTATAATATTAAATTATTTAAAAATAAGCAGGGCTGGTCCCGGGCCCCCTCTAGGCCCAGGGGTGCACCCGGCCCCACCCTTGTGGGGGCCATGGCGGCAGTACTCACTGAGAGAAAGGTTTGTTTGCCTCGACAAAATATTTGTTTGTATATGGCGAAATAAATATATTTTGTTAATTCAAAAAAAAATATTTTTTAGTAGGAAAGATTCTGTTAAACCAACAAAATGATTTTGTCAACTTCAAATGTATATTTGGTTAGGTGTAACAAATCATTTTTGTTACTTAACGAGTTTTGTTAAACTAACAAAATATTTTGTTCCACCAAGTAAATCTTTGTTTCGCCATATATAAACAAAATATTTGTTTGATTCAAAGAAACCTTTTTTCCCTCCGTGATACTGCGGTGCTGCCTGATCGAGCAGCAAGTGGAGTGTCTGACGGCGAGTGTCGGCGCGGCAGGTTCGCCATGTTCGTGTTCGGGCTGGTGGTGGTGACGGTGACCTCCATCTACCTGGCGTTCGGCGGCGAGCCGTGGGGGCTGCGGCTGGGCGTGGTGAACCGCGACGCGGACTGCTCGCGCGCGGCGCCGCTGCGCGACTGCCGCCTGGCCGAGCTCAGCTGCCAGTACCTGCGCCACCTCGCCTACCCCACCGTCGTCAAGGTCAGCGCCTGCCGAGTCGGCCCCCACGATTTCATTGGAATCGAATGGCGATTATGTGAAAATGTGAAGTAAAGTTGCCAAAAAAAAAAAAAATATTTTCTCACTAGTTTTTTTTTTAATGACCAAACGGAGCTTACTTTACAAATAACCCTCGCATTTAAATGATATTAGTCCTTCAAGATCCCACGAAATGCAGATTTTTGCCAAGTGGAACACATTATCATTTACCTGTAATGCACCAAGCACAGATTGTAATAATATATGAAAGGTATCATCATTCGTGAAATTGTTTTTAATCGTGATGTTATCTTTGAAAGATTTGTGCAGTGGGAGTGCACGATGATGTTTTGGAAAAACTATTGTGTTTGTTCTCGTCTTTTCGTTTTTTTTTTGTCTCGTTTCAACTGTTGTACTGAATTTTTTTTTTTGGGTTCAATATTTTTGTGCTGTCATCATTTATGGGTTTTTTTTTTCGTTCTCTTAGTCCATTTTTCTTTGTTTTTCTTTGTTTACCATATTCCTGTCATGGAATATTATGTGTTGTTTATATCTTGTTGACAACAGCATTTTTTTTGCTTAATTTGTGTTTTTGTCTTTTGGGTTTTTTGTAGTTTTCTTCTACAGACATACATACATGTGCTTAGCAAAGGCGTATGTCTGAAAGCTTACATCAAGTTTAATCGTGATATAATAAATAAATTAGGTTATGTGGGTGTTGGTAGAAATGGGGAGCTCACCTTATGTTGGTTGCACCTGGTTGTGAAACAAATGTGATTTTATAATTATTTCTACGTCATAGTAGCGAGCTTTTTATATATATATATATATATATATATATATATACACCTTTTTAAATATCATAAGCTTTTAAGCACAATACGTTCAATCAAAATCACTTCAGTAGTTTTTGCGCGATACTCAAAAAAAAAAAAAAACAACACACAAACGGAAAAACATTTTCTTTTAAAACATATAGAATTTCAATCAAAAAATTATTCAGTTATCAACTATTTTAATTCAATATATTTTCAACTGAATAATATTTTTTTCTATGAAATTGTACCAAATTTGTGTGGATTAACTACGTAGTTTTTACTTAAAAGCGATAAATGCATGGTTTCTATTGTATTATTGTATGTATGTGTGTATGTGTGAGCGCGAGCGCGTGCCTCGGAGGCATAAGACACTATGTCCACTTTTTGGGCAAAATTCTCTTATAACCATAAACTTGACCACCATCCGACGTTCTTTCTAGTGTCGTACAACACCAAGAACTACGATATGTCAAAAATTCACATATTTTGGGTACAAAATAGTTGAGTAAAAAAATTTAAAACTGCTCTCTTGAATTATATGGTTTTTGTAACATCGTTTATTATGCCTCCTAGGTACACACACAAATATGCACACACAAACATACTCACACACATATATATAGTACAAGTGGTTGTTATAAGAAAACCTCAATAATGAACAACAAAGATACATACTGAGATCAAGCTTAATACCAGCTGCTGACGATCTTAAATGCGTAAACAGCACAGGCAATACCGTGGACGGAATATAGCCAGAAAAAAATTACGTTACAGAAAAGCACAGTGGGGTGAAAACGACGAGACTGTTGCAACAAGAAAAAGACGAAAGTCCAAGTAGTTATTACTTTAAATCAATCCTCCTCATTGCAGTAATCTTTAATACACGAAACTATTCTAGATGGTCGAATAAAATAGCTCCATTAGTATCCGCGTTAGGACTCCTGCTCATAGTTTGAGTGACTAGTTAAATGCAGCGTTTCCTGGTCAAATATGTTGCTTATGGTGCTTTCTGGTCAAATGTGGCGATACCTGGTTGATATGGGGCTTCATGGTTGAATGTGGCGCTTTCTTGTTTATATGGGGCTTCATGATTGAATGTGGCGCTTTCTTGTTGATATGGGGCTTCTTGGTTTAATGTGGCGCTTTCTGGTTAATATGGGGCTTCTTGGTCGAATGTGGCGCATCCCAGTTGAATGTGGCGCTTCCAGGTTGAAGGTGGCGCTTCCAGGTTGAAGGTGGCGCTTCCCGGTTGAATGTGGCGCTTCCCGGTTGAATGTGGCGCTTCCCGGTTGATGGTGGCGCTTCCCGGTTGAAGGTGACGCTTCCTGGTTGAAGGTGACGCTTCCTGGTTGAAGGTGACGCTTCCAGGTTGAAGGTGGCGCTTCCCGGTTGAAGGTGGCGCTTCCCGGTTGAAGTTGGTGCTTTGTGGTTGAAGTTGGTGCTTTGTGGTTGAAGGTGGTGTTTTGTGGTTGAACTTGTCGCTTGCTGGTCCAATGGCAGGAGTTCTTCAGCAGCAAGGAGGCCGCGCTGGAGGCGGTGCGGCGGGGCCGCGTGTGGGGCGCGCTCTACTTCAGCGAGAACTTCACGCGGGCAGTGCTGGACCGCATCAGCTACGGCCAGGCCGTGTCAGAGGGCAGCCTGGAGCAGAGCAACGTGGACGTGTGGCTCGACATGTCCAGTGAGTGCTTCACGCGCCCCGCTGTCCGCCTCGTCCACGATCCGTATCATTCCAGTTCGTGCCAGCGCCGGGCGGCAGGGGCGATATAACAGTTTTTGGAGGGTATATTTATTTATAATTAAATTCTTAATACGTTATAATTTTTCCATCAAATGTTGTATAAACTTTTAAATTTCAGTATTAAAGATCATATCTGACTTATGTGAAGTCATGTTTTGCTCCTGTATCCATTCTTTGTACGATATCCCCCTCGAAAAACATCTTGCTGGTACCTCCCTTTAGTATATGAACTAAATATGGATGCAGTCTGCGCGTGGACTCTACGCATTAGAAAAAAAACAATTGCTTCCAACATTGAACTGTTTATTTGTCAAAATAACTGTTCACCGTGTGTTACGGCAGACTCATCTGAGTTTGACAGTTCTGATGGCGAATCGTAAGCCCATGACATCCTCATGCGCTAAAAATATTATAGGTATAAAATATAGTTTCGGACTTAAAAGATGAGATTGTTAAAAATTTTCAATGCAGCAGTCTTTCGTGGGCAAAGTCACTAACTACGTCTTGGTTTCTGGGTTTAGGCCACGTGTGTACGGATTATGGTACCCCGGAAAAGTCACGTCTTGCTGCAACCATCACGCCCGATTGATTGATAACTGGCAATGAAGATGACTGTAACTAGACACGTCCAAACGTTGGGTACACTTCCAATTACACAGACGTAGCGAGGGTGCTGTCATAACTTGACAATACACACAACTTAGAAAAACATAACTTAGAAACATAAAAAATATACTGTTCTTAGTTTTGAAAGTTATGACTTTCTAAGTTATTTGTTTCGGCGTCTTGTATTTAAAAGTTACGTGTTTGTTAAATTATGACAGTTTTAAGTTGTGTGTTTCTAAGATTTGAAATTTATAAGTTGCGAATTTCAGCGTTGTGTGTGTGTTTCTAAAATAAGTGTTTCTAAATTATGACAGTTCTAAGTAATGTTTTTCTATGCTATGATAGTTCTAGGTCATGACTGTTCAGAGTTGTAACTTTCTAAGTTATGCGAGGATCCCAAACGTAGCCTGAACCCAGAACACAAGAAGTAGTTCTCCACAAAGACTCGAAACGGGACGGTTTCAACTGTTCCCCGGTAGCTCTGAACAGTCGGACAGTCGGACAGTCGGACAGTCGGACAGTCGGACAGTTGGACAGTCGGACAGTCGGACAAACCCGGGCTGACAGTTTCCCCCCGGCCCGCAGACCAGCTGATCGGCGGACTGCTGAGGGAGGAGCTGCGATTCAGGTTCCTGGAGTTCTCGCAGAGCCTGTTCGTCGCCTGCAACTACAGCGCCAAGGCCGGCGGGGTGCCCGTCAGGGTGAGTGCGTCGCAGTGCGTCCCAGTGCGTCCCAGTGCGTCCAGGGACGTGAATACACCTTTCTTTGCCATGTTCGCGCGTCACCAAAAACATTTGAGCAGCAGAGTGAATGAGGGAGGGAGGGAGGGGTCATTGCCAGGGTCCATAAACAAGGGGGACCGGTTGAGTATCAACGAGTTTTTTAATGCTCCAGTTTACCTTGATAGTGGCACGAAATTACAAGTTGACTGCTAACATACAATTTAAGCAACACACGCCATTCAGATTTCCATTTACCGCCATGGTAACGTTTAGTCTTAATATTTTGATTTTGGAATTTTAAATTGTTATTTTTTTTGCCCCTGGGCCTTTAGTTTCTCTCAACGGTCTTGCGTTGAGGAGCAGATTTTAAAAACTGTATATTTTGGTAGGAGTAACCGTGTTTAATGACGACAGTTTCAGTCCATATTTGTTGAGCATCATCAAGCGAGGTAAAACGTACTTTCCTCGATGTTTTGTGTCGTTGCGATGCGGCGATGGTGAGGAAGGAAAAGACTTCAGCTACTTCACAGCATGCCGTATCCTGACAATTCCTGGCTATATTACATCTTCCGCTGGCACACGCTACGGGGGAGCACACAGCCATCTTGGATATGAACGCTTCATTTTGCTATGATTCTTATTTTAATATATATTTATGGCCTTTTTGAGACGAATTGTTTTTAATTGTGCACAATAATAACTGTAATTTTATGTTTTGATTGGTGGAGTTCCTGAAAAAGATAATTCGGTAACTAACACAAACAGGTTCAGGGTATTTTCCTATCAAAGAGAAAAAAAATTGTACGTCCCAAAATAAATGTTTGATGCCTGAAACATCCTTTAGAAAAACACTTTGTATTTACTTAATTATTCTGGCCACATAAGTTTTCTTCTTTGTCTTGGTTATTACAAAACAACCCGTTTTCTGCAACTGGACTTAACAACTTCGTTTTCCAACACCATCACAATATTGTAATTATTGGTATGATAAGACATTAATGAAATCTTTCCAAGGTTTCCTGCTCTGTTATCGCCTCGTCTTAATGACAAGACCTCGTCAGGAAACCTCTGTTAGGAAATCACTTGTTTCACGTGAGCAACTACAGTTGACCCAGCCTCAAATGTTGACTTAAACAAAGGGCCCGCGTTTGTCCTTGCGGTTTGTAAAGCCACAAAAACCAAAAAAATACATTATAAAATGTTCTGCATGCTATGTCCAGTATACAGAGTGGATAAGAATTTGACCCACAAATTTCACGTAAAAATAAGTTGAAAACATATTTACCACGCATGGTCTAAAGTGCTTCCCAATACTGATATACGCCTTTAAATGTGCTGCTGAATCGGTTATTAAAAAAAATAAAGGAACTGTTTATGATGAAACGTGAATCGTCTTAGGTAATATCTAACTGAACAAAGTTCTACAAACCTTGCATATCTTGTCAATGAAGTAAAATTATCCTTAACCATACTGCACAAACAGACTTCCAGCTAATTTTGCAAAACGTATGCACTATATACATTTTTTTGTAAAATTTTCGAAGTTTGGCCACTGGAAAAGTCGGCAAGTATAAATGAGTTAAAATTTAATATGAAATAATGACCTGGAACTTGACACACCCCATTAAAATCTCTTCACCTACGATGTGATTACGGACGGCGAGACTCGACACTTAATCCTGGATGGTTGGAGAAGGTATCGGCCCGCGTCTGCAGTAAGGAACCGACCCAGCATTTGCCTGGAGTGACACAGGAAAACCGTCGGTCGAACCGAAACCAGAAACCAGGATGATATGACAGGGATAAACCCGGTTCCCCCGGGATGTGATTCATGTCTTGCAATTTTTCTTACAAGGACACGAGCCTTATACTGCGTTCACGAAAGTTTTCGAAAACACGCTTTCGTTCATGTGCAAATAAACGGAAAAATTTCCATTTGATCCTCAAGTGATACATCTGTTTATATATTAAAAAAAAAATAATTTTTAGTCATTTGTATCGTCATATTTTCAGTTTGAAGAGCCGGTGTTTGGAAGCAGAAGGCCGACATTCCTCAACTTCACAGCCCCTGCTTTGCTGCTGTTGTAAGTAAAATACATCCAGTTCCATTGTGGTTCGTCTAAATTGTATTACGTGATAACGAAGGTTTAGTTCTAAGATGCACTGGAAACTGTATTCAAACTCAAACGTAACCTACTTATTTGTATACAAACTTTTTAGCAAAACAGGCAACGGCTATGATATTCTACTTTACCGTGAAGTTAGTTCCATTGCTGCAGCAGACAGGCGAATCAATGGAATGATACATTGGTCACTGCTTAACAAAGAAACGTTAATTATAAACTATTAATTATATGCTATCGTTAACCCACAAAATTTGTATCACTTTTATCGGATTTTTTTTGGTAACTTTGCTGTTTCGGTTTAAGAACTCCACTTTTTTTTTTGTGGCTCCACCACATTGTCCAGAATATCGTTGATTTTTTGGGATCTTGTGTATAAAATATTGCTTGCACATTTTTTTTTATGATTTGAGTAAATTAAAATTATTTTGTTCTATATGCAATAAACTGGATATTTTAATGTTTAGTTTAGATTCAGATAAAAATGTTTAGAAAGAAAGTATTTGCTGGTATAAATTAGTTAATATATATTAATTTGTTAAAAAATGTAGTCTTTACTTCCAGTTTGTTAATTGAAGTAAAACAATGCCGAAATTATTAACAAGTAAATATTATCAATAATAACTACTGGAAAGGATTGTTTTTTCCAATCGTTCTAAGATTATTACCGATTTGAAAGTATTTTATTATCAAACAAGCATTAAGTCAACTATTGTACAATGTTGAGTTATAAAAAAAAGAAACAAGTTTTCTTTTTAGTGTAGGAATGTGAATGTTGGCACATGTTCGTTAGCAATTACTGCAACCTTACCCCAACACTTAACTACCACCGGACCGGGATCTGAACTGAAATTCCGTCCGCTCGAAGTACGCCGACCACCGAGTCGTTTTGCACGAGGATAGGTGATGGCGCGCGAGAAGGCAGGCCGATTGGTCCCGACGAACTAACTAACTGCTGACTCCTGTCCACAGCGTCATGTTCTTCTTCGGGCTGGCGCTGTCCGTGTGGACCATCATCCACGAGAGGAAGGAGGGGCTCCTGGACCGCATCATTGTCGCAGGCACGTCAGCACGTACTACTTACTGGTCACCTGCTTGCTGCGCTGGCAGCTTCATGTTGACCGACTTGTGACGCCTTCATTGAGCAGATTTCTTACGAGCGTCTCAAGGGAAGAAGTCAACTGCAAGCAGTTAGATATATACATATACACACGTATATATACAGTAGCGGATCCAGAGGGGGGGGGGCTAAGGGGCTCAAGCCCCCTCCAAAAGCATCTGGGTCCACTATTGTTTTAGTGTTTGCCTTGATAAAGCCTAGCCTCAGCTGGGTCAAACCCTCCCAAACCAAAATCCTGGATCCGCCACTGTATATATATATATATATATATATATATAGTGGAATTCCTTGTTATGAAATGAAAAGTACGAACTAACATAGTGTGAGTGCCGAAAATGTGCTCCGTTGAAATTATCATTTTACTTAACGCTTTACCACATGCTGTTAGGTCCTAGAATGTACACAATGTATTCGTGTTTTAACCAAGGTTTAATTTGTTAGATTGCTCCTAGGTACTTAAAGGTTGTTCACAAAAGACTTAAGCTCAAATGTCAGTTCGTGGTTTTAGTTTCTTCAGCCTCAGTCAGTTTGTTTGATTGTGGCTGTTGCAGGGGTGACGTCGTTCGAGATCATGCTGTCGTACTTCCTGTCGCAGCTGGCGATGATGTGCGGGCAGGTGCTGCTGCTCATGGTGTTCTCCTTCTTCATCTACCAGATAGAGTGCGTGGGCAACCTCGCCCTGGTGCTGGTGCTCACCTTGCTGCAGGGCATCAGCGGCATGTTCTTCGGTGAGTGGCATGCGGGCGGACCTCGTCTGACACTTCGACCAGTAGGGAGGCCTCGCCTGAAGTGGGGGTCACTTGATACGGAGGCGTTACCTGATAGGGAGGCCTTACCTGAAGTGGGCGTCGCTTGATAGGGAGGTGTTATATGATAGGGAGGCGTTACATGATAGGAAGGCGTTAAAGGTGTAAAGTTTGGCCCTAAACCCCGGCCAAACTAAACAACTTCCGCAACCCGCGACACACTAATACTCCTATATTGCCCCGTACCGCGAGTGCAGGTAAACCCAAAAAAAAAAAATATTAAAACCCAAACAAATGGCAGGCTTAAAAAATACTAATAAGATTGCGAACAGTGAGAGGAGGCAGCAAGTTAAAAAGACGCAAAATGTATATGGCAACATTTAATAAATATATATATAAATATACCATAAAATCGTTTCATCACAAATCGGCGCCTCCATCATAAAATACATACCCTATTACTACTTATTAAAAAAGCTATATAATAAAACTAAATAAAAATACTTTAACAATTCCCCCAAAAGTATAATTTGATCATATACTTCGGAGCTCCGTAATTTAAAGGGAATTTACCAAAAAGGCATTAAAAATATATAAGAACATATTAATACAATAACAAATATAGATACGCACCGGGCGTAGCACTACTGTAAATACCAATTAACAGAATGAAATCTAACAAAAAATTGACCCACATTAGCATCCAAATCAATATATCAATAATTTAGCTAATTACAAATTATGGGTTAACAAGCCCTTCTCAGTTATGTCATTTTCTAACGGTCGACGTCTTTTTTCTTCCACGTCTGGCAGGGATTGGATGAACCGGCTGAACATAAAATCCCAGTTTCAGTGTTATTAGTCCGTTAATTTAAATCTCAAAAATTCACAGATTATAGTTTCGCAGCAGGGGTCAAAGGTGGCACTGCTGGCACTTACTTGCTTTTTTGACGTCGTGATGTCCCTTGCCATAACACGTTACCTTAGCTGCGGGTGATTGTACGGATATGACGAATCCTTCGCCATACCGTCTTGGAGTCATGGCGCACTTAATTCATCCTTGGAAAATCCTCGCGACATTCACACACACCAAGCACTCGCTTTTCATCGTACCAAGGCGTTCCTAATTTTATATATATATATATATATATATATATATATATATATATATATGAACCCCGTTCATATTCAAAAAGGAAAACTCGTATTCAGATGTTCGACCGGCAAGTCACTTCGACGTGGCACCTTCACCATGGCCAACACGCGTTTTACTCACGTCCGCGCCCGCCCGGGCCACCAGGCGACTGCCGTTCGCCGCCTCCCCTGACGTCACACACTCAGCTGTTCACCTGCGCGCCGCCTAGCGCCGCGATTACCAAAATATTCGGTAGTGTCCTTGAACGTTCCATACCAATTTAATAACTTAAAATCTTAAAATTAAAAATACTAAGACTAAACAAGAATTACAATTCCTTTTTTAAAACAAAATATAACAAACTTAAATCCAAAATAACTCTTATTACCAGGGCATCCGGAAAGGTTA
The DNA here is from genome assembly GCF_032445375.1 of Bacillus rossius redtenbacheri. Classification (NCBI taxonomy): domain Eukaryota; kingdom Metazoa; phylum Arthropoda; class Insecta; order Phasmatodea; family Bacillidae; genus Bacillus; species Bacillus rossius. The sequence continues at coordinate 18,912,084 of NC_086334.1, read as the reverse complement.
ATAAAATAAGTTAACCATTTCTGCCAACCTAAACATTATCAAAGGTAGAGGCTGTAGCACACATGCTACACATGATAGGGAGGCGTTACCTGATAGGGAGGCGTTACCTGATAGGGAGGCGTTACCTGATATGTAGGCGTTACCTGATATGTAGGCGTTACCTGATAGGGAGGCGTTACCTGATAGGGAGGCGTTACCTGATAGGGAGGCGTTACCAGATTCGGAGGCCTCACATATTGGGAGGCCTTATCTGATAAAGGGACATAGTTTACTAAGAAATTCTCGCCTGATAGGAAGGTATCACCAGATAGGAAGGCCTCGCGTGATAGGGAGATCTCGCCGTATATGGAGGCCTCTTATTATAAGAAGGCCTTGCGAGATAGGGAGGTCTCATATTATAGTGAGGCCTCAGCTTATAATGGGCCTCATTGAGTGTGGCGCGGCGCTTCTTTAAGGGTTGCAGCGAGATGTAGCATACTTGCCGAGTCTCCGCTGAGAGCAGAAGACTTGATCTTACCAACTTGATCCTCGCGCAAACAAAAAGAATGCTAATGATTAAATAACGTGTTATGACCTCACAGCTGAGAAATTCTACAGTATGGTGATGAATTGCTAGGACTGTGGCATTCATATTGATATTGTTTCAATAAGTAGTAGTTGTAGTTTCGGGCATGAAGAGATGCATATTATATCAGTGTGGTAACCACAGAAAGTGCTTATTAAAAAATATATACATATTTAAAGTGAAAAGCCTATGGAAACGAAAAAAAATACAAAATGAGAAAATTTTAAAAATAGGAAAATAACAAACAATATAAAGCGACAAGAACAAACTACCAGGGTTTTAAAATGCTTTGCCTGCCGAATATGCCAATTTTTGAGTTTCTAATGCCAAATGCATGCCTTGAAACAATATCATGTTAAGTTTGTATCCTTGTAAGTCAACATCTCACCAGAGATGTGTATACATCGAACCTCGGTATCGTGCAAATACTTGTGTTCTCATGTGGCAAATGCACTTACAAAACGAAACTCGGGACACGAAATTTAACCTACAATTATTTCAAATAATGCTGAGCGCCAAAAAAATTTCAAAAATTGTGTTTTCAAATACATTTCTTGAAGCGAATCACACGTAGTTTCCACACCCGCCGCTGGAATTCGTTGCCGGATCAGCTACTTCAACTATTGAATTGTTTGATTAGCATACTACATGATGAAACGGCTCCGATAAACGCTACAAAAATATTGGTTGTCTGTTAAGTCGGTTTACGGACGATATTTTAACGTGACGTCATTACAAAACATTGATGAAATGATTGCATATTTATATGAATAAAATTGAATCATTTTTATTGAGTTATCACTATTTTGTATGGATACAAAGGAGTGAAATTAAATCTACACTTTAATTGATAGATTTACTTTTATTTGCACTCATTAATTAAAATATGTTTGTTACTTTAACGAACAGATTATTTTAACTATAACTTTTATACATGTTTGCTATTTAACTTCTTCCAATCTGTGTTATTCTGTTAAGGATAGGACGATGATAGGAAAAGTAGGAAACGAATGGGAGTGTTTCAAGTTTAATGTGCCTCGAAAAAGTCAAATTGATGGTTGTTCCAATCGAGTGGAAGAGAGATAGATGCTGCGCAAGCGTACAATGTGCGTAACGGGACAATGTGCGTAACGGGACAATGAGTCGTCCTTTTTCGTGCGTGCAGCCGGCGTTCATCGATTTATTAGACGTCACGTCAAAAAGACATGAAAAATTAATGAAATCCGGCTTTGGGTCTTATTTTCGACAAGGAATTTTATTAAAATGCTTCCGATCTTGATTAAATTCACTAAACAGTTAATACAATAAAGTTTCCCTCTGAATTTGCGAACTTTTGTTGGCGCCATGCGCCTCAGATGGCAGCACCGCGGTTACACATTTCCGTTCCATTAGAGAAATCACTCCCACCAAATGCCGTATACCGAGAGCTGAGATGTTCCACATCAAAAACAGTTGTTTGCCATGCGTGAAGCTGCTTCTTATCCAGTCTGTGCCATGTTTGAGGGACACATTAACTATTTGGTGCAGTGTAGTGTTTGTAAGATTAAAGGACTGTATTTTATGGAAGTGACCGTGTTTGCCGAAGGAAATTCTATTTCAAACTTACTTTATCATCAGGCTTGTATGAGCACCACCTTCGCAACTTTTTTTTATACGTTTCAATATGGCGATGGTGACTAAGGAAGTGACCTCAGCTCTGTAACAACATGACATTTATTGACATTACCTAACTCCGTGTAAAAAAAAACTGGAAGCGTATTTAAAATAATTTTATACTTGTTTTTTTATTATGCCTTAGGCTGTTGCAACCCAGAACTATAATTATACAAATTTATCACGTAATCGACACTCTTCAGTAGCAGAATCTACGTATATATGCTATTTTGACCATATTACTTTAAGACAGTTGTAGTTTAGAAGTTTTTTCCCTTCAATAAATTTATGATTATTAAAACTAGGATTTTTTTTTTGTTTCAGGTTTTTTGATTTCCATCATGTGTGATAATGAATCCACGGCAACTCATATTGGTTCTGGCTGTCTTTACCCAATGATATTTATGTGTGGTGAGTAAAGTTTGTGGTTTAGTGTAATTTTAAACGCAAATCCACGCACAAATTTCTAATCTCTATTAATGATATTTTATTATTTGCAAATAAATAAACATATATATATATACACCCCCATATATTAAGCCTACTTGTAATTTTGTCAGCTAGGTCAAGGGTTACAATCAAAATAATGTAAAAGATATCACAGGTTTATAGAGTTTGTTTAAGTTAGGCATTTTAAATAGATTTGTAACATTTTAGATAATAATATGAGTAACTAGGTAAGTTACGCAAAAATATAATGCATTGTTTTATGATCAATTTACATTCAACTAACTCTGAAATTTACGAAATATAATAAATATATGATGATTAAAATGATTATTAAATTCGACCCACGAATTTCATACGACTGCCTTCTTTACCTTTGTTTGTTATGTCAAAGGACTAGGATGACCAATTAAATATTTTCATAACATTTACGTAAATTCCAGACAACTAGTTCTTACGTTTTTACCACAGAAATAAATAATTTAGGACGAATAAAATTAATTATAAATACTACAAAATTGCCGAAAAACTTACTAGACACTTGTGCGGCCAACCTTAAGTTGTTTTAAAAATTGTGTAGCCTCTCGTGTTACACACGAAGGGAACAAGGAGTAGGAATGGAACAGAGTGTGGCGAAAAGTCATCTAAAGCTATTACAACTGTAGGGTAACAACACATTTATTATTCATTATACATGAAATTATTCATTACAACATTAATGACAAAAAACGTAAACAGTTGATATTTTCGGCGTGGCTCTGATTCAAAAGTCTGTGAACAGAAACGTTTAAGAATTATAGTAACATGAGACACGTGAATGCAGCTTAACAAATCCACTTCACAATTGCCCGTGCTCTCATACTTGGCACGCCGCTTGGTGCTGGGTACACCGTCAAAAGAAAAGCTAAGTTACAAATAATTAACGTACATAAATTCCCAGAGTGCAAACGAAAATAACTAACAAAACCCCTCGACTTATGGAATATTGTTGACCTCTGTCAATGCGCAAGTTAGCAAACATCATTAACTAAAATACTACTATTTATACACTAGATGACTAATACATATAGCATGTTTTTACGAGGATACGCAGACCTCTAATAATTAATATAACACCTCGTCGACTTCCATTACTCTTGTCGACACGTATTTCTGCGGGCAAGTTCTTATTCGTCGATGCAGGGGTTACCATTGACTATCTCCCCAAACTATCATAGCGGGAGAAATGCTCGTCGGTGTGGGCACTGACATTATTCTTCGGGTGTCACTGCCGGGTTTCGCACCTAAGTGTTGTATGTCCAGTCGGTTGTCAGGTCTTTCATCGGTACTCACAAGCTCACACCGCCGTCTCCAAGCCTTGCCTCCGTCACCACTGCCCCTCTTCTCACTCTAAGTTTTCTACCCACTCGGTCTATAAGTGTCTACGACGAAACAGTACTTTACCAAGTGGTAGCTTCTTCCAACGGGCAGCGTGACGCCAGGCCGGCGAGACGTGTTGACGGTGTAGCTTCCTTCCGCAGCCAAGGCCAGCAGGGCCTCCGGCTGGTGTCGCTGGCGGTCGCGACGAGTCTCCTCTTTCAGCGCAAAATGGGCCCCCTTTTATACTCTGCGAACTGCTAGTATCGAACATGGCAGATTGTTCTCGGTCGGGGCAACCGGAACCGGCGCCTTCGGCGATGTCCGGTTGGCAAGCCCGCCAAAACGAGCCTCCCCGAGGACTCCCGAGCGGCTCCGAACGTCCTGCGCGCAGCGCGCGAACACTTGGCTTGTGCTGGTTGCATCGGCGCGCGGTTAGGCGCCGCGCGACATATCTTGATGTGCGTATGCGGAGCACACGCAACAATTGGACGTACTTAGTTATTGATGTGATTTTTATGATATTCATCCTTGTCAACTTTTTTTCCCAATGTTGGTAATAAGGGCTGTATGTATTTTTTAAGTGAAGCCTACAGTTCACAGGGATGAGAGCCACGCTTGAACAGTTCCGAAGTTCTGCCGATCGCTCATGAAAAACCGCCATATTGCAAGAATTTATATATTTTTTTATGTAATTGAGAACTTTAAATAACGAAAAAACCTAAGCTAACCAACCTCTCATTTTACTTATGATAACATAACGTAGCCTACGTCCCGGGGAAAAAAATAAAGAACTATTATTCATTTCACTGACCGAACCTAACCTCACATTTTTACTTCGGTAAACTTCGGAACTGTTTGCGTTGTGGTCGCGGCTTTCATTCCTGCGAAGTGCAGGCTACCTTGTTTTCTTGCTGACCGAGGTGTTCTGTTCCGCGCGCAGGCATCGTGTGGCCGGCGGAGGGCATGCACGCGTCGCTCACGTACTTCTACAGGCTGATGCCGCTGACCGTGCCCGTGGAGGCAATGCGGGCCGTGGTGTCGCGCGGCTGGCCCGCCGACAAGCCCGAGGTCTACATGGGCTTCGCCGTCAGCGTCCTGTGGATCGCCCTGTTCCTGGCCATGAGCGTGCTGGCCATCCGCTACAAGAGGCTGTAGCCGGTTCGGCACGGCCCGGCAGTACAGCCCAGCGCTCGGCACGGCCCGGCAACCCAGCCCAGCGCTCGGCACGGCCCGGCAGCCCAGCCCATCGCTCGGCACGGCCCGGTCGCCATAGATATGCGACGACGTAGACTGATCCTCGTCAAAGAGTAACGACGACGAAAGCTGCGCTGCTTTGCAGAAGGTTTAATTTGGCAATGTAACTGTCAAAATAAATTGATTTAGGCTGTGTCGGGACACGGCCGCAAGTTTTTAATGTGAATACATCAAGCAAATGAGAAAATAAAAAAAGACAGTAGTTCCGATCAAGTGTTTATATGATTCCAATACCAGTGTTTTTTGCTGTTAAGCTGGAGTCACAGTGCCATGACGGACTTGATCCCGACACGCTCAGAAGCCAATGAAATACAAGGTCGCCGTGACGTCAACACGACAAAATATGCGCGTCGACGGCCCGCAAGAAGTGCGATGTTATTTATAATTTCGACGGAAAGTAAAACGGAAACCTTACAGAATTTTACCTCAGAAATATTTGCTTTCTTGGTAATTTTTTTTTGCTGAAAAAAGAAATTTCGTTTTACGTTTGGGTGCACTTTCACATTCGTAAAAATCTGTCTGAATAATTGATGTATTTGTATTTTGATTTCTGCGCATTGCGATATTCACATAAATTTATATGTAAGAATTACTCTGACAATTTAACCACCTTTCAACCCCCCCCCCCCCCTTTTCCCAAAAAAAAAAAAGGAAGAAAATACGGTGCCTGGGGCACATGCCTCGTCTGTCCCACTCTAGTTACATCTCTGGTAGGTGTTTTATTCCAGATCAGTTGTTTACATATTCGATTGTGATAAATTTGTCAACTGAATGCTTGAGAGACCAGCATGTGCTCGCTAAGAAAAGCGGTCGAAAGAGTATTCAGCCAATAAAGTGCTGCGGAGGTTTCAGCCGAATCTTGTAACATCGGCCTATAAGCTCCAGCTCAAATTCTGTTTATTGCAATATTTCTGATGGCAACTCAAAGAGTAATAGACGTACATAATTTTGGAGGTATAGGACACTACGTCGCGAAATTGAAACTTTGCAGTAGAGCAAGCAAGTTTCCGATTTTATTCAACTTTAGTTTCTTTTTTAGGTTTCTTCTTTAATAGAAGAAATAGTTTATGACGCTTTAAAATATTTTTGTTCAATATCTTTATTAGACAAAAATAATATTTTTAAGATGGATATTTGTTTTATTTTTTAATTTATAAATAATATTTGGGGGAATAGCACATAGTATTTGTTTATAAAAACTTCAATTAGGACTTTAATGGTGTAAGTGCTCTATACCAATACTTAGAGCGGAAAATGTTCGATTTGCACATGGTGCCAACTGTTTTTTTTTCTTGTAAAAAATGGACATGGTGTTTTTTACCTCTGAAGTATGTAATAAAGTGTTAACATAATGTTGACATAATGGAGTTATTTTTTTTTTTACTTGTAACCTTGTGTTTCATTGCCGGTTGTCGGAAAAAGTGTGTGTAGTGTAGGAGTGAGTTTTACAAATACAGATCCAAGACTGTCAGATAAGCAGAACTTCATGAACTATGTTTTATTGTGGATTACCGAGTTTATACCATATTATTTGGATCTAGGAAAATTGCTATATGTTTTCACCTTTGATGTGTCTCAAGTAATACCTGATAAATAAAGTGAGTTTTGTTTAAATTTAAACTTGCTGAAACTTTATTGTTTTGCCTGTCTCTATTTCCCTTTGCTTTGTAAATTCATTCAAGCACGTGTTTAATTGCACTATAGCAATTGCCAGACTCACTAAAAAAAATTGTACAGTATTTGGACTGGAAATGTCTAAATGTCATCAACGATTCTTAGTTTAGTCTTTACTTTTGTAACTCTGTTAAATACTGCTTTCTAATTATATTTGACTAAAAACATATTACAAATTTGGTTTTTATTTATTTTTTATTGGTGAAGGCGGGATTACAATAATCCGTTGCCTCCGTCTGTATTTCGCTCTTTCGTCCGTCAACGTCACGCATTTAGCCGAGCGATTCACAATTGGACTTCATCCGTCCTTTCATTATATGTTTTCTCTCGGGGGATTTTTGAAGTTATTCATCTTTAGGCGCGTTATGAAAAAATGATGAGAGTGAAATTTTAAGATGCGCGCGCTTCACTGTAACACAAAATTAACAGGTTGAAGTTGCGCGCGCACCATGTGACGACATTTTCACAGGAAGATGGCGGACCCACGCGTATGAACATAAACCCACGTTAGGGGACATACCAAACGTATTGGTGTGCCAAGTGAAAGTTTATGATAGTGAAATTACCATGGAATTTATTTTGGTAAACTAAAATAGTCAAAGTAAAGAGTAAATTCCAAGGTTAAAAAAAAAACACATTATTTTGGTATTACATAAAATATCATACAAACTTTCCCTGTAACCTTCTGTCAGAGCAGTGGTTATACTACGCGGTCAATATGCTGAAGGGCTGCGGTTCATAGTTCCGTGCGGGTCGCCGCCGAGTGCACATCGTGTTCCGAGTGCGGCGCGGGTCACTCACGTGACAAACGGGGTAACGTCTCTGAAGTGAGACGCCAGTTTTTGATTGTGTCGCATATAGTGTAAAGTAAACATGTCCAACGTTCGAGTAAATACGTTGCGTATAGTTTTTGCTAAACGCCCATCTGCCCTTGAACTCCACGAGTGGTTAGATACAGTTTTGAATGTAACGGAAGACCAGATCGAGGCGTTACAGCTTGACGGTCATCAAAACTGTATATTTTTGAAATTCGTTTCGTCTGGACCACGTGAAGCAATTTTGCGTCGCACCGACGGACTGTCATCACTCGTCACTGCCGATCAAGAACGGATCAGCGTCACCATTGAACAAGCCATTGACATCCGACAACTTAAAAATGGTAAGAACTCTGAACCTGCCTCTAGAAATATAAAATCACAAAATTCGTACAGAACTAGTAGGATACGGCCGTGTCGTAACTTTGCAAGACGAGGTTTTTGGGCACGAAATACAAGTATCACGTAAAAACGGGAGTTCGTCTTGCGAAAATGGAAGTTAAAAAAGACGTTCCGTCCTATGTAACTATTGACGGGTATCGGGGTGTAGTTATATACCCGGGACAGCCGCGAACATGTAGCTACTGCCAGTCCACTGCGCACGAGCGCATAGCTTGCCCGAGCCTCCTGGAGAGAGACGCGTGGGGCGCTCCGAACACGGCTGAAGACAGCTCGCGTAATCGGGCCACTGCGACTGTCATGTCTTCTGGGGACGAGGATTTTCCTGCGTTACACTCGCGTGACCGGGAACCACCCGTGCAGACGCCGGCTGCGGAAACAGTTGATGAGCGAGCTGTCAACCTACAATCGCATTTGACCGATGCGCATCAGGCGAAGGCGGGAGAAACATGTGACCAACACTCCACGCGTAACGACGACTTAGAACACACTCAGGGTGGTTCAAAAATGGAACACGTATTGCAACCTGGTTTGTGGGCGGATGACATGGAGGCAGGTGAAAATGTAAACACGGACACGGACACACACAAAGTGACAAAAAATAGCGCGCGGGATAAAAGACCGCACGAACGAGACAGACGTACCGGAAGTAAAAGCCCAGCAAGGAAATAAATGGCGCTGTCCAAATCAGAACAACCCGAGCAAACTGACCGACGGGAATCCTTAGAACTTGCCAAATCAGTAATTGAAAAATTGCGTAGTTCACAATGACAAGATCGTACGGAAAATTGTCCAGCGGACTGACACGACTGACAAGCATTGTGGAGGTAAACATAACACTAAAACTCTTTCCTCAAGTCTTTCAGGCTAGCTATTGTTTGCGTGTGGTTGCGGTTTAGAGTAGTTTTCTTTTATTAATGATTACAGAGCAGTGGTTATACTGCGCGGTCAATATCCTGAAGGGCCGTGGTTCAAAACTCTGTGGTAGGTATTTTTTTTTTACTTTTTTTTAAGTTATACTTCTTTAGGTGCGTTATGAAAAAAATATGAGAGTGAATTTTTAAGATGCTCGCGCATCACTGTAACACAAAATTAACAGGTTGAAGCTGCCCGCTAAACCACTCATTAAGTCTCGAAAAAAAGCTACCAACAAAATAGAAATAGAACCTCTATTAGTCGCGCATGTTGGCACGCTCGTCGCCTCTGATCACTGTTTTCATATTTATAATATTTATCCACATGTTTCTAGTTTCCACATTCACATCACGTGTTTTAGTTTCATACAAGTGCGAATTTATATGTGCTAATAAATTATATTCAGTAGTGATTTAAATTTAATATTTTGATTAATATTATTTACTTTTCGTAAATATTAGTAAAAAATAATTGTGCCTTTATACTTTTTCAAGTGCTCCAATATAATTGAGGTTAACTATCCGTATGTATTATTTATTGATATAAATTAAAATATTATTATTTAATATAATTAATACTAAAAATTATTAATATTGGAAATTTATTATTGTTTATTTAATATTTACAAAATAAAGGAATAAATTTAATAAAACATTTAATAAAAAAATTGTGATAAAAATTAAAATCGAACATCAAATTAAAATATTAATTTTTAATATTTATCATTAAATTGAATAGATAATAAATATTTATGAAATAAATGAAAAAAATTAATGAAAACTTTTTGATTAAAATGAAAAGTGAATAGTAAAATAAGAAAATAATAAATGTTTAAAAAATTAATAAACTGAAATTAATTATTAAATTTATTTATTTTCTTTTAAAATATTAAATAGTCAATAAATATTTAAAATTAAGAATCTTATAATATTTAGTACAATTTATGTCATTTATATTAATTATTCTCTAAATTTTTTTTTTTAATTCAAATTTAAACTGAACTTTATTGACTGTGTTTATCTTTTTCCAGCCCTTTTATTATTTTAATTAAATTAATTATTTGCAATTAAAAACTATTTTTGATGATGCCAAAGAAGTATAACTTCTCATGCCCGTACATAAGTACACGCACCCATTTTTTTTATTGTTGTTGTTTCCTATTTATGTCGTTTTTATGTACTACCGTATTAACATTTCCTCGCGAAAATTCAGAGTCGTGATTAAATTGTTCTATCACGAGTTTTAAAAACGGCAATTTTGTTATAAAAAACAATTGCCCGACCTGTACGAACACCACAGGCCTTTGTTCTCATAACCATTGACTGCCGCGGCCAACCATAGATTCAGAGCTGGCCAAGCTTTTGACGGGCGGATGGACAGGATTTTTCGGACCATCCGATTGCTTCAGGTCACGTGAGCGACGGGCGTATGATGGACTGAGGCGACGGGCTGCTGTGAATTCCGCCTTGACCAAATTTTTTGTACCGAATCCCTCCTCTGTCTAGAATGATCGCGTAACCATTCAGGAGAGAAAAGATGAGGCCTGCCTCCCAAACAAGCATCTGATTTAATTCAGCGCTTGTACAGTTCTGTACCACGGCACGAACACGATGGGTTGTCGTGCGTTCATGGGCGTTGTAACGACGCGAGGAGGCATGGAAGCCTTCTTTTCACAGACGAGAGAGACACACCCGAAGTTCATGCTAGCTTTTTTTTTTTTTTTTTCGTTCTATCTCATTGTATAAACCGGTGTGACAAAAAAAATTTGCGGTCGATTAGGATAGGTTAGCTACATTATAAATACTTTAAAACATTGTGGACGGTTGGTTATATTAGGTAAGTATAGCTACATTAAAAATACTTTAAAATCATTTTATGGTTGCTTAGCAAATAACTTTTTAATATGTAGCTATCCAGCGCTAGGAAACCGTTTACATGATTTCACAGTATCTTTAATTTAGCTATTGTAATCAAATCAACCGTCCACAATGTTTTAAAGTATTTATAATGTTGCTAACCTAACATAATTGACCATTAGTTATGAGTTGTCCAAAATAAACATTCACGGACACACGGCAAACGAAAAATATGGCGGTGTACAAATAAATACCGTTGCCTTGTTTATGGTCTTTCCTTTTATCAACACCGCCATATTTATTTACAATGAACAAAAAAAAAAAACCGAAGATGCACGATCGGGCGTTTGGCTATCTCGTCTGTGAAAAGAAGGCTTCCCACCTACACGTACCCAGTTTCCCGCCGAGCACGGGTCTTGGTGCAAAGTTCACTTACTCTGAACATGAACCCACAGCCCACAAGAAATCACCCGAAAAATGGTTAGGATTCGTGATAAAGACACATTTTATAACTTGCACGTGTGTTTTTACCCTATTTACACAAAAAATTATAATTATGACTTTGAAGTACGGCGTAGTTTCTACAACAGTTGCTTAAAATTACGAAGATATTCTTGTTTATTTGAGGTGATTTCTTCGTCGAAAAGTCCGTAAATTTACTGTGATTTCTAACGGTCAGGGAGTTTTCTTTCGAATTTGGAAGCTATTATAAGCGCCGCCTTGTGCCGGCAGGCTAGTGAGAGACGACTTTCATTGTAAATATGTTCACCGTAAATTTACCAACAACAAATTAAAAAAAAAAAATACAGGGATATTCGTGAATTTACGGATACCTTCAAATCATTTTAACGATTATTCGTGAGTTTTAATTTACAAGCAGTATTACTAGCTGCACAGTATTTCATAGATAAACCTAAATACCTAACGGACAAAAAAATGGTTGTCTGTAAAGTTGGTTTACGGACGATAGTTTAACGTGACAACGTCATAACAAAACATTGATGAAATTATTGCATACTTTTATGAATAAAATTGAATAATTTTTATTGAATTATCACTATTTTATATTCATACAAAGGAGGAGTGAAACGAAATCTACAATTTAATTGATAAATTTACTTTTATTTGCACTCATTAATTCAAATATGTTTATTACTTTAACGAAGAGATTATTTTAACTATAACTTTTATGCATGTATGCTATTTAACTTATTCCAATATGTGTTATTCTGTTAAGGATAGGACGATGATAGGAAAAGTAGGAAACGAATGGGAGTGTTTCAAGTTTAATGTGCCTCGAAAAAGTGAAATCGATTGTTGTTCCAATCGAGTGGAAGAGAGATAGATGCGGCGCAAGCGTACAATGAGCGTAAGGGGACAATGTGCGTAACGGGACACTTTTTCGTGCTTGCAGCCGGCGATCATCGATTTATTAGACGTTGTCACGTCAAAAAATTATGAACACGCAATCACTCAGAAAACAAGTCAAAATCGGCCAATGCCTAAATTTATAAGCAGGTATGCATAAAAATTTCGATGTCGGCTGATTTTGGCTTGTTTCCCGTGTGTTCACATATATATTTTTTTCTTTCGATTTTGAGGTTTACCTATGACATACAGTGTAACTAGCAATACCGTATGTCTAAAAAAACATTTAAAAGAATCATTCAAAGAACAATGCTCCGTTTATTTAATCTGAATTCGAACTCTGACGAATCATCCTCGAGTGTAAATCAAATCTTTGAATACGTTGTAAATCTACAACAAAACACTCTTTCATCGCCGAGCAGGTTTACATGGATTACAACGGTGGACAGAACTACAGTACCCGAATCTGGCTTAGTTTACACGAGGATTTGACTATCTCAAACTTCGAATAACTCTTCGTTTATTTCGGGCAAATTCCCGTGCCTCAAGTGAAACTCGAACCCATGACCCAAAAGTTTACTTAGTAATTGATGTATTCAAAGTAAATAAAAACCAACTAAGTATTTATATTAGTATTATGTTCCGAGTATAAAGCAAACTTTCGGCTGTGCGGTGCAGGCGATACTGTCCCGTCTTTTCAGGTGGACTAGTGCATCTCGATTAATTTCTATCAATACCAATTAATGTATACATTGTTTTATAGAATTCCAAAATTCGTGACGTTATTTGATCTGGCAGAGGTTATTTAGCCAGTATTTATTTAAAGTTAACCTTGAGCGACTATTTTACAATTAATCAACGATTTTGACTAACGAGAGCATGACTTTTGCTGTCATAATTGTTATTTTTGTTTGGACGCTAGTTTTCTCTGGAAAAAGTGGCGGCAGGCGCGTAAAGGAGGCGGCCATTTTTACGTATCGCCGAAGAGACGCAACAGATTTAAAGTTTTCTCGGCCTTTTCAACAACTTCTTGACTTGCTTTCTGCGTGTTTTCGTATTTATAATTTTAATCCGTTATTTAGATTTATCTATGGCATACAGTGTAACTAGCAATCATGTTCGTACAAATGCATTAAAGTTTCTTCGTAGTTTCATACAGTAAGATATCCATAGAGGCAAAAGCTGAAATTACGACTCATCTTCTGTACTTCATGTACAGAATGTGGGAGGAAGAAAGAAATACATACGTAACAAATTTTGGAAAGTTTTGTTCGTATACGTACTCCAATATTGTTTTTTTTTTTGTGAGTACCCGTGAATTTACGAGGATATCCACAAATTTACGAAGATGCCTCGATAATTTGTAACCAATCTGCTCCGTGAGTTCAAGGCGAAAAAAATTTTTTTTAACAGTGTAACCTACTCCCAGGCAAGTACGGATTACGTAAGCCATTGCACCATTGCACCGCTACGAATCTTAACCGTCGCCATCTGCTGCCGCAGCTGCGAGTGACATTAGACAGTCACGCCTTCGTTTTTGAAGCGCCGCAAGATTCCCCTAATTTCCAGATGTTTCACAATCGCCTCGGTTATGCTCGTTCACGCCCCGTTAATTCGAGAGGAAACTTTAGCACCTGCGAAGCCAGCTTCAGTTGATAAGTTCACATCAGAGATTAGAGAAAGTTACAGATAGAGCATAAACACAGTTTGTAGGTATCTCTGCTGAAGCCAGGGGACGTAAGGGGGAAGCAAGTCGCCGCCATATTGTGCAATGAAGAAAATCGCATTTCCTCATAAGTGATGTATGTATGGTAGTGAAAAAGTGCATGAATCTTAAACAAATAAAGACTGTTGACTCGAGAAAAATGATTGTGTACAAGAGTATGTAGTAAACTACATTTATATATACTATATAAACAAATGGCCGCCATCTTCTTGCGTGAACAAACTGGCCACAGTGCACAGAGCTTATGCTCCATCTGTAACTTTCTCTAATCTCTGGTTCACATAGACTTCAACTGCGCGCTGCAGTTTCTGAGCTCTTTGCTCGTAAACAAAGGATTTTAAAAATTCGGTCTTAGTAATTTAACGAAATTCTTTACCAACGATGCACGCTCATAAAACTGATTTGGCCAAAGTAAAGTTTATATTAACTATCAAATGATTATTCCGTGACATCTGACCAGCAAATCGTGAGCAGAGTTTTTGAACTTAAAACAATTTTTTTTTAAACTTTTCTAATGACGAAAAAAAAAATTTATTTAAAAATTTTTGTTAGTTGCATATAAGTAATAGAATTAATTGATTTTTAAAGCATTGAGCATTGTAATATCTCGACAATTTCTTGTCACAATATGAAACCCGCCAAAATGGCTTCCTACTCTACTCTCATTGGTTGTTGCGCCATGCGTCCTATATCAGAAATAAAAAATATTAATTTCCCTTCTATGCGCATGATCTGTCTCCCATTCACACGACCGTCCTATGTGCGATTGTGAATCAGTAGGTTGGAAAACATGGCGGTCAAATCTTGTGCGAACGACATACTGTTACTGTTACGTTTTTTTTTTTTTTCAGTTGTTCACCCAGCTTAATTTGTCGGTTGAAATCACGCACGCAAGCACACACGCACGTGCGCGCGCACGCGTATATAACATGTTTGATGTCAAATTCTGGATGAAGTAAAAGGGAACGGTTGAAACGTTGAATAAAGATTGAAATCTCTGGCGGGCGCTACTCGGATGTTGATTGTAGAGTTGGCAAACAAGTCTGGCCTTACTTGGCTGAGGTAACCGGTTTAACTTGTTACCGGTGGAATGGTGTAGAGGGGGTTAATGTGAGATGTAGGATGGTGGAAAGTTTCGCCAACTTACGCCAACTTGCTCGGCGCAAAACATTCATCTCAACTCGAAACGACGTTTTACGACGTGAGCCGGCGCAGGCTTACGTCCCATAAGATAATGCGGACCCAGACTTGTTATTAAAATTTATTGACAAGTATAAATTTCATGTCCATTTGATTCGTATGAATACTTATGAAAGGAGATAAGTATTGGTAAACAAAAACATCCATTTAAATAAAAAAAAAACACTGCGACGCATTGGTTATCATAACCTTCCCATTAGCAAAATTTATGTACTTACATAAAAGATTGTGTACCATTTATAACAAAAACATTGTTCAGTCGCATATCATTTTTACGGTTTTATCTGTGTCCTTGGAAAAATTTCGATTATTATTGAGGTCAGTGGCATGGAGTAGCCAACGATTGTTAAACATTCGTTCCGAAGATAAAAAGTTGAAAGTATTTAAATTGATTATACTTATCTGAGAGGCCATCCGCTGTGATTAATCATTCCCAGTCATTATAAAACAAAACGGCGGAAATTATATGGTGAGATTGAGGTAAACAACTACTTCATATAATAATAGCTCACCACGTTCAAGCGTGTGAAGACAATAATTTTAATTGAGGAAATAAAGGGAAAACGCAGCAAAATACCGCATTATTGTGGACACTTTTAAACCATTAGAAAAAATAAAAGATAAAATAACTATATAAAAAAGTTTTTTTTTTGTAATTACATTATCACTTCATAGACTTGAGCCATCAATGTTTACACACAAGTTTTAATTGGCCTATTTGAAAAAAAATTAATTTAATATTAATTCGAAATAAAATCACTGTATGTGAAAGCATTAAAATATATCACATTGAATTTTGTAAATAAAACCTCAAAAATACATTAATATCGTCTGCATGTGATACCAATGCACCATCATCGGTAAATTAAATTCCGAAACTTTCTAGTAGGGAATCTGCCGCGCTCACGGTTCAGATGTGGCTAACGACACTACTGTATTTTAAAAAAAAATTGTAGTTTATCGCAGTCTTTGTTTAATTAAAATTTAACATTCAATTCTAAAAAATCACTGTGCGCAAAAAAAAAGTTAGATATTTCACAGATATATTCAGTGTAGGCCTACAATACCTTTAAAATACAATAATAGTAATATAATTGCCAATGCACCAGTGTAGCCGTCTTTCGAAGGAAAAAAAATACTGACACGCATTTCAGCAAGGGAAGCCTTCATTTCACAAACGAGACAGCCACACCCGAAGTTCCCCGAAGTTCATGCTCGTCTATATTTTTTTTTTCCGTTCTATCTCATTGTATAAACCGGTGTGGTATTAAATTTTGCCGTCGATTAGGATAGGTTAGCTACATTATAAATACTTTAAAACATTGTGGATGGTTGGTTATATTAGGTAAGTACAGCTACATTAAAAATACCTACAGTAAAATCATTTTATGGTTGCTTAGCAAATAACTTTTTAATACGTAGCCATATCCAGGGCTAGGAAACCGTTTACATGATTTCACAGTATCTTTAATGTAGCTATCCCAACCAAAATCAACCGTCCACGATGTTTTAAAGTATTTATAATGTAGCTAACCTAACCTAATTGACCATTAGTTATCATGAGTTACAATGAACAATAAAAAAAAAAACGAAGATGCACGATCGGATGTTTGGCTCTCTCGTCTGTGAAAAGAAGACTTCCCTCACGGTACCACGCTCGCGCGCGCTGCGTACGTGTGAGCGCTGCCGGCTGGAGGGTTGTCGAGGGTGTCGGCGGTTGGGGAGGGGGTAATCGGCGTGGTTCGTGCCCGGGGGTGGGGTGGGAGGTGAAGGTCGCCGGTCGGAGCGGCGGATGAATCCGTCACGGAGGCTGCTGCAGTCTTCAGCCGGGCAGCGCGGCGTCAGGACCGCCGAAGAGGAAGGGCTCCGAGGACTCACACTAGGTACGCGACCTTCCCGCCACGGGCAGGGCTATCATGAGCGGTAACCCTAATGAACCTTGGATCTTTCAAAAAATGTAGCCTACTAGCCGTTTCATGCCAAAAAAAAATATTTTTTTTTTCTGAAAACACGCCTTTTTTTTTAATGTGAAAACTTATTTAGCCGCGTTGAGCGATTTTTTGGTAGGGGCAATAACTTTATGAGTTCGCCTCACCCACATGCTAGTGACGTATAGCGCCAGACTGGCGACGCGCAGCGGCCTGTGTACACGTATTCGCAGATGTACACTAATACATTATGTACACTCAGGGCCGGCGCGTCCATATAGGCGAACTAGGCAACCGCCTAGGGCGCCAAGTAGCTTAGGGGCGGCGCAGCACGACACATAACAGCTGATATAATATGTTTAACGATTATTGCAACTAAATGAAAATAGAATTTTGTATCAGTTTGGAATGTTAATATTGATAGGTATAAGTAATTATTTTAAGTCCACGGTGACCTGTTTATGATTTGTAATAAGTAAAAAAAAAAACACACAAGCCTGCTACATTTGATTGTTGACAAAATTAGGCTTACGTTATGTATTTTGAGGCAAGGACAATTTTTTTTGGGGTGTCCGGCCCGGGGTGGGGAGGGGGGGGGCATTTAGGTTTTTCGCCTAGGGCGCCAATTTACCTTGCACCGGCCCTGTGTACTCTCGACTGTATCATGTGCGTGTTGGACTCTTTTTGGATGGTTAAAATCTTGTGAGTTGGCGTCACCGACATGCTGTAGTGGCAGTAAGTGGAGTTAGATTGACCACGTGAAAAGTTTAATTTGGGTATACTGCGCATTGCCCAGTGAACACATGACCTAGGTCTGACAACACTGGTAAGTCACAGCTAGGTAATGGATTGTTACGTAATTTTGACGTACCTACCACTGACGTTTCTCGTGACATAAAAAAAAAAAAATTATGTAAGGATAAATGATAGCATGCTGACATCATATTTGTATAATACCAAAATCATTTTCTTACGTACATTTGACGTAGAAATTATGCCATGACTTGATGTAAGCTTTTGGACATACGCCATTGCTATGCTATGCTATGCATAGCAATGGCGTATGTCCAAAAGCTTACATCAAGTCATGCACTCCCATTGCACAAATATTTCAAAGATAAATTATGTCATATTATACATTTCAATACAAAGTTTTAAGTTTTCACTTCTGTGGACAGTCCATCTGACTGCCTTTTTTTTAGCATTTTTTTTTTCTTTTTTTTTTTTCACTTTTCCAAAAATACATGTTATAAACTAAATGCGGTAACAGAACTACCCATCCGTCATCAGCGCATTCTTAACTGATTTCCGTAACCAGACATCACTCAGATATATTGATCAGTTTTTTTTTGTTTTTTTTTGAAATCACCTGTTTTTACTTTCTGAAACTTTGTACACCGTGTGTGTTCCCGGGTAGGCGGAAGCCTTAACTAATACATTAGCAAAACTTTTGTCAATATTTAAGTTCCAGTTTGGCTTGAAAACGTATCTTTTAAAGAGTTTCTTCTTCCCCCCCCCCCTTCAAAGTCTACGGGGTAGGGCTCCCGAACCCCTCGTCCATGCTGGGGCCCCCCGGAAAGTCTGGGGTCTCCGCTACGTACACGCCATGGAGGTGTTAGTTTACGGAGAGGGCGGCTGCTCTTAAGTCAGGGGCGCAGCCAAGGGGGGGGGGGGTAGGGATTCAACCCCCCCCTTTAGCACTAAATCTTTAATTAATTTCTTATTCATCACTCAAACAAATTTCATATTAAAATTAATAAAATTTTTACCATTACAATATTTAAATTTAAGAACCGAAAACTGCTAAAATAGCACTATTTTACACCTTAAAATCCAAATTTTCCCGGGGGAGGACCCCCCCACCCCCCGCTTTAATACGGGGGGGCATTGCTTCTTAACACCCCCCATACACAAATCCTGGCTACGCCACTGTCTGAAGTTGCAGTCACCCATGTTAGCAATTGGATATCAGAAAAGCCAATGCTATATACAGGCTTGTATGATAGTTTGTTCAATAGCTTTAAAGGAACTCGCTAGGAAGAATCTTCAAAAAAAGCCATAATATATAGTGAGTAATGTTAAACTAAATTTTTAACACTTCATCAAGGAACATAATAAACAAAATATCGCTTTGATTTCCAGAAAAAAAAAACCGGTTAAGGGGGGTGGAGGTAGGTTTTGTTTTCATTTCCATTTTCACTTAAATTACTAACATTTCAAAGATGGCACACACCAAATACCTCTCTTTTTATTTTCATGATACACACCATCACTTATTTCAAAATAAGGTGTTACCTTTTTTGAGTAGGTTTTTTTTTTTTTTTTTAGCGAAAATTCACATTTGACAGCAGCATGCCGAGAGCTCCATATACTTAGCTTAGAACATTTTTTTTATCACTGAATAACTGTGCTGTGATTACTTTTAGAAACGAAATGATAAAAACGCCGTTAGGGATAAAGGAAGCATTTTCTATTAAATATGAAAATTTCCTGAACTTGTAATTGTTATCACTTGTACGATTAATTGAATATCTGTGGGAAAAAAATTAGTGGCACACGCAAAGGGAGGTATCGTGTTACTGTTTTTGAAAATAGCCCTTGAATAAAAGTAATGAAGAAAAAATAGAAAAAATTTGGTTGTCTGTAAAGTCGGTTTACTGACGATAGTTTAACGTGACAACGTCATAACAAAACATTGATGAAAATATTGCATACTTTTATGAATAAAGTTGAATCATTTTTATTGAATTATCTCTATTTTGTATGGATACAAAGAAGTAGTGAAATTAAATCTAAAATTTAATTGATAAATTTGCTTTTATTTGCACTCATTAATTCAAATATGTTTATTACTTTAACGAACAGATTATTTTAACAATAACTTTTATACATGTTTGCTATTTAACTTCTTCCAATCTGTGTTATTATGTTAAGGATAGGACGATGATAGGAAAAGTAGGAAACGAATGGGAGTGTTTCAAGTTTAATGTACCTCGAAAAAGTCAAATCGATGGAAGAGAGATAGATGCGGCGCAAGCGTACAATGAGCGTAACGGGACACTTTTTCGTGCGTGCAGCCGGCGTTCATCGATTTATTAGACGTTGTCACGTCAAAAAAAATATGGCCTGTGAGACTGGGTGTTAAGGCTCGATGCCTTTATTACACCGGTCGTGACCTTGGCTGGTGGCACGTACTCGGGGGTCAGGTCCGTGAGCTCCGAAAAACAAGAAAATTACAACCAATTAGCCACATAATGTCACACACAGATTATTTTGGAAGTATCATGGTTTTCCTTAGTGGTCTACAATAATTATATATTTTCCTCCTCATTATAGCCTGGTATGCCTTGAACACACACAAGTGGAAAGAATTGTTGTCTCCAAGTAGTTTTACATTTTACTGCCAATTTGCACACACGTTACCTTTTATTTCTTTCGAACGAACTTGACATGGGTGTTACATGTGTTCAATAACATTAATTTATTTTTATTTGCGCCTTCTTTTTAAAGAAATCGTCAAACAATTTACGTGATAACAAAGAATTAAAAACAATTAGATAAAAACCCAAGCATAAAATTTTCAGTTTATATATATTATGAGTAAACATTGGCGTTTTGAGATGGGAAGCCTAAGATGTATTTACATCAAGTCCTGTCCCTGCCCGAAAACGCCCGAATATACACCTTCGGCCAACCTCGGGTTTATTTATATATATTTATACTTCTGTGTTTATTTTAATGTAGCTATACTAACCTACCTAACCGTCCATAGTGTTTTAAAGTGTTTTGATGTAGCTAACCTAACCGACCACTTTTAATATTTGAATTCATTTTTTCCTGCGAAAAAATTAAAAAAAAATCCCCGAGGTTGGCCGAAAGGTGAATATTCGGGCGCGTTCGGGCAGGGACAGAACTTTGATGGACATCTTAGGCTTCTCCTTTGGAGATGTACGCGTTGAAAGTCAGGTTTCCCCTTTGAGACTGAGCAGCAATGGAAGAGTTGTGGCTGGCACGGGTGATGTAATGGTCGTGCTGGAGAAAGGGTCGAACGGGAGACCGCGGCGTGGCCTTGAGGGCAGGCGGGTCGTGTCTGCCGCGCGCAGAAGAGGCCGGGTCGGCGGCTGAAGGGCAGGGCGCCCAGTTGCACTCGCCACTCGCCACTTGCTGCAATCCTTTTGAGGCATGAAGGCTGGGTTATCAAATAGGAGGAGAGATCCTCAAAACTTGTTGCTGCAATATAAAGGACATTTAATGGACATGTAATGGACATATAATCAATATATAATGGACATATAATGGACATATAGTGGAATGTATATATATATATATCTCATGGTGATTGGTTTTGCTGGACTGTGGAAGCACCTGACTTGAACCCTTACCCGGATGTGGCTCCACCTGGGGATTTCAGCCTCCAGGTTCCTGTGAAGCCACTCTTCTAGCCCAGCGGGTGCTGTAGTGGTGGAGGGGACATGTTTTCTGGATCTGGTAGCTTCAGTAAGGCGGGGCTCTGGACTATACAGATCTGCAAGCAGACTCCCAATCTACCCTTAAAGGGCGCACATTTGGCAGGGGCGGAAGGAGGGTGCGTTGGCCTTCGGGCCTCCGAAAACATGTTGCTGCAAGTGCTGCGCCCTGCGCGTGACTTCGTCTACCGCAAGCGCGGCTCCAGAAGGGGGGGGGGGGGGGCGGTGGTGGCGATAGCCCCTCCCGACCACCAATTTAATTGATTATTGTATAATTATGTTTACTTAAACATTTAATTTCATATGTTAAACTTTTATCTAGTCAGAAGTTGCAACGAGCTACTAAGGTTCTGTATGTGAAACCTGTAATTTGTAAATAATATTCCAAGGGCAATATCTCTGACCACTTTCATTTTTTTTTTGCAACTACGACCCTTCTTTGTGCGATAGCCCCTCCCGAAAAGTCATCCTGAAGCCGCCATTGGTCTACCTTGATCTCGAGCACCTGTGCTAGGCACAGGCTGCCGTCCTGATCACAGTGGCCCGGGAGTGATCTCACACGCGGACTATCAGAAAAAAAAAAGTTTTACTATACTCACCGCCGCTTTCATCTTGTGGACACAAAGGAAAAGGATTTTTACAAACATCAAAATGACAAAGCTTCGTTTCTGGCTGCCGGCACGGCGCGGCGTTAACGGAATGGAATGTGTTATTCTGGTTTAAGGCCCATCGAATGGTATGGTATACCTTTCAGAAGGGAACCAAGAACATCTAAGGACTAAGGGGTGACCCTGGGAGCATATTATCTGCTGGTATGTGTCTCAGGGGCCATAACATCGAGGCTACGCATCAGCGAAACCGGGACGCCAGTCTTCGGCTTCATTTTGTGGGAAGGCAGGTAACCCTTTGGCAAGATGTGACGGACGCACCAAACGATGGCACATTACAAACTCGAGGCAAAGCCATCTATTGACGAAGTTCTAAACTAAAAAAGTTATTAGCGCCTTTAGTTCACTAGCAGCCGCCAGTTTCACTAAGCGGATGGGTTTCACCAAGGAGAAGGATATGAAGTTGCCAGACCTTACTATATGACCGTGCGGCGGACATAGGGAAATGACACAAACTCACTGTTTGTGTGTCTATGACCTACATCCTAAGATTTTCTATAATAAAACTTAATTAATCTCTGTTTCACTCCCTTAGGGATGGAATTTAATAATTATATGTAGTCCGGCCCATAAACTATCTAGTATATGCAAAATATAATGTCGATCCGTTGCTCAGTTGCGTAAAAGTAGGACAAACAGACATAAACACTTTCGCATTTATAATATTAGTATGATAATTTTGAGCTTGCAAGTGCGCCAACATAATTTTCAACTTCCATTGAAACCACATGTAATAACCAGTATGTTTCTTTATCAGAGTGATCTTTCTCAAAAGTGCTCAAAATATGCTTGTGTGCATGGTTGAAGTCCGACTTGTTTGCTATAGTCTATGTACTAAAAAAAAGTTTATTTAACCTCCACAAGATATTTTGTAAATATATACCTCATCAAATACTGTGTGACGGCTTCAAAGAATTGTTGGTTACAGAAAGATTTTGCCGTCTCTAGTAAGTTAGTTATTATTATTTAACCAAAAATTATATATTGTATGAAGTTTACACTGACAAAAATAGTTTATGGTGGCCATGCAAACGTTTTTTTTTTTTTTTTTCGTAATTAGTAATCTGCAATAACTCTACTCACATCTGTGTATAAACACACTTCAAACGTGCGGATAAAGAATGGCAAATTTTATTTTAAGAATCAACATAGAAAGCGGATACCTTATATTAACATAAAGTGACCGATCTATGGCTACTCCAGTATATGGCTCGCATGTTCAAGGTACAAGATGACACAGAAAAAAAACGGGAACTTTTGGAAAATAAATAACATTATAATACGTGCAACAACACAAAATTTTATTGACAGTATTTAAACCACTACAACTTGCCTTTTTAGGAACAACAATCTAAATTATCAATTTCTGAAAATTACGTTCTGCAGATGGCGTCTATGTCTACATAGGTATACATTCTTCTAATCTGTTTTTGCGGTTCCCCATTGACCGCTGTAACATATCTGCCGGGATGCTAGGAATTTCGTCTTCAATTATTTGATTCAATTGTGTAGATCCGACTCTTGAGATAGCCACAAAAGGCTTAAAATAATGTTTAGAATTTTTACAATAAATTATAACAGTTTGAAATAACAAAAACTTATTTAATAATGTACATGGTACGGAAGTTTAATTATTTTATTCCAAGCCCTGCATTTTTTTTTAACCTCTTGTAGTAAAGGTTTGGCGGGGACAATTTTTGATGAAGCTAACTATTACTATAAAAACAGGAGTTAAAATAATAATAAAAATATAATTACTTCCTTACCAACAAATTCGTTCGAATATATTTTAAACCAACTTACAATATTATTTAAACCTTGATCCAAAGCAAAATTTTAAACTACTACGTATCAGTGGCAAGGGACGAATAATAGTGTTTGAAGGTAAAAAAAAAAATTATAACTACCTTATTGGGGGTGTAAAGTGAAATTTGTTCTAAGCTATTCAATGCCGGATGGGTTGAGTTAAAAAAAAAAAATAGAAAAAAAAAATTCGCTGTGTGGAATATGAGAGAATATTTCATCAATAATTTCGAAATGTCGGACAATAAAAATAATGGGATGACGTGTGCGTCGGGTTCTTAAATTGTTCCAGAAATTTGTATGAGTCTGAAGAACGTTTCCGGGTTAAGTAGGCCTGCAGGCTGTGCCGAAAGGAGGTAATTTTTTCTTCTTCTTCTTTTCTTTCCTCGTTCCACGAGATCGTGCGGACATGACGTGTCCGCGAGTGCGTGGGCGAGTGAGTATTCCCGTGACCTTGTGGTCATCGCCTTGGGCGACTGGTGCGGGGCGCCCATTTAGGAGCCGGGGAAATCTTCCTGCGAGAACATGTCCAACCTGCTGAGATAGCATCTACGTACTAAAAAAAAAACACCGCGTGGAATCATTACGCGCTTGGAAGAAACAACACAAGGAATAAGTAAGTACCTTGGCTTCTGGGTTGCAGTCGCGTCCTTGGCGAATAATTAATTCACCTACTCGAGTAGATAACTGCTCCCTGATGATGGCGACTGCAATGACGACCGAAACGTCTGTGAATTATTCGCCAAGGACGCGGCTGCAGTAGGTAACTGCTCCCTGATGATGGCGACTGCAATGACGACCGAAACGTCTGTGAATTATTCGCCAAGGACGCGGCTGCAGTAGGTAACTGCTTCCTGATGATGGCGACTGCAATGTCGACCGAAACGTCGGTGAATTATTCGCCAAGGACGCGGCTAAAACCCAGAAGCTAAGGACACTTCAGACAATGGCAGTGAAAGCCTGCGAACATTATTAACAAGAGGAATAAATTAATTACTTGAAAATAGCATTTTTTTTCCTCACGTAAATAATAAACACTGTCAAAAAAATTTACCGTTTGCAGAGTGGTGATATTTCACGCATTAGGAATTTCAGAATTTTATTGTACCCCGCTAGCAGTAGAGGTGGGATCGGAGGCCTGGTAAATGAAACGCAGAACTCTATTAGCAGATTTTAATACCAGCTTATCTTCTATTTGGCGGAGTTTGCATCCGTCGTCCGAATTTGGTTTGATAACTATTTACATTTGCACTACTTTTTTTTTCGAATTATATTAATTTATTTAGGGATCCCGTATTTGTGTGTTCTCATGTTGCAAATACACTTGTAATATGAAACTCAGACACAAAATAAACGTATAATTATTTTTTTTAAACGGGGGGTGTACTTATGTACACACGTTAGAAGTTAAAATTCTAAGGCATTACCAAATGATTAATCTCAAACCTTATAATAACACTAAGTATGTGTTTGTATATATGTTTTTGCTTAAATACTTTCTAAAAACAAACTTTAATCTTATTGAGCTGATTCAAAATTTAAGATTAAGTAGTAAAAATGTCATCACGAAATTCTTTTATTATTCATGGCCTCGGCAATATGCAGGCAAACAATTTGTTGTGGCTCTACAGTATGTTGAACGCTGAAATATTTCTCCATTTCAATGTTAATTAAGGGTTGTGAAAATTGTAATGCCATGATTCTCACGTATTTTTAAGTTTTCGTTATTTATTTTTATGACTATAAATTACAAAATATATTATTAAAATATAGTTGTACTTAATTAAAGTTTTTATTTAATGCCTATACCCGGTGTAAATTCTGCGATGTTCACGAAATCAATTTATGTATCACACGGGTCCGCCATCTTTTCGGAGTTTCTGAGACTTTCACTGATGGCAGCACCGTCGTTACACATTTCTGTTCCAACCGAATTCTGTTCCATTCACAAAGTTACTCCTACCAAATGTCGTATCCCGAGAGCTAAGATGATGGACATAGAAAAACTCTTATATTGAGGTTACGTCTCACTAACCGTGTGGTTTCCAAACATCTGTATATTTTATTTTACTTGTAAGCTATGCATAGCTCAATCTGTTACGGATTAAAGCGATACTGAGCCATTGTCAAAATTATAAGCCTACTCTTCACAAAGTCTCTTCGTCTTCCCCTAATATTAATCCAGAGGGTGGCCACGTTTACATGATTTCATTGTTACTGGATGGAGCAGTTTTATTTTTCTCCGGCTAATGGTTACGCCATATTGGTTCGACACCCTAAAAATTGGCTGAAGTGTAGTGTTAGATTGTACAAACAGATTTAAATGACAATTTTTACTTTGAAAGTTACTGTTTTTAAGGACGAAGATTCCAATTCATGCTCACCAACCATCATCAGACGTGGTCAAGAACATGACCGCAATGTTTGGGGCAGAACAACATGGCGATGACGTGGTTAAAATTGTGACTTCAGTAACGTCACAGAATGCCATCTCCTGGCAATTCCTAATTCTTTGTATTAATCTTCGTGTAGCTTGGGTGTACGAACAGTTCCGAAGTTGGCCGAAGTTCACCGCTCGTCATTAAAATTTCGGTACCACCTATTAAAATACAAATATTATTTAATATTCACTGGAAATTGAAAACAAATAGGGTGAGAAACAGTCTTGACCCGGTCGTAACGTGCTGACATTAAAGTAAGTGTCTTTGAAAACAGTCGCAGTTACGCTTTATCTCTGAGGATATCTGAAGAACCACAGTATCAAGTTGCAGCTATTATCACGTAAACAGTAGTGCAGTGACAACAATCAGGACAATCTCACGTTGAAAACAGTCTCGGCAATGCTATTAAAGCATATATGGATTTACGTAAAATATTTTTAATGTCGATAGCCTAACCTAAATAACCGTCCACAATATTAAAGAGTATTTTAAATGTAGATAACCTAACCAAAAATTCTGACAATATCACAAAATTGTAATATTTACATCTCACGTAACGACTCGTTTAGAAGATAAACCACTAACATTTTGGCATTTTTATTTTCAGAAAAGTGGCTATCCTTCAGAAATGCCAATGTTTTAGCTAATCAACTCAAAACTTCCAACCAAATACAGCACACACGCTATAAATAGAATTTAAAATTCTTGACGTGTAAATTTCATGTAAAAAGAGAGAGGAAAACCTGAGGAGAAAAAAAACCGAACGTGCATGAAAGCTGTTTTCAGAATGCAAGCCCAAGTTAAATGGAGGTAAAAAAATATACTCGTATTCGGGTGTGTCGGTGAGACATTGTGCTTTTTAGGTTCCCCAAATAAGTACAACTGACGCAAAAGTAAAAAAAAAAAAAACTGATGACTTTGCATTACTTTCAATGCTTTATTTAATACTAATGCGCTAACAGGATAGTACAGGATATTACATAATTTGAAATGGAGATGATGCGTCGTTAGGGTTGGTGTGAAGCGATTCTCATTATGCCGAGGTTATCAAGTTCGCGTCATAACCACACACCGTGACCGCCAATGTAATGACCTTGCTGGGGAGGTTGGAGAGGGGGAGGGGAAACACACCTGCGATCCGGCAGCTTCGACGGAAGATGCAGCGACTCGCGATTCCGGCCGTTTTAAGGTCCACCATCGCACGAGAGCGCAGTTTCAGTGTCGGTTGCGCAACACAGGAAAAGTACGCGATTGGTTACAGTTGCGTCATGCATCTCCGAGCTGCGCCAGGCCCAGTTGCCACGCGCCTTGCCTCGCGGGGGGCGACTCAATATCCCTTCAAGTTAAAATTAAGTTATATTCATTTTACCATCGCAATTTTGCATGATGGTAAAAACCCCCAACAGCACTCAAAACCAATATTTTTCCGGATTTCATTGTAAAAGTTTCAAAAAAAAAAATTAACATCTATTTTGTAATAATGTTCGCAGGCTTTCACGGCCATTGTCTGAAGTAGCTTGGCTTCTGGGTTGTAGCCGTGTCCTTGGCGAATAATTCACCAATGTTTCGGTCGACATTGCAGTCGCCATCATCAACCTAGGTAACTGCTCCCTGATGATGGCGACTTCAATGTAGACAGAAACATCGCTTTCGTACTTTCGTAAATTGGAAATATATAAGAATGAATACTTTACATGACAATTGAACTAAACTTCCTTATAATAACAGTAAATCAATCATTAAAGTTTTTACCATTTGAACATAGAATCTTGATATCAGAATGCAACTAACATATTAGACCGCCTTCGGACAGGCTGATCATAGCTTAGGCTTATTTAACTTACCCGTGTTCACATTTTTTTTTGTTTTGCCGGAATTTATAATTATGGGTGACCTTATAACATTTAATTCGTTTGAAAATGCTACTATTATGCCTCTCAAGTTGTAAGGTTTTACTGCTGTAAGCAGTAATTATCCTTCCCAAGGACGGCTAAGAGAATAAACTTGTTTTTTCCTTCGGAAACTTGCCGCATTACGAGATTTTATTCAATCATTTTTCAATCAGAGACAACTCAAACGAAGTGATAATAGCAGCTCTCAGGGGCGGCCCCAGGGTGTTTATTCTAAGTTGCTCGGAAAGCAGTTCCCGATAGTAAACTGACGAGTATCGCATTACTTCATGTATTTTTTACGTGACAACGTCTAATAAATCGATGAACGCCGGCTGCACGCACGAAAAAGGATGACTCATTGTCCCGTTACGCTCATTGTTCCGTTACGATTTGTCCCGTTACGCTCATTGTACGCTTGCGCCGAATCTATCTCTCTTCCACTCGATTGGAACAACCATCAATTTGACTTTTTTAAGGCACATTAAACTTGAAACACTCCCATTCGTTTCCTACTTTTCCTATCATCGTCCTATCATTAACAGAATAACACAGATTGGAAGAAGTTAAATAGCAAACATGTATAAAAGTTATAGTTAAAATAATCTGTTCGTTAAAGTAATAAACATATTTGAATTAATGAGTGCAAATAAAAGTAAATTTATCAAATAAATTGTAGATTTCATTTCACTCCTTCAATGTATCCATACAAAATAGTGATAATTCAATAAAAATGATTCAATTTTATTCATAAAACTATACAATCATTTCATCAATCTTTTGTTATGACGTCCCGTTAAACTATCGTCCGTAAACCGACTTTACAGACAACAAATTTTTTTATAATATTGAGGAACTAAACGACGTAAAAATGTTTAAATTAATATTTCAGTTGTAAGTATTTTTATTATAGTGTACAAGAGACGTCGATCGGTAGAGCCCGCCTTGCAACTGGGCTGTCGGAACCTGACTTTACGATCGGCATCTAACTTTCAAACATGGTGGCCAGGAAGCTGGTGGCAACAGTTACGTATAAGATGGATATTAACGCATTCACTGTTGAGGCACTACTTGCATGATCCATATTGTAAATTTAAATACCTTTACGAATTTATGTTTATACGTCTATTATTTCAGTTTACACTACTAATCATACAACGTATAGTTTTCTCGCTTTATATATCTAAGGTACAAGTGGCAGAGTGGATTATGTCCTCTGTACACGTCTCTTGTGTTGGTAACAGGAGTTACATTTCCTCCTCTGTACACGTCTCTGTTGGTTAGAGGGGTTATATTTCCTCCTCTGTACACGTCTCTGTGTTGGTTACAGGGGTTATATTTCCTCCTCTGTACACGTCTCTGTGTTGGTTACAGAGGTTATATTTCCTCCTCTGTACACGTCTCCGTGTTGGTTACAGGGGTTATATTTCCTCCTCTGTACACGTCTCCGTGTTGGTTACAGGGGTTATATTTCCTCCTCTGTACACGTCTCTGAGTTGGTTACAAGGGTTATATTTCCTCCTCTGTACACGTCTCTGTGTTGGTTACAGGGGTTATATTTCCTCCTCTGTACACGTCTCTGTGTTGGTTACAGGGGTTATATTTCCTCCTCTGTACACGTCTCTGTGTTGGTTACAGGGGTTATATTTCCTCCTCTGTACACGTCTCTGTGTTGGTTACAGGGGTTATATTTCCTCCTCTGTACACGTCTCTGTGTTGGTTACAGGGGTTATATTTCCTCCTCTGTACACGTCTCTGTGTTGGTTACAGGGGTGATTGGTTTTCCGCAGTCAGCCCGGAGCAGAGCCATGGACCCTCGCGCCGTGGTGGTGAGGCGCGGCTACAAGAGCTACGGCAACACGCCGGTCCTCGCCGACCTCAACATGGCCGTCAGCAAGGGCAGCATGTGAGTCGAGGGACCCGTAGTGCGGTCTTTGTCCATCTAAACTCTCAGGGACTACTTCTAGCAACCACTCGCAGGTACTTCCTGCTACCACTCTCTGGCCCTACTTCTAGCAACCACTTGCAGGGCCGTCGTCCAGCTACACTGTCTACTCGAAAGCATTGGGGCGGGGGAATGTGTCCTCCAACTGAGTCGAGACGGGTACACGACTCTTACCTCACAATCATCCAACCCATTACATGGCGAGCAGCGACAAGTATTCTCCACTAGCACTGCGATAACCTAGGCTTCAGCGCGCTGGTCCGTGTGCGCAGCTACGGTCTGCTGGGGGCGAGCGGCTGCGGCAAGACGACTCTGCTGAGCTGCGTGGTCGGGCGTCGACGCCTGGACTCCGGCCAAGTGACGGTGCTGGGCGTCGCCCCGGGCACCAGCGGCAGTGGCGTGCCTGGCAGGAGGGTCGGCTACATGCCGCAGGTAACTACCTCCCTCTCCCCTCTAGACCTACCCTGTTCATCTGGTTCCCATGATAACACACAGATGGCAGCAGCGGCAGTGGCGTGCCTGGCAGGAGGGTCGGCTACATGCAGCAGGTAACTACCTCCCTCTCCTCTCTAGACCTGCCCTGTCCATCTGGTTCCCATGATAACACACAGATGGCACCAGCAGCAGTGGCGTGCCTGGCAGGAGGGTCGGCTACATGCCGCAGGTAACTACCTCCCTCTCCTCTCTAGACTTGCCTTGTTCATCTGGTTCCCATGATAACACACAGATGGCAGCAGCGGCAGTGGCGTGCCTGGCAGGAGTGTCGGCTACATGCCGCAGGTAACTACCTCCCTCTCCTCTCTAGACTTGCCTTGTTCATCTGGTTCCCATGATAACACACAGATGGCAGCAGCGGCAGTGGCGTGCCTGGCAGGAGTGTCGGCTACATGCCGCAGGTAACTACCTCCCTCTCCTCTCTAGACCTACCCTGTTCATCTGATTCCCATGATAACACACAGATGGCACCAGCAGCAGTGGCGTGCCTGGCAGGAGGGTCGGCTACATGCCGCAGGTAACTACCTCCCTCTCCTCTCTAGACTTGCCTTGTTCATCTGGTTCCCATGATAACACACAGATGGCAGCAGCGGCAGTGGCGTGCCTGGCAGGAGGGTCGGCTACATGCCGCAGGTAACTACCTCCCTCTCCTCTCTAGACTTGCCTTGTTCATCTGGTTCCCATGATAACACACAGATGGCAGCAGCGGCAGTGGCGTGCCTGGCAGGAGTGTCGGCTACATGCCGCAGGTAACTACCTCCCTCTCCTCTCTAGACTTGCCTTGTTCATCTGGTTCCCATGATAACACACAGATGGCAGCAGCGGCAGTGGCGTGCCTGGCAGGAGTGTCGGCTACATGCCGCAGGTAACTACCTCCCTCTCCTCTCTAGACTTGCCTTGTTCATCTGGTTCCCATGATAACACACAGATGGCAGCAGCGGCAGTGGCGTGCCTGGCAGGAGGGTCGGCTACATGCCGCAGGTAACTACCTCCCTCTCCTCTCTAGACTTGCCTTGTTCATCTGGTTCCCATGATAACACACAGATGGCAGCAGCGGCAGTGGCGTGCCTGGCAGGAGGGTCGGCTACATGCCGCAGGTAACTACCTCCCTCTCCTCTCTAGACTTGCCCTGTTCATCTGGTTCCCATGATAACACACAGATGGCAGCAGCGGCTGTGGCGTGCCTGGCAGGATGGTCGGCTACTTGCCTCAGGTAACTACCTCCCTCTCCTCCCTCTCCTCCCTCTCCACCCTAGACTTGCCCTGTTCATCTGGTTCCCATGATAACACACAGATGGCAGCAGCGGCAGTGGCGTGCCTGGCAGGAGGGTCGGCTACATGCCGCAGGTAACTACCTCCCTCTCCTCTCTAGACTTGCCCTGTTCATCTGGTTCCCATGATAACACACAGATGGCAGCAGCGGCAGTGGCGTGCCTGGCAGGATGTTCGGCTACTTGCCGCAGGTAACTACCTCCCTCTCCTCCCTCTCCACCCTAGACTTGCCCTGTTCATCTGGTTCCCATGATAACACACAGATGGCAGCAGTGGCAGTGGCGTGCCTGGCAGGAGGGTCGGCTACATGCCGCAGGTAACTACCTCCCTCTCCTCTCTAGACTTGCCCTGTTCATCTGGTTCCCATGATAACACACAGATGGCAGCAGCGGCAGTTGCGTGCCTGGCAGGAGGGTCGGCTACATGCCGCAGGTAACTACCTCCCTCTCCTCTCTATACTTGCCCTGTTCATCTGGTTCCCATGATAACACACAGATGGCAGCAGCGGCAGTGGCGTTCCTGGCAGGAGGGTCGGCTACATGCCGCAGGTAACTACCTCCCTCTTCTCTCTAGACCTGCCCTGTACATCTGGTTCCCATGATAACACACAGATGGCAGCAGCGGCAGTTGCGTGCCTGGCAGGAGGGTCGGCTACATGCCGCAGGTAACTACCTCCCTCTCCTCTCTATACTTGCCCTGTTCATCTGGTTCCCATGATAACACAGAGATGGCAGCAGCGGCAGTGGCGTTCCTGGCAGGAGGGTCGGCTACATGCCGCAGGTAACTACCTCCCTCTCCTCTCTAGACTTGCCCTGTTCATCTGGTTCCCATGATAACACACAGATGGCAGCAGCGGCAGTGGCGTGCCTGGCAGGAGGGTCGGCTACATGGCGCAGGTAACTACCTCCCTCTCCTCTCTAGACTTGCCCTGTTCATCTGGTTCCCATGATAACACACAGATGGCAGCAGCGGCAGTTGCGTGCCTGGCAGGAGGGTCGGCTACATGCCGCAGGTAACTACCTCCCTCTCCTCTCTATACTTGCCCTGTTCATCTGGTTCCCATGATAACACACAGATGGCAGCAGCGGCAGTGGCGTGCCTGGCAGGATGGTCGGCTACTTGCCGCAGGTAACTACCTCCCTCTCCTCCCTCTCCACCATAGACTTGCCCTGTTCATCTGGTTCCCATGATAACACACAGATGGCAGCAGTGGCAGTGGCGTGCCTGGCAGGAGGGTCGGCTACATGCCGCAGGTAATTACCTCCCTCTCCTCTCTAGACTTGCCCTGTTCATCTGGTTCCCATGATAACACACAGATGGCAGCAGCGGCAGTGGCGTTCCTGGCAGGAGGGTCGGCTACATGCCGCAGGTAACTACCTCCCTCTCCTCTCTAGACTTGCTCTGTTCATCTGATTCCCATGATAATAAAATATAAGTCCACAGTCCTAATTTGTAGTAGATTTTTATATTGATATAGCTCATTTTTAAACAGATTAAGATTATACTATGTTTGCTAATGGCATTTTGATATCTTTGTGAACTTGTTCTAAGGGATTTATATTTTTTTTAGCCAAACTTTTTTTCTAACGATTAAGCACTTACATTTAATATTATTTGTATCTGTTTGAATTATGTTTCCAGATGTAACTAAATGGAATATTAATATGACAAAAAATTTCTTAAGATGAATTGATAAATTTTAAATATTAAACATATCTTGGAATTGGGCCATATATATTTCGCGAAAAAAATCTGAATTATAATAGGGCTTCAATAGGTCTACATGCGCTAGCGTTTTCTTTCTTGTTTTTTGACCTTCTGCAAGAGAAAAATGTACCTTATTGGTACAGGCCTTTTAGGTGCGTTTTTCTACACTGAATTGCTTTGGTTCATGTATCAGCTATTTACATTACCTGAAAGGAATTCAGCCAATCTCTAAACACAGTCGATGATGCTGTGTTTAAACTTTCAACTAGTTCTTAAATCTTTCCGTGAAAAATACATGTTTTTAGTTAGGAAATATTTTAATGCGATTTTATCTAATTATATCAACTCAAAGGTGACTGACTGACATAGTGATCTATCAACGCACAGCCCAAACCACTGGACGGATCGGGCTGAAATTTGGCATGCAGGTAGATGTTATGACGTAGGCTTCCGCTAAGAAAGGATTTTGATTAATTCTACCCCCAAGGGGATATATATATATACTAGCTAAACCCGGCCACGCTTTGCTGTGGCACAGTTTAATATTAATTCATTGTTTAATTTAATATTTTACTGTGCATGGCTGTGGAATGTAATAGAAGAAATAAAAATGTGTTTAGCTTAAATATTTTTATTGTAAAGCTAATGGAAGGACTACATTCCTTGTTTTCCCATTTTTTGCATAAACATATAGATCAGATGGTTTACCGACTCTGGAGCACCCGACATATAACTGTCCATGAGAGAAGCATTCATTTTCTAAATTCAAACCGCACACTTGCAAAGATTGTCCTTGTGCTTTATTGATGGTCATAGCGAACGCAAGGCGTATTGGAAATTGAAGTCGTTTGAACTCGAACGCCATATCTGTCGGAATAAGTGGCATTCGTGGAAGTAATACGTCTTCACCTTTATGAAGTCCAATCAAAATTGTTGCTTCAATAAGATTATCCATTAATTTTTTAACTACTAATCGTGTACCATTACATAATTTAGGCTGACAGATATTTCGAAGCAATATAATTGGCACACCAATTTTCAAATTCAAAATATGTGGTGGTAATCCTGGAACATCGAGTGAATTGAGAAATTCCGTTGGAAAGTTCACTGCTTCATTTTGGTGCACTACTGAATCAATAGATTTGTATGTCATTGTTTCACCTTCGATTCTGTTTATAATACTATTGTTCATATCGTGTACGTCAACATTTTTAGCCGCTAGAATGGCTCTTTCGCTCAACCATGCATGATTTTTGAATTTTGTTTCGATGTTTTGGAATACCTTGTCTACTAATTCCTCTTTTGAATCTACGATGTTGCATAAATCAGATGATAAGCTGATTTTTCCTGTTTCTGGATTTGTAGGTACAGTGCCGTTACCAACTTCAATTAATTGTCTTGAAAATATGACTGCTGTTGGATCGTTCTGAAGTTTAACTCGCATATTCGTGGTTAAATGCATTTTTTTTACTGTGCTCCAAAAATTTGAATATTTTTTAATTTAAACGTATTTTTATCAATAGAGTCGAAAGAATATACTTTCAAATTAAATAAAGTTTTTTATTCTTTCTTGAAATATATATATATATATATATATATATATATATATACATATTTGTGTAAATTATATTCGTCAAGGCACAATGGTCGAGTAGCCTGATGTGCTTGAACTTCGACAATATGGTACAGCATCGTCGAGCGTGGTCACAACTAAGTTGGGTGACCATGATATTTAGTTATAGAAACTTTTTTTTCCGACTTTTCCGGTGGATTTTCCCAAACTTTTATTTCATATAAACACTCTTCTGTTAAGATGCAATGTTCTGTAAAAATTTCAATCCAAACCATCGTATACTTTCCGAGTTTTGCGGCCAAATACATACGGAAGCTAAATTTTTATATATATAGATATAAGCGAAATACCACTCACTGACTTACTCATCACGAGATCTCTAAAACTATACACCCGATTGACTTGAAATTTAGCATAGTTACTCATTTTGTGATGTAGACGCTCACTAAGAACGGATTATGTGGAAATCCGATCCCAAGGGGAGTTTCGGGGGCGTAATTTATATCAAAATTTCCAGTTTTTGGTAGGAAATCACCATGGCAACGGCTGTTGCTTTGTTAATGCTTCATTCGTCTCTATGGCAACGACTATTTCATTGTTAGTACAGTCCTCATCACCGTTGAAATTTTGCGGGTACTTTAAATATCAAAAATTGCCCTTTTTTTCAAGTATATATATTTTACAGACTTCAAACATCACAGTAATGTTCCTTATGTTACGCAGGATGACATTTTCAGGAAATTAGATCCCATGGGTGGTTAAAACCAGGCAACAGTGGGTACTTCGTCTGCATGAGAACAGGATTTTGCATTGTTCATGCCTTCTGCGTCTCCATGGCAACGGGCATCGCGCGACAGTGGCGTACCCACAAGGAGGGGCATGTATAATGAGCGGCGCAAGAGTGATCTGTCTGTAGACTGCCGTAGCGAAGTACGGATACATCAGTTGTACGTTGCGTGCATGAGTCGGGAAACCATCGGTGCTATTCATTTTCTCTCCGGTACATTATACAGCATTGTAATAGATTTTCACTGATTTTTTTTATATTTACCATTACTGTAAATGGGAGATGTGGCTTAATTTTTTTCCATTAGTATAGCCGTGCGAAGCCGGGACGGGCAGCTAGTAATTTATATGTATATATCGAATTTCTCATTGGTACATGCCTACAAAACCTCCGTTATTATTTGAAAAGAAGCTATAATGAATGCTGTTATATATTTTACTGCGATCTCATTGGAACCTAAGTGGTTTTAACACTACCCGGCGGACAAAAAACCAATATCTAAATGCACTATTCAAATGGCCCAATTACATGTAACCCGGCTGGAAAGTAAAATGTGGCAGCAGCCTGTAAAAAATATAGAATTTATTTATGAACAATATAGATTGATTTGTGTACTAGTGTGTGGAGTTCATTCAAGTAAATTTTAACAATTAACACAATTCAGTACTAAATTTCACAGTATTCTCGTGGATAACTATGTGTAGAAGTCAACTTTTTAACTTCGCTCACGCCATTAAATTATATAGTATTCTTTTACGTAGACAAATTTTGCAAACTAAACGATCGAAAATTGTAATGGTCTAATAATTGTCGAAACATCATTATGCATATACACAATAAGAAAATGCGTTTTAAATACACCAATGATGGGCAGTGACGAAACACAATGGTTTTGAATGAGAATGATTTGATGAGTTGTAGCTTTATAAAAAAAAAACATTTGCACGCATCTAATGAGCACGCCTCTAGTTATTTAAGAAAGTTTATTTTTAAATTATGTTTTGCTGATTCGCAGGAGATATCCCTCTACAGCAACTTGACCATGAAGGAAAATGTATTTTTCTTCGGGAAGCTATTTGATATGAATAACAAAGAGCTAGAGGAACGTTTGAAATTTCTGGTGCAATTGTTTGAGCTGCCTGACAGCAACACTAAGCTGAATAACTTGAGGTAAGTAATTTTTTTAAGATACTTGTCTTACAGCTGTACCTTAAAATGGTTCCCTTTGTTGTGTAACTATCCAGCTTTTGCTGCTGGACTTTTATCATTTTTGCATAATTTTCGGAGGAAACACACACACATATGTATATACACATACCTATATGTATATATATGATTCTTATTTAAGTTTAAAGAAATGTACTAAATTAATTCAACACACAATTTATTTAATCTTTATCTTGTTTAAAGCCAACGATGGACTTTAACAACTTTGCTCAGAAGTTATTTTCCTTGAAATGTAGAGTGCATGCAGGTTTGCATTGGTGTATTTTTAAAATTATATACGTTTTCAGTGTTCTTACTTTGTCTCTTTGAGACATTTAGATATCTCTTTAAAACATAAATAAAAAATTGTGAATAAGTTTGTTTTGAAAAGAAAACTTCATTTGGAGTAAGTGTATTGCAGGCAATGTTTTAGTTGAGTCTGATGCAATTGGTGCCAGCAATGGCTGTCTTGAGCGGATTCCAGGATGTTGAGCCGGACTGGATAGTTCAGCTGGGGACTAGCGCCTAGTTCTCTTGCCCCAAGCGGAGGCCAGCAGCGGAGGGTGTCTCTCGTGGTGGCCATGGTCCACGACCCGGATCTGCTAGTCCTGGACGAGCCCACCGTGGGCATGGACCCCATGCTGAGGCTCACCATATGGGAGTATCTGATGGAGATCTCCCGCGCCAGGGGCAAGACGATAATCATCACCACGCACTACATCGAGGAGGCCAGGCAGGCCGACACCGTGAGTTCCATTATGCACCCCCTTCCTTGTGCACAGAACCACGTGGGCATGGACACGGACACGTCGCGACTAAAATATCAGAACCAGTCGCTTTGACACGTCTATTATAACAGAAAAGAAAAAAATTCTCGCCAGAGATTTCCGTCTAGAAAGTTCTATTTACAATACGTCGCAGGCCCAATTTTACTGAAAGAATCATCAGGATTTTATTCTTTAATGACAGTTTCACTGGTGCATTGGCAATACAATTATTATATTTCGAGCATATTTGATGGTTTTATTTATATCTTTTAAACACGTTCACATACAGCGACTTTTTCCAAATAAATATCCAATTGTGAATAAACTATATATATATATATATATATATATATATATATATATATATATATATATATATAATGTTGAAAATGATTGCTGTTAGATATGTAAGGCGAAATTTATGGAAAAAATTGTTTAAAGTGGTTAGTTTTGGTTTTTGGCACACTTTAAACTTCCATGCTTACAATGTTACGATATTTTGCATCTTATCGTATCGCATCTGTCACGTTATCGTGATTTCATCACCGACATGTTAGTTTCTGGGGTTTCTGTGGCCGAAAGCCTTATTTTTGTTTTCTAACTGAGTCACACATTTATCTGTTTTAGGTTGGATTGATGCGAAACGGATATCTCTTGGAAGAAACATCGCCACTTGATCTGCTCGACAAATACGGATGCGAATCTCTAGAGGAGGTCTTTCTCTTGCTTAGCACACGACAAGACGAAAAACTAGATTCGTCTGTGGGTACTTAATTAGCTAATAGCATGTTAGTAATATTGTAATATTATATTTGCATTCCTAAATTATGATTTCAAATGTGTTTATAATTACTTCTTGGTTTAACAGTTCAATTACCAAAAATATTATGCCTAAATTATAACATTTATCATTTATTTTACCCGTTGCATTCGTGAAACATATAGACTAAACAAAAAATATTTTAGAATATTGTTTCATGTTGTAGATTAAGAAATTCCCCCCCCCCCCCCCCGAGAAGGGTAACAAGGGGTTGAAAATGAGCGAACACAAAAACTGAGTTGTGAGAAACGCATTTATTAACAACGAATCGTAACATCCAAAATTCACAAAAAATAATTATCAACAGACAACATGTTCTCTCGCTTGTGTGCAAAGTCGTTCCCGCAGAACAGTTACACGTTCCCATAACCCAACTATAAACATAGAACAGAAAATACAGAATTACTGACCAATATCAAATGAGAAAAAGGAAACAACTTTGAAATCTTGATAAAACTTTGATACATTATTGAAGCCACAACAGTCAATATGCAAAACATGAAAATATTATGGCTACCTGGAAATGCATATTGTCTTGAAATACTATAGCCCTAACAGCTTCACAACAACACACTTTGGTAGCACCATCCTAAGACTTTAACATGAAATATATAAAACATTACAATATTAATGTGGAAACTTGTCAAATTGAAACAACTTCATATTAACCGGGTTAAAGAACAGGGCTTAACTATGTAACGCATACCATTAAACACGAAGACAGCAAACAGAATATTACGTTACTTTTAAAGTGTGAAGTCACGTACAAATTTGCAATATGTAAACAACAAACTGATACTAAACGAGGTTTAAATGTCCAGCTACTCCTTTATACCGAGGGGGGGGGAAAGAACCTCTCGCGAAGCAGGGCATTATCAAGGAGCACACTCGCCTCGTACTCCCGTCAGATGGCGTCCAGTACTGAGTCCCACGACGGGTCGTCCCCCGTACTCCTTGTGTCTGTCCGGCAGCGCTCAACTCGGACTTTGACGGCGCCGACGGGGAACAGGAATCGCCGGAGTAAGTCCAGCAGACGACTCTGGCGCTTCGGTGAAAGTCTGACCCCGCGCCATCTCTCCGAACTCGTCAGAAGTCCGAAACTGCACGTGGTACACTCGTTCCAAACACACCTAACTCCGATGTCGTTACGTCCAGCGAGCAAACTTTCCCTTGATACTCTTCTACAGACAGCCACTCATTCTGCGGGGCTTACCTTCACAAGTTGTCGCCAATTGTTTTGCAGTCGTGATCGGGCAATTCAGCCTCGCCCTGACTGCCTCTGTCCACTCCGCCACAGAACGCCACAAACGTCGGATAGGGCACCTTTGTGTATACATATGACCCTTCATGCACCAAAAACTTCACCTTTACTCTCTCGGTTATTCATTCACCCGGCGAGTAAAAATTTTGGTTATGTCGCCGACGAGAGTTTTCAAACATCAGTTGGTGCTATTCCATTCATCTAATGCTACCCATTTCCGATGAGCGAGTTCCAACTTGTTGGGCGATTTCCCTTTACCAGTAGACTGCCGGGTTACCTCGACCGCTCCACTGAGTCCCGTTTGGCTGGCGCTGCTTCGACCTCCTCGATTGTGCTGAGTCCGAAGTTAAGAATATAAGTGTTCAACTTCTTACCCGGTGCAGAGGCTAAGTCCAGCTTCTTCAGGCAGCGTGTGTTCGGGCAGATGACGTTGTAGTAGCAGGTGGCTAACAGGGCGGCGGCATATGACGTCGTCTTGAGAGGTTCCCTTACACTCCCTCTCTATCTGTAGTCTGCCCGAGGAGGCCTATGTATACTGTTAAGCCATGTACTCTCCGCGTTTTCAGAACAGTGCAGAAGCCGGGTGGTAGAATACACGCCCGAACTATTTTCAAGTCATGTGACCTGTCATGTGGTCGCATCCACTCCCGCCCAGGTCACGTGACTGCTTCCGATCACATGACAATAACCGCACTAATTTGTCCAGGAGTCGGGCAACCTTCCGCACTTCGATGTCCGACGGTTCATCTCCATTCTGTTGAATAAATTCGGGAGGGAAGGAAGGAATGAATTTGTGGTGAAACAATTTACACCCGATACAAAGAAATGAATAAATTGTAAATTGTGATTTTTTATTTACATTTCAGCAGTCCATAAATGCGCACGAAGAAGAAAGAAGCTCTGGCAGCTATGAACTAGAGAAACTGGGCCAAAATGAAATCCACACTCCTGAAGTAAGACGATTTTTTGTATAAATAACACATATAACATAATTATTTTAAAAAACATTACAGAGATTATTCATACCTAATTGAACACTTTAGGAAGCACTTCTCAAATATACTTCCTCTCCTTCAATCAACTGTCATCCCTATCATTGCCATATAAAATGAATGTACACCGATGACATTATCATAAATTTATTTTCGAAACAGTAATTAATTTTTTAATTTTCCACGAAACAAAGTTGGGCGATATCATTTTTAATTCTTGTATTCATCAACTGAGCTGCATTTCCTGTAGTGTGCTTCACTTTTATCAATCTAAGGTAAAAGCTAATGTATATTTTAAAGGAATTCAACGAATCATGATTAAAACATATCAAATGTGCCATCATTAGAGTAGTGTATATTTATTTTTCAAATATATATGTTGGTTTAAGCAAGAAAAGGTTTGGCAAATAAGGAATTGATGTGTAGTTTAATTAGAGATATCATAACCGAACAAGGTGTATTTTTGTAAGACGAAATGCCAAGTTACCGATTACAACTACAGACAACCCTTGAATTATCTGTTTACTTGTTATATTTTAGCAACAAAAAAAGAGACAGTGCAGCAACATAAAGTTTGATATTCTTATAATTTTAAGACGAATTAAATAGTCTCTGGTGCGTATAATTCATATATGTACATGTTTGCCTTATTTAATTAAATGGAATATTGCTGTTTACGGATTGAGAACACTTTTAATTTCCACCAGGATGGCGCGTGCAGAGGTTCAAGAAAGAAGTGCATTTTCTCCGAGGTGTCTACCGCGAAGATCGTTGCCCTGCTCCACAAGAACGTCTTAACCATCGGGAGAGACACGATGTAATTAATTTTCTTTCTTGCACATGAGTAGTAAGTATCATACTATTTAACTCTACCATAGGGCGAGGAGTCGAAGTGGTAAGACACCTGATTCTAATTCGGGAGGGTCTCAGTGCGGCTATCGGGATTTCTGTTTTTCCAGGACCATTGCAGTCAACTTCTGGAATGAATCGGCAGTGACCGATTATTTTCCTAGTTTCCCTGAATTTCCATTGAGCACTAAACCTGTGGCACAATTGATGTTTGGTGTTAGAGTTGTGCAAAAATTTTGTTTATGTCATTACTCTCTAGATAAAAAGTAACTGACATTTTAAATTATTTCCTTATTGGCTGATGAACTGTAACCAACAAAAATATCCTTCCATGCAGATAATGAAAAACATGTTTGACCCCAAAAATTATAGACAAAGTTTCCCTGTACAATTAAGAGGGTGAAAGTGGTCCTGACCGGGAGTGGCGTCGCAGTATCGGACACCCGGACCTAAAAAAATGTCTGTAAACTGCTCGACAAGGAGCCCCCTTTGTCCAGTAGTCGGTGAGGAGACTAAGGTGACCCCGAGGTCCTCTCTGCCTGAGCTCTGTGGCTACCATTATCCGATTAGGTAGGCGATTGTCGTTTGAGGTGTCGGAGCTGTTGCCAGCTCTAGTATCCAAGACATGATCCAACAGGTTCGCGGAAAGGGTGTTGGATGCGAATATATAGCCTCTCCACACCAAGTGGCAACCCTCTGCCTCCACGTTGGCACCGCTGCTGGGGGAGGATCGTGGTGGCTATGTAGAGACGGGTAGCCTCAACCTCTGGTCATAGCACCTCCTTAACTAAAGAGGGCAATGCCGGGCTCAACTCTGCCTCAGTTGCATCCTCAATTGCATGTATGAGACCAGAAATGGTGAAAGGGCTGAATCTGCGGGTAACAGCAGATGCGGTAGAAACCTTTCTGGGAGGTTCGACTGCCGAGCCTCGGTGCATCGGTCCCTAAAGGGCCCCATAGTGAATGGATCAGGCCTTATGGTAAAGGAAGGACTGGGTATGGTGCTACGGTGTCGGGCATCCGGGCCTAAAATGGGCTGTAAACTGCTCGACAGGGAGCCCCCTTGTCCAGTAGTCGGGGGAGGTACCAAGGTAGCCCCAAGGTCCCTCCAGCCTGGGCGCTGTGGCTTCCATTTCTAGCTGGGGCTGACGGCGACCGTCGCCCGATGAGTTTAGGCGCATCCGGGCCTTAACCGGCTGTAAAACTGTCGGACCGTGGTACGGCGGGTCGGAGGGTAATCCGAGGAGGCGAGGACACCCTGCGGCTTCACTCTAAATTGTGGCGGTTTGGTCTAGCTACCGGCGAACAGTCTGCCGAGTCGACGCCAAGTTGGTAGTAGTACGGGAAGAATCCATCATGTTTGAATGGTGTCCCGCTGAGGTTTCCTCTAAGGCCCAGTATTCTTGCTGGGTAGGACTCGTACTTGGTAGTGGTGGCTCTTATCGCTTGGAGCAGGCTCCAAGGGTTCTCAAACCCAATGCGGAATCGACATTGTGA
The DNA here is from genome assembly GCF_032445375.1 of Bacillus rossius redtenbacheri. NCBI lineage: Eukaryota > Metazoa > Arthropoda > Insecta > Phasmatodea > Bacillidae > Bacillus > Bacillus rossius. The sequence continues at coordinate 18,868,487 of NC_086334.1, read as the reverse complement.
GCGACGACACAGCTCCGGTTACCAGCCTGGACAGCTGGCAGAGGTTGGGAAGGCCTCCACCGGACCACGGGTTCACTGGGTGATTGAGGGGTCCCAGTGAGATGTGGGAGAACTGGGTAGGCGCCAGCAATGCTGCATTTTTGAGCTTAGGGATGCAGCCACTTTTCTGGTTAGCTGAGTGAGGCAGGGGGGTTGCAGTGGTGTCTATGCTGGGATGGGTAGCCTCAGCCCCTGAACATAGCTGGACCTCTAACACCTTTTCGGTTTGTGTGTATGGTGTATACGTACCCACGCCGATGGGGGCCCCAGGCCGGTAAGGCCTTACAGCTAAGAGGGCTGGGTTATCAAACAAAAATACCTTTATGGTGTCCAATTAAGAGTATTTTCTTTATGCTACAGGCATTTAGCGAGATGCAAATGCAACGGGTTTTACTATGCTACCAGTACATATATGTTCATTTGGTCAAGCATTACATGCCAAATTGACAGGTAGTGTAGATACATAATGTGTTAATACTTTAATTGAAAACATCAGCTCTTTTATCTGGGTAAAAGACTTGTGAATGTTTTCAGACCACTTCCATACACAATCGTTTTTAGCAACCCGTTAAGAGGTGCTAAAACTGTTCACAAATTAGGCAAGAACTTCGCATAATAATTCACTAAACCTAACAAAGCTCTTATCTGTTTAACATATTTTGGGATGAATGCATCTAAAATTATTGCTTGCACCTTTTCTGTACAAGTCTGCAACTCTCTATTGTTTGTAACATGTTCTAGAAACTGCACACTCTTCTAAAAGAACTTGCACTTGTTTTCGCTTCCTTATACCCAAAATCATCTAAGAGCTCTAGCAACTTGTGCAAATTTTCTCAATGTGGTTTCCTTTACATTCCCAAGAATTCCCATGGAAGTAGTCCATACCTTAAAGACCTTTCAGAACCTGTCACATTGTTCTTTGGAATATTTCAGGATTCCGAATGGGAATCGCCTATAGCGAAATAACTAAATCAAGTCATTATCCTTGTTACCGAACCGGCGCTGCTTTGAGGACGGATCTGAGAAACGTCTTGCGACACTTTGATCATTAGTGAAGCCCGGGTCACGTCCCCCGACCAGACAAACAAATTACTTATGAGAATAAAAACTCCCACATGGGGCATGAATAAATGTTAAGCGGCGGGTGAATTCGGGCCGGTCATAGGGCTACCTGCGGAGGTTTGGAAAATAAGAATTAACTGAACACATAATCAAAAGGAACCTGATCGATTATCGCACTAGAGACAATCTATCCGCCGGTGGTGGTGTCCGTATGCCTTGCAGCACAATGTTACACCCAAAAGCATTGGGTTGCCCATACTGCCGCACAAACGTCGCAGGTAGGTGATGAGGCATAATGGTCTGTGCGAGCAGAGGGTGCACTGGCGGGTGTCGTCAGTACCGTGATACAATTTGACATCACTCTGCACTCTCGATGTTTACAATGTTACTTGAATTGAAATAATAAAATAAGAAGCAGAAGCTGGAAGCCACTCGTCGCTAACATTGAGTGCTCTCGTGCCGGACTTACAGGCTGTTGCTGTTCTTCTTCGGGCAGAACTTGCTGGCGGTGGCGTCCTTCTACATGGCGTTCGGTTTCAACCCCTCGGACCTGGCGATGGCAGTGGTCAACCACGATGCAACGTCCCCCAGCCGCACGTGTCAGGGACCAAGAGCACTTGGTGGCTGCAACTTCACTGACCTCAGCTGCCTCTTCCTCGACCACATCGGGGGTCCCGTATTCAGGAAGGTCGTCATCATTGTCATTGCCATCACTATAATTATCACTATAACCAACATCCAATGGTGGCTGGGTATGCTTGTAAACGTGCACTCTCGCGGTCATGCACCAGATACCAGTTACCTTCTCAGAGTTGGGGCAAGCTGAACTTGTAAAGACCATTCACGAGAAAGTGGTTAGGCAACAGTTTCACACAATGCATTTTAGTTTCATGGGCTGTGCCGACAGTCAGGAAGAAAGCACAAGATGAATAGTGGTATCTACTGTTCGCAACAGTTTGAAAGCTACCACTGTCGTCATGTGTTATTCTCCCAGTTATCAAATCTTTTCATGGTCTGGCCCTCCATATTTCTGAGTCTTCAATATATGTCTTCGATTCTTCATGTTTCTCTTTGAGTTTAATCTTGTCTCCATGCTGGAATCTCTTCTTTAATATTTCCTTAGTTTCATTTTTTTTTCACTCTTTGTTCGTTTATGTTGTCATATTAGCAGTACTTCAGCGAGATGGTCGTTTCTCCAATATCATATAAATGGGCCATGTCAAAATAATATTTACAAAATCCATAATGATTGAGGTGTTACAATATTATAAATTGTTGGAGTAATTGAACTTACCACAACACGATTTTACCCACAAGACAACAGACTTGAAACAACTCTAAGCCTACAATAACTACTTAATTACCATCAATCAGCTCTCATCATCTAACATAAATTCACTAGTGCCTTCTTTGCTTTTAACTTCGCTAGCTATACATAACCATAATGTTTTGACGTTTTGATGTGTTGGTCTTCGATACGAAAATTTTCTCCACCTAAATATTGTTGTATTTGAGGTTTTCTTAGTTTGCTACAATATCCTTTGCCAGGTGTTGGATGTTGTACCATATAAGCATTGGAAATTAGTATTATTATTTTTATTCTGTCCGCTAGAAGTATGCTACACATCATATTCTTTTTGTAAAGTACCAGGCAAATAATTATAATTTAATTTTTTAACCGGAATATTAGCATTATAATCACTAATTAAAGTACAATTTCTGTGTGTGTACTGCTTGGTAAGGCATGAAAATTGATATGTATATGGAATTAGCAAAAAAATACAAATACCATAAAGTAAGTTTTTTCCCCAATTATTTAATTATATAATATTGTGTTTTTACGTTTGATTTGTTATTAATCATCACAAAGCAAGTTTAGATGTTTTAAAAAGGTTTATTTATTCAAAATTTAAAAAAAATATATAGTTATAATAATGTGGTATACAGTTTTAAATTAATTGTTTGTAAGTAACCATTGTATAAAATAATTTTTCATTATTTTTTTTTTCTCTTATTAAATGTTTTTTTCAATCACTACAAAACGAACTTAAGTTGTTAAAACTATTTCCTTTTACAGTTAAGTGTGTTCATATTATAAATTCGATATAAATCATGACCAAAAAGGCAAAATGTTGTAGGATAGCAGGTGCTGCTCCAGTAGACTTGTAGCAGTTAAGGTTGTTCTACTTGCTGGTCGGCAGGAGTTCTACGACAGCCCGGAGGAAGCGCAGCGGGCTGTGGGTCTAGGGAAGGCATGGGGCGCCGTGTACTTGGGGGAGAACTTCACCCAGGCGTTCGAGGAGAGGATCCAGGGAGGCATCCGCGTCGCCGATGACGCTGTGGAGCAAGGCAGCATCTTCACGTGGCTGGACATGTCAGGTGAGTCGACAGACACACCCTGCATCTCCAAGTACAGGTCAGAACTGATTCCCAGGACCCGGTCCACAAACGACGTGGAAGCGTAAGAACGGAAACGTATTCTTGTTTACCTATTGCAGTCTGTCTGCCGCTTCTATCTTATTAGTTGGCAAATGAGATAGAATATCATATTTATGAAATATCCATTCCAGTCGGAACGATAACAACTGTAACACGACATCTTGATTTCAATAGCTCTTTGGCCGTAACAATTATCGATCTTTGTATATTAAAAATTTGGCTATGTAAAGTTATAAAAAATAATGTAATGGAGTATCTGAAGATAATAATGACAGGTGCTACGAAAAAGTCATTGACATTTACTATTTAATTCTTGTGTGTCACAACAAACATAATAATACTGTCAGTAGGCACTTCGTTATCGCCTCTCTAATCCTCTAAATGTGTGATTGTTTAAAACATGTGTGTCATAAAAATAAACCCCAAAGTATCGATAAAACACTGGTCGTAAACGAATATAATTTTACTTGTAGTAGTAACTATTTTCAACGTTTTTAAAACTTATACAAACGTGACTATCACCACCGCCAAATACTTGACGTCTACCTACAGGTCGTACAGAGTAAATGCGAAAGGAAGAGATGGGCGTTGGCTATCAAATCTGTATGCTTCCATGTCTGAGTGAGCACCAATGTAGGTACTCTATTCCGTGAATTATCTATTTACATGATCCGTGTCCGCTCCCAGGTAAATGTACAACGGGCCTAAGCAGGGGCGAAAATCTGTATGATTTTCCTTGGCGGTGGGGGGAACGGGATTACATTTATCATTCCCATTTCACAATTTGCAAGGGCAAGCCCCATCAGAAGGGGCTTTCTGATTCCAGGGGGGGGGGGGCTTTACTGCCGCCTCCCCCCTCCCGGATAATGGGCCTAAGTGTCACATGCTATTGTGGTGGAAGTGTAGACTTTGTTTAGCTTACATTTTCACTGGAAAGATTTCCATGTAGTATTTTATTTTTATATCCATTGCCTAGGGATGCAACTCGAGCTTCACGATCCATTATCAATCCCCATTAAGACGACTTTTAATATGAAACATTTGAAAAATATTCATACAAGGTTTTTTTTTACCTACACCTAAAATAGTCAATCCGACAAAAGATAGCTGCTTCTTAATGCAGTTGATTTTTATCGATATAAGCTTTTTATCTTAGTTTAAGATTGGCATAACTTTTTAATTCTATTTTTTACAGTTTCATTTTTTTCTCATATGCATGCAAACCTTGAAATCAGTTCGAATTGTAAATCAACTTCTGAATGCGAACATGATGGAATGTTGTCTTCGTTGGTCCCCATGTGAAAACGAAACATGAATGCTGGGGCATATCTGTAAGCAATACATTTTCATTATGAAATAAATATGCGATTTGTGGTAATTATTTTTAAGTGGAGTGCAGGTTTAAATGGCAATCGTCTAATAAACTGTTATGGATTTTGAGTTTTAACTGCGACGACGTGGTAGATTGTTTTTACTCTGCATTGCAGCAGGCATCTTCAGGGTTGATAAATCAACTAAAACCTCGACCCTGAATATGCCTACTGCAATGATATGTGAAACGTCGTTATAATCTCCTACTTAGACGTGGCTCAACTTTATAATCCAAGATCGATTATTAACCTTTTTTTGTTGCAAGATGACGTCATCAGCTGGGCTGTGAGGGATGAGCTCTACACCAAGTACCAAGATTTTTCGCACCAATTTCTGGGATCCTGTGGCGTCAATCCCAAGTACGGCGATCTACCCATGAAGGTAAATTATGCAAATGCTCTGAAAAAGTCAGCATGAAAATGTCTTATTATCGAATGGGCACATTTGTTCCATGTGAATCCAAATATGGGATGCTATAGCAACCTAATCAAATTTGATCCCAAAAATTACATAAAAAGACTCCATGCCCTACCTAAGGTTGTTTCAACATATATGAGCACTTACGAATCTCTCATGATATTATGTTTTCACCAGATCGCTTGATAATAGGCCCAATTACAAATTACTTAATGTATCTTTTCCAAAAATTAATCACTATTGCGGTAAAAAATAATTAGACTATACTTCTCAATTTCATTGGTGTAAGACGATCACGGCTTTCCAGAAACATCTCTTCAGAAAACACGTGTCACCTGGAGCATTATAAATATTTATTGTTGCCTTGGGTTCAATGAACATAAATAATTAATTCTCAATGTTTGTAATTAATCTTTGCATATAACATCAATTTTAATATAATTTGTAAGTTAACCCTGTACAGCTACATATGTTAATCCATAAGTTGTTAATAAATCATAGCGACAACCGTTACAATACGGTGGGGGAAAGTTGTGACAGATAATTGCAGTCAAGAAGAAATTAAACAGAAGTCCTATTAACATGTCTCTGAAAATTCACAGCAAGTATTTTATAGTTTTATACCTTTATTAAGCATGATTAAAAAACCATGCCTATCGGAGGCCAAAAAATTAAGAAAGAAAAGAATTGCGACTGAATCCACAAATACCACCCAAGTGACCGAATGCAATCGATAATTTTGTTACAAAATCTAATTACAGTTCCATCGATGACTGTAACATGGCTATTAAGAAATTCTTTGCTATGATTAAAACACTATTTTATTTAATGTATAAAAGACATGTTAATAGCTCTAAGACACTGAATTGAAACCAAGGTTATATGTTATGTTTTGATTTTTAAGGCATAATAGCATGTAGATTTTTTTTTTCAGTGACAATATTTTACCTGTGAATTTTTATCTGAATATTTGGCTTAACTAAAACCAATACTGACCACTTTCATGAAATAATTATTTTAACATCACAAAAAAAAAAATTGTGAAAACCATGCAACAAATTTTTTTTTCTAATTTTAAAACTATGTCTTTGCAAAATAGCTTTTGCTGAGAGTTGTGTGTTCCCGAATAGCGAACATTAAATATTCAGCACTTTTTGAAGAGTCTTGACTCAGTGACTTTAGTGTTAACATAGTAATGTTAAAGATTTTTTCACTTCGCAGATTTTCAAGCCCGTGTTCGGCAAATCGGAGGTTGATTGCTTGTACGCCATTGTTCCGGGTCTGCTACTATTGTAAGTAACTGCCGACATCTTTGTTGAAGGTGACTTGGGTGCATAAAATATGTTTGTTCAATTTTTCTTGTTTGGTATAGATTGTAATTCATTGCAACCAAAGAGAGCCGCAAAATACCTACAGACTAACTGTGGATAAAACATCAGCAGTTGGTACCTTGTGGTGTTAAGAATAGCTGTGGCTCGTTTTCCATGTTACGATCCTGTAGCAGTCGATCATTTGTCAGGCTTAGCTGCCATGGAAATATGTGTGGTCTTTGGGTTGTGGTCTTCCGTGTATGCAATATTAAACTGCCTCTTGTTTATATTATTGTAATTAACATTATTATCCTAAGATGATGGTAATCTTAATAAGAAAAATGGGAGAAACAACATCCAAGATTATAAGAACAAGATTATAAGTACTTCGGGACATTCTGTCCATTTTTCATTTCCCATATTAAAAGAAATGCATGGTTTGGTCGCCGGAGGGGCGTCAAAGTGGTTTTTAGTTGTCCTGATAATTCTAGAAGAAGTTAAAGAACTTTTGGCAACCCTACTGGATGTGGTTCCACTACAGTTTCGTCAGCTCCAACATTTTTTATGAATTAGTTGGCACCACAGTCATCAGTTCTCACACTTCTCTGCCATTTAATGTGAGGTGCCATGATGAGTCTTTTGTATTCTACTGTAGTAACATCAGAAGAAAACATTAGCACACGAACCCGCACAGCGACGGAAATACTGAGCCCTGTGCGTGAATCTCTGCATCGCCGTTGTAAGCTCTGAAATCAGGTAGGAGGTAAAAAATATGTTGGAACTCATTTTGCAATTTACTGCTTTGGCGTGATGCTCTTGGAATGCACACTCATCACCATGTCCAAACAGTTCTCAAACTTCAACGCCTCGCTGCGCCCAAACCATGCTTTTTTCGGACACGATCGCCCTCTCGAAAAAAATGATGTTTCCAAATCCGTACATCATACTTACCTTGGCCACTGTTGCTTTGGGTCATCTAGTAAATAATGAACACTATGTTTTCAAATTTAGCTTATGGGTGTAGCTCTGAGTTACAATAATGGTTGGTTTAAAATTTTCACTTTATTAATTAGCTACCATTGTGTGTTTATTACTTTTCAGCTTGGCTTTCCTTCTCGGTGTTTCCTTATCTGTCTGGACTGTCGTGCATGAACGTGTTCACGGACTTCTGGCTAGAAGTATGATCTCAGGTAAGTCAATTAGGTTCTTTAAATGGCTACTACAAATTTTTTTGTAGCATAAGCTAAGTTACCATTACTTAAAGATTGTTCAGTGTATGAGTGAGTGTGTGCATTTTTATGAGGACATTAATAGAATTGAAAACAATATTTGTTTTTAATTTATGCATGCATGTATGTACGAGTTTATTCACTATGTAATAATGATTAAGATTTTATGATCCTAATTTGTACATATTCGTGTTCTTGAAACTATAATTCACAATTTGTAATGTAAAATTATATAATAACTATACATGTATGTAAAAGCTCATACCTACAAAGATGAAAATAGCCCAAAATAAATGCTATGCTATGCTTGATTGATATCATATCGTTAATTAATACATGCATTTTCACTCTTTTCAGAATTGAAATAATAATAATTTACTTAAAATCCACGAACCAAATGAGCCTGCACTTTTGGAATCTGACAGTATATTGGGATATTTTTGTATATTGTATTCGGTTATTCAAATTTGTCTCTTGATAATAAGTGACTTGGATTATATAAGGTGAGGGAGAGCCAGGGAATATTGCGATTGAAGTTATTATTTGCCATGCGATAAGAATATTTTTGCTCCTTTGTTTCCAGGAGTGACGACCTTCGAAATCATGCTCTCCTACTTCTTGTGCATGTTCGTGATGATCTGCATGCAGGCGGGCCTTATTGTGGTCTTTGCGTTCCTCCTGTTCCATTACTACAACGTCGGCAGCCTTGCGCTGATCAGTCTGTTCCTGATAGCACAAGGCACCTGCGGCCTCTTGTACGGTGAGCTCTGCCTACACCTTCAGTCCCCGTCGTCTTGGATATTTTAAAATATATATTTGATTATGTTTCTGGGGTGATTATTCAAATTTCTGGCACGGCAGGGCATAAATAATAGTTTTCCAATATTTAATCATTTGTTACGGTCTGATAGTTACGAACAGGCTACAGTATGGAACCTCAAGAGAAAACAGCTGATTACTTATTTCACCGAGGAAAACAACTACATACAACCGTCATGATTATTGCACAAGTTCACAAAACTTGACATTAGTAATTTCCCAAGGCAAGGATCTGTTCTATTTCAACCCATAAAATACAAATACCAAGAGCCCTGGTATAATTTAACATACATTAAGTCTAAACTAAATGAATGTTTCTTAGTTATTTTTGGAAACGCTCATGCGGCACCTTTTGTTGACTTGAAAAGTCGTAGTTTAATGATTTGATTATGGCATGTATTCAGTTACAGATTATCCTACTATACGTCTCTTGAAAAAATATATTTAATTATTTAAATAAAAAAATTAAATTGAAAAAATGTGGTTTAAATTAAAATTAATATAGCACAAACTATATTACTTTTGCGTTCTGAAGAAATGAACCAGTGTTGGTTTACATTAGGGACTAATTTCACTTTTGGTCTGCTGCGTTGTTTATCTCTTCTCTACTTAATAATATGAAACAAAGTCGCTATCTCTGTCTGTCTCTCAGTCTGTTCGCTTACTTCTAAACTATTCAATGGATTTTGATACGGTTTTCAACCATCATTTAGATATTATCTTCCTGTACATTTATGCATATAATACATTCAAATTTAATTTAAATGGAGTACAGAATTCTCTGTATTTTGTAATCAAGTCGTAAAATGACGTTTTTAGGGCTTATTCTGAATGTGCACGTGACTGATACATCAAATTGATGTATTACAGAATTGTAGGTTTTAAAAAGGCCTACAGAATATTCCATGATAGCACACGTCTATATTCTAAGGATTAGTCTTGCAGATTTTGTCAATATTGGTTCAAAGTTAATGAGTAGTTTTCAAAGCTATTTCGACTGACATTGAAATAATTTTCATCCAATAAAATCTGCTATTTACATTAGACATTTAATTTATATCAAAATATACTTTTACACCATATCATATGCGATCCATCAGACATCTTTTTTTGCGATATTATTTAATATTTACCTAATTATTTTTGTTGTTTCATTTGTTTTACCTTCCTAATTTACGATTGAAATTAGGTACATATGTATAATTTAGGTGCTGCCAGTCCATCCTACATACTTTTTTATTTATCTTCAAAATAATAAATCTTTTGACGTGACAACGTCTAATAAATCGATGAACGCCGGCTGCACGCACGAAAAAGTGTCCCGTTACGCACATTGTTCCGTTACGCGGTGTCCCGTTATGCTCATTTTTACGTTACGTTGTGTCCCGTTACGCTCGTTCCGTTACGCTGTCAGCGAGTGCAGTAATACTAGGTTACGTTACAATTGACTAAAAAATTATGGTGATTCATATAATTCATAATAGATATTTGATTACACTTTATTTATATGAAAACTTGTTCATAATTATATTTAAACTTTATAGCTAAACGCCAGTTTTTAAAATTAATTACAAGTCATCTACACGTGAACTGTTTCGTCGACTGTTTATAAAGTGAAGTGAAAAGTTAATGTGGTTTTCATTGCTTATTACAACAACAATTTCAGCAATAAAGGTTAATTATTCTTGCATTTTAAAAATCTGATTACTAGTATAATTTCAAGTATTTGTTCTTTTATTATTAAAATAAAAATGATTCAATTTTATTCATAAAAGTATGCAATCATTTCATCAATGTTTTGTTATGACGTCACGTTAAACTATCGTCAGTAAACCGACTTTACAGACAACCAATTTTTTTTAGCATGCTTTTGCTCTTGTAAATATTACAAGCATTTGTTGTTTTATTATTATTTTGTCTAAAAACAAAGTTTTGTAATGTGATTATGCCACGAAGTAGTACCTTCTTATAAATTCTAAATTATGCCGAATTAGTAGATCGCATCCGTGTGAAGCCTGGGCAGGTCGCTAGTCAACAACGTACACTTGAAGGTTTTGTAATTGTGACATTAATGCAGTTTGATTTTTAAATTGTGTTCGAAGGTTTCGTGATATCGGCGTGCTGCAACAACGAAGGAGAGGCTATCCACTTGGCTACAGGAAGCTTGTACCCATCGCTATTCCTTTGTGGTGAGTTCTAGCTTAGAGTAATAATGGCATGTGCTGATTTCTATCTTTTACTCGTGACACCGTAATTGATTACTGATTTGCAAACTGAACTGTCCAAATCAGCTGTTGTAAAATGTAATGTGTGTTTTTTACTTGATACATTTTAACAATTATTCTGGAAATATTATGGAAACTTCTATAACACATCCACTCTTTACAAACCTGGCATACAAAGTAAATTATGGAAACTATTGACACTCGATATCCTGGTGAAGGCATGGCAATATTGCGATGAGATATTAAATACCATAAAATAGCATTTAAAGTGGTGGCAGTTTGCCCATAAAACAAAAATGTTAAGTTCTTGTATTAGTTACATGGTAGAAGATGTCAGTTGATGCTGATATAATATAATGGTCTCGTCTTTTTGCATTTTAAGTTATGGTGTGGAAATAGTTTAGAGTGTTTAAGCTTGGTTATTTTTAGGTTTCTTAAGTGTTTCTATTGTTCATCAGATCTTATTTATCACTTGTCAATTTTTTTTTCTCCATACTGAACAAGGTTTTATTTAAGAGTTTCGCTGAACATTTTATGTCAGTCCTAGAATGTACAGAAACCATTCAATCATGTGTTCTACAGTTTTTAATTAATCATAAGTAGGTAGACTTCATCTTGAAAGTAATTATTTTTAGTATATAATTAATTACATAAATTAAAAAATATATTTATGTTTCCCAAAATCATAGAAAAACTGAGATTTTCTGAGTTTTACCACACAAAGCCAACTTACCATAGATTGCTTTCTTTTTGCGCAGGTATCATATGGCCTGTGGAAGGAATGAACAGGTATCTGTACTACCTCAGCATGGTGATGCCGTTGACATTGCCCATCAGGGCCTTACGATGGATAATGGTCCGTGGTTGGACCTTGAGAAACACGGAAGTCTTGGTAGGTTTCCTCACAATGTTCTGCTGGATGGCTGTGTTCTTGGTCGCCTGCATGGTCGTCTTCAGGTTCAAGAAACTCTGAGGTCATTCTGTATCTGCCCCTACGAAGGCAGCTGGAAGTTCGTTGGAGATTTTACTGCGACTGTGGTGTTTGTCGGGTATGAAGACTGAATGTCATGATGTGCCGCTATACTGAATTGTTGAATGGATGTTTGAGATTCCTTTGGTTTCAGAAGAATCTAGGTGTGTTTTGTTTGAAGAAGTTTACTGGAGATTGTTCTGAATGGACACGGAGAGCGATGAGACGTTAAAACACATGTATTCATATCTCTCAAAACCATTTCACTGTAGCATCTGCGTGTTAACTTATTTTTTATATGATTTTCCTTAATAAAGTGACACATGAATGTTGCCAGAAATTTTGTAAATGTTAGACAATAGGCAACATAATTGGAGTAGGAAAAGCGTATGCAAGATCCAGGTAATATACAATAATATCACAATAACTATGGTTGTAAACAACAAACAGTTAAAAACTTTCCATATTAAATTTTTAAAACAGCAAGACACCGGAAGTATTCTACAGTTTCTGAAAAGTATTTGTTAGCAAATAAACTTATGCGAGACGAATTAACCACAATTATTGTTGGCTTTGACTTAGCTTTATATAACTAATACTAAGTGTGTCACTTTCCACGTACCTTCTGCCTGCCACGGTTTTGAATACTCGCTTGACCTTTTTTACAAAAAGGTAGCAGATAACGTGTACTTACTTTATATCTGGTGAAAATATGCATATAAATAGTAATTTAATAAACTATGTTTATATTGTGTAACATCCTTTGGCCTGAAACAAAAAAAAAGAGTTAAAATTCAATCATCTAATATAAATATTACGGCTGAGCCTTCTACAAAAGATGCCAAAAAAATTAAATAAATACTAAACCTGTGATATTGTTCCACTTGATTCCTAGAGATTTTATTTCCTGTATATCATGATGTAATATTTCAATTAAATTTATTTATTTGTCGGTGAAATATGTTGTGTGATGCTTGAATTAATTTTACTGACTACATTTTACTGACGATGAACGCTCGTAGTGGCGTCACATGACCGGAAGCCTACAACTCATGTAGTTTCGGTTCCCTGCAAGAATTTCCGAAAATTTCCGAAGTTTTGCGTTTTGGTATTAACGCCACTTCAGCCGCTAAATCAGAAGTTTCCAATGAAAAGAAGCATGTTGTGACTGACCTAAACAAGCATGTTGTGACTGACCTAACATAACCTAACCTTTCGATTTTTTTAATTTCATTTTTTGAGAGAAATCCGAAGTTGCACGAACGTGGTAGGGAACCGAAACTACGTGAGTTGTAGGCTTCCCGAGCTGGGTACACAAGACGTGCGCGCGCAGTAAAGTCCCAGAGTGCTTCGTCCATCGCCAAGTAAACTCCACAAGGAATCTATGCTCTTTATAATCTATAGAGTTTTGTGCGGAATTCCAAGCGTAGTGAACTAACGTTAGTAGTTCAAATTATTTTAAAATTATTTATGTAATAAATTCTGCCGACCAAAAACACTCCTTTACTGCACAACGTTTCTGCGTTCATCGCAGGCAACAAACGTTTTGCGGCAGATTTTACGAAGACGTTTGGAAATAGACTACCGGTAGATACTTGTGTGTCACCACTGTCATTTACACCGGGGTGCAGGATGTTTCGCACTTAGCAGATCATTATTTGATATTTGGTTTTTGATTTTAAAAAATTGCCTTACTTGAAACTAAGTATTTAGGAAAACACCATATCGAGGTTTTTCTTTCTGTGTGCCTGAAATATTAATGAGTTATAACGGTGTTTGCGTTGTGACGTCGTTGGGGCGAGTTGAAAAACGTGCAGCATAATCCTAAAATATTGTCAGAACTCAGCAAACAATCTTTAAATATGCTCATGATTCATTTCATAGTAACTAAAATTTTACAACATAAACCCTTGGAAAGCACTTAAATATATTTTGTTATTAACAGTTTATAGGTACATCCTGTAGACGTCGCTATATTATTATTCAAGAACATAAATAAACACCAATCTTTCAGACTTATATAAGGCAGTATACAAATATCTGGTTAATTTTTACTTGCCTTACTCTTTGGAAGTAAAACTGACGTATGCCATAAATGTATGGTAATATACGATCTTGAAACTGAAAATTAAAATGTGTGTGCTTACGAAATAAAACAATTAAGCCGAAGTAAACATGCATTTCAACTTGTACGTGTGATTTTATCGCAAATTGTTCAATTAACTCCACAAAAAAAGCTGCATTTATTTTATTAATTTTAATCTGAGTATTAACATTTTGTTTAACTGAATGATGTTCTACAACCACCGCGAATTTCGTGGCCAAAGAAAAATTATTTTATTGAAATAATTGAAACACCTTTATTTTCCATATATTTTTGTGATGTTTTACAATATTGATTTTGGAAATACTCTGAGTTATGAGTTTAAAGTACATATACCAAACCTAATTTTACATTTATATAAGTGTTTTATCACATCAGAAAATTTTTCTTGATTTATGAATAGAATATATTGAACTGAATTTTTGTATTGGTTACAGTTTATTTTAAGTTTAGCATTCAAATGTTATAAATAAATTTCTGTAAAAAGTCGTTTTTTTTTTTTACCTAACACGAGAACGATCAAGTTAGTAATTTCTAAATTCGTCCTTATTTTTTTAACTGTCGCAAGTTGGGGAAACGTACATTTTTGAGATTTTTTAAATAAATTTTTTATAGTTCCCTGAACTAACTGCACAAGCCAAGAAATAGCCCCATAAATATTTAATACCTATATATTTTTTGTTTAAATAAAGGTAAATGATGCTATTATTATTTAAGTACGTAGCACTAGTCGTTACGAAAAAAAAGAAAGATAATTAAAACCCGAAGGAAATATTCAGAATAATAATTTTAAAAAAAGCTACCAAGAGAGAACGTAAAACATTTAAGTTAGTGTGAGTTTCAGTACCGTATGACATTCTTCGGTTGTGTTGGGCAAACAAAAGGGCGCGACGGGGTTCAGTTAGTTACAACTCTTGGCTTAGTGTACGTCTCGCAGCCGGACAGCAAGCATCGGCCGCCAGAAGAGAGGAAAGAGGCTTCGAAGACACGCTTACACTAGGTAGGTATACCACTTCCATTTCCAACGCTTTACTGAACAAGTGTGTGGAGAATTTTAATAAACCCAAAAACTATACAGTGGTATACGTCAAACAAAAAAAAAAATTGGTTGTCTGTAAAGTCGGTTTACGGACGATAGTTTAACGTGACAACGTCATAACAAAACATTGATGAAATGATTGCATACTTTTATGAATAAAATTGAATCATTTTTATTGAATTATCACTATTTTGTATGGATACAAAGAAGGAGTGAAATGAAATCTACAATTTATTTGATAAATTTACTTTTATTTGCACTCATTAATTCAAATATGTTTATTACTTTAACGAAGAGATTATTTTAACTATAACTTTTATACATGTTTGCTATTTAACTTCTTCCAATCTGTGTTATTCTGTTAAGGATAGGACGATGATAGGAAAAGTAGGAAACGAATGGGAGTGTTTCAAGTTTAATGTGCCTCGATAAAGTCAAATCGATGGTGGTTCCAATCGAGTGGAAGAGAGATAGATGCGGCGCAAGCGTACAATGAGCGTAACGGGGCAATGTGCGTTACGGAACACTTTTTCGTGCGTTCAGCCGGCGTTCATCGATTTCTTAGACGTTGTCACGTCAAACAAAAGAGCACGTGTAACTCAGTACACGCGATGGAAGTGAAACGTGTTTGGCAATTTAAACCTCGATACGTAGGTAGGTACAGGGGTAAAACGGCCGAGAGAGATAGAGAATTTTCTAATAATAACACAGCGCGGGGATTTTTGACCAATTTCTTTTTCGAGTATAGTATTTAAGATTCCTAACTTTTTTTGTACTTATTAGATAAAACAATGCTTGACGAAAACGTTGCATTAAAATTCGGCCTTGAAATTTTACTTCCATCGCTCCCAAAGAAGTTTCACTTCAAAAATACGCTGTTTAGTTAAAAACTTAACTCGGTACCGTTCGTGCGTACCTACATTCTATTCAAGATAAGCTGACACTTTTTTTTTAACAGGTGCTTCAGCGACCATTCACACTTTGACAGCTCGATATTCGTATACAACTAACCAAAAAATGCATGGTAATGACACATGATTAGATAGTCTGTTGTTACATGAATCTGTGTTCGATTTATTTATCACGTCACGAAGTCTTGAATGAGTACTCACTGAAGTACCTCTCAAAACAAGCGACACATTAACTTGAACATAGTGTACCTCTCTGCCCGCATGCTAATCTAACGTAAAATGTTTTAATTTCCACACTAAGGTTTCGAAACCAGCGAAGAAAATGTTTTGGGAAATATATTATTCCATGTATTAATATAATAATCGGACTATATTATCAGATAACTTCTAAAAATAAACGTATCTTACATAATTTTGTGCAACAGTCAGTTCATTAACCGGAATAAATACATGCTTTTTCGTGTTAAGTTCAAATAACGTTGAAACAATAAACCTGCATCACAAACCTATAAACATTGACACACAAAACCCTAAAATTACTCTTCTAAACAGCCAACACACAGTTAATCATATTAATTTCCATACAAACTTAATTAAAGGCATTCTGTTTTATTAATCTAAAAAAATCTTTGATTTTAATTAAAATGCCCTCTTTATTCATTTGTATAGTTAGTGGAAGAGAACAGGTGTATGCCAGATGTTCTAGGGCGCGTGCTTACGGACGTAAAATCTGTCCTGCCATCTTGGATTTTTCCATCTTTCTGATATAATTATAATTTTTAACTATATATCTCAATTTTTGGCATGTCAAAGCAAAAATCGTATCTCCGAGACCTTCCATACCTTGCTGCAACCACATATTTACTAACAGGATCTAGTCTATAAGCGCCGCGAGGAAATCACTTATTACTTCACGCGGGTGATTACAACTGGCATGATAATCACACCAGTTCACACGTGTGATCTCGAAAAGTTTCCAAAGGTAAGTCCTATGCCAAGTCAAACAAAAATATTCAGCCTTTACTGCAAGCGGTATCAAAAAATTTTAAGTTGCAAGACCGCGAGTGCTGATCCCCCTTTAAGACACAATCCACGAATGTAAGCGCGGATATGAATGGCAGCATGGCGTACCAGTATGAAAGGCTCCGCCTAACCGGGCACACACACGGTGAGCAGAGCTTCAGGAAAAACAACGCGATTTCAAAACTTCTCAAGATATCCGAGTGGGGTCTGTTTACGAAAAGCATTTAAGAGTTCGCCGAGGACCGAAAAGTACTTTTGATTTCGGATTAAGTTTTTAAAATGTAGTTTTAGAAGAGTTAAAATGGCTAAAAAAGAACATGTTTTCAGAGTGAATTTTAGGCGTAAAACAACCAGTACAGATTCATGAAAGCACTTAAGGGACTTGCATTACCCCTTCAACTTCATTTCTCGGCCATATAATGTTACGGTTACCGCTCAAATTTCACAGTTATCATGTGACGACGAGAAGACTGCGCGCCAGTTCAGAGCCTTGCGCTTAGAGACTACACCGCGCTAGAAATACCAGCGAGCGTCGCGCTTATCATCCCGCCTCACTAACACACATAGCTACACCCCTGTAGATAGCACAGACACAGTTAATTAACACACGCACGTGAACTGTAATAGTGCTTCCAAAATTTAGTTTTTGCGCCAAATCCGAACAATACTGCGTATCGCCTCTTTACCTTATCGAAGTATTCTCTTGCGAGGCACTTCCTTCCGTACCAGCTGGAGGTACGGCCCCATCCATGCCAACCCAGGCACGGACTGCCTGGCGCTGTGTCGAAGCATTATACACCTCTGCCCGCGGCGTAATTCCACCGCACGTGCGTCGGCGGCGACTTGCAGTCCATCGCTCCCCGAGGCTCACAGCTCACTCCCCACTCCCGCACTATGGGGCTGGTGACGTCAGACCGGGAAGCGACGATACCGCGCCCAGTAGCCGGCCATAGAACCAATATCGATGTACAGTATTAAAGAAACTGAATCAAACCAAAACAATGAATAATAAATAAAAGAATTATTCATAAAAATTAAACAATTAAAAATACTTCGACTTAGTTTTAAAGATTAAAACGGTAATTTAAAATTGAAATAATTGAGAAAAATCAGAATAGCCAAAATAAAATATAAATAATAATTGTGGCCTGGTGGCCACAACAACCCCTAACAAAAAAAACTTTGGTAGATAAATTAGCTAAAGATAAACGCCAAATTGATAAGTGAGACAAACATTACGTTTACAAATTTATTAACTAAAAATATGTTTTGCTTAGCTCAAAAGATACCTAGAAAAAAATATGCAAATAGGAAACGTTAAGATTAAGAAAAATATAAAAGATTAGAAAACCTTAACATCACAAAGCACATAGAAGATATGACTAGATAGCACTACAAATAACTGCATATTAGCAGGTAAATCTTAAAAGCTAAGACAAAAAAAAATCCAAATTTTAGTACATCAGTCCAAAAACATGATATTAGCAAAAATTGAAATGGTGTAGTCCAACAGTTAGGATCGATAAATTAACTTGGACACTTCGATCCAACAAGACGTACTCAAAAATAAATCAGGAATTTAGGTCCCGCCTTACAAATTTCTTTATGTGGCTTAAATGGGCCCCTTTTTTAAATCTTATTAGGCCTTTCGACGTCTTGCAACAGAGCGGTTACAGGTCCCAAAAACTTTATGATCTTGAAAGGTCCATCATAATCATATTCTAACTTCGCAGGTTTGTACATAGCTTTATTACTTAGTACAAATTGCTTACATAAAACTTCATCTCCTATCTTAAATTCATCATTCACCCGTCCTTTGTTATAATATATACTTATTTTATTTTTAGCTTTTTTGCAAATTATCAGCTGCTTCGCCCCACATTTTTTCCTGCAGACGAGGACTTTGAGTACTCAAACATTTCGGATGAAAACCCCAGCAGTTAAGTAAAGGATGCGGTACGTTTCTCCCCAAAAAATATTTCTGACGGCGTAAATTACACAGTCATATTGAAAGCCAAATTTAAAATATGGATGATACTATCCCACTTAAAACGATGATTGCGTTGTAGAAAAATAGTAAGACCGATCTTGATATTTTTGTTCATTCTTTCCACTAAATTAGGATTCGGGTAATAAGGACTGGTAGTGATATGTTTGATACCCCAATGGAGGCATATGACTTAAAAATTTTTACTAGTAAAATAAGTGGCATTGTCCGACACAATCTGTCCCGGGCTACCAAACATGCTCCACACCTTACTTTCCAAAGCTTTTATAATATTTTCACTTTTCATACTACGCAAAGGAAGAAATAAACAAAATTTTGAAGAAAAAAAAAACCATCCACCAAGGGTGAGCAAACAACTATTACCAGCTAGGGATCTTGGCAAAAACCGCTGGTAGCGGGGTATATACCTTGTTTCAGTCTAATAGGCGTTCAGATATCAATCCCTGATTTCAGGACTGTGAAAATCGTGTCCATCTGTGACGTGTGTGTTTTTCAATGTTTGTTTTGGCGAGTGACAATTTCGATTGACTATTTCGATGGATGGAGCCAGTGGCGTAGCCAGGATTTGTGTATGGGGGGTGTTAAGAAGCATCCCCCCTCCGTATTAAAGCGGGGGGTCCGGGGGTCCTCCCCCGGGAGAATTTGGATTTTAAGGTGTAAAATAGTGCTATTTTAGCAGTTTTCTGTTCTTAAATTTAAATATTGTAATGGTAAATTTTTTATTAATTTTAATATGAAATTTGTTTGAGTGGTGAACAAGAAATTAATTAAAGATTTGGTGCTAAGGGGGGGGGGGGTTGAACCCCTAAACCCCACACCCCCCTGGCTACGCCCCTGGATGGAGCCACATAGGTCTCTACTGCGCAGCACGCTCCTCATCGCTAGTCCACGCACGTCACATCACGTTACGTCAGTTGGGCCCGCCCGTCTGTCACGCTCCGCGGAGCGACACGCGCGCATCCTGGCGGCGGCCGGCCGAACCACGCCGCAGTCTCTCCTCTGCTGCACGGGCGCGCGGGAGTTCTCTCCCCCTTCGCTTTGGGCGTCCTTGTACTGGAAAACAATTTTTTTAAAAACCCATTTAGAAAACGAACAAACAGGGCTACCACCGCAGCCAAGTAGTAGGCTTCTGTTGGTCGCACGTAGCAACGTAAACGGAAGAGCTGCAGCCAAGTAATCGGCTTCTAGACGTAAACGGGAGAGCTCAGCACTGCCGAGTTAATCCGCAAGGGTCCATCTCCGTTTACGTGTCACATATATGACGGGCCTTAGACCTGGCTTATAAACTACGCAAGAACGTAAGATGCAAACTATTGAACAACCTCATTTTAGAGTACCTGTTTATGAACTACGCAAGGTGCAATAGCTGGGGACCGGAAAGATTCGTCGGTCCAGTGTACTCTGGGAAAGACTCTTTAAGACCTCTGTAGACACGGTGGCAAATACCACCGTTCATTGGCTGCCGACTTGTGAGACGTCAACAGGGTAGCTTGTGATTGGTTGCTTCTTTTGTTTAGTGTTTGTAATTGGATCAGTGACCTCCAGATTAACTGTGAGCCAACAGCAGAAGCAGCATAAGTAGAGACCGTAAAAATTCGCGAATTCATTTCGCGATAGGCTAATATACAAATAGTTTTACCTCAGTGCGGCCTCTGCTATTGGCTCACAATTCACCTGGATGACTCTGGGCCAATGAGAAACGCCCAACCAAAGCTTTATCGAATCACAGGCTGCTACGCTGGGACGTCTCACACGACAGCAGCCAATGAGTGGGTGGCATTTGACCGAGTGTACGTAGAACTGTGGAGTTCATCCTACAGGGCATTGAACCCGCGAATTTTTCAGGTCTCTAAGCATAAGTAGTACATATATGTATTTGAATTTCAGCCTATCGCGAGAGGAAACCGCTATATCTTCCGGTCTCTAGCAATAACGCAACGCAGCTTTCAATAAATTAAAACTATTTTAAATTCTTATGCCATTCACTGTAAGGTCGGTTCTGTTCATAGGAAGCTAGGAAATGTTATTCTATGAATTTTCACATAGAGTCTCGAGCTTTTCTTTTGTAAACTGTTGAACTTATTAATGGCATTAATATAATAAATTTTAAACGGTTAAACGTATTACATCAAAACCATTCTATGCATTTGCACAAAAATGATAGTTACGTAGTTATAATAAAAAAATTCAGTAAAAAAATTTAAGCACTTTGAAATAAGTTCAGTAGTCCTTAGTAAATATTTTTTTATGTTCGTATGGATATACCAGTCACAAATACATTTTGTATTAGATCAGTAGGTAGACTTCACTTAACGGGTATTCCACATCCCATTAATTATGGGATGAGTTTTGGCAGTTGTTACGAACGCCTTCGAACATCAAAGGAGCGTCAAACACACACACCAAACACAACACAAAACACACATCACAAACAACAACTAAAACACACAACACACAACCAAACAAACAACTAAAACGTACAACACAAATAACCTAAAACACACAGAAAACACAAAACCCATAACTCAAAATACATAAAACACATATCACAATACACAAAAAAACAAAAAATATAAAACAAACACAGACAAAACAATACATAAAATACACACACCACAACATGCAAAACACACACACACCACAACACAAAACACAATCATAACAAAACAGACACCACAAAACACAACACAAAACAGACACCACAAAACAAACAGCAAAACACACAACACCTTAAACACAAAACACAATCAACACAACACAAAAAACACACATAACACAAAAACTCTAAACAAGAAACAAATTTCAATGCAAAATACATAACACACACAACTCAAAACAAAAAAACATATAACACAAAACACACAAGCACAAACCACAAAACACACCACATCACACACCAAAATTCACTACACACACCACACCATACTACACATACTACACAACACACAACAGAAACCATATAAAAAACACATGACACAAAGCATAACACACACAAAAAAAAATTTCAAAAACCAACAAAACACACATCACATACAAAAAACATAACACACACAACACAAAAACACATAACATAAAACATAAACAAAAACCGAACACACACAAAAAACACCAAAAGCACACCACAGGACACATCACAACTCACTACTCACAACATATACTACACAACACACAACACAAACCACACAACATAAAAAACACACATGACACACTTAACACAAAACACACATCACAAAATTCAAAAAACACAAAACACACATAACACACAAAACACAAAAACACAACACACAAAATGCATTAAACAAAAACACAAAACAAAAACAATATGAAACAAAACAAATATCACAAAAAACACAACAAACAATTAAACTCACAACAAAAAACACACTACAAAAAAAAACACCTAAAAAACAAAACACAATACAAACTACACAAAAAACACACTACACACAACACAATAAACACACACAAAACACACCATCCACAACTTAACAAACACCACATTCCATTCACCACAAAACACACACCACATAACACCACATTCCACACAACACAATCAACTCAACACACCCCACTCAACACACCACTACACACAACACACTCCACACAACACACACCAAATCACACTCCACACAACAAACACCACATTCCATTCACCGCAAAACATACACACAAACACACAAAACGACACACACAAAACACAAAACGCATAACAAAAACATAAACCACAAAACACCAAAAACACAAAACAAAACACACAACATACACAAAACACTTGACACAAAAAACACCAAACACACAACACATAAAACACACAACACATAAATCACACAACACATAAAATACAAAACACATAAATCACACAACACATTTAACACAAACCTATAAATCACACAACACACAACACAAATAACATAAAATGCAAACAACACAACACGAAACACAAAACACACACCACAATACACACACCACATCTAACACCACATCACACATCACTCCTCACACCACACACCACAAAACACATAAGTCCACACACCACATAACATTCACCACACAACACACCCAATTCCCACTACATACACCCCACCACACTACACAACAGACAACACAAAACACATTTCACAACACTAAAACACCAAAACATAAACCACAAAAAACACAAAACACTTAAAACACACAACACATCAAAAACCACACACCACATCACACATCAGTCCACACACCACAAAACACTCACCACACCACACACCAAATTCACTACAAACACCCCAACAAACTACTCAACAGACAACACAAAATGCAAATCAAAATAACACTAAAAGCACCAACACAAAACATTTACAACACAAATCACATTAAACATTTTACACATAAAAACATATAAAACATAAAACGCAAACACATAAATCACAAACACACAAAACATAAACACATAAAAAACAAAACACACAAAACAAAACGCATTACACAACACTAAAAACACTAAAACATAAAGCACATACAACACAAATCACAGAACAAATAAACAAAAAAACACTTATATACACAACACATAAAAAACAAAACACATAAAACACACAACACATAAAACACATAAAATGCAAAACACACACCAGAAAACAAACACAAAACACACAAAAATAACACAAAACCCACAAACCAAAACACACACCACATCAAACACCACATCCAACACCACATCCAACACCACACACTCATAACATCAGTTCACACACTACACAACACATTACACCACAAAACACTCACCACACCACACACCAAATTCACCACACTCCCCACCACACTACACAACGACAACGTGAAACACAACACACAATAATAAAAACAAAAACACACAAAACACATAAAACACATACAAATAAACACATACAACATAAAAAACATACAACACAAACCAAATACAACACAAAACACATAAATCACAAACACATAAAAACATATAATACATTAAACACAAACACATAACACAAAAAACATTAAATACAATAAAAACAAAAGACAATAAACACAATACACAACACTAGAAACACCAACACTAAAACATAAAACACAGTAAAACATAAAAAACAGAACAATTAAACAAAAACCACACAAAACACACATAAAAAACAACACAAATAACACACAAAACATACAAACACAATTCACAAAACACATAACACAAAACAAACAACACAAAACGCCAAACACACGCCACAATACACAAAACAAACACACACCACATCCAACACCACAGCAAAGACCACACATCACATTATACATCAGTCCCCACACCACATCCAAACACCACTCACCACACCCCACACCAAATTCACTACATACACCCCACACACTACACATCAGACAAAACAATACTCATATCAACATAACACTAAAAACACCAACACACAACACATAAAAACACAACACAAAAACATGCAACTCATAAAACACACAACACATAAAACAAACAGCACTTAAAACACACAACACAAATCCAAAATACTTAAGAAAAAACACACCACAAATACACAACACTAAACACACCACACAACACAAAACACATACAACACACATAAATAACAAAACATATAAAACACATATAATACAAACACATATAATACAAACACATATAATACAAACACATATTATACAAACACATATAATACAAACACATATAAAACAAACACATTAAACATAAAACACATTAAACATAAAACACATTAAACATAAAACCCATAAAACATAAAACAAAAAAACAAAAAACACATACTACATACAGCACATAATACACACAACACATAATACACACAATACATAATATACACAATACATAAAAACACAAATCGAAACACAACACATAAAACACACAACACATAAAACACATCACAAAAAAACACACCACAAACCACACATAACAGAACAGAAAACACACACAAAACAACAAAAAACACACGCAACACAAAACTCATAACCACAACAGAAAACTCATTATACATAAAACAAATCACGAAACACAAAAAACACCAAACACATAAAACACACAACGCAACACATATAAAATGCAAAAACAATATACACGAAAACAAAATACACACCACAAAATACACACCTCACAACACAATATCACACCACACTGCGCACACTACAAATTCACACCACACAACACACATCACACCACATTCTATTCACCACAACACAAACAAAACGCACATCACAACAACACCTAAAACACACAACACAAATAACACACAACACATATAACACACAACACACAAAACACTAAAATGTAAAACACACACCACTAAACACACAACACGAAACACAAAACACATAACACCAAACACACGCCACATCACACACCACATCCAACAGCACAGCAAACACCACACACATAATACCAAGCATCAGTCCACAAACCACATCCCAACACAAAACACTCACCACACCACACCACACCACACACCAAATTCACTACATATACCCCACCACACTACACAACAGAAAAAACAAAACACATTACACAACACTAAAACCACCAACACACAAAACACATACAACATAAAACACATACAACACAAAACAATTACAACACAATACACATACAACACAAAACATATACAACACAAATCACATAAAAAATTTAACACATAAAACATATAAACATAAAACACAAACACATAAATCACAAACACATAAAACTAAACACATAACAAACCAAACACACAAAACACAAAACACATTACACAACACTAAAACATAAAGCACATACAAAACAAATCACAGAACAGTTAAACAAAAAACACTTAAACACACAACACATAAAACACATAACACATAAAAAACTTAAAACAACATCACATAAAAAACATAAAACACACAGCACATAAAACACATAAAATGCAAAACACACACCAGAAAACAAAAACAAAACACACACATGCAACGCAAAACACACAAACAAAAACACACACACACCATCAAACACCACAGCAAACACCACACACTTAACACATCAGTCCACACACTACACACAACATCACACCTTAAACACTCAACACACCACACACCAAATTCACTACACACACCACACGACACAACAGACAACACAAAACACATTACACAAAAATAAAAACACACACATAAAAATACAACACAAAACACATACAACACAAAAGACATAAATCACAAACACATACAACACAAAACACAAACACATAAAACAAATTACACATAAAACACAAACACATAAAACAAACACAAACACATAAAAACACAAAAATAACAAAACAGCATAAACATAAAACGCATTACACAACACTAAAAACACCAACACATAATACATAAAACACAGTAAAACATTGAACAATTAAACAAAAAACACACAAAAACACATACGTAACACAAAACACACAAACCAAAACTACACCACATTACACACCTAAACAACACCACAGCAAAAACCACACACCATACCAAGCATCAGTCCACACACCACAGACCACATCATACCACAAAACACTCAGAGCACCACACACCAAATTCACTAAATACTCCCCACCACACTACGCAAAAGACAACACAAAATGCATTACACAACACTAAAACCACCAACACACAAAACACATACAACATAAAACACATACAACACAAAACAATTACAACACAATACACATACAACACAAAACATATACAACACAAATCACATAAAAAATTTAACACATAAAACATATAAACATAAAACACAAACACATAAATCACAAACACATAAAACTAAACACATAACAAACCAAACACACAAAACACAAAACGCATTACACAACACTAAAACATAAAGCACATACAACACAAATCACAGAACAGTTAAACAAAAAACACTTAAACACACAACACATAAAACACATAACACATAAAAAACATAAAACACACAGCACATAAAAACATAAAACACACAGCACATAAAACACATAAAACACATAAAATGCAAAACACACACCAGAAAACAAAAATTAAACACTTACATGTAACGCAAAACACACAAACAAAACACACACACCACATCAAACACCACAGCAAACACCACACACTTAACATATCAGTCCACACACTACACACAACATCACACCTTAAACACTCAACACATCACACACCAAATTCACTACACACACCACACAACACAACAGACAACACAAAACACATTACACAAAAATAAAAAAACACAAACACACAAAACACATAAAAACACTCACATAAAAATACAACACAAAACACATACAACACAAAAGACACAAATCACAAACACATACAACACAAAACACAAACACATAAAACAAATTACACATAAAACACAAACACATAAAAACACAAAAATAACAAAACAGCATAAACATAAAACGCATTACACAACACTAAAAACACCAACACATAATACATAAAACACAGTAAAACATTGAACAATTAAACAAAAAACACACAAAACACACACACGTAACACAAAACACACAAACCAAAACTCCACCACATTACACACCATTCCAACACCACAGCAAAAACCACACACCATACCAAGCATCAGTCCACACACC
The DNA here is from genome assembly GCF_032445375.1 of Bacillus rossius redtenbacheri. Lineage (NCBI taxonomy): Eukaryota > Metazoa > Arthropoda > Insecta > Phasmatodea > Bacillidae > Bacillus > Bacillus rossius. Next base: position 18,840,939 of record NC_086334.1, on the reverse strand, counting down.
ACAGACCACATCATACCACAAAACACTCAGAGCACCACACACCAAATTCACTAAATACTCCCCACCACACTACGCAAAAGACAACACAAAATGCATTACACAACATTAAATACACCAACACACAAAACACATACAACATAAAACACATACAACATAAAACACATACAACATAAAACACATACAACACATAAAACATAACACATACAACACAAATCACATACAACACAAATCACATACAACACAAATCACATACAACACAAATCACATACAACTCAAAACATGTACAACACAAAACATGTACAACACAAAGCACATACAACACAAAGCACATACAACACAAAGGACATACAACACAAAACATATACAACACATTAAAACATACAAAACAAAACACATACAACACAAAAAACAAATCACAAAAAAACATAAATCACTAAACACATAAATCACAAACACATAAAAAACAAACACCATAAAACACAAAATCATTAAACACAAACATAAAAAACACATTACACAAAATATAAAACACAAACACATAAAACACAAAAAACGCATCACACAACAATAAAATCACCAACACATATTACATAAAACACACAAAACACAAAACACAGAACAATTAAACTAAAACACATAAAACACACAACACATAATACAACAAACACATAAATAACACAACATAAATCAACACAATACATTAAACACACAACACATAAAACACACAACACTTAAAACACACAAAACTAAAAACACACACCTCTTAAAACACACAACACATATACCACATAAAAACACAGCACAAAAACACACAACACATAAAACACAAAACACACAACACACACAACACATAAAACACACAACACACATAACACACAACACACATAACACACAACACATTACAAAACTAAAAACACCAACACACAAACAACATAAAACACATAGAAAAACATATACAACATAAAACACATAAAACACAAAATAAAACACAAACACATAAAAACACTAACCAATAAAACACTAAACATCATTACACTAAACTAAAACACGAACACATAAAACACATACAACACTAAACACATACAAAACAAAACACATACAATACAAAACACATAAAACAAACAACACAAAACACACAACACATGAAACACATAAAATGCAAAACACACACCAGAAAACCAACACAAAACACACAAAAATAACACAAAACCCACAAACCAAAACACACACCATATCAAACACCACATCCAACACCACAGCAAACACCACACACTCAACACATCAGTCACACACTACACACCACATTACACCACAAAACACTCACCACACCACACACCAAACACACCACACTCCCCACCACACTACACAACGACAACGTGAAACACAACACACAATAATAAAAACAAAAACACACAAAACACATAAAACACATACAAATAAACACATACAACATAAAAAACATACAACACAAACCAAATACAACACAAAACACATAAATCACAAACACATAAAAACATATAATACATTAAACACAAACACATAACACACAAAAACATTAAATACAATAAAAACAAAAGACAATAAACACAATACACAACACTAGAAACACCAACACATAATACATAAAACACAGTAAAACATAAAAAACAGAACAATTAAACAAAAAACACACAAAACACACATAAAACACAACACAAATAACACACAAAACATACAAACACAATTCACAAAACACATAACACAAAACAAACAACACAAAACGCCAAACACACGCCACAATACACAAAACAAACACACACCACATCCAACACCACAGCAAAGACCACACATCACATTATACATCAGTCCCCACACCAAATCACAACACCAAACACTCACCACACCCCACACCAAATTCACTACATACACCCCACACACTACACATCAGACAAAACAATACTCATATCAACATAACACTAAAAACACCAACACACAACACATAAAAAAACAACACATAAAACATGCAACTCATAAAACACACAACACATAAAACAAACAACACTTAAAACACATAACACAAATCCAAAATACAAAACACTTCAGAAAAAAACACCACAAAAACACAACACCTAACACACCACACAACACAAAACACATACAACAACACACACAAATAACAAAACACATAAAACACATATAATACAAACACATATAAAACAAACACATATAAAACTAACCCATATAAAACAAACACATATAAAACAAACACATATAAAACCAACACATATAAAACACATTTAACATAAAACACATACTACATACAGCACATAATACACACAACACATAATACACACAACACATAATACACACAACACATAATACACACAATACATAATACACACAATACATAAAAACACAAATCGAAACACACAACACATAAAACACACAACACATAAAACACACAACACATAAAACACACAACACATAAAACACACAACACAAAACACACAACACATAAAACACACAACACATAAAACACACAACACATAAAACACACAATACATAAAACACACAATACATAAAACACAAAATGAAAAACACATCACAAAATACACACCACAAACCACACACAACAGAACAAAAACACACACAAAACAACAAAAAACACACGCAACACAAAACTCAAAACCACAACAGAAAACTCATTATACATAAAACAAATCACGAAACACAAAAAACACCAAACACATAAAACACACAACACAAAACATATAAAATGCAAAAACAATATACACGAAAACAAAATACACACCACAAAATACACACCTCACAACACAATATCACACCACACTCCGCACACTACAAATTCACACCACACAACACACATCATACCACATTCCATTCACCACAACACACACATAACGCACATCACAACAACACCTAAAACACACAACACAAATAACACACAACACAAATAACACACAACACAAATAACACACAACACATATAACACACAACACACAAAACACTAAAATGTAAAACACACACCACTAAACACACAACACGAAACACAAAACACATAACACCAAACACACGCCACATCACACACCACATCCAACAGCACAGCAAACACCACACACCATACCAAGCATCAGTCCACAAACCACATCCCAACACAAAACACTCACCACACCACACCACACACCAAATTCACTACATATAACCAACCACACTACACAATAGAAAACACAAAACACATTACACAACACTAAAACCACCAACACACAAAACACATACAACATAAAACACATACAACACAAAACAATTACAACACAAAACAATTACAACAAAAAACACATACAACACAAAACATATACAACACAAATCACATAAAAAATTTAACACATAAAACATATAAACATAAAACACAAACACACAAATACAAACACATAAAACTAAACACATAAAAAACCAAACACACAAAACACAAAACTCATTACACAAAAATTAAAACATAAAGCACATACAACACAAATCACAGAACAGTAAAACAAAAAACACTTAAACACACAACACATAAAACACATAACACATAAAAAACATAAAACACACAGCACATAAAACACATAAAACACATAAAATGCAAAACACACACCAGAAAACAAAAACAAAACACACACACCACATCAAACACCACAGCAAACACCACACACTTAACACATCAATCCACACACTACACACAACATCACACCTTAAACACTCAACACAACACACACCAAATTCAATACACACACCACACGACACAACAGACAACACAAAACACATTACACAAAAATAAAAACACAAACACACAAAACACATACAACACAAAACACATACAACACAAAACACATACAACACAAAAGACATAAATCACAAACACATACAACACAAAACACAAACACATAAAACAAATAACACATAAAACACAAACACATAAAAACACAAAAATAACAAAACAGCATAAACATAAAACGCATTACACAACACTAAAAACACCAACACATAATACATAAAACACAGTAAAACATTGAACAATTAAACAAAAAACACACAAAACACACACAAATAACACAAAACACACAAACCAAAACTCCATCACATTACACACCACATCCAACAACACAGCAAAAACCACACAACATACCAAGCATCAGTCCACACACCACAGACCACAACATACCACAAAACACTCAGAGCACCACACACCAACTTCACTAAATACTCCCCACCACACTACGCATAAGACAACACAAAAATGCATTACACAACATTAAATACACCAACACACAAAACACATACAACATAAAACACATACAACACATATAACATACAACACAAATCACATACAACACAAATCACATACAACACAAAACATGTACAACACAAAACATGTACAACACAAAACATGTACAACACAAAGCACATACAACACAAAGCACATACAACACAAAACATATACAACACATAAAACTTACAAAAACAAAACACATACAACACAAAAAACAATTCACAAAAAAACATAAATCACAAAACACATAAACCACAAAATCATTAAACACAAACATAAAAAACACATTACACAAAATTAAAAATACAAACACATAAAACACAAAAAACGCATCACACAAGAATAAAAACACCAACACATATTACATAAAACACAAAACACAGAACAATTAAACAAAAACACATAAAACACACAACACATAATACACTAAACACATAAATAACACAACATAAATCAACACAATACATTAAACACACAACACATAAAACACACAACACTTAAAACACAAAAAACTTAAAACACACAACACGTAAATCACACAACACATATACCACATAAAAACACAGCACAAAAACACACAACACATAAAACACACAACACAAAAACACACAAAACACACAACACACAAAACACACAACACACAAAACACACATAACACACAACACATTACAACACTAAAAACACCAACACACAAACATAAAACACATAAAATGCAAAACACACACCAGAAAACAAACACAAAACATACAAAAATAACACAAAACCCACAAACCAAAACACACACCACATCAAACACCACATTCAACACCACAGCAAACACCACACACTCAACACATCAGTTCACACACTACACACCACATTACACCACAAAACACTCACCACACCACACACCAAATTCACCACACTCCCCACCACACTACACAACGACAACGTGAAACACAACACACAATAATAAAAACAAAGCACACAAAACACATAAAACACATACAACATAAAAAACATACAACACAAACCAAATACAACACAAAACACATAAATCACAAACACATAAAACATATAATACATTAAACACAAATACATAACACACAAAAAACATTAAAGACAATAAAAACAAAAAACAATAAACACAATACACAACACTAGAAACACCAACACATAATACATAAAACACAGTAAAACATAAAAAACAGAACAATTAAACAAAAAACACACAAAACACACATAAAACACAACACTAATAACACACAAAACATACAAACACAATTCACAAAACACATAACACAAAACAAACAACACAAAACGCCAAACACACGCCACAATACACAAAACAAACACACACCACATCCAACACCACAGCAAAGACCACACATCACATTATACATCAGTCCTCACACCACATCACAACACCAAACACTTACCACACCCCACATCAAATTCACTACATACACCCCACACACTACACATCAGACAAAACAATACTCATATCAACATAACACTAAAAACACCAACACACAACACATAAAAAAACAACACATAAAACATGCAACTCATAAAACACACAACACATAAAACAAACAACACTTAAAACACATAACACAAATCCAAAATACAAAACACTTCAGAAAAAAAACACCACAAAAACACAACACTAAACACACCACACAACACAAAACACATACAACAACACACATAAATAACAAAACACATAAAACACATATAATACAAACACATATAAAACAAACACATAAAACACATTAAACATAAAACACATTAAACATAAAACACATTAAACATAAAACACATTAAACATAAAACACATTAAACATAAAACACATTAAACATAAAACACATTAAACATAAAACACATAAAAAATAAACCCAATAAAACAAAAAACATAAAACACATAAAACATAAAACACATACTACATACAGCACATAATACACACAACACATAATACACACAACACATAATACACACAACACATAATACACACAATACATAAAACACAAATCAAAACACACAACACATAAAACACACAACACATAAAACACCAAATATAAAACACATCACAAAAACACACACCACAAACCACACACAACAGAACAAAAAACACACACAAAACAACAAAAAACATACGCATCACAAAACTCAAAATCACAACAGAAAACTCATTATACATAAAACAAATCACGAAACACAAAAAACACCAAACACATAAAACACACAACACAAAACATATAAAATGCAAAAACATTATACACGAAAACAAAATACACACCATAAAATACACACCTCACAACACAATATCACACCACACTCCGCACACTACAAATTCACACCACACAACACACATCACACCACATTCCATTCATCACAACACACAAAAAACGCACATCACAACAACACCTAAAACACATAACACAAATAACACACAACACATATAACACACAACACACAAAACACTAAAATGTAAAACACACACTACTAAACACACAACACGAAACACAAAACACATAACACCAAAAACACGCCACATCAAACACCACATCAAACAGCACAGCAAACACCACACACCATACCAAGCATCAGTCCACAAAAAACATCCCAACACAAAACACTCACCACACCACACCACACACCAAATTCACTACATATACCCCACCACACTACACAACAGAAAACACAAAACCCATTACACAACACTAAAACCACCAACACACAAAACACATACAACATAAAACACATACAACACAAAACAATTACAACACAAAACAATTCCAACACAAAACCCATACAACACAATACACTTAAAAAAATTTAACACATAAAACATATAAACAAAAAAAACACATAAATCACAAACACATAAAACTAAACACATAAAAAACCAAACACACAAAACACAAAACGCATTACACAACACTAAACATAAAGCACATACAACACAAATCACAGAAGAGTTAAACAAAAAACACTTAAACAAACAACACATAAAACACATAACACATAAAAAACATAAAACACACAGCACATAAAACACATAAAATGCAAAACACACACCAGAAAACAAACACAAAACACACACATGTAACGCAAAACACACAAACCAAAACACACACACCACATCAAACACCACAGCAAACACCACACACTTAACACATCAGTCCACACACTACACACAACATCACACCTTAAACACTCAACACACCACACACCAAATTCACTACACACACCACACGACACAACAGACAACACAAAACACATTACACAAAAATAAAAACACAAACAAACACATAAAAAACACACACAAAACACATACAACACAAAAGACATAAATCACAAACACATACAACACAAAAGACATAAATCACAAACACATACAACACAAAACACAAACACATAAAACAAATTACACATAAAACACAAACACATAAAACAAACACATAAAAACACAAAAATAACCAAACAGCATAAACATAAAACGCATTACACAACACTAAAAACACCAACACATAATACATAAAACACAGTAAAACATTGAACAATTAAACAAAAAACACACAAAACACACACACACAAAACAAAACACACAAACCAAAACTCCACCACATTACACACCATATCCAACACCACAGCAAATACCACACACCATACCAAGCATCAGTCCACACACCACAGACCACATCATACCACAAAACACTCAGAGCACCAGACACCTAATTCACTAAATACTTCCCACCACACTACGCAAAAGACAACACAAAATGCATTACACAACATTAAATACACCAACACACAAAACACATACAACATAAAACACATACAACATAAAACACATACAACATAAAACACATACAACATAAAACACATACAACATAAAACACATACAACACATAACACATACAACACAAATCACATACAACACAAATCACATACAACACAAATCACATACAACTCAAAACATGTACAACACAAAACATGTACAACACAAATCACATACAACACAAAGCACATACAACACAAAGCACATACAACACAAAGCACATACAACACAAAGCACATACAACACAAAGGACATACAACACAAAACATATACAACACATTAAAACATACAAAACAAAACACATACAACACAAAAAACAAATCACAAAAAAACATAAATCACTAAACACATAAATCACAAACACATAAAAAACAAACACATAAAACACAAAATCATTAAACACAAACATAAAAAAACACATTACACAAAATTTAAAACACAAACATATAAAACACAAAAAACGCATCACACAACAATAAAAACACCAACACATATTACATAAAACACACAAAACACAGAACAATTAAACAAAAACACATAAAACACACAACACATAATACAACAAACACATAAATAACATAACATAAATCAACACAATACATTAAACACACAACACATAAAACACACAACACATAAAACACAAAAAACTTAAAACACACAACTCTTAAAACACACAACACATATACCACATAAAAACACAGCACAAAAACACACAACACATAAAACACAAAACACACAACACACACAACACATAAAACACACAACACACATAACACACAACGCATTACAAAACTAAAAACACCAACACACAAACAACATAAAACACATAGAAAAACATATACAACATAAAACACATAAAACACAAAATAAAACACAAACACATAAAAACACTAACCAATAAAACACTAAACATCATTACACTAAACTAAAACACGAACACATAAAACACATACAACACTAAACACATACAAAACAATACACATACAATACAAAACACATAAAACAAACAACACAAAACACACAACACATGAAACACATAAAATGCAAAACACACACCAGAAAGAAACACAAAACACACAAAAATAACACAAAACCCACAAACCAAAACACACACCATATCAAACACCACATCTAACACCACAGCAAACACCACACACTCAACACATCAGTCACACACTACACACCACATTACACCACAAAACACTCACCACACCACACACCAAACACACCACACTCCCCACCACACTACACAACGACAACGTGAAACACAACACACAATAATAAAAACAAAAACACACAAAACACATAAAACACATACAAATAAACACATACAACATAAAAAACATACAACACAAACCAAATACAACACAAAACACATAAATCACAAACACATAAAAACATATAATACATTAAACAATAACACATAACACACAAAAAACATTAAAGACAATAAAAACAAAAGACAATAAACACAATACACAACACTAGAAACACCAACACATAATACATAAAACACAGTAAAACATTGAACAATTAAACAAAAAACACACAAAACACACAAACCAAAACTCAATCACATTACACACCACATCCAACACCACAGCAAAAACCACACACTATACCAAGCATCAGTCCACACACCACAGACCACAACATACCAAAAAACACTCAGAGCACCACACACCAACTTCACTAAATACTCCCCACCACACTACGCATAAGACAACACAAAATGCATTACACAACATTAAATACACATACAACACAAAACATGTACAACACAAATCACATACAACACAAATCACATACAACACAAATCACATACAACTTAAAACATGTACAACACAAAACATGTACAACACAAAGCACATACAACACAAAGCACATACAACACAAAACATATACAACACATAAAACTTACAAAACAAAACACATACAACACAAAAAACAATTCACAAAAAAACATAAATCACAAAACACATAAATCACAAACACATAAAACACAAACACATAAACCACAAAATCATTAAACACAAACATAAAAAAACACATTACAAAAAAATTAAAAATACAAACACATAAAACACAAAAAACGCATCACACAAGAATAAAAACACCAACACATATTACATAAAACACAAAACACAGAACAATTAAACAAAAACACATAAAACACACAACACATAATACACCAAACACATAAATAACACAACATAAATCAACACAATACATTAAACACACAACACATAAAACACTCAATACTTAATACACACAAAACTTAAAACACACAACACTTAAAACACACAACACATATATTACATAAAAACACAGCACAAAAACACACAACACATAAAACACACAACACAAAAACACACAAAACACAGAAAACCCACAACACACAAAACACACAAAACATAAAACACACAACACAAAACACACATAACACACAACATATTACAACACTAAAAACACCAACACACAAACAACATAAAACACATAAAATGCAAAACACACACCAGAAAACAAACACAAAACATACAAAAATAACACAAAACCCACAAACCAATACACACACCACATCAAACACCACATTCAACACCACAGCAAACACCACACACTCAACACATCAGTTCACACACTACACACCACATTACACCACAAAACACTCACCACACCACACACCAAATTCACCACACTCCCCACCACACTACACAACGACAACGTGAAACACAACACACAATAATAAAAACAAAAACACACAAAACACATAAAACACATACAAATAAACACATACAACATAAAAAACATACAACACAAACCAAATACAACACAAAACACATAAATCACAAACACATAAAACATATAATACATTAAACACAAACACATAACACACAAAAAACATTAAAGACAATAAAAACAAAAGACAATAAACACAATACACAACACTAGAAACACCAACACATAATACATAAAACACAGTATAACATAAAAAACAGAACAATTAAACAAAAAACACACAAAACAATCATAAAACACAACACAAATAACACACAAAACATACAAACACAATTCACAAAACACATAACACAAAACAAACAACACAAAACGCCAAACACACGCCACAATACACAAAACAAACACACACCACATCCAACACCACAGCAAAGACCACACATCACATTATACATCAGTCCCCACACCACATCACAACACCAAACACTCACCACACCCCACACCCCACACCAAATTCACTACATACACCCCACACACTACACATCAGACAAAACAATACTCATATCAACATAACACTAAAAACACCAACACACAACACATAAAAAAACAACACATAAAACATGCAACTCATAAAACACACAACACATAAAACAAACAACACTTAAAACACATAACACAAATCCATAATACAAAACACTTCAGAAAAAAAACACCACAAAAAACACAACACTAAACACACCACACAACACAAAACACATACAACAACACACATAAATAACAAAACACATAAAACACATATAATACAAACCCATATAATACAAACACATATAAAACAAACACATAAAACACATAAAACATAAAACACATTAAACATAAAACACATTAAACATAAAACACATTAAACATAAAACACATTAAACATAAAACACATTAAACATAAAACACATAAAACAAAAAACATAAAACACATAAAACATAAAACACATACTACATACAGCACATAATACACACAACACATAATACACACAACACAATACACACAACACATAATACACACAATACATAAAACACAAATCAAAACACACAACACATAAATCACACAACACATAAAACACACAACACATAAAACACACAACACATAAAACACACAACACATAAAACACAAAATGCAAAACACATCACAAAAACACACACCACAAACCACACACAACAGTACATAAAACACACACAAAACAACAAAAAACATATGCAACACAAAACTCAAAATCACAACAGAAAACTCATTATACATAAAACAAATCACGAAACACAAAAAACACCAAACAAATAAAACACACAACACAAAACAAATAAAAAGCAAAGACAATATACACGAAAACAAAATACACACCACAAAATACACACCTCACAACACAATATCACACCACACTCCGCACACTACAAATTCACACCACACAACACACATCACACCACATTCCATTCATCACAACACACACAAAACGCAAATCACAACAACACCTAAAACACACAACACAAATAACACACATTACATATAACACACAACATACAAAACACTAAAATGTAAAACACACACTACTAAACACACAACACGAAACACAAAACACATAACACCAAAAACAGGCCTCATCAAACACCACATCCAACAGCACAGCAAACACCACACACCATACCTAAGCATCAGTCCACAAACCACATCCCAACACAAAACACTCACCACACCACACCACACACCAAATTCACTACATATACCCCACCACACTACACAACAGAAAACACAAAACCCATTACACAACACTAAAACCACCAACACACAAAACACATACAACATAAAATACATACAACACAAAACAATTACAACACAAAACAATTCCAACACAAAACCCATACAACACAAAACACTTAAAAAAATTTAACACATAAAACATATAAACTTAAAACACAAACACATAAATCACAAACACATAAAACTAACACATAAAAAACCAAACACACAAAACACAAAACGCATTACACAACACTAAACATAAAGCACATACAACACAAATCACAGAACAGTTAAACAAAAAACACTTAAACAAACAACACATAAAACACATAACACATAAAAAACATAAAACACACAGCACATAAAACACATAAAATGCAAAACACACACCAGAAAACAAACACAAAACACACACATGTAACGCAAAACACACAAACCAAAACACACACACCACACACTTAACACATCAGTCCACACACTACACACAACATTACACCTTAAACACTCAACACACCACACACCAAATTCACTACACACACCACACGACACAACAGACAACACAAAACACATTACACAAAAATAAAAACACACACATAAAAATACAACACAAAACACATACAACACAAAAGACATAAATCACAAACACATACAACACAAAACACAAACACATAAAACAAATTACACTTAAAACACAAACACATAAAACAAACACAAACACATAAAAACATAAAAATAACAAAACAGCATAAACATAAAACGCTTTACACAACACTAAAATACCAACACATAATACATAAAACACAGTAAAACATAGAACAATTAAACAAAAAACACACAAAACACACACACGTAACACAAAACACACAAACCAAAACTCCACCACATTACACACCACATCCAACACCACAGCAAAAACCACACACCATACCAAGCATCAGTCCACACACCACAGACCACATCATACCACAAAACACTCAGAGCACCACACACCAAATTCACTAAATACTCCCCGCCACACTACGCAAAAGACAACACAAAATGCATTACACAACATTAAATACACCAACATAAAACACATACAACATAAAACACATACAACATAAAACACATACAACATAAAACACATAACACATACAACACAAATCACATACAACACAAATCACATACAACACAAATCACATACAACACAAAACATGTACAACACAAAGCACATACAACACAAAACATATACAACACATAAAACAAACAAAACAAAACACATACAAAACAAAAAACAAATCACAAAAAACATAAATCACAAAACACATAAATCACAAACACATAAAACACAAACACATAAAACACAAAATCATTAAACACAAACATAAAAAACACATTACACAAAATTAAAAACACAAACACATAAAACACAAAAAACGCATCACACAACAATAAAAACACTAACACATATTACATAAAACACATAAAACACAAAACACAGAACAATTAAACAAAAACACATAAAACACACAACACATAATACACCAAACACATAAATAACACAACATAAATCATGACAATACATTAAACACACAACACATAAAACACACAACACTTAAAACACACATAACTTAAAATACACAACACTTAAAACACACAACACATATACCACATAAAAACTCAACACAGAAACACACAACACACACAACACAAAACACACAACACATAACACACAACACACATAACACACAACACACATAACACACAACCCATAAAACACAAAACACATAAAACACACAACACATAAAACACACAACACACAAAATGCAAAACACATCACAAAACACACCACACGAAACAAAAAAAATCAAACACCACAGCAAAAACCACACACCACATCATATATCAGTCCACACACCACAACAATAACACCACAAAACACTCACCCGCACACACCTAATTCACTAAATACACCCCACCACACTACGCAAAAGACAACACACAATGCATTACAACACTAAAAACACCAACACACAAACAACATAAAACACATAGAAAAACATATACAACATAAAACACAAACCACAAAATATAGAACACAAACACATAAAACACTAATATATAAAACACAAAACATCATTACACTAAACTAAAACACGAACACATAAAACATAAAACACATACAACACTAAACACATACAAAACTCAACACATACAATACAAAACACATACAATACAAAACACATAAAACACACAACACATAAAACACACAACACATAAACACACAACACAAAAAACATACACAAAACACATACACAAAACACATACAAAATCACACAACACAAAACACACTACACGAAATTCAAAACACACAATACGAAACACATACCACAAAACACACAAAACAAAACAACCCACATCACACCCCACATCCAACACCATACACCACAAAATACACCAAATCCAACACCATACACCACAAAATACACCAAATCCAACACCATACACCACAAAATACGCCACATCATACAAAATCCACACACCACAAAACTCACCACACCCTAAATTCATTACATACACCCCACCACACTACACAACAGAAAAATAAAAACATAAACAACACAACACTAAAAACTAAACATACAACACATAAAACACAACACATAAAACACACATAACATAAAACAAAACACATAAAACACACAACACACAAAATGCAAAACACACAACACGAAACAAAAAACACACAACAAATCAAAAACCACAGTAAAAACCACACACCACATCATGCATCAGTCCACACACCACACACATCACACCACAAAACACTCACCCGCACACACCTAAGTCACTAAATACACCCCACCACACTAAGCAAAAGACAACACAAAATGCATTACAACACTAAAAACACCAACATACAAACTACATAAAACACATACAACATAAAACACATACCACATAAAACACAAAAACATAGAACACAAACACATACAATTCAAAACACATAAAACAAAAACTCATAAAACACAAAACACACAGCACATAAATAACAAAACACATTAAATCACAAAAACATAAAACAAAAACACAAAAAACACATAACACATTACCCAACACTTAAAACATCAACCTACAAAACACATAAACCACACAACGCATATTTCACAACACATAAGAACACCACATAAACACATAAAATACAAAACACACAACACTAAACACCAAACACACACTACAAAACACAAAACAAACACACATACATCACACACATCATCCAACACCACATCACACCACGAAACACTCACCACACCAAACACCAAATTCACTACATACACCCCTACACAACTACACATCAGACAACACAAAACCCAAATCAACATAACACTTAAAACATCAACTTACAACACATATAACACACAATGCATAAAACATGCAACACATAAAACACACAACATAAAACACACAACATAAAATGCACAACACCTAACCCATAAAACACAACATATAAAACACAAAACACATACAACACAAAACACCTAAAACACAAACACATAAATCACAAACACATAGTCACAAAACACATAATCACAAAACACATTCAACACAAAACACATTCAACACAAAACACATACAACACAAAACACATACAAAACACATACAACACAAAACACAAATAACAAAACACATAAATAACAAAACACCTAAATAACAAAACAAATAAATCACAAACAATTAATCACAATAAACACAACAAACATTAAACACACAACACATAAAACATACAACACATAAAAACACAACTTATAAAACACACAACACATATAACACAAAACATAAAACACACAAAACATAAAACACAAAACAAACACACAAAACATAAAACACAAAACATAAAACACAGAACACTTAATCACATAACACATAAAACATACAAAACATAAAACAAACAACACATAAAAAACATAAATTGCAAAAAACACAACACTTAAAACATACAACACAAAACATACACACATAACACAAAACACACAAATCAAAACACACACCAAATCACACTCCACATCCAACACCACAGCAAACACCACACACTTAACACATCATTCTACACACTACACACCACATTACACCACAAAATACTCATCACACCACACACCAAATTCATTACATACACCCCACCACACTACACAACAGACAACACAAAACACCTTACACAAAACTAAAAACACCAACACACAAAACTCATAGAAATAAACACATACCAATAAACACGTAAAAATAAACACATAATAACATAAAAATATACAACACATAACTCAAACAACACAAAACAAATACATAAATCACAAAACACATAAAACATATAACACATTACACAAACAACATAAAACACAAACACATAAAACATTAACACATAAAACATTGACTCATAAAACACTAACACATAAAACACTAACAAATAAAACACAAAACTACATTACACAACACTAAAAACCCCAAACACATACACATACAACATAAAACACATACAACACAAAACACTTACCACACAAAACACTTACCACACAAAACACTTACCACACAAAACACTTACAACACAAAACACAAATCACATAAAACATATAACACATAAAACATATAACACATAAAACACTAACATAAAACACTAACACATAAAACACAAAACATCATTACACAAAACTAAAACATGAACACATAAAACTTAAAACACATACAACACTAAATGCATACAATACAAAACACATACAATACAAAACACATAATACACACAACACATAAAACCACAACACAAAAACACACAACACAAAAAACACAAAACACATACAACATAAATCACATACAACATAAATCACATAAAACATAAATCGCATACAACACAAAACACATACAACACAAAACACATACAAATCAAAACACATAAAACACATAAAACAAAAACACACAAAACACAAAAAGCAACACAAAACTAAAAACACCAAAACATTAAACACAAAACAATTAAACAAAACATATAAAATACACAACACATAAAACAAACAATACAAAACACATAAAATGCTACACACACACCACAGAAAACACCACACACCACATCATACATCAGCCCACACACCATGCACTTCCTCACCACAAAACACTCACCACACCACACACCAAATTCACTACATACACCCCACCACACTACACAAAGAACAACACAAAACACATTACACAAAAATTAAAACAACACACACAACACATAAAACACATCCAAAAAACATGTACTCATAAACAGATACAAAACAAAACACATATATAACAAAACACATATAAAACAAATACAGAAATCACAAAAAACATATTACACAAACACATAAACATTAACACATAAAACAGTAACGCATAAAACACAAACACATAAAACTCAAAACACATAAAACACACAGCACATTAAACACAAAACACATAAATCACAAACACATAACACAAAAACAAAAAACACAAAACACAGTACACAACACTAAAAACACCAACCCACAAAAACATTAAACACATACAAAACACAACACAAAACACACAATGCATTAAATGCATAAAACACCACCCAAAAAACACACAAAATATAAAAAAAAACTACACTCAAACACATAAAATTGAAACAAACACAAACAAAAAACACAACACGAAACACCAAACAGATACAACACAAAACACTTATAAAACAATTACATAAATCACAAAATACATAAAGACATATAACACATAAAATACAAACACATAAAACAGTAACACATAAAAACAAACACTTAGAACACAAACACATTAAACTCAAAACACATAAAACTAAAAACAAAAACACATAAACACAATACACACAGCAAAAACAAAAACTCATAATCACAAAATACATTTAATCACAAATACATAAAACACAAACACAAAAAAAAACATAAAACACAAAACACATTACACAACACTACAAACACCAACCCACAAAACACATACACCTCAAAAACACATACAACACAAAAACATAAAACACACAACACAAAAAACACAACACACAAAACACACAAAACATAAAACACATCACACAAAACTCATAAAATGCTAAACACAACACAAAACACACAACAAGAAACACCAAACACACACCACACAATACTCAACACAAATACACACCAAATCTATTACCGCAGAAAACACCACACACCACATCACACATAAGTCCACACACCACACACCACATCACAAAACAAAACATTCACCACACCACATACCAAAACTTACTTCATAAACCCACCACAATAAACAGACAACACAAAACGCATTACACAACATTAAAAACACCAAAACACAAAACACATAAAAAATAAAACACATTCAACTTAAAACACATACAACATAGAACACATAAAACACCAAACACATAAAACACACAACACATAAAATACAACACATAAAACACAACACATAAAACACACACCACATAAAACACACAACAGATAAAACTCATAGCACATAAAACACACGACACTTAAATCACACAGCACAAATTAACAACACAAAAACACACAACACATTAAACACACAACACATTAAACACACAACACATTAAACACACAACACACAAAATACTAAAATGTAAAACACACCACACAAAACACACAACACGAAACGCAAAACACACAACACGAAACGCAAAACACACAACACGGAACACAAAACACACCCACAAAACAAATCACACACCTCATCACACACCACATCCACAGCACAGCAAACACCACACACAACACATAAAAAACACAACACAAAAACACACAACACAAAAAACAAACAACACATAAATCACACAACAGATAAATCACACAACAGATAAATCACAAAACAGATAAATCACACAACAGATAAAACACACAACACATAAATCACGCAACACATAAATCACACAGCACAAATAAACATAACACAAAAACACACAACAAATTAAACACACAACAAACAAAACACTAAAATGTAAAACACACCACACGAAACGCAAAACACACAACACGAAACACAAAAAACACCCACAAAACAAATCACACACCACATCACACACCACATCCAACAGCACAGCAAACACCACACACCACATCAAACATCAGTCCACACACCACACACCAAATCACACCACAAAACACTCACCACACCACACACCAAATTCACTACTTACACCCCAGCACACTACACAACAGACAACACAAAACACCAACACACAAAACACCAACACACAAAACACCAACACACAAAACACCAACACACAAAACACCAACACACAAAACACCAACACACAAAACACCAACACACAAAAAACCAACACACAAAAAACCAACACACAAAACACATACAACACAAAACACGCACAACACATAAGACACAAACACATAAGACACAAACACATAAGACACAAACACATAAGACACAAACACATAAGACACAAACACATAAGACACTAACACATAAGACACTAACTCATACAACACAAAACACACACAACACAAAACACACACCACACAAAAAACACACCATACAAAAAACACACAACACAAAACACAAAACTCAAAACACAAAACACAAAACACAACACACAAAACACAACACACACCACACACCACACACCACACACCACACACCACACATCACACATCACACATCACACACCACACACCACACAACACACAACACACAACACAAAACGCACAACATAAAACGCACAAACCACACACCACAGACCACACACCACAGACCACAGACCACACACCACAAACCACACACAAGACACCACATACCATACCACATACCATACCACACACCATACCACACACAAGACAGCACATACCTTACCACGCCATACACAACACACACCACATTCCTTACCACACCACACACCACACACATCACACACCACATCTAACAAAAATACCATACATCGCACAACATAAAAACATACAAAACACGACATACTTTACACACCATACCATACTTCAAACACCCACACCACATCTAACAACACACACCTCAACAAACATCACATCACACCACACAACACACACCACAGCACAATATCACACCACATTCCGCACACTACAATATCACACCACACTCCGCACACAAAATCACACTACATTCCATTCACTACAAAACTCACACACAACACACAAAACTCAATAACACAAAAATACCACAAAACGCAAAAAAACTTACAAAACCAAACACAAAACAACATAAAACACAACACAACACAAAACACAACACAACACAAAACACAACACAACACAAAACATAAAACATAAAACACACAACACAAAACACAAAAACACAACACAAAACATAAAACACACAACTCAAAACATATAAAATGCAAAACACACAACACGAAACACAAAAAAAAAACACCAAACACAATATCACACCACACTCCACACACCACAATATCACACCACACTCCGCACACATCACACCACTTTCCATTCACCACAAAACTCACCACAACATACAAAACACACACCACAACTACACCTAAAACACACAAGACACACAAAACACAAAACGCATAACATAAAAACATAAACCACCAAACACAAAAGACACCAAATTCACAACACAAAACATAAAACGCAAAACACACACGAGACACCACATACCTTACCACACAACACATCAAACACCAACACCACATCTAATACCACAACAAACATCACACACCAAACAATACACACTACAACAAACACCACACACCACATCACACCAAACAACACAATATTACACCACACTCCGCACACCACAATATCACATCACACTCCGCACACATCACACCACATTCCTTTCACCACAAAACTCACACACAACACACAAAACACTCACCACAACACCTAGAACACACAACACACAAAACACAAAACGCATAACACAAAAACATAAGATAAAACACCAAACATACAACATAAAACACAAAAACACCACAAACACATCAAAACTCACTGGACCTTATCCTCACCACACTACACACAACACACAAAACACACACAAAACAACACACACAAAACACACACAAAACAACACACACAAAACAACACACACAAAATAACACAAACTAAACAACACATGAAAAACAAAAACAATACAAAACACACAACACTGACAACAACAAAAACAAAATAATAAACACAAACACAACACACACAACGCAACTGCACGGGCGGAACATGACCACCAAAGGAACTGCGCGGTTGAGAAATACCAACATCGAAATTTAAGTTTCGAATTTGAGGGAAACATAAAACAATTCTTAAAAGTAATAACATAAATAAAAAATAATAATATTTACGAACATCCTTAGGTAAGAATTTATGGAATTGTGTATTAACGTAGTGGCGTTTTGATTAGAACGGCAAAATATTATATACTTTGGGATAATTTATGCTGAAATTAAATTATTTTTTTATCAATTAAATAAGCATGTGCTCGTGTGCAATTATTTTTTTTCTGCAATAGAAACTGACGTTAAAATTTTCAGCACTAATAAATTTGCTGCTATGCATGATTGTAATATTTGTAGGTAACAAAAGATACATCATTTTTATGGTAGTAATGTTTTTGGTTGTTACGCAGTGAAAAAATAAATAAATTTACATTAAACGTAATGCGGTTAGTGTTCCTAACAACATAGTTCCTTGCTTCGTGCGCATGTTCCTGCGACTCGGCTGTCCACACGCCACTTCCGGTGCCTTACTTCAACAGGATGTCACGAGGGAAGGTTTGCGGGTGATAAGGTGTGAGAGCAAATTGTTTTGTCTCATTTTTTTTTGTTGACGTGGATGCTGCATTTTAAAGTACAAAACCAGATACGCTCAGAATTTCTGCACGTGTGCTATTTTTAAAGTGGAACGTTTGTTCCAATAGGCTGGTGATGGCCGTGGTCGAACTACTTCCACCCTTGAGGCTTATTCGTTCACACGGGCAACCGAGAGGTGGCATCAGGGGCGCCACGTGGTGACGGCTCATTCATGCGACTGTGTGGTGAGACAAGAGACCAAGTAGCCCGTGAGCAAGGTTGCCTTAATGCCCTGAACCCCCCCCCCCCTACACCCCCCCCCCCGGCTTGAAGGGAAATCATAGTCGTCATGTTACTCCCCACGCGGAGTGACAGTAGTGTTTTTACCAACAGCCGTCGTGTTTTAACAAAGCATTGATGCAATTGCCAAGGATTCATAACCAACTGGACAAAGCTATATTCTGGCTGCGGGCACGGCGGCTCAAACAGAAAGGTTTAAGTTGTTTTCTGGTTGAGGCTAAAGAAATGGTATAAAACCATCCGAATCACGGCATATGTTAACATCAAAAGGCCAAACATCCAGATGCCATCGTACATCCGGTGACATCCGGAGGAAAAGAAGAAAAGTTAGTGCTCCTGGGAACACCCTGACGGGTTCAGTCCCAGGAGGTGGAGGTTGTTGAGGCTAGGCCGGGCTTCGGCCCGAAATAACTTGTCGTTATGCTTTTATTCATCGTGGAGTGGGCTCGGCCTATGGGAAGAGGGGAGATAGTACCTCGTCGGGCCTCGTCGGGACAAGAAGGTTCATGCCGAAGGTCACATCGCTACGGACCCGCGTTGCATCGTTTATGATTTCTTTATAACTTCATCGTGCACCCTCTCACGCTCCCTTACCCCCCCCCCCCCCAACACCTTCATTCGCCTTCACCCCTCCACCTGTTCCATAGACCTCAGCAGCTTCGACCTTTGAATATATATACTGTATAGAAGTCGCCAGCCCAGGTTAAAAATTTTCTAATACGGTTTTGAGGTAGTTGGTTAATTCACCGCCGCAATCGCCACCATCTCTAGGGCATCGACTTGTGGTGGTCCCTAGCGGACAAGTGTCGAACTCTTCATACACCCCTTCCCCCTCCTGTTGAACGACCTTGAGCTGCAGTGGGTGGGGGGTGCGGGGAATGACAGCGGGCGACAGTGCTGCGCTCTAACGTGTAAACAACAACCTAAGACGATACAGGGCGTTACGGCAGCGCCCTGCAGCGGTGGTAGTTCCCAAGCTTATCATCATACGCTCCTGAAAAACGTAGAGTAAATCCTATCCACTCGCGACTTCTATACAGTATATATACTCAAAGCTTCGATGTAATTCGATCATTCTCCGGAGAGAGTGGCTCGTGTCAGGGTCGAGCAAGGGGGGGGGGGGGAGGGGGAGGTATCCAGCTGTGATGTAATGTTCAATCCTATAACCTGATTCGTGCTCGGAGCCCCTTAGCGATGTGTGTCTCTGCCTGAAGGTGCCCCCGCCCCGTTTGTTCTATCGTAGATCTACTTTCGGAGGACATCGCCTCCATCTGACTTACAACTAGAGATAACAGTTAAAAAAAAAATTATTTGTGGAAATATTTTTACTGTAACTCACCGGAAAAGCTTCTGCTAAATCGGAAAATTTTCCAACGAGTTACACTTTCACAGAAACATATAAATAAATTTTTTATCAGCAGTTTTATACAAACGTAACCAAATTAAATAAGTCAGTCATCAGGTAGTAAAGAAAGAGAAAATGTACACTCCACAGTTCTATGCCTAACTTTGTATTCAACTTTTTTTTTTTTAACTGTTCTCTACAAAATATCTGAACGAATTCAATGTTGTGTCTACGAAGGGAGTTACGATTTTTTTTTCTCCAACCCTTGTTTATTCTACACCTAGTAACATTGATTGGTCACATACAAAATATTTCAGACGAAAACTGTAGATAATTTAAGGTTTTACAATTAAACAGAACGGATTTAACAGTGTACACGGTAAGTAATTTATGACTTTTTTTAAAATTCTACAACTTTATTTTTTAACCACCCTGGAACAATGGTTCGTATTTTTTTTTAATTTTCAGGTAAAAGTTTTAAATAAAAAATTATAAGATTTACAAACAATTTGAACGAATTTGATAGTGTACCTACTAATGGAGTTATATATATATATTTTAAATTCTACCCAGTAATTTTTAAACCCCTTGCAGTAATGGTTATACTAATCGAAATAAAATATGCTATAAACTAAATCCATAACACTTCTAGAAAGCCATTAATCACGAGAGAATTGTTGGTGTAATAGTAAAAGATTAAATCTAAAAAAAAAAAAAAAGGGGGGGGGGGAGAGAGTTTTTTTCAGTTCTCCTCAGAAATGTGTAACATCTAACCTTGGTAACAAGCAAATTCATGTGTTCACATGTTGCAAAAACACTATATAAATATAAACTCGTAAACGAAATTTAACGTAGAATTCTTCAAAATAATGTCGAGCCTGATAAATTCACGCCAATTTATTTTTTTCAACTACATTCATTGACGCTGATCACACGTAGTTTCCGCACCCGCCGCTAGAATTCGTTGCAGGAGCAGCTACCTCACTATTCAATCATTCGATTTTCAGAACGAAAAGATTAAACTGTATAATAAAAAGGTTCCTATAAAAGAAAAATAAATAAATAATAAATCACGGCTAAGAACCTGATTTTCTACAAGGAATTTCATAAAAAATACCGCCCCTATCTTGTTAAAAATTCATCAAACAGTTAATGAAATGAAGTTTACCTTTGGCTTTGTGAACTTTCAGTTCGCGCCGCCAGCCACAGAAAGCAGTACCGTGGGTACGTATTTTTCTTTACGTTCAGTAAATTATTCCCACAAAATGCCGTGTAAGGCGAGCTGAAGTATTACACATCAAACGGTTTTACTTCCATTTTTTTTTATAATAAGTGTGTCCACAGTGAAACAGCTAGGACGACGGCTGCTGGTCGGAGGTGAAGATATGCCAGAGGACCATGCCTACAGACTCCGCTTCTAAGGATACAGCCTGTCGGAGAAGTATCAAGACGCGTCGCGAGACGTTGAGACACGAGACGAAGACCGAAATGGATGAATACCATCGAGGGGAGATAAATTGGACCACCCACCGGAATCTATTCAATCCCGCGCCATGACAGCGCAATTATTATTTTTTTTTCACACCCTTTCACCGCTTGTTTCGTCGACATACTCGTCGAGAGAATTTCACGACACTTCACCCCTTCTGCATCGAGTGTGACGCGAAGTTTCGCAGGATACCCGAGTGTAGGACACATTTTAAAGGATATATTTCCTGCTACAGTACTACACTACCAAGAATTTTAAATCATTTTTATTTTACCGAACAAAAAAAAATTTAAGTCAGTCCGTAGTCCGTCTTCTAGAGAGGGTAAACAACCCAATTTTTCAAATAAGTAAAATAATACATATTTTTTTTAAGTTAACTATTAGTGCAGTTAAGCATAATATACATAATATTCCCTTTGAATTGTACTTAACTTTATTTTTTTTAAAAAGAATATTTAAACGTAAGTCTAAACCGACAACGTTGGGTACCACCGAAAATGTAAAAAAAAAAAAAAAAAAAAAAATATACAACACTTAAATTTCTTCCTTTTTACGTATATTTAACTAAAAAATACGCAAGACAACGTGCGTCAGCGCACTCGCATCGTGTGACGTCGCGCGTCGCGTAATCAACTATGTGAATCTTTCTTTAAAAAGTTGAGCATTCATGCAGTCGATATTCACACACTCACACATGCACCAGGACCTTGCATGGGCGTGACAAGCGTAGAGCGCATGAATCGCTGGGCGATGGTTACACGGAAGCGCGGTTACTCGCATGTTTTAGCTGTTCGGGGGTCTTTGCGTTTCACGAGTGCGTACATGCGTCCAGACGTGTCGCCGGACACGCTGCGTGCCATGCGTCCTCGTAGAACAAAGCCCCCAGCTAAATGCTTCCACTGCATTGCTTCTCGTGAGGTCATGCTTCGCGAACATGCTCTGCGTACGCAGGTACTTACCCCCACCACTCATGCATGGGATTCACTCACTCACTCTCTCTACGCCTGTAGCTTGGCGACAGCGTTGGTGCAAATTTTTTTTTAAATAAAAATGTTTTAATTTAATTTTAATTTTATTTTACTTTAAATTTTATTTTTATTTTAATTTTTATTTTATTTTTATTTTTATTTTATATTAATTTTAATTTTATTTTAATTTTAATTTTAATTTTATTTTAATTTTATTTTAATTTAATGAATAATTCGCTGTGGTACCCATAATTGACTGCGTTTGATTTATGTTCATTTATGCGGCGTTCTGTTGCTCTCAGCATCATATATGCACGTCTGTATCTATGATAACACCTGATACTCGCTTTATCCTCGCCATATAGAATCCGGGAAAAGTAAAAAAAAATATATACTTATATATATATATATATTCGTCTTGTACCGAGTAAAGTAAAACATTTATGTTCGTCTTGTTACGGAATTCAATAATGCTAACGTAAACATTTACAGTAGGCTAATTTTTTTTGACGTGACGTCTAATAAATCGATGAACGCCGGCTGCACGCACGAAAAAGTGTCCCGTTACGCACATTGTCTCGTTACGCTCATTGTACGCTTGCGCCGCATCTATCTCTCTTCCACTCGATTGGAACAACCATCGATTTGATTTATCGAGGCACATTAAACTTGAAACACTCCCATTCGTTTCCTACTTTTCCTAACATCGTCCTATTCTTAACAGAATAACACAGATTGGAAGAAGTTAAATAGCAAACATGTATAAAAGTTATAGTTAAAATAATCTTTTTGTTTAAGTAATAAACATATTTGAATTAATGAGTGCAAATAAAAGTTAATTTATCAATTAAATTGTGGATTTAATTTCACTCCTTCTTTGTATCCATTCAAAATAGTGATAATTCAATAAAAATGATTCAATTTTATTCATAAAAGTATGCAATCATTTCATCAATGTTTTGTTATGACGTCACGTTAAACTATCGTCCGTAAACCGACTTTACAGACAACCAATTTTTTTGCTTTCGAATTTGATGTGTAAACATTTCAGCTCTCGGTATACGGCATTTGGTAGAAGTAGTCTCGTGAATGGAACGGGAGTGAAATGATTGGAAATGCGTAATCAGGGTGTTTTTTCTGCCGGGAAGTCTCATAAATCTTGAAAATAGGTCGGACCCACGTATAAATATGTTTTTATGTTTATTACCAAGATTGACACAATAACCTACAATTAAACATACATTTATTTTTATTCTGTTTTTTGACGCAAGTCAGATTTTTTTTTTCTTTTCGATCGACATTAATTTGCATGTTTTTATTACTTATGTCTTACGTAATGGTCTTTTTTTTTCAGGAAAACTACTGTGCTTTCTGTAGTTGCGCTATTTTTAATAATTTTTTTCTCCCCGTCCTTGGTGGTATGTGAGTAAATTTTCGCACGGAATTGAATACCACAATGAAGCCACTACACACTTGCTCACACCGTGCGGAAGAACAGCATCGTAGCTGTTACGAAACCACCCGAAGCGCATCAGATGTATTGACTTTGAGAAAAACTGTAGGAATATAAAAAATATATATTTACCTAACATAAACTGGGTTGGGTGGTTGGGATTAGGTTCGTTTCAGTTAGGTAAGGTTATTATCATCTTGTTAACAGTAATTATAGTCAAGTTTTAAAACGGGGAAATGGCTTTTACATTTTTACCACACTCGGCATAAAATTAAATAATTAAATTTTGAGTAATTGTTTCATATTATAAGTTTATTTTCAACGTGAGAACATATGAATTGGCTCGTTAACCAAGGTTATATGTTACACATGTCTGGCGAGTAATGAGTGTTTTAACTTTTTTTTGTGGCCTGGGCTAACATGGGTTATCTTTGTAAATGAAATTTCATATTTGTAATTCAATGAATTCTTGTCTTATAAAGAGATGAAGAGTACCTACGCCTTGATTCACAAAATAGCAAATTTCCAAGATAGCCTAAAAGGAATTGAATGTTATGAAATAATTATGACCACGCCCCTTTATGTTTATAATTACTTGCCCCTTAGGAGTGAAATTTCGTAACGATATCATAGCCTTTACTTAAATCCAGATTACGGCCTACCTCTGATCCAAATTTCATCTAAAACTGCTTCAGTAATAGAACGTTATTGAGTAATGCACATTTAATCATTCCAAATACGTTTTTTGTTGACGGAAGCAGGATATTTGTATGGCTTGCATCCAGAATGTGTAGGCAAATCATGCTTAGTACATAGGACGTTATTTAAATTTAATTTATTCGTATTTAACTCAAGGATAATGTAAAGAAAACCTTCTTTTACCATTGCCCTTTCTCTGAGGCAGTGCTAAAATCTGCAGCGCTTTGAGGGAATCTACATTACGCAATGGCGTCGCACACATCAACCGATTTTTTTCTAACTGCCGCACAAATAAAAAAAATTATCTCTAGAGTCTTCTAGGGTGCCAGCAAACCTATACCTGAAATCGATATTTATGTTAAAAAATCTCAGCAGACAAAATTGGGTGTACGGATAAGCAACAGCATTTTAAAAAATTCAAAATTATATTTTTAACATTTACTATAAAACAAATAACTTCTCTTACAGCAAAAAAAATGCAAATGGCCTTGAATAGTTCTGAAACACACACTTTTTAATAAGACTTAAACCCATTATAAACTTACGTCTAAAATATGACTACAGAATATATAAAAAAAACACCAAGCATTACGGCAATTTGTTAAAATACTAGACATTAAGAATTAATTAATTACACCCAGGCGGAGACAAATACATGATTTTTTTTTTAAATCAAGTCATTTGAACTTTCGCGTGTGCAAAAGAAAATGTTTATTTTAAAAAAATACCGTTAAACAGGTCCGGAAAATGGCGGCTTTTCTTTGCTGATCATTACGTTCAAGTCCATTTCCGGGGGGAATTTTAAATACACTCCACGACGGCGTAGCGAAACCAAGACAAAAAAACCGTGTCGATTTTCTCTTCAGTGTACTTGTGAAATCACAAATACTTCGGAACAGACACGATCAGGCAAAGCACTAGGGGGGGGGGGGGGGTTGTATATGAAATGGCCGGCCAACACTTACTTTCGAGTCTGTGGCTTCTAGAAGTTTTCTTCTTCCGGGTGTTTGCTTGCCAGGGCAGCAAGCACACTGATGTAGCACCAACTGCACCCAGATCTGTAGGACGCAAGTCAACGCTCTCGCCGATTCTGAAGGCTCGTCACTTCGGGGTAAAAAAAAAACCGTCCTGTTTGCCATCCCGAAACGTAACGCACACTTATAATCGCGAAGCAGCGAACGCGTCATCCGCGGCGGCCATTGGCTATCTGTCAACTTCACCATCCGCCCTCCCGCCCCACCAACACGCCAACGTACGAAAGCACGGCAAGCCTAAGACAAGAGTCTAGCGGCAGCACCGCTACTTCCTGCAACTGGCTGCAAATGCCGAGCCTTTCCGAATATGGCCGATCGGGAGCGCCTACCCCCTGGATGTTTTTATTTTTTTATTTTTACGCGCGCGTTTTTTCTCTCCAGTATAAAAAAAGCCACCATAGACTGTTTAGTGTATGGTTGGTTATATTAGGTAAGTATAGCTACATTAAAAAATTTTTATTAGCAGTTTTATACAAACGTAACCAAATTAAATAAGCCAGTCATCAGGTAGTAAAGAAAGAGAAAATGTACACTCCACAGTTCTATGCCTAACTTTGTATTCAACTTTTTTTTTTTTTAACTGTTCTCTACAAAATATCTGAACGAATTCAATGTTGTGTCTACGAAGGGAGTTACGATTTTTTTTTCTCCAACCCTTGTTTATTCTACACCTAGTAACATTGATTGGTCACATACAAAATATTTCAGACGAAAACTGTAGATAATTTAAGGTTTTACAATTAAACAGAACGGATTTAACAGTGTACACGGTAAGTAATTTATGACTTTTTTTAAAATTCTACAACTTTATTTTTTAACCACCCTGGAACAATGGTTCGTATTTTTTTTTTAATTTTCAGACAAAAGTTTTAAATAAAAAATTATAAGATTTACAAACAATTTGAACGAATTTGATAGTGTACCTACTAATGGAGTTATATATATATATATATTAAATTCTACCCTGTTATTTATACCCCTTGCAGTAATGGTTATACTAATCGAAATAAAATATGCTATAAACTAAATCCATAACACTTCTAGAAAGCCATTAATCACGAGAGAATTGTTGGTGTAATAGTAAAAGATTAAATCTAAAAAAAAAAAAAAGGGTGGGGGAGAGAGTTTTTTTCAGTTCTCCTCAGAAATGTGTAACATCTAACCTTGGTAACAAGCAAATTCATGTGTTCACATGTTGCAAAAACACTATATAAATATAAACTCGTAAACGAAATTTAACGTAGAATTCTTCAAAATAATGTCGAGCCTGATAAATTCACGCCAATTTATTTTTTTCAACTACATTCATTGACGCTGATCACACGTAGTTTCCGCACCCGCCGCTAGAATTCGTTGCAGGAGCAGCTACCTCACTATTCAATCATTCGATTTTCAGAACGAAAAGATTAAACTGTATAATAAAAAGGTTCCTATAAAAGAAAAATAAATAAATAATAAATCACAGCTAAGAACCTGATTTTCTACAAGGAATTTCATAAAAAATACCGCCCCTATCTTGTTAAAAATTCATCAAACAGTTAATGAAATGAAGTTTACCTTTGGCTTTGTGAACTTTCAGTTCGCGCCGCCAGCCACAGAAAGCAGTACCGTGGGTACGTATTTTTCTTTACGTTCAGTAAATTATTCCCACAAAATGCCGTGTAAGGCGAGCTGAAGTATTACACATCAAACGGTTTTACTTCCATTTTTTTTTATAATAAGTGTGTCCACAGTGAAACAGCTAGGACGACGACTGCTGGTCGGAGGTGAAGATATGCCAGAGGACCATGCCTACAGACTCCGCTTCTAAGGATACAGCCTGTCGGAGAAGTATCAAGACGCGTCGCGAGACGTTGAGACACGAGACGGAGACCGAAATGGATGAATACCATCGAGGGGAGATAAATTGGACCACCCACCGGAATCTATTCAATCCCGCGCCATGACAGCGCAATTATTATTTTTTTTCACACCCTTTCACCGCTTGTTTCGTCGACATACTCGTCGAGAGAATTTCACGACACTTCACCCCTTCTGCATCGAGTGTGACGCGAAGTTTCGCAGGATACCCGAGTGTAGGACACATTTTAAAGGATATATTTCCTGCTACAGTACTACACTACCAAGAATTTTAAATCATTTTTATTTTACCGAACAAAAAAAAATTTAAGTCAGTCCGTAGTCCGTCTTCTAGAGAGGGTAAACAACCCAATTTTTCAAATAAGTATAATAATACATATTTTTTTAAGTTAACTATTAGTGCAGTTAAGCATAATATACATAATATTCCCTTTGAATTGTACTTAACTTTATTTTTTTAAAAAAGAATATTTAAACGTAAGTCTAAACCGACAACGTTGGGTACCACCGAAAATGTAAAAAAAAAAAAAAAAAAAAAAAATATACAACACTTAAATTTCTTCCTTTTTACGTATATTTAACTAAAAAATACGCAAGACAACGTGCGTCAGCGCACTCGCATCGTGTGACGTCGCGCGTCGCGTAATCAACTATGTGAATCTTTCTTTAAAAAGTTGAGCATTCATGCAGTCGATATTCACACACTCACACATGCACCAGGACCTTGCATGGGCGTGACAAGCGTAGAGCGCATGAATCGCTCGGCGATGGTTACACGGAAGCGCGGTTACTCGCATGTTTTAGCTGTTCGGGGGTCTTTGCGTTTCACGAGTGCGTACATGCGTCCAGACGTGTCGCCGGACACGCTGCGTGCCATGCGTCCTCGTAGAACAAAGCCCCCAGCTAAATGCTTCCACTGCATTGCTTCTCGTGAGGTCATGCTTCGCGAACATGCTCTGCGTACGCAGGTACTTACCCCCATCACTCATGCATGGGATTCACTCACTCACTCTCTCTACGCCTGTAGCTTGGCGACAGCGTTGGTGCAAATTTTTTTTTAAATAAAAATGTTTTAATTTAATTTTAATTTTATTTTACTTTAAATTTTATTTTTATTTTAATTTTTATTTAATTTTTATTTTTATTTTATATTAATTTTAATTTTATTTTAATTTTAATTTTATTTTTATTTTATTTTAATTTAATGAATAATTCGCTGTGGTACCCATAATTGACTGCGTTTGATTTATGTTCATTTATGCGGCGTTCTGTTGCTCTCAGCATCATATATGCACGTCTGTATCTATGATAACACCTGATACTCGCTTTATCCTCGCCATATAGAATCCGGGAAAAGTAAAAAAAAATATATACTTATATATATATATATATTCGTCTTGTACCGAGTAAAGTAAAACATTTATGTTCGTCTTGTTACGGAATTCAATAATGCTAACGTAAACATTTACAGTAGGCTAATTTTTTTTGACGTGACGTCTAATAAATCGATGAACGCCGGCTGCACGCACGAAAAAGTGTCCCGTTACGCACATTGTCTCGTTACGCTCATTGTACGCTTGCGCCGCATCTATCTCTCTTCCACTCGATTGGAACAACCATCGATTTGATTTATCGAGGCACATTAAACTTGAAACACTCCCATTCGTTTCCTACTTTTCCTAACATCGTCCTATTCTTAACAGAATAACACAGATTGGAAGAAGTTAAATAGCAAACATGTATAAAAGTTATAGTTAAAATAATCTTTTTGTTTAAGTAATAAACATATTTGAATTAATGAGTGCAAATAAAAGTTAATTTATCAATTAAATTGTGGATTTAATTTCACTCCTTCTTTGTATCCATTCAAAATAGTGATAATTCAATAAAAATGATTCAATTTTATTCATAAAAGTATGCAATCATTTCATCAATGTTTTGTTATGACGTCACGTTAAACTATCGTCCGTAAACCGACTTTACAGACAACCAATTTTTTTGCTTTCGAATTTGATGTGTAAACATTTCAGCTCTCGGTATACGGCATTTGGTAGAAGTAGTCTCGTGAATGGAACGGCAGTGAAATGATTGGAAATGCGTAATCAGGGTGTTTTTTCTGCCGGGAAGTCTCATAAATCTTGAAAATAGGTCGGACCCACGTATAAATATGTTTTTATGTTTATTACCAAGATTGACACAATAACCTACAATTAAACATACATTTATTTTTATTCTGTTTTTTGACGCAAGTCAGATTTTTTTTTCTTTTCGATTGACATTAATTTGCATGTTTTTATTACTTATGTCTTACGTAATGGTCTTTTTTTTCAGGAAAACTACTGTGCTTTCTGTAGTTGCGCTATTTTTAATAATTTTTTTCTCCCCGTCCTTGGTGGTATGTGAGTAAATTTTCGCACGGAATTGAATACCACAATGAAGCCACTACACACTTGCTCACACCGTGCGGAAGAACAGCATCGTAGCTGTTACGAAACCACCCGAAGCGCATCAGATGTATTGACTTTGAGAAAAACTGTAGGAATATAAAAAATATATATTTACCTAACATAAACTGGGTTGGGTGGTTGGGATTAGGTTCGTTTCAGTTAGGTAAGGTTATTATCATCTTGTTAACAGTAATTATAGTCAAGTTTTAAAACGGGGAAATGGCTTTTACATTTTTACCACACTCGGCATAAAATTAAATAATTAAATTTTGAGTAATTGTTTCATATTATAAGTTTATTTTCAACGTGAGAACATATGAATTGGCTCGTTAGCCAAGGTTATATGTTACACATGTCTGGCGAGTAATGAGTGTTTTAACTTTTTTTTTTGTGGCCTGGGCTAACATGGGTTATCTTTGTAAATGAAATGTCATATTTGTAATTCAATGAATTCTTGTCTTATAAAGAGATGAAGAGTACCTACGCCTTGATTCACAAAATAGCAAATTTCCAAGATAGCCTAAAAGGAATTGAATGTTATGAAATAATTATGACCACGCCCCTTTATGTTTATAATTACTTGCCCCTTAGGAGTGAAATTTCGTAACGATATCATAGCCTTTACTTAAATCCAGATTACGGCCTACCTCTGATCCAAATTTCATCTAAAACTGCTTCAGTAATAGAACGTTATTGAGTAATGCACATTTAATCATTCCAAATACGTTTTTTGTTGACGGAAGCAGGATATTTGTATGGCTTGCATCCAGAATGTGTAGGCAAATCATGCTTAGTACATAGGACGTTATTTAAATTTAATTTATTCGTATTTAACTCAAGGATAATGTAAAGAAAACCTTCTTTTACCATTGCTCTTTCTCTGAGGCAGTGCTAAAATCTGCAGCGCTTTGAGGGAATCTACATTACGCAATGGCGTCGCACACATCAACCGATTTTTTCTAACTGCCGCAAAAATAAAAAAAATTATCTCTAGAGTCTTCTAGGGTGCCAGCAAACCTATACCTGAAATCGATATTTATGTTAAAAAATCTCAGCAGACAAAATTGGGTGTACGGATAAGCAACAGCATTTTAAAAAATTCAAAATTATATTTTTAACATTTACTATAAAACAAATAACTTCTCTTACAGCAAAAAAAATGCAAATGGCCTTGAATAGTTCTGAAACACACACTTTTTAATAAGACTTAAACCCATTATAAACTTGCGTCTAAAATATGACTACAGAAAATATAAAAAAAAACACCAAGCATTACGGCAATTTGTTAAAATACTAGACATTAAGAATTAATTAATTACGCCCAGGCGGAGACAAATACATGATTTTTTTTTTTAAATCAAGTCATTTGAACTTTCGCGTGTGCAAAAGAAAATGTTTATTTTAAAAAAATACCGTTAAACAGGTCCGGAAAATGGCGGCTTTTCTTTGCTGATCATTACGTTCAAGTCCATTTCCGGGGGGAATTTTAAATACACTCCACGACGGCGTAGCGAAACCAAGACAAAAAAACCGTGTCGATTTTCTCTTCAGTGTACTTGTGAAATCACAAATAATTCGGAACAGACACGATCAGGCAAAGCACTAGGGGGGGGGGGGTTTGTATATGAAATGGCCGGCCAACACTTACTTTCGAGTCTGTGGCTTCTAGAAGTTTTCTTCTTCCGGGTGTTTGCTTGCCAGGGCAGCAAGCACACTGATGTAGCACCAACTGCACCCAGTTCTGTAGGACGCAAGTCAACGCTCTCGCCGATTCTGAAGGCTCGTCACTTCGGGGTAAAAAAAAACCGCCCAGTTTGCCATCCCGAAACGTAACGCACACTTATAATCGCGAAGCAGCGAACGCGTCATCCGCGGCGGCCATTGGCTATCTGTCAACTTCACCCTCCGCCCTCCCGCCCCACCAACACGCCAACGTACGAAAGCACGGCAAGCCTAAGACAAGAGTCTAGCGGCAGCACCGCTACTTCCTGCAACTGGCTGCAAATGCCGAGCCTTTCCGAAGTTGGCCGATCGGGAGCGCCTACCCCCTGGATGTTTTTATTTTTTTATTTTTACGCGCGCGTTTTTTCTCTCCAGTATAAAAAAAAGCCACCATAGACTGTTTAGTGTATGGTTGGTTATATTAGGTAAGTATAGCTACATTAAAAATACTGTAAAATCATTTTATGGTTTCTTAGCGAATAACTTTTTAATATGTAGCTATCCAGCGCTAGGAAACCGTTTGCATGATTTCACAGTATCTTTAATGTAGCCATCCTAACCAAATCAACCGTCCACAATGTTTTAAAGTATTTATAATGTAGCTAACCTAACCTAATTGACTATTAGTTATCATGTCCTCACTTGAAAATTACAAGTTGCGTAAAATTGCAAGGGAATATGGGGCGCCCCGAGAATATTTGTGGAAGACAAAGACTTCCTAGAATTTATACGGTATGAAAAATATATAAATCCACGAAGTAAGTGTCTTCAATTAGGTATTTTCCTCTAAAAACAATTACAAATAAATACCATTGCCTTGTTTATGGTCTTTCCTTTTATCAACACCTCCATATTTATTTACGATGAACAAAAAAAAAAAAAAAAAAACGAAAATGCACGATCGGACGTTTTGCTCTCTCGTCAGTGAAAAGGCTTCCCGTTGCGGAATCTCGCCGCCGGCCCCGGAACGAGCGTGAGCGGTGCGGCATTTGCAGCCAGTTGCAGGAAGTAGCGGTGCTGCCTGTAGACTCTTGTAGCCTAAGATGTACATCAAGTTCTGTCCCTGCCCGAACACGCCCGAATATTCACCTTCGGCCAACGTCGGGTTCATTTATATTTCTCTGTTTATTTTAATGTAGCTATACTAACCTAACTAACCGTCCATAGTGTTTTAAAGTGTTTTAATGTAGCTAACCTAACTGACCACTTTTAATATTTGAATTCATTTTTCCTGCGCAAAAATAAAACAAATCCCGAGGTTGGCCGAAGGTGAATATTCGGGCGTGTTCGGGCAGGGACGGAACTTGATGTACATCTTAGGCTTCTCCGGAAGCACACGTGAACACACGTGACCAAATTGACGTCAGCGCACACGGCACGAAAATAGTTCAAACCCCCCTTCTTTTATAATAACTCGTGCCTATAACTCAGGTAGCCAAGTAATATATGAGTATTAAAAATCTCAAGCTAAAATTTTATGTAAATAATATTTTTAAGCATACTAAATACCCTACAACACGATTTGTAACAAACCACAAAGTTTTCGTAGCTTTCGGATCACGTGAGGTATTGCCAACTTAACAGTTACTTCCTTTTCTTAGCCTGTTTCCAGATAAATCGCTACATATAAAAAAAATTATAACTTAACATAAAAATTTACTTAGCTAAAAGGGCAAAAATATATAAAAATTATATGTGCTAAAAAACTAACTTAACTAGAAATAAATAATTAAACGTTAAAACCAATACTTCTATAGATATAAATTAGGAAAAGTATTTGATGTTCGCGCTAAAATACAATGAAAGTCATTTTGTATTTCATTTAGTTAAATATCGTTGTATATACACTTATTTAGGTTAATATGTTCAAAAAAGCTTTCGTATGATGGTTCAGTAAAATATTTGCCTCACGATTTGTTTTATAATGTGATCTGGACGAGAGAAGAGTTTTTTTACGGGGAAAACCGTTACGAGAAAAAACGAAAGAGGCGGATTTTTTTGTTGTTTTTATGTGGTTAGCGGTAGGTTAGGTAAGGCCTGTAGCATAAACATCACATTCGGCAAAATTCGCTTTTTAGACTTCAATACCACGTCTTATATAAATCGGGATACCAGTCTCAAAGTTAAAATAAAATATAACGATGGTTTTTTAAACATTATAAAAATAAACCGGGCTTGACATAGAGAGAGAGAGAGAGAGAGAGAGAGAGAGAGAGAGAGCGATTCATGGCTTTTCATGCACCATTATAAACAGATTTGGTATACTTATAAGTCTGCACGAGTATTAGGCAAGTTTCTAGAACGATCGTGTCCGGTTGCCTCATATAATTTGACAGCTGATATTTGACACACGCGTTAGCCAAACTGAACGAGATAAAATAAATTTTGCACATAAAAATAAAGAACTACACTGTAACCAGTACAACTGTTTACAGTTATATGATTATTATTTTTATTATTATAACATTAATTGTATATTTCATGAGCGAATATTATGTATTTAATTGTTTTGATTGTAAAGAGGACAACCAAGGTATAACAGATATAACACATCTTATTGCCATAGACAACACACTTTCAACTTCAGGGTCTTCTAAGAATTATTCTTTGGAAACTTTATTCATTTGGTCTTAGTTCGATACTCTTACACTCTAACATCCAAGTTTTTATTTCACTATGCAGTTTATTCTGTTTGCTGATATCGATAGCCCCTTGGTTGCTAGGGACTAAAAGTAAATAGTTATAAGGAGGAAGAAGGGAGACGCCATCGCCATCTTGCAGCGGGAAGACGTTTCTCGGGCTGGGGCGAACCAAAGCCTTGGTTGCCGCCCGAGAAATAGAAGATTCGCGTCATCCGCGATCGTGTCCTACTTAGAATTCTCCGCTCTACGAGTTGAGAGAATTGTATCTGGACTAAATAAGTCCTAGATAGGGAGTATCGGCGACTTCGAGTGCCAACTTCCGCGTCGGTCCCGTTTTCGTCCCGTAGTGGTTCCAGACAACTGAGGTCAGCGCCAGGTGCGATCGGCCACGACGATTGGTGAGACCGATCCAGATTAAACCAGACTTTCTAGGACGAGAGGGAAGTCGAGTCTTCAGCAGATACCCGGCTACCTCAGACCTTCTGTAGTTCGCTAATTACAGCTTACAGCATCCAGTGTTCCAGTGTAGCAGCAGACCACCTGGAGGTCCTGTGAAGAGAGCCTCAAGCCTCCGACAACGTATAGCTAGACCCGGCATGGTATTCAATGTGTTCCAGTGACGTCATTTGCATCCAATTACCGACACCTAGGTTTGACACCTTGGTTGTTCTCGCTTAATCACAGGTT
The DNA here is from genome assembly GCF_032445375.1 of Bacillus rossius redtenbacheri. NCBI lineage: Eukaryota > Metazoa > Arthropoda > Insecta > Phasmatodea > Bacillidae > Bacillus > Bacillus rossius. The sequence continues at coordinate 18,801,841 of NC_086334.1, read as the reverse complement.
AACAGTAACTTCACACCCATATTCAAGAACCCATTAAAATCATATGTTTTTCAGTTATTATTATTTCATTTATATGCAAATTTCTACTAGTCACACAACAATACCAAATTTTCTTTTTATAATTACTCTCTGGTCAGTAACACAGGGCAGTGACGTGCTAGCTGGACTATCAGTCTGGGCAGACCATCCAGTAGCAGCGTTCCTGATATTTACTGCGAAGAGGGTAGGCGCCAAGAACCCCGTGAGAACACACCAATAATTAGAGAGAGTTGAACACCATATACTATAGAGCAAGGAGGTTTTATTACAGTGGCTACCACAACTAGGGGCCAGCAGCATAAAGAGTTATTAGAACACAAACCACGCTTGAAAGGTTAAAAATAAAATTTATTGGTAAAACTGTGAGAAAATAAATTACGAAATAAATTGTACCAAAAATTACAATGTCAGGGCACACAGCGAATATATACGATCGTAATTGCAAGAAACGGCGATTAAAGAAAGGACAGCTTGTGATATTCACCGGTGCAGACTCTGAAAGCCAAAATGGCGGACGTCACCTTGCCTAGTTTTGAACTTCCCATTTACACGACGTACTCACGTTAAAAAATTTGCGGCTTCGTACCGATACAGTCTAAACTATTTTTGACGTGACAACGTCTAATAAATCGACGAACGCCGCGCCGGCTGCACGAACGAAAAAGTGTTCCGTTACGCTGTGTACCATTACGCTCATTGTACGCTTGCGCCGCATCTATCGCTCTTCCAATCGATTGGCCTATGCTTCCGAGGAGAAGAAAGACAGCGGCAGCACACAACTTACATCTACACGTGAACTGTTATGTCGACTGTTTATAAAGTGAAGTGAAAAGTTAATGTGGTTTTCATTGCTTATTACAACAACAATTTCGGCAATAAAGGTTAATTATTCTTGCATTTTAAAAATCTGATTACTAGTATAATTTCAAGTATTTATTCTTTTATTATTAAAATAAAAATTATTCAATTTTATTAATAAAAGTATGCAATCATTTCATCAATGTTTTGTTATGACGTTGTCACGTTAAACTATCGTAAACCAACTTTACAGACAACTATTTTTTTTTTAATTTTTAGTAGTGTAGTTATCGCTAGTATTGACGAAGTTTGGTCATAAAAAAAGTGATTTTGAGTTACTCTTAAATGGAAAAAAAAGGGGGGGGGGAACTAGTCAAATGGTGCTTGATCTTTTGAAGTTGTTATTCTTTAGGCGCGTTATGAAAAAAAAGTGAGTGAATTTTTACGATGCTTGCGCACCTGCAAAGAAAATTTTCACAGGAAGACGGTGGACCTCACGTGTACGAAAATAATAAAAAAAAAATCTTAATTTATTGTGAATATTAGTGATAGAAATAGTGTTTATAAACTTTTTCAAGTGTATGTTACTGTATGTACGTTTAATTTGTGCATATTATAAATTATTACATTATAAATAATAACATTTAATAAATTATTTATTGCTTTTCATTATTAATTAAAATTCATCTCGATTATTTTACCAAATTAAATAATTAGTTTTATACACATGTTTGTTGTATTATTTAATACTGAGTATGTATTTACTTTAATTTTTGTTATAGTAAACTTAAAAATAGTTCAGTGTCTCTAAACCAGAAGGAAATGTTAATTTGTAACGCGCTATTCCTACAGCGAAACTGCGCGAGAGACTTGCAGTTTGTTCAGCAATGCACCGCGGAGGGTCGTTGGAATTTAAGGCTCCTCCATTACGCGAGCGTAGGCCAGTCAACAAGAGGCAAAGTAAGCACTTTTCACCAGCAGACCTGAAAACTTGAAATAAGGGTAATTCGAGTGTAACCCTTCTTCCTCCTTAATTGGAAGAGGGGTTGCGTCCCCGACTCACTCTGGGCGCGAAGGGAAAAAATAAATATTAAAACCAGGCATAAAAAGCTAAACAATATAAATTCCCCACACCACTGCCCAGGGGTCAGGCCAAAAACTTCAAAGGATATAATAGCAGAGTAACCATTAAACGAACAAGAGGCAAGACTTTGGACGTATGTTATTAAAAAAATAGAAATTTGCAAAAATAGTATTTACTATACATAACCATACAAGCTTAGTTACAAAAGCTGACGTTAATAATGGCAGCATCTTATCCCCATTTGCGATACTAACAATAACCTTTAAAACATCATAAAAATATAAATACTGATAACAACAAGTATAAAAATATATAAGGGCGTGAGGCGTGGCCACTATAAAATATCAAAATTTACTGACTGCCCTAATACCAAAAATCAAACAAGACAATCAATACAAATATATAAAAATTCTACAATAATAAAACTGAAGTACAAAAAATTTATTTAAATAAAGTTCTTAAACTCTCAATCAACGGTTTAGTCTTTCTTCAGATGTTCGTTGCTAAAGACTTGCCAAAAAAACAAAGTTAATATCCTAGGCGTGCGCTGGCTTCCTGACCTTCCTCACCAACTCCAGAGTCTAATGCTACGCCGGGCCATAGGTACGAATTCACAAAGGCGTGAACGATGCTCAGAAAAAAATTATCTTATTTTTAAGGGAAATGTAGCAAAAACTCTTCACGTAACATAACTATGTTACCACAGAAGTATTTATCATATACTTCAAACAAAGTCTTACTTCTTTATTAACTTGCCAATGATTTCATAAAAACGTAGAATGGCCGCACCAACCAACATCAGGCTGCGCATGTAGTCCAATACAGATCGCATACTTTTAATAATACTGCACAAGCTGATTATATTAGCTAAAGCCAACTTTAAGTACGCAATTACGAAGACAAAGTCTCAAAAACAAATTGCAAAATGTTCGTTTCTTCCAAACTTATACTTTTATTACAACTACAGGCAAACGGGCGACCAATTTAAAAAATCCCAACACTGGAACTACGTGTGAAACGAATGGGCCTCTTCACCAAACAGGCTAATAAAAGTTCCGTCCAAATAAAATTTAGTATGGGAAAATACACAGTTCACTAGGTTTGCCAAAAACCAGTGCAGCACCACGAGGGTAAAAATCAAAATTGCGGCCTCTCTTTACCTTGATAAGTTCAGTATCACAGGGCAAACCATTGCCCTGTCACCCAGCGTGGAGCCTCCACCCCCATACTCTTCGTCGCCCGTTGCCGTCCGGCACACCAGTCCGCGCCGTCACATGGCTCTGTCCTCGACGGTCGCTCGCCACACACTCTCACGCGGCCCCAGCTGATTTTCACTCCCGGCAAGCCGAATGTCTGACGTCATCAGCCAACCGCCGGGCGCTCGCCAAGTGGTATTTACGTGAAACACAATCGATGTTCTTAAACTCATAATCGATAGCTACCAAACGGCGTATAACTAATTAACAGAAACATATATAATTTAAAAAAATTTACAGATAAATTAACATTAATTAAAAAAGGCGTAAAAATACGTGAAATAAAAAACCATATAAAACTAGAGACCAGCAACAAAAATAAATTACAAGTAAAAATGTGGCCCTGCCGGCCACACGAGGATGCTGAATCGAATGGTGTTATTATTATTATTATTTTTAATCGGACGTGAAGTTTTTAGAGAAAAGGGTTGTTAAAAATTGGTTCGACTCAGTTTTTCTCCTAATTTAGGCGTTTAAGCGAAAAACGTTTCAAACAAATGTTGCGGAGAATTTAAAAAATACATAATAAAAGGTTCTCAGGTCCATCTTCGTATTTGCAAACATGAGCGAGAAATATTGGAGAGAAAGTAGTAAAGCGTAATTGTAAAAGTGGGGCTAGTGTGCATGCGAGCGTACGTGTGAACTGAACACAAACGAAGGGTCTTCGGCTATTCTCGGACCTATCTGTCTTTACTAGAGAGTGCGAGTGAGACGAAACCGTTTGTTCTCTTTTTCTATTTTTTCACGCGTTAGCGAGTAATTTTCGTCTTTGGCCGTCGAGTGTGGAGCGTTCTATATATCCATATCTGTGTGTGTGTGTATGTATATATATAAACGTCACTAGCATGTCGGTGACGCGAACCCGTAAGTTTTGCACGTACCAAAAATAACTTTGAATTAGAATAAATTAAGTTTTAACATTAAAAAATCTATGAACTTAACTCACAAATAAAATAAACATTCACTTCGTAAATAACTGAACAAAAGAAAATCGCTCAACGCAATCAATTTTAACTTCACTTACTGCTACTACAGCATGTCGGTGATGCGAGCTCACAAGATTTTACCCATACAAACAGAGTCCAACACGCACATGATACAGTCGAGTATATACGATGTATTAGTGTATATATGAGTATACATGTACACAGGCCGCTGCGATTCGCCAGTCTGGCGCAACACGTCACGAGCATGTCGGAACCCTTTAAGTTTTGCCCCCTACAAAAAAAAAGCTCAACGCGGCTAAAGAAGTTTTCACTTCAGAAAAAAAAAGAGAGAGAATGATTGGAACGCGTTAGTGTTAGCTTAAACGCACTGTGGGAAGCCTACGATTCACTCATCCTTCTGGACATACCCGAATACTCACGTTGGCAAGCCTTCTTTCAACAAACGAGAGAGCCAAACGCCCGATCGTGCATCTTCGGTTTTTTTTTTTTGTTCATTGTAACTCATGATAACTAATGGTCAATTAGGTTAGGTTAGCTACATTATAAATACCTACTTTAAAACATTGTAGACGGTTGATTTGGTTAGGATAGCTACATTAAAGATACTGTGAAATCATGTAAACGGTTTCCTAGCCCTGGATAGCTACATATTAAAAAGTTATTTGCTAAGCAACCATAAAATGATTTTGCAGTATTTTTAATGCAGCTATACCAATCATCCACAATGTTTTAAAGTATTTATAATGTAGCTAACCTATCCTAATCGACCGCAAAATTTAATGCCACACCGGTTTATACAATGAGATAGAACGAAAAAAAAAAAGAGAGCATGAACTTCGGGGAACTTCGGGCTTGGCTCTCTCGTCTGTGAAAAAAAAAAGGCTTGCCAACGTGAGTATTCGGGTATGTCCAGAAAGACGAGTGAATCGTAGGCTTCCCGTTAGCTTAAACGCGCTGTGGCGTGACCGCAAAGATTCACTCACCTGTGGAACGTCTCCCCCCGTCTCAGCAGCGCAACTGAAACTAACTGATTCAGCGCGTGCGGACTCGCTCCAACGTGGCCCATTTGACGCGAGCCGTCACACACTCTCTCGACTCCGCGCTACGTTCTTCCTTTTAAGGCCCCCGCCCACCCGGACACACACACACACACACACACACACGCGCGCGCGCGCGCGCGCGCGGTGCGCAGAGCTTCAGGAGAAAAAAACAACGCGATTTCAAAACTACTCGAGATATCCGAGTTGGGGTCTGCTTACGAAAAGCGTTTAAGAGTTCGCTGAGGGCCAAAAAAGTACTTTTTGATTTCGGATTAAGTTTTCAAACTGTATTTTTAGAACACTTAAAATTGCTAAAACGCATATTTTCAGAGTAATTTTTTAGGCGTAAAACCACAGATACAGATTATTAAAAGCACTTAAGGGACTTGCATTACACCTTTATCTTCATTTATCGGCCATATAATGTTACGGTCACCGCTCAGATCTCACAGTTATCCTGTGCACGACGAGAAGACTGCGCGCCAGTCCAGAGGAGACACCGCGCTAGAAGCACCAGCGAGCATCGCGCTTATCATCCCGCCTCGCTGACGCATTTCGCCCAACGGCCAGCGGGCAAGAGTGACCCAGGTCACAACTACTGACGTGCAACGTCTTCACCTCTCGGACATTGCAATGATTTCGTGAATTGGAAACAGGAGTCGCGTGGAAAACGGAAAAATTCGCAAAAGCGTTGCTTGTAATCCACAAAGTTAAAGTATTTTTGTCACTTTTATCGGAGCCGTTTAGTTAATATAGTTTTCAATTTTCACTCTGCAAACTAGTCGACGTAGCCGCTTCTTCTAAAGCGAATTCTAGCGGTGGTTGCGCAAACTACGTGCGATTCGCGCCAAGAAATGTAGTTCAAAACAATTTATTTTTTGTGTATTCTCAAGTTCAGCATTATTTTAAAGAATTCTGCCTTTGTAGCGAAACTGTTTCATTTAAATAATTTGAGGTGGTAAAACACCATAAAAGTGGCCGTAACAAACTCAGCTGGTAAAGAAGCAACGTCATCTACCTCATATCTGCGAGAGGCTTCCCATTTTATTTTGCAAAAGCTTTCGTCGGCAAATTTAGTTGCGAAAATATTTCCGAAGGTTTCAATTGTCTTGAGAACTTTCACGTAACAATCATATTCACGTAATTCTAATTCTGAAGTTACGATATTTATATGCAAGATAATTTGTATGAACTTCAAATTATTAAGCAGTGTCGCGCTACTCGGTCGCCGCACTCTCACGATCCAGTCGAACTCCGGGACGTCGCGCCACTCTCAGGGGGGAAGGGGGGGGGGCTCTCTCACCCTCTTCGCCGATGTCGCACTTCCCTTCGCTCGGAAACCGCTCGGAACTCCGCAACTGTCGCGGAACTCGGTACTCAACGCGACACTCCCACGCGGGACTCCGTTGTCGAACTCCCGCGGAGGGCCGGAGGATTCGCTGCTTAAGTACCTGGGCGTGCTTTCTCGAACCGACGAGAGCGGCTGTGACGAGTCGCGCCATCCCGCGCCGACCCGACGCCCGAACAATCCAGAAGGGCGGCGTAAATTCACGCCGCTCCGCGCGGCGGCCCCGCGGAATTTCCAAGGCCGCTCAACGGTAGATAGCAGCGCCGAGCCATGACAATCCGCGGGGAGCGGAAGGAGGGGGGGGGGGTAGGGGTGGGCATCCGGCCAGGCACGCTTGTAATTCCTTACGTCAATTGATGGCGCGTGACGTCAGTGACCGTGCGGGGCTGCCAGCCAGCTCCGAACCTGGCATTGCGGTCTGGTCTGTCGCATTCGTAACTGTGTAATATTTACGTTGATGTTAAATCAACTTCTGCAAACTGCCCCACGTCCATGCAAATGATTTTGAATTGAACTCAGAAATGTTTTGGTTTTTGCATTTATGAAGTTCCAGGGGCCCCGACCAGTCATAGGTGTGTTAACGTCAGCGAGGCGGGATGATAAGTGCGACACCCACTGGTTCTTCTGACTCAGAATTACTCATCCACCCTCAGCGCATTCTCAAGTGCTCTTCGTGAGCAGATGATTGTCTGGTATCGCGAGCTGTTTCCAAATAGCGTAGTTTCTTTTCTGGAGCTCTTCTGCACACCGTACGTGTCTCCGGGTGGGCGGGGGGCCATTAAGTGGGTTTTACCTGTCCAATACATATTTTTTGCATCCATTTAACGCCCTGCACATTGGGCCTTGCCCAATTCTCGGGCTTAACCCCTCTTTACAATTTTTTTTTTTGTTATTGTTATTCTGACGCTGGCGCTCAGGTCTGACGTGCGGGAACAAAGGAGCGCGCAGAGGGCGGGCTGCGAGATCCCTCCTGTCTGATCACAGCCTTCATTCAGATAGTGGGAGGCGATGCCTCGCTTGCCCGGGCGACCGGCAGGGGAGGCCGGACTACAATGGACGACGAATTATTCCGGTCTCTAATATTTTGTAGTGTGGCTCCGGGCACGAAATTTTATTTATAATTCATTAATAATAACGCCCCTCGCGATAAACAAAGGAAAATACTTATTAACGAGTGCTTGGTTCCCGAGGATTTCTTTTCTTCATCGCTGTCGCTCAACAGAGCCGTCCTGCGAAGAATGTAGGAGCGAGATTTCTCGCTCTGAGTATGCTCAGCCCCCCCCCCCCCTCTCCTACCACTACCCGGCCCTCCCCCCCCCCCCCTCACTCTCCTCCCCCTTCCACTCAGTCAGTGCCGGAGGTCTCGAATTAGATTGCAGACTGATCGGAAATTAATAATTTATTTAATGTATCATTAATACAGTGTATATGTGTGTTACGAATAATGCTAAAATAAGTCAACCTAAGTTCATCCCGGGTTAACTTAACTTAGAATTATCCAAGTTTGTTGACTATAGTCCGAATATTCACTCAAATAAATTTGAGTTCGACGTTTACCCGTGTACACCTAGGTCTGCCGAACGCTGGCTGGCATTACCCATAACATATTATTTATATATATACATATATGTGTGTGTAAGTGTGTATGTATGTATGGATTCTAAAATCAGTCTTGACCCCGTACTGTAGTGGTCCGAGGTTCTGACACCACCATAGTAAACTCTGAAAAGGAATGGGATAGAGAAGATAGGTGGGAAGTTCAATATTGTATTGGGATATCTGGGGATCTCTGGATCTTCGATCTTATCGGTTAAATCTATGGGAGACCTAATATGTATTCAGATACCAGCTTTCATTGTCTGCTCGGTTCCTTAAGGGTGTTCCAGTGGTCCAAAAAAACGTCCCCACTTCCGAATGACTTCAAACTGATACATCACTCAAAATAGCATAAAAACTGATCTCTAAACACCCTAATAGCACTCTGTATAAGAGTCTGGGTCTCACCGCTGAGCGCTCAGTCGCCTGAGGGCCTTCGAAGGGGGAGGTTGTGTCACTCGGCTCCTGAACAGCGGGAGGTCGATGCGCGTAAGAATGTCGCCCCTGTCGCTCCAAGCGGGGGTTTAGCTAACCGTTTGTAGGCTGGCAGCAGGTAGGATCTTTGAATATATATACTGTATAGAAGTCGCGAGTGGATAGGATTTACTCTTACGTTTTTCAGGAGCGTATGATGTGCAGCTTGGGAACTTCACCGCTGCAGTGCGCTGCCGTAACGCCCTGTATCGTCTTAGGTTGTTATTTACACGTTAGAGCGCAGCACTGTCGTCCGCTGTCATTCCCCCGCACCCCCCACCCATCATTCACTGCAGCTCAAGGTCGTTCAACGGGAGGGGGAAGGGGTGTTTGAAGAGTTCGACACTTGTCCGCTAGGGACCACCACAAGTCGATGCCCTAGAGATGGTGGCGATTGCGGCGGTGAATTAACCAACTACCTCAAACCGTATTAGAAATTTTAACCTTGGCTGGCGCTTCTTTACAGTATATATATTCAAAGGTAGGATGGAGGGGGCGGAAGAAACAGCTGGGATATCACAACCAGAACTCACTCCTCGCCGGGTCGTATTCGCCTGGTGTCCGCCAGGCTTTTTGTGCCAGCACGGAGCGTAGCTTCGCGTGTTCATGCTAAGCAACGGCGTACTTTCACAGCGAATAATATGGCTGCCATTTAATATCCTTTCTCGATTATCTTTCTTGTTGCTTCATACACATGCCGATACTTATATATATCTATCACATGTACTCAGCTATACTTATATAGGTGTAAACTCTCTTAGCTTTTTGTCTGTATTCAACGTTAAAGTATATCAATATGTTTCTAGATTGAACAATGATTGCGGAAACAAATTTTATAGTTCTAAAATATTTTGGTATAAGGTATTGCATTTTATAACTCAAAGACACAATGCATATGCAGTGCATATTTCTTTTAAGACTGGCGTATTTATCTGAAAAGACATGGTAGATAAAACCGTTCCATTATATAAGAAGAAATAAAATTGATTCAATACTTAAATTACTCAGATCACCATTATGTTATTTCTGTATCAAATTATTAACACTTTCTTGATTTATCTCAACAGAAAACTCTTAGCACTGTCTACATTACACACATCACGGAACCTGCAAGCATAAGGTAGCTATGATTTGATTCAGATTTTGTTGACAAATATTTATACAATGGAAATATTTTTACTGTTATCCCTTATGTTCTGAAACAAAGCAGAAGACGTAACCAAATTCCGGCGATGAGCAGAACCTGCGTTGGTTTGAGACTCGGTGAGCGGTGTGACGCTAATACTTTAAAATTTGTATGGCCTATATGCATTAATTTTTTAATCCAAATATATTTACAACCCAACCCCTTGTGCGACTCACTGAACTGACCTATAAAAATTCTAACCCACTTCCCGAAACGCTAGAAACTCGAAATTTTCACACGAAATAGATCTCGTCCCGTGACCGGCGGAAAAATTCCAAAAAGTTGAATTTTTTCTTATTCTTGACGTCGCAATAAAAAAATCGTCTAAATTCCCCACCAAGCCAGGCCATCGTCCATTGTTATAGCAGCATCGTGATGGCAATCGGCCATTGTACCATTGTTGTAGAAGCCTCATCATGGAAAAACACACAAACTCGTGCATTTTCCCACTAAATAATCAGCTACAAGCCCCATGTCTATAAATTATATATATATAAGTTGATAAAGTATATAATGATGATCGACTATGGTTTAGGTATGCTGTTTAAAAAAAATCCTGTTATATTATGGAAAATATTGGTAAATATTTATCTTGAAATTTCCGTGAATATACTGACAAATTATTATAACAATTAGGTAAATTTCTGTAAATTTACGATTTTTCTGTTGAAGTATGTATATGTATGTATGTATGTAGACTATGTGTATACACACGTTGTTGAAACTATGGAAATCGTCTGACGTCTCCTCTGACTAAAGTAATAAACAAAATCGAAATTATATATATATATATATTATTTCTAGCAAATGAAAACTAGAAAAATATATAGGTATTCCCCGAAATTTATGTAGGCTGATTCATGTAAACGATTTTGGCACGATTTTTAATGAGTGTTTCTGTTTTTAGCAATTTAATATTAATTTATTTTCTTAACTATAAGTACTTTGTCAAATTATATGATATCCCTAAATGTACAACACAATTTTTTTTTAACTAATAACGATTCAGACCAAGCAGTGTTACAGTCGTATAGATAAATATTAGAACTACTTCAGTAGAACTATTCTTAAATTCAAGTGCCTTTTAAATCGTAATGATTATTACCAATTCACTCGGAAAGTTACTCATTTGACCAGAATTCAGATAAAGAACTAAGTATTATTTATTTTTAAAATGACATTTCAAGAATAACTGAGAGCTTAATCCAAGCTAGGAGAACTGATGGTTGAGTATTCAAGGACGAGAGCCAGTAAAATAATTCTCAAAATAAATCATAAGACTGTTAACGTTCATCAAAAAATTAAACACACAAAATTCATTCCAACTGAATAGACAAAAAAAAACGAAAAATATAATCTATATCAAATTTTAATCATAAAACAAAATACTATATCAAATTTTAATCATAAAACAAAATACTCTTATCATCAGTGTATAAATTAATAACAAATATAATGAACACATCTTAGTGTTTTGTCTTGTTTGCTGTCTGGTAGTATTCATCAAAAATAACATATACAATACCAAATCCTGGAAACACCATCAACAAAGTACAATGGCCACTGGCAATGAAACCTGAAATAATTAGATCGCAGAAAAACATCAAACAATATTTGCAAAACAGAGAACGCAATTTTTAAATATGTGAAAAAAATTATTTCAGTTATTTTTTTAGCACAACCAATTAAAATGATTAGTATATTAATTTAAATATTAAATTGAGGAAGATGGCGCAACTCCTCCAATCACAGAGGGAGAAAATGGAGAGACAAAACACTTTTCATACACAAATACATTGGTTGTTACAAAATATGGATGAAATTACTGTCTCCCCGTGTGTGTCCCCAGAGTTCACTGGTTCAACTGCCCATCATAACAATACATGCAGTAGGCCTCAGAATGTCTTAGCGCCGGCTAGTCGCGGTGCACACCTGCCTGTCGTATATTCTTTCACTAGCACATGCACCAACATTGCAGAAACGACACATAGCTTTTATAACATCGCTAATATAACACAAATCCATATGTGCCGGAAATTAGGTATTTCGGCACATTTCGACACGAGGGCCGTTTCACATAAAAAAAAATTCATTTAAATTGTATGTTGTAAAATATTTATCCATAAACATTCTCCTAACCAAATTCGAAAAATTTAGTAAATAGTGTAAATACACATTTTAAGTAAAAATGTAAAGCAAATATTAATTAACATGACCTTGATTGACATGATCAGCAAATCTTCTGTATAACATAAAACATATTAGTATACCTTAAAAAACTAAAAGACCTACTGGGTTTTGCAATGTTACATTTCGTCAATAAAACAAGTCTCATACTTAATTTATATTTTTATTTAATAAAAACTTATTAAGTCATAGTTATTGAAACCTTTTACTATACTTAAAACCCACACCTACATTTACTTAAATAATATGTGCAGTTAATTAAGAATAAAAGAAATACTATAAACTTTGAATACATTTCAATCTCCCGATCAACTCAATACCTAAAATAACTCCAAACACAAAAAATATAATACGATCATAAATAACCTTCCTTGTGAAATTAAAACTTAAGAAATTACACTGTATACTTAAAATTAAAGCAAGCAATTTTTGAAAGCAAAATGAATGAATAATCTTTAACATCTGAAGAATCACACGAAAGCAGATACAGTCCACCATTACATGACGCTGTTTACAAGGTCACAAATCTAATAATTGTTTATGACATTTTCCTGCTAGAATTTTAAAGGTAGATAAAAGTTAATTTCTGCCGAAAGGTTCTAACCCGGAGACAAGGTCCCGATATCACTTCATGAGGGCGGTACCAAAGGAATAGGACACAAGGGTCCAAGTAGAGGCGACTGAAAGAGAAATTGTGTACAGCCCCACTGTGGGCTGGATGTAGGTGATTATATATTTCTGAAAATAAAAAATAATGAGTACAGAGTGTGGGAATGCACACATACATTTAAAACTACACATTGTCTAAGGATATACCAATAGACACAACTAAATACACGCAATGAAAATATGTGAAAGTTTTTCAGATTCGGTATCCTTAGCTTTTTTTCTCCAGCCAAAAATTCCTTTTGATCCTTGCTTTCTTGCTTTTTTTTTTTTTTTTTTGTGAGAGCGGCTCGGAGGTGGTTTAGACCTCGGCATGGCGCACGGAAGAATATTTTCAACGACTAACAAATGCACTTCACTAAAGAAAACACAGAATGCGCGCGATAGTAGTGTTTGACGAACGCGCAGTAGCGCGGTGCGGCTGGTGGGAGCTCCCGGACGTAGTTCCAAGCAATGCCACCACGAGCGCCAGTGGACGGACACGCGGGGACGAAGGTTGCGCAGGAACGAAACACGAAGTCGGTTACTCGCGCGAGAGCGACACACGTCTCCATGTATTCTTACACCACAGCTGTATTTTTCATCGTATATATACAAATCATGTATCAGCGTAAAGTGAACAGACATGGCTGTATCCTCTGGTAATATGATTCAATAATACCCCTATTATAATTTCATTTTCTAAGTAAACTGCAACCATTTTTTTTTCTGTTCAAATGACCATAATTCTTAATAGAATAAAAAAAATAATCTTCTGGCTCCAACCAAATTAAATCTTCAGAGGATAATGTTGAAAACATTTACAATAAATATATCTTTAAACATTACTAAAAAGAAATATAAGTATATCGATATGTATGAATGTATTTTGGACATTAAATTTAAATTAAAAAGTTTAATAGAAGTAGTTTTGGTTTCGAAATGTTATTAAACATGCTCTTAACACATACTTGTTACATATATATGACTAATATCTCACATAACATTGCCTTTAATGACATGTCCGACTCCCTTGAACACCCTTAACTCACGCACGCTACGTGTGGATTGTGAATGCAGCGGTAAGGCTGGGGTTTCACTGCGGGAAGTTGTACACAGAGGCTGGCTATGTGAGGCTCAATCACAGGAGAGACGCCAGCTGGTGCACGTGAAGGGTACAGAGGTCTGGACTGGCGGCGCAGTACTTCCGTCTGCAGGACGCCAAAATGGGACTGACAGGTGATCCTACCATTTCGTGACGTATAAATAAAGGTCGAGTCCCTGTGGAGCTCCCAAAAATGTTTACAGCATTTGTCATACCAAATATATACATTTATATTGAAAATGCTCGTATCCGCCACTTCGCTATCTGCATTTTATTTTTCAAAAGTTTATGATACCAACATTATGACAATGGTATCTTCCTTTTTTTATCGATATACACATTTATAGTAAAAAAAGGGGGTTGTCTGTAAATTCGGTTTATGGACGATAATTTTACGTGATAACGTCATAAGAAAACATTGATGAAAAATTGCATACTTTTTAATTTTCAAATATTATTTACAATTTTGCAAATTTAATTTAAATAATTTGTTTAAATATAACCACGAACAATTAGTTAAAAAACCCGCCTTAACCTGTTTGATATTATAGAAGATTTTCTCGCACGGTGGTTGGCCGGATATTGCAAGCTCGGTTCAGGTTAGAACGTGACAATTTTTCGGCGTGCAGCCGGCTTTCATCAATTTATATGACGTTATCACGTCAAAAATAACTCTCTGCTTCTTAGGATTCTCTAAAATAAAATTATTTGTTGACAGATCATTATATATATAATAAGTATTTACCTATCTAGAATCACACCAATTTCTACTCTAGCCCTAAGTTGAAACTACGAGCTGTCATGTATTGCTGTGTTTGTAAATAAGTAATTTATAAGTTAGTATTGGAAGGGATGGTACCGTGGTTAAGCTTTGATGCCTTTATTTCAAAATTGTGCCCTTGGTTGGCGCGACAAGTTAGCACACGCGAGACGAAGGCTTAGGCCTTGTCCGTATTCAAGTACGCAGTTGTGTGCTTATGACTTTGCGTACTTGAATAATACGGACGGGTTACGTGTTTGGCCTCTTCAAACGGTATTAGCCAACGGAATAGGTTGTTTAAATAATGTTGAGAAAACAATGTTTAAATGAAATTAGTAATTTTTAACACGTCATTAATATCACAGAAATTGACAGCAAACTACTTTGTAATTCTACTTTGGCTTCTTAGTTGCGATCGGTATTTATGTGCATGTATTTGTTGAATCTTCCTCACAAAAATGTAAAAAAATATTTTCCATTCGATTGATTAACTATAGTCAAATGTAGAAATAAAATCATTTTATTAGTATTTCAATTACTTATACGTTAATCAAGTTAAACCTACCAAAAGTATACTAAGGCTCGTTATAGAATGACATGAAAACGGACGCGGAGACGGATCTTATGTAACAGAGTTTCCACAAACAGCAGGCAGACAGAGACTGACTGATCCGTACGGATTAGCTCAGCAATGCTGATCTCTTACGTTTACGTTGCCCCATGCGACCAATAGAATACCAATTGGCTGCGGTGTAGCCATATTTGTTAATGTTTTTAATTACGTTGAAATTTTGTTTCAAGTACAAGAACGTCTAGTTTAGTTTTTATTATTTATGTAAATTAAGCGCATGCTATGATTTCAAAACATTATATATATTTTTTAATTAAATTAATATTTCGTAGTCTTGAAAGTGCAATCTCATTGGTTGTTATTTGTAACGTTTCCGAGCATTGTGGAAGCAGCAGACGCGATAGTGAAATGTTCCGTTTACGTGATCCGTCTTCGTTTCCGTGCCATCGCGGAACGGGCCTGAGCGTACACGAATTCGTCTGCTAACTTAACTTCCAGTTCACACACTGTCGTGATGTGGAGCAGGTGTAAGTATGTACTCCGTGCGAGTTCAGACGCGGCCTGAGTTTGGCTGCAGTCACGTGGAACCCGGTGTTATAACAAGGTGACCCCAGTGCTGTTGGAGCTTCTCCCTCCGGCTCTAAGGGTGACTTCGCTGGATTGCGTTCAACTGTGAAGAAATAACGCGTCAAAGGCGACTCTCGCTGGCTCCTGTAATGCAGTACCAAATCCACTTAACAAAGCTTTTAACCATCAAAGATGACCTTGCTATTAATCATCATGAATTTTATGTCGCATTGTCTGCAAAAATTTACGGTCGTACTCAGACTTTTTACGGATCAATTTATTTTAACTTCACTGTACTGAACAATACTAATTTATTACAGTCTAAAATAAACAACATGAATTGCGAAAAAATAATAATTTTAAGTGCAGGTTTTGTATTTGTTGTGTTGAGAGGCTCCAAAATAATGATTATAATTTTCAATTTAATTTAAAATATTTTTTGTGACATTAACTGAGATGGATGAGTGGGTTCTCGTATTTTTCGCGAATTTATTTAATATTTATTGTGCAACCAATTACATGCATGTACGATGCATTTATGGCTAAACGAGTGACAGGCAGGGCAATTTATAAAAAAACTTATCTCAGATTACCTACCTGATGTGAATGATATCACTAATTTTGAATCGGGAAGACCATCGAGCTCTGAAATTTCTCGACCTGATGAGATAACATCTTGTGTTAGGCTCACATGGCTGCCAACATATTTACAAATACGTCACGTTAAATCATTTGAATATGAAGAAACAAGAAATGAGTGTATGAATAAATAATTCAAAGATGGGCGAATTTTCTTAACATCTCGTTGATATCTAGATTATTAGAAACGTTTAGATGAGAATGAAGCACTAACGTTTGGCACCCTTGATAGTCACTAGTGAGCCAACCTTAATGTTGTAATTCATATGTAAATCCGTGTCAATGAGTAATTGTGGTTGATGTTTATGGTAAGCGCCAACGATACGAACAGGTCAGCACAAATTGCATACATGTCTTAACGCGGGATTCGAACACAGAGCACCCGCAATGAAACCTGGTGCGTTGCCGACTTCGTTAGGCCACCGTGACCAGGATAAACAACGACAAACTCACGAGCGAGACATTTCCAAACTGACGAGCTTCAGTTGGGTTTAGTATTGAAAACTAAGAATTTATAATTACTCTAGGTACGTAACCGAAGTAGTTTGCGATTGTCGTGTAGGTTAGGGTGACCAAATCATAAAATTGGAAAAACGGGACACATCCAAGGAGGGTTTGGGGGCGATACCCTCCAGCTGAAGGGGAGTCCGAGGCGCCTCCATCGAGACGTAATCATTGAAACATGCTCTTTTTTTGCTAATTTGAGACCTATAATTCTTTTTCAATTTACCTATGAATATGTAATTTAATTTAAATTGTGAGGCGTATAATAAATAAAAACAATAATTTTGCAGTGAATAATTATTTATTATAAGTATGTCTGACA
Source organism: Bacillus rossius redtenbacheri (assembly GCF_032445375.1). Lineage (NCBI taxonomy): Eukaryota > Metazoa > Arthropoda > Insecta > Phasmatodea > Bacillidae > Bacillus > Bacillus rossius. The sequence goes on along the minus strand of NC_086334.1, from coordinate 18,784,773 downwards.
TACTTAAAAACATAATTAAACAAGGTAACTAAAATGGGTAAGTTCAACTATCGAGAAGAGGGGAAGACGGTCCGAGGAGAGGCGCGACAAAAGTGTATCATCAACCCAACGTAAATACGGGACATTTAGGCGTCCCGGGAGACTTTATCGGGACCCCGTGTACGATCGTTAAAAAACGGGACAATCCCGTTTTTACGGGACGTTTGGTCACCCTAGTGTAGGTGGTTCTCGTGTGGTTGTCCGCAGTCAGCCCGGAGCAGAGCCATGGACCCTCGCGCCGTGGTGGTGAGGCGCGGCTACAAGAGCTACGGCAACACGCCGGTCCTCGCCGACCTCAACATGGCCGTCAGCAAGGGCAGCATGTGAGTCGAAGGACCCGTAGTGCGGTCTTTGTCCAGCTAAACTCTCAGGGACTACGTTCATACACCACTCGCAGGCCTTCTTCTTGCTACCACTCTCGGGCACTACTTCCAGTTACCACTTGCAGGGCCATCGTCCAGCTACACACTCAGGGACTACGTTCAGACACCACTCGCAAGTCCTTCTTCATGCTACCACTCTCTGGCACTACTTCTAGCAACCACTTGCAGGGCCATCGTCCAACTACACTGTCTACTCGAAAGCATGGGGGTGGGGGGAATTTGTCCTCCAACTGAGTCGAGACGGGAACACGACTCGTACCTAACATTCATCCAACCCATTACAGGGTGAGCATGACACATATACTTCACTAGTACAATGTTAACCTAGGCTTCAGCGCGCTTGTCCGTGTGCGCAGCTACGGTCTGCTGGGGGCGAGCGGCTGCGGCAAGACGACCCTGCTGAGCTGCGTGGTCGGGCGTCGACGCCTGGACTCCGGCCAAGTGACGGTTCTGGGCGTCGCCCCGGGCACCAGCGGCAGTGGCGTGCCTGGCAGGAGGGTCGGCTACATGCCGCAGGTAACTACCTCCCTCTCCTCTCTAGACCTGCCCTGTCCATCTGGTTCCCATGATAACACACAGATGGCAGCAGCGGCAGTGGCGTGCCTGGCAGGAGGGTCGGCTACATGCCGCAGGTAACTACCTCCCTCTCCTCTCTAGACTTGCCCTGTTCATCTGGTTCCCTTGATAACACACAGATGGCAGCAGCGGCAGTGGCGTGCCTGGCAGGAGGGTCGGCTACATGCCGCAGGTAACTACCTCCCTCTCCTCTCTAGACTTGCCCTGTTCATCTGGTTCCCATGATAACACACAGATGGCAGCAGCGGCAGTGGCGTGCCTGGCAGGAGGGTCGGCTACATGCCGCAGGTAACTATCTCCCTCTTCTCCCTAGACTTGCCCTGTTCATCTGGTTCCCATGATAACACACAGATCGCAGCAGCGGCAGTGGCGTGCCTGGCAGGAGGGTCGGCTACATGCCGCAGGTAACTACCTCCCTCTCCTCTCTAGACTTGCCCTGTCCATCTGGTTCCCATGATAACACACAGATGGCAGCAGCGGCAGTGGCGTGCCTGGCAGGAGGGTCGGCTACATGCCGCAGGTAACTACCTCCCTCTCCTCTCTAGACTTGCCCTGTTCATCTGGTTCCCTTGATAACACACAGATGGCAGCAGCGGCAGTGGCGTGCCTGGCAGGAGGGTCGGCTACATGCCGCAGGTAACTACCTCCCTCTCCTCTCTAGACTTGCCCTGTTCATCTGGTTCCCATGATAACACACAGATGGCAGCAGCGGCAGTGGCGTGCCTGGCAGGAGGGTCGGCTACATGCCGCAGGTAACTATCTCCCTCTTCTCCCTAGACTTGCCCTGTTCATCTGGTTCCCATGATAACACACAGATCGCAGCAGCGGCAGTGGCGTGCCTGGCAGGAGGGTCGGCTACATGCCGCAGGTAACTACCTCCCTCTTCTCCCTAGACTTGCCCTGTTCATCTGGTTCCCATGATAACACACAGATGGCAGCAGCGGCAGTGGCGTGCCTGGCAGGAGGGTCGGCTACATGTCGCAGGTAACTACCTCCCTCTTCTCCCTAGACTTGCCCAGTTCATCTGGTTCCCACGATAATACACAGATGGCAGCAGCGGCAGTGGCGTGCCTGGCAGGAGGGTCGGCTACATGCCGCAGGTAACTATCTCCCTCTCCTCTCTAGACTTGCCCTGTTCATCTGGTTCCCATGATAACACACAGATGGCAGCAGCGGCAGTGGCGTGCCTGGCAGGAGGGTCGGCTACATGTCGCAGGTAACTACCTCCCTCTTCTCCCTAGACTTGCCCAGTTCATCTGGTTCCCACGATAATACACAGATGGCAGCAGCGGCAGTGGCGTGCCTGGCAGGAGGGTCGGCTACATGCCGCAGGTAACTATCTCCCTCTCCTCTCTAGACTTGCCTTGTTCATCTGGTTCCCACGATAATACACAGATGGCAGCAGCGGCAGTGGCGTGCCTGGCAGGAGGGTCGGCTACATGCCGCAGGTAACTATCTCCCTCTCCTCTCTAGACTTGCCTTGTTCATCTGTTTCCCACGATAATACACAGATGGCAGCAGCGGCAGTGGCGTGCCTGGCAGGAGGGTCGGCTACATGCCGCAGGTAACTATCTCCCTCTCCTCTCTAGACTTGCCTTGTTCATCTGTTTCCCACGATAATACCTTTGAATATATATACCGTATAGAAGTCGCCAGCCCAGGTTAAAATTTCTAATACGGTTTTGAGGTAGTTGGTTAATTCACCACCGCAATCGCCACCATCTCTAGGGCATCGACTTGTGGTGGTCCCTAGCGGACAAGTGTCCAACTCTTCAAACACCCCTTCCCCCTCCTGTTGAACGACGTTGAGCTGCAGTGAATGATGGATGAGGGGTGCGGGGAATGACAGCGGGCGACAGCGCTGCGCTCTAACGTGTAAATAACTACTAAGACGATACAGGGCGTCACGGCAGCGCACTGCAGCGGTGAAGTTCCCAAGCTGCTCATCAAACGCTTTTGAAAAACGTAGAGTAAATCCTATCCACTCGCGACTTCTATACAGTATATATATTCAAAGATAATACACAGATGGCAGCAGCGGCAGTAACGTGCCTGGCAGGAGGGTCGGCTACATTCCGCAGGTAACTACCTCCCTCACCTCTCTAGACTTGCCCTGTTCATCTGGTTCCCATGATAACACACAGATGGCAGCAGCGGCAGTGGCGTGCCTGGCAGGAGGGTTGGCTACATGCCGCAGGTAACTACCTCCCTCTTCTCCCTAGACTTGCCCTGTTCATCTGGTTCCCATGATAACACACAGATGGCAGCAGCGGCAGTGGCGTGCCTGGCAGGAGGGTCGGCTACATGCCGCAGGTAACTACCTCCCTCTTCTCCCTAGACTTGCCCTGTTCATCTGGTTCCCATGATAACACACAGATGGCAGCAGCGGCAGTGGCGTGCCTGGCAGGAGGGTCGGCTACATGCCGCAGGTAACTACCTCCCTCTTCTCCCTAGACTTGCCCTGTTCATCTGTTTCCCACGATAATACACAGATGGCAGCAGCGGCAGTGGCGTGCCTGGCAGGAGGGTCGGCTACATGCCGCAGGTAACTACCTCCCTCTCCTCTCTAGACTTGCCCTGTTCATCTGGTTCCCATGATAACACACAGATGGCAGCAGCGGCAGTGGCGTGCCTGGCAGGAGGGTCGGCTACATACCGCAGGTAACTACCTCCCTCTTCTCCCTAGACTTGCCCAGTTCATCTGGTTCCCACGATAATACACAGATGGCAGCAGCGGCAGTGGCGTGCCTGGCAGGAGGGTCGGCTACATGCCGCAGGTAACTATCTCCCTCTCCTCTCTAGACTTGCCTTGTTCATCTGGTTCCCACGATAATACACAGATGGCAGCAGCGGCAGTGGCGTGCCTGGCAGGAGGGTCGGCTACATGCCGCAGGTAACTATCTCCCTCTCCTCTCTAGACTTGCCTTGTTCATCTGTTTCCCACGATAATACACAGATGGCAGCAGCGGCAGTGGCGTGCCTGGCAGGAGGGTCGGCTACATGCCGCAGGTAACTATCTCCCTCTCCTCTCTAGACTTGCCTTGTTCATCTGTTTCCCACGATAATACCTTTGAATATATATACCGTATAGAAGTCGCCAGCCCAGGTTAAAATTTCTAATACGGTTTTGAGGTAGTTGGTTAATTCACCGCCGCAATCGCCACCATCTCTAGGGCATCGACTTGTGGTGGTCCCTAGCGGACAAGTGTCCAACTCTTCAAACACCCCTTCCCCCTCCTGTTGAACGACGTTGAGCTGCAGTGAATGATGGATGAGGGGTGCGGGGAATGACAGCGGGCGACAGCGCTGCGCTCTAACGTGTAAATAACTACTAAGACGATACAGGGCGTTACGGCAGCGCACTGCAGCGGTGAAGTTCCCAAGCTGCTCATCAAACGCTTTTGAAAAACGTAGAGTAAATCCTATCCACTCGCGACTTCTATACAGTATATATATTCAAAGATAATACACAGATGGCAGCAGCGGCAGTAACGTGCCTGGCAGGAGGGTCGGCTACATTCCGCAGGTAACTACCTCCCTCACCTCTCTAGACTTGCCCTGTTCATCTGGTTCCCATGATAACACACAGATGGCAGCAGCGGCAGTGGCGTGCCTGGCAGGAGGGTTGGCTACATGCCGCAGGTAACTACCTCCCTCTTCTCCCTAGACTTGCCCTGTTCATCTGGTTCCCATGATAACACACAGATGGCAGCAGCGGCAGTGGCGTGCCTGGCAGGAGGGTCGGCTACATGCCGCAGGTAACTACCTCCCTCTTCTCCCTAGACTTGCCCTGTTCATCTGGTTCCCATGATAACACACAGATGGCAGCAGCGGCAGTGGCGTGCCTGGCAGGAGGGTCGGCTACATACCGCAGGTAACTACCTCCCTCTTCTCCCTATACTTGCCCTGTTCATCTGTTTCCCACGATAATACACAGATGGCAGCAGCGGCAGTGGCGTGCCTGGCAGGAGGGTCGGCTACATTCCGCAGGTAACTACCTCCCTCTCCTCTCTAGACTTGCCCTGTTCATCTGGTTCCCTTGATAACACACAGATGGCAGCAGCGGCAGTGGCGTGCCTGCCAGGAGGGTCGGCTACATGCCGCAGGTAACTACCTCCCTCTCCTCTCTAGACTTGCCCTGTTCATCTGGTTCCCTTGATAACACACAGATGGCAGCAGCGGCAGTGGCGTGCCTGGCAGGAGGGTCGGCTACATGCCGCAGGTAACCACCTCACTCTCCTCTCTCGACGACACTTTGTTCCTGTTAAGAATATTGTTTTGTGGAACGGTTTTATCGGAGGTTTTGTGTCCCTGGGCTAGCTGATAGAAAAAGACAGATTATTTCTTCATGTACTACTTAATTATCTTTTATGAAGCCACTCCAATATTAAGTAGGAAATAAAACTTAACTTTGTACTTGACAGACTCAATGTAATTGCATTGTTGATAATATTATTATTTTATGTTGGTTGTAGTCAAACCAGAGTCAAAGGAATCGCGAGAGAAGGCAGAACTAATTTGAGTGAGCCACCCTAGCTTCGATAGTTGCGCACTGTTGTGTAAACTACAAGATTGATTACCTTGCAATTGATCCGCTAGATGGCAGCACAGCGCAGCGGGACTGTGAAATGGCGTGGAAGAGGGGCGCGTCTATCGGCCGTAGGGGAGTTGAATGTTGTGCGGGCAAGCGCAAGCGTATGGTGAGTCTGACCGCGTGCCGTGGATCTTCGAAGCCGTTTTTGTAACGGTCATCGGACACGCGATGCCCTGCAGCCACTGCACACCATATTGAGGCTAATACCGGGTAGTGAGGAAACATAACCTAGCGGCAAGAAGTGTGAACAGAGCCGGCGCAACCAGGTCTGCCACTCCAGGAAATAATAACATTTGCCGCCACTCCCATAACTACGGTGACCACCTTTGAGAATTAAAATTACCGTTCACTATGTTACCCCCTTAGGCGTTTGCCTGACTTGCCTAATGGGTTCGCTGGCACTGGGTGTGACTACACAATATTTTGTAGATTAATATTTAAATTATAAATCATTTTACCTGGTGTCAAACGAGTTTCTTCTATTTAAGAAATTTGAAGCACGGAAGGTTTATTACCGCCATATATATGTATAATTTTAAAATAAGTTTGTCTAAGAGATAAGAAATGTGTTTTTGTTGTCAGAATGTTGGTACCGTATGTATCAAACAGCTATATTGGTCATACTGGACTTACCGCCTGCTATCTATCGGACTGACATGAAAACAACGCCAGATTTTCACACAAGAATCTTTAAGCTGCCCGGTATTAGTCTTTATTGTGTTTGCTAATATGGTCGTTAGTAATCCTCAAAAATTTAACAATGACTTCCAAAAAAAAATTTTTTGTGAATGTTTACCTAACGGCGAGGGTAAACTGTAATTTTTTTTTACAATTTTTTATCGTTCGAGCATGACACTGCCGATGGATCACGAGGACATCTACATATGTTGTAGGTTTGCGTATCCCCGATGGGACGATTTAAAACTGTGTCCGGATTATTTGGTTCGGGTTATAAAATTATTTTGCACCGAAACTTGTAATTTTACGTTTGGAAATGTTAGGTAAATTAAAACTTGGTCATGGTGCTTAAGAACTGCGAGGTGAGCCATTTAACCGTGAGTTTGGATTATTTTCAAGAAGGAAAAAGATACTATTTAGCGAATTTTAACTACGTCTTAAGGATATTTCTGATTGGATTTTCGCGTGGAAAAGTCATAACTGTGATATGAGCATTTGCGCTAACAAACTTAGAGCGAAAGTAAATACAACTGTCCTTATAGCTGGAAAGTGACCTTTTTTATAATTTTTTATTCTGTATATTATAATTATATTTGTATAATAAGCTTTGCGGGTACGCCAGTAATTTTTTTAGTCATGAAGCTGCCGTATTTTTTTTTTGTTATGCATAAAACTTTTATATGGAATTTTATAGGAGGTTTTATTTTTAACTTGGTGTTACAGACCGTCGGCCAATAAGTCAGGCACCTGATATCATGATTATAGTTTTGTATAACATACATTTGGAAAAAAAAATTGTAATTAGCTGTGCCTTCTACACTAGGCATTTGATCTTAGTAAATATGCTAGTTGAGATAATAGTAAAATTGCTTGGGGTTTTCATCTGGTAAGCTTAGATGACATATTTTATCCTGCATTCATGCAACTTTCCTTTTGCATGATTTGTACTCTGAAAATTTTGGATCGAGACACTAGATTGTTTGATACTGTAGCTTAACGAGAGTTGCGTTATCAAAGTGTTTTAATTTTATTATTAAAATCATAATAATTTTTTTGGACGCGACTCCAGACAGAGAGCGACGACATTGTGCGTCTCTGTTGGTTAAATGGTGTTTGACCAACAGGGTGGCCCATAGCCTTGGTTGCTAACATATACACTGCCTTCAAACAAGAGAGGGGTTGACTGGAAACTGAATCCAGCGAGGTAGCATAGTGGTTAGGTCACCGAGCTCGTATTCTAAACGATCAGGGAATACCATTCTGTGCCATCATCATTTCAAATTCCCATGGTTTCCTAAGATCACCAAGGCCTATGATAAAATGTACTATAATACCGTTTAATTTTTCCAAACACAAATTACTTGTTTTATTTTCTTGTGTATAACCTATGTCACAGGTGATACTAGAAGAAGTCAACCTATATTAACCGGGGTGAACTTATTATTATCCAAGGTTGTAGGGTAAAGTCCGAATAATCACTAAAATGAATTTGAATCTGGAGATTACCCGTGTACACCTATGTCTACTCAACGTAGGCCGGGTGATGTTAGGTCTTGCATCATTTTTGAGCATGTTATGTGAGGTGATTTAGGTTAGCAATGAAACTTAAGTTAGCCTACTTATCAATCATTTGGTTTTTCTAACACTACCCAACCAGCGTTGGGTGGGCCTAGGTGTACACCAGAGTTGTTATTCAAACTTTACCTATCAAACTTGGATAATGCTAATATAACACGGGCTAACCTAATTTACTTCTTCTATATTTACACGTAACATATACACAAGGTAATAAACTTGAGTTTTTAATTCACCGATGATGGAAAGGGGTGTAAAACACCGCGATTTTTAATTGAAAATGAAACGATGACTTGTAATTTTATAAAAATATTTATTTGGTATTGCTTCTAATGAGCGCACCTCAGGTAATTTTACTAAGTAAGTTTTCTTAAATAGGTTTTGTTGATTCCTAGGAGATATCTCTCTACTGCAACTTCACCATAAAAGAAAATGTGATCTACTTTGGAAAGCTGTTCGACATGAAAAACAAAGAGCTGAAGGAAAAGTTGAAGTTTCTCGTGCAGTTGTTTGATCTTCCCGACAGTAACACCAGGGTGAACAACCTGAGGTAAGCTATTTTTAAAGAAACTTTACCTACAGGTAGAATTATAAACTGTTCGTGGTTCATGTGTAACTTTCTCCCGCATTTTCTGTTGGAATTGAACTTTTTTGTATAATTTTTGAAAGATAACGATTATAATATACCTAAAAACAATCCTGTGGTGTTTTCTAAAAATTAAATGTAAATATTTTTCATCACAGATTGTGGAAAACAAAACTTATACATATAATGAATTTTCTTGAAATTAACGCCTTTCAACCCGAATGAAACACGGATAATGTATTCCAGCTAGTAAAGTGAACATTTTAGTATTCGCTGTAGGAATGTTTGCTGCTAGACAAGATCGAGTTAAAACATTTAAATACCTGCATTTAAATACGATTGGCACGTGTATAATACAGGTAAAGTTTGATTAGATCTATATCGTAGGCAATCGTGACCAGTATCACTATCTACTTCTAGATTCTATATGGGTTGAGGCCGCGTTTTTTTATTTTTTTATTTTTTAATGGTGTGTCCTACGTTAGGGAATGCCTTGTTGCAGTCATCTTCAGGACCATACACACAACGTGTTAATTTAATTGTTGTTCATCGCTCTTGAAGATGACTGACACCTGGCATGCCGAAACGTGGAGCACAGCTTCCTTTCCATGGACATTTCCTTAATCCAGAAGCCAAGAAGCAGTAAGTGGATTCATGGAGTTGGCGCCAGGAATTGCTGTCTTGAGCGGATTCCAGGATGTTGAGCCGGACTGGATAGTTCAGTCGGGGACCACGTGGCTCTAGCGCCTAGTTCTCTTGCCCCAAGCGGAGGCCAGCAGCGGAGGGTGTCTCTCGTGGTGGCCATGGTCCACGACCCGGATCTGCTAGTCCTGGACGAGCCCACCGTGGGCATGGACCCCATGCTGAGGCTCACCATATGGGAGTATCTGATGGAGATCTCCCGCGCCAGGGGCAAGACGATAATCATCACCACGCACTACATCGAGGAGGCCAGGCAGGCCGACACCGTGAGTTCCATTATGCACCCCCTTCCTTGTGCACAGAACCACGTGGGCATGGACACGTCGCGACTAAAATACCAGAACCAGTCGCGTTTGACACGTCTGTGACAGCAGCGCCGCAAACTTTGCGGAATCGACAGACATTCCGATTAAAGTGTTCGTCCATTTCTGTTGCGTCGCGGGTGCGATGTTACTGAGACGATCATATGAATTTTGTTTTTTTGCAATTATGTATAATTTTGTGCGTTGGTAATACAATTATATTTCATGTATTTCTGGGACTTGTTACTTTTTTTTTTTACCTAATTGGTTTATGTTGCTCGCGTGAAATTATTTTCCCGAATAAATATTTAATTGGTTTTAAATTATTTTTTTGTTTCATATAGGTTGATTTAACATACTTGTAAACATTGATAGCTGTCGTATGTATAGTGCGAATATATTGGACAGAAACTTGTTGTACCTAATTGTTTGTTGTTAAAAAACCTAATGTTCAAAATAATGCGGTGTTTTGCTTGTCGCATCACTTGTATATAAATAACTAGGTACCTTAAAACTTTAGTCACAAAACTTCTTAGACTCTCCGACACTTTTTTTTTACATTTCCGTATATTTACTAGTGATTTTTTTCCAATGAAAAAAAAAATATTTCCAAATTTTTCATTCATTTTACAAAGTTTGTAAAAAAGCACTGTATGATATACAAATTACTTATACATAAATTATATATTTATTAATTATCTATATGATTTATTATTAATTGGTATATTCTTTCCTCGGGTGTTATTTTCTGTAATTTTTGTTACAAAATATATATCCTAAAAGTGTATTAAAGCAGAACAGCAAAATTCTTTTAACAGTTATATTTTTGTAATTTCATTTATGGATCTCTCAGGAAGTGTAGTCTTAATTTGTCTTTGTCAATTAGTTCAAGTAAATGTATTTATTTAATCAGTAACTTCTCATTCAAATTATATAAAAAACATTTTCCAAGGGTTCTGGTGAATTTTACTCTTACTTTATTTGTTAGGTGTAAAGTAATTAATGTGTGATAGCTTTTTTGTTCCAATTAAATCAGTGAAATAATTTTGGTTTTCAATAAAACTCACAGTAATCTGTTTCAGGTGGGTCTAATGCGAAACGGATATCTCTTGGAAGAAACATCGCCACTTGATCTGCTCGACAAATACGGATGCGAATCTCTAGAGGAGGTCTTTCTCTTGCTTAGCACACGACAAGACGAAAAACTGGATCCATCTGTGTGTACTAAATTAGCTAATAGCATGTTATTAAAATTTAAAGTTATATTTGCAGTCCCAAATTATCATTAAAATTTTTGTGTTAGTAATACGTTCTTGGTTTAACTGTTAACTGAACAAAAACGTTTGTCCGATATAAAATATTTTACAATTATTTTAATATTTGCAATTGTAAATATATTTAAATCAATAAAATTCAAACGTTTCGTTTGTCCAATGCACTTCTTCATAGCCTATTAATCCAGATAGATTTCCAGTATAAATAAATATATCAGCAACGGTTCACATTTAATTGTATGTTTTGTAATGTGTTACATGAAATAGCTTTAGAGCACTGTATCTTGCAAATTTTCTTTTAAATTTTATGTCTTTTCAAAAATCACTAAAATAAATTTTTTTACATTTCAGCTGTCCATAAATGTGCACGAGGAAGAAAGTGCCTCTGGCATTTATGAGCTAGAGACTTTAGGCCAAAATAAGACTAACTCATCAGAAGTAAGTACATGTTTTGTATAAAACAAAATTTTTAAACTTTACACGGATGATTAATATTTTAATAAATTATTTTGGAATCCTTACACTAAATATACATCTGATATCCTTCCACCAAATGTCAAAATTATCAATACAAAAATTATAATGTGAATCCATCAATGGACAATACGCAATCGATTTGTATTATTTTCATTTGATAAATCATATGAGGCTGTACATGGGTGTATTTTGTTCAAGGTGAAATTTTGAGTCAACGACTTTCACCACAGCCACAGACTTTAATCTGGCCTTCTTCTCTAGCCAATAACGTGTCAGTGCAGCTACTGCACATAGTATTGGTGTTTCTCATAAGTTTAACGCGAATGAAATGAACTCATGCGAATCATTCACATCTGTGCATGTTTGCCTTATTTAATTGGATTGAATATTGTTGTTTACGGACTGAGAGCACTTTTGTATCCCCACCAGGATGGCGCGTGCAGAGGTCCAAGAAAGAAGTGCATTTTCTCCGAGGTGTCTACCGCCAAGATCGTTGCCCTGCTCTACAGGAACGTCTTAAGCATCGGGAGAGACACGATGTAATTAAATTTATTTCTTTCACGAAAACAGTAAGGGACAGTAGTTGGACATGATCTCACAGCGAGACGGCGCAGTGGCAAGACACCTAACTGTCATTCGAGAGGGTCCCGGTCTGAATCCTGATGTGCATCGGCATTTGTGTGTGTGTGTGTTTTTTTTTTTCCCCGTTGTTTCCCGGACCATTGCAGCCAACTTCTGGGATGGTGCGGCAGTGAAGGATACGGGAATCCTTTTCACAGACGAGAGAGCCAAACGTCAGATCGTGCATCTTCGGTTGTTTTTTTTGTTCATTGTAAATAAATATGGCGGTGTTGATAAAAGGATACTAGTGGTCAATTAGGTTAGGTTAGCTACATTATAAATACTTTAAAACATTGTGGACGGTTGATTTGGTTAGGATAGCTACATAAAAGATACGGAAAAAAAACATGAACTTAGGGGAACTTCGGGTTTTGGCTCTCTCGTCTGTGAAAAGAAGGCTTCCCGAAGGATTCATTTCCTAGTTCCCCTGAATATTGCGATTGAGCACTAAGCGTATGGCACAGTTAATCGATGTTTGGTGTTGGGAGTTATTCAAGAATTTGTTTGGCGCAATGTCTCAGTAGGTAGTTGGTGTTGGAAAACAGAAAGTAACCGACAGTTTTGATTATGTCCTAAAATATAAATAATTCAACAAAACAAAACTACAATAATTTGGTAGTTAACAAGATATCCCGCAGGCTCTATTTGTACAACATTACGAAGAAATAACGTGCCGACGGACTGGCTAGAAAATACATGAAATAGTGTTATCGTGTTATATTTATTCGCACGGACTGTTTCATCAGAGGTAGAAAATTCTGTTTTTTATGTTTGTTGATACAATTCCAAAAGATTTCAAATTCACCAACATCAACCACCAACACTAACCGCCAATCTCTAGTTGTGACTTCCTACGTAGGAAGACATGAACGCTTTACAATCATACATAAATACGGTTTTGGTAATTATTTAAGTTTATGAAACAACATAATAAAATCAGAAAATTACTCCAGCCTTTTCCTTGTAAAAATTATTTAGGTAGAATAATAAAATATCTTACTAGCGTGGCCAGTACATATGATGAGTACACATAAAACAAATGTTCTTACTGGTCGAAAAATTCTCGAAATAAAAATTAAAAATTTCAATTTTCATAAAAATGTATACCCGGGTGATTTTATTAAAAGCTCCATCAAAGTTCAGACCAGTATTGTAATAAAATCCTATACTTCTGACTTTTTGACCTGTAATACTCAGTATTACAAGTATTGTAAGTGACTGTTTTAGCATTGAATGGTTTGTTACTTAGGCAGTGTCAAAATGTGCGTTGAAGTTTTAATTACACGTGGAATCAAGTTTCATATCACTAAACAAGTGATATAAGCACAAAATCATGTTAGTGTCACTATATTTTGTGACCAGTAGAGTCCAGCGACTTTTCAAAATGGCCTACCTTCAGATGCTGCTTATATGGACCATCTAATTGATTAAATAGTTTTGCATCACAAGCCAAACACATCACACAAATACACAAATTCTTGATGTAGCCCCACAGTACATTAATTTAGGTGGAATAGTAACTTTTTAACTGTAAATCAGACCAGGTAAAACCCCACCTGACACAGTAGACGCTTGAACTTCCCATACCGCGACCCTAACTTTCTCCAGCATTCAAAATCCCATGATGCAACGATCCGGACGCTCAAAAAATTCAAACAATCGAATTTTTGAATGCCGCGCCGCCAAGGCAGCAGCTAATCACATCACATAAACAAAAAAAATGCTTTTGAAGCTGTAAATGGGCCTTGAATACATAACACCGTGTTATCTAAACAAAATAAACGTTCTCAGGGTCTTGAACGAATAAACAAATAATGTCAAAAATATATATCACTGCACAGACGCTATTAAAAACGTAAACAAACAAAATAATAGTTCCCCGCAGAGTAATTTACCAGCTGTAAAAATATAAATAAGCAGTGTTTCAATAATCTGTACAAATTTTAGGTACAAGACAAGCCACCATTTTATTATTGCTCTTTACTTCTCACAGTGAGGTAATTAAATGATGGCTTACACACAACCACCCAAACCATGACAATTAAGACTGGACTATTACAATGAGCCGTGATAAACCGAAAACATTTTAGTCAGACCAAGATTTGGAACTAGGTCCTCTGTAATACAAATTCAGCGTATTGCCACTGTATCCTCTATACCATTAGTTTTGTCATTGCATCTACTTTATGTAATTATGTGGTCGATGACAATAGGTGATAGCCTGACTTCGCCATAATAAATTATGTTGCTAAGTACCGTGATGCCATTTTACATCACTCTGCACTCTAGATCAGGCAGCACATTCCGTTAAGATGTTATTTGAATTGAAATAGTAAAATAAGCACCAGCAGAAGCTCTTCGCTGACCTGGAGTGCTCTCATGCCGGAATTGCAGGTTGATGCTGTTCTTCTTCGGGCAGAGCATGCTGATGGTGGGGTCCTTCTACCTGGCGTTGAGTGGCAACCCCTCGGACCTGGCGCTTGCAGTGGTCAACCACGATGCAACGTCCCCCAGCCGCTTGTGTCAGGGACCAAGGGCACTTGGTGGCTGCAACTTCACTGACCTCAGCTGCCTCTTCCTCGACCACATCGGGGGTCCCGTATTCAGGAAGGTCTTCATCATTGTCACTGCCATCACTAAAATCACCACCATCATCACCACTGCCATTTTAATCATAATCCTATCACCAAAACCATCGCTACCATCACCCACTGCCATCACCATATTCATCAGATGATGGACTCTGAACTTTGTAATTACCATTCATGGGCAAGCATTGAGGCAAAATTTTCAGCGTTGTAGTCGAATGCAGAACTGTTCAGAACAATACAGATCACATCAAATAATAGTACCTGCCATTCGCAACAGCTTGCGAGCCGCCACTGTCATCATGTCTTATTCTGCAAGTTGGCATGGTCTTGCCATCCATATTTCTGAGTCTTCATCAGATCTATTAACGTCGTCATAGTTCTCTTTTGGTTTTATGTTGTCTACCAGCTGGAACCTCTTATTTTCTTTAACCTTCTTTCCATCTATGTTCCCCCCTGCTTATCAAAAAGGCAAGATATTGTAGGATAGCAGGTGCTGCTCCAGTAGACTTGTAGCAGTTAAGGTTGTTCTACTTGCTGGTCGGCAGGAGTTCTACGACAGCCCGGAGGAAGCGCAGCGGGCGGTGGGTCAGGGGAAGGCATGGGGCGCCGTGTACTTGGGGGAGAACTTCACCCAGGCGTTCGAGGAGAGGATCCAGGGAGGCATCCGCGTCGCCGATGACGCTGTGGAGCAAGGCAGCATCTTCACGTGGCTCGACATGTCAGGTGAGTCGGCAGACACACCCTGCAGCTCCAAGTGCAGGTCAGAACTGATTCCCAGGGCCCGTTCCACGACAATCCGGGAACTTAGACACGTAAGTGTAATATATTTACCTATAACTTTCTTTCTGCGGCTTCCACGGTGCACAGAAACGCAACAATTCGCAAGTGATGAGATTTACTATACCTGTTATTAATCATTAACTTCAAGGGAATGATATAACGAAAAGATGCCATCTTGGTTTCAACAGCTTTTTTGCCTTAACATTTGGCTTTGTAAAGTTATAGCTTTTAATGTAATGGAATATCTGAAGTTAATAATGACTAACTACTATTTTATCTGATTAAGTAATGGATGACTTAGAATTGCGTGGAGCCTAGTTGTTCAAGTAACGACCGGTTGAAGTGCCACTGTCAACTGTGGGACAAAAAATGTAAACAGTCGCCGATAATGGAATATAGCTTTGTTGAAAGAGTTTATGTGTACTAAATCCTTATTAGTTTGAATTCATTCGAAGTTGGATATGGATTTATTTTCTTCAAGGACTTAGATAGCAAGAGGCTTTAAAAATTAGTTTTCATACCTCTATCTCCGTATTATAACTATGGACAAACACATGCAGGAAGGACATGTTTGTAAACGTCAATTGCTATCCACAGCAAAGAAAATGAAAAGGCAAGATGTATTTACTTGTAGAGAGGAAAAACCTAATGATATATGTACTCGCACCAAGGAGTCCAAGCATCACTTCTGTGCCTTCTGTCGAAGACTTCACTTCACGTCGCCGCTGCCTGCAAGCCTGAAGACATGTCCCAGAGCCAAATCCACTCCGAGTCGTTGGGAGATGCTTTTTATCTGAGTATTGTTAGTGTTCAGAAACTTTTCAATGATCTTCTCGAGTAAGTAAAAAAAAATTTATATAGAGTTTAATTTTGGTTTTTATAAAGACATTAAACTTATGCTTATTTAAAACAAATTTTTCCTCAAATAATCTCGCCCGATTTCAGCATAACAGCTTGAAGAACTCCCATCCCACACAGGTATCTGAATTTAATTTTAACTCGCATAACTTGGATATAGCTATTTACTTTTTTTACTTAAAAATGTTGCCTGCTCAAATGTTGTTTACTGAGAAGTGCATGTTCCTTCAAAAAACAATTTATTTTTTACCTCCTGTCTATTGTGCATTCCCGGCACTCGCATAATTTTATAAGGTAATTCAGGAGAGTCGCGGCCTTCCCATGAATGAAATAAATGTAATACCTATTTGAGTACTTCTGATGTTCTTGTTTCCCCCAAGATTGGAATTTCGAAATATCTACTGAATTATGGAATAATAGTGGGGAAGGCCCAATGAAATGATAAGGTAAAAAAAAAAAATAAAAAAAAAATATTTAAAAATAAAATAATAATTAAAATTGTTATAATATTGAATTCAGAAATACCATCTTTAGGTATATATTTTTGTTTACGGAAAAACCGCCACCCTTCATAATTATTAATCCATGCCGTGCTGCAGGTGTTGTCGTGTACAATTTTCTCGATTTAGCTGGGTTTTATGCAGCTTGTGTATTGAATAATAATAGGATCTAGGAAAATGAATACGAAAAAAAAACCTTACAAACTAATTTGCTACACTTGTTTTGTCTATTACAAAGTTGTGTTATATCGAATTAGATAGTAGGTACAGACGCGACTGCGCGAATGTGGCAGGTCCTTTGAGCTGTCCATATAAATACATGGTTTCAATCTTACTTGTTTAGTTTTCATTTAGATAAATGTTTATTTCCCTTAAAACCTGAAACAATCTTTGCTTATTAAATAGTTCTCGGACATGAGCACTTCTTTTTTTCCATGTTATAGACCTACATACATTTGATCTGTTAACACAATTCTCCTGCATTGAACGGTGGGAAGGAGGTTAGTTTCCTAGTCGATGTGAACGTAAAAGTAATGGTACTGTATTCTTCTGCAATAAACTTTTTCTGTAATCTGTAACGATTAAGTGTTTTTGAGCACACATGCATGAATGCTGAGAATTATACTTGAGCTATCATCCTTGCGAATTTAAATTGTCATTATTTAAAATATTCGTGTTTTTTAATAATTGAAATGGTGTTCTAGGCGTATAAAATGTACTCTTACAATTGAACAAAAATACCTTAAATGCTTACTTGTGGCCGACAGCTTTGTGTCCCAAATCGCCTTCCCTCTCCACAGTATTCACGTGACAGCACATCAGAGTGTGGTTACATCAAGTCGCCCATTGGCACTTGCAATTTAATCCATTTTCGATAATCACAAAAAATGTAATAATACTGTCAGTAGACATTATGTTGTTGCCTTTGTAAATATGTAAGTGCGTGATACAACCCTGAATGAAAGAAGATTTTTGTTTTAATATGAAACAATAAAAAATAGTTGACATGAAAACTATTGAAATCATTACTACGTATTTCGGTTTATATCCTTGCCCCTTAATGGCAAACATTTTTTGGGATACGTAACTACCGTCAAGTTTTGCATGTACAATAAAAATAAACCACAAAGTAATGATAAACACCAGTTCTCAGATATAATTGCAACTATTTAAATCATATACAAACATGGCTAAATACTCAGCTTCAGTTAGTCGTATGGATAAACATAAACGAAAGAGATGGAAGTTGCCCAGCTATTCCGTGTGAATGAGTGTCCGCATGAGTGCCCTTGTACATACTCTGCTCTGAGAGTAACTTTTTTTTTTTTTTCATTTACATGATCCGTGTCTGCTTCTAGGTGAATGTAGAACGGGCCTAAGTGTCACACTCCATTGTGGCGGAAGTGTCCACATTGCTTAGCTTCCTATGTCGCTGGAAAGATTCCCATTTTTTTATATCCACTGCCTAGGGATGCAACTCTTGTTTCGCAGTCCATTATCAATACCCATTATGACTAACTTCAGTCGTGTGATGTGAAAAACATAGTTGGCATATTTTAATCCGAAAATTTCATATACAAATTATATATGAACATTTGAAAAATATTTATAATATGGTTTTTTAGCATATATCTACAATAGTCAATCCAACAAAAAAAGACTGCTTAACTTATTTAATCTATCTAATCTTAGTTACCAAGATTGGCATGCTCATTACAACTTTGTGTTTCTACTTTATCATAGTTTCAGTGTATCTGTATCTACACATGAATGCTAGACTTTATATTAGTTGCAATTGTATTTATAGGCAACTTCCGCAAGTAAAGTACTAAATTTTATCGAGAACCATTTATAATTATTTGGCGGTTGCGAACATTGGATAAAAACATAAAACAATTAAAAAACATAAATAGGAACGAAATGGTGCAAGTTTTCATTTAGAGGACGGTGCCAATGAGAGAAACGTCAATTGATGGCTAAGACGATGTTATAGTCAAATAAAAATGTACCTAACAAAGTACCAATTTCCGAATTCGAAAATGATGGTTTATATCAAGTCTATTTAAGCCCCCACGGGAATTAAAATCAAACATGGCACTGTAGCGTTAATGTATGTAGCACATTTGCCTTATGAGTTAATATGAATTTAGAAGTAAACTTTTTATTTTTGTTGCTAGATGACATCATCAGCTGGGCTGTAAAGGATGAGCTCTACACCAAGTACCGAGATTTTTCACGTCAAGTTCTGGCATCACGTGGCTTCAACCCCAAGTACGGCGATTTACCGATGAAGGTAAATTTTGTTAATAGTCTGCAACAGTCAGCAGGAAGGTGTTTTATTATCTTACGTGTAGATTTGTTCGATGCGAATGCAAATGTGTGATGGTAAAGCAGCCTAATCATATGTGAACTTAATAACATACATAAAAATAATCCTCATATTCTACCTAAGGTGGTTTCAACGTTAATGAGCACTCATTACACAATTATGCTATTACATCATATAACTTCAAAATATATCCTCATTAATAAAAATACGTAATTCTAAAATTTAAAAAAATGTGATAAATATTTTAATAAAATTTTATAGCAATTGACATTTAATCATAACATATTTATAAAGTATCCATTGGTGTGAGACGATCTCGTCGGACCATAATCATCTCTTCTCAGAACAACCAACAGGAGATAAAACCTTCGTTGTTGCTTTGCATTTAATGAGCATAAATAGTTAATTCACAAAGTTTGTAATTAACGTGTATATATACATTTTTAGAATACATGTTTAGAATTGATTTAAATTCTAAGTTTACATTGTACAGGTAAGTAAATTCACAAGATGTCGATTCAACCCGGCGATAGCCGGTGCAAGGCAGTGAAGGAATGTTGTTTCAGATAATTGCTGGCAAGGCAAATTAAAATAGGTGTCTAAATAACATTGGTGTGAAAATTCACAAGTCTTTTATACCGATATTTTGCATGATTTGCCAACAACAATGCCTATAAAAAGCCAAAAATTGAAGAAAGGAAAAAATACAAATTCCACAAAATACCACCCAATTTAACTGAATATATTGGAATGTTTGGTAACAAAATCTAACTGAGGTGATGATAGCAAAAACCAGGATAGTCCAAAAATCCAAAATTGTTATATTATTATTTTGGTGTGTGCAGCATGAAGAATTTTATCAGCTGATTGTGTTCTTTCTCCAAAAAACCTTAATTAAAGAAAGTGTATATGTCCTTAATATATGAATTATTAAAACTCGAAGATATTCATTAATTTAAACTTCAGTTCATAGCGTGTATATAACAATCATTGTGATGTTCATGACTACAGTCAATATCATTATTTTTCTTTTAGGACTACTCAGGTTTTTGCTATCAACCCCTCTATCATATTTCCATCAACAACTGGTTATATAGATAGTGAGAAATTTATTACTATGATTAACACATTAGTACAAATATTGTTTAATAGAAATGTTAATATAACTAAGACACTGATGCTAACCAAAGTTATGAGTAGCATAATGTACAAAATAACCTGGACGAAAATGTTATCACTTATAAATAAATGTCTAAATATAGGTATGATTATAAAGATGTGTGTGACTCCACGTTCATTCTAATAGATTTAAGGATATGAGGCTATTATCCAAATTAGCGTCTTGACATTGAGGCAGAGCAACACATTATTTTCAGTAAGTAACTTTTAAATATGTGAGGCATGGTATTGCATGTTTTCTTTTCAGCGAATAAATTTTCCTTATATATATGTGGTATATATACTATACATATATATGTACTTCACATAGTATTCTGCCAACACTAAACTAACATATTCCACTTTCTTTTGATAGTTCTTTTAATGATTATGTGTAAAAAAAAATATATCACAAAACAATAGCCTGAAACTATGCAACAAATTTAATTTTCTTATTTTAAAAGTAGGCCTTATGAAGAAGCTTTCAGTGAGAGTTTCGTATTTCCAAACAGCGAAGAGCATATCTTCTGCATTTTTGGAAGTAATATTACAAATTTATTTTTCCCTTCGCAGATTTTCGAGCCTGTGTTTGGTAAATCGAAAGTTGATTTCCTGTACGCAGCCAGTCCGGGTCTGCTAATATTGTAAGTATCTGTAGACATCTTTATTTTAGTTGACTTGAAAGCAGGATACATTCCTGTTCTATTTTTTGTGTTAGTGAAGATTACAGTTCATTTCAACCGATAGACTCCCATACATGTGTAGCAAACAACTGTGTATGGTAATTAATTATGGTGTTTATAATAGCCGTGGATCGTTAGACATATTATGGGACCTGTATCTGTCTGGCTAGCTGTAGCTATCTACCATTCAAATAAGTGCAGATATTTTGGATGAGTTCTTCTGAGTATACAAAATTTAACTGCCACTTGTTTACAATATTGTAGTTAGCATAATTACGCTAAGAATATGGTAATCCTTCTGCGAAATTTTAGAAACATCGTGTTGTGTTTCTTGATGAAATGTGGAACTAACCTCTATCAACACATCCGAAAAAGTTTTCAATTTATAACACCTGCAACAGCCCCCAAAGAAAGCTCTACCTGTCATAGACACCCTCTCGAAAATTGATCAATTTCCTCCACCTCACAACACACTAAGCAGTGTTGCTTTGTACCACCCAGTAAATAACGAACATATTTTTAACTTCGAAAAATGGGCGTACATTTAAGTTTTATGGTGTGGGTAGCTTTAAAATTTTCATTTACGTAATGAGCCGGCATTTTTTCTTTCTTACTTTTCAGCTTGAATTTCTTTCTCGGGGTTTCCTTATCTGTCTGGACTGTCGTGCTTGAACGTGTGCAAGGACTTCTGACCAGAAATATCGTCTCAGGTAACTAAACTTTTTACTTACTTTCAGTGACTACTCCAGCATTCTTTTGTAACATAAGTAATCCCATTCATAAAGATTATTCATTGCATGAGTCTGTGCATTAATTTGTGGACATTGTATTTAAACGGTTTTTTTTATATTTGCGCAGGCATTTTTGTGTGTATTTATTTAAAACCTTGTTCATAACCTATTATAAATAAAGATGTAATTTTTCATAAATCTTGGAATGAAAATAATTATAATTTTATCTTAAAATCCACGTACAAAATGAGTAAACTCTTTTAAAAGCAGATAGAGTTCCATAGTAGATGTGTTTTCTTTCGAATAATCAAGCTCTTATTTTGTGAGTGTTAAGTAATATAAGGTGAG
Source organism: Bacillus rossius redtenbacheri (assembly GCF_032445375.1). NCBI lineage: Eukaryota > Metazoa > Arthropoda > Insecta > Phasmatodea > Bacillidae > Bacillus > Bacillus rossius. Next base: position 18,762,988 of record NC_086334.1, on the reverse strand, counting down.
GGAGAGCCAGGGAATATTGCGATTGAAGTTATTATTTGCCACGCGATAAGAATATTTTTGCTCCTTTGTTTCCAGGAGTGACGACCTTCGAAATCATGCTCTCCTACTTCGTGTGCATGTTCGTCATGATCTGCATGCAGGCGGGCCTTATTGTGGTCTTTGCGTTCCTCCTGTTCCATTACTACAACGTCGGCAGCCTTGCGCTGATCAGTCTGTTCCTGATAGCACAAGGCACCTGCGGCCTCTTGTACGGTGAGCTCTGCCTACACCTTCAGTCCCCGTCGTCTTGGATAGTTTAAAATATATATTTAATTATGTTTCTAGGGTGTTTATTCAAATTTCGACACGACAGGAAATAAATAATATCTTTCCAATATTTAATCATTTGTTATTTTCCGATATCCTAGTATGGAACCTCAAGAGAAAACACCTAATTACATATTTCATAGAACTACAGAATTTTTTTTTCTCAATTCTAGAATTTTGACATCAATGAGTGCCCAAAGCTAGGATCTGCGTCCTGTCAAGACATCGAATGAATGATAATATGATTTGCTGCAAGATGTGGAATAGTAATTTATTAAAAAATAAGGGAACTGATATCCATTAACACGATGTAAGCCTAAGTTGAAGGAATCTTCCTAAGTATACGTTTTGGAACTTGTAATGCGGCATCTTTTTTGACTATAACGTAGTCAATGTTTTTATCATGGTGTATAGGTACTCAAATACAGATTTTTTTTATATATATCATCTAAAAAATGGCGATTAAAAATCGGTTTGAATTATATTTGATGTAAATAATAAAAGAATAAATTTTACATAGACTATGCTTATTACTTTTGCATCATGACGTAATGAAGCAATTTTGGTTTACGGTAGGGTTTAATTTCACTTTTTGTATACTGCATTTTTCATCAACGATAGGAGTTTGATATTTTTAATGTGTTCAAAGGTTTCGTGATATCAACGTGCTGCAACAACGAAGGTATAGCTATCTACAGTGCTACAGGAAGCTTGTGCCCACTGTTTGTCTTTGGTGGTGAGTACTAGCATAGAGTAATAATGACCTGTGCTGTTTATCATATCCTGCCCAATATTCCATCATTGACTTGCGATTTGCTCACAGAACTGTAAAAATCAGCTGTTGTAAAAATGCAATTTTTTTGCATTTTATATTTGAAAATCTAAATGCTTTTGCTGAAATTTTGAAATATAAGTTATTAATTTGTGGCAGTTCATTTTTTTTACTAGCTACAAACATTTATATAAATTTTCATTGGAACTCTGGAAATAACGCTTTATGGTTTAAGGAAAATGTAATATTTTATTGAAGTTAATATATGTTTAACATTTTAAAATTTTAATAAATGCATGTATCTAGGTTACATGTGAAAGCTACATAGATACTCTGTTTTTCCGACACGAACAACTAACATAGTATTAAGTCACATGACGTTCAAGCAGGTGGAACTGTGAGACAGTTGTAATAAAGAACAAAACACAAATATTATAACTATTGTTGCAGTTGATGGCTATAGTTGTGTTTTAATATGTACTTCTTACAATAAAATATATGTTACAAAAAACCATAAAATTAGAAAAATATTTTTATATGAACACTTGTATAAGTAATTGTTGCAGTTCGAAAATTAAAAGTTTTCGGGATACAACAAATAAAATCGTGTTTATTTATCATCTATAACATTTGTATGCCATTACCATCTATATTTTATCGTTCGTAAAGGTAATTTTTTTTATAGTTGTATGCCTTTTTCATCAGGATTTTTTGTATTTAACGCGTACATTCGAAATATACATTTGATTTAGAGGTAACGTTGTTTGCTCCTGCTATAGCAAAACCAGCATCAGCCATACACCACTGTGAAAGCTAGACAAAATACACAACCACTCTTACAAAACTAACCTGTGATATGTGTGAAACTTTTACTGTATGTATTGAGTTATGTGTATTAATTTTAGTTAATGTATTAGCTACTTGGGCTGTCAGGCAAGCGAAGCCAGGGCGAATATTGTCGAGATGACTTGAGTGCGTACAGAGTCAATAGTTTATCCGCGGGAGCCTAAAGCCACGGGACAACAGGAAATGTGCCACGAACCAGTAGCGGAACTTGGTTAAATAACACACAGCCTCTTGCCCTGGAAGTACAAACATGTGACCAACCATGTTTACAGAACGAGGGCAGGAACTGACCTCTCAATCATGAGGTTGAGTGACCTCTCGGTCACAGGGTGGAGACAGAGTAAGAATAAAGGCAGATGAAGTTATCGGGTCGAGAGAGTCCTTCGTAGAAGCTGGAGGAGAACAGTCGCAAAGTAGGGACGAAGCAGGGTCAGAGCGCTTGGCAGGAAGCGCGATGATTAGTTAGTCTTCATAATACTGGAAGCAGTTAAGGTAGATACTTCGCAACCGCCATGGCTTGGCTGCCATCAGTAATCTTAATAATGAATTAAGAAGTTTATGATTATTGTAAGATAACACCGATGTAGAGTTTAATAAAAGAGAACATAGTATTACAGGAGTAAAGTTATTGCTTGAAACTTCACTCGCTTACCCGCAACATCGCTGCCTAATAGAATTCCTCGCCGCTCGAATACAACAAACCAACAAAGGATATCATGGAAACTATTAATGCTCCAAATGATCGTGACGTCATGACAAAATTGTGTGTAGTTAAAAAAAATGCCTAAAATAAGCATGCTTCTTATAAAAACTAAATTTGCATGCCATTTTTAGTGACATGAAAGAAGATGGTGTATTTTGTTGCTGGTAGCCTATAATGGTATTTTCTTCCATTTAAAAGTTATGATGTTAAAGTAGTTTAGGGTGTTTTTAGGCCTTCTAAAGTGTAAAGTGAACCACACAAAGCCAACTTACCAAAATTGCTTTCTTTTTTAACAGGTATAATATGGCCTGTGGAAGGAATGAACAGGTATCTGTACTACCTCAGCATGGTGATGCCGTTGACATTGCCCATCAGGGCCTTACGATGGATAATGGTCCGTGGTTGGACCTTGAGAAACACGGAAGTCTTGGTAGGTTTCCTCACAATGTTCTGCTGGATGGCTGTGTTCTCGGTCGCCTGCATGGTCGTCTTCAGGTTCAAGAAACTCTGAGGTCATCCTGTATCTGCCCCTACGAAGGCAGCTGGAAGTTCGTTGAAGATTTTACTGCAACTGTGGTGTTTGGCATATACGAACACTGATGTGCCACTAGAATGAATTTTTGGGGTGGATTTATAAATAATAAAAAAATAACTTGAGTGTTTTCTTTTTTATAAGTTTACTGTAGATTGTTCTAAATAGACACGAAGAGCGAAGGGACGTCATAACACAGATACGCATGTTCTCAAAACCCTTTCGCTGCAGAAATAAAGTGACATAAAGAGGAATGCTGCCAGCAGTTAACCCATGCAAGAATCAGGAGATGCATATTCTGTACTCTAAAGTATATTGGATAAAATCATATTCTCAGTTTACAATAATCCGATCAAGAATAATATCACAATAACAGTGATTGTAAACAAGTAGTGTGAAAACAGTTAAAAACTCTTAGTATTACATTTTAAGAAAGGCAGACCCCAGAAGTATCCTACAGTTGCTGAAAAGTTATTGTTCAGTAACTACCCGATGCGAGACGAATTAATCACAATGTTCTGGATGCTACTAAGCAGTACATAAGTAATTCTAAGTGGGTCATTTTTCTTATGCCTACCGGCCACCTACAGCGGTTGTCACAAAGGAGGGGGGAAATTTTGGGGATATATGCCTTCCCCCCCCCCCCCCCCCCCCAACAATCGCACTAGAGTTGACAAAATTTTGTGATATTTCAGTGAATGCGGTATTTTATTTTCGGTGTAAGGTGATCTGTCATGTTGCCTGGAACAAGAAACTACACAGGAAGTGACTCATATCAGGAGCGAGTGCAGAATTTATTTTTGTAGGGGTGATAGAACCACTTTTCCCGCTGTTTGCGGTTAAATTCTTCCTATTTGTTAGTGAGAATATTTCTTTAGGATGATATATGTTTAGAACTTCTAGGGGTTCTAAATTTACAGTAAAAGAACACTAAATCAGCGTGAACCAGAAAGTGTTATAGTTTGGCTATTACATAAACATTTCCCCTCACTCACTTAACTTTATGACGAAAATCGTTATACGAAAAGTTTTATTTTACCTTTTCTGTGGGTTGTTTATAAAGCAACTTACTTAACAAATATTATCAGAAAGAAATATAACAAAGTTGAAATATATTTACAAGATAAATTTTGTTCAGTACTATATTAGTTTGCTGAAAAGTTAAAATGAGTAAAAATTACTTTTTTTTTACTGTTCGTAAGTATCTAATAAGGGAAAAGAAACAAGAATCTAAAATTTCCCAATTATTATAGGCTGTGCGTGCATCTTGTATTTAGGAAAATACTCTGGAGATCAATCAACCACCTATTTATTTATCCATTAGTATACATGTATTTAAAGAAATTTGCTTTTTCACTTTGCCGCACACAAAAAAAAATCTCGAGCCTGCAGGAAAATACTGTAGCGCGGGGTTTTATTTGTTTTTTTGTGTGCCAGAAATATTAGTGAGTTATTATGGTGTTTGCTTTGCCTGGCATCCATCCTAGGGGGGGGGGGGGTTGCGTCTGACCCCTTTTTTTCTCCCACTTCCTCCCTGGTCCATCTCTCTGCCCTCCTCCTCCTCTCCTCCTCCCCCGTTCCTCAAAAGGAGGATTTAGGAGTCAGGTAGTCGCGATCCCTTTGTCAGGTGGCTGCCCCGCGGGGGGGGGGGGGGTGCGTGGGTGAAGAGAGGGGGGGAGCAGCGTTATGGCGGTCGTTTCCCGGGAAACCGGATGATGCCCGGAGCTCGCACATAAACACGCACAACGGCGTCCCGACCCATCCCGCGCCCTCGGATGGCCGCCGAGATAATGTGTCCACGCCGGGGTAGGGGGGCAGAAGAGAAACTCTTATCTCGGCCCCTGCAGCACCCCGCAGATGCTTTTCATAGTGATCTGCCGAAAAATAACGCATGTGAACAAAAAAAATTATATGGAACAGTATTCAATATCAGTCACTAAAGCCTCCAATTTTTATTTTTTTAATGTCCTTTTTTTTTCATGTCAAGTTTTTGTTGGATGGTGCGCGCGCTTCGTAAAAATTCATTCTCATCTTTTTTTTTTTCATAACGTACATAAACCATAACCTAACCTCAATTATATAAATACACTAGAAAAAGTTTATAGGCACAATTTATTTTACTTATATTAAAAAGCAAAGGTTTTAAATAACTGTACCAGGATTTAAATCAACCACCAAATTATAAGATTATAAAATACATATATAATTTTTATTTGTATGTAGGCGGTGCGCGCGCGTAGTAAAAATTCACTCGTCAATTTTTTTTTTTTTTTTTTTTTACAGAAGTGTAAGTTCAAAAAGAACACGTGACGCGACGCTCGGTGGAGGAAGCAGGCCTGATTGACGCCGGCAAAAGAACAAAACGAAAGATGTATCGCCGGAGCAGCCTCCTTTTTGACAGGAATTACTCGCGTGTCCGGCGCGGGGGAAACCATTAGCCGGGGGGAGGGTTGGCCGCTGAGGGGGGGGGAGGGGGGGGGTTGGGCGGTGGTTATTTTGACAGCGGGCTTCGACTCTCGTCCCACCCGCCGCCGCAGGAGGGGAGGGGGTGTGCGAAGCGGGAACCTCCCAAGTAGTCGCGGGCAGGGAAGAAGGCGCGGTCGCACCCTTCTTCCCGAGACGGCGACAGCACAAAGAAGAAGCTGAAATAAAGAGCGCGTCGGCCGGCGACCGACTGCCTCTGACGGCCAACACCTCAATGGGCGCAGTGCCAGAGACGGGGGCGCGTCTTTATCCGCGCGCCGGCGGGGCACTGACGGATGCCTTCCCCGGCTCTTTGGGGAGTGGGGGGGGGGGGGGGGAGGGGGGCTAACGAGCCTGCCGCGCTGTCAGTTGGAGACGGATCACTGTGGCCCGTCCTCGCCTGGCTTTCGCATTCCAGCGTCTCCTTTTCCCTTTGTGGCCCTTCCGCCCGTGAGACACCCTCCAGTTTCCGTGCGTGGCCTCTTGGCGCGACCGCACGGACCACGGCATAGACGTAACCAGCAAAAATAATCCTCTATCAATCAAGGGTGAAGTTTAGCCCTCGGGGTATTTTGGGGAGGGGGGGGGGGGGCATTATTATTAACCAGCTTATATAATCACTAACTAATGCATGGCTCAATTTATGGCCCATGAATATGCACAATTTATTATAGAGAAGCCTTGACTTCAATCTCGTAGGACATAGTCACAAGTGGCACTTTTTATTTAAGAATTTCAAGGTTATTTAAAATAACTTAGGGTCCTCATACAGCCTTAAAAAATTTTTCGAAGGATCTCATAGATTATCTGTGGTAGGGTGGGGTGGGTATTTCATAACAGCCTCTCCCCCCCCCCCCCCCGCACACTTTCCACCTTTTTTTTTTCTCCTGATCCCCAGAAACAGGCTTAGCAAAAATTTATACTGATAGTTTCCTTCGGACATTATCTACCACAAATCCTGGCTACGCCAATGTGTTATACTATTCTCTTGCTAAGAGCTCGTGCATTATTTTTGGCTGCTACAGAATAATCTGGAAAAACACTTCCATTTATGCCTTTAAAGCACGTAGGTATTTAAAGGCACTGAGGTCCCTGGTTTAAATCTGAGGAAAAGAGAGCCTTTTCACATTTAATATGGCATTAAAACATTAGCAACGCACATCTATTGGTAATGCACATCTATTGGTGCTCTCACTTTTCAGTTTACAAATTTATTTTTTTCTTTGTTACGGTAATTGCTTTAGATATTTCACGATTATACTAACTGTCAAAGAAAAAGGTTATATTATTTTCACTTTCACTGTGCGCTTTTCTTTGCTATCCTTAAGTCTGGACGTTATTGAAATTCACTCAGGTTGGTGTGTATGTGCTTCAAAATTTTCTACAGAATGTGTCTTCTGAATTCGACCGACTTACTTCGGCTGCGGTTTTATCTCGAAAAAATGAATTGAATATATATGTATACACGACTCATCGTCTGAAGTGCTTCTCCAGACTTGTTTTTGTTTTTAAGTTAAAGTTGAACAACTGGTTATTTTTTTTACAAATACTATAGTGAGTATTTAAAATGTAAAAGAAAAGCAATAACCACAAAGCTACCAGATAATTTTGAATGGAACAAAAAAAACACACTGTGGTATCTTTTTTAACCCCTATAGTTTTAAGAGAATTGCTAGAATAAAATTAGAACGGAAAAACTGTAACGCCTAGCAGATACGCAATACGCACAACACCCAGTAATCTAAAGCGGCTACAAATCAGGGGCAATAGCTGATGAGCGAGATACATTTGAAGATATTTTGAAGAAAAAACACAACAATAATAAAAGTTTGTTTTGACATGTGGATTAAATATCCGGCTCTTTAAATATCACATTATACTTCCGCTTCTCAAAACAAATTAAGGTAAAATAAGTGTGCTATACTCAATTATTTCAATGGAATCGTTTTATTATAGCGACAAATTTTGCAGTAGGTGTAAAAATGTTCAATAAAATATTATCCAGACTTTTTTTGTTTCTTTTTTTTTACTTCATCTATTATTACAATAACCCAGTTGTTCAGTGCCAACTTCAAAGGCAATAAATCGTATATATGTTTTAAACTATTTTTTTTATTGATGGACCTGTACCTAGCCGAGATTGTAGGTCGAGTTCAGCCACATACATACTGTATATGCTGGCATAAGCTATTTATGCCAATTTTACATTAGTGTATAAGTTGTGGGAACCGACCAAAAGGTGGCGTACTTTAACACGCCTAATATGCATTACATCCTACTTATCTATACTGATAGTAAAACTGTTCTGAGAAGTAAGTTTATATATTACATAAAAAATTATGAAGAAAAAAAATGAATACCTTTTATGGGCCCCACCAAACAGATAGAAAAACAATTTTTCAGTTTCAACTGTAAGAGTCGTAGTTCTTTCTATATCTTCCTCGTTGTTCTGTGAAATCAACGAAAGGTAAAATGTAAAATATATTAAATCTTATTATAATTAAGAATTATATTATTAGCAAGCCGGATAGCATCAAGCTGGCAACAGCGGGATCAATTTTCTCTGTACTGCACTCTAAGCGTGAGACATGCCATAGATGATAACGACGGGTTTTTTTTTAAGAACATTTTCGTAACCCTGCCCCTCGAGTTGAATGATTCGATCGGTAGCTCCGGAAAATAAAAAAAAAAGAAGTGCACTTCCTTCGGGCGGGATCTGTGACAAAGTTCTTTGATTTTCCCCCCTGCGCGAGGGGTAGGGTGAGGGGAGAGGGAGGTAGAAGGAAGGGCGTATACAAATGATCCCCCTTGTCGCCGTAAAGTCACACACACACGCCACGCGGCGGGCAGTAAAGTCGGACGTTCAGGTGGGCTTCACGGCAGGGGGTGATAGGGGAGGGGAATGGGGGGAAAGTCGAAGGAATGGCTGTATTTATGCGGCCGAGATGCGTATCGCCTCTGGGGTAGAGGGAGTGGGGGAAGGAGGATGTTTGTCGGCGAGGAACCGGGCGGGGCTATCTCCGCGGGACCATCGCGCTTGTACCTCCCTCCCCTACCCACGGCCCCCCCCCCACCCCTCCATAGCGAGGAAATAGCAGTGTCGTCGCGGGGGGTTGGCTGGGGAGGGAGGGGGTCCCCTTCTTCCCAGCGGCAGGGCCAGACACAGACGTCGGTCAAACCTAGTACAGGAGCGCCGATCTCCGTAGCGTAGTCGGATGCACACCGGCTTACGGTGCGAGGGGTTCTGGGTTCGAGTCCCGGGTAAGGCATGGATGTTTATTTACAGTAAGAGATATGATTGCTACGAAATGATAAAGATTGGAATGATTTAGTTCTGGTTGTGGGCGAAAGCCGTTAACCATTCAAACTATAAAAAAAAATACCTAGTACAGGAGTGGAAGGCGTCGTTTCAGATCACCGCATATTTTTCCGTTCAGCTCATTTTACAAATTAAAAAAAAAAAGTGTGTTGAGTCCCTCCGCGCGGAAGAAGTGAAACTTCGTAATGTGGAAATGAAAATATGAAGGGGTAGAAATTGATTTTTTTTGTGAAATCATATTGTATCAAATCAAACTAAAATAAAATCATGAACTCATTCAACGATAAAAGCTGTTTATTTAACTAAGCGGACGGGTTCGCCCCGAGGAGAAAATTGACGCGGCGAGACCTCGTGGACATAGAGAAATGACACACACTCACTATTTATGTGTCTATGAAACATGATTTTTTTTTCTGCAATTTAAATTGTATTATACAAAAAGGGTATTGAAAATTGAAACAAATATGGCGACACTACAAACTGTCAGGATCTTTATTTTTTTCTTACTCTCTACTTAGTTCCTTACAATAGCAAAACTCAAGCTCTGTCTCTTTCTATTCCCCCTCCCCAGGAGCGTTAAACTTTTGACGCAACCTTGTTGGAAGTCGCATTAGAAGTTTCACTTCAAAAAAAATTGTATCTAAAAACCTTGCTGATATTTGTACCGAATTTAATCTAAGGAGCTTTAATTTTTTTTCAGTTGCTTCTCTTTCAGACGGTCACCAATTACACGGAAGAAACCGCCTGGCGCAGGCATATATACCTCATTGCAATCTAACAAGCATTCAGATGATATGGCGGAATAAACTAGCAAAGCGGCTTCTGGAGTTCTGAAATTGCCGTGTAAGATTTATTTTTGACCTCAAATCACGATGCCAACAAACTCGGTACAAAATAGTGTTCGCAGGTACCTATGCGTAGTAGGTTCGGATTCTAGCCAGGGCATGTATGCTTTGTGTTGTCCCAGTTACCTCCGATGGTTATACGTATTTGTAAAACGTTCCCCAAATAGTTTTCCAATATTAACTGCGCACACTAGGTATATGCAAGTTACAAAAAAATTAAGTCTGATGGTTTGAATATTATATTATTTTTTCATGGTTTACAGAAATATTCTTAATTAAACATCGATTAAAATATAACATTATGCGCCAATTTTCGTAATAAATACATATTATTATCTCGAAATACGTTATTTTATATATGCAAAAATAACCATAGCCATGTGTTGTACAAAGTTACAAAATCTTATATATCTTTCTCGTAGTATTACAAAATATTTCTTGGCAAATGGTTTTCATAATAAGTAATATTTTGTGAAAGTACAGATTTTTTTTTTGTGTTCGCCAGCCTGGATCTCCTCGCTATCTGTTGGCCCATTTAAATCACCTGCACAGCTACCATAGCCACGATCCACAATAACTCCATGCTAGCAGCAATCCACGTACATTCGTCCCAGAGTTCATCATGATCTATAGCAGCCACGAGTAGCAGACTCTAGACCAGACGACAAGCCAATCTCATAACCTAGCTACCTTAAAGTACCGGCTGAAGAAGCATCTACGGAACACCTACACAGCATTATCACCTCGCGACTTATCTACTGTAAGAATGCGTGAGTAAATGGTATTAGTCTAATTCTGTCTCTTGTTATCTTATGTTGACACTGATTACTTTCAACCTTTAATTACATTCCAGAAGGTATATGCTAATTTAGAGTTCGCACGTGAGCTAGCTTTCTGTTTACCTTTCATCCTTGTATATCAAGCTAACATTAAAGTTTGTTTTCTATCATAGATAATACTTTATTTTCAAGTTTTTGAAGTAACACTTCTTTAGACGCTTTATGAAAAAATTATGAGAGATTTTTTCGATGCAAATAAATTTATTTTTACAGGATGAAAAAAATGTTACATACAAATAAAAATTATATCTGTGCTTTTAAAGCTTATACTTAATTGATTGATATTGAATACTGTCTCATACCATAAAAAATATTTATATATTGTGAATATTAGTGATAAAAATTGTATTTATAAACGTTTTCAAGTGGATTTATATAAGTGAGGTTATGTTCCCATATGTATAACGATGTCAAATTGCTTGTAAGCTTCCATTGTCGTTGGCAGGGAGTGTCTGTGGAAGGTTTAGTAGCCTGGCCATTTTCATGGGAGTGTTTGTGAGATTATGATCCCGTATGTATTATTTATTTGCATTTTAAATTATTACATTATTATCAAATAAAGAATTAAAATGATTTAAATTAGAATAAACATTCAGCATACTTAATGATTTTCATTATTAATAATATTTATCTCGATTATTTTACTAAATTAATTGTATAAATGTGTTAACAGTATAATACTAGCGACCCACCCCGGCTTCGCACGGGTGCAATGCTGATACTAAATATTATTATAAATATAAATATAGACTAAAAACAAAAGATAATCAACAAATATCAACAACAAAAGATAGCCTACCTATTCTATTCAGTTCTTTTTTGAACTTAAATACCTTACCTTAAACTACGATTTTCGATAATTAAATAAAAAAATATTTTATTTACTATTCGTTCGACTAAAAACAAAAGATAATCAACAATTATCAATCACATGATCTATCTCGTAGGGTTTAGCCAGCGTTTGCAATGTAAGCGCAAAATAAAATGTGTTTATTTACGACATTACATTAGAAACCTCTAAAATTATCAGTATTTCTCTAATATATTATGCATGTATTATACATATAAACCTTTCTCTTGAATCACTCTATCTATTAAAAAAAACCTCATCAAAATCCGTTGCGTAGTTTTAAAGATCTAAGCATACATAGGGACAGACAGACAGACAGCGGGTAGCGACTTTGTTTTATACCATGAAGTGATTAAATACTAAGTATTTATTTAAAAAAATAATTTTAATGAATTTATACTTACCAGGCTTATTTTTAATATCAGTCCACTCCATTTATTATTATATTTCTATTATTTGCATGCTAAATTAAAATGATTTTTTATTAAACCAAGTAAGTGTAACGTCTAACCCACGTACATAAGTATACGCATCCATTTTTTTATGTTATGCCTTATTGCTTTCTTTTGTAACATGCAGTGTTAATTAAACGTGGCTGATGATAAGACAAGGCGCGTGGCCTTAACTTCACCACAAATAAAGACGATGAAGATAATAACATAATAATGCCCTACACATAAGCTGTTCAATACATAAAACATAAGTGTAAAATAGTTACAGTGAATATATATAGACTATATATATATATGTGTTTGTGTGTGTGTGTGTGTGTGTGTGTGTGTGTGTGTGTGTGTGTGTAGTGTTAACACATAAACTTATAACACGGTAATTATTTGTTTACTTGATTTCTTTCCTGAACCCGACGAACGGAAATAGTTCTATCATAAACAAAACATGGGAAACCTCGTAGGACTTATTAGTGTTCAAACATGATTATAACATACATAAAATATATTTTTGTATAGAAAATTATTACATGTTACGTCCACGTATTCGCGTACAACACACGGCCGTGTCCATGACACAGCCGCACCCCATTTTTTTTGTGCGTGCGTGCGTGCGTGTGCGTGCGTGCCGGTTAAACGGGGCACAAAGCGAGACCTCGCGGCGGCAGATGAAGTGAGGGAGCTGCCCTTGTAATTGCTCCGCATTGTGGCGGCCGCGGCGTGCCTCAAACGACCGCCAGAGTGCTCCACTGTACGAGGTGGGGTCGCAGTTGGGGAAGATGGGGGGGGGGGGAAATGGTGGGGGACTTCCAACCCCCAAGCACCGCACCACGGACATACGACCCCCAACCCCACCCCACCCCACCCCACCCACCCCCACCCACTTCCCCTTTCTCCTCTGCCAACGGCGTCTTCAAGTGGAAAATGTTTCCTTTGAAATCAAATCGCTAAGAAAAGTTGAACCGCTTATAAACCTCGCACGGCGGTAGGATAAGGAGGGGGGGAAGGCGGGTGTCCGTAGAGTATTCAATGCGACAACAGCTTAACTCCACCGCGAAGGGAACACGGAATTATTGCGTTCGCTCTAATCTAGGACGCTTTTGAAATCAGCACTTGCGTTCGCTGATCAACTAACGTCCTATATTCGCACACATTTTAAGTTCGGCGATGAGCTGATGAGCGTTGTAGGTGCATTTCAGTTAACCTGGCCGCGTGTTTTTCGTTTACTGTTTAAATATTTCGAAAATTGGAAAAAGGTTCATTCTGCAATTGTGGACAGGGATGATAATCAGAAGTTGATTTAAAAAAATAATAAGCATTAAGTTTAACTGGAACGCATCATAGTTCCGTGTCTCAACATCTTCAGATTATGATATTTAAATTGTTGGCCACATGAAAAAATTTAAATAATGAGTGTCGTATTACTCATATAGGTACATACTTTTTTTTCTTACATTCTCATGAATTTGCGTGATCAACGCTTTGATACTAGGCTCATTTTGACATGCGGTTTCCGCAAGGAAATCCAGAAATTGTTTCCAGAAAGAAGAGAAATCTAAAAGACTATAGAATTTCCGTTTTTTTTATCAGTCGGTTTATGATTCATTAGTCGTTAAAGTGTGGCCTTGGTAAAGAGGGTTGGTTCTGTTTGATTGAAATTACAATTTCGATTAGTGAGGACATACCGACGATTAGTCAAGAAACATAAAACGTGGAAATTATATTTATCATCGTGGCTTTTACAGAGAGCATGGTGCAATTGAAAAGAAGGTATTTTTTTTGCAGGTGATTTTTTTCCCTTTTCGACGAACACGAGATGCAGCAGGACTCGCAAATCCAATTGAATTGTTGCTGCAGTTCACGTGTGCGTGTAAACTCCAACGTAGCAGAGTTCATGGCAGGTTTGATACGCGCAGCGTGATTCGTCAGTTCATTGACGTGTTAACATCTCAGCTCCCGCTGTACGGCATTTGGTAGCAGTAATTTCGTGAATTGAACGGGAAGTCGATTGGAACGGAAATGTGTAAACACGGTGCTGCCATCTGTGGAAGTCTCGGAATTCTCGGAAATGATAGTGGACCCGCGGTGATTCATCCGTACATGTTTAAGGGGGTGCCTTCCATTTCAGGTCAAGATTTTATATTTATATTAATTACTGATCAACTTTTAGACTTTTTCAATTGTTTAACTTTCACGAAATGAAAAATATAATTATACAGCGCATACGTTTTGCATAATTAGCTGCCAAAGTTACATTTTTAACATTTTTGGGTGGTACAAATAAGGAGAATTTAATTTAGTGCAGAACTGAAACTTTTTATGTTTAACTGCAATGCCACTGGCTACTTCAAAAAATGGTTTGAATTTCTTTCAGAAAATATTAATTAATTTTACCTGGCATTTCAAAATTCTCAAATTTGTTACGATTTTGACAGCCAAGAAACATGAAATGAGGTTTTGTGATAGAAATGCAAACCGTATAATGAAGTAGCTAGTGGCATTACAGTTAAACCTTAAAAGGTTTCAGTTCTGCAATAAATTAAATTCTCCGTATTTGTACAAACCAAAAACGTTAAAAATGTTACTTTGGCAGCTAATAAGGCAAAAAGTATGCGCTGTTTATATTTTTCATTTCGTCAAAATTAAACAATTGAAAAAGTCTAAAAATTTATCAGTGATTAATATAAATATAAAATCATGACCTGAAATGGGAGGCACCCCCTTAACTTTCGTGAACATAGGGGGATGTGCTACGTGTACTGGTCCGTGCCAAACTAAACTTTATAATAGTATATACTTTAATACTTTAAGTTATCATTTATATCATAAAAATAAATAACGGAAACTTAAAAAAATACCTTAAAAAGTTGACATTACAATTTTGACAACCCTTAGTAAACACTGATATATAGAGATAACGCATAATTTAGAGACACAACAAATTTTTAGCCTGCATATATTCGACGCCTGCCTTGTTGAATGAATTTCGTGATTAAATTTTTACTGTTGAATCTTAAATGTTGAATCAGCTCAATAAGGTTTGTTTGTAAGAAGTATTTACAGATTAATTTCTGTCGTTTAGTAAAAAAAAATCCATATAAATACTTAATGTTATAAAATTTGTTTTAAAATGTTTCAGGATAATTTGTTTTAATGTTTGAAAATACTTTCGTAATGCTTTAGAGAACCATGTTTGTCCCAACACTATTTTCCCGACTAATCAATTATAAGTATTTTTTAAGTTGCGATCATATCTGTTTACAAACTGTATTCCAGGATATTTTCACTAATATAAAGTTTACTTTGAACTTTAATTTAATTTAAATTGCATTATATTTCAAATAAGCAAAAAAATCAAAAATGCTTTTTGTCAACATAAAGGCTGTGAATTAAAAAGTATTGTGTTTGAAACATATTAATTATGTTATTCAAGTATGCCATTTAACCATATAAAATGTTGGCACAAGCATTTAGTAAATACCGTGTAAACAATGTGGCTAGGTAAATTTTTCCAAATTGAAATAAATTTAAAATATTTATATTGTAAAAATCATCTAAACGAAGCCACAGAATAATATTTTTTTTTTTTTGGGCAAATACTAGAGTTCTCTAAGTTCGTTTGAAATATATCGGCTTTAATGATTGAATTATTATAGGTGTTAATAAAATTTGTCGCAGCCTGACACGAAATAATTTATGATTAAAGCCTATTTGTTTTCGGACTGTTGGGGCTGCGTTTTCGTTGGGTTGACGTCTTAATTACCTTGCTTTCAATCGGCTATTAATTTTTCCGTCGTATCAGGGCTGTTAAGTCGTGGTAGTCGAGGTATTTTGATTCCAGCATTAATATAACATGCCATTTGTAGAAGGATTGTTAGCTTGTAAGATATACAGTGATTTTGCAGAATTATGTTTGTATATATAAAATTATTCATTTACATTATTTCATTTAAGATCAGTTGTTGAAAATCTGATTTTCTTAAAAATTTCATAGGAGAAAATCTTTAAAGCAGCTAGTCAAGGTCAACTTCAGGTATTTTATTGAGTTTTTTCCCACAGCGTGCTAAAATTATAAAAAAAATAGATAATTGTAAATGTCTTAAAACCGATAAACTCTCCGGTACCTTGTAAACCAGCAATTTATTTGCGAATGCAAATGCTAATCTTGTAAGCTGATAGCAAAAACCTTAAATGCCCGATTGTTAACATAACGCAAATATTTTCATTACGTATCGTATAACTTTTTTCGGCTGTATTTTACAAATAAGACCTTTTTTTTAGAGTATGTAAGAAAGATATTTTTAAACAGAAAGTCACAATATTGGAGTCAACAGGTTTAGCTCACAAAAATGTTTATTATTTATTTAATAATCATACCTAATAAATAATAATATTATTTCTATTTTGATACTGACATTTTCTCTCATTAGGACATAGCACGCTATTCAACTGAATGGAAGAAGTTTGACAGTGATTGATTGCAAACAAAAATCTTCCCATCTTCAATCTTTGACGATCAGCAGACGTCGAAACGTTTACAGACGTGCGGAGTCTTCCAGGAAAGAGATTATAAACTTTGTTATAGGTACAGCGCTCTTAATAAATAGCTATATTTCACTACTTTGGTGATCTACATACTTTACTACTAAAGCATGCTAATCAAAGTTTATCAAAAAAGTTGGTTGTCTGTAAAGTCGGTTTACGAACGATAGCTTAACGTGACGTCATAACAAAACATTGATGAAATGATCGCATACCTTTATGAATAAAATTTAATCATTTTTATCTAATTATCACTATTTTGTATGGATACAAAGGAGTGAAATGAAATCCACAATTTAACTGATAAATTTACTTTTATTTGCACTCATTAATTCAAATATGTTTATTACTTTAACGAACAGATTATTTTAACTATAACTTTTATACATGTTTTCTATTTAAAATCTTCCAATCTGTGTTATTCTGTTAAGGATAGGACGATGATAGGAAAAGTAGGAAACGAATGGGAGTGTTTCAAGTTTAATGTGCCTCGAAAAAGTCTAATCGATGGTTGTTCCAATCGAGTGGAAGAGAGATAGATGCGGCGCAAGCGTACAATGAGCGTAACGGGACAATGTGCGTAACGGGACACTTTTTCGTGCGTGCAGCCGGCTTTCATCGATTTACTAGACGATGTCACGTCAAATATTTTACGACAGCTTTGGTTATTATATCCCGGCAGGGTCACGCCCTTGAAAGTGGTACACGTGGCGGGAAAGTAAGTTGGAAACGTAGCGGACGTTGCCATGATCCGGTGGCTTCTCATCGAGGCACTCCCGTTCACCCCTCCCATTCCTTCAGTCATTATTATCCCATCAGCCCTCTATCGTCTCTTAACGACTCAGATTTCAACGAAATGTTAAACACCAATATTCATTCATTGGTCGGGTGTTTTATTCGCATCAAAGTAGAGCTTTCCTAATTAAAAATCGGAAATAGGTGATTAATAACTAAAGATTCAGAGTATGTCTATGTGATGAATAAAATTAACTGTAAAACTCTTTTCTAGAACCTTTTAAAATTTTTTATGGGGCTAATTAAAAAAAACGGGTGGTTTTAGAGGGGTAAATGTGCAAGGGTTAAATGGGGGGGGGGGGGGGGAAACGTGCGAACCATTCCCGATTTTGTTTTCTTTTAAGCCTAAATATTTCTAAGTGTACTGGGTTGGGAATGGTCCGGGTTAGCACATACCACGCCTTTATTACGCGCGGTTTCAATCATGCGGGAGGGGTAACTTGCATCGTGTGCTTTAGTCGGCGTTTGGCCAGCTATGTCAGCGATTGATGCCATGTCTATCTCCATACCTTAATTTTAACCCTAGACTATGACTAGTTAAGTTGGACCCAGGACAAAACCTGCATGGACACAGAGAGAAAACCCTGGGCTCAGTCGTGCGAGGTGCAATGAGTGATGCATTAAAAACAGCAGGTTAAGTACATGACTATAGAGAATGTTCTACCGTGCAATGGTTGAGTGCTTGCGTTCGCATTAGGTTCGTACCCACCCGTTTGTGAATTTGACATAACCATGAGGGCATGCGCCCTGGTGGCGGGCCACTGAACTTACGTCACCCACCCGGCTGCCAGTGAGTTCCTGAAACTTATGAATAAAGAAAACAATTATTGGGATACTAAAATTCAAGTTAACTTAATTTTGATTTTCTAAGATTGGTTGACGTGTAATTAATTAAATCGCGAGCTGGCAGGCCCCCGGTCGCCAGCAAAAAAAGGCGTCGACATTTAGCGAAATAAAAAAAAACTTACGTACGTGTGCTCTCTGCTTCAAAGACGGGAAATTTTCAATAATTAAATACAAACGCATTAATAAAAAGCACTGTCTAATTCTAGATGGTGTCTTTTTTTTTTTTTCGTTGTTATCTCCCTATTTTCTCAAGATTAGCGAGAGGGACAGCGCCTCGTCAGAGATCATACTTTCAAATTCAACTCTCGCTAGTTTAACAGCTTTATTTTTTAACGGCAAAACTACCTCAGCAGTTTGTGTAAGGTGCAGGCGGTCAGACATAGCCGCTTGTTGCCCCGTGGCGACAGGGCCCCTCACTCCCCGAGCTAGGAAGTGACTGAATAGCAGCTGGTTTGGCAGCGGCGGCTTCGGCTCTTTGAAGTCGCGAAAGTGGGTGAAGGGGAGGGTGAGTGGGGCAGAAGGGGCTGGAGGAGCGAAAGTGAAGGAGGAAGAGGGGGCAGGGAAGGGAGGAACGCAACCCCACTTCTCCCCCATCACTCCCCCCCCCCCCTTCTTCCACCTTTTTCGCCTTACGCTCATATTGTTTCCGCGGTGCCCGAGCGCCAAAGGGGGGTTGGGGGTTGGTCTGGTGGGGGGAGGCCTGGGCAGAGGGGTGGCAGTGGGGAAGGGGCCTCCTTGCTTAGACCACTATTATGTAAACAACGTGGTCCTTTGAAGTGGCCGCCCTGCGTTAAAGCCAGCTGCTGCCTGGGATCTCCCCCTCCCCCCCCCCCCCTCGCGCCGTGGGGTGGCGCGCGCATCTCCCGCGCTCACCTGTGCCCCCCCCCCCCCCCTCCACGTGCGCGCGCTGGTCGCCGGGACTGTTTCCAGTCGTGTGCTAGCACGCGCCGCGTCTGCCTCGCTTCCCCCTGCCAGCCCGTCATCGATGCTGCCCGGCGTCGTACAGGTGAGCCAACCTTTCCCGCGACTACTACCTACTCCTCCTCTTGTTTGCACGCGCCTTTGACCACACTCCGGGGCCGAAAAGCAAACACGGTGCTTCGTCGAGTGTGTGTTTGAATGTTCCGCGGGGCTTCAATAATGCGCGTGTTTGCTTTGCTTAAACGCCGGTTCGTCGTCTCGTCGGTCGGACAGCTCGTCAACGCGTGTCCTGAGCTGCCGCCAGATGTCAGATGTCGGCTGAAAGTAGCGATGATTTTGGGCTTAAATCGGGTTCAAAATTTATAAAAATGAGCAAATTGTTTTTAAAAGATAATTACTGATTCGTGTGATCCACTGATACATCGTTGTTAAAGAAAACTTTTTTTTATCACCACAAAATACAAATAATAAAATCTGTAACGTTGATGAAGTATGTAGCTTATTAGCAACAGGAAAACTTAGTTGTCATTAACAAGTGGTTTTGCTGAGATTTCAAAAAAAAAAATTTAGTGTAACTGTCACAAACTATTTTTATCAGTAAATCTGTGCATATGTATATGCGTTCGTTAAGATAACGAAATAGGTTATGTGACATATGCTTTATTCTCTTTTTGACACAGAAGATAAATATATATATATACATAGGCAACCCACCCACTATAAATTGCATTGTGTACATTATGCGTTATGTGTACTTCAGGGAGAACATCAGTTGCCAGGTGTAGATCAAGTAAATTATTCTCTAGATTATAAATATCTTATTTATAGAATTTTATTTCAAGGAAAAAAATGAAGAGCTAATATTGAATGATTTAATTATGTACAACAACAAATTCTATCTGCCAAGGATAAATGAGTATATGTCAAGTTTTTACACATAGGGACTATACAATTATGAATCATTCTACTAAAACCCACTGTTATACTTGGAAAACTGTTGGCACCTAATCCTAATTCAAGTCCGCGGTTGTGTACTTCCAACCTTACTTAACAATACAAACGGGTTCCATATTTTGCCTTTTCAAACTGTATTACTGAGATGAACAGGTAGTTTATTAATTATTCCAACCAATTTTACTGTAAAA
Organism: Bacillus rossius redtenbacheri; assembly: GCF_032445375.1. Classification (NCBI taxonomy): domain Eukaryota; kingdom Metazoa; phylum Arthropoda; class Insecta; order Phasmatodea; family Bacillidae; genus Bacillus; species Bacillus rossius. Next base: position 18,742,818 of record NC_086334.1, on the reverse strand, counting down.
ATTATGTTTAACTGAAATGAGTAAATTTTAACTCATGATGTTAAAAGTGTCACGCGAGTTTATGAATATTTACTTTACGATTCTGCCTTTGTTTATTAGTAACGATCTGTACGCATGCGCATGCATCTGCTAAAACTTCCTTATCAAGTGTTTAAATATTAATTTTTTATACAACGGGAAGGGGCCCCAACAAAGTATTTGCTATCGGGCCTTGGTTCTCTCTATGGCGCAGTTTGGGATGTATTTATTCGAAATTGAATTCATATTTGTAGTGGAATTTAACGATAAACCGTAGCTGAAATATCTCCTGGGAACGTAAAGTAATTTGTTTTTTGGATATTTTAATTTGTGTAACGAATTATGACGATATATTGTTTTATTTGCTTAGGCAAATAGTCCACACGTTCATTTCGTTGGTTAACAAAACGACAGCTGAACTCTTCCCAACTGCAACCTGCAAGTAGAAAAAATACTTTCTACTTTCTAACATACCAAACATTTAAAATTTATAAACTGTTAAATCATAAACGGAGCTTAAACAAGTTTTTTTTTTACCAGACAAAGCTTCGTTTAGGTCTGCATACTCTCAAAAACATATTTTTGGTTTGTCACGTTTGTAAACGTGTGAGAGCTGCAGTTGTACCATCAAGAAAAGAAAAATTAGAAACAGTGCTGACATTGTATGAACAATCGTGTGACATTGATTGAACACAAAAAAATAATATATTTTACACATCCTGGCAAGGTTTGCAATAGCGAATTAAGTAAACATACAAACTGTTCAACGAGCCTACTTGCTATCCGCATACTCAAAGTATAAAACTTAGACTCCTGCGAATAAGTGAAATTTCACTAGAAAGCTGTTAAAGCTGTTCCTAACTGATTCATATTGGGGCACTTTGAACAGTTTTCAATCAAATTTCACATAACTTTTTTTTTTTTACATTTTTATATTAAGAGTGGATAAGTTGTCGGTTCAAGTCTCTTCTTGGGCATGGGTGCTCAATTAATCCTAGAATAAATTAAATCAAGGTTAGTAGTCATTAAAAAAACAATTGTAACGAAGATAAGCCTTTTTTTACTCTAGAGACTGGTACAGTAGACAATTTCTAAGCAATCGTATTAAGTTTGTTTTTAAAATTTCAAGATAACACGTTTTTTAAACTTTAAGTGTGAGCTATTTTTTTTTAATTGGTGTTCAGTTACGTTCTCAGGATGATATTTGCATTAGAGAGGATTAAAAAAAATTTTTACGTTCGCCATTGTGTTTTGACTGAATGTCAAAGAGAAACCTTAATAAGCTACGATAAAGATTAAAACACAAAAACAAAACGGAAAACAAGCTAAAATCAGCCGATGTCAAAAAGGTTAAATGTATAGTCCGCACAAAGAATTAGGAGGAAAAAAAATTCGGGCAAAAAAATATCACACTACAGATGAATACAGTGGGCGTAAAATGACGAGACATTTGCAACAAGAACAGTAAATGAAGACAAAAACGGACCTTGGACAACACAGTGACCAGACGGACCCAACGACGATGCATAGCAGGTGATCTGGACACCACAACGATGACAGCACAGGCGAACACAGAGGGAAAGAGACAGTGACAAAACAGTTGCGATGTTTCGGTAACTGACATCAGGCACAAACTGTCTCATGTGTTCAGTTGTTTGGAGAATTATAGGAACACATCTGCCCCTTGTAACTTTAGAGGCCTAATCGTGAGACCAGCAACAAACAGTACATGCCTAGATTTTTGTTAATGCAACTATAAACATTTAAACTAGTTTCCGAATAATTGCTACGGATGGTATGTCATCGCGAGTGTTTAGTGTGGTAATAATTTCGACAAGAGATAGCTTACCTTCAAGTTTTCTTAAAGGAGTGTTGTAACTCGCGCTACTTTTTTTTTACATCAACACAGAAATTTATTTTTAAAACTGCAATAGTTGCATTTCTATTGAATAAAATGTTAACTTGTGTACATGAGTATTGAAAAAAATACAGTTATTTTCATTTGCAATTTGTTTTTGTTACATTTTAATGCTAAATTTTCAGCTTGGTAAGTTTATGTACGAATGACCATTGTTTAGTATGGATTGCCGTACTTTTTCCACAATTATGTAGAGATCTTCAAAATACTGTTTATTATACACAGTAGTAACTAATAATTTTTTGGCTGGACTGCTAGTAAAGTGTGAACATTGCAACCAGATTTTTTTACTATTCAAACATGTGCTATGCTGTAAGTAAACCTTTAAACCAAAATCAAACGAGTCGTATTTAATAACGATAAAAATATCATACAACTAATCATACATTTCGAGTTATTAGTTTTTGTTAGGTTTCCACCAAAAAACGATTATTGTCCTAATGATTATTGGTTATTGTTTATTATTTATCAACAAGGGATGTAAATATAGTTTTTGAAATGTTTTACTTCTTGTACGATACCTCCTTTACAAAATAGCAATTTTTTTTCGTATCAAATACCATATTTTCAACAAAAAAATCTAAAGATAAAATAATTTAGCGACGCAACAAATAAGACAAGAATGGGTATTTTTTAAAAACTATTTAATTACGCTTATTTTGTAGTAAGCAACCTTATAAATATGGTAAATAGGTTGTTTTTTTTTGACAAAACAAACTAGTTTCCTGAAGTACTTGTAGCTAATGAAAAGTTTTGTTCATCTTAGCAGTTACTTTTGTGTACTATGGCTTTGGCTGAAATTGTAACAATTTCTTTTTTCTTGTTATCTTTATTGTGCGCCCATGGACGACGACCTTGAACCGAGTAAGACTAATTCAAGTAAGCATTTTGTCTCCAGAAATTCCTGTAGCCAGACTGCTCTCACATAATATTTTATTTTAATGGTCGGTTAATTTAGTGGCATGGAAAATTTAAATGAACCGTCGGAGGACTTTTCTAGCATTGACTGAATTACGATGTTGAAAAAAAAAAGTGATCAAAAGGATTGTGTACGGTCGATGAGAAATAAAAGACGTAGACCCACATCCTTCATTGTAAAAATAATTACTTAAAATTAAGTATACAAAGTTGTGAAAGTGTTACAGTTTGTCTTGGTAATATTTACACAACTCTCCAAGTACTGAACTGAACCACAGGAGTGAAGTCCGCCGTGTGTTTGTAGCAAGCCGGTGTCGAAGTGAGAAGAGTCCTCAGTTGCTTCCACCCGGCGCTGCTGGAGAACACATCTAAGCGAGGTGGACGACATTTTAATGGACTCCAAAACTTCGTAAACACGTACTACAACGTAGCATTTTCTGGCTTTATGTGCCCCGGAGGTTTTTTTTTCTTTTTATCTTTCATTTTAAGCGTGTTTTCGTGTTTCACGCGGAGCAGGCAGCCGCCGCCGGAAGGCCGCGGGCAGAGCTGCTCTCTGGTTGCGGCGGCGCTGTCACGTGCTAGAGGGAGAAGACTGGTCGATGCGCCGCCACGCCCCCTTCGCCAATCGGCGCGGATCTGGGTCGAGTCGTTGACTCCTCTCTCTCTCTTTCTCTCTCTCTCTCTTTCTCTCTCTCTCTTTCTCTCTCTCTCTCTCTTTCTCTCTCTCTCTTTCTCCCTCTCTTTCTCTCTCTCTTTCTCTCTCTTTCTCTCTCTTTCTCTCTCTCTTTCTCTCTCTCTCTCTTTCTCCCTCTCTTTCTCTCTCTTTCTCTCTCTTTCTCTCTCTTTCTCCCTCTCTTTCTTCCTCTCTTTCTCCCTCTCTTTCTCCCTCTCTTTCTCCCTCTCTTTCTCCCTCTCTTTCTCCCTCTCTTTCTCCCTCTCTTTCTCCCTCTCTTTCTCCCTCTCTTTGTCCCCTCTCTTTGTCCCTCTCTTTGTCCCTCTCTTTGTCCCTCTCATTCTCTCTCTCTTTCTCTCTCTCTTTCTCTCTCTCTTTCTCTCTCTCTTTCTCTCTCTCTCTTTCTCTCTCTCTTTTTCTCTCTTAGTTTTTCTCTTTCTTCTCTTTCTCTCTCTTTCCCTCTTTCTTTTTATCTCACTCTTTCTACCACTATCTCTCTTTCTCTCTCACGCTCTCTTTCGCTCTCTCTTTCTCTCTCTTTTTCTCTCTCCTTTATCTCTATTTTATTCTTTCTTTCTCTCTTTCTCTCTCTCTTTCTCTCTCTCTTTCTCTCTCTCTTTCTCTCTCTCTTTCTCTCTCTTCTCTCTTTCTCTCTCTTTCTCTCTTTCTCTCTCTTTCTCTCTCTCTTTCTCTCTCTCTTTCTCTATCTCTTTCTCTATCTCTTTCTCTCTCTCTTTCTCGACGTTTCGAATACCCGCGTCTTGAGCACTCAGCGGGAAACAACAACATGATAATTCAGCAAAATAGTGTCCCAGTTATAACAATTTTAAATTATCGACTTCGATGGTTGTAGAGTGTTGGATCAAGGTCACAATTTAAAAAAAATAAGTAACTCGCGTGTACGCGAATACTGCTTTGTATTTTTTTTTTCTCGCGTGCAGCGCGAAAGAATGGTTCTTCACTCCTAGTAGTAGAGGGTGGACCTGTAAACTTTATTTGGCAACAGGTTGGAGCCCCCTCACCATTGGAATATCTTTGTAAAGAGTTTTTTTTTTAAATTTATAAATGGCCTCCACGTTTACCTGACACCTTTGGGGCTTTATAAAAGATCGTGTCTAAAGTTCCGCCGCTACCTAATGATTTGCCATAGTTGAGACAGAGAATTCAAGAGGCTATTGCTTCCATTAACCTGTACCGGTTAACCAAAGTGTTAGGTTGGATGTGTATCGCATAACTAAAGGCACATATTCAACATTTTTAGAAATCCAGTTTAGTTTACCTTCAATTTGACGTATGATTTGTTGTAAATAGAATAAATTAAACTGTTATAATAACCCATTGAAACGGGGACGTTATTTTATGGATTTTATGTATAGCTTTAGGAGCCATCGACGACACCTAAAATCTTTTGGAATCGGCTACTTCAACACCTACTACTTCTTGGCTTCTGATTGAGGCCAGGTCTGTACAAATGTTTCTAACCAATCAGGTTGAACATTTTGGATAGGTTATTTATCGACAATATGAACGTCGATTTAAATAACTTTGAAAATGTTTGAACCCGCTGTGAGGTATAAATTTAAAACTAGCATGGTTTTCATAAAAAGTTTTTTTTAAACAAAAGAATACATTTTACACAACTGCTTTATTTTATTAAAATACCTTGCAAAGATTGTTTTATAAGCACATACTCTAATAAATGATCATGCAAATACACAAATGGACACACAGTGCAATCAACAGAAAAGCAAACATGCTTATTTGAACACTAACGTATGACAAAGAAAACCAGGTAATACAGCTATTTGAAGATTTGTTTAGACATCCCATTAATTTTTTTTCGACGGAAAGCCACTAGCTGCAAGTAGTGATTTGCACATATCATTCCCTAGTAAAATCAATTCACTACATTAATAATATAAATCATATAAGTTTTATTACTAATCACTTTACTCACCCTGGCAATACCAGAAGATAGGGCCAAATGGTAACTAACCAAGTGCTGAAGAAACTGTATAGTTTGATTAATTACAAACTTTAAACTTCTCATCTATCTTATTGGTTTTTCCAGGAATATTTTATTTGCAGACATCAAAAGTTTAGAAACTTTTAAAACATGTAGTTTTTGTTTCAAAATAATAGTAAAATTGTTTTTGAAAGTATGTGTGTGAAAAAATCACGGCCATACAGAGAAACTTAATTAGTGTTTTTTTTGACAAACATTTGTGTAATATATAAATATAATTTTATGCCATCCAAGAATTATTTTGTAAACAACTAAAAGAAATATGTAGTTAAAACTTTTCATCATATTTACATACATTTCTATTCTTGATTGTCTCCGCAAGCAATAATCATCCAGCAAAATCAAACGCCATAAAAAATAGATCATTTCTTTAATCGTTATGCTAAATTGAAAATGGAGAGTACCCAGTACTGTGAAGCGAGCCATAGCACATTTTTGGATTTTTTTTTTTTTTGTGTTTATATTTGGAAAACTCGAACACAAAATATTTTTTTTGCCAGCAGCACTCTTGAAGCCATCATTCATCTCTTAGTCATTATTCATCGCTTATCTACTTCAAGTTAAAATTTGTCGTTACTCTGGTCCTGACGCTCTTTAAGGTTCGCTCGCTTTCGGGAATTTCCTGTTCGGTAAGTCTTCCTATTTTTTTGGATTCGCTTTTCTCTCAGCTTTTCAAATTTATGGACACAATCCAAAAGTTGCCAGGTCAGACATGTACAAAAAAATTTTTCCCGTATGAAACTGATAAACAGAGGACGTAAAGTGTACTTAGAGTACCTTTATTAATAAACAGGATTGTGCTTTTCTAAAGCAGGTTTTTGTTATTATTATCACCACATTACGTCCACTGGAAGAAAAAAAACACATTCTCTTTGGCGTAAGAAAAATTAAAGTAGTTTGTGTGTTGCAGTAATTATTGTTTTATCACGTTGGTTACATGTTGGTATTTTGTCTACAGAAATTCCTGTAGCCAGACATTTTTTTTAAATTATATTTCTTTAGGCGCGTTATGAAAAAATGATGAGAGTGAAATTTTAAGATGCGCGCGCATCACTGTAACACAAAATTAACAGGTTGAAGCTGCGCGCGCACCATGTGACGACATTTTCACGGGAAAATGGCGGACCCACGTGTATGAACATAAACCCACATTAAGGGACATACCAAACGTATTGGTGTGCCAAATGAAACTTTATTATAGTGAAATTACCATGGAATTTATTTTGGTAAACTAAAATAGTCATAGTAAATAGTAAATACCAAGGTTTAAAAAACACACATTATTTTGGTATTACATCAAATATAATACACATTTTCCTCGTAACCTTCTGTAAGAGCAGTGGTTATACTGCGCGGTCAATATGCTGAAGGGCCGTGGTTCAAAACTCGGCGGTAGTTTTTTTTTTAAGTTATACTTCTTTAGGCGTGTTATGAAAAAATGATGACAGTGAAATTTTAAGATGCGCGCGCATCACTGTAACACAAAATTAACAGGTTGAAGCTGCCCGCTAAACCACTCATTAAGTCTCGAACAAAAGCTACCAACGAAATAGAAATAGAACCTCTATTAGTCGCCCATGTTGGCACGCTCGTCGCCTCTGATCACTGTTTTCATATTTATAATATTTATCCACATGTTTCTAGTTTCTACATTCACAACACGTGTTTTAGTTTCATACAAGTGCGAATTTATATGTGCTAATAAATTTTATTCAGTAGTGATTTAAATTGAATATTTTGATTAATATTATTTACTATTCGTAAATATTAGTGAAAAAAAATTGTGCCTTTATACTTTTTCAAGTGCTCCAATATAATTGAGGTTAACTATCCGTATGTATTATTTATTGATATAAATTAAAATATTACAATTTAATATAATTATTACGAAATATTATTAAATTATTAATGTTAAATATTTATTATTGGTTATTTAATATATACAAAATAAAGAAATTAATTAAATAAAACATATAATAAAAATTTGTGATAAAAATTAAAATCGAACATCAAATAAAAATATTATTTTTTAATATTTATTATTAAATTGAATAAATAATAAATATTTATAAAAATAAATGAACAAATTTAATGAAAACTTTTTTGATAAAAATGAAAAGTGAATATTAAATTAAGAAAATAATAAGTATTTAAAAAATTAATTAACTTAAATTATTTTTTTAAATTTATTATTAAATTTATTTTCTTTAAAATATTAAATAATCAATAATAAATATCTAAAGTTAAGTATCTTATAATATTTAGTACAAATTATGTCATGTATATTTATTATTCTCTAAATTTTATTTATTTAATTTTTCAAATTTAAACTGAACTTTATTGACTGTGTTGGCTATCTTTTTTCGGCCCTTTTATTATTTTATTGTAATTAATTATTTGCATGCAATTAAAAACTATTTTTGAATGATGCCAAAGACGTATAACTTCTCCCGCGCGTACATAAGTACACGCACCCATTTTTTTTTAAATTGACGGCTATTTTGGAATACTTGTCTAGCATTAATTGAGCTATGATAATTTTTAATAAGTGATCAAAAGTAGTGTGTACGGTGTATGAAAAATAATATACATAGACCCACACCATTCATTGAAAGAAATAATTACTTAAATTACGTATACAAAGTTGTGAAAGTGTTACAGTTTATCTCGGTAATTTTATCCAAACGTTTTAGAAAATATAATTTGATCAATGTACCTCGGTTAGAATACTCGAACATACGTACATATTTAATTACTGCAGCTAGTGAGTAAAATTGCACATATGGGTTTTTAGATTTAACTAAGATCCAATTATTTTGCACTGTGTAGAAATCACTAAACGCAGCAAAATGACCTCAAAATGGCGGTGCTTCCCCCTCCACCGCGCGCTTTGCGTCGCAATCCTCACTTAGCGTAACGAATTCTTTTATCCAGTGGTGCAATTAAATTTTGGGTGGAGATGATAGATATGTAGCTGCAACACCCAACTGTTTACCCCGATTTTGTTATTCGTTTTTGCTAATTGCCTTCCATTATGAAAACAATTTTAAAGACGTGTTGACGTCAAAATAAAATTCACGTAGCTACAGAATTCCTCGATGCGGTGGGGTGGGGGTTGGTGTTTTAGGGTGGCTCTGGAAATACCCTTTCAAATTTCTCAGGTTATTCTTATTTAGGCTCGTTATGATATATAAAAAATTATGAGAGTGAATTTTTACGAGTCGCTTGGTCCCTCGGTACTGCAGTCTCTGTACCTACCCCTCCCCCCATTTTTTTCTCCCCAGCGAATCCTACAGATTTTCGCTCCTCAGTAGGTACGTATAGATATGCGTTATGTACGAATAGGTACTAAACGTATTTTTAGATACCTATAGTTGTATAAAGCACTGATATTTATGCGTCAGGAACGGATACAAACAATTGGGGGGGGGGGGGGAAGTCAGTGAATACAGGTTGTTACTGTGTGAGAAGCCAAGCCGCCTACTGCTACTAATGTAGGTCCACGTGTCAGTGTGTTAATGTAAATAGTAATGTAAGTTTTTGACGTGACAACGTCTAATAATTTGATGAACGCCGGCTGCACGCACGAAAAAGTGTCCCGTTACGTATCCCGTTACGCTCATTGTACGTTTGCGCCGCATCTATCTCTCTTCCACTCGATTGGAACAACCATCGATTTGACTTTTTCGAGGCACATTAAACTTGAAACACTCCCATTCGTTTCCTACTTTTCCTATCATCGTCCTATCCTTAACAGAGTAACACAGATTGGAAGAAGTTAAATAGCAAACATGTATAAAAGTTATAGTTAAAATAATCTCTTCGTTAAAGTAATAAACATATTTGAATTAATGAGTGCAAATAAAAGTAAATTTATCAATTAAATTGTAGATTTCAATTCACTCCTTTGTGTCCATACAAAATAGTGATAATTCAATAAAAATTATTCAATTTTATTCATAAAAGTATGCAATCATTTCATCAATGTTTTGTTATGACGTTGTCACGTTAAACTATCGTCCGTAAACCGACTTTACAGACAACCAATTTTTTTTTGTAATACACTAGTTCAATTTTTTTAATCCCTCCCCAAAAATAAATTCCTGTGTCCGCCACTAATGTACTAGTAGGCACGAATGTGCATGTTCATGCAGCCTGCGTGGTTACGTGAAGTTACACAAATGCATGTGCAAATATGTGTACAGACACGTATGTATAGATACGTGATCGCATCGCATAGCGTTGTCGCCGGCCAATTGTTGGTTTGATTAAGTTATATTTTTTATCACACTGTCGATATGCTAGTAGTTGGAAGTTCAAGGTGAACTCAGCGATATCGATCCGATTGTTTTAAGAATAAAAATTGGCATAAAAAACGTTTTAAAAAAATAACTGGCACATTTAGCGGAGAGTTACGTAAGAATTGAAAGTTGATTAAAATTCTTTGACCCGCTGGTTTCAGAGTGTTAAGTGTCGAAATATCTGCCATTTTCCTCACGTGGAAATGTGATGGACGTTGCGGGTGGGCTTTCTCGGGGTAGTCGCGTTCCCCCCCCCCCCCCCAACTCGTTCATTCTATATACTGAGTGAATTGGGCTTTCTTCCCCCCCCCCCTTTCCGCACGGAGTGCTTGGCGCAATTTAACGTGTTCAGGGCCGCCGCGCCCAGATTGCGAACCGACGCGACGTGTCGGGGTGTGGAATGCGCATCGCAGAATAAATCCGCGTCTTTCCGAGTCGCGTTCCGTGAACGACGGGCTCTGTTTCTCTCTGGAGCGAGCGTCTCGCAGCAGCCGCTTCTCGAGAACAGCGCGTCCCCAGCTACCGGGAAGAAGAGGAAAAAAAAGCCGCGCTGTGGTGGCGACAACTTCTCGGAAACCAATGGGCCTTCGCATTTTTTTTTTTTTTTTTTTTTTTTTTTTTTTAACTGCTTCCGAATTAAAAGCACGCAGTTGTGCACTTGCGATCTCTCGTACAGTAAACTCCCTATTATCCGCGCATGCTACGAAAAAAAAAAAACAGCACATATGTAAATCTGTACTTAATTACAAGTGAGCAAATTTTAACTCTACTGACGAGTGTATTGTGTGCAGTATACAGTAAAACGTCACAGGCCTTCTCGGAACTCACGCAGTAGGCTGGCATGCGTTGCTATTTTTGTCTCTGTCGCACTTTGTTTCTAGTTGTATGGTTGAGCACTTTTATGTTTACATTACTGAAATGTTAATTATTCAGTAAAATACTACAATTTTAGCATCATTAAAAATATGTTAATGTTAACCGTAACTTTTACTGTAAATAAATGTTTAGAACTTTAAGTTGAAATTAATGTTTCCTTTTTTTTTTTGTTTCCCATTCCGGCTCTTTTGCGGATTATCCGCGATTTTCACTATCCGCGGTGGCCCTGCCACTTAACTTCGCGGATAATCGGGAGTGTACTGTACTTCGCTTGCCTTTGCGGAGTTGGCAACTTGTCTGATCCGGGCGGGTTCAATGTTCGGTGTCTTAGAAACGGTTTTAGCCAGCCGAAAGTTTGTTCACAGTGTTTACTATCTCCAACTAATAAATATTACCATAAAAACGATACGGTCTTTAAAGGATTCATGCAATCAGAAATTTTGATTCGATTTCTTTGGACACACTCCACCATTGCATTTTTTCACTGAGCAAAACTTCAATGGCGTATGTCCGTGAAATTGTATTAAATTTAAATTTAAAAAATGTTAGGCTTAAATTAGTAAATGTAATAGGTACTTCAGAAGTGTCACACGAACTTACGGCAATTTACTTTATGATTCTATCTTTGATTCGTAGTGACACTCCTTATAAATACCTAGTTTAAAAATTTTTTTAAATAAAGTTATTAATACAACTCAAATATACCTAAAGTGAGAATGATTTTACGATTATTTCAATTACTTAAATGTTTTATCAGGTATAAACTACAAAACTTTTTTTTTTCAAAATGGCGACTTTTTTTTAGTCGAAGTATGCGAGAAGTATCAGATTCGTTAATTTGCAGACTTTAATACTTTCACTTCCGGTTCGGACAGCGCTCGCGTGATGACACTTCCGGGGACAAGGGTCATACAAGTAAGTATGTACTTCACGTGAAATCGTACATGGCCTAACGGGGAGAGATAGGAAACGAAAGACACCATCTTGATTTCAACAGTTTTCAGGCACATAAAATAAAAAAAATGATTTTTCTGCCTCTTATAATAATACTAATAGTGTGATCCCTCAAACATGGAATGATTTTTATTTATTTATTTTTGACGTGACAACGTCTAATAAATCGTTGATCACCGGCTGCACGCACGAAAAAGTGTCCTGTTACGCTCATTGTTCCGTTACGCTGTGTACCGTTACGCACATTGTTCCGTTACGCTGTGTCCCGTTACGCTCATTGTACGCTTGCGCCGCATCTATCTCTCTTCCACTCGATTGTTTATAAAGTGAAGTGAAAAGTTAATGTGGTTTTCATTGCTTATTACAACAACAATTTCGGCAAAAAAAGGTTAATTATTTTTGCATTTTAAAAATCTGATTACTAGTATAACTTCAAGTATTTATTATTTTATTATTAAAATAAAAATGATTCAATTTTATTCATAAAAGTATGCAATCATATCATCAATGTTTTGTTATGACGTTGTCACGTTAAACTATCGTCCGTAAACCGACTTAATAGAAAACCAATTTTTTCTTTTAATGGGATTGTCAGGCGGCAGCCGCGGCTGTCCAGATCCTCACGTGGTCGGCGGAATCAAACGTAGACGTCGCTGGCGGGACGCTCGTGAGGAGCGGAACTACCTACTCCCCTCCCCCCTCCCACTCCCCCGGGGTCTTGCCTCCCTTCTCAGAGTTAATTTAGCGCCCTGACAGCGCGGACGCGGCGGCAGGAAGAAAGCAACACACGGGCGGAGGGAGACAGAGAGAGAGAGAGAGAGAGAGAGAGAGAAAGGGAGAGACGGCTGGATGGTCTCTCGAGCGCTTGGACGCGAGATAAAGCGAGGCGGCGGCTCCCTTTGATGCTCGCCTAATTGGGTTCGCCCGGTGATTTGGTTGCGCCACACGCCCCTGTGTCGCGAGACGTACAAGCTCCTCCGTCGGTTTTGAGCAAGGGGGGGGGGAGAGATGGAGGTAGACCTGTCCGTTTTACGCGCACACCTTTCCCCTGCGACCGGAGGGGGGGCGGCGGTGAAGTAGGGGAAGTGCTTGCTTCCACCCCCCCCCCCCCCTCCTTTCCTTCTCCACGACATCTTCAGAAGTAATTACTCGTGTTTGTTCGGACATTTCCGCCGCCAGAGACGACGTAAATAACGTGATAATTCCTCCCTCTCCTCCTCCCCCCCCCCTTTTGCCCACCTTGTGGAACGGTCGTTTACCCTCGCGGAAGAGCGAGCGTGGGCGACGAAACGACACGAACGTGTGGGGGGAAAGTTTTATATTTTATACCCATTTTTTTTTTCTTCTTCGCGCAGTGTCCGTTTTCACCGCCTGTCATACGCCGACAAAAGAAGGCTGTGCCGGTTGCGTCCGGGTTCCCCGTGGAATGTTCCAGTCCGTTGGTGTCCGGAGAAGCGCGGTGGAAAAGTTGTCGTCTTGGGGCCCCGTTTCACAAAGGTAAAAGGCTTGTAAGTAACGACCTGTAACAAATAACCCACTTGTGATCACAAAACGTGTCACGGACAGGCACGTAGTCTGAAAAAATGTCACCGACAAGCTAAAAGTTTTGTTTTTGTGTGACAAGTTTGGTAAGTTGGTACACTTGAAACCAACTAGATTTGGCGACGTAACCTCACTTGTAACTTAAGCCTATATAGGCTACATTCGCGATAGCAAGCAAGCAGCACACAAGTCGAACCACATTCGCGCACAGCACGGCAGATGAATCATTCGATCAGATTTTTCCCTCATTTACTTCTGTCGAAATTTTCAGTGTCTAATGTTTGAATTATTTTGTCAGCTACTGCTAACAGAAGCAGTTGTTTACCTGAATCCAAGTATTTTATTTCACAGTTTTGTTTTGAAAATTTAGAAATAATAAACTACTAAGAATTTACTCGCAAGTGAATTCATATTCGAATTAGTTTCACTCTTATCTTCGAAATCACAAAGTTCCAGGCAAACTACTGTGAAATCTGTTAGGGATATTGGAAGCAGTGATCTGCATCAGGGAATAAACACTCAACAGCACGGGATATAGCAAGTTTATTTTCATGTTCGAGCGGCATTGATCAAATGCTGAAGCATACAAAAAATAATTCCACATAATTCCAGATGAATTATTTAATTTTAATTTTAGCTTTTTTATGGCTATATAAAACATGAAATCTAGATTTTCACTCTTGTTGAAGTCGGTATTCGTGGACTAGTCCCCTACGTAATCTGAAACGGCTTCGCAAAATACATGAGTTTTTTTTTATACTCGATGATTGCACGTAAGATCGTGTAGTATATTTATTCAGACAATAACAGCGTTAAAAAAAGCATGAAAAGATTTTATTTATGCTTCATCATGCCATCATTAGGATAAATATTTTAAAACATATAAATTAATTCAAAACAAATATTGACGATTTCAAGATGGCGGAGTATCTTACTCCTTTACTTTCGGAAGAATATAATTATGAAGAAAAGAAGAAGCTATTGAAAAAAAATTGTTTTTCTAAGTACACCTTGGAGTATTTCTACATATTTCTACATATTCTCTTTCAACACGAGGAAATACTTCGTCGGTTAGAACAGCAGTAACTCCCAACACAAGCTCGCTTTCTTTCGGTCATCGTTAGAAGACGTTTTCGTCCTTATAGGTAGTAGGTAGTCTCGGAACACAGGGTGTTCTGTGTTCTTCTGGAACATAATGGCATCCTTATTTCACTTCTTTCTCTCCCCTCCCCCTCCCTCTCTCCACAACCACTTTTCCTTTCGTTCCTTTCTGTAGCTCCCCTTGCTCGCTTCAGCCGTATGGTCGGATCACGTGGTCTCTTCTGGCGGACTGCTTTCCCTCTGTCATTTCCAGCGCCGCCTTTGATGTCGTGTGCCCTTTCATCGTCATCGCGTGCCTCTTTCGTTCAAGGGCACCGACCTCCCCCTCCCCCCCCCCCCCCCAACACCACGGCCAAGGCCTTCGGCTGGGCTCCGGTGCCTAGCGCAGTATGGAAAATCTTAATATATATAAATCCAGTGTCCTGATGTTTGTTTCCAGTGAACTCTTCACCAAGTCAACCGATTTCGATGAAAATGGGCATTTATGTGTAATTTTTTCCAACTTGAGAGATAGGATTGTTTTTATTTCGATTAATGGTCTTAATAATTTATAATTAACAATAAATAACTTATCGCCACGGGTAAACAAAAAATCATAGATCATAAACATACAAACAGTAATTGTGTGACATTTCTCTATGTCCAACACACTGTCATATAGCGCTATCCAGTTTGCGTTAACTCGCAGACAATAAAGCTCCATGTGTTTAGCCCGGACAACGCCGGGTACTGCAGCTAGTATCATTGTAATTATTTGACGTGCGACATCTTAGCTCTCGGTGTACGGCATTTGGTGGGAGTAATTTCGTGAGTGGAACTGAAGTCGCCTGATGTAACGGAAACGTGTAACCACCGCGTCGGATGGCGCGAACCAAAGTTCACACAAAGAAAAAAAGGAAACTTCACAGTATTAACTGCTTAATGAAGTTTAACCAGATGGGCAGTATTTTAATGAAATTCCTTGGCGAAAATCAGGTCCAAAGCCGGGATTTAGAATTTTTTTCGAGTTCCTTTTTTTTATTTCTTTTACAGGAAACGTTTCATTATACAGTTTAAAATTTCGTGTTCCAAATTGAATGATTCGATAGTCGACGCAGCTGCTCAGGCAAAGAATTCTAGCGGCGGGTGCAGAAACTACGTTTGATTCGCGCCAAGAAATTCAGTTTAAAACTCAATTTGTGTATATATATTTATCACGCTCGGAATTATTAAAAAAAAATTCACCGTTGCATTTCGTGTCAGAGTTTCGTATTATAAATGTATTTGCAACATGAGAACACATGCATTTTCTCGTTACTGATGTTAGATGATACACATTTGTGGGGCTACTGAAAGACTCACTCACATGTTTTTGAAAATTTATTTATTTGGAATTTGATGGCCTGCCAAAAACCAAAGCCTTTAAAAGGTATGCACTTAACCATTAATACAATGAGTACATACAGGAATATATATATATATAGCTAATCATAGCACAGGATAATATAAATATTAACATCAAGGTTATGACAAACACATGACAAGGACAAAAAAAAGACTAATAAATATTCATAAATTATAAGTTCGATTATATATAATTAAAAATCTGGTTAATTATGTTACACATAATGAGTCGGAATAATAATAATAATGTCAGTTCCTTTGATCTTATTTGGATTTTTAAGGAGGTTGGTTCCATTTCAGTTCATATTTACTTAAAACACTACTAAACTTTTAGACTTTCAGAGTGGTTTAGCTTTTACAAAATTAAACATATTATTGTATTTTATACATTTTTGCATAATGAACAGCCAAAGATGCATTAAATTACGTTTTGGGGGCGTAGTAATAATAAGGGTAACTAAATGGATTACTGAACTGAAACTTTATGGATCTAAAGAACAATGCTACTGGCTAATTCATGATATGATTTGAATTTCTTTCAGAAAAAAAAAATTTAATTTTACAAACTAGATTTAGTTTAGGGAAAAAAAGTGTTTTTAATTTTTTTTTATATATTTTAAGAAATTCAAACCATATCATGAATTATTAGACGGTAGGTAGTATTCCCTTTAAAAAAATTTTTAAAAATCTGTTCTCTAATACATTTAGTTTTCCTAGTTATACTCTCACAAAATGTAGTAAGTTTAAAAGTTAATGTAAAATAGTGACCTGAAAAGTGAAGCAAACCCAGGAGGATGACTAACAAACTGAACTTTATATCTTATCTTACAATTAAAAACGCCTGCAAAAGGATTCTAACACAGGACCCTACTTCAACAAACTGCGTCACGTGGGTCGGCTAACCATCGCCTTGACAACGTTTGTATATGAGGGGGAAATAAAAAAAAGTATTCTGTACGATGTTTCATGTTTAATTAATTGTAACAAATTAACTTGTGAAATATAATAAAATATGGCTGAAGTCGACGAAATTCCTCCCCGAAACCATTCAAGCGTTCACAATGACCTAAAGTTTAATTTGTTTTATTACTTCTGGTTATTTCAGCAGGAAAAATTACTATGCTTCTATAAATTCGTGTTTTTGTATGTAATTTCAATTCACTTCATAATAAATTATGGTAAATATTTTTTATGAAGATTTAATCATTTTAATAAGTGTTTAATGGTTTTGATAAATATATGCAAATTTATATTTAAATAGTAGCATGCGAATGAGCATCCAATCATGTGGTAAACATTTTTGAATTGGATATTTTTATATGTAGCCTTTAAACTCTTTATATTTAATATAGGTATAATTCCTAACCTAATAAAGTTTTTTTTTTTTTTTTCAAAAAAACCTACACACCTGAGATTTTTAGGGTTCTGGGAATATGAAATTTTACGTACTTACGGATGATATCCTAAAAAAAAAAAAAAATATTTATATGAAAACGGCTACATACAAGCGGTTAATTCTAAATTGTACATGCTAGGATTGAAACATAAATTATTGACCTTTATGGTTCTCAAAACCATTAAAATAGCACTTATTGAATGGTTAAAACCATTTATGAACTATCAAATACAGATATATTGTTTATTAAAAATTTTTTAATAAGAGGGGGGAAATACAAAATGTAAGATGCAAAAAAATTTTTAAGTGACTAACACCTTAAGGTTCCAATCAGACACATTTAATTTATTTATTTATTGAACATACACTATTGCTGGTTACACTGTATGTCATTATAAACCTCAATAACTGACAAAAAATATATAAACACAAAATAAAACAAGCCCAAATCCGCCGAAGTCAAAACTTAATAGCTATAAACAGAAAATTCCGTGGTTTATTATGACATACAGTATGTAAAAAAAAATCTTAAATAAATATTTCCTGTAAGAACAGATACTGTGCCGTTGCACTTCCTAACGTTGCATGTACTCAACCTGTTTTCATGAGGTTTTTTTTTTTTGCAAACTGATCATGCAGGCTCAATTTTGTGAAGATTGAAAATAATTCCTTTGTTTTTTTATCTAATTATATCTTAATGTAAGTTTGTAAAGTTTATTTTTAATCTAAAGTGAAGTGATTCAAGATATATATGAAAAAACATTAATCTAAATATATGTATGGACAATAAACTTTTTTAAAACTAATATTTAAATACCTTAAACTTTTTAATTACTTTAGATGTATTATTGGTCATTTTGAAACTAAAGCTGTATTGTTTAATTTTTTGTTTACCATGTTTGACATCTTGTGTCACTATCTATGGTGTAGCTTCTTAAGAGTAGACCTACATTGCCCTTTCTTCTTCTTTGTCGGTCAGCCATTATGTGAACATCGCAATACTTTGTAACTGAATAAATCCGCTGGATTATGCGGTGAATTGATTACCGGTTGCCGCCTTTTGGGTGAGTTTTCTTTTTATTCCGCCGGAATCATGTTATGTATTTATTTTTGGCCAATGTCTTATATTTGTTATTTTTTGTAATTTCAAATTCTTTTAGCGGTCCTTGTGTGGCGTGACACGACACACGCTTTGTTTAGTCCATTAAGAGGCCACTCCAGTGTTTCAGGGGCACTACGCAACCCGCGTTAACCTCATAAGAGTCAATGCTATTTTCATTTTGCTTATAACTTATTAACTAATATAGATTTCGAAATGATGCTTGCTTGATATGTAAGACAACGATGCTCTTATCAAAGCCCCTTTCTTCAAAAACGTGCATAACTTATGGTTCAAACCTAGACAATACACTTATAGATATTAGTAAAGATTAGTATAAAACCATAATTTATGCAAGTTTTTGAAGAAAGGGGCTTTGATAAGAGCATCGTTGTCTTACATATCAAGCAAGCATCATTTCGAAATCTATATTAGTGAATAAGTTATAAGCAAAATGAAAATAGCATTGAATCTTTTGAGGTTAACGCGGGTTGCGTAGTGCCCCTGAAACACTGGAGTGGCCTCTTAAGTACGGGACTGGAGTGAGCCTTTCTCATCCTCTTTTGGCACCGGGACGCAGCCTACTATTTCAGGAAAGTCACTTATTTAATTCTCTTTCGGCCTCAAGCATGTTTTGGACTTCTGCAAAACTATCATCGCGTCGAAAAATTAATCCATCAATAGAAAGGACCTTTTCTTCTTTTTAATAATCAACTTAAGTGACAAAATAAAAATTAATTTATCTTCTAAATATTTTAAATGTTGCTCTTGTTATTTTAATTGCCACTATGGTCAACCAGCCATGTTTTAATAATAATTTTTTTAATGTTTACTTTCTCTTGCGGGGCCCCTTGCTTGCTTGTATTTACGAACGAATATTGTCAACTAAAATATTCATTTATGATATCTGTAAGTTAAGTATGTGCATGATATTATTTAAAATAAAAATGGTCTGAACCGAAGTATGTGTGTATTTTATATATATATATATATATATACATATATATATAAAATCAGTTCCTTTCGTTATTTAACTAGTCATCCTCTTGGTAAGATCTGTTGGTTGTAAGAGCCAAGTGATGAGCCAGTCGGCGCATGTTTTCCCTGCTTATTTATTTATCTACACATACAGAACAATGTCATCGAGCCTAAGGTCCTGAGGGCTTCCCTGTTGTGTCCCCCAAGAGGCTAACCTAGCCAGCTGAGGTGGACATGGCAGAATACATACATCTTGTGGCAGACGAGTCCATTGCGATTTTCACAGCAATACTTGACGCTCCAAGCCCGGAAGATTTATGACTGTCGTAATGACTGTCCCCAGCAGTTTTCACATTCTTGACTGTGTTTAAACCGTTTATAATCTTTAAACAATCGTGGACACAAGGTTAATTAGTTCTTATACCTAATTAAACGCAGGTGCGCAATCAGAAACCAACAACAAAGGCACGCGTTTCTTGGTCTAAAGCCAAGTTCACGAAACTTAGCGAATCAAATTTTACACTTGCATCACAGCCGCATAATCTGGGGTCGTTTGTTTCTTCTTAATTCATTTTCAAAGTAATTGACATTTAAAAAACAAATAGTTTTAACCAAGATCTCAAATTCAAGACATGGCATTTGGTACCCTTATTTCCCAAATGCGTCCAATTATAGAAATGTCTTTTTTTTTTTTTGTCAATGAACTCACGCATTGTTTACTTGTGAAAATAACAGAACGTGTGTAGAATGGACGTCGCACTTCTCTACATCCTCAGTGGCGTGAACCGACTTTGATCTCGGCAAAAAAAACGGAATGTTTCCACCCAGTCTTGTGATGTGGTAGTGCTGCCATTTAATCGAATCAATCAACAAGGGCGGAATATATTTAGAAATCTAAACAGCTCACAGAGGGAGAACATCTACTCTTAAACAAACAAACAAATTTCTGTCTCAAATAATGGGACACCGTTATTGTCCGTATAGTGGACACGCGTAGTCATTCTTTAAATTCATAAGTGTCACAATTTATAAAACCTAAGATTTTCATGAACAATGTCCTTCGCAAGAAATCCTGTAGGAAAACGCGCGATAGCCAAAATCTAATTTAAAAAAAAAATGTTTTCTTGCAATGTATTCGTTCCAATTCCGAATACACGCGTATAATAGATTAACCTCGAAAGCTTCCTGGGAATAACATAATATTTCAAACAGCGTATACTACATTCACCTGACCTCAGATACCTTTAGATTCGCCACTGGGCAAATCACTTGTATTTTTTTTTTTTACCTTTAGAATCTCTTTAATCTCCCGCGTGCCATTCGCCATTTTAAATATTAATTAAGAAGTAGATAAGAGCCATTTATTTTGCCGCCGGGCACGATTCTGGTTGGTTGATTTGGTCAAAAAATCCCACGTTGTTTAGAACCAGACATATGTACCGTAATAGTTGATGGAAATTCAAGTCATCCAACTGGTCAAAATATCATTGCTGCGCTAGTGTCGTTATCTAAGTCGTTCTAACACTTCGATATTATTTGACAACATTTATTGGAATATGTTTGGAGCGGAAGTTTTACAGTATGACAATATATTTTATGCGTTCCTCGATTTTTTTTACTAGCAAAAGAAAAATTATTTTTTCTAGTGCACCTTGTCCACAGTCTAATGTCTAATTCTTGGCTGCCAGCGATAAAGAATACCTATAGGGATTGGAAAATGATGACACATCAGCAGGCTTTGTTGTGAGGCTATGCGTTTCTGCAGCTGCGGCTAAAACTTCCGCAGCGTGTGTTTGGCTGAATGTTCTTCCCCTGCCTTTCTTAAAACGCACAACGCAAGGTCTATCGAGAATGATGGAAGTAAATTTTGTCAGAATCTTTATCGGGGCGGTTGTAGGTTTCTACTCGGTGATTTCTTCTAGATAAACACCCGGCGACTGTGTCGTCACACAAAATGGCCGACGTACAAGGTGGCGGACAGCAGAGACACACCTACCGCCCAACTTCTCGAATAAGTTAATTTGTCAGGTTTGTTAGCAGGCCGTTCGTTGATCGCATGTAGTTCGATGCGCAGTTGTTCCCTAGCAGCCCAGGCTTGCAGTCGCATGAGAAGCACGTGCGGTGGAAGAAATGGCGTCGGGGCGCGCGCTCTCCCGGCCGCTAGAAGAGGGGGGGGGGGAGCTGGTAGTTTGTTTGACGAGGCTGCAGAAGCGAAGAGTCCTCTTACAACCCCTCCTTCCCCCGCATGACACATGTCGCCCCGCGCGTACAAGGGGTTGCGGCGTAAATACCTCCCCCCCCCCCCTTTCCGGGCTTACGGCTGCGTCGCTGAGTATATACAGTCTGTCTCACGCTTAGACGACAGTACGGAGCGAATGGCGCGAACGCTGTAGTCGAAAACACAGTTTTCGCGTATTTACCACACTCGACGTCATTTTAAAGAAATTCTACTTTAAATTTCGTGCCCTAGTTTCATTTTTACAGGTTTATTTGCAACTCGAGAGCACATGTGTAACAAAATGTTACACATCTCTGGAGTATACTAAAAGACTAGCTCACGTTTTTGACGTGACAACGTCTAATAAATCGATGAACGCCGGCTGCACGCACGAAAAAGGATGACTCACTTGTCCCGTTACGCTCATTGTACGCTTGCGCCGCATCTATCTCTCTTCCACTCGATTGGAACCACCATCGATTTGACTTTTTCGAGGCACATTAAACTTGAAACACTCCCATTCGTTTCCTACTTTTCCTATCATCGTCCTATCCTTAACAGAATAACACAGATTGGAAGAAGTTAAATAGCAAACATGTATAAAAGTTATAGTTAAAATAATATGTTCGTTATTTTTTTTTTCAATTGTGAATCCACCTTAATCACGTACCTACGTCGCATCACCAACCTCCTTTTACACCTAACTCATCTCCAAGGAGGAGAGAGGGACAAAGCGCTTGGGCCGATCCCTGGCGGACGGACGAGTAATTGCTCGCCCAGCCCGCGGGGCAAGTCGAGACTTGATTGCGGCGCCCGGTACGTCTGTGCGCCTCCCCCCTCCCCTCCCTCCCTCACACCACCAGCGCCCAACCGACAAGCGAGAGCACCCCGCGTCTTTATGAATGAGTGTTGACCTCCTTATTACGCGTGGCGCACGTTTATTAAACCCTTCCTCGCCGGACGCGTTTGCTTCCCCCTCCTTCCCCCCTTCCCCCCTTCCAACCCCCCCCCCTCCACTCCCCTCTCACAAACCAACACCTCCGCGGACACCGCGGCGTCTTCGTCGTCTTCCCGCCTATACGGCCCCGTCGAGAGTTGCCGTGTCGTGCGCGGTCCAAGTCCAGGGCCCACGGCCGCAGACAGGGCGTAGTCAGGGCTGGACAATACCCTCCCTCCCCCACACATACACACTTTCAAACACTGCAGCTCATTAACCAGCTTAAAATTACTGTATGTACGCATGGTTCTATTTATGGCCACCGAGTACGCACAATTTAAGTGAAGTCTTTTTGAACCCACGTGAGGACTTGATCAAAAGTATCTACCTTTTATCAGTAAAACTTTTCATTCCAAAATTTTGAGGTGTTTTAAAAATAACTTAAGTTTCCTTAGACAGCCACAACTTGCGTATTATATTATTTTATTTTTAAGAATTTACCTGCAACGGCGGGAAGGGGGGAAAGGAGTATTACATATAGGATTCACCGGCTCCTAGAAACAGGCTCGTAAAAAATATAGTCCTATATAGTTCATGAATGCAAAATAAAAACATGAAAACTTAAAAACACAAAGAGAAAAAGCCTACATCAGCTGATGTTAAACAGACGTACCCAACGATGAACCTAAACAGGTATTACGGACGACACAATGACGGCAGCACAGACGAGCACATTCAAGCTTAAATATCAAACAGCACAAAAATTCCGTGAAAGGAATTTAGTCATGGAAAAAATAATAACAGCACAGACGAACTCGGAGGGCTAACAACGAGGAGACAGTTTCAACAACAACAGTACTGGCCAACGCTACGGTTAGTCCATTGGGGATGACACAGTTGCTGCGACATCTGCAGAGGAACTTAAGTTATTTGAACAAAGAGATTTAAGGATCCTTTTCTTTTCCACTTTCAGAATTTTACTATGTATACCGGGTCAATACCGGGCATTGATACGTTCTTTAAATGATTATTGCAATGGTAAATTCCCCATTGCTTGAATGATTTAAAGAACGTATTAAAAGTTGCAAGTTAAGTTACCCCATCTATGCGTAAGAAATTGTGCCAGTCGTTTGGGAATGTATCACATTTCCCTCGCGAAATGCTTGTACGCGTGTCCACTCGACCTGACAAAGTTTTCCAACCCGAAGACACCGACTGATCCTCTAACCTCCCCTCCCAAATCAACGCCCTTACAGGATAGTTTGGGAGTCAGCCCACAGAACTTTGTTTAAACATTCCAGAGCCGTTTTATAACCAGAACTGTGTGGGGATTGCTCCTCCTTTTTTTTTTTTATCAGGAAGGTGTAGGAGCTTCCAGCTGTGACCAGGTATAACTAGGGACACCTGTATTTCGCGAATACATTTCGTGTCAAGGTATTTCACAAAATACTGTAGCTTTTCTCCTGTGGTTATTGGCTGAGGTCGTGGAGAGGTGTCGTCCCGCTCTTGACGGGGCCAATTAGAATGTGGTCACCGTACTGCTGCACCCTCACAATTTGCCATGACTCTTAGAAAAAGCTACAGTGTTTTGTGAAATACCTTGACATGAAATGAAATCGCGAAATACAGGTGTCCCTAGGTAGAACTGCCCCAGCCGCCGCGACTGTCGCTTAGACGGCTCTCGAACCGCGCTCCCCGCGCCGTGTCACTGGGGCCTGCTACCGCGCAACTCCCTCCGCCGACCGCGCCGTGAAATTAAAGTTACGGCCCGTGGCCCGAGAAATAATGGGGTGCGCGTCATTACCTCCGCTGACTAATGACAGCGTCCGACAGGCGCTGTCTCTCCCCCCGAGATCTCTGGCGCGCGCGCGCCCCGCCCCCCTGCGCGGGGGACCAGACCAGTGGACCAGTGGACCAGTGGTCGAGCGACGAGGCGCGGACCTTCCCTCGTCCCCAGCTGCCGGCCGTCTCGGCGAGCAGTTCAGTGTTCCGCCACACCACACTGTATTGTTCTGGAATGATGTCAAACGGGTAGCCGAAAGGCAATAGACAGAAAGTCTTGACAGAAAGTCATGACAAAAAGTCATGACAGAAAGTCATGACAGAAAGTCATGACAGAAAGTCATGACAGAAAGTCATGACAGAAAGTCATGACAGAAATCTCGAAGAAACTGCTTTCGGCCTAGTGCATTTCCGGATAGTGCCTTTTCGGTCCAGTACTTTTCCGGCCTATTGACTTTTCGGTCTTGTGCCGTTTGAGTCTTGTGCCGTTTGAGTCTTGTGCCGTTTGAGTCTTGTGCCTTTCGGTTAATTGCCTGTTGCAGAGTTAAGTCATATTCCCAGCGAGATAAATATTCAAGTTTTCAGTCTAATGTCTTTCAGAATAGTGTCTTTCGGAATAGTGTATTTCGGTCTAGTGTCTTTCGGACTAGTGTCTTTCGGACTAGTGTCTTTCGGACTAGTGTCTTTCGGACTAGTGTCTTTCGGACTAGTATCTTTCGGAATAGTGTCTTTCGGTCTATTGTGTATTTCGGTCTAGTGATTTTCGGGCTACAGCCGCGTTCCCGTTTGGACTCAATTCCTTCCACGCAACTATCTCTGATGTCCAGGCACCTAACATTTAAAATAAGTTGGTATTGGTTTTGTTCTCCGCGTCTATGAGTTCATTTTCGTTGTTGTCCTTTCTGTGACAGCCGGTGAAAACCAGCAAATGGCGTATGTCCGTGAAATTAATAATTTAAATTAATTTCATTCCCCATTGAAAGAAACATTCCAAGAACGAGCCACAAAGTATTCTTTATCAAAAATCGAATTGTAAAGTCCACTAAGCGGGTTATCAGCAAGGTGTGTCACACCCAATTATTTCACCACGGCGACAAAATTGGCGGTAATTTTAGAATATCATTGAATTAAACATAATCCAGGCCCTCAGTGTTATATTTATATTTCTGATTTACAATAAAGTTATAAGTATATATATATAAATTTATATGTACATACACACGCACAACCGCATACTGTCAAAGGCGTATAGCTCGGGGGACCAACGTATAGCAAGAAGGTGTGCTCCAGAAGACCGGGCAGAATGGGGAACGAACGGCCGACTCGCGCGCACGCGCAGGCTGGCGGGTATGCGCTGCTCCGTCTACCGGCTCGTCGCGTCGGCCCGCTGGAAGGCGTGTTCGTTGCGGCGGCGGCGGGGGGGGGGGGGGGGATCGGAAGGAGTAGAAGCCGATGATCACAGAGCCGCGACTCGAACGGGCGCCCGCCGCCTTGTTATCACACGCACGCCCCCCTGGTGCGCGCGCGCGCGTGGGCGGGGCCACGTAATGACCACCGCCAAAAAAAAAAAAAAAAATAAAAAAAAATGAAATAAAATGCCGGCCCGCTTAACGACGTTGCCGCGGTCATCATCATCATCAACGACCACCAGAGGGCCTTCTTCCCGCTTCTCCGGTCGTCCAGAGCGCCCGTCGCTTCCACATCGCCGTACGAGGACGCAGGTCGGCGCGATAGAAGCTCGGATACCAGGTGGTTATTGTTTACATTTCGTCCGTTAACTGTCGTTCCTGATTCAAACTGCATCGGTTTTGGCGAGATAAAACCTACAGTTTTTTGACGTGACAAGGTCTAATAAATCGATGAACGCCGGCTGCACGCAAGAAAAAGTGTCCCTTAACGCACATTGTCCCACGCTTGCACCACATCTATCTCTCTTCCACTCGATTGGAACAACCATCGATTTGACTTTTTCGAGGCACATTAAACTTGAAACACTCCAATTCGTTTCCTACTTTTCCTATCATCGTCCTATCCTTAACAGAATAACACAGATTGGAAGAAGTTAAATGGCAAACATGTATAAAAGTTATAGTTAAAATAATCTCTTCGTTAAAGTAATAAACATATTTGAATTAATGAGTGCAAATATAAGTACATTTATCAATTAAATTGTAGAGTTCATTTCACTCCTTCTTTGTATCCATACAAAATAGTGATACTTCAATAAAAATGATTCTATTTTATTCATAAAAGTATGCAATCATTTCATCAATGTTTTGTTATGACGTTGTCACGTTAAACTATCGTCCGTAAACTGACTTTACAGACAACCAATTTTTTTAATTTATTCTTATTTATTTTTTTTTTACCTTTTTACATCATTTACAGTTAGGAAATTTATCACGCACTAAAGAGTGTGTGTGAGTTACTAGTCTATTTACGCTACAAACTGTATTTTAACTTCAGCAACCATTATCATTAAAATAATCATAAAAATATTATCTTAACTATTTTAAATGCAATTTTTTTTTAAAAAAAAAGCAATTGGTTTCAATATTATATAAAAAATAAATTTACGATCAAAATCTACCAGAGGAAAGAAAATTATCCAACCAAAGATTAATAGAGATTTTTTTTGTTTGAAAATTATTTTTAACTAAACGATTTCACTTGTGTGTTTTAAGTTCTTTATACACGGTGATGACTTGCCGAGTCTGTTACGAGCGTCTAGCTTCTAACGTACAAACGATTAGATACATTAAGTTGTAAATTAGTTATATAAATCTGACGCGCACATAGTTATGTACGCATTTGTATATCTAGCTACTAGTTCGTCACCAGCGGCTTCGTTCGCGCAGATTTCAAAATGTTTCTAAAATTGTAACAGTGTAAGAAAAATATGGGATTTATTCCATACGATTTTACTGAAGCATTAGATACAAAAAAATTGTAAGGTGTCTATAGGATTTCATTCACAACAAAACCATTTAAATTTAGAATTTCTAAAGTGGAAATAAACAAGCCTACATATATACATATACTAGCTGCCCGACCTGGCTTCGTACGGCTATACTAATGGAAAAAAATTAAGCCACATATCCCATTTACAGTAATGGTAAATAAAAATAAATTCAGTGAAAATTTATTACAATGCTGTATAATGTACCGGAGAGAAAATGAATCGCACCGATGGTTTCCCGACTCGTGCACGCAACGTACAACTGATGTACCCGTACTTCGATACGGCAGTCTACAGACAGATCACTCTTGCGCCGCTCATTATACATGCCCCTCCTTGTGGGTACGCCACTGCCGCGCGATGCCCGTTGCCATGGAGACGCAGAAGGCATGAACAATGCAAAATCCTGTTCTCATGCAGACAAAGTACCCACTGTTGCCTGGTTTTAACCACCCATGGGATCTAATTTTCGGAAAATGTCAACCTGCGTAACATAAGGAACATTACTGTGAAGTTTCAAGTCTGTAAAATATATATACTTGAAAAAAAGGGCAATTTTTTATATTTAAAGTACCCGCAAAATTTCAACGGTGATGAAGACTGCACTAACAATTAAATAGTCTTTCTCGTAGAGATGAATGAAGCATCAACAAAGCAACAGCCGTTGCCATGGTGATTTCCTACCAAAAACTGGAAATTTGAAATATTACGCCCCCGAAACTTCCCTTGGGATCGGATTTCCGCAGAATCCGTTCTTAGTGAGCGTCTGCATCACAAAATGAGTAACTGCTAAATTTCAAGTCAGTCGGGTGTATAGTTTTAGAGATCTCGTGATGAGTGAGTCAGTGACTGGTATTTCGCTTAATAAACTTCTAGCGCCTGCGGCATTGTCAACACACACTTCGTACGTGTACTGCATGTTGTATCTAACCCTCTTCAACGCATTTGATTCTAAATTGGACTTTTAGTAAGGATCCCTAATTTTATTGATAATATAATATAGCCTATAGCCTTCCTCGATAAATGTACTATCCAACACTGAAATAATTTTTCAAATTGGACCAGTGGTTCCTGAGATTAGCGCGTTCAAACAAACAAACAAACTCTTCAGCTTTATAATATTAGTATAGATATTACGTGTGCCAATTTTAAAACTCGACATTTAGTGCGTGCAGAGATATTTTTTACTTTGATGAAATCAACTCACATTGTTTTCACTTCATGAGGGAGCGTATTTTGAAAAACAAAATGGTGAAACGCATGCCTATTTATATTAAATGTAGATTGTGCCTCCTTTCACATTTACATTTACGTATGCTGTATTTATAGAATAATGAACATTGAACCTTCCCCTTTTTCACCTCATTACTGATACATTAATTTAAAATGTTTAGTGCGTATGAATGATATTTCAGAATTATTGATTCAGATTAACATCCGTTGATCAAATAAAACCAAAATCATTTCGTTTTACCACCTCAAGTGTAAAATTAATTAATAATATATGTAACCGCGCTAAAAATAATCGTGTGGCTATTGCAATCATTTTTAATGACTAATTATTGACAGTTTACTTTTACTTTCATTGACTACGGCATATTTAATAGCAATTAAAGGGATGCAAATTCACACGCATGTTAAGCTCGGGTCATCTCGCCTCGAGAGCCGGCGCGCATCCAACTGCGGCGCTGCAAGGAACCAGTGATCCAAGATGGCGGCGCCCTGAGACGCGCCGGCGACGCGCGCGCGCGGGGCCGGCCCCGCTGACAGCGGTGATTGCGCCCGTGTTGACCGACACCAGCCCATTTCGTGGCGAGATTTATGGCCCGGCGCGCCTCGCCTTGCCTCGCTACCTCCTGTCCCCCCTCCACTTCCCTTTCCCCCCTTCACAACCTCCTCCCCCTTCTACGTCCTCCTTCCTCTTCTCCCTTCCCCAATAACCACCAACTACCGTGCCGCTCCACACACCCCCTTCCTCCTTGGAACCATCCAACTTCTTTTCTTCCATGCCTTCTTCTCGCCGAACCAAATTAATGTAACACAACAATCTTCGTTCGTCCCTTACCGCCGCGCCGGTTCAACATTATCTCGCCCTCGCTTCTTCCCCCTTCCCAACCCTTCCCCCCTCGACTTTCTACACACCTCGCGAGGAGGAATATACCTAGATTTTTATCGCGTATAATGACGGCCTCCTTTTGTGTGTACCATGTGCAACCTCGTAAAAACATAATTTACGTAATTAACCTTTAAAATGGAGCGGCATGGTCGAGGAACGTTTTTTTCTTTCTCCCCCACTTTACGAGCATCTGACAGGTGTGGAGACGTGTCAAAATATCCCTGTCGACGATGTTGGGTTGCGGGGAAGGGGTAGGAAAAAAAGGAATGAGGTTGGAAGGAGCTACAGAGCGGTATCCGTCCAGAACGACCAGGAATCTCACCCCGCGCATAAACCGGCCACCCGACAGAAACTCTGACCCCTCCGAGACCACAAGAGTCCTGTACGTGCGGAAGAAATCTTCTCTTGGAGCCCCGCCCCCCTTTCATTTCGATGGTTTGATTGGTTTCGATGGGACTTGACGTCACGTGGTTATGCACAGCGGCTAACCCTTTCAGTCACTTCCTACAACTGAAGTGGAAAATATATATCTCAATGATACTTACTTGGAGTTTATCAAACTTTAAATGTGTGAGAACATGGTGTAAATTCTAGTGGACATCATACTTCATGGATATAAAGTAATACATTTAATTTTATATATTTTAAAATAGTAATTACACCTTAATATATAATAAAACGTAAGATATTACTACATAAAATACCTATTATATAGTTTAAATGGAAATTTTAGACAATTAAGATTTTATCGTAGTAATGGTCGAAGTGTGTTTTCTGGGCACACATACGATGTGCAGAGCTACAGAAGAAACCTCGCGATCTGAAAACTGCTCGAGATATCAAAGCAGTGTCTTGTTTAAGAAAAGCGTTTAATAACACGCTGAGGGTGGATGAGCAGTTCTGTTTCCGTATTTCGTATTTAAACTATAATTTTTTATAAAACGGTAAAAGAATTGAAACGCGTATTTTCAAAATAATATTTGGGTTTGAAACATCCCGTACAGATCATAGAAAGAACTCCAGGGACTTTTGCATTCTACTTATATCTTCATTTTTCCGCCGTGTAATATTATGGTTGCCGCTCGAATTTCATAGTTGTCCTATGCACGACGAGAAGACTGCGCGCCAGTTCAGAGCCTCGCGCTTTTTAAGACCCCCACGCGCGATCAGTCAGAACTGACGGTTCAGAATTATGTCCGAACTGAACGATCGGAACTACCGTGTGTGTGTGCAAAGACCGTCAACTGACTAGTTGTAATTGATGGACTGTAAACTGCCGTGTGTGGGAACAGCATCTCGCCAGTCCAAACCGTCAGTCCATCAGCTGAGAGTCGTGGCATACATCTTTTTTTAATACTCTTAGGTCGCTTCTGCTATTTTTTTTTCTAGCTAAAACTGCAACAGCAACCAAAGTTTCTTCCAGCATATTCTACGATAAAACGATACATCCAACAGCAACAGCAACCACAAGACTGGTCGTGCGTTTGGGAGACTTCATCCGTTCAGTCCAAAGTGTCAGTTCTAACTGTTAGGCCCGAGCAGAGCACCTGGCCTGATTGTGTGTGCAGGGGACCTCAGTTCAATCCTAACCGTCAGTTCGAGCTGACCAGTCCGAACTGATCTTGTGTGTATGTGTGTGTGTGTGTGTGTCGGAAAGGGGGGGGGGGGGTCCTTTATTGGAGATACCGCGCTAGAAGCACCAGCAAGCGTCGCACTTATGAAGCCCGCCTCACCAACACAGGCACTGCTACGAAATCCTGTCTTTTATTACTGTTTCCACAGAGCGAACACTGCACGTCAGAGCATAATGTGGTAGGTATTCGGAAGCGTGATAACGAACCATAAGCGGAGTAAAAGCGTCCTAAACGCAGCATCAGTGCAGTAAGATGCATGCGAGGGCATACCCTGGTTGAGGCGACGGGATCTCCGAACCACCTGAGCACTAATTCAGTGCCTTCTGATCGAATGTGAAATTTGAGTGACGCGTGATCGCGTGACCCCCGACATACGAGCGCGACGCGCTAATGACCAGGATTCCCCGAGGACTATTCTCGGGCCCCCGCCCGTGCGAGGGGAGACCGGGCGATAAGGTTCACTTCCACTGGCGCGTCTTGTATGCACTCGACCCTACGACTCGATGACGGACAATATTCTCTGTGACCGTGCACTGAAATAAAAAAAAAAATTCTCTGTGCCTTTACGAAAGATTCCTTTGGAAACCAGTTGCCAAGAAATAGTTTGAAATACTAAAAGAAAGATATTGTAACTTTGTACAACATATGGCTATGGCTATTTTTGCATATATGAAATAAGTTTTCCGAGATAATACTATTTCTTAACGAAAATTGGCGTATCATGTTTATTTATTTTAATTGATGTTTCATTCAAGCATAATTTTTAAAAATCATGGAAAAGATAGCCGAATATTCAGCCATTTGACGTTATTTTGTTTTACCGTTCTCATAAATGTGCACAGTTAATGGTAGAAAGCTAATAACGGAACGTTTTGCAAATAACTTAAACTATTGGAGGTACTGGGACAACTCAAAGCATAAATGCCCGTGTAATAATCCCAACGCAGTATTACCGCGAACACTATTTAGTACTGATACAGTTGCTTTCATGTAAATTTACAAATTTACAAATACAGTATATGTCAGTTTCCATGAATATTTCTGTTCCATTTAATGAAAAATGTGTATTGCAGTGATGAGCGCCTCTGAGTTGGCTCTAGTTGAGAAAGTATCCCCTAGTTAAGGGTGACAATATAAGACTCCATATATTTTAAAGTGGTGAGACCATTGTGATTTTGAATTCAAACATGTTTCATTGTGCCTTAAAAGTTTTCAACGTCGATATTTGAACATTCGCATTTGTTAAGACACAGGTCACACATTACAACAAATTATAAAATTGTTATAGCATGGCTAGGTATTGATAATAAAATTACAGTTTTGAATGCATTACTGGAAAATCCTAAACACATCAAATTACATAGCAGTGCATGAAATTGTGTGTTAAGCTTTAAAAATTTAGGTTTTAAATTATGGATAACGTGCCCATATATGTATAATTTATGTCCTTAAAACTAATGTCTGTATCTCTCTTCCCCTCCATGTAAGGAGTGTTAAGGGGGTATGTTCCTTATTATTTTGCTTCTATGATTTCAATTTAATTTTACCCGTGGCTTGAATTGAATTCATATTAACCATGATTGTATGTTCATAACGATTTTATAAAGTTTGCGAGTGTTTTTTTAATGTTTTGATAAACTTTAAGGGCACATTTATGTTTTAACACTAAAATTAATCAAGAGCATTTAATTGGGGGGTATACAGATTTTTTTTGGCAGAAATTCACGTAAAACGGTTTAGTTTTATGATTTAGTTAAAAATATACAAAAAAAAAAATTTTTTCCGAAAACTCTTAAAACTCAGTTTTCAAGTATTTGGGGTAAACTTTTATTTTTAGGGATTATTGAAATATATAAATGGTAAAACTGTAAATAAACAATTTTAGGGGGGGGGGGAAGCTAATTACAAAACTGTATACCACTAAGTTCACGCTAGAGTTGAAACATAAATCAACCTTTAAAGTTAACAAAAAAAAAACCACTATATTACCAATTATTTGAATTATGAAACTAATTACAGGCAACAAACAGTTGTTACATTAGGAATTCAGTTTTAATCATGTGGGGCATAAACCGCAGAATTTGCAAAAAGCAAGATGGTTGAGAAAAGTACTCACTTACAGTGGCGTAGCCAGGATTTGTGAATGGGGGGGGGGGGGTGTTAAGAAGCATCCCCCCTCCGTATTAAAGCGGGGGGTCCGGGGGTCCTCCCCCGGGAAAATTAGGATTTTAAGGTGTGAAATAGTGCTATTTTAGCAGTTTTCTGTACTTAAATTTAAATATTGTAATGGTAAAAAAATTATTGATTTTAATATGAAATTTGTTTGAGTGATGAATACGAAATTAATTAAAGAATTGGTGCTAACGGAGGGGGAGGGGGTTTGGAACTCCTAAACCCTTCCCCCCCCCCCCGGCTACGCCCCTATCCCCCTTAAGAGTGAATTTCTCACGGCAGGTGGTACTGCTGTTCAGGGTGGTCGCCGCGACCGTGAGCAGGTCGCAGCAGCACCTCAGCACCGAGGGTGTAGCCTCCAACCAGGTGTCGGAGTACAGCACCCCGCCGCTCAGCACCATTCAGAGGTTCATGAAGGTCGGTCGCACACTTGACCATTTCTTGTAAACGATCAATGTTTTTGTATTGCACACAACTTAAAAAAAAAACAATGTTTCGGGTTTTGGTAGTACACTCTTAGTCTTGCCAGATAGCGGATGTAATTTATTAAAAGATGTATGATTATAGAATCAATAGTGATGTTGTTTATGTTTTAAACGAATCACAAGTATAGCTTAATATGTTTTAAGTTTTGGGATCGTTTACTTTTTTTGTTTAAATTACATTTTAGTGGTGGTTTGCCATTACTTTTATAGAGGGAGGACACATTGACTGGTAGTTAATGCGTGTATCCAACATCGTCCGACAACCGACCGATCGTAGGAATGAATAAATAAACAAATAAATTAACTAATTGAATGAATAAAGTAACAAATGAAAATACGGTCAAATGAATATATGATAGAATGAATACGATATAATGAATGTACGATATAACTAACCTACGATGGTATTAATATACGAAGGAATGTATCTACGAATGAATTAACCTACGAACGAATGATGAATCAATGAACGAATAGGTGAATATATGAACGAAATAATGATATACTAAGGATGACTGACATGAATGATTCTACCATTAATGTATCTACCATGCATGATGGCTGCATTTATCTGGAATGAATGAATCCTCCACGAATGAATGAGTCCATGATTTTAATGGAAACAAATTTACATCGAGGATCTGAATTGTCATCATTCGCTGCCGAGTGTAGGCCTAGCTACGTTTGCTCGGGGATGATAGTGCAGTTCCAGAAAGTGCCTTGAGAGGTGGACTGGTTGCCTGCCCCCGCAGATGCTGGAGCCGCGCGCCGCCGACGAGCAGCGAGTGCTCAAGAGGGCGCAGCTGTCCGTGGCCAACGTGACGTGCAACGACGGCTCGCCTGCGGGGTGAGGTGCCCGCCCCCTATGTCCGCCTGCGTGCCTATAGTCTGTTTCACGCTCACAGTGCAACACTGGTACCACCCGGGTTGTTGAAACATGTCTTTTTGACGTGACAACGTCCAATAAATCGATGAACGCCGGCTGCACGCACGAAATATTGTCCCGTTACGCACATTGTCCCGTTACGCGGTGTCCCGTTACGCTCATTGTTCCGTTACGCTGTGTCCCGTTACGCTGTCGGCGAGTGCAGTAATAATAGGTTATGTTACAATTTACTAAAAAAATTATGGTGATTCATAAATAATTCATGATAGATGTTTGATTACAGTTTATTTATATGAAAACTTGTTCATAATTATATTGAAACTTTGTAGCTAAACGCCAGTTTTTAAAATTAATTACTGTTTCGACGACTGTTTATAAAGTGAAGTGAAAAGTTAATGTGGTTTTCATTGCTTATTACAACAATTTCGGCAATAAAGTTTCATTATTCTTGCATTTTAAAAATCTGATTACTAGTATAATTTCAAGTATTTATTCTTTTATTATAAAAATGATTCAATTTTATTCATAAAAGTATGCAATCATTTCATCAATGTTTTGTTATGACGTTGTCTCGTTAAACTATCGTCCGTAAACCGACTTTACAGAAAACCAATTTTTTTGTTGACAACTAATAGTGCATTTAATGATGAGCCTATAATAGAAGCTAAAAATATTGTCATGATTTTTAGCCACACAATTTTCGTTCAAGTTTATACTTTTAGGTACATTTAGAAGTCAAATTGCCTATTTTGCAGTCGTTACCGTGTGGTGCAGATTAAAACAAAAATGTACATGTGTATCTTAGTTGCATTTTTCTATATCATTTTAATACATTTTTTTTAATTTTTTTGTTATTTTATTTTACCGAAACTTTAAAATGGTGTCTCCTGACAGTATTAATACCGTTGTAGTCAATCTTACAGGGAAAAAACAAACATAATAATTGAATGCAAAACACCAATGATTATTTCAAAGGAGATCATTTTTGTAAAAGTCACTTACTATTAATAAAAATACATTCCATGTGTGCAATGCTGAAAAAAGCCAAACTTCTTAAACAAAAAGTTAATAAATACGGTTGAAACCAAGATGGCATCTTTGTTACATCTTCCTGGAAATAATTATATATATATATATATATATATAAAAATAAATTATCAGACGATGCTTTTGAAGCAATTCACCAAGGAAAATTTATTTCCACATTCTCGTTCCACATTTTACCTTACAAAATACAATTTTTCTGATAAATAAAACCAATTTTCAAACAAAAGTTGTGTCTACGCCGAAACAAGGACATAGCTAATAGCATAAATGGTACATTGGAAAGAGAAAGTAAATGCCCGTTTAAACGGACACTGCAATGTAAGGATTAGGTGCGCTTTAGCTGATGCACCCGTTCTTCTCTCACTGCTAGTTACATAGGTACATTAATAATTTAACTGAATCGAATTTTAAAATTTCATAACTCACCCCCTTGGGAGATAATTTTCCTTAAAATCATAACTTAGTGAATGCTTGTATAGCGTAAGAAACATATCTGCCAAATTTAAAGATTTTAGGTCTGGTGTTGTCAGTGAGTGGTATTTCGCTTATACGAGTGCTATTCGTAAAGTAAAGCTGGACTCCCAATCATCCGTTTCATCCGTCCGTCCGTCAATCACGTGACCTGCAGATGGCCCGAAAAATTCCATCCGTCCGTCCGTCCGTCCGTCCGTCAAAACCTTGCCAAGCTTTAGCTTTTGACGGACCAACGGATGGTCCACCGCCTTGTTAAGTCGATCGTCTTCAATACGACTTTCCGAAAACAGTGTTCGATTTTTTTTAATTTGCAATATAAGCACACGGAGAAAACCACCACAAGTTCCTTATAGAAGGCTGTGTCGTATTGACCGATTATTATTGTCATAATAACGGTAAAGATTGCTTAGGAGAATGAGCTTTTAGGCAGAAATGCTGATACCTTACGTCCGGGAAAGCCAGCATTTGTATAATATATATAGCAAAGACTATCGGGATAAGCAACTGAGGGAAAAAGCCTGGATTGAAATAGCTTCTTTCTGTTTCCTTTGACGCAGTAATAAAAAAAAAGCATAATTTTATTTATTGCTGGCTAATGTTATTTTTAAGACGGCCACTGTTTAATCCGCTTGTCAAAGCACGGTTCCCACCTGTCAACTTATTATCACATTCATAAAAACAAAAGTTAATTATCCCAAGTAAATTATTTTCACCAAACGTTTACCTACAATTGAGAAAGTATGTAGCGGAAAGTTGTAGCACTGATATTTTAGAATAGTGACGGACGGACGGACGGACGGACGGATGGCGGATGGTTGAGAGTCGGTAATAATTGCCGAGAGAAAATAACGGACCGAAATTGACGGACGGGCGGGTGACGGACGGATGAAACGGATGATTGGGAGTCCAGCTTAAGATTCGTTTAGTCATTTTAAAAAATAAAACTCGTGATAAAAAGTTTTTATTGGCTTTTTTTAGTTTAATACAGACCTACTTTACATTTTCACATAATCGCCATTCAGTTCCAAACCCAGTTTCTTTAACCTCTCTCCATAGAAGCTCGCCGTTTGGGAATGGAACGTGACGCCTTGGTCATAGGCATCATGGACTTTGAATACGCAAAGCGTGTAGCCTGACTACAGGCGCTTAGTTAACGTCTCCGGAATCTCCGTTCTTGAGTCGGAAAATGATGGCTACAATTTTTTATTTATTTTTTATTTTTGGGATGAAAAGGGCGTCATTTTGGTTGATTTAATTAAATGTGGTTAAACAATTACAGCAAAAATTATAGAATTACGATTGTCAACTGGTTTAATTCCAGGCGGCGAACTTCTGTGCACCTGGTTTAAAGAAACTGGTGCAGCGTTACGAAAAGGGCTTGGAACTGAATGGCGATTATGTGAAAATGTAAAGTAGGTCTGTAGTAAACTAAAAATGTCAATAAAAATTTTTTTCTCGCGGTTTTTTTTAATGACAAAACGAATTTTACTTTACTAATATCCCTCGTGTATAGCTAGATACATATATATTAATGTACATGCTATCCAAACAAGTTGTAATAAACTTCCCTATGGCAAGAAAAAATACGATGAACACTGAATTACCTTAAAACGCGGGCAGCCAGCGACTTGGCAATAATGGCCAACAAACCTGAAAAAATCTGAACCCAAACTTGCCGGTTTACAGAATTCACCCAACCAAATAATTTCGGATTAAAAAGCTCTTACTTTAGTTCCATAAATTATTTTGCGTGTGTAATTTTGTATTTTTACTAATAATTTAAATTGACTCAATAGTCAATAGTATGATAGTTTTAACACTTAAATAAGAGTAAAGCTCTATATATATATATATATGTATATATATATATATGTATATATATATATATATATATATATATATATATATGTGTGTGTGTGTGTGTGTATTTATATACACATAGCAAATATATCCTTGCATAGATAGAAATCACAAAATAGTGTTTTCATGTAATTAAGTACGTACCCTAAAATAGCTGTGTGTGTTTCAGATTTTACTTGAGGCGGTCACAAACAAGTACAAAATGGATTATCTTTCTTGAAGGTATGGTGTAAGTCTTTAATTTCTTCGTACAAATCAGTTCTTAAGTGATTATTTGCGATGCCTTTGCATACAACCAACTAAAGGAAAAATATAATTATGGTGATAGTGATGGATGGTTATCATGGCACCAGAATATTGACTTGTTCAATTTGTGTTATTATTTCATTTTAGTCATTTATCCACATTATGGGATATTAGGGGATATAAATATCTGACTAAGCTATTATACTGTTTTAGTCCGATAAATACTTACCACCGAAAAAAAAAAGAACTGCTTATTTTACGCAGTTGACTATTACTATAAAAATTTAAACACCAGTCAACGGATGTTAACTACCCAAAGTTGGCCAGTTTCCCATATTGCCCTATTCCAATATTTTATTTCATGCACTGTAATAATGCATAACTTTTCAACCCCATTCCACTGAATGCAGATGCTCGAATACCAGCAATTGTTTGTAACCACCCATGCAAGAATACAAATAAAAAAATGGTTTTTCCCCAAACTCTTCGTAAAATTGTGGTATATTTTCAGGAGGATGGTACTGTTACGATGAACGAAGTTGTCACAATCGCTGGATGAGACTACGCCATTTGATGACGTCAAAGCAATGGGCGGATACAAAAACAGGCTAGTACATTATTACAAAGATAATTATTGTCACGGACATTATAGTATTCACCAGTAGTATTGTAGGGCATTGTGAAATCAGTCTTATTTGAAAAAGATTATGATGAAATAAAAATATTATGTAAAATATTAAACATTTGAGAGTAAATAATTGCATCATCTTTGATTCGGGAAGCAAATCCTTTGTTTCCAGAAAAATCTTTGGTTCTTCAGCTTACACTATCAATTTTAAGAAAATGTGTAGGTACTCATTTAAGTACTAGCCAATCCAGCACATTTTTATCGTATTCCCCGTGATGAAATAAAATAACATATCAATTTCGTAGTAAGATCATGTACTATTTCTATATGTGATTTTTATTTTTTATATTCCTTTTTTTTATAGTTGGTGGAATCCTTTCAGCAAATCCTGAAGAAAACCCCTTCTGGTGGGATGCGAACCATGTGTAAGTAGAATACTTTCTTCATATGTCACTGAAACATAATTTTCTAATGGTAGTTAAGCAACTATTATTTTAAAACAACAAAACATGGTCAAAACAAAACTTGTTTGTTATAAGGAATATTGACATTAAAGATGGGAAAGCCACACGCACAAGATGTGATGAGATTCCAAAGAACTGTTACGAGGACACCAGAGATGAGACAAAGAGACAGGCCAGTCGGCCCCTGCGCGCCGGCCAGCGGGCGGGTCCAAGAGGGAAGCCCCACCTCCCTGACAGGTAGCGCCCGTCCCTCTTCCTGTCTCTAGAGTGTTCGACACGTTCCCAGAGCCCCGTCTGCGTGAAGTGGAGTACCTAGGACGACATCTTTCTCGGGGCTTCGACACGACACTTTGTAGGGCTTCAAGACCTCTCCAGGTCGGGACTTGGCAGGTATTCAAGTCGGAGGGCGGCCTGCGGCTAGTAGTGTGCGGGTGGCAGAGGCAGGTGGCGACACCGGCGAGCGAGTGCGAGACTAGTGAAGTGACGAGGGCTAGCGACCCTCCCTTGGCGAGCGATAGCGGGCGGCGAGTGACGCGCTGCGTGTGCGAGGATTGTTGCACCGGGACGGTGTTGTGTGTGCGGCGGACGAGTGAGTAGTGCGAGGCAGTGTGTTGAGACAGAGGTGAGCGGTAAGAGACGAGCGGTAGAGATAGCCACTGTCGAGCCGTGCTCCAATGGTTAGAGTAAACTGTAGACTTAATGAAAGAGTGATTAATTTGTAGACACATATTTAAATGGTTTAAATATTAGCTGATAAATAAAACGGCAGTAATTAATTAGGTTATCATTGAAAGAAACTGAGAACTTAACAAGGGCGACCTGACCTCAAGATTAAGCAGCATGAAGTTCTTGCGCGAATTGCGAAATGCCTACCTGCCAGGAATCCAGAAATTGTTTCGCGACGATTGACGTTGCTACCAGAGTGGTAGCAACACACGACTTAACACTCTTACAGGTTCGAATAAATGGTCTGGAAATTCGCGCTTCCTAATTAATTTGTGGTTTCGTTTCATAAACATATAAGGCTCGGTTTCTCATGCCATGTTGATTTTTTTGATGTGACGTCTAAAAAATCGATGAACGCCGGCTGCACGCATGAAAAAGTGTCCCGTAACGCACATTGTCCCACTACGATGTGTCCCGTTACGCTCATTGTACGCTTGCGCCGCATCTTTCTACCACACGATTGGAACAACCATCGATTTGACTTTTCAATCATGTTTTCGTCGTTTGAATTATTAATATTATGTAATATAACGATCGTCCACCGATTTTCAGCACAATCGGTACGGTTATTTAAAAGTAATGTTGAATTTTCAAATACGTTTTTGTACGAGCAATGGTGTTATACAGTTACATAATAATTCTAATTACACCCGGGATCTTGCACAATGTTTTAAAAAATATTGTAACACATTATAAATACGTTTGGTGTATTTAGGATGCGTATTTGTTATAAAATCGTATTATAAAAACGAAATAATATTATTCCCCTACGGTGCTGCAATCTATGGTGACGGACGCGAACCGAACGAATCGCGCTATCTACCCGCTTCCGCTGCAACCAGGCACTCGTTAATACATATTTTCCTCTGTTTATCGCGAGGGGTGTTATTATTTATGAATTATAAATAAAATTTCGTGCCCGGGGCCACAATTGCATATCATTTTGAGCACTGGAAGACATAAAAACGTAAAATATTCTCGACAAATTTTGATCTCGGCCTCAGCGCACCACGAGCGTCTGGGTTGGAGATAAAAGCCTAAATTCTTTCTTAAATTTACTAAAACTTATTTTATTAACTGCAAATGCATTTTTATTAAATTCTATGTTTAATTTCACGACGAACAAACTTCGTCTTAAATGTGTAATTGCGAAAAAGCGTAAAACATTCTCGACGATCTTGAAGTTAAATAGAAAACATGTATAAAAGTTATAGTTAAAATAATCTCTTCGTTAAAGTAATAAACATATTTGAATTAATGAGTGAAAATAAAAGTAAATTTATCAATTAAATTGTAGATTTCATTTCACTCCTTCTTTGTATCCATACAAAATAGTGATAATTCAATAAAAATGATTCAATTTTATTCATAAAAGTATGCAATCATTTCATCAATGTTTTATTATGACGTTGTCACGTTAAACTATCGTCCGTAAACCGACTTTACAGACGACAAATTTTTATTTTATTATTTAAGGGAAATTTCGAAAAAAAATTTGTAATTGGTGTTCTGCCACTAATACTTTAAATATAAATTCACCAAGCGTAAAATTTTGGGTGTAAAACATCGTGCAAGTTTTCGCAGTTATCATCGCTTGCGCAACGTTTTACACCTATGATATTATACTGTTGACACTATAAGTGGCAGAAAAACCATTTCAAGGGATGAATCGGGTTAAAATTTCAGAAAAAGCCCTCAAACAAAAGTAATGACGAAAAAAAAAAAAATAATCAACATGATGTGTGTGACCGAGCCTTAAGTACGTACAAATTGTACGAATTCAAGCCACGTCTTCCAATTTCAGTTAGGGAG
This sequence comes from Bacillus rossius redtenbacheri, assembly GCF_032445375.1. Lineage (NCBI taxonomy): Eukaryota > Metazoa > Arthropoda > Insecta > Phasmatodea > Bacillidae > Bacillus > Bacillus rossius. The sequence continues at coordinate 18,701,189 of NC_086334.1, read as the reverse complement.
CAAGGAAAACGTTTGGGGTAGGAGGGGCGAGGTCAGTCTGGATTTCTTGCAAGTGGGGAACATGGCGGATGTTTCCGAGCGCCGTGCCGTGCCGTGCCGTGCCGTGCCCCCTCCCGCGCATTTAGTCATTGCTACGTTCACATCCCAATGCTCTTTATAGCCTCTAATGACTCCTAAGCATTCATGGAGTTAAGCTATAATTCACTACATTATCAGTCACTGCAGTCTGTCTCACGCTTGGATATCAGTTCAGTGTGTATGGCGACCTCTGTTGATAGATAGATGCCACTCAGTTTAACATTAATATATATATATATACATATATATATATATATATATATATGCCATCCATAGTTATGCATTAACATACTTTTTTTTACTTTACTGTTTTTTTGACCTTTTTAAGGCTGTAAATTAGTGTACATTGACAGTTGTATCCAATCTGACCAATAAATGATTCAATGCTAAAAAAAAAAAAATAATTATTTTCACAGAAAAAACAATTTGAATTAACTCTTCATCGCTATTAATAACAAGTCATCCCATAAAACAATGAGCAATACTCAAAAGAACATATGGTTTTTTTAATATATATTTTTTGAAATGCTATTAACAATCTGTAAAAAATATCGGTTGAAAATTGCAAAAAAAAAAAAAAAAACCGTTTTGAACGAAATATTTTGTAAACTATTTGTCATATCAAAACACAGTTTAGACGAGAAAAAAAATCCTTATAGAATTGACTGAAAAGAAGGGTGCTTAATTGTTATTTTACGTGGAACAATAAAGAAGTATGTATGGGGTATCTGCTATGCTGAAGGTAATTGTGGCGCAGGTTCGTGCCGTACTGCTCGAGCGACTCGTGGAGCGGGTCGCGCACGCGCCCCGGCGGAGACGTGAGGTTCAGCTTCATGGGCGCCGCCATCGTGAGGCAGGTGGTCCAGGACCTGCTGCCGCTCGGCCTGCGCAACGCCACCTCCCTCCTGCTGGCCGGGAGCAGGTGAGCCAACCCGCCGAGCTCCAGTTTCCCTCAGCGGTGCCACAGTTTCCCTGTGTCCGTGCAGGTTTTACCTAGAGGCCACTCCAGTGTTTCAGGGCCACTGCGCAACCCGCGTTAACATCATAAGATACAATGATTTAATAGGCTTATCAAAGCCCCTTTCTTCAAAAACGTGCATAAATTATGGTTCAAACCTAGACATTTAACTTATACATATTAGTAAAGATTAGTATAAAACTATAATTTATGTACGTTTTTGAAGAAAGGGGCTTTGATAAGAGCATTGTTGTCTTACATATCGAGCAAGCATCATTTCGAAATCTATATTAGTTAATTAGTTATAAGCAAAATGAAAATAACATTTAATCTTATGAGGTTAACGCGGGTTGCGTAGTGCCCCTGAAACACTGGAGTGGCCTCTTAACTAGTAGTTTAGACTAGAGATAAGAGTGAGGGGAGTTAACGGCAACAATCACTGCCACGGCTGGCCAATCCCCCTCCTAGCACACGATGCATGCGACCCTCCCCCCTACGTGGCTAATTCCAGCATGAGTAGGCGTATAGGCTTCGGCCTGAGACGCACCTAGGTCCCTCCCTAACCCGGACCCCTCCCAAACACACTTAAGTTTTTAGTTAGGTTAGGAAAAAAAAGAATCAGTTTCACAATCAACGTACCTACGCAGGGTGTGAGGTAGCCTGTTTCACAGTTACAAGAGTCGACGCTGGCGAACGGGTTCCGATAGCGTCGCTCTTCGCCAGGATCGTGGTAACAAATCCGCGTGATCTTTTAACCGTCCGCAGACACACTGATACCGATATAAGGTAATTGTAAGTGGTGGAGACACAGGCTGAAAAGTTCTTTAAATGGTTCGTACAATTGACGATTTTTATTTAACACTATTTCTTGGGCATACGTCATTGCAGTTTTGCACTGTTTGGCATGGGGAAAATTCGTAAATGCAGAATAAGAAATAAAAATGAATACATAAACCCTCAGAAAACAAGCCTAAATTATCTGATGTCAAACCTGAGGATTTTTGCTCAAAGTAAAAGAACTTTGTAACAGCAAATTTACGAAGATCCCTGTACAATCAGTAACAAGCATTCTTCTTCTTAAATCTAAAGTAAACATTTATAACCTAACGACTTAAAAATTATTAGATAGCATCACATATTAAAAAAAATAATCATTAATTTATTCACCAAAACCAATCAATATTTCAACATCATGATGATATTTTGGATCAATAAGTTTTTTGAATGATGCTTTCATTAGGGAAGATTCGTACACATTCGACAATGCTGGTTTACGCTATGGTTTCTTAGAAAAATTCTGTCACGCCAGATCAATATTGAGGTTTCTCTTGGGTTCGTTTTGGTTTGTGATGGGAGGGGGCGATAGAACCAACTTGCCTGCTGTTTTATTTCAAATTATTCCCTTTCGTTGGTGGGTATTATAAATTTTTTTATAGATGGTGATTTACAAAAAATGGGAGTATGTCAGTAGGGGAGACAGGGGCTAGCTGTCACAAATTTCACATTTTATTTTTTCCCTTGTGAATGGTAAAGTTTTCACACATGCAGTTACTTTAAATATATTTATGCTAAAAATTAATTGTATTATTCTGTAATAACTGTGTGTAGTTAAAAGAATACTCTTAATCAGAACCTTGTTGAAAACAAGGAAAAATGTGTATTTACTGTTGAAAAACTCCCTTTTCTGCAGTTTTATAGATGCCTTTACACCTTCAAGCATATGTTTGAATAACTAACTGAAATAAACAAGTTAAAGCAGACTTATAATAATGCTATAACTATCTGAAAAATCCAACACGTGAACATAATGTTGTAACAAATTATATTTGGAGGGTCAAAATTATTAACTATATTCAAAACTTGAAATCAAAATATAATTTGACAATAAAAAAATGATTCTCACAGATCCAGGTTCTTTAGTTGAATCTTGGTTAATGCAACATAATAATGAAAAATTCCTTAAATTAACGAAGTGATTAGACTGTGTGGGACTCTAAACATTAAACTATTATATTACAGCTTAGCAAAACTAACTATCAAAACAAATCTGAGTTCATAGTGCTTTCATATAACATTTACTCAGATGAACCAAACAAAATGACTATCTTTAAATAGGCATCCCAAGTAGTATGAATTCATTTAGCAGTCTAACAATAAAACTCAGCAAATCGATATTTAGTATTTAAAAGAGATTAGTGATATCTTTAAATGGTTTTTACTTTAAAAAAAAAAAAAAAAAGGCTGTTAGAAACGTGTTACTTCTTCGAAGTATTTTCTTGTATTTACGCTGTATCTCACTCGATGTACTTGCGATACTCGGTTAATGCAAACTAAAGGTGCCCCTCCGACGTCTGCAAACGAGTTTAAAAGGTCCCTGGACGAGCTGGTCTGCAAAATTAGCTGCTGCAATCCCACATTATTCGTGGTTTGGGACCTCGGAATGAAAACTGGAATACTCCGGTTGATTCTCTTCTTTCAGTTTGCCCCCGATTATCCTTATTTGATTTCTTGATTCAACTTTACCAAATTATTCCGCTACAAGAGTAAGTTAGCAGTAAAATCTACGAAATCAAATTATTGTCTGCATTCTCTTGGCTTCTGGTTGTAGGCCTTGTCAGGGTAATTGACTTGCGACGTTTAGGCAGTCATTGCAGCTGCCATGATCAGGTAGACTAAGTCTGATTGGCTGGTGCAGAGGATGCACCCTGCAGTCTGGGTGGCCCAGCCAACCAGAAAACAACCGTCAGGAAGGCAGGAAGGCAGGAAGGCAGGAAGGCAGGACGGCAGGACGGCAGGACGGCAGGACGGCAGGACGGCAGGGAGGCAGGACGGCAGGACGGCAGGGAGGTAGGAAGGCAGGCAGGAAGGCAGGACGGCAGGATGGCAGGAAGGCAGGCAAGAATGCAGGGAGGCAGGGAGGCAGGAAGGCAGGAAGGCAGGAAGGCAGGAAGGCAGGAAGGAAGGCAGGAAGGCAGGAAGGCAGGAGGGCAGGAAGGCAGGAAGTCAGAAAGGCTGGGAGGCAGGAAGGCAGAAAGGAAGGCAGGAAGGCAGGCAGGAAGGCAGGCAGGAAGGTAGGCAGGAAGGTAGGCAGGAAGGTAGGTAGGAAGGAAGGAAGGCAGGAGGGCAGGAGGGCAGGAAGGAAGAAAGGCTGGAAGGCAGGCAGGAAGGCAGGCAGGCAGGCTGGAAGGCAGAAAGGCAGAAAGGCAGGAAGGCAGGAAGGCAGGAAGGCAGGCAGGCAGGATGGCAGGATGGCAGGATGGCAGGATGGCAGGAAGGCAGGAAGGCAGGAAGGCAGGAAGGCAGGAAGGCAGGAAGGCAGGAAGGCAGGAAGGCAGGAAGGTAGGAAGGTAGGAAGGTAGGTAGGAAGGAAGGCAGGAAGGTAGGCAGGAGGGCAGGAGGGCAGGAGGGCAGGAAGGAAGAAAGGAAGAAAGGCTGGGAGGCAGGAAGGTAGGCAGGAAGGCAGGAAGGCAGGCAGGCAGGCAGGAAGGCAGGCAGGCAGGCAGGCAGGAAGGCAGGAAGGCAGGAAGGCAGGAAGGCAGGAAGGCAGGCAGGATGGCAGGATGGCAGGAAGGCAGGCAGGCAGGCAGGAAGGCAGGAAGGCAGGCAGGCAGGAAGGCAGGAAGGCAGGAAGGCAGGAAGGCAGGCAGGATGGCAGGAAGGCAGGAAGGCAGGAAGGCAGGAAGGCAGGCAGGCAGGCAGGCAGGCAGGCAGGCAGGACGGCAGGACGGCAGGAAGGCAGGCAGGCAGGCAGGCAGGCAGGCAGGCAGGCAGGCAGGCAGGCAGGACGGCAGGAAGGCAGGAAGGAAGGCAGGCAGGCAGGCAGGAAGGCAGGAAGGCAGGCAGGCAGGAAGGCAGGCAGGCAGGCAGGCAGGCAGGCAGGCAGGCAGGCAGGACGGCAGGACGGCAGGAAGGCAGGAAGGCAGGAAGGCAGGCAGGAAGGCAGGAAGGCAGGAAGGCAGGCAGGAAGGCAGGACGGCAGGAAGGCAGGACGGCAGGACGGCAGGAAGGCAGGAAGGCAGGACGGCAGGAAGGCAGGAAGGCAGGAAGGCAGGAAGGCAGGACGGCAGGAAGGCAGGAAGGCAGGAAGGCAGGAAGGCAGGAAGGCAGGATGGCAGGATGGCAGGATGGCAGGAAGGCAGGAAGGCAGAAAGGTAGGAAGGTCGGTCGGGCTCGCTGCAGCGCAGGTGGCACGGGCGTGATCGTGAACCTGGACCCGGTGACGGAGCTGCTGCACCGGCAGCTGGGGCTGCGGGGCATCGCGGTGCGCGGCGCCTCCGACTCGGGCTGGTTCCTGGATCGCGCGCCCTACTCGCGCGACGCGCGCCTGCTCAGCCCCACGGAGGCCGTGCGCCGCGGCCTGGAGCTGTGGCAGGGCCGCGTGTCGCCGCACTGCCACCACCGCTACCCGGCTGAGCCGTGGCGCTGCTACTTCGGCTACCGCTCCTACCCGACGCTCACAGGTGCGTTAACCCCTCTGTTCCTCATTCTAAACACAAATAATGACCCGGGTATCAATTTTAATAGTACCAACTGTACATGGCCCCCACAAAGGGAAGCCTACAACTCACGTAGTTTCGGTTCCCTACCACGTTCGTGCAACTTCAGATTCCTCTCAAAAATTGAAATTAAAAAAATCGAAGGGTTAGGTTAGGTCGGTCACAACATGCTTGTTTTCATTGGAAAGTTCTGATTTAGCGGCTGAAGTGGCGTTGATACCAAAACGCAAAGCTTCGGAAATTCTTGCAGGAAACCAAAACTACGTGAGTTGTAGGCTTCCCCCCCAAAGGTGGGGCTGGAGGGGCCCAGCCAAGGCCTGTTTATTTTTTAAAGTTTAACTATTATAATTTAGCAATTGAAAATTAATTGGCCACGAATCTTTGATGTAATTGATGATTTTAGGCCGAAGAAAGCTCGAAAAACTGTTATTAAGTTAAGTAGTCTTATTTTGTAGCCAGTGTCTATGATTTACATAGATTATAAATTTATTTTTCTGTAACTATTTTCATTTTTATCTCAGTGTGTGAAACAAATATACATATGTACTCGCTGTGTTATTTTAAAGTAAAATAATTTTATAAATAAAGCTTAGTTTGTTCTTATAAAATAGTAACCATAATTATAGGCCTACCCTGTATTTTCAGGTTAAATCTCTACTTAATATTATAAAGCTGAAGAGTTTGTTTGTTTGAACGCGCTAATCTCAGGAACCACTGGTCCGATTAGAAAATTTTTTTCAGTGTTGGGTAGTACATTTATCGAGGAAGGCTATAGGCTATATTGTCAATAACATTAGGGATCCTTACTAAAAGTCCAATTTAGAATCAAATGCGTTGAAGAGGGTTAGATACAACATGCAGTACACGTAAGAAGTGTGTGTTGACAATGCCGCAGGTGCTAGAAGTTTATTTCCTATTGCCTATTAACATTGTTGCCACGCACTAGATGCCTTATCATTCTTAATTTTCCCCATTCAAGTAAAAAACACCCATGTGATATTAACAACGAAGCAATCAGTACCCTCATAAGAGTTCAATTAGTATTTAAATACATTTTATCACTTTAAATCGCAAACCTAAACTATTGTTTTTTTCCTGTGTTTAATTTGTTTTTTTATTGCCCTTTTTTCAAGTATATATATATTTTACAGACTTGAAACTTCACAGTAATGTTCCTTATGTTACGCAGGATGACATTTTCCGAAAATTAGATCCCATGGGTGGTTAAAACCAGGCAACAGTGGGTACTTTGTCTGCATGAGAACAGGATTTTGCATTGTTCATGCCTTCTGCGTCTCCATGGCAATGGGCATCGCGCGGCAGTGGCGTACCCACAAGGAGGGGCATGTATAATGAGCGGCGCAAGAGTGATCTGCCTGTAGACTGCCGTAGCGAAGTACGGGCACATTAGTTGTACGTTGCGTGCACGAGTCGGGAAACCATCGGTGCTATTCATTTTCTCTCCGGTACATTATACAGCATTGTAATAAATTTTCACTGAATTTTTTTTAATTTACCATTACTGTAAATGGGAGATGTGGCTTAATTTTTTTCCATTAGTATAGCCGTGCGAAGCCAGGTCGGGCAGCTAGTAATATACTAAAAAGAGTTTAGGTAATAAATAACCATGCAATTATGATGTAGCATGTGACTGTAAAATTGGGGAGGGGGAAGGGGCCCAACTCTGATCCTGGGTCCAGGGCCCGTAATCGTATGTGGGGGCCATGCAAATGTAACAATTTTAGATGGGCGCATGTGCCAATACTGCTTTGTTGTTTTCTCGCTTGCAGCGCCACCTACGCAAAATGGCGATTAGTAGAGGGTGCACCTGTAAACTTCATTTAGCAACAGGATGGAGCCCCTCCCCATTGGAGTCTCTTTGTACGAGATTGGCTGTAATGGGCGAGACGACAGAGCTCCTTTTTTCGTAGGCCTCTACGCTCACCCGACATAATGGCATGCAATTTTTTTTGTTCCTTCGGGGCTTCATAAAAGATTGTGTCTATGTTTCGCCGCTACCCAATGAGTTTCCAGAGTTGAGACACGCAATTGAAGGGGCTATTGCTTCCATTACTCCATTACTTACTAAAATGTGGGGTGAATTGGACTTTAGGTTGGATGTGTGCCGTATAACTGAAGGTGCGCATATCGAACGTTTGTAATAAAAAAAAAGATTGTTTTACTTACAATTTGATGAGTGGTTTGTTGTAAATAGTCTAAATTAAGCTGTTATAACACAACATTGAAACTGGGACATTATTTTATGGTCATCCTGCAGTTTTTATACAAATCCCTATCTCCCTTGCTCCCTGCCCGACCGGAATGCCAAATCTGGATCAACCTTTAAATATAATGTGAGTGAGTCTTTCCATACTTGCTCGTGATGTGTTAACATCTAATCAGTAACGAGCAAATTCAAGTGTTCTCATCATGCAAATAAATATTATCTATGTGTTACTTGAATTATTGCCGCAATCACGCACAGATGGCAGCACGAAACAGAAGACATTTTTAAACTATTAAAACTGATCCGATAAAAGTGAAAAAAAAGAAACTTAAACTTGACTTTGGGCCTGATTTTCGAAATTTAAACACAGCCTATCTTTTTTTTAATTGCATTAATGGTTAAGACTATAAAGTTACCCTTTGGCTTTGTGAACATTGGTTAGCGTCATCCGCCACAGATGGCAGCACCGTGGTTACAAATTTCCGTTCCATGCAACTTCCGTTCCATTCACTAAATTACTCCTGCCAAATGTTGTAGGTATACAGAGAGCTAAGACGTTACACATCAACAACGCAAAGACCGTACTGAAACAATCGAAGATGGTCGCGGTGCACAGTGTTTTGTCTGTCTCGTCTCCACAGCTCCCTTGTTCGTGTTCCAATGGCTGTTCGACGAGGCGCAGATGGCGGCCGACAACGTGGGCGCACCCGTGACCAAGCAGCAGTGGGACTACATCCACAAGATGGGCGACAGCCTTCGGAACTCATTCCAAAATGTATCGTAAGTCAGTACAGATCTGTTTGGTTGACGTAAATATGACGCGTGTGCTCGTATGTGAGGGCATGTTTAAATGTTGATGGATGGGGGTGATTTTTCGAACTGCCTGTCACAATTTATGTAGTAATAATTTCTTGATTGCTCATTCTTTATACTCTGGTTATTAATAAATGTACACATGTTCATATTTGTGAATTAAGTGTTCCGTGCATTTTATTTTTTTACATGTGAAGATTGCTAACCAGTTACAATCACTTCAGAGTCATTAATAAAGTTTCAGAAAATATGGTCTCTCTCGTCATTAACATTGCATTATCGTATAACATGTGTCCAATATCTTTGTGCAGGATTGTACACGCATAGTGTAAGATTTCTAATGATGCAAACAGTTAAATAAAGATGTTTTTAAAGATATGTTAATAAATTACTCTAGAAGTAAAAACGTAACGCAAGCATAGGCCAACTTTCAACTTGTGGCGTTTGGTTTGCGTATCCTACTACTACTACATTTTAAGTGAAGTGTTTCCAAAAAAAATTTAATATGCAATCGAAATATGTAGGCTATAGAAGGCATGATTTTATTCATATCACACACATTACGGTTTTTGCTTATTAGACTATCGTGCAAAGGAAAAAAATAACGCTTATAAATCAAATTATAAAATATTTTACATTTTTTTTTCGTATAAAAAGCCTGATGAAATACTTTCCGCAAGATATTACAGTTTCAAGTAAAAGGTACGGTTGGCAATGTCTTGTGAGAAGGGCCATCAAGAGAAACCAAGGGCCCGAGGGAAAATTATTAAGTGCCCTCCCTCCCCCCCCCCCCCCCCTGACCCCAAATATTTAATGTGCAACTTTTCAAAAATCCAAAATTTAACGAAAATCTAAAGACTCTATACATTACCATGGCCATATTTCTAAACGTGAACTGCGCGAATTGCATAGTATGTATGGTTTCCAATGACTTAATTTTTTTTCCCCTATTATCAAGGTAAACTCTGGCAGCAAAAAATCTCGAACCCCATGCTTCCACCCGGCTGTACCCCCCACTGAACGGCCCTGCTTGCGACTTGCTTGTTTCGCATGCTCTTGCATGGTTACTGAACCCTGCCAGAGGACGTCGCTGTAAGGCGGGTGCCCCGGTGTCGCAGGGCGGTGTTCGCTGCGTCCTGCATCTCGCACACCGTGCTCACCAAGAAGGAGTGGCTGCAGGTGAGGATCAACGAGGTGTCCCTGCCGCAGGCCTTGCACTGCTGGGAGCAGCAGCCCTACCAGGCGCAGCTCAGCCTCATGAGAGCCGGCACACCTGAGAGGTGAGCGCACAGTTTCTTCAACCACGGTTTAAACATGCGAGTGTGTCACTCATCATGGATTTAAAAGAGGTCGTCTTAAATTAGAGATCATTTTGGATTCGAGCTCGTCTTACATTTGAGAAAATTTTGGATTCGAGAACGTCTTATAGTTGAGATCATTTTGGATTCAGCTCGTCTTACATTCGTGGTCATATTCTGCTAGAGGTCATCATAGATTTCAGATTGCCTTATATAGGTAAACCACTTAAAGTTTTGCACTACCTGTATTTATGTGCAAACACATGACCAACTTTCTAATGCAAACAATGAATAAAAGTACATACACACTTTATTTTACTAAAACACGTATCTTACTGTACAGACCTTACCAAAACTGAGCCAGAAACCTGTAAATTGTACATATTATGTTAGCAAGATAAATGGGTGTAGCAGAACTGTGTTTGAGTAGTGTATTCAAGAACCAAGGTTATTAAAGATGGAAAAAAAAAGGAAAAAAAAAGTCTTAGTAGAAAGTGACAATCACAGCATTTGCCTGGAGTGATTTTGGGTTAGCTAAAACAAAAAAACTGAAATGAATGGCTGGATTAGAGTCCTCTGAAATGTGAGACCATTTTACTTATAACTGTGCCTTCTTGCTTCATTGATGAGAGCCTGTTGCAAATGCAGTAATTTAGGTTAGCATTCGGAGTGGGACCACCCTGAAACATCAGTCGTTCAAATTCATAATTGTCACAATATAAAGAACACTACTAAAAGTCAAACAATGTATAGGTACAAAGTCCTTTGAAATAATTTTGTTGCAGCATTAAAAACAGTTTTTTTGGCAAAGAGGCTAGTGTTTGGTATGTACATATAACCTAAACCCAGTTCGACACTGAAATACAGCAATTTCATTAGTCATAAAAGCAGGCTAAGTGTGAATAACCTCCAACACTACAGTTGATGAAAGCCCCTACTGAGTGAACCTCTGGATTCTCCACTGGATGGCATGTGTGTCTATAGAAGATTGTTTGGTTTAAAGTTCTAACTTGCATGACATGAATTTTTTTTTCTTTCTCCCCCCCTCCCCCTACATTTTTGTAGTGAAACTTATTTGCTGAGGGGGCTACAATTTTCAAGCGTTACAAAAATTTGGATTGCATGAAGGGAATAGTTAGGTAAGTGGTAGGGAACAGAGAGAGGAGGGGAATAGTTAGGTATGTGGTGGGGAAACTGAGAGAGGAGGGGAATATTTAGGAACGGGGTGGGGGAACAAAGAGAGGAGGGGAATAATTAGGTACGTGGTGGGGGAACAAAGAGAGGAGGGGAATAATTAGGCATGTGGTGGGGAACCGAGAGAGGAGGGGAATAGTTAGTTACGGGGTGGGGGAACCGGTAGTGGAGGAGACGGCAGGGGAAAGGTAGGAATGACACAGTATACTTGCACACTTGCATGGTTTCATATTTTCAAACTTATACAATAGCATAATTTAGCACTCGCTTACTTGCATAGATATATTTTTGATCTGTGACCTCAGCTAAAGTGTATTATGTTTTCTAAACCTAATAATATAATAAGCAAGAAGTTTCACTTCTGTCACACGTGACCTCCACGCAATCACTGTTTTTATTTGTTACCTTTATTTAAGATCTATTTCTAAAATTATAACTTAATATATTTCTTACATTCGTCTTTCTGCCACAAATATTTTAGAGTAATATCATGGATGTAAATATTTGCACAAGTGATAATAATTACGAAGACTTACTTGCTATTGAAAATATCTGTGTCAGGACAACAAATAAAAGGTTTAATTGATTTCAAATTTAAGAAACAGCATTTATGAAAAGTAATTGGAGAGACAAAGCCTTAAACTTTTCAGTCACACTTTGTCATTTCCTAAGATGTCATTTTAACTTTATTTTTACCTTAACCAGGTAACCTGTTTTTTTATATATATTTTATATACTGATAATTTTAAGTTCTAAATATAATACATATAAATATATAATTTTTAAATTATAACATGTAACTTTTTTCATAGCCCTAAAGAATGATATTGACTGGAATGAAGGCTACACCAGTGAAAGTTTAACTGATCCATGCATCAGTGAGATACACATGGGCTGACGAACAGACCGAAAGGCACCGGTGATAGCATCTGTCCCGTCTCTGCAAGGCTGGCGGTGCCGATGCTGGGTGACGAGCCCCCGGCGGCCCAGAGCCTGCAGCGCATGAGCTACCGGACCAACGCGACCTCGGCCCCCGGCAGCAGGCACGACAGGCGGCGGCGGCGCAGGAAGAAACACAACGGCAACAGGAACAAGAACAGGCCGGAAAGGAACAGGGGTAAAAAGAAAAAAGGTTGGTTATTTCAACTGACCTTCCTGCTCCCGCACTTGATTTTATGACGCGGCTGGTGAAAAATTCCTGAGAGCTAGCACGACACTACAGATGGCAGGGCTTTGCTTTTTAAATGCTACCACCCATTTTTTTTTTACATGCTGTTAATTAAAAAACCTCATCAAGGGCCCTGCCTAGCTCAAAAAAAGTTTTATTCTGCAAACTGTTAAAATTTGTGTATTTTATCACTAGCCTCTAAAAGTACAATAAAGTTCTCAGTACAAACATTCTCTGAAGGTTACAATAGATTTTTTTTCTCTCCAAAAATTTGCATCTCGGCTGAAAATCTTAAAAAAGAGCACAATCAACTTAACAAATATAAATGCACACCAGTCTTCTAAATTTAAGCTATCTTATGCAAAATGATCGACAGTATGTTTTTAACTTAAAAAAAATGTGAAAAATGTATTTCCTAGTTCATACACCTGGTTGTGTCAGCGTCTTCAGCTGAAAGTGTGCGTCGGTAGAACGGCGTGAGCGAGCGGGGTGTGTCTGGCCCCCGCAGGCAGGAAGGGGAGTCGCCGGCGGGAGCAGCGGTCGGTGCAGTGCCAGTACCGCCACGTGGAGCGGTGCTCCTGGCCGCAGTGCAACCACTCCTGCCCCAAGCTGCACAACCCCTTCACCGGCGAGGAGATGGACTTCATCGAGCTGCTCAAGTCGTTCGGGCTGGACATGGCGAGCGTGGCCAACGCGCTGGGCATCGACATCCACACGCTCAACAACATGGACCACGAGGAGCTGCTCACCCTGCTGACGCAGCAGGCCAACTGACGCGCGCGCCGCCATCCACCGGGGTTCCTCGATGTGCGGGTCAACATTTTAGAAAACCTATTTCTGTACTTACAATTTTTTTTTTTTTTTTTTATATAAACAACAAATATTACCTTTGAATATATATATACTGTATAGAAGTCGCCGCCGCAATCGCCACCATCTCTAGGGCATTGACTTGTGGTGGTCCCTAGCGGAGAAGTGTCAAACTCTTCAAACACCCCTTCCCCCTCTCGTTGAACGACCTTGAGCTGCAGTGAATGATGGATGGGGGGTGCGGGGAATGACAGCGGGCGACAGTGCTGCGCACTAACGGGTAAATGATACCTAAGACGATACAGGCCGTTATGGCAGCGCGCTGCAGCGGTGAAGTTCCCAAGCTGCTGCTCATACGCTCCTGAAAAACGTAGAGTAAATCCTATCCACTCACGACTTCTATACAGTATATATATTCAAAGATATTACTGAGTAGTACAAAAATTGGGAAGCCTACAACTCACGTAGTTTCGGTTCCCCAACACGTTCATGCAACTTCGGATTTCTCTCAAAAATTGAAATTTAAAAAAATCAAAGGGTTAGTTCAAGTCAGTCCCAACATGCTTGTTTTCATTGGAAACTTCTGATTTAGCGGCTGAAGCGGCGTTAATACCAAAACTAGAAAACTTTGGAAATCTTCGGAAATTCTTGCAGGGAACCGAAACTACTGTGAGTTGTAGGCTTCCCACAAAAATTAGCTTTCTTGAAAAATTTAACGTGATAACTGATACAGTTACTAAACAAATATCAGATCATACAATGTGTAAAGGTGCTGAGAGTTGGTTAAAACTAAAAGCTAAGAGAATCAAACAAAGTTAAAGAGAACATAGTACATAACCTCTAAAAAGGTTTTTAATGTGTGAAAGCTAACTCAAGGTTAAAAAAATATTACGTATTTATAAAAAGATTTTAAAAAACCCATTTTTGCAAAAAGTATTCCATTTTGTTAGATTTTACAGCTAAAAACATACAGACTATTTGTGAGCCATATTTCGCTGGCAGTTTGTTGTCATGTTCAAGTGTGGTCTTCTAGTAAAGCACAAAAAAAATACTGTGATCAGCTCAAAGGGGCTACTTCATAATCCCTGAATTTATAGACTCTGGAAACCTGTACGGTTCCTAAGAAATTGTATTGACATTTGCCACCTGCAAAACGGTTAAGTATGAAAACATAGAATGTTCATGCTAAACTGCAGGTAAGAGCTGCTGTATATCCAGTTTGTGATGGGTTATAGGTATACAAAACTAGTAAATGCCCAGAAACTATAAATATATGTTTTAAATTAAACAGTATTTTTTTTGTTAGGTACCGGTACATAACTTTAATATGTAACAAGAAAATGATTTAATCTCACAGGACTCACGTTCCATAGGATTTGGGTGCATATCTAGGCCTCGCCAACCTAATTCATTTTTTTAGACACAAATTACAAAGTAAACTACGTAATACTAGGACACACCAGATTTTATTATGTATTTTCATAGTATCTCTCCAGATTTCAATTTCCTATTTATTGTTATACAGTATCGTGGAAATGCTACAACAATATAAAGTCAAAAACATGTTTGATTTCTAGTCATTAAATATTTACATAACATCAGTTGATACTTGTAAAGAGTATGGACATTTTATAAAAACAGTTGTCAAAGGTAGATTATTTAAACCCATAGCAACTAGCTACAATGCTACCTACACACTATGGTACACTTAAGTGCTCATAGACTGAGCCATGCCAGTGGCTGAAGTGAAACCTCAGTGATCACTGCCATTCAGGATCCTCAAATGTACAAATATATTCCATGCAAACAAGTGAAAATATAATAAAAATGATTGAATACAGTTAGGTTTGAGTTAAGTGCGTAAATCTGTCCAAAGCACAGTAGAAGTTAATAGACTTAATGTAAGACTGGTGTAAGATTAACATGTGGATGGAGGGGGTGAGGGTTTACTGTGCATGGTAAATGTAGATCAGTGCGGACTGAGGTGAACAGTGAGTGTAAAGGTCAAGTATACTCACAATTTCACTATGCTCCTACTACATATAAATATCATCAAATGGTATCAAGATGTACATACTAATTAATGTTTTTTATGTCTAAATGCAGATGAGTTGCATGCCTATGTAATGCAGAATTAAACACTAGCAAGCTCCATCTAATGAGTCAAAAATATATTTATGCTAGCAAAAATATTCAGAACAAAAAATTCTATAATTTTTGCAACAAAAAAATTCATATCTTCTTAAATGCTAAGCACTATGTCATATGCATGCTTCATTTTTTATCTTGAAATTTCAACATAGTACAAAACTAACATGCTTTACACACAACTTGTGTTGGAATCTTATCAAAACTTTGAACTTTATCCTCCATCACTGCACATACAAGCAACAAACCAACAAGACTCACTTGGCTAACAAAGATTACAAATGAAACCAGTGATAACCTACAGTAGGTAGTTTTTCTTCCAATGTCTTAACTACTATGCTCGCATTCTTGCCTCCGTGGCAGTTCCTTGTGTGTTATCATTCGCGGTAGGCTACTGTTTCCTTTTTCCTTAAAGTATAGGTAACTGACTGCAAGTACACACTCAATGTAAAACCATCCAGAAAATTCACCAAGAAAATTTGGTAAGAAAACTTGGGTTGATGTTCTTTTTAAGATTTAAAAAAATGATAGTGATTTATTTAAGATCTATTCAAACAAAATGATAACCGCAGAAACGTATGTGTTTAATTTTTTTATGAACATTTTCAAGTTCCTGGACTAATTCACTTAAGAATTGAGACTTTTGTATCCATTAAATGTGTTACTAAAGTGTTTTGTTTTTCTCAAAGTAAGTGTTAAATTAACATAAGTCCATATTGTTCTTTATAAGTTTTAAAATCTTGTCTTTCTCATAGTGTAACTCCCTCCCCCCCCCCCTCCCCACCCCCCTACACCACTGTGAGTAGGACGGCCAAAACTGAAATACTAAAATGCAAAACATTTTAAGTGACCTAAACTCATTCCAAACTTCTACTCGGGTTACAGTTGAAAAAAAAAAAAAAAACAGGGAGAAACATTACCAAGGAACTTCATAAATAACAGGGCTTCATTCTATTTCTCCGCAAAATATAAATATCCTGACAAAGCACAGTTCTCTAAAGTTTGCTTAAACAATACCAAAACGGTATTATTAAGAATACCGCTAAATCTAAAAGAATTTCTTAAATGTCCCACTATGAAAGTTTTCATGAGATTTTAATGGCTTCGGGGAGTACCATGTTGTAACAGTGAAAAACGTATTTGCTTCTCGTAATCTCTGGGCATATATCACAAGTATGAGTGACACAACAAAAATGCCCCAGTACATGTAATATTCCTCCACCTGTGCAGAGGTTGTGTGTGAGCACTAGCAAAAAGTTTTAATGTTCTTTAACGAAACTTTTAAACTCCTGAACTTAAGTGTCATTTCTGCAAGTCTCGACAAACTTCTTGTTCGTTATCTAAACAAAATTCAAGCAGAAAACACTCGTCCACAGAACGTAACGAATAGTTTGCGAAATCAGTCCTGCAAGCTGAAAAAGTTATTCTTCGTCTTGGACGCAGCAGGGCCGTGCTGAGAGACCTGTGGTGTTTGCAAGTCCTGCTTACCCTAGCAGCGTAGCTGCCTTGGTCAAATGTTCGCACAAGCAGAGAGAGCTGTGCGTGATTGCTGTGAAGTTGAGCGCTTAGCTTGCGCGGCACACTACTGCACTGAGCCAAGCAGTAATGTAAAGATCCACGCAAACTAAATATTCAGTCTCGGCACAAATAATTGGAGTGGTTCACACTCGAAATGCTAAAAAAAAAAATTATACGGCTTGCAAATAAGAGATTGACTCATCTACAGTAACTGACATTATGGGCAACAAAAAATGTTTTAACTGTTCCACGTATATGTTACATCCCTAATGGGCCAAAATGACTTCGTTCACAGACTTGCGCATGATGCAGTGAAACATCAGAGCTGGTCTTACTTGATAGTCCGTAGCTCTGGAAGGGCGGGCTGGCAGCCACCTTCCTCTGCTCGTCCAGGCTCGTAGTCCACATCACCTGAGCACCCCGCTCAGCCAACAGTGGTAGGAACTCTACTGAGGCAGCGCTCTTCCAGCCCGCACCCCAATACTTTGCGCACGTGCTGATGCAACATACCAAAATTATGATACATTAGTCCCATAGTTTAACCTCACCTACCCATTTGTTTGCGATAGGTACACTGAACAGCCACAAATCCACGTAATTATGGTACTCTCCGCATTACTGCACGAGCCAAAAATTATACTAAAATTAAAATAAGTAAAAGTTTACAAGTCGAAACACACACAAGGCCACCGCTAAATAATATTACCTAATTTAAATACAGGCAAATATTTCAATTTAAATTTACACAAACACCAAAGTTATCACTAGTGTAGGTGTCTAAATAGAAAAGCAGCAAAAAAAATTGGTTTATATAAAAAAAAAGACACTCTCTAGCTCGAGATGGAGCAATGCCTCAGTAAATCTTGCTTCTCTATCCAGTAATGTTAGAGAGAAATAAGAGATTATTAATTTCAAACCGTGAGACAGAGCACATTTGTTACAAACCTTAGCCAGCTAGAAGACTTAATGAAATGTTCTTTAAACTTGAGTACAATCATGTTTTACTTAATCTTAGTTCAATATTTTACAGTAGTTGGACTAACGAAAGAACTGTTATGTGTGTTGTAATGTAAATTTAAGAGTATCTTTGACAACATGCAAGTATGTAAATTATAAATAACTACTATTTTTCCCATAGCTATCTGTGTTGAAACCAATGCATGGAGTTGGTAGGTTATCCTGGTTTTGAGGGGGCATAGTTTTTTTGTCAGTGCTACAATTTAAGTTTTTAAAGCATATTTATTGTAAACGCCAGGGCTGTCGAAAGAAACCAAGGGCCCAGGAACAAATAATTTTGATTTAATCTAAAACATTTTAAACCCCACAGTTAAATAATATAATAGACTGTAAACGTTAATTTGGTCATAACTGTAGACGTGATCTGTGCGTATCACATTACTTTTAAGGTTTATATTGAGATCTACTAACAATATACTTGTAAATTTCATCCTATCAGGGTAAATCCAAGCATTAAAAATATTCTCGAAACTACCCGGGCCCTCCCTAGAGCCTGGGCTCCCAAGGATTTTGCCCCCCTTCAACCTCTCGATGGCCCTGGTAAGTGCTATAACATGTGTATTTCAAATGTTGTAGCTCTTGGGGTAAATAATTTATTTATATGTACAGTTAGCCATTTTGAAACAGAGCAGATTCATGACATACCGATATAGCTTCTATTCTGATGTAAATCAAACATAACCTAGTTATTTTTGAATGGATGTTTCTACATCCATGGTGACCCTTTTGTCTCTTTACTTATTTGCGGCAGTTAACTTAAGTGGTAACGTATTAATGTGTAGTTGGACTACATTAGACTCCAACTGTTTTCTACCTAGTATGCTATGCCATTAACATTATTTATATATTGTTTTCAATATGTAAATATTAATATATAGGCAGCAAGTAGTCATGTAAAAATTATTCTAGGTGTAAACGTGCACCAGTCACAGACACTTCCCAGACTTTGGTTATGTGATTCATATTTTACTAAAACCAATTTACAGTAGAATCCATTATTCATGAAATTCTTGTGTACCTATCTAAAAAAAAATCTGTTTCTCTGTCCTTCAAGATATCCCATTCATTTTTATTTAAGTAAAAGTTCATAAAATACATTATACGTATTTCAAAGAAAGTTACTTGTTAAATAATTGTGCTAATTGTACTGTCTGTCACATACTACAGCAATATAATATTGTGTAATGATATTAGTGACTCAAAAATTAACTGAAAAACAATATTCACATGTGTTAAAACACCCATAATGAGTGAGTTAATGGCCATATTTCACTGTCATTTGTCAAAAAGTGTTACAGTAACATGAAATTTCAAGACTATGGGAAATATTTAAATAGTTTTACCACAATTACATAAGTTCTGTTGCGGTCTCTAAATGCTACTGATATGTAGATTATTAACACTAGACAAAATATACCAAAATAAATGTATACTTTGAATTTTAAGATTTTAACCTAGTTCTGATAAGTGATTATCACTGATTTCCCAATATTATTACAAAGAAAATAAATACATTACTTATGTATTCATTGGCTCAAGCAAAAATAAAATAAATTTAAAATTTTATTAAGATAAGCAACTGAAAACCAGAACTTACTAGTGACCTAGTTAAAATATCCTAAACTTTTTCTCAAATATATGTACCATGAGAACCAGAAAAGCTAAAAGATGTATCTAAATTAAATTTGCATGCTACTACCATTTTTTTTATATCTTAAGTCTAGTTAGTGCAGCATGTCAACAAATAATGATCTAGGGAATCAATTTTAGAACCATTACGTCAAATTTTCTTACAGCTTATTTGTATCACAGGATAATTTTTTTTATATCAAGTAAAATTAAATAGATCAAATATTCGCATAATATTGCAAAATAATTTTTGTTGGAAAGTTAAAATTTTCAGAGATTATTTCCACATGATTTAAGTGGACCATCTCCTAATATGCATATTTATTTAATGTACAATTATAAACTGTGAAGGTTCACCAGTTCACCTGAACTTCCATCAAATAATTTATGAGAATTTAATTGGGACTTATTTCACTTCTCATTAGCCCAAAATTTTTGTTCAGCCATTTTATCATATTTAAGACATTTTAAAATAAAAGTATTAGTCACAAAAAAAAATATTTTGTTTTTGAAATTTATTTTTTTAATAATATGAGCTAGCTACCCAATTTTTTTAAATTATAATTGCTTTGTCTATATATTTTAAATCAAATCCTTCAATAATTCAAAAAATATCTAGTCATTTTTAAAATAGATTCAACTTATTATGTGTATCTATTTTTTTCTGAAGCCACCAACAGTAGCAGAAGCCTACACAGAATTTCATTTCGGAAGATTAAGATTTTGGGGAGAGAGGAGATATATCCCCCCTCCCCCTGGTTTGTCTATGCTTCTGAAAAAGTAGTGTTTATAATTTTTGGATGAATAAAATTAAAATAATTAATTTCAAACACTGTTTAAATTTTTTTAAATAAAATTTGTAATACGTAGTTTAGCAACAAACAATAAAACAGGATATATATGACGTGAAATATGGCTAAAAAAAAGGTCTTAGCATAGTATGATAATGTACAAATAGATGTAGTATTACATTTTCATCTGTAAATAATTGTACTAGTAAACTGTAGATTGTAAATGAATGTTTATTTATTATTTTGAACTGCAAAACAACTTTTACAAAGCAGTTGTAACTTATCTACCTCGGATAAAAACAAATTTAATCATAAGTGTAAATCTGATTTCTATAAACTTTTGTTCAATTTGTGGCAAAGTTTGCAATAAACTGGATATTTTTATGCAGTTGTACTTTTACTTCACAACATAACCTGAATGTTACCTATACTCTGCAAAATAACAAGGACATTTCAGCTAGATTTGGTTACATAATAAAATGCTTAAATGTTCACTCGTATTCATGCTACAGAACCCTAGACTTATGTTTAGTTACTCAGTATCAACTGAGTTAATTAATTGTGACTGCATACATGTGTCATGTTAAGAAATCACTTGTTAAATTTGTGACAATAGGCTTTTGAGCACACTTTATACTTTATATTTAATTTTTTTATTGCTATAAAGAAAAAACACTTTCAAAAAAATCATTAAAAAATATGTTCTTTTTTTTATACAAAAAAAAATCACAGGTAAGTTTTGATTTCAAAAATTTTAATACAACTGCAATCAGTAGATACGTGGAATCCCAGTAACTCTTAAAATAAAAGTTCAAATTTGCCAAACTGGTTTAGGTCTCTCTCAAATTATTCAATCTATGATAGTGGCATAGCCCAGATCATTGTATGAAAGGAGTTGACTGGGCAAAGTTACAGCACCTTATCACTTCATAGTTTTTAATTAGGGATATGGTACGACTACTATAAAATTCTAAACTGTTTCATTAGAAAAGGAGGGGTGGTAAGAAAGGACTTTATGGATCTGTTTTGGGATTTAAAGTGTGTTCATAGCTCAGTGAATTATGACCCTTAAAACTTTAAATATTCACTATTTGATAATAAACTTCAGAGTTTACACTTACTAACAGTACCTAACAGTAACAGATCATCGTGTTCATCGTTTGCATTACTTTCTAATGCTGCTATGGAGGGGGAAAAGAGAGAGATAGCCATTGAGCGATTGCTCGATACACAAATATTTCTCTATAGTGCGGGGTTACTGATGGCAATAAGAGCATACGATTTCATATACTTTAAAATACTTTTGTAAATGTTTACATACTGTCTCATACTTTTGCATGCTTTCACCTACTTTCACAACTAAACGCTCAACTCTGAGGTTGGATCCGCTCTTAGCATTAAAATTATGACAATTTGTGTAGACATTTCCAAAAGGGGTTATTGTTATTAATCATATTTTAGCTATTGTAAACCCATTGATTCATTCTTAGATTCCATTAAAGACAAGGCCAGACACTAGTAAACAAAGATCTATTTTCAACGCATGATTACAGGTGGTTCAAGTATTAGAGAAC
Source organism: Bacillus rossius redtenbacheri (assembly GCF_032445375.1). Lineage (NCBI taxonomy): Eukaryota > Metazoa > Arthropoda > Insecta > Phasmatodea > Bacillidae > Bacillus > Bacillus rossius. Next base: position 18,679,470 of record NC_086334.1, on the reverse strand, counting down.
CCTAAAAATTTTCCATCCCTCTTATGTGAGAAGTTGCACTTGACACGTGTGGTATCAACGCACCAATGTGTTTTTTATATTTCAAACGAAGAAGGCAATCTTCACAAATAATCATATTGCCATGATAATATATACCAAAGTACTTAATATTATTAGGATGGAGAGGTATAAAATCTGTCTACGTAATTTGTGTGTGCCTTGCCAAAATAATTGTGACAAGTTCCGAACAAGACTCCGAATAGTGTTTTCCAGACTTTCAGCACTGCAAGTATTAACATTACAATTTAGTAGTTACTGTTTTCTATTGGTGTTGCAATACACTGATGTTTATTATTTACATTAACATGGAAATCTAAACACTCCCAAAAAAAGACATATCCTTCATCAATAGTCACGTTCTCGGTTAAAATGTACATCACATTGTCCTTTATAAAAGGATCATACACACAATCAAAAATTGAATACATTATGTTGTCATTAGAGTAATAAATTTTTTCTTTGGCTTCTTTACTAAGCACATTAGCAAAGAACTATTATATTTCCTAAAGTCTGGCAGTAGTCAAATGCTGCTAAATGAATCTGGCTACAATTTTTTTGCATGTTTCATTTTGTTCTATTTGGTACTTACGAATTAATTGGTTTCCAATCCTCATTTTCTTTGTGACACCTGCGAGAAAAAAAACAGAAGTTTATAGGACGTTTCATCAATGTCAGTAAGAATGCCAGGCGAATCACCATAAACAGGCAGCTATGGTTGGTTGTCCAGTGATATCAAACAATTTTCTATTTGCTGGTATTTGCATCCTTGTATCGGAATCTGAAAAGAAAATCACAATTTCTGCTAGCTGTATTTGCGTAAGCGCTTTACTTTTGTGTTTACAACAATAAACGGCACAATCTAACTCCAAAGCAACACAACATTCGTGGAAGATGAGTAAATTACCAGAAATTTTGTCTAAGGCACTTATGTCTAAAAAATATAATGTAACATTAGCAATTACATATTTAAACATATTTTCAACTCATTAAAAAAAAAAAAAAATTAAACACTATCATTAACTGATACAGTTGTAGTGAATGAAACAGTAGTTTTATGCTTTTCGTACTAGTATCTTCATCTGTAATAAAAATAATTTAAATCATCCATTACAGGATAAGTTCAAATATGACATGCTAACTAATATGAATAAACCTGATTTCCAATAGGATTATTAATCATATTTTTCACTATCATAAACCCACTTATTCATTCTCAGATTCCATTGAAAACATGGCCAGACACGAGTAAAAGTCTACTTTCAATGCATGATTAGAAGTGTTTCAAATATTAGAGTGCCCTAAAAATTTCCTATCCCTCTTATGAGTGAAGTTGCACTTCTGATGCGTGTGGCGGCCATGACCAATGTTTTTTGTATAATTTAAAGCGAGGAAGGCAATCTTCGCATATTATCATATTGCCAGGATAATATATACCAAAGTACTTAACATTTGCTTGGTAGATACACGGGATATTATCACCACCTTCACCATAACAAAATGTGTGGTGCACAAAGCTGTAGTAATTCTCAGAGAACGATGCAGCACGCGCAAAGCAGCTTCACACACAATACAATACCGCACATGGCATCTAGTGACAACCAAAACACTATCTTTTTCACTCTAGCAAAATTGTTTCATTATATGAAAAAGTCTGTTAGAGTTATTTTATTAAAATACTATGCAGAGGCTTGAGCAAGGACCTGAATATGTTAACTAGATAACTAATAAATGTAGAGTACAGTAATTCTAAATATAATATTGCTAATTATAGTTAGAAATAGAAATAATCCTGAAAATGTTTAAATTTGACTAACAGTTAACGTAGAGAGATGATCACACAAGCTGTGGGGTATTATTCGGAAGTGTCACAATGGAATTGAAGTCCATTTTGAAATGATTTCGGACTGCAAGACACGTCTGGCAAGTGTCCGGAATTACAACAAGCACACTGAAGTACTGCACAGGTACTCTGAGATACAGAAGACGCAGCGAGCCCAGACGCAGGCTGCATAGCCGTGGGCGGGGTTCTACACCCGACTCGCGACCCTTCGAAGCCACGGCGCTTCCTGTTTATCATACGCTAGCTGGCGCTGCCTTGTTTAGCCCAGCCACAGGAAGCTGCGGAGGGGGGGAAAGGAGGGATTGGGGGGAGGGGGAACCATTATCCAATTCACAGAGTTTCCAATCCTGACCTGTTAACAGGGGGGACGCCCATCAGAGTGCGGAGAGATGTCTACCGGAGTGCAGATGGTGGGAGCGCTCCTGATTGGCTTCACACCACTGCTTGCTTTCACGCACAGTAAGTAACCCACAGGCAGACACTTCCACTAATCATGCACGTTTAGGACAACGATACACGCCGCAGCCAGAAACAAGAGCCTCAATACAATGGGCAGCATAACTGATCTCTTCCGATCAGATGAAAATGATGTCATACGAAAGCTCAGTTGTAGACATCTAAAAGATTTGCTTGAGCATGCTGACAATTTGAAAATATCCCAATGCACTTGTGTTCAAAGCATGACATCACTATTGCAACTTGTGAGTTAATAAGTTAGTGAATAAACACAACTAAAAGTTAAGATTAAAAATTTTGTAAACAAATTACTTCCAAAAAAAAGGTGTGTGTGTGTGTGTGGAGTTCATGTTCAACAGAAGTGAAATTTCTTGCTTATTTGGTTTAGATACAGATAAATTATTAGTTTTTTTTTTTTCATTGAACAAGAGAGAAAAATTGACAACAATAAATATGCGGGTAAGATCTTAATTTTAAAAAACACTCCAATCGAACATAATTTACACTTATAAAGTCTATATCACAAGTCTATAAGTACTTTTGACATTTTAAACCAATGTTCTAATCCCGGAAAAAAAATTAAACTTAAATTCATAATTCTATTTTACATTTTCAACCACACTATTCACATAAAAATAAATGATACTTACACAGTTGATTGCACAAATCAATAATTCTTTAACAAAAGTAAATTGTAGATACCTACTTTAAATTAAATAACATAAATATGGTCGTGTCAATCATTAGCCTTTAAAGAAACTGAAGAGTAGACAAACACAAGCAGCATTATGAGAATTTCATAGCATCACTGCTGCTTCATTTAAACCTCTCCCCTCCCAGCCGTTATAACTAGCATACATCATGCTCCGTTACGTATCTACCCTCCTTCCTTTGCTGTCTTCCTATTCAACCACTAGTGCATGCATTGGAGTGGTGTCACTGACACACCCTTATCTTCTACTGGTTCCCCCACCACATACCTAACTATTCCCCTCATGCGATCGGAATTTTCGTAACGCTCGAAAATTGTAGCCCCCTCAGCAAAGAAATATCAATCACTTCAAAAAAAAACTTTTTTACACACATGTACTTATAAATAACACATAACTACAAAGTGCCCAATGAAAATATTTAACATAAAAAATTGTCACGAGCAGCGAATTGTGATAGCAAGGGCGAACTTACCTAACTTCGAATTTTGGGAGGAGCAATTTTGTGGGACAGTGGATGACCTCAGACAATTTGGGTGGTAGGTATGGAATACTTAAACAGGAGGTCAGAAACTGGGAAATATAATTGACACTTAGGCTGTTTTTATGCATTTCTGAAGTCTTGAGAAGTCATTTCTATATCTCAAATTATTTTTTTTTTTAGGAATAGGGGTAATTGGATTGGAGGGAGGGGGAGAACCCTCATTGGCTCTCCCATGGGACTACCACTTTGTAGTTGCAGGCTTCCTGACTAGTGACTTTCAAGTCTGAAAAAGCTAAGCTGAGCACTTAAGAATATTGTTAGATTAGTAACAAAATTAAAATAACGTTATCCTGTTTGTAATATCTATATCATTAGCTACGCTTGAAGGAAAACTCAAGGGTAAACAGAGCTTAAAATAATCAATGAAGAAACATTTGTTACAGTACTAACATTCAACAAGCATTTTTTTCTGGACAATTTTTCAACCAGATAGAACTTTTTAAGATGCGCAATATAAATATACAAGGGTAATTAAAAAAAATTAATTTTCTGTAACTATTAACCTCCCTTTGGGTGAAAATTTAATGCTTGCTTACAGTGGGTTTTTTACATCTTGTCGACAACACGTTCATTGGAAGGAAAAACTCCAGACAGTTGAGGGAAACTGGAAAGATATTGGTCCGGCACACTGTGAAGAAACATCTCAGCACTTGCCTGGAGTGAACTCGGGAAATCACTGCAAACTGAAATCATGACGGTTCGACCAGCATTAAAAACCCGGGTCCTCCTGAGAGTCCAATGTTTTAATATTGCAACAGCTCATTTGGTTTGGGGTGATAATTATCACACTATTTTGAAGCTACAGATATATAATGCTAAGTGACAATAGTGAAACCCATTAAAGAGGGCTTGAGATATAGACTTGCAGTTTTCTGAACGTAGTGGGGCTAGAGCAGTGGTTCTCAAAGTGAGCACCCTAAAAGATTTCTGGGGTGCACTCTGTGGTATTCCAGACAAATAAGTGGCCAGATAAGAAAATATAATATATTGCCACTCTACTATTCCATTCAATTGCTTTTTGTTGGCACATCATCATTGTGTGTTATTTGAATGACTCTATAAAAATTTTGCTCAAAATGTAATTTCGATGTAGTCACTGTAGTCATTCTTTGCTGTTAGTAAACAAGCCTCGAGTTGACCATCAGTATGTATCTTTAACATTTGACTTAATCATTACAACATATTTCTCAGACATTTAACTACGGTGCACCTGCAATTATTTGTAGGAATTTAAATATGCCCAGACTCACCGGGTTGTTTTGAGTGGTAGCGTGGCAGTATGTATTCTGACGCCCCGCGTGACGTGCCAGAGCTCGTGGGCGGCACCGAGGACTGCGGCCGCGTGTTCATCACGGTCTCGTCGCTGTGGCGCCCGGCCCCCCACGGCCGGGGGCTGGTGGACCGCGAGCTGGAGCTCAACTGGGACGCCTCCGGCTGTCCCCCCCAGGCCGTGCCCGATTCCATCGCCCTCTTCGGCGCGCACCCGCACTCCAACACGCACCCAGGTACAAACACTCGACGAGCCTCGCCGACACCCGGGCCGAGACCCCCGGCCGCGATTCCTGCGCTCCACCCAAGACAACAGGGCCTTTTCGACAAGTGCTGCAAGAAACCATCAGACTCCAGCAGCTGAATACTTCTGTAACGTAATCAGGGGCGTAGCCAGGGGAGTGATGAATAAGAAATTAATTAAAGATTTGGTGCTAAGGGGAGGGGGGGGGGTGTTTGAACCCCTAACCCCCCCCCCCCCCTAGCACCAAATCTTTAATTAATTTCTTATTAATCACTCAAACTAATTTCATATTAAAATTAATAAAATTTTTACCATTACAATATTTAAATTTAAGTACCGAAAACTGCTAAAATAGCACTATTTTACACCTTAAAATCCAATTTTTCCCGGGGGAGAACCCCCGGCCCCCCCCCCCCCCTTTTAATACAGGGGGGGGAGGGGGGGAGGAGGCCATGCTTCTTTAACACCCCCCATACACAAATCCTGGCTATGCCACTGAACATAATTATTTAATTTGTTTAGCTAGTTTGGCACTACACGAAAACTGTGTTTGTTTTGTTTACTACGTTCACAATGCTCAGCTGTCAAAATCTACATAGGTATTCCTTGCAGCACTTGTCACAAAATGTCTCACCTCATCTTGAACGGAGTGTACAGACAGTCTGTTTATATCGTCCAAGAGACAAGAATTATTCAAAGGACGAAATTGATAATATTGATGTGTGTTTAAGTTTGTGTGTTTCATATTCGGATGAAATTGATTACTTACGGCATTCAAATGACAGGTCATTGGTTGTTAAGAAAAACTTGAAAATCAAAAGATCCAAAACATAGATAAGCTGTTATTTTGAAACATAAATGTGTATTTATTCTCCTACAATCACTTGACTTAAAGAAGAATACTCCGCACACAGTTATTTGGAATCAGCAACTTACCTTCTCCCCATAAAAACTTAAATCCTGAGTGTATGCTTTTAGGTTGAGATCCTCTGCTGTGGTCTCGAATCAAAAGCCAAGAAGTAGTTAATAATGGACCTATTTGTAATTTGAGACTGCAATTTTTTCAGAAAGGCCCGAGCCCTTGGTGAGAGTGGACACAAAGGACCTGCCTGAAGGGTTCTACAAAACCAACGTGAGTCTCGGGCTGCCCAAGTACCCTGGCGGGTGGAACAAGGAAGACGCGGACAGCGCGCGGGCCGATGGCGACCACTGCTTCCCTTTCTGGGTCGCTTCGTTTCGCAACAACTCCCTCCTGCAGTCCGCCTGCTTCAAGATACGCCCGACCTGGATGGGCGACAACAGGCAAGGGGGCAGCTAGACCTGGAACCCTAGACCACTGTGATGTCGGCACACTGACAAATTACTATGTTCGCGCCCCTGCGAGGATAAAATTTTAACACATCAGTGGCGTAGCCAGGGGAAAGGTCCTACGGGTCCGGACCACTCACTTCCCGGATTAAAAAAAAAATACAGGCGAAGACATGATAAAATTACAGCAATTTACATACATAAGATTACAGATATATTATTGTGGAAGGATTAGTGTAATCCTTAGTGAGCTCCAATAATGTATTTCCTCCACATTTCCCCAACATGCCTCATACCCAAAAACGGCAGAAATTATTTTTCCAAGAACCCTATATTTAACAATGGTTTACACATGTGATACTGTAGTAAAGTATTAAAACAATTAAATGAAAGCCACAGTATGAAATAATCAATTTATTTTCTCAAGTAAAATCATTTCTTAAATTTCTACGAGTAAGCATTGAAGCTTGAGATTTAAGTATATGACAATAATTTTCTTTTAAAATTCAATTATAAGTAAAACTCACACATAAAACTGGTATAGTGATATATTGGTTGTACTGGGCACCCTCCTTCACAAAATCCTAGCTACAACCCTGAACACATTCCTCAAATATTACAGTGAAAGGTTTCTAATCTGGCACTTTAGGACCAAGCTATAAGCTATGCTAGATTAAAATTTTGCTGGATTGACAATTTTGCCAGATTATCTCAAATAAATATAGTGTTACAGTGAATACCAAAAAAAATTAACATTCAGTACAATGGTTTTCAAAACAATTTGTATTTCCATTGTCTGTGATTCAGAGCTCTTCTTCAAAAACTCATTTCATTATAGAAATGTTAAATATAACCGATTATAAAACAGGAAACACTGTACTGGAATGCAAAATAACAGTAATATTCAGCTCTGAGGAAACTAAAAAACATCCGGCAGCCAGTAATGAAACCTGGAGGCCAAGTTGAACAACTGGAATCCACCCAAAAAAATTTGAACCTGAGCTGCTCAATTGTTGACAGATTAAAGAACCTGATTTACAAATTGACCAACCAAGCATTTGCCCAGAGCGTCAGTTTTTGAGGGGCGTGAGAATTTGAGGTGCAAAAAAAATATGACTTTGCCATGGACATACTAGTCAAGGGGAAATGCAGGGACCGGAAAGTTACTTTTAAAAAGTAACTCAGTTACAGTTACAAATACTCCATTGGAAATGTAACCCTGTTACAACTACAAGTTACACTGCTGAAAATAAACCAGTTACAGTTACAGATCTGTAAAAAGTAACTGTAAGTTACTTTAACAGTTACTTTGTGAAAAACTAAAAATGTGATACGTAATATTGTTATAATTAAAAGCTAATAAAACATATTGTGTTTAGTAAAGATATATATTTATTAAAAATTAATACTTTTAAATTAGGTCTTAAATTACATTTAGTAATAAGTTCACACTACAAAACAATAACACTGATATCAAATCACCACTTTTTTAACCACTGCTTATTGATCTTGAGTAGCAGTTGCTTCTCACAATTTGTATCGCTTAAATTGCCTCTATTTGGGCGTAAAACTAAACTTGCACAGCTGAACAACCTTTCAGCTGCAGCACTTGTTGGCATTGCTGTGTTCAACTTAATGAAAAGTTTTTTTTGATTTGAGGATAGTCATTTAGTGAAGAAATGTCCTTATTCCTACACTCCAAAAACCATTGTAGCTCTTGTTCCCCAGAATCCTCCACTGGGCTCCTCTTATTTAAACCAAAGAAATCCTCTTATTCCTCATCACATGACAATCAAAATGCGAGCGCAGGCTAGCCAACAGCAGTTTTACAAGTACAAGCAATACCATCGCAAATAATAATGCTTGTCGGGATTTTCGTTCTGGGATTGAAAAAATCAACAAATCGTTGTTCGTTCATAAGAAATACATTTAAAAAATGTAACGCAATAAGTAACGACAATTATCGTTACTTTAAGGCGAAAAAATGTAATTCAGTTACAGTTACTAAAAACTTAATATATTGCGTTACCACGATCGTTACCATAAAAAGTAACTGTTACAAATAACGTCGTTACTAGTAGCGCGTTACTTCCAGTCCCTGGGGAAATGTTAGTTTATACTAACTATTGCAACGTGCTTAAAAATATTATGCCTTAAAACAAATACTTTAGAAATAGATTAAAAACTTGTTTAACAATATACAGTATACTATAACTCATGTTTTATCACAGTAGTTATAACAGCTGTATAAAACTGCAACAACCATTTATTAAATTTAAATACGAACAAAGACAAGCAGCCTATGTCTTTGAAAAACCTTAGTATTTAGTTGCGTAATGTGCTTTTTTTTAAAACTGATGATAAATGAGCTTGAAGATGTAAAATGTTATGTGTAACTGGAAAATGAAGGAGGGCGACTAAAACTTATCTGCCCAGAACATAATTGCCTGAAATCAGGGTCTGCCTGCATACAGTTGGTTATACAGTAAACTCCCTATTATCCGCGCCTGCTACGAAAAAATACAGCACATACAGTGTGTAAATTTGTATTTTATTACACGTGAGCAAATTTAAACTCTACTGACGAGAGTATTGTGTGCAATATACAGTGAAACGCCACAGGCCTTCTCGGAACTCACGCAGTAGGCTGTCATGCGTTGCTATTTTTGTCTCTGTCGCACTTTGTTTCTAGTCATATCGTTGAGCACTTTTATGTTTACATTACTGAAATGTATTGTATGTTAATTATTCAGTAAAATGCTAAAATTTTAGCATCATTTAAAATTTTTTACTGTTAATTGTAACTTTTACTGTACATAAATGTTTGGTTTTTTTTTTTAAGTAAAGTTTCCTTTTTTTTGTTTCCCATTTTTGGCTCTTTTGCGGATTATCTGCGATTTTCAATATCCGCGGTGGCCCTGCCATTTAATTTCGCGGATAATCGGGAGTGTACTGTACTTGCATATTTTATACCTGTGAGTTTGTTCGATACCACAGATAAAAAGGCAAGCGATTGCCGATATATCTGGTAATTTACGAACTGACGCATCGGATGAATTACGTCCGACACCACTGGTTCAATGCCTTACCCGAGTGCAGGGAAGTGCTGGGGTCTGCCACGCTGACCTCCCTCTTCATCCCCGGGACGCACAACTCCGCCAGCCACCACCAGGGGCCCACGCTCACCCGGCGGGACACGCTGGCGCGCTACCTGCTCACCCAGGACACGGACGTGTGGGGCCAGCTGGTGCACGGGGTCCGCTACCTCGACCTGCGCGTCGCCTACTACCCCTTCCTCAACAAGACGCACGGTGCCGACCACAGGTCCTTGCCCCCCGCGAGCACGTGTGTCGCGTGCAGTCTCTCGAGCTTCCACCACGCTTGCATTCCACGTTTAGAGACGATACTGCTCGGGAATTTAATTTTTAAGGATTTCTCTCTTTCGTGTGGTTGCACACAAGTACTAGTTTATAAGGCAGGAGGGAGTTAGGGTGCCACGTGAGGACCTCTAGACACACAAATCTCTTTTTAAACATACGGACGTGGAAGTATAGGGTTATTGTATCCAGTGATTCAATAGCAATAAATAATAACGGAATAGTGCATGCTGTGGAATGACTGGTAAAAAAAAATGGCATGTTGAAGAAAAAAGTGGCAAACATATTTTCCTTCATTCAGTAGGTTTGTACACTCTCCTTGTAAATTTGTGCTTGGTTACACACAACAGAATAAGTGGAAATTATTTTGTACAATGGGGCATGAAGCACGCCATTTTCAAATGAGCACTTAAAAGTTGGCTTACCGCGAACAAATGGGCAGGCGTCAAGAGAAAATTCTGACAAAAATGCTGTTACTGACATCAGGGACAGCTTCATTAACATCCTCACTCGACCCTGGCTGATTGTGCCACAAGATCACTCCAATTGGCCGATCCCTCATTACAGACGCCAATGCCTTGGTAGTCAAGTATATGTCATTGTCAATGCAATACCTTCTCGCTGCTTTGGCACGCTGGCTCTTGATTGGCCAGCTTCAAGTCCCTTTAGGAGCCACAGTGGTTCAGTTGTTAGACCACTGGTCTCCCACCAAGAAGATCCGGTTTGACTCCTGGCATGGACAGACGTGGAGTCACTTCACAAGGAAAACGTGGCAGACATTGCTGTGGGCCAATGAGTCAAAGCTCCATTCTATTTTTAAAACCTTCCATGTATCCCTTAACAGGGTGTCCAACACAAATCTGTAATAAAATCTCCTTGACGATCCATGACCAAAATAATGAATTTCCCTGACTATAATTTCTAAATAATTTATATACAAATTTAAGTTTTATGTAAAACTCAATGAAGAATATTTAAAGTAATTTAAAAAAATCCAACCTCCACCAATCTCACAGCTGCTTTAGTTCAAATATAACTTTGCATACACCAATATAATAGTGTTTATGACTATTCACGAAAACTCATTCAAAAAAAAAAACAAAAATTGCTTTTAGTCTGGTTGAATGCAGATTGAACCATCACATTGTCCTTCAAATTACTATCATTGGAGAATTTCCACGACTTTTCCAGGATTGCAAGTAAATTCCCCAAATTCCCTGACCAATTCCAAATTCTCTGATTCAATACCAACAAGAAGTTTAGCTCTAACTTAAGTTAAATTTTGGTGGAAAACCATCACAAGCGTTGTCTTCAAATGCTTGTGTGTCCACCCCAGGTTCTGGATAAACCACGACCTCATCAGGATCGGGCCCCTGCTGCCCGTGCTGCGCGACATCAAGCGCTTCCTGACGGCCACCAAGCGGGAGGTGGTGATCCTCGACCTTCACCGCTTCCCGGTCGGCTTCTACGGGCGGCAGGGGCGCCACCGCCGCCTCGTCACGCTGCTGAAGCAGGAGCTGGGGCCGTACGCGCTGCCCTCCTCCGCCGACCTCCGCTCCGCCACGCTTGAGCAGATCTGGAGCCAGGACCGGCGGCTGGTGGTGGCCTACGGCGACCGCCAGGTCGCTAAAGGTGAGCGCGAAGACCGACAAGCCGCCGACAACTCAACGAGCCACATCAACTTGGCCGGTCTAGACTACACTGGCTGGTTGGGGAGAGACAACCCGTCCTGCTGGTGCAATCTTGTTAAAATGCACAACCACAGTCAAGCGACCTATACTGACTGGACACTTCAGGAAAACAATACAAATTCTCATTGAAGACTGGACATCGCAAACTGACAAGCCGTCAACAACTCAACGTTAATAACTCAACTTGGCAGGTCTAGACTACACTGGCTGGTTGGGGGAGAGACAACCCGTCCTGCTGGTGCAATCTTGTTAAAATGCACAACCACAGTCTAGTGACCTACACTGACTGACACTTCAGGAAAACAATACAAATTCTCATTGAAGACTGGACATCGCAAAATGACAAGCCGCCAACAACTCAACGAGCCACATCAACTTGACCGGTCTAGACTACACTGGCTGGTTGGGGAGAGACAACCCGTCCTGCTGGTGCAATCTTGTTAAAATGCACAACCACAGTCTAGTGACCTACACTGACTGACACTTCAGGAAAACAATACAAATTCTCATTGAAGACTGGACATCGCAAACTGACAAGCCGCCAACAACTCCACGAGCCACATCAACTTGACCGGTCTAGACTACACTGGCTGGTTGGGGAGAGACAACCCGTCCTACTGGTGTAATCTTGTTAAAATGCACAACCACAGTCTAGTGACCTACACTGACCGACACTTCAGGAAAACAATACAAATGCTCATTGAAGACTGGACATCGCAAACTGACAAGCCGTTAACAACTCAACGAATAACTCAACTTGGCAGGTCTAGACTACACTGGCTGGTTGGGGAGAGACAACCCGTCCTACTGGTGTAATCTTGTTAAAATGCACCACCACAGTGTAGTGACCTATACTGACTGGCACTTCAGGAAAACAATACAAATGCTCATTGAAGACTGGACATCGCAAACTGACAAGCCGTCAACAACTCAACCAGCCACATCTACTTGGCAGGTCTAGACTACACTAGCTGGTTGGAGAGAGACAATCCGTCCTACTGGTGCAATCTTGTTAAATTGCACAACCACAGTCTAGTGACCTACACTGACCGACACTTCAGGAAAACAATACAAAGGCTCTCATTGCCAACACTAATTTTTTCTCGATTCTGTGACCACCTACAAATATACATAAATCCCCCAATTCAACAAAGAAAACAAAATGCACATTCCAAGCGTTCAATCTCAATATACGGATCAATCCATGATTGAACTCTATCTTCATAGATAAGTCCAAGTCAATAAGAGAAATAACTGACTTGTATACACAATATCGGCAAAGTGAATTGCTTCGGAATATTTCACAGCATGTAGAACGTAAAATTTGAACAAAAAATTAGAAATGACACAGCAATGAGTTTTTTCCTCGATAGTCGCCAAAGACTTGGCTGGATAACCCACTGACCTACAAATTGTTTCGTCCGATATGTTTAGGATTAGATTCACCTCCACAGGACTCACAAATACACTATTGCAAGGTCCAATACAGGTTCATTTGTATGCATTCAATTAATTTGTTCACAGATAAAGCAGCCTGAAAATGCTGATATGGCTGTGTTTAAGGTCTACAAAATAATGTTTGTTTACTAAAAAAACATAATCCCTGGCACCACAATGGTCAGCATAACTGCTTTTTAATCTTGTGATTGGGGGTTTTATTTCCCAAAGTTTTGTACCTCCTCTGAAATCGAGCAAGGTAAAAGGTTGGACTTGCATTCACTCGGGTTTGGATTCCAGTTCGTCCTGCTTTTGGTATCCCAGTCTTCCAAAATCACAACAATTAAAATGCTGGGCTGGTCCTTTCTCCAGTTTTCCTCACTTGTACGGTGTACTAAGATCTTTAATATCCTCGGCGATGATACACAAAATTTGGAACAAAGTTTACAAATGCTCAGACATGTAAAGAAATAATTTCAGGATATCTCTCAAATATCAATGCCCCACTTGTTTGTATAAAGAATAAATGGTGGCTATTAGTGATGCTTATATTTGTATTTGTACATATGTACGTATTTGCAAAAAAAATTTTTTTTAAGGAATTTAGTTATATTTTCAATTATGAATATAAATATAGTATTCGTATTTTTTTAAAAATAAAGCTGTACATATTCATATTTTTGTGTTAATATTCTTATTTGCATATTAGAGAACATGAACCAAATATGCATATATGCAAATATTCAATTAAATTAATAACTTTTATTTTAAATACCCTTTACTACAGCTTAATACTAGTTTTAATACTATTGCATAAGTAGACCCATGAACTGAAGCAGATGTCTGGACTAGCAGGGTCTGAACTGTCCTTGTTCTCAGAATCGGCCTGGCTGTGGCCACCCCTGACCCAGGTGTGGGGCAACCAGCACGAGCCGAGCGACCTCGGCACTTACCTGCGCCAGGTCATGGGCAAGTCGCCCGGCCACCGAGCCAACTCCGAGCTGTGGGCCGTCATGGCGGAGCTCACGCCGACGCCCGTCGACGTCATGTTCCGCCAGTCGGGCAGCCTGCGCCAGATGGCCGACTCCGTCAACCGCAACGTCACCGCCTGGTTCCGCCGCCTGTGGTGGCGCGAGGCCAACGTCGTGGCCACGGACTTCTTCCTCGGGAACGACATCGTCGGCGTCGCGGTGGAAGCCAACCTCAGGAGAGCGTCCGGCGAGCGCTGAGCCCGCTGGACGTCGCTCACGGCTCCGTTCGTTATTTCATTTTCTTGTCACTCTTTTTTCGAGAACCATTCATCAAAATATGTTTGGTTGCATAATTTTTTCACCAGATACAAATAAAACATAATGTATTTGCAAGATGTAAAATGTGACACAACTAATCTTAATTAATAATTATTAACACATGGATGACTTTTTACCCCTGTGAGATAACACTTTGTAACTATATGGTGGAAATATTTGTAATGAAAAACAAGTTTTCATGACAAATATACAGAAAAAGCTTTTTATATAATAGTAATGACAAGAAAATGATATAACCACAATTTTTGTGTGTAAGATTGAGCCATAAGTTTGCACATGAATACACGTACTGTGTGCATAACATCCTTTTCTCCTAAACTATTACAGATAATGTAGGTATGTAATTATTTCAATAATGTTATGCATGGTTAAAATTGTAATTGATTTATGATCATCCTAGAAGGTGTAAAAATTATTAGACTCAATATATTTTTTTTTTCTAAAATTAAAATTTTGCAGTCTAAAAACATTTTTTTTTTAACCAATTAGACAGTACATTAGGTTTTTGTATTCAATGAACTAAATTGGTTTATATTACACTGCTGAGTGATTCTATGCAGGTTAAGGAAAGCTAGAAAAATTTAAACATTTTGTTTTGAATCTAATAATTTTTAAACTTCTGTACTTGACGTACAGCAACTGTAACCTTATACGAATGATTCAATTGACAAAATTGTACTATGCCTATACTCTATAAATACAATAAATCTATAATGAAACTGTATCTGTACATGGAATACATTCTTAAAATAATGGAAGATTTGGTAACAAAAAGTGATAAAAAGGCAAACAGATAATTCCACAATTTTTTTGTCTGTCTGAAAATTAGTTCCAGCAAACCGCAAAACCTATTCAATGGTTTTGAATAAAAATTAGCATGATAATAAAGTATGTTGTGAACTAAAATTTAAAACTATTTTATTTTCATCTAGATAAGATAATTTCCAAGGAGGAAAACCCTTTAGTTTCTGCATGAATTACTCCAAAACTATTTAACAGAATGAACACACACCACACCCTAAATAAGTTGCTATGATAGGTAGTATGCTCTATACACTTACTTTATTTAAAAAGCCATTCCCAGAGAGAATGAATAAATACCTTATTCTGCTTTACCTTTACTCAAAAATAGATCTTGATTATCAAAGCAGTTACGATAGGAAAAGGCTAAGAAATATGCAGGTTACCACAACTGAATCATGAAACCCGAATAAACATGTATAGAACAAATTAATACTTTGGAAAAGGATCATTAAAAACATTCAAAGATATAAATTCTACATTTTCCCAAGGATTATCACAGTTTATCTTCAAAGTGTGTAAAATGAAAGCCATTCTAATTTTGCTGACCATTGTCCAAAGCAGAAAATTTAAATTTAACTTATAGATGAAATATTGAATTGGTAAATTAGTATCTAAATTGACTACATGTTCAAGGAGAAATTTTAGCAACTTTTAACAGAATTTAAAAAAACCACAAACAAACTAAATAATGTTTTACTTTGTTTTAATACCTTTTTTTTATCAACTCTAATGCACAATACTAGATGGCAATATTCAAGATTGTAGGAGTGAATACCATAAAACCCAACCCAACAGAACTTTACTAAGTTAATAACCAGCTTAAACGAAATGCTGGGAAAAACTAAAATTTTTTTGCATACTTTGGAATTTCATAGAAATTACAAAATATCAGGATTCATTCAAAACAATTTGTACGATATAGATGTATTTATATTTGAAAAATTGGTACACTCAGATGTAATGCTACGCATACATCTCCCATTTAATTTATGAGAACTGTAATAATTATATAGGTGTGGTCATATTAATTACTTTTATTCTAATTGATACCAAGGTATTATTAGCACACTGAAAAATGTGACTACTACATATTGGTACTAAAGAATTATTAGCGCACTGCAAAATGTGATAAACTACATAACTAGTACAACTATACAATTAGTAATTTTTAACTGTAACTGCATCAGATGTAACTTTTTAGAATTTTACTTAAAACCTTCAGCTGACAAATGAGATGAGACAGTACACAAAACTGAACAAGGAGTTTTGATTTATTCCATAAATAATAACATCAACCGTCTAAGTAGTAAAAGCTAACCCGAATGTACACATAATTATTTAATATGAATATGACAGTCTCCATCATCATTCATTAAATTAAAATTACAGTTTTTAACAATAAAAGTTTTTAATTTTTTCCAAGTTTATGAGAGAGAACAGGGTTCTCCAAGTCCTCTTAAATGTGTTCAGATAATGCAACAACAGACAAACAAAATCAGAAACCAAGGAATGGAACACGTTATTTGTTTGAGCACTTCACATCTTCATTTGACACAGTTTGTCCGCAGTTTCTGCAGGGTCAGGACATGTGACTGGGTCCTCTCTCTTTGCTGCTGGAACGTCCGTTTTCTTCATCACTGGGCGTGTCTGCTGTAGCAATTCATCTCGCAGTGCCGCCAACTGCCCGTCCACCTCGGCAGTCTTCTTGCGAGTCACTTCGTTCAACTAGTTACAATAAAAATATGTATTTCTCTGAGAAAACACACATCCTCCACTCTGCTTCCATCATTACAACTGTTGAATAAAGTTTCGCAAAAATCACCAAGTAACTATTTTCAATGGTTAATACGGAATAGTTTCCAAGTGATACTTAACGATATATATATTTCAGCATTATGAATAAAATAATTAAATTTTGTCTCCACGTTCAGCACATGTTTGTTTGTTGGTTAACTTTTTTTTTACATCAACAGACTGGCAATTCGCCTGCAGCAGATGAGAGAGCAGCAGGATCGACAGCAACTCGTGCTGTCAATAGTGAAATATCCATGACTGCCAAAATGGATGTGCCCAAAATCCTAACGGAACTGTTTGAAATGCAAGTCCAAATTAATATTTACGTAATACTGACAGAATAAATTGGTGGAGGAAAACGGGTGTACCCTGAGGAAAACTCACTGGCTTACGGCAACATCAGCCATGTTTTCCCAGTGAAAAAAAATTCCAAGTTCAACCCAGCCGGGAGTCAAACCCGATAGCCTTGGTGGGAGGAAAGTGATCAGACCACTCCACTACCGGTCCCCTTAATATTTTATAAGTGCAAGACATTGTCTCACATATCTTTGATATAATAAGAAGCTCATATTGGTATCATAGTGCATTTGAAGCAATGGCCCTCCAAACACTTTCCTTCCGCTTGCTACTATCATCAGTTTTTAGAAGCCATTAATTATTGAAATTTCTCTCTCCAATTGTTTAAGCCAACGTAAACATGTGAATATGATGCACTAAAACTTTTATACAAAATCAGCAAATATTTGAGCTATGGTAAATATAAATGAAGATAAAGCTCACTGCTGAATGAGCATTTATCATTTCATCAGAACGCAAAAATTGCAACAGCATTTTCCCTAAAAATTGCACATACAAAAGATAACACATTTAAATGTTGAAAATGAGCAAACAAAATTTTAAAATGTATTAAGGCTTTAATTGAAGTACATCCTTGGTAACATCAAACATCACTTGAGTTACTAATTAAAAATCAATCAAAGTAAAAAAATAAATAAATTTATGATCCATTTTGTTACAAACTTCAAGCTAAATAAATGATATTCATTGAATTCAATACATTAAAAAAATTAATTTACTTTTTAAGTTTTGTTCAAATGAATTTTGGTGTTTTAGGTTGTATTTACTTGAACATGGTGTATTGAGAAGCATCTCTGCGTTATTTCTGTTTTATTGCAACCCGCCATATCTTGACCCTACCAATGGCGGAGACGAAAAATCAGCACTATTTCACGCAACCTATCTCTCAGAAAAACCAAGTAAATAATAAGCACTGTATTTTCAGGTAAACATAGCGTAAAGCAACTGTGCTAACTCACCTTTTTCAGTTGACCCGAGACAGCCTTTGCTTTGTTCTTTATCTTCAGGCTTTTGGCACCCGCAACTTTGAAGACGTTCTTGACGGGCTTATGCTTGTTGCCTCCTTTATTCTTCCCCATTTTCAGCAGTTGGCTGCAACAAGGCAAAAGGCAACGATGAACAAGCAACGATGAGCAGAGGATAAGTTACATTAACCCCCTTTAAAGCAGCTGCGAGGTGGCAGGTGAGGGCTGATCTCACAAAAAAATCTAGCTTTGAGAACTCATGAGAAAAACTGTCACACTGAGCTACCACACAGGCCTGTATTTTAGGCTCAGTCCCATACATAATTTTGGTTACATTTTCTTGACTTTTCTATTATTTGAGAGCTTTTTTCCTGTTAACTTATTATGATAGCTATCATGGTTCTTATGTTGTGTGTCTCACTTTCTCAAAAGATATTTACGAAATATTTTCTAAGAGCAGTAGAAAATCACGGAAGTGTTCATATCTTTGATCACTTGAGTGATCTTTTACAGCTCGAATACGAAGGTCGTTCAAATATAAACCAGAGTTTGGTTCATTTGACTCAAGTAGTGACGTAAGCGGTGCAGCGGGCCAGAGAATCTGTGGCGGGAGAATGGAGAGGGGATACATGCACATGGCCCTCACAATAAAATCTGTCATTTCAGTATCGCTATGAGCGAAAAAGAATTATCAGCGCCAGTTGCACAATGTGTTATAATTCGTTTTCTAGCCAGCGAAGGTGTGAAATCGAGTGAAATTTAGAAGAGACTCCAAGCACAGCTCAGAGATGCTACTCTGACTAAAACCAGTGTGTTTGATTTGACCCAGAAGTTTTGAAATGGCCATGATAAAAGAGGAAAATCAAAGCCATAAATGGTGTCCAACGACCAGCATCAACGAAGATAATATTTAGGTCGGCCGTGAGCTTGTGAAAGGTCCACTGAAGGAGGCATTAAGAGGTAAAAAAAAGATTTAGACAATGCTGCGATAGAACAATTGGCTATTAGGGCAACCACCTCATTTTTTTTTTACATGAAGGGATCAAAAAGCCTCCTATCAATGGTGAAAATGTAGTTCTGTTGAAGGAAACTATGTAGAAAAAAAAGGCATTTAATAATAAACCTGTGTAAAAAATTTCCAGTTTATATTTGAATGACCCTTGTAAATATCTGGTGAGAACATTTGTGACTCAACAACAAATGCAAGAGAGAAATCAGAATAAATTCCCAAGAAAACCCCTTAATTAACAGTAATGACAAGAAAATTAATTTTAAAAAATCAGTGAGTGAGACCAAGCCTTCAGGCTTATAACCTTACTTTTCCCACTGAGGCACAAAGGCAACAAAACAATGGGGTTCCCTATATCCTCAGCAGAAAGCACAAGCTGTCCAGTAGTGTGAGGAATTCTCTCATTACAATCTTACAAAATATATTACGAGGGTACGGGAGTGAATAAAATAAGGAATGGTAAATATTTACAATCGCGGTAGATGCCAAAAAAAATGCTAAAAATCCGAAAATACTTTTATTCTATGCTCTTTCACTTCCTCTTTTCAAATCAACCGGCGGAGATAAGAAATTCCAAATACTTTAGGAGATATCGAATTTTTAGATTTTCATCACAATACCTGTGAATTCAGGCGGCCACCATTGTTTCTTGTTTACGAGACGAGTATGATTTTTTTCCGCGTATGTGAACCGACCATTGTTGCTTGTTTACGTTTATGATTTTTTTTTTTCGCGACGTAGGTAGAACGACTACATCATTTTCTACTAATGGCAAAGGAATGTACCCGCCTCTAACGTATCTGAGTTTTTAACTTTTCAAATTTTAATGTTTTATTTGTTGCGCAAGTAATAAGTAAAAAAATTACGTGAGTTCCTACCGTTCATCCTTTGTCCCGGTTTGTTAGGTCAGGTCAGCTACATTATAAATACTTTAAAACTAAACAACCATTAAAATTAATTTATATTATTTTTAATGTCTGATTAGTTTGAAAGTATTAATAATGTAACTGACCTGACCTAATCGACCATTTTAATTAATTAGGCATTCACGAACGGTAAATCAAGACGCACAAAAAGTTCTGCCATTCCCGATTACACCCGAACCATTTACCTTCGGCCAACCTCGGTTTTATTTATTAATATTTATATTTATCTGTTTATTTTAATGTAGCTATACTAACCTAACTAACCGTCCATAGTGTTTTAAAGTGTTTTAATGTAGCTAACCTAACATAACATAACTATAATAAAAGAATTTTCAGATTTTAATAGATACTCCTAAACAAGCAACAATGTAGTCGTTCACCTACGTCTCGTAAACAAGAAACAATGGTGGCCGCCTGAATTCACAGGTATTGTGATGAAAATTTAAAAATTCTATATCTCCTAAAGTATTTGGAATTTCTTACCTCCGCCGGTTGATTTGAAAAGAGGAAGTGAAAGAGCACAGAATAAAAGTATTTTCAGATTTTTAGCATTTTTTTTGGCACCTACCGCGACTCTACATATGATGAAATTTAAAAATTCGATATCTCCTAAAGTATTTGGAATTTCTTACCTCCGCCGGTTGTTTTGAAAAGAGGAAGTGAAAGGGCACAGAATAAAAGTATTTTCAGATTTTTAGCATTTTTTTTGGCATCTACCGCGATTGTAAATATTTACCTAAGGAATGAAAAAAAATAGCGCAAGAGCTTTCTTTACATTCGATAGGCTACCTACCGAAAATTTTGTCACTACCTCCATGTACCCAAAGTTATATGTAGTTATAAATAAATATATTCACTAACGGTAAATACATGTACACACCATCAATGCCACAGAGAACTCAGTCTCAGCTATCACTGATAATATTCCATGTATTTTACATACTTAACACCTTGTCAATGTTTGTACCTGACATCTAACAGCGATAAGCTGAATTCACAAAATGCCAAAGTTATTTTGATGAGTTGCATGTATTGATTATTTCACAAGTTAATTTAAAATAAAATACTCTGGGTATATAAGTTCCTTGTGGAAAAAGAGGATTTTGTTTTAAAACATCAAAATTACAAATTTTAACTTAGGTAATCATTGTTTTAGACAATTTTTATTGCATAATATAAAGTTTAAAGCATTTTCTTCTTCCCTGATAATTTAAAGTACCTAGATTATTCTTTATAAGTTGGCAAGAACAGTGAATTGAGGCCATTAATACACATTACAGTGCAAATATTACATTTAATAATTTGGAAACTTGTCTACAAAAAGTCAACATCAGAATTATTGTTCCCACACGGAATGGCAACTAATAGGAAAAGGTGTGACAAGTGGGAGGACTTCTAAGCAGCAGTGAACTACAAAAGCTATAGTGACTAATCCCACAAGATCAAACTCTGTTTTAGAAGTGAATCTATTTGGTATCGTTTTATTTTCTCATTCAAGTTATTTTGTCCATTAAACCATGCTGGTGTATTATAACTGTGCAACATGCATTTCTTGCAGAGACATTATATAGTATGACATGTTGCTACTCATGTAGCGAATAGCTGTGCCTACAGTTATTTGGGTAACAAAGAGAATTGATATGCCAAATGCAAACTCTTAAGAAAATCAAACAAATTAAATTCCCTAAAACTCCAGGAGCTAAGCTAGTAAATAGCCAATTAAAATATGTTATTATGATCAAATAAAATTGAACTATTCTAGAACCCATTTTCAAATACCATTCTCACCATTCACTCCCAGACACTGTTTCTTGTGGTTTGGTTCCCCACACACATTTTCCTCGGCAGTTCTGACTCCAAGCTTCTGGCCAACATTACACAGGAGATTTTTTTCCAGCAAAAATGTCACACGCATCATATTTTTCCCCACAGACACATTCCTAACCAAAATCACATCCTTCACCGCACTGCCCAAGTCAACACCTACACTATCTTCGACCAATCTTCTGGCTGCATCCAAGGGCTTTTCGTCCTTTACAAAGCAATACACGTGGACGATCGGCAAGCTCTGTATTTCTATTGAACCAATCTCTTCAAGTGTGAAAAGACCAACAAATGTTTTCAGGAAAGTAACTGCCAATGCGGGAAGATTCATGGTAATATGCATTGCAATGTCAGGATACTTGCTCTCAGCCTGCCATGTAAAAAGCATGTGTTTTTTAACATTGTCCCGAATAAACTCTGCGCCATCTTTATTAAAGAGCTGCAAATAACTGTCAACCTTATTTACTTTCATATTGTGTTGCAGCCATTTACAACACTCTGGATTCAAATCATTTGCAAGAACAGAACATCGTTTTTTTGCTGCGGGAACGGCAAATGGCCCCACTCCCGCAAACACATCGTACAATACATCTCCTTCTTTGAGCATGTTTACAATTCTTTCATGCTCAGTTCCCAGTCTTGGGTTCCAGTACACGGCTGAGAAATCAAACTTAAATGTGCAATGGTTCTCTTTTACTTCTGCTACCATACAGTCTTCCCCACACAGTAATTCCATCTTAAAGTTTCTATACGTATTATCGATCATGTCAGTTTTGTTAACAACAGTTTTTGCATTTACAACTTTATCGAGCAGGACTTCTCCAATGATGTTTTTATACTCCAGGACATGTTCTCTCAAATTCAAATGAACAATGTGACCAACCAAAGAGTAACTCGTTACTTTTTCCTTCTCTTCTGGCAAGACAGCATTCAGAATTTGATCTGCTCTCCAGTTTTCATATGTTAAATTTATTTCACTAAAACAAAAGTTTTCTTTGGTGATGTTCAAGTCTTTCAAATGTTCTCTGTCAATTTCTCGAATGGACTCGAACGACCTAACTAACACAGGTTGAAGTGCAACTCTCTTTAAGTAAGCACGCTCTCCCGAAACCTTAGTGTCACTTTTTACATCACTGCCATTTACAATCGAGTGAAAATTCTTGAATTTAGGCAGTTTCAGCAAATATGGCTTTAAGTACTTTCTAGCATTATCCAGTTTTGATGATTCCAATTCCAACCACGGAATATTAACTTTTTTTGTAAACAACTCACGATTCAATTTCTTCATGCCACGAACAGAAGAGGGTGGTTCAAGCAGCTTCTCCAGATCTACACAGCTTGACGACGTCATTATAGGCTGTCTGACAACCCACCGTGTATCACAAATTAATGGCCAAAAATATTTTCCTTGTGAAATCAACAAATTCTTCATTCCAATTACGACTAAAAGAAGAAGAAAAAACTTTTATGGAAGGTTATTCTTAAAGACAAGGTACCCTAACTTATCAATAAAATATACTAATAAGTGAGAATAATATTACTGTAAGGAATAAAGACACGATTCTACATGTCCCAAAAAAATTAGGTAAATACACCTCAAAGACGTAAATGTAAAAAAAAACTATAACTTACTCAAGAATTTATGATATAACCTAAAATAGTTCATGTGTGTAACAAAACAAAGCTTCCAACTTCCAAGTACCATGGATAAATGAATTATAATATATTTCAAACCAATGACTAGAGTTGTCCAGAGGATTGCACTTGTGTACACCTAAAACTATAAAGTGCATATGTTACGACCTACACACAAACCATACGCCACATCATTTAGGTTTTATAAAAGCCCGTCACACTGTCAATTTTTTTCTTTCAACACTTTTAAATATGTTGTGTCAAAAACATTTGGAGGGTTTTGACCGAAAAAATCACAAGCCCGTCCATGTTGGTTTGACAAGTTGAATGGCTTGAGTTTCCATCAAATATTTCGCCTAAAGGACGGGTTCTAAAATAATATGGAAGTTGGATGGATCGGCCAATCAAAATCGTGTCTAGCAAAAACTGGAAGGACGTCCGTTTCCGTCTCAATAAACGAATCCAAAAAATGGCGAAAAGCACAACACTAATTTGATGTCGTTCGACCAAAGGCCACCTTAAAGCCCGACCTGCAACCGCCAGTATCCGACCCCGCTAACGGAACGCACCCCTAGCCATGGCCCACCTGAGCAGTGTTGCCAGGTCTACTGTTTTTACAGTAGATCTCCTGCTTTTTAAAAAATCTACTGTTCTACTGCTAAAAAGCGAAAAGTCAAGAAAATCTACTGCTTTTTCCTGCCTCGACAAATTTTTTATTAAAATTAACAAAAACGGCTTGAATTTTAACTAAAAAGTGTATACTTTTATGTTCTTGAGTTTTCTAGCCTGTAACAGTTCAAATTTTAGTGTCAGACTGCGATATATCGATATACTGCGAGATATATTTAAATCGAATCTCTGATAGTTACCAAGGGACTTTCCCCTCGTTAGTGGTGTGTGGCTGTGGCATGAGCGTTTCGTTTTCCGGGAGTCCTCCCCCCCCCCCCCCTCCCAGTCATCCTTTTGATTTGAGATAGAGCTCTCGTCAGTCGTAACTCGTGACTCGTCTTGTCCGTCTGTCGAGTGTCATCATCATGTCGTGTCACTGTCGCCTGTCGGTACTCGGTTTATCAGTCATCAGATTTGTGTGCTTTGAAGTGAAACCGTTTATGTTTCTATTATTGTCTCGCGGTCGCCTGTAATAATTTTGAACGATGTGGTGTCACGGACAAAGTGTGCAGTCGTTTATCACGAATGGATTTTGATAACGCTGAATTTATTATTAATGATTTGCTATGAGTAAAGAGGTGAAGTATTCTCAGAAGTACAAACTTGATTTTTTTTGCAATTTCAGAATCAGGGCAAACTGATCTAATAAGGGGTGTCAAGTGACTAATTATATTAAATGAAATGTTGTGTTCTGCTACAAATGCAGAAAGACAAATTTCAGCTTCTTTGACTTGATCACTTAAATTGGTTGCTTCAGATGTAAATGAAGTTAACATTTTTTGACCAACAAGTTCCTTCCCACATTGCACATGTTTATCAGACTCTACATGTCTAATTAATGTACCTTTACCTCCAGAAGCAATTCTCATATCACAGTTACATGACTTACAATATGCAAAACCGCATCCTTTCTTGCTAGACTGTAACCAACCCTTAAACAACTCTTCGTTTTCCCACTCACGTAATGATGTGTAAAAGTCATTCTATATATATTCTTTTGAAAAACGACATGCCCGACCTCATTCCATTTGTGTTCATCATATGCTTGTGCGAAGCTTCCAAGGGAACCAGAAGATTTGGTCCGTGATATTTTAAATTATTTTCATTCAAGTTCTAAATGTATTGAATCCTTTAAAGAATTCCAAAGTTTTGTGAATGTAAAGCCACATAAGCTGTTGCATCCAAGTCAGACAAGATGGTTATCCCTTGAGTTAGTTGAATCTCGGGTTTTGGAGCAGTATGATGCCCTCATACTTTTTTTCACCCAGGCTGCCTTTGAAGGTAAGTTATTAGCATCAGATCCCATTCTTCAAAAATAAAATCACCCTTCAACAAATTGTATCTTGGATTTCTTCAGTTTGTTTTGCATATGTTCAATATCCTGAACAATAAAATGCAGAGTGAGCAACCACACATTCAAAATTTGAGGCCATGTGTAGTTTCTGTATTAAAAACTCTCCTCGAGTGCTCTGTTAAAATAGAAATTGTAAGATCCATAGATGTAGATAAAGTTGATTATAAAGATTCTAGAGTTTTTCTGCCATTAGAAAATGTCTATTTTGGGGCAAAATTTAATATTTCTTTGTCAAAAAAAACTTTCTGAGCAGCATGTGAAACTGATCAAATTGCATTGCCTAGATTTCTACATTGAATCTGTGAAACAGATTACAGATCATTTTCCTTTCAATGATCCTATTTTCACTATGCTTGAAGTGCTAGATCCTACTAAAATATCAACTTGTCAATCTATTGCACCATTGGCTTCCCTGTTTCCAAGATTAATAAAAGAAAATGAGATCCAACAACTTGATACAGAATGGCGATTGCTATGTAATACGGAAATAGGTGGTAGTAGTGGCAGTAAAGACACAATACAGGATTTCTGGGATAGTGTCCGTAAAAAATCATACGCAGACTCCAACCAGGTATTTCCTCTACTAGCCAAATTTATTTGGAGTCTTTTGAGTCTACCCCATTCGAGTGCTACAGCGGAACGAATGTTTTCAGCAGTGAATTTGATGAAAACGAAAACCAGGAACAGGCTATCTTCAAAGACAGTATGCGGTCTGTTACACACCAAGAGACTAGTTTCTAAATCCGAATGCTTTTCTTTTGATGTAACTAGTACAATAATTAAGAGAGTTCAAAACAAAATGTATGTCAGTGATGATGATGATGATGATGATGATGATGATGATAATAATGATGACTGACGTTTTGGTAATTGAATAAGGAGCAGGCTACAAGCAACTTTTTGTTTTCATCTGTTTTTTTTATATGGTCAGTGAAAATAAAAATTTTTTCTTGTGGTTTGTGTATCTTAATATGTAATGTGTATGAAATAAGTTTTTTTTTTACTAATTTAAAAGTAAATGTGTGTAAAAATAGGTTTACTAAATTAATTGTAAAGGAAAGCTATATGTTTAGGATATCTACTTCTTTCTACTGTTTTGTCACTGTTCAATCTCCTGCTTTGGTGAGTGGTAGACCTGGCAACACTGCACCTGAGTCAGGTGAGCACTGGAGCAACAGGTAGAATAAAGGACCATGCCCTAATTAATCAGCCACCTCGACCCCAGTACTTTAGAAATCAGACATAATTTAATGGTAACGCCACTTTTTATTAAAAACCCCGCCCAAGGAAAGTGCGACGTAGGAGTGCCCGGGTCACTCACGTGTGAAATTATGTGAATACATTTGTGTCTCCCTTGCGGCCTTCAGCCTAAATTAATTAGAGTATTGTGTAACGTAATTATGATCTCCCCGTTTTTTGTGTATAACTCGCCACTGGAGCAGTCAACAAGTGACGAACAGTCTCTGGTGTGACTCGTAGGTATTATTCAAACTTAATTTATGTAACTTGTTAAATCTAATTCTTAGAGAGTATCTGCAAACTAAGTTAATCTTTATTATTTAATGTACGAATTTAGAGCCGCTTTCAATCTCTTGTTAATTAAATAATTTCCGAATAACGGGACTTTAGAAACTTGGGCGCGAGAGGACGCTGAGACCTCCCCTCGCGCCAAGGCCAGACGCCAGTACCGAGCGAATCGCGGACTGGGGTGGACGTGAATTCCACGGGGAGTCATCATCCTTTGTCTCCAATGAAATTCACTACTGGTAACTATAGTCATTAATTCAAATCCTTTTCATTGCTTAAACTCCCCTTGCGTACCCGGTCCTTTTTACGGTTTAGGGCCTAACCCAGCCGCTTATGTATAAACTCCCCGCACTTAAGTTTACGCGGGGCAGTTCAGTATACGGTACGGGCCGACTCCCGCCACAAATGACTTTTTGATAATCGTCGAGTGCACAGGCAACGGCAACAACGATGCATAGGACTTGAGACTAATTTAACTGCGAACCGCGGTCCACACAGGTGGACCCGGGTACCGCTGCTTTAGCAATTTTCGGGATTGGCCGCCTCCAATCGACCTCCCCCTTAACCTCGACTGGCGTGAGGGTTTAAGATTAGTGACGGCGCATCAGAGCGCCCAGTGTTAATTTAATGTAATTTCGTAGGGTAATTCAATGTGCATTGTGTAAGTGTAAACTGTAATTGTAACTGTTCGAACCAATTAAACGTCCACTCCGCACACTCCGTGCGCGACGTGTCACCGACAGTAAAAAACCGAATTTGTGTGTATTATTGTGTGAACCTCCCTAATTCAGCCAGGAATCAGCGTGTTATGCTGTGCAGGGCCTGTAACGTATCAATAGCCAGGGATCCCTCCAACCGCAACCACCGCCGACAGTCCTAGCGGGCCACGCAGGGGCATTCGCACCCACCGACCCAACTTTTGGTTAGACACAGAGCTAGCCTGACGCCCTCCCGGATACACTTTCACTAAAAACCAGCCTTCTTGCTAGGAACCACGCCGGACTCTTAACACAAGAACCCGGACGACGGCATTTGGCGCCCGCTCCGTGGGGCGAAGAAAGAAAAATCAAGATTTTCTTCACTTTCATTTTACAAAAACTCTCACGAAAAAGAAACATTTTTTTTTTAGCCCATCTATCTGTTCATTTTTTTTCTCGTCCACACCAAGTCACAGCACGGACACGGGACGGCCACCTTGCGCAGGAAAAGGGGATTAGGGTCAGACAGGCCGGCGCGACGAAGTGAGCAAACAAAGGGGCCCAACAAACCCCACTCCCACCGAACATTCCGGCCCAGCGCGCGACACAGACCAGTGGCAGCACATGTAGAGATGACAACATAGGGAATACTGAGCCTCATTCTGAGGAACTGAAATCAACAATTCGGTCTCCTGAAGACATTTGGCCATATCCCAAGGTTGAAAGAGGAGAAACAAAAAAAGGTCGAAGGAAAGAAAAATCAACTGTCCTCACAGACACACCTGTAAAATGACAGCTGCAGGAAGCAGCAAACAACAGAGCAGCAAAGAAATTGTCAACAAAACGAAACAGGACTGAAGTCAAGACATACAGAGCACGTCGAATATTGGAAGAAAGCAGCAGCGACTCAGAAGATCCTGATCAATTACAGTATGTTGATTCTTCTGATGATTTGTTCAACAGCGATGAAGATATTGAATCAGTTCAAAGTGGAGACACTATTGTGGTTAAAGTAAAAGGCAAAACTCCAACTAGCAGCCGCAGTTATGTTGCTCAAGTTGTGAAAATGTATGATGATGGACTTCCAGTTCAGTTTTACAAGACGGTTGTCTCCACAACCAATTTTGAAGCTGCAAATGAAGAAGAGACCTTCATTGCTTCGAGCGAAGTAATTGCTTAGCTACCTAGCCCAATGCATGGCACAAGAGCTCGTTACAAGAACATGATATGGTTCCCAATTGATGTACCTAACTAAATTCAGTGTCCACTAGAACTGAAGAAAGTTGACCTTACTTTGGTTATTTTTAAATAATTAACTCAATTTAGAATGATTTGTGTTATATATGTTACATTTGAAGCTATGAGATTGTATGTTTACCCTTTCACTCAAATGGTTCAGTTAACCCCAATGTGTGGTCCAGTTATCCCACCCACTGGGGTTAACTGTACCGAAATTTATTTTATTATTTTTTTCTGAAATGGGGTAAGAAATAAATGTGCAATGACAATACTAAAGCTGGTGTGCATAGGTATGTTAGTGTTCATGAAATAAAATTGTAAGAATTGACATTATTTCTGCAAAATAACGAGGAAAGAAATTTTCCGGTCCAGTTAACTCCAACCTCCCCTACTCATTAATCCAGTGATGGTTTGTATTTTCATATGTATACATTTTTCAAATCACTGTATACTTAAGATCAGCTTTTTTGCCTAGGTCTGACTGAGGCCTGTATAACACCACAATTTTCAAGTTGTTACTTGTAATTTCTGAATATTTTTTTTAACCCAACATGCTTACATATGTGAATTTTTTGTAGTAAGTAGTATATGTTTGCTCTTTTTATGCTTTTATGATAACTTTGCATTTTTGTTCAAGATGTAATGTACCTCTATATGGTACTGTAACATGGCTATTGTCTTTCAGCTTGTAAAATACTGTCTCTGGAACACTGTGATGTGGCAGTTGGTAGACTAGGTAGTGTTCGCATTGGTCAGTGTCTTCTGATGATGAGCTGTCTTACTGTTTTTCTGTCACGGCATACTTTGTCTTGAGGCAGGGCAGGTGCAAAAATAGCAGTGGAGACCAATGCCATATTTTAAGTTTTCAGCAACTTGTGAAAAGTATTTGATGATCTTTTATCTTCTACGTAAAAATATAGTTTTGTTTCCTTTTACAATGCATAGAACTTGAATGTCAAATTTTCATATTTATGAAAAATAAAAATATAATTTTTTTCTCCTTGAATTACATGTCTGCAGTATGCTGTCCAAAGCTTCGACTAATTGAATAAATCAAAATTTTTTTCATATTTGATTCGACTTTGTCAGCTAATTTGCTATTCGTTTTATTTGACGCTTTGGTTATGATGCAAAGTTTCGCATCTGATGAAGCTTCATATTTGTTGCAAAGCTTTAAAACATTGGAACCCTAAAGAAATATTTAGTTTTTTGTTGTTGTAAGTTTTGCTGTAATAAAGATCACATACAGCCCAATTGGTTAGTCCTTAATGAGTTCAAACATCACAAATGTGTAACTAGGGTTCTTTTTACTTCAAACTGTATTTAATAAAATAAGTGTAATACAGCTTAACCAAGAACAATAATTATGCTTCCAGAATATTTTAAACGTTCACTTTGATATTCGCTTCGCATAAAAAAAAAACTAGCATTACACAGACCTAGTCTGCAGGTACATTTTCTATATGGTTGCTTTACCGATTCCTATTCGTTGAACTGAGGTACTTAATGTGCCAAAAATTTTCTAACGCGTACTAAAAATGGATAATAAAAATTTCAGGTGGAAGAGTACTAGAAATAGATAATAAATGGAAGATATGTTAGACAATTAGCACCAAAAAGGACAAGTTTGATATAATTTATTCTGATATAAGATTATGAAGAAAAAATTGTGTTAAAAATAACAGGTTTACTGTTTCCAGAACATAAAGTAGTTGAAGATTAGTGTGTATTTCTAACCTGTACAATAGGTATATACTAAAGTGCACGTGAATTTGAACTAATAAAAGGTAAACAAAAAAAAAAGCCATGATAAATATCTTTAAGCTTGTTTAATGTATTTGACAAAACACTACACAATCAGGTAGTGTACATGTAAATATAATGGTGAGAAGAAACTTTAATCTCGATAGCAATTTCACACTATCAGAACTTCATTTATTGTATGAATTTCTAATAAATGAAGAAATGTAATGCAATAGTAGGGAGTTATTATAAGTTTCCACAGTTACATATCTATGTCGACACACAACATATTTTTATAAAATTTCAAGTACAAAATTTGTCTTCATTGTTAACAAACTTCAGTCAACCAATTTTCTTCTGGCACCTTTCCACAGTTTTATATAATGAATTACTTATGACATCAGGCAGTTCACTTGACCTTGCATTATTTTGGTTTGTGGTCCAGCGACCAGCACTGGCTCACAAGGGGGGAAAAAATTACGTCACGTAGACATTTTACGATGACCTGTGATTCATATCCTATCCTACTGATACAAATTCTCTACCACTTTAAAAAGTTCAGTTTAAAACTGGGTGTAAATTACTTTCTAAATAACTTTACTCTTTTTTAAGAGTTCAGTTCTGGTGCAGTTAAGTATTGAATTGTTGGGCAAACACTTTTGCAAACATTAGATTTGGAACACAACTTCCAGACCATCTGTTCCCCTTATATTAATCCTATTGAGAATTACACAAATATTGAAGTGCATGGTATGTTAAATGATAAGTAACTGTCTTAAATGTACAATGAACTATGGGCTGTTAAATAATAAGCTGTGTTTTGAATATAAATTAACAGTATTAACTAGACCTGTGCAAATTTAAGTTTTTTTTTGTTAGAATCAAATACAAATATAGAATTCAAATAGTAAGATTGAGAACTAGAATATCTTAAAAAAAAATTTTTTTCGCATCATAAATAAAATACAGAGGAAAAGAACAAGCATATGTGAAGTGTTGTGTCCTCTGGGAAATTAGACAAATAATACTGAAGTGAAAGGTTGATTAGGTTAAGTCAGATACAATAATAATACATAAGATGTTTGTTCAAATATTAAAAATAAAAAAAATTAAAGAAAAAATACAGTTAACCTAACCAACAAACCTTTCATTCAGTTACTTTTTGCCTAATTTACAGAATCTGCTATTCTGCATACTATCCAAAAAAATTCTCATGAACTGCAAAATACTGTGAAATCCAATCCATTTCATAATTATTTTTTTTTAATTTGTGATTAAATAAACTTGTAATAACATATTTAAAACGTAGTTTAATCACGTGCTTTCATTAACGGCAGTCAATTTAACTGTATAAACACAATTCCTGCTAATTTCATCTGAAATCTGAAAACATTATTTACATTTTTAATTTATTTTTGAGTCTCAACATATGTTTTGTAATATAACTTACAGCAAGTCAGTTGCTACCATGTTGCATGGTAGTGTGTCAGTGATTTGTGATGTTATAGTCCACGGCTGTCTACGATAATTTTTTTTTTTCCACTACTGATACGTTGCGATGGCAAATACAAATAATAGTTTGTTTTCAAATTTTAAATGTCACAAATATTCTGTGTTTTTAATCATTCACACGATTTTTCACTACTGTTTACGGAGATAATAGTGGAAAATCTTTGAATATTTGTTGCATGTTTAAAACATGAATTATTGTTTTTGATTATGAAGTCCATTAAAACATCAAAAAGTGGGTATTTACATCCCACAAATGACTTAACCTCAACAGTGAATGTTGTTATACGACAAACTCACGAGATATACTATGTCAAATATTTGTAGGCAATTAAATATTCATTATTTTGAAGTGTTAGTATTTGATGATGAATTGAATACAAATAATAAACTATTCGTGTTCGTATCCGAAAACTGGCATATTCGCACAGGTTTAGTAATTAATAACCATAAAAACTAGGCATTTAACCAACTCACCACCCTTTTTTTTAAATATAAAATTTCACAATTTTCAGATCAGATCACTATATATCAACCACAATTTAGGGACATGCTTTACTATGGCTACAAAAAAATTTCAATAAAAAAAATTTTTTTTAATTTTTCAACTGACAACATTGACTCTGCAAATAGTGGCACTGGAAAACCACAAGCATAAAATACTACAATCAGTGACTGGAGTAGAAGCTAACAAGTCGTAACTGTGCTGTACAATACATGTAAATACTTAAGTATGCTGCATGTATGGGCATAATCCCATAACATGTTTCAGCACACACCGAGATGCTGCCAAGACTAGTGGCTGAAGCAAGTGTTTCCTCACATTTTCCACTAATTTTTCAGGGTTCTGGGAAGATTTTTAATATTTTTTTTTTCTCTATGAATCAACATAATCCTGCTCTTGCATTTACTTTACTATTCCCTTTTTTAAAATAGCACAGCTAAGACATTTCTGAAGTTTAGAGCACGGTAAGCAAAAATTATATCAGGTATTTTCAAACAGTTCAAGTAATGCATCATGTGGGGGGAAAAAAGTACTTGCTGCAATTTTTACCTTGAATGACAGTTATCGTCAACATCCTGGGAGTATGAACTAGCTGCTGAATGAAGTACACTGGGTTTTAGGCAATATAAAACATTACAGCGTAGCAGGGCTTAAACTACAATGTTGCACAAATTTACATGTGAGATACAGTGTTTTAAATCCTAATCATTTACTCAACTATTTGATTTAACACATGATTCCAAAACAGTCATGTATGCAGATTCCCATTCTGACAAACAAAAAAAAATATTGTTTCTACAAAAGGAACTGTTCCAATATACAAACAAAATACATATAATACATACAATATTTACACACAATTAGATATGTATTATCTAATAATTCTCACAATATCACTATTCCATAAGATTATCTTTGAAAAGGACTTACATTAAATATCCACCAGGGTGGAAGTTACCAAAATTTTCAACCATAACCCAATAGTGATAAAAATTATTTATTTTATATAGCTATATACAGTTGCATTTAGCTATCAGACCTACCAGTGAGTCGTCAATGGCAGTTTGAGACACAGCTAGTATACTTTCATGAGACTGCAAAGTATTGTTCGTTGTTTACTTTTTGTGACAACTTCCTTCATAAGCGCAACTTCTACATAAATCAGCACAATCTATTATATAACATGACATATACAATTATGTAATTCTTTAATGATGTTTCCCTCAAAATTGATGGACATGTAAAATCTAAGACAAGCAGCCAATATTTATAAAATAGTTTCCAATCAATTATATTTTTTAGGAATTTTCAGAAGTTTTATTTATAAAAAGAAAGGTACCAGTGACAAAAGACATAGATTTCATTCAACATTTTTTTTTTTAAGTCAGTTGAACTAAACAATTTGCTTACAGTCAACTACAGAGTTAACTCGACCAGATCAATCTTCACCATTTACCACACCAGAAATATGCATCAAGTCTCTTCGTACATCATAAACTTCTCAAAGAAAATTACATCAAGGGCTGAAAAACACATTAGCATTAAGGAAAAATACACACCCTCTAAGATTTTTACATTAATACATGCGTATGTCATTCATGACATTGGCAGTCAATTCAACAAGGCGGAAAAAAATAACTTCTAGGCCAGTTCTGAACGAGTACAAGAGATGTAAATGTTTCTGCTACTCGTCCAAAATCACTCTTTGGCTTTTAGTTAGTTGACTTTTCCTGTGTAGTTCTTTGACTAAACTTTAAGATGCTATACTTTCTCAGATTGTGAATAACCTTGTTTTGAGCACTACAGTATAACTTAACCGCGAAAGAAACAGAATTAGTCAAATAATTCTGCTATAAAATCTCACTAAATTTCCAGATAGTCAAAGATTACTTAGCACTGCTACAATCGGATAAAGATTGTTGCAATCAACTAAAATATCAAATGGCTTAATAAAACACACAAAAAGTAACCTAAATGATACTAACAGTTTATGCTATTATTAAAAAATTTGTTCACTCCTTGCAGCTAACATTGTTAAAAAGAATTCCTTTTTTTTTTTTTATCTGTTCAACATAGATTTATAGTATAACATTATAAGCACCTTCTAAAAGTAATTTTTATTCTTATAAAAAAATTTAAATAAGAAATAATAGAGTACACTAAGTTATTATAATCACACATGCAGCTTAATAATACAGTATTTTACTTTGTTCAAAGATGTAACTGTAATTGTTAGGAGATGTTCAGAAACTTCTACTACCCAGCTACTTCCGTTCGACCTAGTTAACACTATGTTCATCACTAGTAGCTTAATTTAAGATCAATTCACTTGTAACTGTATATGTATTTAGTAATTAAAACACACAAGCAGCTTATATTCGTTAATTTAAACTGTGTGACAAATTAATATAAAATATTCATATATTATTTAGTCTATATGTTCTAACCAGTATAGTTTTTAAGGGAGTTTATAAAAGATCTATAAGAATCGCTAAACAAATTAACGAGGTACCTGACAGCAACTTGTTGCTACTACCAAAAATCTCAACTTTATGTAACCAATTATTTTTTCTTCATTTAAAACCAATGAACATTAAAAATGTTGTCACTTACAAAAATGTACTTAAAGTAACAAATTAAATATAAACATTTGCAAATATGAATTAAATATTTTCTTTTAGTAGTCTCTAGTCAGGTACACTTCTGGCAAGTATCACATAGAAAAAAATTTAACTTCTAACAAAGTTAAGCAAAATTTACACACTAAAAAAATATTTGTTACTTTATAAAACAAAATCTGTATATCTGTAATGGGCTTTAAGTTGCATATCGTAACAACTCACGTACTATCTAAAAGGAGAGTAAAAAAAGAACACAAAGACAACTTCAAATAATTTGTTTTAGGCAAAATGGTTAAGAAATTACATACAAAATACTTTTGAATGATGTAAATAAAACTAGAATAATGAGTGAAATAATTAAAAATAACTAAAATTACAAAAGAATTTAACAATTTGCAATGGTAAATAAGAGGTATTTCACCTCGGTGATGAACACACCTACACAGAGCTGAAGAAAGGCAAAACCATCTTAAAAGGTTCATGCAAAATGACCGAATTAAAATGAACATATTACATGGTCTCAAAACAAAGGTACAAAATAAACTTTAAACGCTGATGACGATTAATGTTAAGATCATGGAAACTTGTATGTACCAATGTAGTACATATCTTTCATAGAGTTGAATTTTTGTTTAATTAACTAGTCTCATAGTCTCACTTTATTATTAAAAAAAATCAAACGTTTGTTATTATTTGACAATGCAATTCCAGATTCCGTCAATTATGCACAGAATGTCCAATTAATGACTAGTAGAGTATTCCTGTAAAACGTTTTAGATGAAGTCAACTACACACACACATACTCATCTTTTAACATGACAAACTTGGATGGAAAGTTAAATTTTTTTCTCTTTTTGGACACATAAATTAAAAATACATAGGTAGATAACTAACATTAACTCAAGAAGCTTCGCCAAATGCCGATCAACTGTAGGTCATTTGCAAGTCAAACAATCTCACAGAAGCTATTTATTGCAATGGATCCAACCTGATTCAGATGTAAAAGAGGAAATGTTTTGATAATTCAAAAAAGGCTATATTGGTTCCACCTCATAGGAACATACTGTTATTAAGTTAATTGTTACTGTTATTAAGATTTCTCGCTCGTTCCCAACTGTCACTGAAAAATAATTGCAAGCGATCATTTGAACAGGACACTTTGAACAGGTTTGTAGCGTATTGTAAGAGTCTAAGCTCACAGAATTGCTGCGTGCAGAATAGAAAGTGATTATGACTTAGTATCAAAAGAGATCAAATAATGAGGCTTGACTAACTTTATTCTGTCTTTCACATCCATAACACGTTTGGACCTGCTATGACACAGCTTTTTAAGGATTACTTTATAGCATTTATATTGCAGAAATGTTTACTTAAAACTCAATAGAACACACTGAACAGTGTATGTCCAAATAAAATGTTTCATGAGAAAAAAAAAAAGAATCTAGAGAAGAGAACGACATCTGAATTCAATTGATGTGTAGGAAAGGCACTCTACAAGAAATTATACATCATGTAAAAGGAGCATCGTCTTTTCTTATTCACATAGTTATGTACATGTAGTACATACGAAACAATAGCTCGTCTATGAACTGTACCATAATTACCACACAGTACATTAATATCTACACACAATCGTCATTGCAATTAAAAAAACATTAGCTCAACAAAAAAAACAATAAAACCTCAACAGCACGTGGACTTCTCGGCCTCGGCTTCGACGAGATTGAAGTCGAGCCCGCTGGCGCGCTGGAAGCCCGTCTTGATGCCGTCCCAGCCGTCCTCCACCTTGTACTCGCCCGACTGGATGCGGGCGTAGATCTCCTGGGTGACGACGCGGAACGCCTCCTCCACGTTCACCCCCGTCCTGGCGGACGTCTCCACGAAGTGCAGGCCGCCCTGCTCCGCGAAGGAGCGGGCCTCGTCCCGGGACACCTCCCGCCGGCCGCCCGCGGAGGCCAGGTCCAGCTTGCAGCCCACCAGCGCGAACACGGGCCGGTGCGGGTCGATGTGCCGCTTGGCCTCCATCATCCACAGCGGGATGTGCTCGAAGCTCGCCCGGTTGCAGATGTCGTACACCAGCAGCGCGCCCACCGAGTTGCGGTAGTACGACTTCGTGATGGACCTGCCACGTGCGCCGACACGTTAGAGAGGACAGTGAAGCTAAACATTGACGACGTTTAAAAATAAAATGTAACTATTCAACCTCAGATTCTTCTGTTCATTACTTTTAAAACAAATAAATATAATTTTTTTTTTTCCATTTTACATATCTACAAATTATTCCAAATTTAAGACACTTTTCAAGTTGCTACGATACTGAGGCTGAGTTGTTTTGCCTTGTCGAATTGATAAGTCAAATCTCACACATGTAATAAAAACATTTCTTAATTTTTTTATATATATAGATTTCTAAGAGTTTGTATCAGATATTATTTTATCTATTAATTTTAACACACATTCTGCAATCCTGCAGCTTTAAAATATTTACGTTATGCCTGATGGTTTAGTTAGCATAAGCTTTGGGGACAGATTTTTTTCTACAAACACCACAAAGTTTTTCACAGTCTCTGGGTCCACAACTACACATTAGACATGTTTTTTTGTGTGTATGCCACTAGGAGCGCTTAACATCAATGTTGGAGCAAAAGAGAACAGCAAGTCAGGCAATGAAATCATTTGATTTATTACTACAAAAAGGTTTAAAGGGATTTACAAATGATTTCTGTATTTTGAGATACATCAATCACAAGGTAAACCATTAATTACAAATAGTTTTTTTTATCCTCATGTTAAGAGAATGCAGCTTTTTGGTGAAACATGTTTGTGTCAGTTTTGGACACTGTGTACCAGTATTTATCATTTCATGTTGCAGTGATTTGTATCTAGTATTTTGAATAAAATAAATGCAACATATCCAATACCACTGGGTGAATGAACCTGTACAGGATAATACAAAACTTAGTAGTAGGTATTCACAAACACAAAGTTAAAATAAAAGTTCACAAATTTTAAAACTGCAAAAATACTAATAAGGCCTAACAGATGAAAAACTTCATAGTAACAGGTGTTTTTATCATATTAGAAAGGCTTGGATAAATATATTTTTGCATAAATGTTCACTTTATAACCTGAGGTTTCAAACAATGCAGGTAACAATGTAATATTCATTTAGAAATAATATCAAAATGAGGCTATTTATTGCACATAGTTTCTTAAAAGGCAAAATTTCAATAGGAAGCTTATGAAAAGTATAAAACTTAAACTCATTTGAGAAAATGTTCATTAATCGTTTGCGAGAGCAGCTATTTTATGCGATTAATGTCATTTTGTAGGTATATTTACGAGTTTTTCTGATTTCAAATGCTTAATTTTTTCTGATTTCAAAGCCACTTATAATCATCTAAACATGAAAACACTTAGCATCTCTAAATCGCCCAGCATTCTAGAATAAAATCACACTAAATAAACACACAAACTTTGTGGAAATTTGCACATGACAAAAAAATTGTAAAACTACAAAAAAAAATAGACTTTTCCAAAATCATTATGAAACATAATCATATTATTGGGGAAAGTAAATGCAATTTACCATGAATCTGATGAAATACTGTAATAAATATTCAATATCGCAAATTCACACAATAGCCAATTTGTAAAATCATTATAAGATGCATGTTTATGTATTCCACATTCACAAACAAAATTAACATGTATACACGTCAAATACCGGCAGCTTTCTTAAAAATAGACAAAATATAACAATCTAGAACCTGAAATTCATACCACCTTATAAACACTAAATAATGTTTTATTTGAATAATAACGTTGTTTTACTAATTTTGAATTTAAGAAAATAAAATAAAAACTCTAGTTGGTCGGCTGGACATCCAGTCCGCGTGCCTGCCTGCAGTTGGGGGGCAATGCAGGTAGTTCATATCCCACCATTATTACTATGCATCTAATCCTATAAGCAGTGGTGTTTCGCTACCCTCTTCCCCAGCACTTTGCCGTTAGCCCAGAGATTTCTGTGTCTTGAGGGTTCGGCACGTTCCCAGATCCCCATCTGCACTATGTGAAAGCCACAATGTAAGAATATTATCAAAGACAGTTCCACGGCTTACCACTGTGCCACCTAGCTTCAAGTGTAAATTTTACTAAAGACAAAATGCGTTTGCAGAAAAGATTACTTTCATTCTGTACATAACTATTGAATTTCTATTGCTGAAAAACAAGTACAAATTCAAAGATTTTTGGTAAAAATGTATGTTTTAGTAAATGTATATGTTGAACAATTTTAAAATTTCTCTAAGCACATTACATTGTTGTGATAGATAAAATCTATAGAGATTGCCATGTATTTAATTAAATTGATAGTCTTGTGAAAAAAATATGTACGTCTGTCTAACTTGACAGTACTGTGGCAACAAATAACCTCATTGATAAATAAATAAATAACATAAAATTAACACTAATATAACAATAAAGTTTCCAACTGTCACAAGTGTTTGAAAATTGTTGAAAAGAATAATTCAAAGTGTTACAGAATCGCTAGTGCAAACTTAACTTTGCCACTTGCACAGTAACCACAGAAAAGTTATTTAAGACTTGTTAAGGGAAGGAGAATGATGGTAATCTAGATTTCATATCTTTATTATGTACATGTCGTTGGTTGGAGAGAAACGTTTCCGAAACCAATAATGAGTTAAACCTACTATGATGCTGGCTCTTTTAAGGAAAGAGCATGAATAATGGCAATTTCATTACTACACAAAACATGTAGCAAAACACAAAAACAAAATTACCTAAATCTTTCTTGTCCAGCTGTGTCCCACAACTGTAGTTTAATACGAGTACCATCTTTAACTTCAATTAGTCTTGCGAAGAAATCAACTCCTACTGTTGGATCTGAAAGCTAAGATGAATAACTCCATTAGTCATTGATTAAACCAAGGCAAGATCATGATATAATTAAAAAACAAGACAGATTTTTATAAAAATATATGTTCTTTCAAAAGCATGCAACAAACCTCTGCAAATTTGCCGTCTGTAAAATATTTCAGAAGTGAACTTTTTCCCACGGTACTATCGCCTATAAGTATCAGACGAAACTGATAGTCAAAAATAGGTTCAACCATTTTAAAATTTGTTTAAATGATATTTCGCAAACTACTGTTTTCAATATCTGACATGGTCACACTAGTTCAGCCAAGCGCTAATATTCCACAAAACAACGCATTACTCCGTACCATAACCTCTTCAGATCAGCTGACAATGACGAATGTCATAAGGTTAGCCAACATCAGGAAAATAATGTTTTGATATTGGAAATAGCTTCACTACCGTTGTTTACTAGTGATGAGAAAAAATTCTTGTGAATATAATATTATAATATCTTATTTCGACAGATCTGATGGGAAATGGTAAACCGATGTTAAGCGGTATTTAAAATGGTAGAATAGAATATTACCGTGTTTACTTTTACGAGTACGGCTTGAACAATTGAAAATCTCTGACCTCCCTGAATTTTGTTTTTAAAACCACAACAGCATGACGAGCATGACGTATGTTGTTGTGGTTGTTCAACATAACCTCGGGTGTATATATTGTTTATTTGGTATCTTCTAGTCAAGAAATTATAACTGTTATTTCGTATATTGTAAAAATGACATTATTGGGGAAATCTCTTTTTCCTACTCTTTGTTTTGCAAAAGGCAGCAGTATTTTAAGATTGTCTGTCAGTACATGGACACCTTTAGCATCAGCGTTCAATACTAGGCCAAAATGTAAAATGAGCCTTAATTTTTCACCTAATAACACTGGTTTGTTTGGTATTCCCGAACTTTGTTGTCCCGAAGGTTTTTATGAGCTCAAAAATAAAGCAATCTCTGAAGCCCAGAATCTTGTATTTGAATGTTGTAAGTCCGATAGGAAACGTAAGATGGTTGAATTATTTGATGAACTGTCTGATACCTTATGTAGGGTAGCAGATCTTGCAGAATTTATAAGGATAGCAGATCCTCGAGAAGAATTTGCCAGAGCAGCAGAAGATACTTGCATCAGTATCAGTGGCATTGTCGAAAAGCTTAACACAAATCATGAGTTGTATGCAGCACTAAGAAATGTAGTTGATAATGGAGACAAGATTCCAACAACGTCAATTGATGATCATGTTTCTCGTTTGTTTCTTTTTGACTTTGAGCAGTGTGGGATTCACCTTCCTGAAAATCAACGACATCAGGTTGTGCAGCTCAATGATGCAATACTCCAGCTAGGTCAGCAGTTTGTATCCGGTGCACTTTCCCCCCGAGTTTTCTCCAAAACAATTATCCCAGAACACCTTAGAAAACATTTTTCAGTTAGTGGGAACCAAATTGTGGTAACTGGCTTGGTTGCAGAGTCACCTAACCAGTTCGTTCGTGAACTGTCGTATAAGGTTTATTTTAGTCCAGATGAACGGCAAGAATCAGTGCTTTTAGATTTACTGGCATCTCGTTACGAGTTGGCAAAGATATGTGGCTTCCGGTCGTACGGTGAAAGAGCTTTAAAATCAAGTATTGCGAAATCTCCAGACATGGTATTTAACTTCTTAGACAACCTTTGCAAACAATTAAAAGAAGAAGCTGAAAAAGATTATAGTTGCTTGAGGAAAATGAAACAAGCTGATGGTGTCCAAGATGATCTGCGTGCATGGGACGTAGCATATTATGGCTGTAAAGCCAAGCAGGATTGGTTGCAAGTAGGAACAGCAGATTACTCTCACTTTCTATCCCTCGGGGCTTGCATGGAAGGACTGGACTTGTTGCTGAGACGTATCTACGGAATCTCGTTGGAGAACGTGCAGGTAGAGCCCGGCGAAGCGTGGGCGGACGACGTGTACAAACTGGCCGTTGTTCACGAAACGGAGGGCTTGCTGGGACACGTGTACTGCGACTTCTACGGTCGTCCCGGCAAACCGCAGCAGGACTGTCACTTCACCATCCGAGGCGGTAGAGAGCTGCGGGACGGCAGCTACCAGAACCCGGTCGTGGTCCTCATGTTGAACTTGCCCTCCCCGA
This sequence comes from Bacillus rossius redtenbacheri, assembly GCF_032445375.1. Classification (NCBI taxonomy): domain Eukaryota; kingdom Metazoa; phylum Arthropoda; class Insecta; order Phasmatodea; family Bacillidae; genus Bacillus; species Bacillus rossius. The sequence goes on along the minus strand of NC_086334.1, from coordinate 18,637,011 downwards.
CGTGGGTCAGTCCGAGCCTGCTGACGCCGGCCATGATGGACAACTTGTTTCACGAGATGGGGCACGCCATGCACTCCATGCTGGGCCGCACCAAGTACCAGCACGTGACCGGGACCCGGTGCAGCACCGACTTTGCCGAGGTGCCGTCCATCCTCATGGAGTACTTTTCCATGGACCCGAGGGTGGTGGGGAAGTTCGCCCACCACTTCCGGACGCGGGAGAAGATGCCGGCGGGCATGCTGGCCAGGATGTGCAGCTCGAAGCACCTGCTGGCAGCCTCGGACATGCAGGCGCAGGCGTTCTACTCGGCCCTGGACCAGGAGTACCACGGTGCGTCGGCGCTGGGCAGCAGCCCGGCTGACACCATGTCCTCCCTGCAGAGGCAGTACTACAGCGTGCCGCCGGTGCCCGGCACAGCGTGGTACCAGAGGTTCTCCCACCTGGTGGGCTACGGGGCCAAGTACTACGCGTACCTGCTGTCGCAGGCAGTGGCCTCGTGGATCTGGCAGCAGCACTTCGAGGGAGACCCGCTCGATAGGGCCGCAGGGGAGCGGTACAGGCGGGAGTGTCTCGCGCACGGCGGCGGGAAGCCGGAGCACGAGCTCGTGGCAGACTTCCTGGGCAAGCAGGTCACCCCGGCGAACCTATCTCGAAGCTTGATCAACGAAATCCACCGGCAGAAAGAAAAGATTGAGTCGCTTAAGACGCTAACGTAGCCCTCTCAAGAATACATCTGTATTGTACTATAATGTGATCACCCTACTGAAAATTTGTACAAATCTGTAGCATTGTCTTTTTATTTATAAAATAGTCAATATAGTTTTTTTTTTCATATATATAATGCAGTGTTTGATTAACATTTTTACTTGAATGTTATGCTCTCGTAGTATAAGTATTCTGAAAAATGTTTTAACCAGCCAGCCTTTATTAAAGACTGCAATACGTCTGTTTACTATGTTGGCCTTAGTTTGCGGAAAAGGTGTTTTTTATTTTTTTCTATAGCTCTCATTTTCATGTTTGCATTGCTAATGCAGCTGTAACATCCTTATGAAAGGATGATATATTCGTTGTAGTTCCTGTTTGCTTGTTGCAGTTTGCTCATGTTTTTAAACATTTTTTTTTCAAATGTAGGTACATCTTTTACTAAACAAAAAATTTTTATGCTGTGTACAAAATCTGTATGTACAGATATAAAGATAATTTACATACCATGACAGTCGCAGATTGAACTGAATCAGTTTTAAATTGGAATGTTCTCATTCTCACCTAATCGCTTCAGAGACTTAGAAGAATTACATATTGTGTTTTTACTGACATTTTTCTGAACAAACTTTTAATTTTGGCAGATGTTATTTATTTATTTTTCTAGTTAATTGCTGTGGTAAAATAGAAAGAAGTTTGTTGTTATAATAGAAAAGTTTGGACATTTTTTCTACAAAAGAAAGTTCGTGGTTGTTATGCTTTCTTGAAGATATGAAAGCAACAAATTTTTCAAATTTTGTAATGTTTTAATTAAACCTTGCACAAATAAATTATTATTTATTTTATGCCCCAGGGAACTTTATTTTTGTAGAACTGTTCTTAATTATTTTACAAAGAACTGTAATAATTAAAATGATTTTGAATTGTTTTCTCTAGTACCCATGATCAATGTGCCATTTGTCTCATCAAACATGCTTTCTTCATTAGAAATTGAGAAGGAAATGTAGATGAAGTTGGATGTGAAGAATGAAGAGTTGAAAGGGAATCACAGGAGTAATTGCAAGGATACATGCGAAACCCATTCAACCTTGGGAAGAGCCAGTATTTGTTTTGCCATCTCAGAGGGACTTCAGAGATGAGATTTTTGGTATTTTTATTTTTTCATTATACATTACTGTGGTCTCATGCACTGTATTCATGTTCCAAAGTCTGAGGAAATTATGTTATGGGGGATATATATATATATATATATATATATATATACACACACACACACACACACACACACACAACATATACAGTATTAGTGAAATTGTAATTTCTGCAAAAAAAAAAATTAAAAATTTTTTTTGGAAAGTCATGAATCCTATAGAAGAGTACATACATCTCGAAAAATTCAATATTTTTCACTAACATTTGTTTTATACAATTTTGACATATAGCTGGAGTACCTGTTGTTGCCCGGGCTAAACACGTCATAATATAAGGAATATCACTACAGAATTTCAAGTATGTAGGACATACTTTGGAAAAACTAAAAGTTTTGATTTTAAAATCCCGTTGATTGCACAGTCTCAGTGCATCAAGGCTATGCGTCAGCAAAACCGGGGCGCCAATCTTCAACTTCATTTTGTGGGCAAGCAGGTGACCCTTAGGTAAGACGTTACGGACACACCAAACGATAGCGCGTTAAAAATTCAAAGCAATGCCATATATTGACGAAGTTCTGAACTAAACTATTGTTAAGAGCCTCTCGTTGGCTATCAGCCGTGAGCTTCACTAAGCGGATGGGTTTTGCCAAGGAGAAGGATAGGAAGTTGTCAGACCTTACTGTATGACCGTGTGGCGGACATAGACAACTGATACAAACTGATGTTTGTGTGTCTATGACTTACCTCCTATAATTTTCTATTATAAAACTGAATTTACTCCTTTTTCACTTCCTGAGGGATGGAATTTCATAATTTTATTATCTGGCCCATAAATTATCTGTATGCAAAAAATTATGTTGAGCGGTTGCTCGTTGCTGTGTGAAAGAATGACAGACACACACACTTTCACATTTATAATATTAATAGGGATGCCACCTTTATGAGCTTCTATTGACAATCAATACAAAATTTTTAAATGCTGGTCAAAGTAGTTTTTTATTAGTATTAACCTGCTTAAATATTATTTTTTGGTTGTTACATAATGAAAGTAAATTTTTAGACCACCTAATTATGGCAGGTACATAAATTAAACATTCATTGTTTGTCACGTGTGATAAAAATGCTCTCAAATAGACAAAATTACTGCTGGTAGCCAAGCCCCTTAGAGTAATATCTGGTTTGTACTCTGACGTGATGTTTATCTGTATTATGTACGACGCATGGCTCCAAGCTGTACATTGCTTCTTTCCTATCCGCAAAGGCTACCTATGAGGCTGTGACAGCTGACAAATTCAAGACCACAATCAAGCTGTAGAATTTGGTGTAGTTATTTGCTTGGTTCTTTTCCTCTGTGTGCACGACAAAATGTGGATGCTGGGTAAAGGATAAATTATTCTGCTATGGAGGCATCAGTGTCTTCTCGTACCAAGACAATTTTGAGCAGACAGTTTAATGCTTGCTATATGGAATGCAGCAGTAGCTAGAAGGGAGAGGGCCTCTCGTGTTTTTTCATACATACATTTTCTTCTTCTCTGAAATTACCAAATGTTACATAGTATAAATTAAATTACACAGCTATTTTTTTGTTTCTCATAACGAGGTTGTGATTTAAATAACTTGAGTTTATTGAAATCATTGTATCACCAATTTTTAGGTGGTGTAATTTTTTTTACGTGTTTTACTTTTCATGTAATCCCCAAGCCATTTGTACAAAGAGCACATCTGGTGTGTGTATTTGTGTCACTATCGTAAGCTGATATGAGATTTGCATTATATATGAACCTCTAATCCAAGCAGCATATGTTATGGAAATTATTCTTGCACCAACGGATTGACTTTTTTTTTTTATTGGTTCTGGCGACAGTTACTTTCAAAATGAACGCTTGCTGCTGCACGGTTCCCAAAAACGGTGGTTTCTCGCGAAGGTTTTCGACGCCCAGCGTCCAAACACAATGTTGTGTCTCGGCACGCGGATTCCCGGGGTCGTCTCGCCGCTCGTCCCTGGACTGCGGCCACGCCGTGCGCAGACAGCTGTCCCTGGTGGAGTTCCCCACGCACGCGCCAAGCGCGGACCGCTGGAGGCTGCAGGTGCCCGGAGACGCCTCCTCGAGCCGGGACGGGTCCGACGCGAGCACGGAGATAGACACCTCCGAGCTGTCCGCCGTGTCCTCCGAAGCTGCGTGTCGAACGGCAAAACTCGTCTCCGGCTCGTACCAGCTGCTTCCTGATGTCTCGACTGCAGACAGACCTAGTGTCTGGAAGTACATAGTCTCTCCCAGGTACGTGCGCACGGCGCAATGAATGGTGCTCGTGTTGCCTTGAGGTACCGCACCTTTGCTACAGTTGTGCAGACTGGCAGACGTTCACTTGACTGCGTGGATCCGATCCTGTTTTAACAGCACTTTCCAGGACTGACCTTTTTTTTAGCTACTTTTAAAATGTCTTATATTTATTCTCATCTCTGCATGCAACGTGTTTAAAAAAATTTACAATTTGTTCTTCTCAGTCGTGTATTTCAAAAAAACATCTCGGAACAGGTGACAGTTTAATGGAGTGCAAGCAAACATATTTTATACTAAGGAAATTTACTGCCCGATTAGCGTACAATTGGCAACTGACAAACTCCGCTCGTATCATGCGAGAATCATCTTGTAGGTTTAAATAAACCCATGTGCAGGGGCGAAAATCTATAGAACTCCCAGGGGGGTGGGGGGGGGGGGGGCAGAAAAATATTATAATTCCCATTTCACAGTTAAGATTTTGCAAGTGCAAGCGGGCCCCCTCGCAGAGTGGCCTTTGAATCCCAAAGGGGGGCCAGGCACTGCTGTTCCCCCTCTCCCCTCAGGGATTGATACCCATGTTCATGAGCATCTGCATCTCAGAGTAGTTGCTTCGTTACCAATGTTTTACAGTTAAAGCCATACATGACAAAATAACTCTGAATTTTCTAAAATAAGTGATTTCTTTCTAAGTGGGAATTAATCTTAATGTTGAAGTACAACAAATATATTGTGACCTTTCCTACACATGTTTTAAGTACAACTTGTTAAAATATATAGGTACTACTTTCTTTAGTGTTGGGATCCAAGTAATACATATTCTGTGAAAAACTAATCTTTCTATCTTATCTTATTTGAGATCTTGTTTATTACTATAGTGTTGTTTCATATTTAAAAAAAAAATTGTGTAATGCAGTTAAAATTATGGACACGTCTAATTCTTTTTATTTAGTGTCAAATTCGTCATCACAAGCGAATAAACTGGAGTCGTAGGGCATTGTATTCGTGCAGCAGTGTTTTATAATCTTGTATGCAAGTCATAGTGGTGCCAGGGCTTATCCAGGGGGGGGGGGGGGTTTAGGGGTTCAAACCCTCCCCCCCCTCCCTAGCACCAACTCTTTAATTAATTTCTTATTCATCACTCAGACAAATTTCATATTAAAATTAATAAAATTTTTACCATTACAATATTTAAATTTAAGTACCGAAAACTGCTAAAATAGCACTATTTTACACCTTAAAATCCAAATTTTCCCGGGTGAGGACCCCCGGACCACCCGCTTTAATACAGAGGGGGGGGGGGGGGCATGCTTCTTAACACCCCCCATACACAAATCCTGGCTACGCCACTGAGTGGAGCAGGAGCTGAAGGGCTGTGCTTGCAGACCGGCGTGGCGGGGCCTTCTGCTGGGGCAAGTGGTGTCCCTGCTGGCGGCTGTTTGCGGTGGCGTCGATAGCCGGTGTGAATACACCAGAGCCCACACCGCATTTGGATTCTTCGGTGAGTGATCGCGAGTGTCTTTGCATTTCCCAGCTGATTACAAAGGTTCATTTGCCAAACAACCATCATTTTAAAACCCTTTATTTAATCAGGATTTTCTTTTTAAGTGTTAAAAGACCTTATGTGCTCGGACTACATAAGGGGGAGAGGAGGTTGCCTGCTCACGTATATGCCAGCAAAATGGTCATGTTGTTTCAAACTTGCTCTACAAATAAGTTTTAAGTAACATTTGTAAGGCACTTGAATATCATTTTTAACTCGAAAATATTAGTTTTCTTACCAGAGTAAAAAAAATTAATGGTTTCAATGTTTTAATGTCAATTGCACAACCATAATTAATAGTAAAGAAACTACTTCATTTTTGTGTTCCTTTATTTAAAATCTGTGATGAAGAGTGTTATGTGTGATTGTAGGTTTCAAAATAGTGGCGCAGTATGTGTTGCTGTGCCTGGTTTACATGGCGTGGGCAGTGGTTCATCCACGTCGCACTGGAATCGTGGCGGCCATGCGCCACAGGTGTTGGTGCTACCTGCTGCTGGCCCTAACTGACGTGGAAGCACGTTACCTCTCTGCCATGTCGGCGTACTACACGAGTGTCCACAGTGTTCAGGTGCCTGTGCTTCTGTCATATAGTGTATCGGTATGCTTTAAAATAACTACTTCTAACTTACGATATCTGTAACCCACGTCCCGGATCATACACCCCACGAAAGATATCAGGCGGTACCCGAATTCAGCCCAAGGGATGCCGTGTTTCATAAATCAGTTACATAGGCAGGTTTCCCACACTCTTCCTTCTCTTTATTCCCTGGCTTCTCCCTGTTTTCTCTGACCATTCTAATTTTTTTTTCCTCCCCAATATCATCAGTCAATGTGGCAAGATACTACAAGAAACAGTTAGCACTGTTAAAGGAGTTGTGAGGACAACTACTAGTCTGAAAAATAACAAATATATTTGTTCAATCAAACTTTGATATTTTATTGTGTTTGAAATTATTTCACCGTTGTTTGTATCCATTTATTAATGGCTCACAAATTTATGATTAAAAGTATCAAGTATAGTATGTAAAATTAATGATAGCTACTGTTCTGTAACCAATATTTTGTCTATTTCCGTATTTTCTTTAAGGCTTTCGAGATACCAATAAAAAAAATCTGTTATTTCCCAGACTTTTCAGATTTTTCCTGTCTACAGGAACCCTTATAAGTGTGTTTAAATTGTGCATTAAATAATAGGAAGGCAGACAAAAATATTTGCCTGGTTTTGCACGATAGCCCTGACTGCATCAAAGGCAGGATTGATTTCAAAACTAATAGAAAAAAGTATGTGCTTACTCTAACAAATTTGCCAAAGTAGGTATGTGACCAATTCGTATACATGGGGTGATTTTTTTTCCCCCAAAGCTAGTGGGAAAATGACTTGATGTGAGCTTTTGGACATACACCATTGCTATGCACATGTATGTCTGTAGAAGAAAACTGCAAAAAACAAATGACAAAAACATAATTTTTTTTTGGGGGGGGGGGGGGCTGTGTTTTTGTCTCGTTTCAACTGTTGTGCTGAATTTTTTGGGATCGGTATTTTTGTGTTGTCATCATTTGTGGGGGGGGGGGGGGTTCCCGTTCTGTTAGTCCATTTTTATTTGTTTTTCTTTATTTGTTTGACCATATTCCTGTTGCGGAGTATTGTGTGGAGTTATATCCTGACAACAGCAATTTTTTGCTTAATTTAATTTTTTGTCATTTGTGTTTTTTTGTAGTTTTCTTCTACAGACATGCATGTGCATGGCAATGGCGTATGTCCAAAAGCTCACATCAAGTCACGCACTCCCCCATCGCACGAATCTTTCGAAGATAATGCTAGTGGGAAGATGTCACACCGGAGACTGCGCCGACCTGTTGCAGCTCCTGGGCTCTGCGGCCGTGCCCGCCGCCATGGTGATCAGCTGCAGGGCGCTGGATGTCCACTACAGGCCCGCGCACTTGTTCGGAGCCGCTCTGTGTTTCGCGGGTCTCGCCTGCAGTGCGTGGGCCAACTTCCAGCAGCTGGGAGGTAACGGTCAAGCCGCGCGTGTCCTGGGGGAACCGAGTTTCGCTGCCGGCGTTGCGCATCTTCAACAAGCTCGAACACCGTTTTGATTTTCGAAGTGAAACGTCTTTGCTCTGAGGGGGGGGCTACAATTATCGAGCGTTACGAAAATTGTGATCGCATTAGGGGGAATAGTTAGGTACAAGGAGGTAGAGGAGGAGACGGCTGGGGTGAGGTAGAAATGACACAGCATACTTTCACACTTGCATGCTTGCACATTAGCATACTTGCCACTTGCACTCATTCACTCTTGGACGATAGCATAATTATGCACTCACATACTTGCATATATTTTTTTTTTATCTGCAACCTCAGCTATACCTAATAATGTAATGAGCAAGACGTTACACTTCTATCTCGTGTGGACTTCACGCTCACACTTTTTTTTTTTTACAAGACTTATTACTTAAGTTTCAAATTAAAGCAACTGTGAATTATTCGTGGATGATAGTTATAAACAAGGAAAGATACTAGCCAGGTTGCCCATGATTATATCTTAAACAGGTCTGTTCAGATACATCCTTTTTCAATACCAATACTCCAATACCACCACCAATACCTGATAGATACTACAATCAAAATTTATAATTACTGGCCACACTTTATAAATAAGTACCTAGTTGAAACATAATTTATTATAAATATGTTTGGAAATTTAATTTTCTTGTAAATCTAAAATCTAGGCAAGTTTATGGAAAATTCTGGATCTCTTATTTATTAGGTAAACATTAATGATGGTTGATAAGGATGAAAAAAATCAATTCAATTATCAATACATTTCTTTAACAGATCTTATAACGGATAAAAAACTAATTCAATACCTTTTTGTATATTAACACAGTACAAGTCTCAGGAAATGAATATTTCTAAGTAATAAGTCAGTACCTTAATAAAATTTTTCATTAAAAGGATTTTTGTTGATAAAAAAAATTTGCACCATAGAATTTGTGCATAGCACAAAACAAATTACTCTTTTATCTAATTAACAACTACAACATTCAAGTACATGTAGCCTTAAATTACAGAAAAATTGGAGTGAAAGATGCCTATAGCAGTGTCATAAGTGTTGTCAATAGTTTTTCTGAATTGCCTTTAAAAATGTACTTAAAATAATTCAATTTGAGAATAAAATATTTCTAAAACTAATACAAATAAACATTTTCAAAAAATCCTAAGTTCTGAGAGTATTTTTTCCGATACATTGATATCAGCCTATATCCGATACCAGTATCAGTATCGGAACAGCACTAATCTTAACTTTGTTACCATATTTTTTTATTATAATGCCACAAATTTTCTCTATATAATTGTGTACTTTTTGAATTCTCTGGATTTTATTATCTCTCTCTCGAGAGAGAGAGAGAGAGAGAGAGAGAGAGTGAGAGAGTGAGAGAGAGAGAGAGAGAGAGAGAGTTGAGAAACTCATGGATTACATACCAATATAGTAATTTTTTCATATGTTACCCATTTGTATTTAAATGATTGGTTAGAAGTTGCCACAAGATGCATGCATGACACTATAAAATAATTCTGCTCAAAACATTCATGTAATCGTGGTAAGACTCTCGGAAGCTTGCCACAGCTGCTATGCACATCTGGCCAGTTTAACAAACATGTTTGTTTCCTGACGAGGCGAGGCAGTTGTGGCAGAAGAACCTGCGTGGACGGGGCTGGGTGCCGGGACATCGTCATCCACAGGGTCTGACAACGCCCGGGGCATCGTGCTGGGTTTGGCCGGGGCCGTGCTTCGCTCCGCCGTTGTCGTCTCGGAGGAGTACGCAGTGAAGGTGTGGCACTGGGCGGAGCTGCTGGGCGCACTCGGCTTGTTCGGGACCATCTTCGCCGCCCTTCAAGTGTAAGAGCACACAGGGCCTGCGCGTCTGTACAGGCGAACCAGGCAACCGCCTATGGCGCCGAGTAGCTGGGGGCGGCGCAGCACGACACATAACAGCTGTTATAATATGTTTATCGATTATTGAAACTAGATGAAAATGGATTTTTGTAACAGTTTGGAATGTTTATACATATTGATATAAGTAATTATTTAAAGTCCACTGTGACCTGTTTATGATTTGTAATAAGTAAAAAAGTAAAAAAATAAACACAAGCCTGCTTACATTTGATTGTTGACAAAATTTTAGGCTTACGTAATGTATTTTATTTTGAGGCAAGGTAAATTTTTTTGGGGTGTCGGGCCTAGGGCGCCAATTTACCTTGCACCGGCCCTGAGAGCACACACCCCACAGACAGGGAAAAGTCTGGAAATTGCCCCAATACCAGCTGCACAAAACCCTTCAGGTTGCTGTTCTAAGACTACAATAGGATATGCTGCTGTTCTGTCGTAAAAAATCATTATCATCAAGTCCCTGTGCCATTCATAAACTAAATTACGTACACATCTATCTAATCAGTATGAAATGAATTTCATAAAGCTGTATAGTGCCGCCATATATTAACATTCTTGGAACCTACTTGCTGCACTTTAAAACAAATAGGTATCAATTTGACATTTATCTAGTATCTGAAAAAAATAAAAATATGTAGTAACATAAACCAGCCTTATATAGAGGGGCAGATTCATGGTTGATGTATATCACATCTGTCTGGAACATAATAGAATGGAAGTGGTTTTAAATGGAATTAGTATGTTTGTTGCAAGGATGAATTCCTGGCAGCTATGCAGAAATTTCTTTTGAGTAAAACAAGTTGTTGAATTCTGTTGTATCTCGGGTCGCAGTAGTAATAAACTGTTTGGTAGGAATTATTTTCACCCAGTCATCAATTGCAGTTTTTTTTTTTAATTTTTTTTTGTTCAGTATCAGTAAATGGCGTGAGCAGAGCAGTGAAAATGATCAGAAATAATATTTAAACTGTCTGTGTCTACTGAACAAATTCAGTTACAGAGCAGTGGCATTGTAAATACATTGCACATGTTCTTGTCTGTGTTTCAAGGCAGATGGGAGTAAATGTTGCAGTCAGCATTTCGGCATAAGATAATTCTTTGATTATTTTTTTTTTTCATTCTGCTACTTTCAAGGTACTGTATACTATCTAAATGTTCATACTACCCTCACTTCAACATCAGCAGTTTGCTGGATTCTGTTTGCAGGCAGAGGCCACTCAGGGTGTCCACAGTTAGTACTTTCGTACTAGATCTAGTACTTTTATAAGTTTTTTAGTGGTCAAGTACAGATCTAGTAACTTTTTTTCTTTAATATAATATCATTACAGTAACTCCAATATGTTTTATTATTAAGCGTGATTATTTTTAAAAACTATGGAATGTATGTGTGTGTTTGGTGTGATATTGTTTAAGTTAGAGCATTGCAATGTCATAATAACTTCCTAAATTGTTAAAACCATAACAAATTATAATTTAGTACTTTTTTTTTTCAAATCTAGTATGGTACGAAATATTTTTTCCTTGTGACAGCTGACAAATTCAAGACCACAATCAAGCTGTAGAATTTGGTGTAGTTATTTGCTTGGTTCTTTTCCTCTGTGTGCACAACAAATGTGGATGCTGGGTAAAGGATAAATTATTCTGCTATGGAGGCATCAGTGTCTTCTCGTACCAAGACAATTTTGAGCAGACAGTTTAATGCTTGCTATATGGAATGCAGCAGTAGCTAGAAGGGAGAGGCCCTCTTTTTTTTTTTTTTTTTCATACATTTTCTTCATCTCTGAAATTACCAAATGTTACATAGTATAAATTAAATTACACAGTTATTTTTTTTGTTTCTCATACCGAGGTTGTGATTTAAATAGCTGCGCTAATAGCCGTAGCTGCGCCGTCTGGTGGGGCAGGCGGCGGTGTGTCAGTAGCTCGCTCCGCCACCCTGCCGTCCCGCGGGCCTCTGCGCAGGTGGCTGTTCGTGGGGCTCCCCCGCGCGGAGGACGGGCTCCCGGTGGCCGTGGCCCAGGTGGCAGCCCTCGCCGCGCTCCAAAGCCTCTCGCTGGCCGTGCTGGGGGACGGCGGGGCCGCCGCGCTGCTGCTCTCCCTCTTCACCGCCGGTGTCTACCTCCCCGTCGCGTCACTCCTGCTCTGCCGGCTCCTGCACTCGGCCGGGGACCAGCCCGTGAGGTTCACTCGCCCGTCGCTGTCCTTCCCTCTCCCTCGCTCTTTAGTGAAGCCAGGCCCGCTTCCTTTAGCGAGAGTCTCTCTGCCACCAGGGAGTCGCAACACCGTGTTGAGGAGCTCCTGCCGTGAGGTCCCTCTCGCACCACTTGTGACATCCGTCAGTGGCTGCCACAGTGTCACGTGGTACCTTTCAAACCTTGCAGAAGCCAGGTCATCGGGCCACCACGCCACAATAACTTCATCTTGAATCATGTTGCGCACTCGTTCCAAATGGCACAATGCAAAACAATGTTATCTCTCTCTCTCTCTCTCGCTATGTTGTCTCATTAGCGAGGTAATTAGAGATGGAAACACAGAATACAAATCAGGGATATTGTTGAAGGAGTCACCCAAGATCTATAGAAAGAAACTACCCCAGCATTTCAGGAAATCACGGATAAATCAGGATGGCCGAATGGGAATTTGAACCCGAGACCCCTTGAATAAGAGTCCAATGTCTTGCTACTGTGCATACTTGCTGCATTAATATGTTTTTGCATAAATACATTCTACTTTTCATTAAATAAAAAATAAAAACAGAACATCTTGTAATTTGCATTAAAGAAATATGTATTATTCATTATAAAATAGCACGCAAACAGATAACAAGCATAGATCAGCTGTAATAAAAAGTGTGTAAACAGAAAAACAAAAAGCTGTGTAGAATAAGTTTGTCTAGTAGGGACACACACATATATAATGTATAGACCAAAACATAAAATCTTTCCAATTTTTATGATGAATTATTTGCCATTTAGTTACATATACAGTACATATTTATATTTTGATATGAATGACTTTTTTGCTCAGATTGCTTTTTTTTAAAGTAAAGTTCTGTTTTGCATATATCCAAACAGTGTATGTAGTTATGCATATGTTACAATATTTCTTTTTTTTTTTTGCTTGCAGGTTCAAGTGCTGTATGAATTTAAGGTAATTTATACTAACGTATTAGTACTATTTGCACATTTTGTGTAATGTGGGTAGGTACTAAATTAAGTTAATTTGGCAAAGTCATGCCATCACCATCACACTAATGGTCTAGTATTTGCCTTTCTATCCTCAACTCATAATTTCCATTTGTAGCAATTTTATAAGTATGCATTTAAAAAATATTGTAGACATTTTATTAGTTGAGTTTAACAAAGCCAGTGGCTGTATTGTGGGCAAAGAGCAGTTAAACGAAGTGCGTGATGTGATGAGTAACTGCAGATGATCTCGACTACTGGGCCGTGGAATCAGATTACTTATTACAATTAGGTTCATATAGAGTTATGGACTGTACAAATAAATGAGATGTGTTTCTTTACAACTTCAGATGGATAGCAAGCAGTACGTGTCCCTCGCGCTTGTGCTGACTGGGTTGCTGGTGTACTCTGTGAGGAGAACCTCGATATTGTCAGAGCAGGCAGATATTTACAGGTGACTACCGTCACTGCAGATCAAACGTGACTGTGGTTACTGAAGGCTCTTTACCTACTTTTCTATAACTTTATAAGTCTCGTGTCTGTGTTTCTTGCCACTACCTGTTGCCCGCAGTCATCATAAACGGTTACGAAAATCCTTTGTTTACTTCATTCCAATAGACTTGTGAGTAACTGGGGAAAGTAGATTCAGGTTTTTGCGTCAACAATCTTCTCATGACCGAAAGACACGTCTGCTTTCAGTATTTTAAGCGGCCACCTCACAACTGCCAGAAAATTTTTGTGGCAAGAGTGAAAGGATCTTCTATTTTGCTTAAAACACCACATCACTAGGCCCCTAGAAGCTCCACTCTGATGATAGCACTCACAAGCCTAGTTGAAGCATAGATGTTCAGCATTGTTTTCAAATAGTTTTAGGCGGCAGCCATGCACCACGTTTCTAAATTTGAACCTAAATAGTAGTATAAATACAGTGCCAGATTTAAGTGTTATTTTTCAAATTTAAGCATCAGTTATTGCTAGGACTATAGATTCCTTATAATTTTTATTATAAGTATCACAGTTTTATATTTTTTTTACAGTTACATTAACAAAATTTATTTTCCTTTCAGTTTATAACTGGTGTTTGGTTATTCATAGTATAAATCACTACCCAATGCCTACAGTTCATCATTACTTTACTGTGAGCGAGTAGTCTGCATACTGTCATGTCATGGCTAATGCCAGAAAGATGACAATTGTTTAGCCAGCAAGTGCCATGACGTCATGCGACTGTAGCCAATAGCAAGTCATTTTCAGTGTTTAAGATTAGGTTCAAAATTTTTATACAATTTACGTGTAATAGAGTAAAATAAAATTGTGCACAGAAATAAAAATTGCATGGGATTGTATTAAGCTAAGTAATAACCTATTTAAATTACAAGGTTTAGAATAAAATGTAATACTATTGTCATTGTAATTATGTACAATTATTTCCTATACATAGTTAAGTATGAAATCATGAAATTGTCTGGTCAACGCAGAGGTCATCAGAGACGATGAAATGTAATTAAATGCTAATGGAGCATTGTCAGAATGAATGGGTAGGGGGAATGTCCGTCACGGTGTACCATTGGCAAAAAAAACCCAGGTTTGATCGTACCGGGAATCAAACCAGAAGTTGAGTGATGTGACCACTCAGCCACCATAACCCATGCCATAAGTAATAGTATTTGCTCGCGTAAAGGCCCCGCCCGCGTATACGCCCCCCCCTCCCCCCCTCCTTCCTTGTTTTGTTAACATTTTGGAGAAAAAATTTAAAAACGTGTTTTTCTGGGTTTATCTGAGGGCAGGGCAGCTTGGCATGCATCAAACAGCAAGCCATGTATTGTGAGCGGCGGGAGGTGATTTTGTAAGCGGCAGTGATACAGAGACTGGTATTATAGTTTGTCCGCTCTCAGTAGGACTGTCGTGAGGCGTGACAGAGGTACGCAGTTAGTCGTATCTCAAACGACATAAAGATAAAGAAAGCGAAAGCTGGACTCGCGCGCTTGTGTTGATGTGCAGTGTTGTCGGAGAATAAGAGGGGAAGTGAAGGAGGAAGGGAAGTGGTATTTCTAACACTCCTTTGTCTGGTTGGCTGGCTAGCTGGCAGGAGGGAGGTTAAGCCACGCCTCTGCCTCTCCCCCCCCCCCCCCCCACTGCCGCAGCGCTGCCTCTCCCCCCCCCCCCTGCCGCAGCGCTGCCTCTCCCCCATGCCGCGTCGCTACCTCCCCCACCCTCCCTCATTAGAACAAAGACGCACGACTTGCCAGTCATTCCTCCAGCTGTTTCATTTACTCAAAATTTAATTGGCATTTAAATAAGTTGTGGCAGTATTTCATTTTGCTTTTATTAAATGTTAGTTTTTCATACCTGAAAAAAAGAAAAATCTATTTTTTCCTCCAAATTCGCATATAGGCCTCCTCCCCTTTTTTGGAGTCGAAAATTTGGAAAAAAAAAAGGGGGCCTTTACGTGAGTAAATACGGTAAGTATGTTTTCAAGCTATTTGTATGATTAACATTGATATTTGTGGTCATAGAACACTTGCGATTCGCTTAACTGAAGCATCTTGTTCAGAGATGTAAACAGACTGAAAAGCAAACATGTGGTCATGTTTGGACTCAAATTTAATGTAAAATGAGTACAGTAGAGTCCCACTAATCCTAAAATACAGCTAATCCAAACCAGTTTAGTGTGAAAATAAACAAAAAAATTACTTTTTGTATTTTAGAAATTATTTTTGATGTCTTGACCCAATTATCAGCACGTTTAGTGATTTTGTGCTTTTAAAAGTGTTTTAGTCTGTGTTACGGGATAACTTAATGCTTGTAGAGATGTATTTTACTACATGCTCTTGTATTACGGCAATGATTTGGCTAATCCGAAAATGTGGTAATCCACACAGGTCTCCGACCTAATTAGTTCGGATTAGCAGGACTCTACTGTACTTTTAAAAAACTGTATGTGACAGACCGGCCACAGGGACATAACAACAAAGAATGCAGAATGTTTACACCACTGTGATCAAAAGCTAACTGGAAAAAGAGAGTGCAGGCCTCGCAGAATATTCGACGGCACCCAGTCTCGGTCACAGCAGAATGTCAATTGGCAGAGCTGCAGCTAGGGATAGTGAGCATAATCAATCAGAGTACCAGTACGGAGGAATGTTCCTATGTCGTGCTGTACTGCACTCGTGCGTGTGACTTGAAAGCTCAGCGGACCAAAATCGTCTTAAGGGCCATGAAAGTCGACCTAAACTGTCTTAGAGGTCCTGAGGGTCGATATTACCACCTTGAACAAGGTTCAGCCTCACCCAATATAACCTCTTTACATCCTGCTCTGGGATGATTCGTAATCAGATGTGGCTTTGCATCTACCTCATGGAGAATTATCTGAATTTATAACGTCAGTACCTACCTAATATAATAATACATACAGCACAACCTTCTTAAATTTCCAATTTAAAAAAAAGTAAATTAATTGAGCCATTTAACCGAAGTTTTAAATTTTTTTTATTAACATTATGTATTTTTTTTAGCAACAAAAAAGTATATCTCAAAATTTTTTTTTTACAGTGTTCCAGCTGATTCATCATCTGGAAGCTCAACTTTGAGAGGTAATTGTCTACTAAATTGATTATTTTATTTTATTTATTTATTCATTTCATTCCGTAGACCCCTTACAAACTGCTGGAGTTCTAATCTGGGGCATTCAGGACTACAGCCATGCCAGATTAGTGATTTTGATAGATTATTTATCAATATAATTTTTACAGGTATTCCAAGTGTGTGATATAACCCGGTAGAAAACAGGACACTGCACTGAAATGGAAACTGGCGGTAATGATAAACTCTTATCAAACTAAAAACGCAGGCAGCGCAGAGATGCTACCTGATGGCCTAAGTCGACAGCTGGAATCCACCAGAAGAAATCTGCCGGATTAAAGGCCTTTCACTGTTAGCATATATTTGTTCTCTGTTCATGAAATTTATTTTTAAGAAAGACTGAAAATTCACACACGAAGTTAGCAATCTGTAGTTGTAGTATTGTTGGTCACAACGACAAAGAATGTGGCCAGTGCGTGGATTGGTTTGTTTCTGTGTGAGCATGATGACTTAAAGGAATGCACATGGATCTGAACCAACAACACATCAGGCCTGTTCTCTGATGTTATAATTCTTAATTTTCAAAATACCACCACACAATTCGTGTTTCACATGGACTCTCAGACAGATTTTGATGGAGTAGACCACTCTCTCTGCAATCTGAGGATGAATGCCAAAAACACTAAATTGATTACGTACCAGCATTTAATTAGTTTCCTCACTATACTGAGCCTCATTCATTTGTCCTGACGGAAAAAGTCTTGATTAAATGTGAACGCCACTTTTCACTGCTAAACTTTAGTTTTAGACGAATATTAATATTGGTGTTCACGTAAAATGTGTACAGTTTTATGTAGGCATGTGCGAGAAAGACTTTTTTGAATTCGAGACGAGATCGAGAAAGCAATTTAAAAATTCTCGAGAATCGAGTCGAGATCGAGAAATCTGTACTTTAGTTAACAGGATAATATGATCCAAAAAAGTAAAACTCAATAATCTGACAAACATACATAATTATTCAATAATTTTATCACGTATCCACAATTGCAATTGCAATTACAACTTTACCTTAACACTCAACAGTTTATTTGCCTACTGTCGTATGTAAACATACGTTATTGACTCCATAGTCTATACAGTTTCCTTGAGCCATGGACGGTACTTGATCATGAAAGTCTGAACATTCACCACTATCGATATGTCACTATCGATACGGACCGCAATTTAAACATCATGTTGCTTGTTATATACTGCTGGCCGTATGTATAACCTAAGGCCATAAAACAAAATGCAATCGCGGAAGAATTCTGCAGTCATATTTATATTTTTATTTTTTACCGTACCGTTTTACGTTGATACTTGATATTGATACCGAAAATGATTTATTTTTAACTTTAATGTTGGTTTTATTAACGGAAAATAATCATTTTCTTCTGTAATTTAATGTGATAACCACAGCACAATTCATTGTTTACGTTTACCGTTTCATGTAGTGACTTGTGAACGGAAGTTGTTCGTTTTTAACTTTTTAATAATTTATCGTGTATACTATCGTAACAAGTATATTTTATATTATTCGATCTACGTTACGTTGAAGATATGTTAATTATTTCAACACGCAACGCAAAATGCTGCCTCAATATATTATATTACCTAACCTATTTCTTGTTTACAAAATTCTCGAAAATTCCGAGCCAAAAAATTTATCTCGAGACGAGATCGAGAAAATTTCTGTCTCGACTCGTTCTCGATGATGCCGAGACTCGCACATCACTAGTTTTATGAAGTCACAAGTAATACTATACAAATTTAGAAATGGTATTCAAAAATACATAAACTGAATAGTTTAACAAGCGTCACTCTAAGTTTAATTGTTTAAAATGCTAGAATGGCTACTTGTTACTGACGAGTTCCTCTACATGAATCTTAAATGGCTTTAGGATCTTTACACCAAGATGCATGGCTCCAAAGGGTGTCTTTACTCGTCTCCTCGACGGTGTTTGTCTTCAGTGTGGGTCCACCGTTCTCCTGGTGCGATGGAGTCTGGATTCTCGCTGGTAGACGATACTCACTCAGGGCTCATCGGTATCTTATAGTGCCTTGTGGAATCTTGTGCTGAACCACGCACTCGCTGGCAGCGAGTCTTGCTACGACTTGTTCGTGGTTGCTGTGAACCCCAGCCTTTACAAGGCAGTTTGCCCACAGAGTTCCCCACTCGCTAGGTACTTGTACCCACAACTTCCCCCTCGTCTGGCGGTTACTGTTGTGTTTACTGCAAGTCTGTAAGTTACTGACAGATAGGCATCTCATAGCTATCTGATTCATGCCCTCTGTATACACATTCCTGATATGTGACATCATTTTTATCCCAAATGTTTTTCCTTGTTCTCAAAGTTCACTCGAGCACAGTCTAAACCTTGCTGTTGCAAGCTGCTCAAGACGAAATTCACACCTTCGAGCTTATTCTCCATATTATTAATAAATGTTCGCATACTCCTAGTCTGCTGTCCACACAGCTCAGGCCTGGTGCGAGGAAGGTTCATGTTCACTGACCCACGGAAATGGGTGCAAAGGGAATAAATACTCCCTGTTACAGGTTTAGAAAGTGCGTTATTACCTACTTCGTGTTGTTTAAAATTTTGAACTAGGTCAAGACTGTGAAAGTTTCAGAGCCACCTGAAGAGACGACACCACTTCGCCAGAGCCGGCACGGCAAGCTGGCGCCTACTTGCTAGCTCAGCGAATATATTTTTAGTCTAATTTTAGAGGTAAAACTGATCTCGTATTTTTGCTGCCTTGTACAATTTTACTGTGGCTGGAAAAAATAATTGTATCATTAAAAGTTAAGCATCATTTATGTCTTTGCTGTAATACTGCCATTTTCATAAGTTACAATGATGTTAATTTTTATGTAGCAAGTCTTTAATTAATTAAAACTGAAATATGTTTTTAAGTAGGCCTACTTTTTTTTTTAATTTTGTTTTAAATAAACTGCATGTATGCTAAAACTGAAATTATTCTTTAATTATTGAACCAATTTCATAAAACATCTTAATTTAAGTAACTTTTCATATCAGCAGGTAAGATATGGTGCATATAAAGTAATACATATATTATTTTTAAAATATTTCTCTACTTAAAAACAGACCTTGTTTAAGAAATTATTTTAAATACATAGTAAAAAAGGCAAATATATATTTTAAAAAAAAATTGATGGAATCTAGTAAATTGTACTGGCAATGTAAATTTAAATTGAATATAAATGTAAGTTTATCAAATATTTTGTATCATATCTGCAGTAAAACAAAATGGGATTAGTGGTTTTACTTTGTTACCGGATATTGCCATATTGACTAAATTTGGGAATTTTTTATAAGTAATACTAAGCATAGCTAATAATTAATTAAACAATTAGATAAGAAATTTGATATCCATTCTCTGCAATTTAAATATTTGCCAGACTCTTTAGAAACAGCAGATGAAATACAACACATATCTGAAGACACAATTTGGTACAAAATACAAAATGTGGTATTTGGCCATAAAAATATAGTTTAGCAGATTCCTTGAATATCTAAGGAATGGGCTTGAACTGTATTTTGCTACAGGAGTTTTGCAACTAAATCCTGCAAATACACATATATTTTAATGCATTATTTTTTACCAAGGACAATTTCTGTGGATGAATGTTCTAAGCATTGCCTTTGTTTTTTGTAGCCAAATTTGTCTCCAGATGTATGTTGTAATTCATCTGCTATTTCTAAATATACTGGCAAATATTCTAATATAACTTTTTGCCTACTAATATAATTGTGGTTAACCATCCGCAATTCATTTTTTGATTTGAAAACTATCCAAAAATAATAATAATAATTAATAATAAATAATAATAATTAATAATAAATAATAATAAAATCACTTAACTGGTGAATCCAAGCCCCCAAATTTTTTTTTTATGAATTGGGGCAGAGTTTGAACAAATGGATAAGCACTGCAGGCAGTACTGACAGAATCACACAAACAAATTTTTCAGCTGTATATTAATGTATTTAAGCATTCCCATTACATGGAAACAAGTGTGTTTGTGAAAACTTTTATGAAGAATTAAGAATTACTGCAGAACTCTTCAGTTTAAAAGCAGAAAAACCTTCTGGAACAGCATTATTAATCCGTAAGTTAAAACAGGCTCCCTATTACAGGTATAAAAGTGAAGACATACTGTTACTTACAGCTCACAAAAAAACCCAAGCTTTGCAAGGCAGCGTAAATCATGCAATTTTCCACTTCTGTCCATACCGCCACAAGAATAAGAATTATCACCCATATTGTTAGGCTGACTAGCACCCCACACGACAAAACCAGCACTTGCAAGCTCATTTCCTTGGACAGTCACAAACTTACTGTCCGACACAGAGTATTTGAATCCAAGGAAAATGTATTGATCGTCGGAGCTGTGGTTGAACTTCTGGTGGTCGTCCAAGATACTCTTGTAGTACTTTGCCTCCGCTTCAGAGTTGATGACTGCCAAGTGAGCGCCCTCCTCGGAACAAACTTCCTTTGCTTCCTCCCACGTCTTGGCCGTCCCGTGTAGCTTCCAGATGCCCACGCCCGGCACCTGTCGGTAGCCTGGCTTGAGGGTGGTCGTCTGAAGCTCGGTCCGTTGCGTCGGTTCGACGCCTGCAGACACGTTCTTCGGGCCAGGCTTGAAGGCAGTCTGCGAGGCAGACACCGGCGCGAGCGTCAGCAGGGTCACGACGTACTCCGCTCCTTCCCCGCACGACACCTTCTCCTGCTCCAGGTCGACGTCCCAGGCGGGAGCGTCGCCCAGCGCGTTGCGGGTGAGGTTGAGGCGGGAGGTCCACTCGCCGTCCGGACCGCGGAAGCTGAGGAGGGACAGCTTGGCGACCGGGGACCGGGCGGGCGACGGGCAGTGCAGTGCGTGATTTGCACGTCCGCCTGCCGCCAACAGCAACAGCATGCACGCAAACGCCGCTACCACAGCCATCGTCGTCATCTCGACTCCACCTGCGTGCACCCAGCGTGTCTGTGTACGTAGGGAGAGTATTTGAAGCAGCTTAGCGGGGACAACCAGACGTGGATTGACCCACTGATTATTCATGGAATATGTAGATGAGGCTTTGAAGTTAGTGTGATGCCGGTAAATCCAGCTGTACATTGTCTAGCGAACAGGCTTATGCAAAACAGGAAACAAAACATTCTTAAATTATATTTTGATATTGCTACAAGGTTAAAAGTTAATACATACAAAAATCATTACCTTATTATTCTTGCGATGAAAATTTCTGACGTTTTTCTTCTCAAATAAATTACTTATTTTACCTGAATAGGAACGGTTTTTCGCATGCACCTAAAATAGAATTTCTTTGTTTACAAACAATTATTGAAAATTATAAATGTATGTTTCCCTGAAGAATTTCTAGTTATCACTAGAAATAAGATTTTATGGTGTATTGCAATAAACCATAAATTAAGCTGATGTGTATCGAAGTCAATACAGCAGGGAAAACTGAAATGAAGTTAATAGTACTCTAAAAATGAACTCATCTCCCTGAGAGAGACAGAGAGAGAGAAGCCAGAGACTGTTTGCTGTCGGGAGGGGAAGGACATGGACAGTATTCTGGTGACTGCTCTCACCTAGAGTTTATTAATGGGCAATATCAGACTAAAGGGGTAGAAATGGAAAAAGGTTTATTTTCAAAAACAAACATCGCTGGAACTCCCATAATATGGAAAATATCACATCCGTACCAAAGTATTATAACTCGTAGCAGTAATACCAAAATCTTTTGCAGGGATAAATTTATGATACAACCAACCATAACAGCAAGGAGTAAAAAAAATGAGGGTTGGAGGACAAAAAAAATCTTAACTTCCTTTGTAGGCACAATCAAATTCATACAAATTGTGTGTTAATCTTATTAGTTACATTTAAAACTTTTGTCTGAAAAAAAAATTTTTTTATTAGACGTACCATTGCTGGAAGGGGTTGAATAAATGAGGGGTAGAATTTAAAATAAAATAAATCATAAATCCCTTACTAGGCTCACTATCAGAACCTTTCAAATTGTTTGTATACCTATCTTATAATTTGTATGCTGGAAACAACTTTTCATAAGGGGAACTATTGTTGCAGGAGTTTAAAAAATAAAAGGGTAAAATTAAAAAAATAATTCATAATTTCTGTACCATGTACACTATTAAATCCGTTCTGTTTTATTGCAAAACCTTATATTCCTATCACATATTTCATCTTAAATTATTGTGAAATGAGATAATATTAAACAATGAAAGCACAAAGAAAGACATTAAAATAAAAAAAGACTGAAACATATAAATATTTTTATTTGTATCAACAAATTTATAGTTTGTAAAACAACGTACAATAATATTCTCAGAATTTTATCAACATCAGTCTTAATATGAGTATTTGGCATTTATATATTTTTCTTTGTATTTTTCGTGTACATATAGCTAAAAACCTTCTAAGTTTAAAGAAAAATTAATACACAATATAAATACAGTTTATTACTAACAAATCATATTACCAAAGAGATTCATTAAAATATACTGTAACACATTTGAGATTTTGTATATTATAATAAAATGTATAAAATAACTGAACTCTTTATTATAGAATGTGATGGTAATAAATTATCTTAACTATAAACTATTTTCACCCAACTAGAACTACAAATAAGATGCCCATGTGTCTGTTGAAATACTTCCGACAAGAGTCCTGTGAATCTGTGCAGTTGACTGACGAACTCTCCAGTATTCCTCGATTGCCGGAGCGCAGCAACGCACTGCAGACACACACTCGCGACGAGGGTCCAAAACGCCGGGCGAGACGACGGTGGCCGGCGGTCAGCTCTGGGCCTGGCCGAGCTGCAGGGCCAGGGGCACCACCACGCTCGTCCTCCGCTGCACCGAGTCCAGCACCTGGTTGCCGTACTTCACCGTCGAGCTCACCGCCCCGAACATCCGGTTCACCAGGCTCTTCGACGGGGACTTCTCCCGCCGCTGGGCGGGAATCGGCGGAGCTGCAACACGCGCACCGACTCCGGTCCACCGCTCCGAATACTGTTCTGCTCGACAAATACGTGTAACAGAAGTCTGCATTTAAAATGAAATAGAAAGGAGACCAGAACTAGTAACACAATGACTGGCTCAACAAATAAATGGAGTGTGGACTTTATGTGTTTGAAGAATGACATAGTAAAAAGATGGGCAAGAGCATTTAGAGCTAAGATTTTGTGATAAGTTGAATGGTAATAGAAATATCATTTAAAGGAAAGATAAAACTGATTGTGATGACAATGAGTAAACAGGTGAAATGTAGAGAACTCGAGGCTAAATACAGATTCATAAGCCCTTGATAGGAAATGCAGGATTTTGAAAGCTACATACATACTATATATTCTTTGATAACTTTATTTATTAAGAAATGTAACTTCACCACACAATATAACTTGTGATAATGGGTGAAATCAGGAATATTTAAGGTCCCTATCCAAACATATTGTGTCTTTTTGAATTTCTGGATTTTATATAAATGGCTTAAGAACGTCTAATAGCATTCCCAATATTTTGCCTTATTATGCCATGTCATGTCATCATAAATTTAGTAATTCACATGTATAAAAGTAAAATGATCTTAATGTTTTGACTTATTTTCTTATGATTTAATATAATAAGAGAGAAAGAGTTGGTAAAAGTTCCCAAAAGTAAACATTTTTAAAATATATAATATTTACTTAAAACTGCATGGAAAAGGCAGTTTTGATCATTTTAATAGAGTACGCAAATAAATACCCATGTCTACATCACAGTCCTGGCTCATAGCAACATGCTATTATAAATAAAAAAATTTTGCACTGTACTTCATTGGCATTATAAAATTTTTTAAGTAATCATCACATATTGCACATATTTCTGGCACACTGTAGATGCATGTAGAATTACTGTGTGCATAATATTTTGACTTACTCTAATCAGAAGGGGAGTGGACAGTAATAAAGCTTACATTCATAATGGCAGGAAGAATTTGCCCCAATAGCCAAGCTAGTCCTGCTAGGGCAAGGTTTCAGACACACAGAGAAACAAACAACCAAAATGTGGTGCTCAAGCTTGCACCAGTTCAAGAACATTTGTAACGGTGGTCTTCCCTACGTTGAGTTTCCTAAGTCAATGCATATCTGTACTTAAAGTGAACTCTTATTACAATGTACCTGGAAAACCTCACAGCGTAAATACTTAATAATGCCAGTACTTAACACTGAATTGTTACTAAATATCTTGTAAGGCTCTGAAATATATACGTGATACGAGCGGAGTGTTTTATTATGACAATCAGCACATGTTAGCTATATAGACATAAATATTGAATATATTACCACACTGTCTACCATTGCTGACTAATCCAAGATATTAATCTGTAAAACATGACAAAAGAACCAATTTTAAGCTTGGTAACCATGTAGCATATTTATATATATTTATTTACTGATAATTAAAAAAATTAAACTTTTAAATATTGTAGTCAAACGTACGGCACGTTAAAAACAGCGCACAATTTGCTCGTCTTCAAAGTGTTAGCGAGGTACTTTGCGTTGAGAGCCCACTGTCACAAGGGATCCTCCAACCACTCACCCACTAGGAACGCCAGGAGCATCTTGTCGACCACGTCCGGGAGCTCCTGGTGGGGGAAGTGACTGCCCCCGTCCACGATCTTCAAGAGGAACTTGCAGGTGTAGTCCGTGGACTTCACCATGCTCTCTAGGCTCACAAACTCATCCCTGTTGCCGACAATCAGCAGGCACGGCGCGAGGGTGGGCTCCCCGTCCGTGTGCACCCGCTTGAAGGGGAGGTTTCGGAAGTAGTTGATGGGCCCCGTCCAGTCCTCTGGGAAACACACGTGTCAACACACAACACACACGGAGAACGACTATGATTTCAGGTAAAATAATTCAAGTTATCGGAATTTGCTTTCTTACTTACTGCCACGGCACTTACTTGACTTTGAAAGAATTTATGTAAATAATTTGAAAGAAAATATTATTACATACTACGCATAATGCTATTATACACTATCAGTTGTTTGATTTTATGAAATTATAAATTCAATATTAGTCATCAATAATACACAGCAACGAACCTCTTTATAGAAAAACGTATTCCATACGTCCACTAAATTTACTGTAATATTTTCCACACAACTTTATGATTCTTTTGAACTATAAAACATTAATTTCGCTACACTTTTGCAGGGCCATCGAGAAAACCAAGGGCACGGGGCAAATAATT
Source organism: Bacillus rossius redtenbacheri (assembly GCF_032445375.1). Lineage (NCBI taxonomy): Eukaryota > Metazoa > Arthropoda > Insecta > Phasmatodea > Bacillidae > Bacillus > Bacillus rossius. Next base: position 18,611,295 of record NC_086334.1, on the reverse strand, counting down.
TTATTTAATGAAAAAAATGTTAAACTCCACAATACCAAAAATATTATGGTTGTAAACATTGCCATTGCCATAACTAATCTTGAATGTGAGATTTCCTAAAAATTATATCAACAACAGACTTGAAATTTTTGTCTAATCAGGCTTAAGACCAAGTATTAAATAAAGTCCCAAAACTCAACCAAGGTCCCTTTGTGCCTGGGCTGCGGGGATTTTTGCCCTCCAACTTGATGGCCCTGCATTTTCGTACATTTTTTTAGAAGACTCTGGTACCAACTTCATACAGATATTTTACAGTTAACGAAAGCTTGTTTACCTTTGCGAGAGAATGCATATTTGTACGCCTCAACGTAGCTCTCCGTCTTGCCAGTTTTGTGGAGATGATTGAAACACTGGTTTATTATGCTCAGATCTTCCTTCAAAGCATCCATCTCTGGTAAATATGGCAGCTGGCTAAACTGGACCCAACTACATCAGGAAAAAAATTCAAGTTAGCAATCAAAATGAACCAACTGCAGGTTATTAATTTTACTAAAATGTATTGTCATTTCTTGTTATACCAGTGAGCAACAGAAACAATAAACTAGTTTCTCTTCCCTGCCTTGCCAGCTCAACCTTTAACTGGTAATAACTGTACTATATTATACTGGCTCTGTAATTCTTTTAAAGGAGTTCCTTAATTGGAAATTGTAAACACACAAAGTACAGTAGAACCTTGATTAACCGGAGTAATGGGGGGAAATGTCATCAAGGATAAGTGAATTACAAATAATCAAATTCAAATGTATTTAGATTATACTATACAATACAGCAAATTTTTGTATGTAATTTATACAAAACAAATGTACATGTATTACCGACACTAATCATTAATTTTGAAAAATATGTATGAATTAAATTATTTGTAATGACCTAAAAGACACAGTTTTGATGAAAAATATTAATTATATTGACAATTTGATATCCATAGGTTCCTGCAATTTAACGAATAACTTGCCTTGATTAAACAAACAATTCTGTGAATATGTACATACGTATGTACTAGTTACGTTTAAGTAAAGTAATCTTACAAAGTTTTGCTTTCTACTTTTGGAAACAACCTTTCTTATTTCTGTTTTCATATTCCTTAAAGTTATGACATGGTGGTAATCAAAATCTTCATGCTCAAAAAAGGTTATAAGTATGTCCACTGCCTCCATTGGTTTGACTTTTTCTCTGGGTGTTTCAAGTACGTCATAGTCTTCAATATCACCCGAATAAATTTTCTGAGATGTGGAAGGAATGTCTTGTTGGAGCCTATCTACGATATCCTGTAAAAGCAGTCACCTGCGCACAACAGTTGCGCAGACTAGCGAGATAGGCTGTGCCATATACAAGCCAGACTGTGCACTAAATTCTCAGGAGCTCATGATGCAAAAGCGCCATCAGCTGCCCAAGGCTCCATTAAGCCACATGTGCCGGTAAAATTCAGCATAGCAGAGACCCACATTCTAGATCCAAAATGACCCAACCTCCGCCCGAAAAGCAACGAATTGGCTTAGTGAAAAAAAATCATTAATTTAATCCTGAGACAATATAGTTATATATACTACGAACATAGTAAAAAATTATGTTTCCTTACCTTAGAAAAAGTTGCTATCTAGGGGAAAGGTGTATAAAATAAAATCAAAATATGAAAATTAATATTTATATGGCATTGTAGTTTGTAGTAATATAAAATATTATAAATTCATGAATAGTCAGTTATGTTAGGTCAGCTACATTAGTTACATAGAATTCATTATTCATTAATGTGAATACTTTTTATTAATGTAGATACATAATACCTTTCTTTTCTGCAATAATCAGCAAAGCATGAGAACATCGAAAGTTGGAAAAACATTAATAAAATCAAACGGTCACTAATTCTAAGAAATATGAAGATACATTAAATAACCTACCTTCGCCACGACTTACAACCATTCACAACATGTAAACGTCTATTTTAAAGTTTTCAACATTGTGTAAAACATATTTTTACATGAACAAGCTACCTTCTGGAAAATAATTCTGTCTTAAGTAATGAAATAATATAATTAAAGCTTTGCTGTTTTACAGAATGAATAGCAAAAATGTTAGGAAGTAATAAAATTTTGTATCCGATATTTATTTTATTTTCGGAAGCACCTCACACCAAGATAATAACCGTCATCCAGCAATACTGAGCAACACAGTTTGTGTGACTTACCGCTTGTTGAAAGTACCGGCACAAGGAAGGCTGCCCCAGTAAACATTCGGATGTGGAGACGATATTGCAACAAACTTTTCTACCAGCTCCGGGTAGCGATGAACAAGGTACCACCCTAATAGGCCTCCCAGGTCATGGCCGATCACAGTGCAGCGGTTCACTCCCAGCGCACCAATGAAGTCTTTCAGCTCTTCCAGCAGTGTGTCGACACGATAGCTACTCCTCCATGCTGGTTTGTCAGAATCACCAAATCCTTTCAAGTCCAATGCTACCACCCTGAGAAATGTGAAATTCACAAACAAAAGCTTAAAAATCTAATCCATATTACTTCTGTTACTACTAACAGCTAGGTGTACATAATCAATATGATCTAAATTAATTGCATAAATTTTTAAAAAAACCATAATTTTTGGGATTTTTTTCTAACCTATGGTAATCATTCCATAAGGTGTGCTCATTATTTCAGACTATGTATACAATTTTTTTTTTAGTGATATTGAACTGCTAAAAAAACTTGGCTTCCCGGACCATGAGTGGAAGAAATGCAAAGTGCAGATTATTTTTCAAATTTCTTATTTTAAATAATAAATTAAAGAACAAATGCAGCAGGTAGACAGGTGTACTGCACTTACTTTACTCCTGCTCCAGGAAGCTGAGTGGCTTGATTTGCAATCAAAAACAGAAGAAAAAATTGAAAAAGGTGAGATACAAAATACAAAAAAGCCAATTTCAAATATTTTTTTTGTGCACATAATCTAATCATGTGGCCCAATATTTGCCATTGTATGCACATCGCAAAGTGTTGTTCGCTGTCAAGTATGAAACAACAGAATATCAAAATACCCACATTTATCTATTACTTGCACACTACCAGTCTTTATTAAGGAGTTTTTAAGGATATTGCATTTCTGCCTACACTCTACTTACTACCTCGGCCCATAACTGTTTCACTCCCTGTTCTAACCATCCCTACTGTTTAGTTCCCTTCCACATTTCCCTTCTCGCTATATTTTCACACCTATAAAGGTCTGTTTAGCCTCCTTGCTCTGCCGCAATCGTCTTGCAGCTAACCTAACTGTTGAGCAATTTCTCGAGATCTCTAACAAGTGGCCAAGGATAACTTAGCTTTGAAGCGTAGCTTCAAACAGATCAAACCAATATAAAAGCACTAATTCACTGTTCATTCCACTTTAGGAATGCACATACCCTACTGCGATCTTATTTTACACACTAGGTTTCTCGCAGAAGTATTCAAAATAAGTTCCAAGAATACCTAAAAACTATAAAACAGTACCACACTGAGATTAAGTGAACCTTGAACTACTAACACAATAGTTATCAGCTCCATGATAAATTCATGTATAAGCCTACTGCACTTTGAACCACGAAAATTGTGTTTTAAATACAACCTATCAGGATTAACTTAAAAATGTACTTTTCATAGGTACTAAGGGTGCTCCAAAGTATATTTAAAATGCTGATATGCTGCACAACTCACTTCAGTGTATATTTGAAATTGCCCTAGGCAGTAATAAAAAGAGAAATGGCATCTGGAAAACAAGTTTAATACCTAATAATTTAAGTAAAATGTTTAAGTTAGGTCAGCTACATTAATTATACGTACATAGAATCTTAGAATTTAAATGTTTTTGAACTGATTCTATATAGTAATATAAGGTCTTAAATCTGCAATTCCATGGTTTACGTTTCAGTTCTGTATTCCGGCACCAATCAACCCGCTCACATTCAGATTTTTCCAAGTGGATTCTGGCTGTTGACCTTGTGATGCTGACCTTTGTTAGTCTGCTCAGAGTTTATTTAGACTGTAGTTTTCATTTCATTAATGTTTCCTGTATTCTAGTGAGTTATATTTCCATGATAATTTTTTTAAGACAAAATCTGAATTACAGATGCACCATAATATCACAGACCTATATTTTTTTCTTCCTATAAAGTAGCTAGTTAAACCTGATATAAATAACATTGTACCTACTGATTTAATTTCACTCTGGCATCCCCATTAAAACTACAGATATTTCTGCTAATCTGCTATGAAAGTGGTCCTGAACATGGCAGATGGAAAACCTTTCAATATATTAATATTTTTAACCTAACCAAGCTATCACTTCAGTTATTATTCACCAAATTTCCCAGAAGCAGCTACTATGAGGTATCACCCAAACAGGCTATACCCAACAACATTGGGTTATTGTTCTGTGTAATGTAACCAAATACCTTGATCCTGTAGTACATGATGCTTCCTGTTTTAATTTAGTACATTGACAGATTCTGAACATAACAAATATATCATAGTACAAACAAATTATGTCAGGTCTTGAGGAATTATATTTTGTATTCAACTTGCAATTATGGTTAATTTTTATATTACAGGTCCAGGACCAGTGCAAGTACTTAAAACAGCAAGCATCGTGTACCACAGGATTTATGTATACAGGATCAAGGGATTCACTTGGATACGTGATACGGAACATTGTTGCAGTCATCTGGCTGGACGTTTAGCAGACAGTTGAGAGAACCCTACCTGAAGTGGTCTGCTAGGACGGGTATCTGGTGCCGCCAACTTAGCCAGCAGTCTGGGAATCCGTGTAGCAGCAATACAACTGGGCTTGTCCTGTCCCCACTTTCAACATAATGTAACTTAACACCCTGAAAACAATGTCAATGGAAGTACACAATTTCATTTTTTTCAAAATGACAAATAAATTCTAGTAGTTAAAAACATATTACCCAGTTGGTAACTGCTTATAATAGCTAATGTATACTTTAGAAGAGAAGGTGGAAGGTTTACTAATACTGTCTTAAAAGCCTAAACCAGTGATTTTTCAGTAAAGCCACCAAACTGATTAATCGCTCAATTGATTAAATTGACGAATCAGGATGTAAAATACCCATTAAATTAACTAAATCACGTATGTCCCCATTTGACACTTAACTGAGTACACAACATAATAAAATCTCTGAAGAAAAATTTTAATTAATGCAATTTCTTCGAATTGTTATTAATAAATGTATTTACTACAGAAGTAACACACAACTCTTGACATGTGACCACAGCGTGTTCAAATTTCAAATCATGTTCTGAACAGAAACGTAGCTTATTTATTACCTTTAATTTGACATATAAATGACTGCCTAATGATGTGTCAACCAAACACGGTGGTGGTGTGTCTCTTTTCTGCTGATGACCACTGTTTTTTGACTTCCAACCCCACTTTGCGGCACTTTTCACGACAACCCATAAGCCACACAAGAAAGAGAAGGCGTGAATTTGTAAAGTTTCCCATGGTGAAATATTCACTATACATTGCTCGTCAGAAGCAAACATTTTTAAAATTCAGCATCCAACAAGTCAACTACCTACGCCTCTAATCCCGAACTTCACAAAAAATCGAGTGACCCACGAGCAATGTCCACACGTCACGACTTCACTCCATGCACAAAGTTAGGAAACACGGGTACACGGAAAACAGAGAGGAAAACGCAAACACACGAGTTGATATCGTCATCGACTTTGACATACGCCATAGATAAGAGATAGAGATATTTACTTGGAGCATAATTTATGGACTTGAACTCACTTATTTACTACCATGAAAACATAACTAAACAAAACTTAAAATAAAGCAAAATATTAGAAAAAAAATCCAAGATGGTATGGACTAATAGTACTTTAGGTATTTTTCAATTTCACGTCACTTGTACGCAAAAATTTGCGTTTGTGTTGATGACTTCTTCCGCTCCCATGGAGCAGAAGAGCGTCCTTGCGCCAATACTGCGCGACCCACCGGTATGTAGCATTACAGAACTTCCAATCATTGCTTTAACTGATAAGCAAACACCATTGTTCTTTAAGAATTTCTTTAACATTTTTTCCTCTTATTTCTGGAGATCTGCGCAAATGTTTTATGCTTTGTGAGCGGGGATCTAAACCCCGCACCCTAGGGCATGTTGGCAAGTACCACGCATACGGGACTAGCCGACTATGGCATTTTCTTCAAATAACCAACATTCATGGACGCGTGCTAGTCACAATGTTTCTGAGAGCAAATCTCATTGCAATCATTTGAATTAACATTCTATCAAAGAGTGAGGAGTGTTTGTGCAGTTGTACTTATCATAACATTAAATCTGAATGTGACTACTACCTAATGTGTATTGTTTTCACCCAGTCATCCTGTTAAGATGATTTTTCACATAAGTGTGTCTAGCCAAGCTTGAAGCGTACCCGTGGACCTGCAAAACTTTGAGTTGGTGAGTGTTCAGGCTAGGTTGCACAGCATTGTTCTCCAGCGCCTATGACGTCCCTCGGTAAGTCACAAGAGTCAAACGGTCCACGACTCACCTTCCTATGGCAGGTTGCTCTTCCCGAATGAATTGGTGTCGGACAACTAACAGCAACACTACCGAGAGATGTCTGATACATCTCCACCACTCTGTCGGAGACCATACCGTGTCAATGTTATTCACTTGTCCGGGCATCAGGGATAGCCCTGACCCCATCTATTTTTGCCTCGCCAATTCTTTATTGGTTTCACCCCACTAGCAGATGCAGTTAGTGACTCATTTCATTGAGGCGGAGAGTCTTAAATACTACAGACTAAAGACTTTTAGTAGGTATCAAATACTGTGTGTCCACATGGCTATTCACCTAATAGCCTTAACTGCCTAAAGGGTAATTTTATGGGCAATTTTGATACATGTTGCATTGAGATGTTTTAATTAACATGGGCTGAGGGTCTTTAGTGTTAGGTACCAGAAATGCTAGCCCACTACAAATTAATCAGTTTAGCTTTCAGTTTAACTGTCCACACCAAATATTCTTCTTGGGGGTCGTCTGGTGTTTGACCTGGACAAATCACATAGCTGCAAGCTCCAGCTCTTAACTGAGATAGGCTACATTCAAGGAGCAGCAGAGTATATTATTGAATAAACATCACATATAACATAATAAAACAGAGTTATTCGACATTAGTGGCATCCCATTGGGTGACACTCTTTGGTGTACAACCCCTACTGCGTACTAACCACGTGATGACATTACACACCGAGGTTCCAAGTGTGTCTCACTCTGTGGTCTAGCAACACATCACACAAAAATAGGCTAATTGGCACCTAATTCACTATCAGTGCCATCACGACCCACACAGCAGACTGTTGGCAACAGTTGTAGCACAGTTGATCCAAAAACCAAGTACATACGTAGGTAGAGTTTTTATTGCTAATAATATTATACTGACACAGGCCAGCAGCGCTTCCTCTTGACCCACAGTCCACTATGCTACGTCGGTGCCTCAACCAGGCATCTGTATGAAGGGTAGGGCAGTGCAACGGGCCGAACACAACCACATCAAGCTAGAGCAGTGGGCGTGAGCGATGAACAACCGCCGTGTCGACAGTCGATCTGCATGATTTAATAAAAGGGTTTTGTGTTTTCATTTACAGAATTTTATTATATAATACAGCTTAAACTGTCATATAATTTTTAATCAGTATGAAAGCGAACGTAAAAAAATTTTGTACTTATGCAGACGTGATGTAGATCCAGCTAGATTTGATGTCCATTTCCTGTGTAAACCAACGCCTGGCGGAGGTCTCTCCCGCCCAGGCAGCAGTTCCTGGCAGTTCAGACCCTGTGCTTTTTAAGGAGGGACGCTATACTGCACCGCAGTCTCATCACCTTTGTCTGCACTGATCAATCTTCATCCATAGTGTAACATAAATCAATTTCATTTTAGCCCCGCAGCCATCCCAACACAGACCGTATATGGCCGCACCAATGAATATTTTAGTTCATTTATTACACATTTAATCAATCACCACTGCATTTCACTCACTCGAGAATCATGATCCAATAACTTTAACTATACTTTTAACATATAAATTAAAAAGGCACAATAAAACAGTTAAAACACTCATGGTTTTTTAATCTTTAAATCCAAAATTTACAAACACTTTTACATTAAAAATATAACTCAATCACTAAATGTTGTCAATAAAATAGATAAAAATAACTCATCAAATATTTATTTTGGTCACATATTTTTTACATAAAACTAAATCAATTACTCATTTATTTTTTAGTTTAACAGGAATTAGTTTTGTTTCTGATATGGCAAAAACACAATTTTGACAGGTTACGTGATGTCGTGCCACTGCCCTTTGGAAGGTGATGTCAGGTTCGGAATGTTTTCTGGAATAATGGGGAAATTCGGGAAATTGAGTAATGGAGTTGCGAAGGTTGGTGCATTTGGGACCAAAGCATCCGGGACTGTGTTGGGTGTGCGGCAGACGAGTGAGTAGACCGAGGCAGTGTGTCAAAACAGAGGTGAGCAGTAAGAGACGAGCAGTAGAGAAAGCCACTGTTGAGCCGAGCTCTAGTGGGGAGAGTCAATTGCGGACTTAATGAAAGTGTGGTTAATTTGTGGACAGACATTTAAATTGTTGTAATTTAATTAAAACCAAATTCAACCACATAAATAAACATCTAATTTAAAGTCCGCCTGGCTTAAAATAAAAATGGCGCACGTAAACATGAAGTAGAGACAATTGAACGACGACTGACAAAAAAAACCATGGACGAAGCACCATAGATACCACAAAATCACAATAGTTATCATAAAATAATTACCATAAAAAGTATTCCAGTTAATAGAGAAACACCACAGTTACTGCAAAAGCACAGTAACTACCACACATGCACCACAGTTACCATAAACAACCAAAATATATATTGGGAAATTAAATGTTACTGCAATACTACCTCACCCACAGAGCACAAGCACAATATCATCACACGTACACCCTCAATATTCTTGTACTGGGCGTATATTGTATAGGGCAATAAAGAACTTGAATATTTAAAATAGCAATAAAATGATAGTGTCAGTGTAAAAATTTGTTTTCACATTAATGTTCCAAATCAACATTCTAAATTTAAAGTCACCTGCGATGCAACTGGATAAACTTATTTTAGTCCTTGTGCTTCGTAATATAATTTAAAAGAGTTAATTCTATTTTTTTATTAATTGGTAGTAGTTGCTTACAAACTTTTTGTAATGAAAATTCAAATAGCTAACTTAAATGAAATTATACAGTTGTAAAATTATTTTGTACATATAGATACTGAAGGTAGGGACTATGATAGTAACAAAAAAAAAACAATCACGAGATACTATGTTCAATGAGTACTTGTGTGCCACTATTTTCTGTTCTGTTAGTTGAGCTTAAAAGAAAAATGCCAAAAATTAAATTTCTGACTACTCAAACTCAACTCAAAAAAACTCTAGTTTTTGCACTACTCGACTCTACATTAAAATATGCTACTTGTGCACCCCTAGTAAATATGGTAAGTTAATCTTGGCTAATAAATAAAACTGGTTAATTAATTGGGCTATCCTTTTCGGACCCATTTTTGCCACTTTTAGCAATATGTAGAGACTATTGATGCAAGAACATAAGGCACAAATTTCTAAAAAATGTAATAAAATATACGTAATATATGTAGTCACATTCTATATGCATTAAACATTCATGTCTCTTTGCATATCTATGGCAGTTCTGTACATGAAAGCAAAGCTGGTAATTTGAATAATTAACATTTCATCATAATTTCACAATAATTCAATATGACATGTTACCTACTGTTCTAAATATGTAAACCATTATTTCCTATAAAAAAAAAAAAAAGAAAAAAGTAGCCGAACAATTTTCATTATTTCTTACATTAATCTAGTTAATATACACTTCATTGTATATGTTTCTCAAAAAACTTAAAGCATTTTTGTTTGACTACCAAGTGTCAAGAGGTAATTATTTTAATAGTAAATGAAAATTAATTCAAACAACTTAACAATATCAAAATTAAATTTAAACGTGGCTCCAAGGGGGGCTTGAGGGGTTGAATGGTCCCAACCCCCTTCTACTCCTACTCCTATTTAAGAGCTTGTGCCACCACTTGGATTACCACAGAACGTCGAACACTGTCCCTTGATGTTTGTAGCATTGTCTCTTAATCATAAATTCATACTCTATTGGAAAATGAATAGTAGTAAAGGTATAAACTTATTATGTACAATACAACCTTTAATAACAACCACATGTCTGGCACTTCTTATAACCTGCTGTTGCTATCAAAGTGTGAACAAACAATGGTAATAAAACAGCTGCAGATGATAACAAAACCTAATGTACATATACTAATTTTCAACTATTTTGTTTCACAGAAGGTAGCATAAAGTTTTTTTTTATATAAAATACATTTCTTGGCACTAAAATAACGAAAAGTTAGAGTGAATTCTCTTATAAAGTATTTGATAATACCAAAAAATTGGATACTACCATATAAAGGGGTAAATAACTAAGAATACTAAAAGTAATGTCCATGACCTAAAAAACTTTGTTAAATAGTTCTAATGTGATATAAATATGAACATATTACTGATTAACATGAGTATTGATAACGAAATCCCTACATTATATTAACGATGCCCATTGATTTGCGCTTGCAATTCTAAAGACTGGCAGTTTTGTATGTCATATCGAATTGTACATATGAGGAATGAGGGTGACATTAAAGAGAGAATTCACTGTATAACTTTCTTTAAAAATGTGTATAAATGGTAAAAGTTAACAAATTAAATATTGTTCATCCATTTAACACCTTCCTGAAAATGAACTGCAGTCAATAACTTTGACTAGAATATATACAAAACAACTGCCACGGTTGTGACTGAAACAAGCTCCGGGGTCGGTGGAAGGCAAGGTCGTTGTGCTGCGAGCTGGGCGACGCTCTGGTCACAGGGAGGGCCGCTACGCCACCGAGGAGACGGACAGCTTGCCACGTACGCTGAGGAAAGCGTAGTAGAGTGACAGTTTCATCAGCGCCCAGTTCCTGGCCAGGAGGGTCATCCAGCGGGCCACAAACGATGAGCACTCCTTCAAACGCTCACCGTACACACTGCGAATACAGCACTTGGACATCACCAAGAACGAAGCTTTCCTGAAACAGACAATTGTAACATTTTTAGGTGTAAAGCATCAGCAACATACACTCGCTACCTACAATAGAAACGTGTTTAACTATTACTGTCTTTAGTTGCTTTATTTGGTTTATTATTTTGCTTGAACATAACAACTTAATACTGAATAATTGAGTCTCATACTAACTTTGAATCGAGGTCATTCATTGTTATACATAAATTGCATTCATGATAAAACATTAATTTATCTACTGCTCAAAAACTTTGTCCCAAAAAACTCAGCCCTCACACAGCCATTGTGGCCTCCTTCAAGTGTAGAAAAACCCGCACACAACTTGAAACAATACGTCGGCCAGATGTTGGCCGTCGGAGACTAACCCGATCAAGCCAGGTCGCGAATACAAACCTCGAGTGTGTTCCGAGCGTGTGCTCCACGCCTCGCATGAGATCATTGGTCCGCAAGATTAACAGCATTTGTCTGTTGACCCTGCTGAGAACATCCGAAATTTGTGGCAGCAGGGATGGGATGAGCTTGCTGAACTCTTCCTTCTGCACACACACAAATCACGTCTCTAACCCACCGTCCCGAAAGTGCTGAGCACATGCTGTTGTGTGCAAGTCTACATGTCATTTCTAGGGCCAAGATTATATGGTGAATTGCAATAAAACTGAAAGCATGTTAAAATACTGTATAACACCGAAATGCAAATTATATCATTGAATTACCTAAGTAGAATTTAACCAAAACTTAATTCAAATGATAAAAAAGCAAATTTTTAATATTTGAAATTCAAGGAATGTCATTTCTGGGTCAAAAAATTGTACCAAAGTGCATGGATCAGAAAAATTAATTTAATTTGTTTGATTGTACATCTCTTATTGAATCACTTTTAAATCACAAATGCTCGCTTATTTATTTTTTAATGTTCTGAATATCTGAATGTATCAGTTGCAAACTGATTTATTACAAATATATTATTGTAAAAAAAACAAAATATATAAATGTTACCACTATTTTGGTGCAGTAAGGATTACAAAACAGGTTTTATAAAAACAATAACACCAAAGTCCCCTGTTTTAAAAAAGAAATTGGACTAAAAATAAAACCATTAACTCGTCTCTAGTCTTTTTACACTCAAAAGGGTCTGAGATGATTTTAAATTATGAAAAGGCTAACACAGTTACAATGTCAAATAAATATTATATTCCATATATTACAAAACATTCTTTACACAGTCATTAACAAGGGCCAAAAAATTATCACCTTGCTATAGATGCTATTATTTTTTTTGCTAATTTACACTTTAGTTGTTATTTTTTGCTAATTTCCAGCATAAATGCTTTTTTAGTTTATTATCAAAATAAACACTTTTTTTTTAGATAAATTAGCTAAAAATATCCTTTATAAAATGTGACATACTGCTACATATATTTTGATAGTTTTGAAAATGTATATTCTTACACTTATAAAGAAACAACCCTTCGTGTAGACTTTCATTTACCTGACTCACCTTATATTCATACTTTCTGTTTGTCTAGGTCCTACACTCTAGGACAACATGTAACACTATTAATTCATTTAATTATTTTAATTTATATTTGACACGACTTATCAGCAATTGAGCTAATACAAAAAAAATAACTGTCTACCATCTTTAATGCTGATTTTCTCATCTCACAGATGAAAGGTGTACGCTAACAAGACAAAAACGAAACAGGCTGCACTTTCTTGCTTTTTTTGCTCTCGCGGGAGTGTGAAGTAAACCACACCAGGACTACAACAGGTGCTTGGCGTTCCCGTGGATGTGCGTTATGATCCAAACCACGTCCCTAGTCATAATGAGCAACACCCAAACGTGAAGAAGGGAGGGGAATGCGGCAGTGCAGCCAAACGCAACGTCCACCAGGGGGGTCGGTGTGGTGATCACACAAAACGACCAGAAACGCAGTGGCTCTAAGACGTAGCGCCGGTGGATCCAGCCTACTCCTCCCAGCCAACAAGCACCTCGGTGGACGAGAACTTGGTGCGGTCGATGCCGGAGACGATGGCGTCCCAGGTGCGGCCGGCCACCATGCAGGCGAACAGGCCGTACAGGTCGCCGACGCCCAGCTTCTCGCACTGCCGCTTCATGCCCTCCCTGTCCGAGTCGAGGATGCTGAGCCACAGCTTGGCGTAGTCGCACCTGAAGTCGCTGCTCAGCACCTGTGGGCCCAGGCGCTGCTGCAACGCCACGCGTCTCGCCGATGACACGCATGCAGACAGGGACGGTACGCATCACCTGGGCACCTCCCATCTCTTCCTTTTACGTTACTCTGCGCGACCAACAGCAGCAGAGTATTCGGCTGCCGTGGTATTCGTGTTCAGTAGCGGATCCAGAGGGGGGGGGCTAAGGGGCTCAAGCCCCCCTCCAAAAGCATCTGGGTCCACTATTGTTTTAGTGTTTGCCTTGATAAAGCCTAGCCTCAGCTTGGTCAAGCCCCTCCCAAACCAAAATCCTGGATCCACCACTGTTCGTGTTTGATAACATTTTAAATATGCTAAAAATTCTTTCAAGAACAATATTTAACATGATTAGTGATGATGTATAATTTACTTATTTTCTAAATTTTATCGTAACCATGATTTTAAAGATTGTATTTCATAACTTCAGATACTATTCTAGGCTTTTGAACTTCAAACATACACACATTTTGTACTGTATTATCAAATTAGCAATTAAACTTTATTTTTAATACACGCAGGTAACTTCACTACAACTAGTGATGGGTCAGTCCCGGTTCTCGGTTCCACCGATTCTTCTGTATCTTTGGTATGACTGGAAATTTTTTGGTGGTTACCCTAGAACCAAGTACGAATTTTTAAGAACCGGAACCGAACCGAGAACCTTGGAAAAAAGTAGAATGACACATCACTAGTTACAACAGTGTTGGTCATAACATTTTCCAACAATCTCATTGGTTGCAGTTAGGTGTGTTTTCAGCAGACGAATAGCCGAATGCAAATATTATTTCCCACTTAAAAGTACTCGTGCAAATATAAATTTCCAGATCCTTATATGTACGTTTAACATTTGTGATAATTCAGTATAAGGTACTCTATTATTAAGTAACAAAACTTTTTTTTAAAGATATATTGTAATGAAACCTCACTGTATTCAGTAACAAGAGTTGAAGCATATATTCCAGGTGTTTTTCCCTTTAACTTAAAGGTGACTGTAATAAAAGGAAGAAACAGTAAACAACATTTCACACACACTAATTTTGTATTAAATTGCATTCAGTTTTTACTGAAATGCTATTCTTGTATGTATTACCAATGAGAAAATAGTCCTAAAATACATTATTGTGGACATATTGATGTCAAAACAAATTGGAAAATCCCTTAAAAGTTTTTTTTGTTTCGAAAATGTTATATTTTTCTTAAAAAAAATTATCACAATGAGCTTTCACTTAGCCGGCGCTGCCTGGACTTACACATCATGTCAAGTCTGTAGGACATATACTTGAAAGATGAAAAATTTAGATCATTAATGCCCTCACAATTCCGCTTCGTAGCTGATTAAGATCTGAACATGAACTATCATCACCGGTGATGCAGAAAGCATAAACAATGCAATATTCAAAAAAAGGAAATTTTAATTTTAATGCCCCCTCAACAACCCTTGGAAGCTGATGTTCGTAAAATCTTTACTTACTGGATGTATAAATAGCAAAATAAATATACCTGCCAAATTTCAAGTCTGCAGGTCTTACAGTTCCCTAGGGGCTGTTCACACGTGTACGAGCGTGTGTGTGTGTGTGTGTGTGTGTGTGTGTGTGTGTGTGTGTGTGTGTGTGTGCGCACGCGCGTAAACACATACACACACAAAGAAAGAGAGATATTAAACTTCACATCTGATAAATCATGCATTCACCGACTACAGAGATCCGGTTTTACATTCCTATTTACATTTCTCTCTGGTCTCATACAGTAATGCTAATGCAGTATAAACTTCCAAATTTTTCCACTTTCCTGTATTTAGTAGCAAAATTTTTTTCCTGGTACCCTGAGAAGTATAAAAAAAGAGGTTTCATTGTAGACATAAGCAGGGTTTAGCACAGTCCATAGCCTCTGGCAATCACGTTACCTGCAGCCAATCAGATAGTCAGAACAATTCTATCTGTCAGTCTGTCCAAAGCTCATAAAGATTCAACTTCGGACGCACAGACGGATTAAATTAAAACCTCCAAAACATTTACTATATGGCAATGCCAGTAAACTCCGGCAGTCTTTGGTTTTTTAATTGTTTGTAGAACACTTATTTTAATAATGTTTGAATAAAAATCAAGATTTGAGAAACAAAAAAAAATTTAATTAAGAGACAAAATTTTTCCTAAAAGTGTTTTGAATTCTGCCAATTTATTGCATACGAGTGCTCGGAGACAAATACAAATAGATCAAACACCACTATTATTTGCCTATATGGATTAAACTGCTTAGCCCACACCAACATCGGACGGCAGCAGTGATTTGCGAAACTACGACGGCGTGCTGCGAGCTGACGGACTGTGCAAACGGTCGGCACGAGTGACGGCCAGCATACCGCGTAGAGGCCGTGGTCCAGCAGCACGACCTCGGCCCCCGGGCCGGGCGTGGCCCTCCGCACCAGGACGTTCCCCGGGTGAGGGTCGCTGTGCACGAAGCCGTGCAGGAAGATCATCTGCGAGTACAGCTGCCCCAGCTTGTCCGACACCTCGTACGGGTCGATCCCCTCGCGCCTGATGTAGCCCAGGTCGTTCACCTGGCCCCCTTCCAGGTACTCCATGGCCAGCACGCGGCTGGTCGACAGCTCCCAGTGGATCTTCGGCACCTGCCCCGTCACACCCGCGCCGCAATTACAAACACATTCAGTTACATCCTGTGGACGTTGTGATGATTTTAAACTGTGAATAATTGTTTACCGCTAATACACTTCACGAAAAGATTATGCAAATTATATTCACAAATATATTGGTAGAATGTCTGGTTTGGGTGTAGTATTGAATTTTTGGAGCCTTCACATAGCGACATTCATTAAAATATTAATCCATTAAAAAAAGAATGGTTGTGGGAAAGCAGGGTGATGGGCTACTTTATAGTTATATTTACTAGAAACCATCACAGCTGTGATAAGGTCATCAATATACCATCTAGTTAAAAATATTTATGCAGGTCAGACATAATACCAAGCAAAACTTATTACACACACATATAAATTCGAAAAAATAAATTATAAATAAGGTACTAACATCAAAAATACATTACACAGCCAATTAATGACAGGCTAAGGATGATGGGACCTCCAAGTATCTAGTGGTGTTTTGAACCACTTGGATGTTAAAACATTGCTAATGAATTGACAAGTGCCTAGGGATGGCACAAATCCACCAAACCTTAAAAAAAAAACATGAGCTTGACGAGGATCCCTAGAGAAGGGAAATGCACTGGGGGGAAAAAAGTAAAGACAGCAAGCAAATACTTAGAGAATAGGCTAACTACCAGTACATATCAAATAGTTCATCTCCACCGCAGCAAACTATGAGAACAACCTGATTGTGAACAGAGAACTGAGCTATCAAGGAGACCCAAAAGTATGCAGTGTTCTTGCCTTATCTTACTATTTGGTGCTTTTGTTCTAATAAACTGCCTTACAAACTGCCGATAAGAGAAGTAGATGATGTGATCTACAAATGAGAACACACACACTCAAAAGTTTCCCACATGGCAAAAGCCTTCTAGCTGGTTACTAACAGCAAACTCGGATACTGACCTTGAGCCACGAGAAGTGCTGGAACATGTCTCTGAATTTCTCTGCATTGTGCCCTTCCTGTGTGAAGTCAAGTTCGAGCGGGATGTTCCGCTTGGTTTCGTCCACCAACCAAAGGAACTTGAAGTCTGGGAAAGCCCACGCCACAAGTTTTACAAGAACCTAACACAAAGAAGACTATCAATTATGAAGGCTTCAAATATTCCTAGTAGGCTGCCTGCACAAATAAACCAGTGGAAAAAGAGCACAGTACTTCTCAACTTTATGCAATAAGTTCTTGAACTTACGAAACTTTGCACATAATACTCACCTCCATTGTTTTCATGTCGACGATAGAGTTTCCTTTCACGTAGGGATGCTGTACTTTCACAGCCAGAACTGTGCCATCCTTCAGCTTGGCTCTATGGACTTGAGCGAGTGAGGCAGTTCCTAGAGGCTCCGGTTCAAACTCATCAAAAAGTTCCAGTGGCTTGAAAGAAAATAAAAAAAACACAATAAAAATTATTTAGTCTTCTCGAGCAATAATAACAGTTACTAAATTTTCACTTTCATTTGTTTCCCAAAAATAACTTCTAACAGAAATAATAAATTAAGAGTTTTACTATTTTCTGGGTTTAAGACATTCTGGATTCCATAAATTTTAAGAAATTTGAGTTTCCTAAGGGACAAGAATTCATACTTGTTAAACAGACAAATTTCTTGCTATATTTTGTGGCAAAAGATGAGAATTTAATGCAAATTTGAAGAGCTTAAAAAGGCTTCTCTGTGTTGCTGTTGCACTGACAACTTACTACATCTGCCAATGGTGTGGGTGTTCTGTATCTGTCATGATTCACTTTATGATATGGTCTCGTAATTTTTTGAGATCACGTGTGGATAAGAAAGGTTGTACCACTCTACATCCAAGAGGTCTCACGTCTTATATTTATGAAGGTGCAAATTTATCCTACAATTTTGCACTACTAAAAAACTAACTTGAAATTATATACACAAAATACAGTTATACAGCTAGAGGCAAATTTTAAACACTGTTATATAAATAAAGTAAAATAATTTTCTTTGCAGAATTTTTTTTTTCCATTCCGTGGATCCCACATGGATCCAGGATATAGAACATGTCCAGTTTCACAGTGTAAAATATATATATGTTCATGCATTGCTATTTACATAAATTTAAAAAAAAATTACAAATACATTAATTTCCTTCAAATACAGTACACGTTCACAAACATTTACTGTAAATTACATACATGATAATGGGTTCAGATAATTTTAAGTAACTATAAAGAAAAAAAATTATCACTTTATACAATAAAAGTAGCGTATTATGTTTCTGAAATTCATGCAGTTAATTTTAGGTGTATTTAGGACAAGTTAGTTAGCTTCAAAACATTTAAATCAATGTCCAAGAATTAAATTAGCTTTTGGTACGACATCATTTACCTTATTCCCCTACACTAGTATCGAAGTATCGTCGGCACAGAGAACTGTGCTGCCTTGCGAAATGTGAGAAGGCAAGATGGTTTAGCCTTGCCAGAGACCAGCCATATGGTGAGATAAAGGGTTTTGAATGCGAGTTAGGTTGTTAGGTAAGGAGAGGAAAAGCTACCAGGCACGCGAGGACGGGCTCCGGCACCACCGGGAGGAAGAGGGAGCCCTCACATCTCGCTTCAGGTCCTCCCGCAGGACCTGTTCCACCTCCTTCAGGCTGGAGCAGGGCGCCCGGCTGTGCAGCACCTTCATGGTCTGCACGTACTCCTGGGGCAGCAGGTAGTCCAGGGCCCCGATGTGCTGGCCCACCTTGATGTACACCCCCTTGTTGGTGCGGCACAGCGCCAGCAGCTTCCCCGCGGCCGCCCGGTGGACCTGCCCCGCCGAGCCACACCCACACCCGGGCCCAGTTACCCACGGCTTCCCGAGCTCACGCCAGGCCATGGCTGACTGCTCCCATTTCCCCGACTTACACAGGGTGGCTAGCCAACCTGACTTTTTCAAGCTTGGAAAAAACACTTCTCTGACCACCAAATTAGTTTTACGGACAATAACTACCAAAAACTAACGTTCGAAATCACAACGCATAAGCTTATACCACACCTCACTACTGCAACAGGCTATATTGATAACACTGAAAGAATGCACGCTGTCAAAGGAATGGAAGGATTTTTTTTTTTTTTTTTTTAAATTTAGACAAGGGTTGGAAAGGGGGAAGAAAAGGGTGTGTACGTGGAACCAGTACAAATAAAAATACATTTCTGCTGTAGCTCTAATTTTTCAGAAACCTCTTTATTTAAAAATTTTCCTGACTAATTAAGAAATTCCCAGATTTTTCCCAGTTGCTGAAAAATCCAAATTTTCCAGTTTTTTCTTGCTGCTAGCCACCAAGTTATATCATGCAATGCTATCTCATCAACCAGACGACCAAAATATGTATACAAAATTTACTCCTTTGCTCACGTTAGCATTAGTGCGCTTACTTTGCAATACAGAGTAATATACAGTTGCTAGATTGATAACACCCAAAATGTTAACCTTAAATATTTTATACCATATTTTATCATGAGTTATAATTATTCATTTTTGTTTTTACATACTGTATTTTTTTTAATATGTACCATTAAATTGTGTCTATTGACAATATTATTATAATTGTAGTCATTCTGAAAGAAGAAACGTAAAATC
This sequence comes from Bacillus rossius redtenbacheri, assembly GCF_032445375.1. Lineage (NCBI taxonomy): Eukaryota > Metazoa > Arthropoda > Insecta > Phasmatodea > Bacillidae > Bacillus > Bacillus rossius. The sequence goes on along the minus strand of NC_086334.1, from coordinate 18,591,607 downwards.
CCAATTAATTAATTTGAGTAATTTACTTTGTGTCAGTATGTTAATAAACACAATTTGATGGGTCATTTCAAATGTAAGTACACATATTTTTTAGGCAAGCTGGATTATAGCATCGCACAATACAGACAAAATTCTACTAAAAGACTTCAAACACGGATATGAAGCAAAATACATTACCTCTGATTTAAGTTGCAAGTATTCTGGAGAAGAGACATCAAGGTTACTTGCATAAAGAGTTGTTTTGTAGTGTAAAGCTATGCCAAATACCTGGGTAAAAAATCAAAAGCTAATTAAGTACAGTACATTTTCATTACCAAAACTACTGTAGTTGCAAGATACTAAAATGAGACTTTGTTAATCACTATTACTACTAATATAAGTGTGTAAACATTAATAAAACTTGCACATATTCACAGAAATAAATATACTGTGGAGTAACTGAAATATTAGTTTGGCTGTCATGGCAAAAAATGAATAATGAAATGTAGGTTACTAACAGGTAACTTGCACATACTGTACTAATAAAACAACAAATATTATGCTCATATACTGAATAATGTATATTATAATTACATTTTTCCATAGCCTATACATTTACACATCATACACAATATGAATGTAAATTGACTAAATAAAAAATTAGCCTAGGCAATCGACAAAAATACTATGTATAGCCTATGTAAATAGCTATAATACGTACTTTAAATTATTAATATTTTCTTGGTGAAAAGAATCAACATACTACTTTTAAAATACTAATGTTGGAGTCAAGTACGTATGTTTATACAAAATATTTGACTCTTACAGTCACATCATATGGGATTGGAGTTGATCCGGGATGAACAAAAATCTGAGTTGGATGGAGAATTCAATCAAAATTAATTCAAAACAACATACTTACATAAATTAATTGTATATTGTATAAAACACCTTTGAAGTATATTTACAGCCTTGAAACATATGAACAGTTCCAGCAAACAACCACTTATTCAAAGTACTGTTACAATTTAACTCCAATTAAAGCAATATTTACGTTATAAAATTTAAAAAATGTGTATATTTATACAATTCAGCTCGCTCTCTCTCTCTCTCTCTCTCTCGAATTAAGTGCTATACTTCTTTGAATTTTTTTTTTGTTATTTTGGTCCTATTTAATTGGTCAGATTTATAAAGACTCAAATCTAAGGGCCATCAACTTAAGGGGCCCGCCTCATCAGGGGTGTATGTATGTGAGGCGGGATGATAAGCGTGACGCTCGATGGTATTTCTAGCGCGGTGTCGCCTCTAAGCGCAAGGCTCTGAACTGGCGAGCAGTCTTCTCGTCATCACAGGATAACTGTGAAATTTGAGCGGTGACCATAACATTATATGGACGAGAAATGAAGATAGATAAAGGTGTAATGCAAGTCCCTTAAGTGCTTTCAAGAATCTGTACTGGTTGTTTTACGCCTAAATGTTACTCTGATAACATGCGTTTTAGCGATTTTAACGCTTCTAAAATTACAGTTTATAAACTTAATCCGAAATCAGAAGTACTTTTCGGCCCTCAGCGAATTCTTAAATGCTTTTCGTAAGCAGACCCCACTCGGATATCTCGAGTAGTTTTGAAATCGCGTTGTTTTTCCTGAAGCTCTGCGCACCGTATGTGTGCCCGGGTTGGCGGAGCCCTTAACAAAATTTAGTAACAACCACATCTCACTTTTGCGGTAGCGACAACACTGCAGTGTTGCCACTAATGCAAAACAAGTGAATGTCAGATGCATCTGGATTCAAACATACCAAAACACCGAAAAAAAAAAAATACAGTTTGTAGTTACCAAACTAAAAGCACAGCCTAAGGCAAAGAGCCACTCGCAGAATGTAGTCTCCGAATAAACCCTTCCTCCGACTAGCACCTACCGTGGTTGCAGCTCTGCCCAGCCGAACGATCCCAATCGAGTTGACGTCGTACTGGTTGGCCCTTAGCGACAACACTGTGCCCACGGTCGCGCCAGCGACCACGCCCAGCTTGAGCAACCTTCGTGTTGTCCACATCTCTCTTTACTTCTATTTGCTTGCCGTTGGGGCGAAGAAACTCCTACATGATTACACAGATTGCAGTTTTTGAACATCGGAAAGCAAGGTAAAAGTTCCATATCTACGTTCATCCCTTCATCCTGATGACATGATCAATGATCCTATATACATTGATCCTGTGGTACTTGATACTTGCTGTTTTAATCTATCATAATTTAGAAGAACCTGGACATAACAAAAACTTGTTCTATAACGATGCATTATAATACAAAGTTGAATATGAAAAAAACATTTCCACAAAGACTGACAGCCTAATTTGTTGTATTGTGATATTCAAGTTTTTGTTTGCCCAGGATCTGTTGATGTACTAAATTAAAACAGCAAGCATCATGTTGGGAATACCATAGTCTGATCAATATGTAAATGATCATGCAATCAAGATCAAGGGATAAACTTGAATACGTGACGGAATAATTACCGAAAGTAACTACGTTTAATTAATGTGTACATTATTTTAATGTTATGTAGATTTTTCTTTTCATCACCTGCTAAAATTTATGCAATTTTTGGCTCCGCATAATTTAAGTTCATATAACTTTACAAGGTAAAAAGCACACTGAAATATAATTAATAGAAGCTTTATTACAAGAGGACTATACAGCATACAAGCAAATAAATGTAAAACGATATAACACACCGCACATTGAGACCGTTGATGACTTCCACTGCTTCGCTCCGTTATAAAAGTCTGTGTGTACATTTAAGACACAGAAAGGGCAAAAAAAAGTACAGAAGTGCATTTAATACTTAAATAATAAATATTGACATAGCAATAAGAAAAATGTACCTATCCTTGACGGTGAATGAATTAAAAACGGCTTGGTAAATATTTACTTGGGCGGTATTTCCGAAAAAAAATGTTAAAAATCCGAAAATACCTTTATTTTATGCTCTTCAACTTCCTCTTTTCATTAAAATTGGCGGAGGTAAGAAATTCCAAATACTTTAGGAGATATCGAATTTTTAAATTTCATCATATGTAGTTGAGCGGTATTTCCGAAAATAAATGTTAAAAATCCGAAAATACCTTTATCATGTGCTCTTCAACTTCCTCTTTTCATTAAAAGCGGCGGAGATAATAAATTCCAAATACTTTAGGAGATATCGAATTTTTTAATTTTGCAATACAAGACCTGTGGAACCATTCGAGCGGCGCCATTTTTGTTATTTTGCAGTGTGTTCATGAATACGTGAATTGTGAATGCGTAATTAATAAAATGGTTGATTAGGTCAGGTCAGTTACATTATTAATACTTTCAAACTAAGCCGACATTAAAAATTATTTTGTGAATTAAATTTAATGGCTGTTTAGTTTTAAAATATTTATAATGTAACTGACCTGACCAAACAAACCCGGACAGAGGGTGAACAGTAAACTAAAATGGTCGATTAGGTCAGGTCAGTTACATTATAAATACTTTCAAACTAAGGTGATATTAAAAATAATGTGAATTAATTTTAATTATTCTTTAGTTTTAAATTATTTATAATGTAACTGACCTTACATAACAAACCCGTAACAAAGGATGTACAGTAACAACTCACGTAAATTTTTTTGTTACTTATTACTTGCGCAACAATATCAAAATAACAAATAAGACTTTAAAATTAGAAACGTTAAAAACTCACCTAAGTTGGAGGCGGTAATTAAACACCGTTTTAAACAATAATTGAACTAAATAATCACGTATTAGTTCATTTGAATTCTGGCCTATCACGAACAATCACGTGACATTATTATCCAATAAAAAAATAGATACTCGTACGTAAACAAGAAACAATGGTGCACGCACGCCACAGGAATGCGCTGGTTTTGTGCTGAAATTTAAAAATTCGATATCTCCTTAAGTATTTGGAATTTCTAATCTCCGCCGCTTTTAATGAAAAGAGGAATTTGAAGAGCATATAATAAAGGTATTTTCGGATTTTTAACATTTTTTTTCGCAAATACCGCTCAACTACATATGAAGAAATTTAAAAATTGATATCTCCTAAAGTATTTGGAATTTCTAATCTCCGCCGATTTTAATGAAAGGAGGAAGTTGAAGAGCATAAAATAAAGGTATTTTCGGATTTTTAACATTTTTTTTCGGAAATACCGCCCAAGTAAATATTTACCAACGGCTTAACATTTCACAGACGTTGGGTGTCTAGAGATGACGAGGGGTCAAAAGGTGGGAAAGGAGCACTGAGAGAATGAATGAGTGGGGGAATGTGTTGGATGAGGAGTGTGGGAAAAGAGTTAAGAGAAAAGTAGACTAAAATTCTAAACACCGGGCTTGTGCCCAACTGCAGCGGCCTTACTGAATTAAAGTGAAAATAATTACCTCATTGTTCTACTGATCCAACCCAATTTTAATAAAAAAAACCACATCACTTTAACAAGAATTCATTTCACAAAAGTCACCGCTGACGTTCGCTAAATTACCATGCTCAAACATTAACCTCAATAATTTATGTACACACAGATTCCAATGCACAGATTTGACCGTACAAGAATGCACAAAATCGCTAGGAGTGATGAATTTTCGAACTTAACATTTGCTGGGCCTACAAACACATGTCAAATCCTTTAAGAAAACAAAATAATGGGGAATTCAGCATGTACATAAAAGCAGCTTTAAAACTCTTTATTTCAACTTATATTTGCATTCCAACAACATGTTTATTGAAAACCTATATATTTCTCATTTTCTTAAAGGGTATATGCATTGTAAACAACGCAAAGAACGCAAAGAACGCAATAATGCAATATGCCAAGGACATATAAGTGAAAAATGAAAACAGAAAAGAGTAATGAGGCATTTTGGCAATAGTTAATCATTTTTAATGTGACTTCATAGTTCATACCTCTTGTAGTAATTAAGCTCGGGCCCCCATCTTACCAGTACCAATTCCCACTGGCGGATGGCACCCTCCAATGTCCAATCCAACCGCCCCATAGAAAAAAAAGGTGGCCACCCTAGTCCAAAACAATAATTCTCAATAAGCAAGTAACTATCAGTGCTGTGTATTGTTTGCTCCTAATCCTCCTTTTAATTTCCTAATTTAATTCATACCGTCAATTGTATATCCTAATGACAAATTAGCCTATAGTAATAAATGGAGTAGTTCTGAGAAGAAACAGGCAGTCTCAATTTTGTCTTTATTGTTTAAACTAATTATTTACTTTTAAATTTAAAATCCTTTCGGACGCACTGTGTACAACTGTACACATTAAATTTCTCTTGTTTATTATTTAAAAATTATTTTCCAACAATTGTTGCCTGTTGTGTACGATTGAACACAGTGCATAGATGACAACATAGAGTAAATAAAGTGTACGATGACAATGTTATCGTTCGTTGTTATCTATGGTGGTTACTAAGAGGCAAAAAAAATTTAAAAGGTTGGGGAAGCTCAAGCTGCTATCAAATATTGTAGAAGAATATCAACAATATTTGCTGCTATGCTAAAATAAACCACCAAGTTCCAGGTTTTTCTAAATTATTTGAGAAAAATACTTAATTATTGTGTATTTTGTGACAAAATATTTTCTCTCATATTATTCATACCTTTCTGAACAATAAAAACCAGGGTTTGTGGACTTAACATGTGGGAATCATAACCTATAATAATAAGAAGTGGTTTTTCAAGTTTTCTATTTGTAATTGTGACAGTTTAGTATTTATTTCAATGGAAGGACATTCACAATGTACTCAAAATGCTGGTTCAATTTTGGATGTGTTATTGAGTGGAGAAATTTCTGATGTGTGGTTGTCAGGTGATGAGGGTTTAGAAGATGAAATTCCTGCGGTGGTTGCCCCTAGACAGTTACGTGTTGGTGCTAGTAGGGTAAGTGCGAATGCTACACAAACAGACAATCTTGATGACTCAGTAGATGAAACATCCACAAGCCATTCAGGTGGCAATGAAAATGAACAGACTACTTCACAGTTCACAATCATCAACAAGAAAAACATTGCATTTTCCCGTGAACCAATTTCAGTCTTGCCCGAACCATACGTTTCTGGCACTGCTGATGTGAATGAACTATTATCACCTGTGGGATATTATCACCAATATTTGCCTGATTCAATCTTTGAAAAAAATGGCAGAGATGACCAATTTGTACGTAGTGCAACCAAACAAAACACGTTTCAAACACATCATCGGAGGAAATTCAGAAGTTGTTTGCTTTCCATTTAGCTGTACAGGAACTTTGAAATTTCCAAGAGCACCACTGTTTTGGGATGAAGCACTGGGAATCAATATATTTCTATAAAACATGTCAAGGGACCGCTTCTTTGAGTTGAGGTCAACTTTACACATAGTGAATAGTTTGGAAATGCCTGTTGAATGCAAAGATAAGGTCTACAGAGTGAGACCTTTGTATGACTCAATTCTTTCAAGAAGTTTTGAGTCAGAAACTGAAGAAGAATTCTCTGTTGATGAACAGATTGTCCCATTTACAGGCAGGTTTAGCCTGAAGCAATATGTTAAAGGCAAACCTTGTCCTTGGGGGATAAAAATATTTTATTTGTGTGGACAGTCTGGCTTAGCATACAATTTTCTTATTTACCAAGGATCAATGCCATAAATCGATCCAATAGAGTTGAAGGAGCTAGGTCTTGGTGCATCTGTGGTGCTACATTTGGTGAAAAGTATTGAAAATCAACATGGCCACAAACTTTATTTTGATAATTTTTTCTCCACGTACAACCTCTTTCAAATTCTGAAAGAAAAGAAGATTCATGCAGCTGGAACAGTCAGGGTTAACAGATTCAAATATCCTCCATTGACACCAGACAAGGATGCCATGAAGAAAGACAGTGGCTACTCTAAATAAATCATAAATCGAGAGGAAAATGTAACCTTAGTAAAATGGGTAGATAATAAAACAGTGGTGTTGGCATCAAATTTTGTAGGAAAAGGGGAAGTTGATATGGTTGACAGATGGTCAAAGAAACAGAATAAGTATGTGTTCAGTCATTTTGGTAAATATGTTTCATAGATCTAAAATCTTTTCTCTTCATACTCCCCATGTGACCCCGGACCATTTACTACAGTGCAGGGCATAACCCGGCCCTCGCTAACTTCGCCCGCAGCGTGATTTATCTCTTATGGCATTGGCCAACTTCAGGAAACAGAACTTCATCTAATTAAGCCGCGCATATGCCTACCCACCTCAAATGTAATTTATTCCAGCAAAACCTATGTTATAATCATGGCTCGTGTTGTAAATTCCTGTTTTGATTCATGATGCATATTTAGCAGAATAACTGATTCTTTAATTAAGCAAATTACGAGATTTTCCAGCTCAAATCAAAACTACCTTGCCCCAGTCAGACTGCCGCAGGTCTAATTCTAGTTCATAACTAACGAGTGTGCAACATTTTTTGACTTTTCAAGTGTTACTGTAATTTGTCCGCACAAATTTTGTAACTGTACAAACAATAATGCGCGATTAAATCCACGTCTTCTTCTAAACGTATTTAATTTAGTGCTTTGCAATCTACGATAGGCAGCAATCAGCCCTCTATGTTATTTAGGGAGTCTGTACCTGTATTAATAATTAACTTAAGCAACATCCAACAGCCTCGAACCTAGTGGACTACAATGGGGCTAATGATCCACCCAACCATAATTGGTTTGTTTGCAAGCTAGACTGGTGCCCTCCCAGATACATTTCAAACATCCACCAGCAGTCTTCCCACTATTCCTGTAGTTTCAGCAACAAAGGCAAGTGTGATGGCAAATGCAATAAAAAAAATCAAATAATTTTAACTATCTATTTAGGTTACTCACGAAATTAAGTAGGGCTACTTACAAAAGTACTAAAAAATATGAGCAAGTCCTTCAGTACACGCCAGTGATGTGTAACACCTAATTTCGGTAATGAGCAAATTTATGTGATCTCATGTTGCAAATATACGTATAATATGCAACTCAAACACTTTATTTAATGAATAATTCTTTAAAATAATAATGAAATAATGCTTAGAGTGATAAATATATGCAAAATGTGTTTTCAACTACATTTATGGATGCGAATCACACTTGATTTCCACATCCGCCGCTAGAATTCGCTGCCAAAACAGCACATTTGCTATTTGATTAGCGACAGAAATATTATAATCTTAGTAAATTTTATAATCTTAGCAAAAAAAAGGCTAGAAAAAATTACTAAACCACTACTTTGTACCTGATTCAGCGAAAATAGATAGCAGCACCATTAATACACATTTTCACTGCATTACTTCCATTCAGGGGCGCAAAAAGGGCGGTGGGGGGGGGGGGGGGGGCGAGGGTATTTTGCCCCTCCCTCTGAAACCTTGAAGTGGTGGCAAACGAGGGCAAAGAAATTTCTGTGTAATCAATTTTTAGATAATAAATCTGCTTAAATAGCACCATTTTCCACCTTGAAATACAAATTTTCCCGGGAGAGGACCCCCTTACCCTTAGGGGGGATCGATGATTCTTTATAAAAATATATATTGCCCCCCCTTTGGAAATTTAGTTGTTGCGCCCCTGCATTGCATTAACAAAATTACTCCCACTAAATGCTGTACACCAAAGGTTAGGATGGTATACATGATAAATATTAGCCAGTAAAATTTTGCAATGTGAGTTGGAACATCTGTTGATAAAGATAGTAAATAAGTATCTTAAGGCGCCCGCCTACCTAGCAAGTGTACAACATTGCAGTGTGTTTGAAATACACATTTTTACAGAAAGCTATGGAAAATTTTCGAAATTGGTTTCCGTACGAAAAGAACACACACTTCAGGTATAGGCTTAATTTTTATTAGAAATTAATTATTCATATAAAAAACATATTTTAGAATCCCTCAACATGGCCAAAAACGGGGTTTTCAGGCTGCAGTATCTTACAAACTATTCACGGGATCTATGTGGCACTAATATAGAGACATGCAATGGACCTTGATACAAAATATACACCAATAAAATTATAGGGTCACCGCATTGAATTCCGAGAGGCACTTGTATTACTGCGGCATGTTTTGCACTTGTTGGCAGTCCATCACGTGGCGCGCTCTCAGCCGTAGAACAGCAATCGGCTCGTTTCCGCGGGGGGAGGTGAAAGATGAGTCAGGTTGGCGCGCCTGATGCCCCCTCCACTCTCGACACAGGGCGTGCAGTAAGCAAGCGCAGTTGCGGGGTGGAGTCGCTGGACGTGGCCGGATTGTTTTTATTTTACATCATTATGTTCAGCTGTTTCCTTTGAATATATATGTTATATTTGTTTTAAAATGAAAGCTGTCGACGACGAACGAAGAAAGGGAAAGAAATCAAGGTTGAGATTACACGCCACTCGGAAGAAACGAATCTGGAAAAAAGGAAAAGTTAGATATTTCGACGGCACAAGGTATAATTTTACATTATTACTATTGTGTTTACTAATTTATTTTTAATTTTTATATTATAACTTCATTTTTGTGTTCACAGACGGTCTCTGATAGCGTAGTCGGTTATGGCGCGGGAGCAATAGGCTCTGAGTTCGAATAGAGGCGTGCAAGTAGCAGTAAGTTAAGGTTTAGTAAATAATATAATCCTCTCGCTAGTTTAACCGGCGTAATGTAGGAAGTTAAATAAAACAAAATTCGAGTGATGTTAAATGCGTCACGTTTGATGGATGTATATGTTTCGTTAACTGTGTAAGAGAAGATGCCAGTAGTAAAAATTTTCCTTTTTAAACCTGTACTGTATATGTATTAGGTCAATACAACTCACAATGTAGATACAAGAGCGTGAAAGCTAAAAACGAGATAAAATGGTACGAAACCAAATGATCGCGTAGTTGCGACGGTAAATCTTCACCACGATACAAACAAACAACTGAAACCAATTTACAGTGCAATTTTTCGTAGCTATTACATGCTATTTACCAGTTAGAAGGTCGATGATAAAAGTTTTTATGCATCAGTAAATAAATGGAACGCATTCTTTAACTCGTACGTGTAAATTCATTATCGTTAGTAAGTTATAACCAGGAAACCTTTGCTCATAAATGGTAACGGCATGAATTGGATATTGAACATTATAGGTATTTAAAATATTTATTACATAAACATAAACAAGGCGTGAATTTTAAACTCCATTTCCTTCAATTTAAAAATAATTTTGATATTTTAAATATATATTATGTACTATTTTAATGCTTCAAGGTAAAAACTGACATGTTTTGCGAACGGACTAACTTTAACTAAATTTTCTCATGTTCTCAGTACTGCGTGGACAGAATTTAATTTCTGCCACATAGCTTTTATGCTTGGATAATAAAATATCTTAGAATTATTTCTTAGATTAGAGACGTCCACTGTTGGTAATCGATGTAGCTATTTATTTTTTTTCCGTCAGAGCAGAATGTCTGCAGAATTTCGTAAAGAAGGATAGAGATAGAGTTTATTACATAACTTTATGTTGTATTAAGCTGGAGTCACAATACCACGACGAGGCCGACACGACAGGCCCGACAAACCTTCGTTCAGCGTTCCAGCACGACAGATTTAAAAGCGTAGGGTCACAATACCACGACAAAAATAACCCGACGATTTTCAATTTGGCCTTCGGCAAATGGTAATATGTGGATTACAAATAATTTAAAAAGTACAATTTTTTTTTTAAATAACCAAGCCAAAAACTCGAAGCAACTGCATTCAGAACTGATAAATATTTAGTTAACTTACCGTCAACTTCTTCTCCCGAAAAACTATATGTTATCTCAGCCCAGCAAGGTTTTTTTTTTTTTTTTGGCTGGTTTCTGTAGTCCTTCACACCAATATCATACAAAATAGCATAAGCTTGGACTTTACTAATTAGAAGTTCTTCGTTGAACTCGTCCATTCTTAAATCCAATCTTCACGATTCTAAAATAACGTCTTTAACCGCAAACAGACGAAGGGAAGCTACCAATTTTTAAATTCATCAACACGTAAAACGAAATTTCACTTTCCAGCAAAAATATTCACCAAGTAGGTAAATATTTTTGAAATTTAGTTCTGTACTGGTTCTTTTCCGTTGGCGTTTTCTTATCTGTCGGGCAGTACGACACGACGGAATTAGAAATATAATCTATTCCTTGCTGGCCCTCGGGGTGCGTATTTTGCCGGGGTGACGTCACGGCGAGCTTGTATTTAATTGGCTATTGAACTTTTCGGGCCTGTCGTGTCGGGGCCGTCGGGGCACTGTGATTCCAGCTTTCCATGTTAGCTGAGTTACTAAGCCAGCTGAGCTGATAAATCAAATAAACCTTTATGACATGACATCATACGTCTAGGGAGTTTTGTTTTTGTCGGCGGAAAAAATCTGTTTCAAAATATCGGGTCTAGTTTCAAGTAGGAATGAAGTTCATTATATGATTTTTTGATGTTAGTCTTGGTAATCAAAATGGCTTTCAGTACTGCGACACTTAACTGTGTTTTGTCAATTGTTCATATTTTGTTCATTAGGTATGTTGAATTATCATTTTGTTTGCGAAAGCGGGGAATTTTTGCCCTCGCTGGGGACAGCAGGACAGACAGCCTGAAAGCGTGACTGTCCCGCCCTAAGTAGGACGTATGGTCACGTTACCTATACTACATATTATAATAAATCTGTCCGAAAGTACAGGAAAACTTACAATTTGAATATTCATTTAAATTTTTGTGGTAAACTTACCTAAACTTTTATTTGGCGCAGAACAAAATTAATAAAGCCAGAAGATCTCAAGAAAATTAAGAACTGTGATGGAGCAAAAACAGCAGTTTTGGAAAATCCGTGTATCCCTTGCACTGACGATCTGCAGGGTGACTCCTGTGGCAACAGTTATGCGAAGACGCGTGATGGGTAAGTAAACAGATTTGTATTTCTTGGAGATGAGAGATCTTGACGCTGAATTTGTTACGATGTGTGAGGGTAAAAATTAGCAGGGGGGTTTTCACGAGTCAAAGTAAGGGGCAGAACAGATGAAGATTTTAAAAAGTCTATGAATTTATTAAAACAATTTGAAGGAAAACAAATGAAACATTTACTTAGAAAACAAAACTGATGATTTTTTTAAATATGATATAACATATTTCAACACAATTAAGTAGATATATAATATTTTAGGTCCACACACGAACGCTTACTTGAGTTTTAAATACTTATGTCGTATACGAACTGGAATTGTAAGATTGGTAGTGCTTAAACTACAGCTATAATTTGGAATGTACTCAGATGCTGCGGTTTCTTCTCACCTTTTTAATTAATTATTATAATGTCGTCATTTAATTTAAAATGATTATAAAATATTTTGTATGATAAGGAATGATATGTCTGCCTATCACGCAGGTCACGCAGACAACATTAACCTTTCATTATACGCACCTTACACTTTAATTAAACTTCATCTTTCCAAGCTTACTTAATTTGAATTTAATTTATTTTACATTAATTCTCTAAATAGCCCATTGCGTCGTGAAGTCCATTAAAGGAGATCTTTCTGTGCTTCGTACTCAAATAACAATGTAGATTTGACACTGCTGTACAACTGCTGTAATATGTTATCAAACATTTTGTTTCAGATCACCCATCCAACTAACCACACTGACAACATTTTCTTTGGAAAACACTCAACCAGGTTGCTCTCATTGGCCTGATGTGTCATTTGAAGTGACAACCCCTACAAAGAGCAGTAACGTGCACAGTGACCTGTCCACTACAAGTCAAGTAAATCACGCTGCCATACCTGACCATTATTGGGATGAATCAGATGTTAGTGTTCTACCGTTATCACCAGCAAGTGAAGTCAATAGCAATGGCCTGTCAGAGTATCCCGCCTCTACAGAAATAAGTGGAAAAAATGCAACTGTATTAGTTCCTGAAACATCTACCACACTAGTACGAGCAATCATTCAGGGGCGTCGTATTTTTTATAAAAATCGCCTGTTTTCAGAAGTAGCAAGAATAAGTAGACACAGTAAAAATTTTGACTGTAGCTTTGATAATATGGTGTTAAGCAACATACAGAACAAACAAAGATCTGCAGAAAAAAGGAGAAAGCGGCTCCAAGAAAAACCGAAAAAAATTAAACGTAGGCGATTAGTAATGACTGGGCCAGATTGTCACTATGGCAATGTGAATGCAGAACCTGAAATGACTAAAGAAGAATTCCAAAGACAAAAGCAAAACTTTTTGGTAAAACTTAGCCTTGATGAATGTGAAAGAAATTCTCTTCAGGCTAACACGACAGCTCAAATTAACTCTCAGCTTTGGTTGGCAGAACGTTATAAACGATTAACAGCATCTTCTTTCGGCCGTATTTGTAAATTTAAATCATCAACACCAAGATCAAAAACTCTTATATCTTTAATTTAAAGCAGATTTCAAGGATCGTTCGCTACAAAATACGGATTGGCCAAAGAACCTATAGCCCTAGAACAGCTAGAAAAAACTCTCGGCAAAACGATTACAGCATCAGGATTGTTTGTTGACCAAGAGATGCCTTGGTTAGCAGCTACCCCGGATGGTCTAATTGGCGAAGATTCAGTTGTCGAGGTGAAGTGCCCTTTTTCAGAATCACGCCTTACTCCAGAAGAGGGTATACAACAAAATAAAATAAAATTCTGTCGTCTTGAAAATGGGGAACTACGCCTGAAAGAAGACGACAGGTATATGTATCAAGTACAGGGAAAAATGCATATTGCTCAAAGACAGACGTGTTATTTCGTAGTGTGGACTCCCTTGGGCATGCTTGTCCAAAAAATTGAGCGAAGTAAATCATTTTGGGAAGGAAAAATGGTAAAAAAGTTAAACGACTTTTACATAGAATTTATGCTCCCTGAACTTGTGGATCCGCAATAGCCGAAAGGATTACCTGTGCATGACATAAAAAAAATAATGTACACAGTTTTGAAACAAAAGTTTCTTGACAAATTGTATTTTGTTGAAGTATGGAATTTTATTTTCAAGACATAGTCACATATGATTTATTTCTAACTAAACATTTGCATATATTACATTTCTGTACTTATTGTTTAATTCCGTTACATTTGTTACAACTGAGTAATGAACTTGGTGTGTTCGCTCTTTCCCCTGTGTGCATATTTGTTGTGGACATGTTTTATACATATTGTTATTTCATGTATTTGTTATAAATAATTTAATTTTTTATAAATACTAATGTCTTAACTTATACAAAAGCATTTTATATTTTGTTTGAACTAAGGTTACTTTTAAGTAAACTTCTCATAAATTACAGCATAAAAATACAAATATGTTCTAGGCAGTCTCAAATAGGTATGTTTCTTAGAAAATTAACATTGTATAGCTGATGAATTTTTTAAAAAAAATCTACACAACATTTTATTTCCATTCGAACTTTCAATGTAAATATATAAAATTTAAAAAAAAATGGCAAATTTATTAATGCCGCCGTAATGATTGAAAACGATTCACTATTAGCTGCGAGTTTGTGATAGCCCATTTCACGCGGGTAAGCGGACTTCGTTTGATGCAGTGCGAGTCTCAGGAATATGCTACATTTTCGCTCGCAATACAAAGATAATACGTGATCAAAATTGTTTATCCATAAATTTTAAATTAAAACGATTCTTTAATAAAATACTCGATGATACACGTCGGAAAATAAGATATTGTCAGTAACTTAATTTACACCAGTCCTGAACTGAAACTGATGTTTAATAATTTGAGTGCGATCATTGTGTGTGTGTGTGTGTGTGTGTAGGTGTGTGTAGGTGTGTGTGGGTGTGTCATGATATTTTGTCCACTTAAATTTTTTTGTTTGTTATAACTAGTTCTGGTAGTTAATTTTATATTGATTCGACTGTCTTTTACACTTGAAAGGCAATCATAAATAATTTTTGTTAGAGCGTAGGCCTATTGTCAATCTTAGCAAACTTGTTCAACTAGGTAATAGTAAAATGCCGAGACACCTATATTACAATTCATAAAAAATATATATAGATTAAACTAATATTTACTTAAATTTAAAAACTAGTTGATACAACTAGGAAAATTTAAGCTAATATCTAGATTGAATTATAAAAACTAGAGCCGCGCAAGTGCTGTTGCTGTAGTTAGATACTTTGGGCCCTTTTTTTGTCAAACGATTTTTTTTATATTTTATTAATCCATATTTAATTTAAAACTTTTGTGTTAAAAGTTATAGTTTTACCTTTATCTATGTTGTTTATATTGTCGCCTAAATTTTTATTATGATAACTTGTAATAAAATTACAATATTGAAGGGCTTTCGTTGAATTTAGTACACATAGTACCTTTTGTTTGTATTAACAAAGCAACGGTATTTGTCTTATATAGGATAAATGACACATGAATACACTTATAAATGTTTTCAATTACTCACAAGATTACACTGTGTTAAAAATAAATGAAATGTATTAAATGATTACAATATCATTTTTCAAAACATTCATGGATATGTAAAATAACTGTACTTACAACTATTAGGTTCTGAATAATGTTAATTTGTATTTTTTCTATTGTATATTACGCAAATCGACGCAATGAATAATATTTTACTATGAAAGAGTTCATTATTATAACTAACTACTAGATATTTTGTACGAAATATATCGCTCGACGTGAACATAACCTACTATTGATGATAATAAACAAAAATAAAATGATTATTCTAATATGAGTAACTCATCTACGAAGGAAACCACAATTTATTTAACTTGCTTCCACTTACACAGAATTTGTCCTTCCTATTGCATGTTTTCACCAATTTACTACACATATCATTATTCTTTGGAAAGGAGAAATGTATATTTTATTAAATAATATTTATTATGTTTGGAGAAACTGTGACATCCGTACGCTTCATAATCTAGCATCTTGACTACATGTAGCTCATACGATTATACATCAACAATCAGAAAGGTCCTCGCGAGACGTAAATGAAATGGATAGCCTTGGAATAAGAGCTCCGTCTGCAACCAAGGAGCGGTGGCGTGGAAGCTGGAAGGGGGAGAGGGTGGAGAGAGGAGCATGCACGCGGTATCATCTGTCTTTCTTTCCGCCGTGAGAGCAGAAGTACTGGTGGTTTGGAAACACCCTACTACGGTGGTGACTCTCCTTTGGAGGGGGGAAATGGATAGCACTCCCGCTGTGCGAACACTGCTGCAGCCGCCTAGTTCCAGTACCGACCACTGTCGCCCGGCAAGGTCGCTCAGCCAGCGAGTGAAATTTCGGGATGTGCTCCCAGGTAGGCGGGCGCCTTAAGTATAATTTTCCCAGCATAAGTATAATTTGACCAGCAGCTTGTAAAGCCTTTTTTTCAACTCACACAGTTGTGTAGTACTGCCCAATTCCTAATCTTTGACCACTACTGGTTCCTGATGTAAGGAGCTACCCCCTTTGGTCAGAGCGAGGGGGGCCGACTGCTCTTTTGTCATGCATTCTTCATCTACTTGGTACCTACATTTTTCACAAATTGCTCACGATTTTTTTTTGCAGAATTAAAAAACAATAACGTATAATTTATCAGTGACACATTATCTAAATAATTAACTGACACTTTTGATGTACTTTTTAGTCATACTCATAGATCAAGGAAAAATATA
Organism: Bacillus rossius redtenbacheri; assembly: GCF_032445375.1. NCBI lineage: Eukaryota > Metazoa > Arthropoda > Insecta > Phasmatodea > Bacillidae > Bacillus > Bacillus rossius. The sequence continues at coordinate 18,574,958 of NC_086334.1, read as the reverse complement.
AGAAAATTAAACATTGTCAGAAGCTTTTTCCACTAATACATTGTTAAGGGTTTCATGAAACATTTAGTAGGTACATACACATTTCTTGTTATGGTAGAATTTTTCAAAACTTATAGGAAATTTAAATTCTTTTAATTTTGATCCCATAATGTTTGTTTTGCTGAAAAGTGATTTACACTGTAATTTTATTATGAATTCTTCATAAACAGCTAAATGCTCGAAAATATTAAGCTACCAAACAGATATAATTTAAAGCTGAGAGCCTAAGTTTTACATTCAGAAAACCTGTGCCCCAAAATTAAGATAATTGAACTGTACTTTTGAATGAATATTGCTGCCTAACTTTGTGTTTCATGTGTGAGCGGCCTCGCAATATTTCACAAGACTTTCACCACCTCGCGCACAACTCACCTCTGGCAAGATTGATCGTACAGACTTTGGTAACGAACAATGGGTTATTATAACTTAACTGGGTTTCATTGTTATAAGAAATAAAAATCATTTCCATAATGAAGCAACAAATTTATTGTAAAAAATATTTCTGTTAATCTGTAACTTTTTTTTTTAAACTGTTTATAACAACATTTTAAAATCCATTTTATATACAATTATTGTAACATCTATTGAATTGTCTATCAACACTATGTAATTCATAAAAGCGACATACAAAAATATGTTCACATTAAAACATTTCACAACATAAAATTATAGGCAATACAATGCATGTTTGAAATATATCAGATTTAAACATTCCACGATTTATATATATTTTTTATTTAAGTACAAAAATTAACTATTCTAATTAAAATGGGTTATAAATTGAAAATAAAGTTGTAACTATAGGATACTAACCCTTCTTGAACCTAATGAAGTACATTTCATAGGTAACTTTCTCAAATCATGTTTTTTTCCTCCTCTCAAAAAGTGATAAGCTTATTTTTATGACAGTTTAATAGGCCGACATACCTTTTGAGCATGCAGATTATTGTACATGATTGTGTAACACTCAGTGAGCTAATTCATTCAGAACTTGGAACAATGAAATAGCTACTTTATTGAACACTTCTGTAGAATTCAGTTCCTTTCAATATGCTTTTAATAAATGAGAGCATAGCATCTACTATGTCTTTGGTGGTGAGCATCGTAAATTTATGCCAGTTAATATTAGAAATTGATATTACAAGGTACAGGTTTCTCTGCAAAACTCTTTGTTCAGTGAATTTTACCTATGACCGTTTAACTGTTTAGTCTGTTATAAGACACATTCTCCAAGACAGCAAACGTGAATGTACAAAGGAATTGCAGGAAATTTCAAAGGACAACTTTGAGGGAAAATTGTCCTTCCTAAGGCTAAACACACCATAAATATTTGATTGCTCTTTAACTGAACCAACCTTTATGGAAATAATATTTAGAATGAATTGTGAATACGCCCTCGATTCTTAAGGAAACTCCAAAATTATGGTGTTTTTTACGTAACGGAACACTTACGGTAATTTTTCTGCAAAGACATAAAATAACAGGGAGATATTTTTAAAGAAATAACTTTGTTGTGTTCTTAAGAAGTTCATGCTGGTTTTACTTAATGACAAGTCATTGTGTGAGTTTTTTAAAACATTTTAAAACACATTTAATGACTCCTCCTAACATTTTGTACATACTTAAATCTTAGCCTTGTCTTAAATCAATGTAGTATTGTATTTTATATTATATTGGGATTAAAATTGTAATTAATTAAAACTGTATAGCCTATTATTGTAGAGCTAACACAGATCAAACATAAATTTTCACCATAATGATGTTAAAAGTCTTAAAAAAAAGAAAAGAGTTAATAATTGCAGGCAATCATTTTAAAATAGGCAATGTGGAAATGATACACACGCAATATACTTTGTAGAAATAGGTATTTCCACATTTTACACACCGAGAAACTTGCACACACAAGAAATGAACATTCTTACTGTTTTTAGATCCAAATAATATATGTACGGTACCTACAATCAGAGACAATAAAATAACCGGTAGGTTATTTTTCAACCATTTATGTTAACAAAAAATTTTCACTATTTTTTAACACTGCAATTTTATTTCTGTACATATTATGATGGCACACTTTGAACACATAAGTTGTACTAATGTTAACAAATTTTTGCACCAAAAAAAATTAAAAACTCCACAGATTAAAATAGTTTATTGATTTTTACCTATGTATTATATTTAACCTGTGGTCAAAAATATTTATTTCTTTCTCTTTCAAACTGATGTGACTAGAATATGTCAACAATATTAGGTTAACGTTTTCATAAATATAAGATCGATTTCTGTTATGCTATTTACATGCAACAAATTTGCAAGATAACATGAATAAATATCACCTCAGCATATTACCAAAATATTAATAAACTATAGTACCTACACAAAGTTCAATAAGTACTTAATGTGTGTAATGTCTGCAAGATAGACAACCATTAGTTGCATTAGTCAGAATTATTTCAGTCCCTAAGTCACTCTATAATCTCTTTGAACATATTTATATTATAAAATTATAAATTCTGATTTTTTATAAAGTTCTTTACAATTCAGATGTCACAAAAAGCATTTCATACTAGAAAATTTACACGTACCTAGACAAGTTATCACTTGACTAAACATATCTTGGAAATTAATGGAATGTTTAAGTTACCCTTCTTAAAATGGCTGCTGGAAGACATGTTTACTTTGTTTCTGAGCACACCATAAAAATATTCCTCAATGAATTCTAACTTATCAGTCTGATCAATCCACGGCTGTTCCTTTCATACAAATGAACATGTCTAGCTTAGAAGGCCAACACCAAAATATTTCACTTTATCTGCTAAACAGGCGAGGTAGAGTCGTGCCGCCGAGATGGCATCCAACCGGTGCAAAAGCATTGAGAACTTACAAACATATCACAGCTCCACTAACAAGGAGACTTCTCGTGTCCACGAAACAAAAGTTACAGGTCATAGGCATGACCTGCTTAGAACTCTCTTCATATGCACTCTGCCTTCTTCCGACCACTTGCTCTTTCTTTCTCCCACTTGTTTATCCTGTTGAGAGGGTAGCACAAGATCGCCGAGACAAGGATGAGTGATCCTGACATGTAAAACGCTGCGTCATAGCTCCCTGTAGCTTCCTTGAATTTGCCTGTGGTAAAATAAATTCACAAATGGTTACTCTACTCTTTACTCACATGCAATTTCTCATGCACACTCTCACACAAATGCATATTTACGCAGGCACATGATATGTGCTTACACATGAAATTTGCTTCTTTGACGTTATCGGATCGAGTTCAAAAACTATTTACCCAGTTTTCCCCTGAAAATTTCATTCCACCCCGTGTTAAGTTGCAATTGTAAGAGAGGGGCTTCAGCCCCAAAAGCCCTCTTCCAAACATGCTACTCTTAGATTATTTGTCAATTAAATATCTTAGAATTAATTTGGTATTTCATCTTTTACTACAAATGCAATGACTGCAAATAAAAACATTTATTTGTCATCTACGTTGAATAAAAAATATTTGGAATAGTGGAATTCATATGTGGTGGTGGCATGACGTATTGTCAGGAAAGGTTTTGTTCGGTTGATTCGTTTGGGGAAAAATTAAGATCAGTTCTTGCCCCGGGTGGAAAAATGTTTAGTTACGTCCCTGTCTAAGGATGTAAATGTGTCTGCTAACATGTCGCCAGTCCTTCCTCAAGGTCGACTGAACTCCAATAGTGAAATCATAAAGTTTTCTCGAAGCACCCCTGTTTACCCCGATTTCCACTTTCTGCTACTGTTCTGTCCTAAGGTCACATTTCACATCAGGAATGACGAGTCCCAAAGTTTGTGGTTACAGAACCAGCAAAACACAAGAGTTGGTAACACATAACATCTCTAAAGGCACTAGGGCTTCGTATATTCATTCCGAAACAAAGTGAATAACATGAAGAAGCAGTGTGACCCAATCATGTGCAACCCAGCACAGCAAATAAAATGCCCCCGACTGTGGCAGTGGCCAATCAGCATGCTGCAGGAGGGCGAGAATGCACACGACAGTTGGGTCTAGCCTGTAGCAGAAAGAATACGCAAAATAATCATGTCTTGATTATTTTGGCTCACCATTTTCCAAACTCTGGTCTCAAAACACAAGTCACAGAAAAGACAAAATTATTACCTGCAATGGGAGATCCTACAGTTGCAGATATTCCTTGGAAAAGCAACAGCAGGCCAAAGGCATTTGTCAAGTTGTCTAGACCCATCAAGTCGACAATGATGATCGAACGTAGTGATGCGAAGCATGCTAAAAAATAAATGAGACTTCTTAGACAAATACTAAGCCTCAAGCTTTAAAACATTTAAAGGCAGTGTGTATAGATTCCAAAAAACCACGTGTTTATAGTAATGACTAGGGACAAGATTATATGGTGAATTGCGATAAACCTTAAATAACACCAAAAACCATGTCAATACACAATATACCACCATAAAGAACCAAAATGCAACTAAAATCATGAAATCAATCAGCACTTATAACGTTATAACCAATAAATTAACTCAAATCACAAAAACCTAATCTTTTAATACAGAAAATTCAATAAATGTAATTTATTTAACAAAGAATATGTACCAAAATGTGTGTACAAAAAAGATTGGAATAATTTTTACTTTTTTTTTTTTATCTTGTAACTGTTAGTAACTCAATTTACATTATGATTGTACATTTTGCAAACAATAAAACACTTGCCAATTTATTTTTATTGATCCGAATAGTTAATTATTGCTGAAAATTACTGATTTTAAAAAATTTTATAAATACAGAAATGCTGTATTTTGGAAACTATTGTATCTACAGAGACAGTTATAAGCTCAAATTGTAGAAAATTCAGTCTACTTTAAAAAGTATGCGTAGTTGTCATCATCGAAAACTAGTCCAGGGTTAAAATTTTTAAAAACCGAATGGAATTAGAAAATTTTGTGGTTTTGAACTTTTTTTTTAATTTTTGACAATTTTGCATTCAGTGCTTGAGTTTGAAAACTTGGATTATTCATTCAGCCAACATCATAAACAACTCAGCAAAATATCACAACTACTGGATCTGACACAAGGACACCCCTTTCAGACAACAAGGTTACTGGAACCAAGATGCAAAACATGACATTAAAAGTCAGAGACTTACCTTGAAATATTTAAAATTCATGGTCTTAAATACTGAACTTTAATAATTTCTTAAAAATTTTGATTAAAGAAAAGTTTGACACATGAATTTAAATATTTAAGTAAACATAGATATACCTTCCAAAAAATTGGTTGTCTGTAAAGTCGGTTTACGGACGATAGTTTAACGTGACAATGTCATAACAAAAAATTGATGAAATGATTTCATACTTTTATGAATAAAATTGAATCATTTTTATTGAATTATCACTCTTTTGTATGGATACAAAGAAGGAGTGAAATGAAATCTACAATTTAATTGACAAATTTACTTTTATTAGCACTCATTAATTCAAATATGTTTATTACTTTAACAAAGAGATTATTTAAACTATAACGTTTATACATGTTTGCTATTTAACTTCTTCCAATCTGTGTTATTCTGTTAAGGATAGGACGATGATAGGAAAAGTAGGAAACGAATGGGAGTGTTTCAAGTTTAATGTGCCTCGAAAAAGTAAAATCGATGGTTGTTCCAATCGAGTGGAAGAGAGATAGATGCGGCGCAAGCGTACAATTATGGTAACGGGACACTTTTTCATGCGTGCAGCCGGCGTTCACCGATTTATTAGACGTCACGTCACAAAAAAAATTTAAAAATAGAGCTCGGAGAGGTCTAACCACGCTTGTGACCACGCCTGGTCGTTCCAGAGCAGGCGCGACCGGGGTAGGCCTTCCCTCGGGAAGGGGGCGGAGCGCACCTATGGCGAGGCCGAACACGACGGTGTAGGTGAACTGGTAGCCGGCGGACATGGACAGCCCGCTGAGGACGGTGGCCACCCCGCCGACGGTGAGCGCCAGGTTGTTGATGAAGAGCGTGTTGGTGCCCGGCACGGAGGACAGCAGGCCGCACAGCACGCGCCCCACTGTGTTGGTGATCCCGATGCTGGACACCAGGAACATGGTCAGCGTCGCCTCCATGCCGCTCTTCGCCGCCCGTTCTGCAAACAGTCAAGAGTTCACCCCCTCCCTGTGAGTGTGCAATCGGTGGTCGGACGTCTTCCAACGAATACACCAACACTCGGCCATGCCTGTCACCAGGATTCTGTGAAGAAGGGGATACATATCATTTTCTTGAGTACGTGTTCTTTGTAGGTGAAATTAAAAAAATGAAATTAAATATCACACTAAAATCACAGGGAACAGTATACTTTTAGAACTCCAACGCTTACACGTAGAAATTTGAGTAATAATTTTGTCCAAAAAAAAAAAACTGAGCATTTTATATTTTGGTTTTCATTTAATTATTTTTTAATATTTGGTTCTTAAGTCAAGAGGGTTTGATGATTTCGTTAAAACAAGTAATGAATACATTTTTTATTAATGTTATTAAATTTGGTACATTAAACACACATTTCATGTTTGTATGAAAGACACACTTACAGCAACACATGCAAATTGGCATTAAATTTAGACTAAGTGGAAACTATATTACTGTGGCTTTCGTGTATGAGGCATATCGGGCTATACTGTAATGGGGAGGAAATACAGTATTGCAGCTCCCACTAAGGTTTACAATAGTCATTCCAAATTAATCAATCTGTAATATGATGTGGTAACTTTGCTGTAATTTATATATATATAAAAATCTTGGAAGGGCAGGGTCCGGACCCCAAGGACCTGTCTCCTGGCTATGTCCCCACACTCAGGCAGGGGCATCAATCTCTGTACGGGGGGCAGAAACTACACTTCACTCCTAGCACTCTTTTCCACCAAAACTTAATATACTTAAATTTAGCCTAGCGTAAAATCTAAATTTGTTTAAGAACAGAGCACACAAAGTTCACTTTAATTCTGCATGTAGACAAATTTTGTATTTTTAAGTCATCATTGGCTTTTTGTTTTAAATTTGACCCGGGTGAAATTTAAAATGATGTTACTTTAAGAGGATGTAACTTATTTTTTCACATTTAAGTCATATAAAATCACAAGTACTTAAATTAATGTAAATAAACTGTACAAATATAAATTTTAAAAAAATGTGAGTGAGTCTTACGGTAGGTACCCACCAGTGAATTGTAACATCTAACCTCAGCAACGAGCAAATTCATGTGTTCTCATGTTGCAAAAATTCACTTATAATACTAAACTTGGACACTGAATTTAAAGTAGAATTCTTTTAAATAATGCCAAGCATGATAAATATTTTATAAACTACATTTCTGGACGCTAACCACGCGTAGTTTCCGCAAACGCCACTGGAATTCGTTGCCGGAACAGCTACGTCGACTATTTCATTATTTGATTAGCAGACCAAAATATTAAACTAAATAATGAAACGGCTCTGATAAAAACGAAAAAAGGCTTTAAAAAAAAAACTAAACTCCCGGCTTTGGACATGATTTTCGAAAAAGGTATTTTAATTGAAATACTGCCCACGTTGTTAAAATTCAGTACGCAGTGGTAATATAAAGTGTGAACTTAGTTTCGCGCCACCTGCCACAGACGGTGGTTACACATTTCCGCTCCACGCAACTTCCGTGTGCCAAGAGTTTGAAGGGGGCCAGGGGAAGGGTGAAGGACAGGGTCGGTGCAAGGTAAATTGGCGCCCTAGGCAAAAAACCTTAATTGCCACCCCCCCCCCCCCCCCAGCCGGACACCCCAAAAAAAATTTTCCTTGCCTCAAAATACATCACGTAAGCCTAAGATTTTATCAACAATCAAATGTAAGCAGGCTTGGTTTTTTTTTATTTTACTTTTTTACTTATTACAAATCATAAACAGGTCAACGTGGACTTTAAATAATTACTTACATCAATATAAACATTCCACACTGTTACAAAAATCCATTTTCATCTAGTTTCCATAATCGTTAAACATATGATATGAGCTATTGTGTGTCGTGCTGCGCCGCCCCCAGCTACTTGGCGCCCTAGGCGGTTGCCTAGTTCGCCTGTGTGGACGCGCCGGCCCTGGTGAAGGGGTACCTTTGAGGAACATGAAGGGTATGTAGAAGCCCATCATGGTGAGGAAGCCGGACACGGCCAGCACGAGGAAGGTGGGCGACTTGAAGAGCGAGAAGTCGAGCATGGTGGCGAGCGTGCGGCGCAGCGCCTCGGTGCACACGCGGCCGTCGCCCGCCTCCTGCTCCTCCAGGTCCTGCGTCGTCGGCAGCCGCGTCACCGACACGTGGTACGACACGGAGGTCTGCCGGCGAGACCACCAACACCAGCTCAGTGCCACGACCGACGCTCTTTTTGTTTTCTAGGAAAATCAGACAACCCTGCAGGACGGTAGCCTACAACTCACGTAGTTCCGGTTCCCTACCACGTTCGTGCAACTTCGGGTTTCTCTCAAAAAATTGAAATTTAAAAAAAAAAATCAAAGGGTTAGGTTAGGTTACGTCAGTCACAACATGCTTGAAGCTTCTGATTTAGCGGCTGAAGTGGCGTTAATACCAAAACGCAAAAGTTCGGAAATCTTCGGAAATTCTTGCAGGGAACCGAAACTACGTTAGTTGTAGGCTTCCCCCCTGCATGATTATCGGCAAACTTAACAACCTAAAAGTCGTTATTTTTTCAAGAAAAGAAAATGTTGGCTACCTTGATTTTTTTCTTTTTCGTTCGTTGCTTCACCATAAATGATTCAGATTACCATACGTATTTTTCCAATACGGAACAACCAAAACACTATGTTCAGTGGCGTAGCGTGGGTGGGGCGGAGGGGGCGGCCCGCCCCGGGCGGCAGCCCGCGGGGGCGGGTCGCCAGTGAAGTGGGTTGAGATCTGATCTATGATTCATTCATTACATGTGTCAGACACACTATAATGTTCCATTTTTATCTAAAATTTTGCGTACCAACTATTTTTTAATATTTATTTAAAATAAAAACTGCGAAATCACTGACAGAGCTCTTTATAACGTTTGTTTGTTTACATACGAACAGCAACATCGCATCACGCCGCGCCGCCCGGCGCGCGCGTGCCGAGTTGAGCGGCACTCCTTATTATGTTAATTACTCATACAAAATCTTTTGTTTCACGCGTCGGCCCGTGTCGATGCCTCTCTTTCGCACTCATTGAATTTAGTACTACGCATTGTACTGTAAAGTTTGACCTTAACCCAGGGCAAACCAAACAACTTCCGCAAGCCGGGACACAGTAAAACTCCTATATTGCCCCGTACCGCGAGCGCAGGTAAACCCAAAAAAATATTAAAACCCAAACTAATAGCAGGCTTAAAAAATACTAATAAGGTTGTGAACAGTGAGAGGAGGCAGCAAGTTAAAAAGACACAAAATTTATATGACAACATTTAATATATATATATATATATTAGGGTGATGCTTAAAAATGAAGGTTAAAAAATTTAATGGTTCACCCTCTCATTTTATTCTCCCACATGTAAAATGGTCTAGAATTTTTTTTTGCTCTATTTAAAGTGAATTTAGGGGTCGCTACCAGCATTTAAAGTTTATAAAATTACCAATATTGCAGCACATGAATTTTTAATATAAGGAAATAAGTAATTTTAAAATACTTGAGCAACCAACCACCACTTAACACGTTAAAGGGAACATTGTCGTGCTGAGCCTCCCCTCCAAGCCACATCACCCCTCCCCCTCCTCAAAATCCCTCATTTACTCCTCTCCAACCAACCCACAGCCGAGGTCATGTGTGAGTGGCCTGTCAGTACCTGTCTGGGCAGTGTGCCTGTCTGATCTGTGCAGTTGTTCATGTAGCTTATCCAGAGTGTTTTTAAAAGTAATTATGATTGTGAGTGTGTGGTTAAAGTTGGTTATTGAAAGTGATTTTGGTTTGTGAATTCATAGTAAGTGTTTTTGCATTCATTGTTTAAATAGTAAACCAAATAATTACACAACAAAATAAAAAATATTATTTACTTGAAAAGTTTTTATCTATGTATGCTGCAAATTTATGAATTTAAACTGAAAAGTCATATAATTTATGGTTACTAATTTTATAACTATTAGTATTTACCATGGAACATAGTAAAAACTCTGCAATTTCTACAAGGAAAAAGACAGAAATATGGTTGGTCGGACAGATGTCTGAAACGTTCGTTCATACCATACTTTCATCTAACGGTAAAGCAAAAGATTCGTGAAGCTGCTTATTCGACCTCTAAAGATTTGCTAGCCGTTTGGAATAAGGCTAGGATACCTACCAGACAGCAAATACATGTTGTTGATAAAGTAGAAAAGTTATTCAAAGAGTGGCAGAATCTGAAGAAAAATAAAGAGAACAAATCTAAAAGATCAGCAGTATTAAGACTAAAAGAAGAAACATGGAATTACAATTTAGATTACTTATTTGATGTAGCACATGTAAAGGCACTGGAAATGATTCAAATTCAAGAAGATAGAGACTTTTTAGTGTTGCAGCGTGAAAAAGGACGTCCAGGGAAAATAGGTGGCATTGACAAGAAACTATCCAAGAAGGAAGAAGAGCAAGAGCGTAAAAAGGCTCGAATGGAGGTGCTTAAGGCAAAAGAATGTGATAGTATTAAGGCAATCACGTGTAAATCAGAAATTCCTAGCATTTTTTCCGATGATGAATCCTCACATGATTACGACAGTGACTTTGAGGGCCCTTCAACATCTAAATCTGGGGAAATACAAAACATAGGACTAAAGAAAAGAGAAAGAAAAAATCTGCTTAACAGAGAATTGACTACAAGCTTGGATGTTGCAAAAATAAGTGATCGCAAAGCAGCTCTTGTCCTTACATCCACTTTAAATCGGCTGGGACGTGATCCTACAAAATATAATCTAAATTTTTCTTCTATACGCCGCCAGCGAGTTGAATGCAGACAGAGCATAGCAGAATATATAAAAAAAGGAGTTTTCAGCTGCTGTACCTTTAACTGTGCACTGGGATGGGAAAATGTTAGAAGATATTACAGGACAGGAAGTAGTCGATCGTCTTCCAGTTTTAGTTTCAGGGAAAGAAATATGAGGAAGTCAACAGTGTTTTAGCAAAAAAGGCATTGAACAAAATTTGTGGCCATTTATGGTACATTTCTGAAGAACTGATTGCTCTATCTTTTTTTGATGATAACGTTGCAAATACAACAAAGAAAAAAATGGTAGAAGCACTGAATAAAGAAGGAGCTGAATTCTCTCCAAAGCGCATCACTGTTGACCTGGACACTATTAATAAGAAAGGGCTGAAGGATTTTGTCAGCAGTAAAACAAAACGATTCTTTTCCATCGCCGGAATCGATTCAAAGTTTATTGAAAAAAACATTGAAGATTGGAATAAAGACGAAGAATATGTCAATATGAAAGAAATAGTGAAGTCATTCAAGGTAGTAAATGATACTGCAGAGAGAGGAGTGTCCCTTATACAAGAATATAATAAAATTCTTATTCCTAATGAATACCAGAAACAGTACATTTTATTACTTGTAAAATCATTCAGGCAGAAGTATCCAGACTACAAAAAATCCACATTGTTGTCTGCCTAGTGGACTATAGCAGTTGGTTAGGTTTGATTTGAATAGTTTTCAAAAGACTGTGTCTGTACGTATTTTTATTGCATCATTACGTTAAAACAAAAAATTATACTCTTCGTTAAGAATATAAAATATATATATATAATTTCAGACACATAATATATACTTAAAATATGTATATAATTTCATCACTGTATTACAAGACCATGTTTGATATAAATTTGTAAGGAAAAGAAAAGAAAAATAATAATTTGCCAAATTGTGTTTTTTTTTTACCATTTACCAGTTATTTTATTATGTAATTAAAAACCAAATTGAGATAATTTTAGTATTTAAATTAGGTTTTAATAACATTTTTATGCTGAACAATCACAAACAACTGGGTTGTGATAAAAAATATTAATTCCCTAAAAAAATTTTTTTTTGAAAAATTTTAATTTTGCAATATTTTTTATAACTTCAAAGCTTGGTAGCAACCCCTAAAAATTGTCAAAAAAATTGAAAAAAATATATTTTGTTTCTCTCATCAGGTAGAACAAAACGGTGGGGTGAACTACAGCAAAAATAAAAATAAATTTTTTTTTGGTCTTTTAAGCATCACCCTAATATATATATATATATATATATATATATATATATATATATATATATATATATATATATATCATAAAATCGTTTCATCACAAATCGGTGCATCCATCATAAAATACATAACCTATTACTACTTATAAAAAATAGCTATATAATAATACTAAAAAAATACTTTAACAATTCCCCCGAAAAATTATAATTTGATCATATACTTCGGAGCTCCGAAAATTAAATATAATTACCAAAAAGGCATTAAAAATATATAAGAACATAACTCCGCTAGACTATCAAACTTGACTATATTGTCGATTGAACAAGAATTGGCTGCTAATATTGATTTTGACAAAGTTATTTCTGACTTCGCTGCTCATAAGGCCCGTAGAATCCGCTTGTAAAACCGCTCATCCTATTTTAACTTCAATAAAAGGTACCTCATTGTATGTGAAATTTAATTTTAATTAAGCACCTATAGAATGGGGGCGGCAAAATGGGTTTCCCGCCCCAGGCGCCGAGATGGCACGCTACGCCACTGACTATGTTAAAGTTATTTTTTTTTACATTTTGTTTCAAAACTTAAAAACTCCATAGCCTCAAAGTATGAGTGTTGGAAATCATAAATTCAGTTTCAATTGCAAAAAAAAAAAAAAAAATACACACGAGTACATGTGCACATGACAGCCATGCTTATTTCATTGCTACTAAGATAGTTCAACATTGTCAAAAGATTTTCCAAGTTCGCAAATGTACTCAATTCGCCATAAATTCTGAACTAATAATGTTTGTTTGTTAAATTACTTGATGTTGGCATTTCTTCGCCGCATAGTTTTTTTAGTGGCCATATTCCACCTGTACAGTTACGCCCGCCCCCCCCCCCCCTCCACCAACATCCAACAACCAATCCAACATCCTATTTTATATTATATTTAGACAAATATTTGTTTGCTAACCGTTAAATTTCAAGATAATAAACTATCTATCCACATCAGATCACATTCGTAATGGAAAATACCCTACCATAAATCATCACTGACCTGTTGAAGAATAAAATTTAAAAAAAATAAAAAAAAAACTCAAAAATAGACCGGTCTTAGCTGCTAACTTCATCGTGTTTTCAAAACTACGTCAGCCACAATCCCCGACTCGGAGGAGTTCCCAGGGTCTCGCCCGCGGGAAGCGTGTGTTAGGATAAGAGAATGTGTTGGGCCCTCAAGGGCGACAGAGGGCGGAGGAAGCTCTTAGGAGATGAGAACACAAGACTGTTTGCACAACTCGCGTGCGGCATGCCGGCCAACATCGCCTGGCTGACAAGTTGTTTGCGCCGAGTTTGTTTGCTCGCATACTTGGGTCGTGAACCAACACACAGGAAGCCTGCGATTCGCTGACCCCCTCCCCCCCCCCCACACACACACACACACACAAACACCACCACCAATCCGCAAAAAAAAAAAAACAATAATCAGAATAATGGTAAGCCTACCCTGTTATTTTGAAACCACAATTAAAATGATTTTTTTTAACACATTTTGTTTCTCCTCAGGGACGTAACTAGAGGGGGGCAGACGGGCCTTGTGCCCCGGGTGTCGCATTTGGGGGGGGGGGGCGCTAAACTGGCAGAGTGATTATCACTATAGATATTAACTTGAATATCACAGTGTTAGAACACAACTAAAATGTTTGGAGGGCAGATAAACTGAATTATTTGTATTGAAATATACCCACATGTATATAGTCAAATATGTAAAAACCATTTTTTTTTTCACATACCATCATACCTGTGATGAATTAGAAATGAAATATGTAACTACAAATTAATTTTTTTTTTTTTTGCCATCTAAGTAGAATCAAAAATATTTGGAATAGTGGGATTAATTTGTGGTTGCAACATGAGGTGGTGTTGGGAAAGGTTTTGGTTTGGTTGGTTTGAAAAAAAGGGGGCACCAAAGGTAGTTCTTGCCCCGGGTGGAAACTAGTCTAGTTACGGCCCTGTTTCTCATAGCTTATATGTAAAATATAGTTTTTAGGTTGCTAAGTTAAGAAAAATAACACTTAGGCTTTGCGGGTCAAAAATGAGCCTCCATAAACGAATATTGAACAATTTTATTTTATTTTATTGTATTAATGTGCGCAGTTGATACTGGAAAGCTATTCAGGGAACGGTTCACAGAAAAGCTTTACTGTTGGACATACTAAGACAACAAAGAGCATACATGCCCGAGTAAGAATCCGAATCTAGTGTTACTGCGAACACTACGATGTAATGATACAGTTGTGTTCATGAAAATTTACAAGTTTAGAAACATCTGTAAGTTTAAATGAGTATTTCTGTACCATTTACAAAAAAAATCTGTGTGTGTGGAGTTCACGCACGACAAATGTGAAACTTCTTGCTTATTAGGTATTGATAGAAATACATTATTAGTATTTTTTTTATTGAACAAGAGATATTAATTGAGAACAGTAGGATCCTGGAATGATCTCGAATAGAAAATAAAAATAAAACGGAGGAGTAGACAAACACAAGCAGCGCTACGAGAATTCCGTAGCATCACTGCTACGCCATTTCTACCTCTCCCCTTCCGGCCGTTAAAAACCAGCATGTAGCATGTTACGCTACGTACCTGTCTCCCTTTACTCTTTGGCGTCTTTCCCATTCGATTGCTAAGCATGCGTTGGTGTGGCGTTCGCCGCTGACGCACTCTCCCTCCTCTACCAGTTCCTCCGCCGCGTACTTCAACTACTCCCCTCATTCGATCGGAATTTTCGTAACACTTGAAAATTGAATTGTTTCAAAAAAATGACAGTGTATGGTGTATGTAGGCTACTACCAGGGGCGCAACAACTAAATTTCCAAAAGGGGGTGGGGGGCAATATACCTTTTTATAAAGAATCATCGATCCCCCCCTATTGAAGCGGGGGGTCCGGGAATCCTCGCCCGGGAAAATTTGTATTTCAACGTGGAAAATGGTGCTATTTGAGCAGTTTTATCATCTAAAAATTGAATTACACAGCACTTTTTTTGCCCCCGTTTGCCCCCACTTCATGGTTTCAGAAGGGGGGGGGGGCAAAATACCCTTGGCCCCCCTCCCCCCCTGTTGTTACGCCCCTGGACTACGGTGCTATTTGCAGCACAGGCGCTAGTGACTTGAGTACCTGCGAGGTGTACTGCGGGAGGCGCGCCAGGCTGGCGCTGAAGAATATGTCGTCGCGGTAGAAGGGCTTGGCGCCGCCGCCGCCGCCGCCGCCGCCGCTGCTCTCGGAGGCGGTGCGGATCCGCCGCGAGCCGCGCCTCGACGCGGGCCCGTGCTGCTGCTGCTGCTGCTGCACCAGCGCGCGGGCGGCGTCGTCTTCGTCCTCGTGGTCCTCGCGACGGCCGTCCTCCTCCTCCACGGGCCGCAGCGCCTCGTCGGCGTGGTGCGAGCCGGCCAGCGACCGCGAGCTCCTGCGCATGCGGCCGACACCGCCCCCAAGCTCCAGACACGTCGTCAGAAGTCACCACCAGCCTGCCGCACTGCTGCGAACCACTGGCGTGGCCAGGATTTGTGTATGGGGGGGGGGGGTGTTAAGAAGCATCCCCCCCCCCCCCGTATTAAAGCGGAGGGTCCGGGGGTCCTCCCCCGGGAAAATTTGGATTTTAAGGTGTAAAATAGTGCTATTTTTAGCAGTTTTCGGTACTTAAATTTAAATATTGTAATGGTAAAATTTTTTATTAATTTTAATATGAAATTTGTTTGAGTGATGAATAAGAAATTAATTAAAGATTTGGTGTTAAGAGGGGGGGGGGGGGTGTTTGAACCCCTAACCCCCCCCCCCTCCCCCTCCTGGCTACGCCCCTGCTGGGAACCACAGTGAATTTACGGACTCCCAAGACACAAAAAAGGTGGTTGAGTATGCTACACCTGTATCCTAGCCGTATTCCCGGTACGGTACCTCATTTGTAAGTGTCATATCCGTGACCTATCTGTCGCCTGTATTCCGCGCATGCGCAGAGCTCACTTTCCCTTTTATTTCGTTTCATACGGCGAACCCGCGTCTGGCGCCATTAACTCGTATATATGTAGTTACAGATAAAACGTTCGGGACCAGCTATACTGCAGATTTTTCAATACTGTACGTTCTACGTGAATCGTTTAATTTAAACATTCGTGAGTAATTCACATCTATAATATAAAATAAAAATAGTCCTGTATGGCCCGTCCAGATAAGGCAGTTGTTTCTGTTGCAGACTGCCGCCAATCACAACGAAGAAATTGCAGTCTAACGAGTGTTCACGTATAAACTTTTTTTTTCGCGAAAAAAAAAAAAACACCTAAATGTTATCTATAAGTGAGCACTGGGTAAAATGACTGAATGATTGAATTGACATCGGTGTCATTGGAGACGGTGAAATGTGAAATTATGGTATTGGAACGTTGATGGAATGAATTGTTGGGGGAAACGGCAACGTCCGCCATATTTCACACTTGTGAAAATTACGAACGTGACCACGCCGGTTGTCGAACCACACCACTTTTTTTTTTGACCAACAAATTCTTGCATCATTGACTCGCTGACAGTTTCATTGACTTCGACATGTTTGTGACGCCTATCCCAGCACCGAAAGCCTGCGTGCATGCAACTACGGAGCCCAGGCGAGAATGTATGAATGAGCACAAAGTGGTTGTCAGTTCTCGTGCGGCAACACGGACACCGGTGTGGCCTAAAGCTGACGGACACGTCACGACAAATACGACTATACGTCATGCGCTCACACGGCTAGGAAGATAGAGTCGCAACTCAGTGCTATAACTAACGCTCTTATCTTATTTGCGAATCACCGAACTGTGAGTTATTTATCGGCTACCTAACGACTCAAAAGTCATTACCTTAACGAGAGAATATGTTTGATTTTTTTTTTTTTTTTTTTTTTCGTTCCTGGAAATAATCGCCATTGATGTTTCAGATAATCTATTTTCCAATTCGGAACAATCAAAAAACAATGTTAAAATACTTTATACTTTGTTTCAAAAATTAAAAAACCGCATAACTACAAATTTCGGGTGTTGAAAACCATAACCTCAGTTTTAATTGCGAAACAAATACATCATTTCATTACTACCAAGATAATTCAACAATGTCAACAAAAAAAAATACAAATTATTATTGTTTGCCATTATAGGTACTCAGTACGCCACTCTGTTGATACACCATCGACCATCCCATAAATTATGAAATAATAAATGTCTGTAATATTACTTTTTTTATTTAAGAAATTATATTTGAGATACTTTTTTCATGTCTATATTTTCAATATTTGGTGTTGGTATATCTGAACCGCACAGTTTTTTTTGTAGCCATATTCCGCCTAATTCAGTTGCGTCCATGGGGGAGAAACTCGAATTGTTGAGATTAAGACCTAGTTTTTTTGTAGTAGTTTTGGGCCCGCCCGCTAGATGGTAGCTTTCATAATATATTGCTAACATAGCTACATTGATTGTGAGAAGTAATGCATAAGCTATTATCAGGCAAAAAAAAAACAGTGAAAATTAATTCAATCAATTTTGATATTTACATATTTTATGATGTGGCATACTAGAAATTTTCGCATCTCCTACTCATTTATATAGAAAACATGACTTTTTTTAATTACAAAACAGCATTGTTTTTCGCACAGTTGAAATTAATTTTATTAAAAAACAATTAGTCATCAAGTAGATAAATTAACATTATTAACTTGTGTCACTAACCTAAAACTTTGTATTGGAACCTCTATTCCGAGTTGTTTTTGCAAGTAGTTACGAGCCCACCCAACAGATAGCGCCACGTGTCGCGCCACTGTAAGGACGGTATTTCAAGATGTTTGAGTAAGGTAGCGAATATGCACTGCCTTGTTGGGCAACTGCCGTACCATAACTCTCGGGTCATATTCCAAAACGTGTCCTAACTGAAGCCCTGTTAGGAATCAGATCGGCAGCCGTTTTAATAAACGAGGACTTGTGCGAGGCTATAAACAGTTGTACTTCGTGGAATCCATCGTAATTTTAGCTTATTTTTTAAAACCATGGAATTATGATGTGAATTAAAATATTTAATTTTGGTTGTACATGAATAAACGATGAATTTTTGGCCGTATTTATGTTTGTTGTTTTTTAAGATATTAGGGGAGAAATTGTAATCGTAAAAGTTCCGTTAAAGTTCATTAAAAAGGAAAAAATATATATATATATACAGTTATGGATCAAATCGGCAACAGATAGGACACCAAAAAACAGTGCCCTAAAAATAAGGGATTGGATGTGTCATATCGTGCACTTGGAATATGGTTGGGGTACAGATATTGCATATTCAACATCTAAACCGTTATTATTGTGTCTTGGAATACGGCCCTAAGAGTCGCCCCGACTGCGGTCACCTGGCGAGCGCCTCGGCGGCCGTGGGGTAGGCGTTGTTGTTGTGCGTCTTGGCCGAGCGCCGCCCCGCCCGGCCGTCGCTGGCCACGCTCGCCTGCGAGTGGCACTTGCGCAGCTCGCCGTCGCGCGGCGCCACCAGCGGCGCCAGCTCGGGCCCCGCCTCCACCGGCACGGGCCTCAGCGGCCGGAACAGGCAGCCGAACACGGCGCAGTTCAGCACCAGCCCTGCGCCCCAGGTGCTGTCTCACTTCCACGCTGGTTCTTTTGTCAACTCACACAGAGCGTCAACACTTATGTTCAAGTATCAATTAATTTAAATATTTATGACGGAAAGAAATGCATGAACTAAATAATAAACAGTAGTAAAAACAATAAATTATCATTTAATATTATTGTCAAAAGGGTTTATTTTTTTTAATACGGTAACGTGTTAGCACCAGATCGCTTCTCTAATGACATGAAAATGAAATGAGCCGGTATAATAAAGTCCATAATCCAGGATCTCAAATAAATCCTCATACTTTCCCTGATCAGTACCAACTTCCCTTACATTTTTGTGTGTGATTTCCTATGAATTCTCTAATTTTGACAATTTTTTTTTTACCAGATTTCTCTAACTTTAGCCCTGACTTCCCTACCCTTTACCCGATTTTCCCTACATTCACCTGATTTTCCCCGAATTTGGCCCGGTTTTCCCTGAGTTCTGCCTTATTTACCCTGACCTTGTTCTGATTGTCTTTTGACTTTGGTCTGATTTCCCCATGACTCACCCTGCACGCGGCGCGGGTGAGAAGGTGGGGGGGGGGGGGGGGAGTGATGAGAAAGGGTGAACGGGGCGGAAGGAGGGATGGGACGAGGGGGCGGACTCACCAGCCTGGATGAGGATGGTGCCGCGCCAGCCGTAGTGGTCGCGCAGCTTGCCCTCCACGGGCGCCAGCATGAAGGTGCCGATGCCCGAGCCGCACACGGCGATGCCCGTCGCGATGGCGCGCCACTTCTCGAAGTAGAAGCCCGTCGTGATCACCGCCGGCACGTAGATCATGCCGAACCCGATCCCTGTGCGGAACAAGCCACCGGCCACCCTGCGCTAGAGCATGCCTTCGCGACTCGGCGTCATAAAGAAAAACTTACTTTAATTTTGCATGCAAATAATTAATATTATCTTTGAAAGATTTGTGCGATGGGAGTGCATGACTTGATGTAGGCTTTTGGACATACAACATTGCTAAGCACAGGTATGTCTGTACAAGAAAACTACAAAAAACACCAATGAAAAAAACACAAATTAAGCAAAAAAATTGCTGTTGTCAGGATATAAACACCATTCACACCATTTGAAGTGTTTTTATGTATATTTATCGTTTGATACTTATCTATATATTGCAGTGATTTATTTTTAAAGAAGGAATTAGCTTGGCGCTTTGTTCATACTTATACTTAGGATAATCAAACGCAAGAAGTGTTATATGTTAACGTTTTTACTTTAAGAAGGAGCTAATCAATTATTCTGAAGTGGTCACATAGGCTGGAAAGCAATGCGTGCTAAAGGAGCTCAAATCGAAAAGATTAATAATTTATTCAAATATTTTACAGGTCAATAACTTCCCGAAAGGGCTTAGCCCGAGGCGTGACTCGAACCCACGACCTCAAGGTTCGCAGACACTCGCTTCAACATGAGAAGTCTTTCTGCCGCCTGGCGTGTTATGTAGTCCCGCATTACACACTGTACAGCGTGGTTACATACACGAGGGCGGTCAAGGCGCTAGACGATTTTGGTCATTGCAAGTTTAATCTTACCTCATGCAGTGGCGTCTCGTCAGGGCAAGCAAGGCAAGCAGTGCTTGCCCAGGCAGTTTCCAGACATTGTATTTTTTATATAAATATTTTATTCAGAATAGTATTTTACTTTGGCTCGTGCCGTTAGGTGTATGTATTTTTTACACTATCTTCTTGGGACCCAGTACTGTGCGCTGTGCGCTATAAGAAAAGAACTCGTTGACACACAAAACATGCTGTTTTAGAAGCGTTGCTAGGTTTAGAAGCGCTGGTAGGACCGCTTTCAGCAGGAAGACTGCCGCAGTAGTTTCCTTTCGGAAGGGGGGGTGGCATGGTACAAATGTTCAGGGAGGGGATTGGCTGTAAAAACACGTGGTAGAAGCTACGAAGGTAGCGCTTTCTTACCGAACTGAAGCGAACATGGCCGAAGCAGACGGTGGAATTCTTCCGCCGACTGCTTCGGCTATGTCCGCCACAGTTCGGCAGGGCAGGTGGCGAGGTCGCGTTTCATATTTCGTAACGAAATGCCTAGTTTGTAAGTCATTTATCTTTTTTCTGTTTTAGTTTCTTAGTTTTTTAGGTGCTGACTGGCGGCGGAGTGAGTGGTCAGTGCAACCACTCACCACCAGGGGCGCTTGCGTCCCTGGTCACTAAATCCAGTACTGGACAACTATAAAAGCGGACCACGAGTCCAAGTGCCCAACCCCCGCATGGTAGACTCTTTTCTACTCTGTCCAACTCTTCATCCAGACCATCCTCTGTCTCCTGAAAATTCCTACACGTAATGCATGCCAATTTGCATCCCGCATGAATGTGCCCAGGGTTTTCCCTGTGTCTATGCAGGTTTTACCTGGGCCTAACCTATCTCTAGTTATAGTCTAGATTTAAGAGTGAGGGGAGTTAGTCATGGCGCCAATCGCTGCCATGGCTGGCCAATCCCCTCCTAGCACATGATGCATGCGACCCTCTCCTTGCATGGCTAATCCCAGCATGACTAGGCGTATAGGCTTCGGCCTGAGACGCACCTAGGTCCCTCCCTAACCCGGACCCCTCCAAAATACACTTAGTTTTAGTTAGGTTAGGAAAAAAAAAATCGTCGCGTTTCAGTCAGCGGTCGTCTCTCGGGGCGCGCGCATCTCTCCCGCGGGCTGTTGGCTGGCAGTGCGTGGGGGATTTGTGGGCGTACGCGTCCCGCGGGTGGCGGATACGGGATCCCAGCTCGAGAGTTGCAATCTCGCTGGGGTGACTGTGAATAACCAATAGCAGTCCGCGGACCAATGGCCGGCCTGTGGAGTCGTTATTACGGCTATCGGGGTGAAATGTAGCCTGAATGCAGCTCGGCGCGTGGCAGAAAGCAGTTCCGTCGGCGAAGGCACCGCAGGGGAGCTCAGTAGCGGATCCAGAGGGGGGGCTAAGGGGCTCAGACCCCCCCCCCCCCCCCAAAGCATCTGGGTCCACTATTGTTTTAGTGTTTGCCTTGATAAAGCCTAGCCTCAGCTGGGACAAGCCCCTCCCAAACCAAAATCCTGGATCCCCCACTGGGTGAGCTCGATGTGCCCTAGATGCGAAGTGTAGACGAACTGCGGGCTGGAAATTACGGAGCTGTGATCTGCCGCGCGCGCAACGGAACTGAACAGCATCGTAACTTTGAAGGAAGAGATGGCGGCGCCTTTAAGTTGGGGCCCTGTTGGAGCCAGTGGTAGCCCTGTGTCTATGCAGGTTTTACCTGGGTCACATTAGCTATCTTTTAAGCTAGGCGACCAATGGGGCGTCAGTCATGGCGCCAATCGCAGCCATGGCTGGCCAGTAAACCCCAATAGCACACGATGCAAGCGCCCTTGTCCCGCATGGTTAAAAACCCGCATGGTAGAGTGTATAGGCTTCGGCCTGAGACACACTTAGGTCCTCCCCTAACCTGGACCCTCCCCTTACACACTTAGAATAATTTAGGCTAGGAAAAAAAATCGTGGCGTTTCAGGAATGATTGACGTGCCAGTTTCTTGGTACACGTACCAGTTAACAGAGTTTCTGATCACGTATGAAGATAATTTATTTTGTGTTGGTACGAAAAATACCAAGATTTAATTTTTACTATTCTAGTACGTAGTACATTTTTATAGGTTCTTCTCTTTATTTTAAGTACTTACTTTGCCATGTGTTGTCTGTTTATATATTTTGTACCAGATATCGATGATACTACACTCCCACTTTGTATATAAGTAATGTAGAGTAGGTATTTTACAATCAGAATAATGTAAGTCAAACATTATTTTTTAAAAATAATTTATTTAAAAAAAATGTCAATTTTTCTACTTGTGGAATAGTCAATGTTCAGTTAAGAAAACTACTTAAATAGAACCATTTTGTACCTTGAAATCCATATTTTCCCGGGGGAGGGCCCCCGGACCCCCCCCCCCCTCCCCCCATCATGTATTCATGTGAACGGAAATGTTGCTTCCCCTCATGTAAACCTCACGCCTCGCCACTGACCTCATGACGTCTTAGCGAGTGAGTAGATTTACAGTCAGACTTGCATATTGGCTAAACAAACACCCATACCACATTCACATTTTGTATCGGGCTCCCTTAATTTTGGTTACGCTGGCAAACACTCGTACTAGAAATTAATTTGAACGAACAAAATTCAGTCGCTGTAACCCCATCCAGTCGCATATTTCAATTACAATATTAGAAGTTTTTTTCGCAATAATAATGCTATATGATTAAAGTATTTTTAACAGTTAATTTTTATGAAGTGATTCTTGGCTTAATGGTGAAAACGGCCTTTGTACCCCGATGTTTTTGGAATGCCGTGTATCATCCAAATTCAAGGGCTGCCCGTGACTGACCAAGAAAGCGTAGGCCTACATCTGGACTTAGTCAACGTCCACTAAATGTACATCAAAATTAACTTATTAACATATTATTAAAATAATTTGGCGGGGGCCGGGAGGAGAAAGATGAAAAAAACTGAATCAAAAAAATAAATTTTTTACTAGTGTCGACGTTCCAACAGCAGAAGCAACAGCTGTCAGTTCAAATGACCAACTAACTGCGTTCCACGTTTATCTTGGCAAGCGAACTGTTTGCGTAGGACAAGTTGGTTCACCCGCACTATCAGTAACAAACAACGCCTGTACGAGTCTGAAGACAAACATAGGCCTTGTTTGTGACCTACCACTGGAGGATGGGTGCTTATTTACTAACGTTAAAGTATGATGGAAAAAGAAAACTGAGGAAGACCTTGCTGTTGTTTTCATGTGAAAATATTTCGAAAGCTTTATAAACGGGCATACCCTAAAGTGAATTGTAAGGATGGACGTACGATTTATCACTTTTTAAAATTACGTGTCTTCGAATGGTAATAGTTTCTGTTTCTTCCTGCACAATGTGCTGACTGCAGTTGGTATTCCTGACGCTGTTAAACTTGCATGGTCTGTTCCAAAGTCAATACCTAGGAATACTGCACTCAGCAATATCGGATTTATTTCTTTTTACAAAATTTACAAACTATGAGTTGTAAAATATATATTTATCAGCTACCATATTTCCTGAATAATAATGTTTATATTTTGCAGTGACTGAAAAGAGCGTCAGTTTTAGGTATGATTTTTTGAAAGCTACACAGAGAAAAAGATTTGTTTGAATCAAACAAATATTTGTTTATATGTACATGGCGAAACAAATATTTACTTGCTGTAACAAAATATTTTGTTAGCTTAACCAAACTTGGTAAGTAACAAAATTGATTTGTTACACCTAAACAAATATACAGTTGAGTTGACCAAATAATTTTGTTGAGTCAACAGAATCTTTCCTACTACAAAATATTTGTTTAAATTAACAAAATATATTTATTTCGCTATATACAAACAAATATTTTGTTGAGGCAAACAAACCTTTCTCTAAGTGTAGATGCTGTTCGACGGTCATTCCAAAACGTTTGTGTTATTTGCAGTAAACAACGCCTGTAAGATGAACTAACTGCGTTTCCATTTAGTTTTCTGGTTTTAAGTTCGTGCAGCCAATAATAATTCTGGCACACACACACACACACACACACAAACAGATATATATATATATATATATATATATATATATATATATATATATATATATATATATATATATATATATATAGCACATGTTCTGCTAAATGTCTAGTCTAGTCCAGAAACTTTAAGTTCTGTGAAACGCCCTTCGTGAGCGTTTACGGGGAAAATTTTACGCTATTCGCCCATTTTGGCAAAATGCCTGTCTTAATTTAAATGTGGACCTACGCCATATTTGTCGAGTCTTGTCTAACATTCACTACATTTACTCTGGCAAACGCTTGCCTGAAAACCTCTTGGTGCCATACGCCATCTTTGCCAGTCTCCGTTCTGACAAAAGCGTGCCACGCAACGCTCCTGTTCCGACGAACGCATATTCTGACAAAATATCTCTTCTGTCGAACTACTGACCGATCTGCAAATTGCTTCCTGTTCCCACATCCATCTCTACAGAAAAAACGTAATGTTAACATGCTGCACAGCCTAGTAAACCAATTGCTACTAAAGCTAAGGTTATTTCTAAATTACAAAATACCTAGTTATTGCCTCTTTCAAGTGGAAAAAAAATCATGAAAGATTACATAAGACCTTGCTAAGATTAAAATATTAAACTCTAAATTTTGAAAAAATCAGACTAAATGTTAACGTGAAATTACATCACACCCTACTGATTAATCAATTAATTATCTGTTGATAGTGTAAAGATCCCGCGCCGCTAGGCAAGTGACGGTTGGGAATAGATCCAGGAAGGTTTGGGGGGGGGGGGGGGTAGGGCCCAGGTGTCAGGTGGCCCCAGCTGAGTTTCAAGTCGAGGATTTTTTGTTTTGTTTTGCTGCCAGAGTTTACACAGAGAGTTGAACAAAAATTAAAAGTCTTACTACTACATCGGAAACCCTACAAGTTACACGATACGCGCAGACTACTGTTACAACTACAACCCCGGTAGCGTTTGCATTTTTTTAATTTTTTTTTTTAATTTGTAGGGTTTGAGAAGTTGTACGTTAAGTAATGGGGAGGAGGGACCGACAAAATTATTTACTGTTGGATTCATCAGCGTCTATGAGCCCCCTACGCTTCTCTCTCTGGGGATGTAACTGGGCCAGGAACGTTTTTGCATTTCGGTCAAGAGATAGGAAAGGTCACATCATGCACGAATGTAGAGAATGCAAAATCAAACAATATTATAATGCAAACGACTTGACAGAATTCGATGGAGTTGGTTTTGTCGGCTAGATATTTTCATTGCAAAAATATTATAGGTTATACAGTAGCAGTAAAGTAAAAGGCATTGTAAAAAAGTAAAGTACAGTAGAATTTATTGTATAAATTGATAGTTTTTTTCTTCATTAAATATGGTTTGCTAAAAGTTACTGTTAGAAAGATTGAGAGCAAAAAAAAAAAAAAAGATCGCAATAAGAGTCAGGTTGTATTTCAAAAATAAAGTATGGTTTACCGTTTGTAATATGTCCGTCCATCCTGCAATACGTCCGTCTGTTAACCTGCTCAGCAATTCACAATGATCCTCATGTCCGTCAAGGTTGAAAATCATTAAACTTAAGCACTTTTAAATCATTAAATTATTATTTTTTCGCTTTGATATTTATTAATATAATTGTTTTTCCGATTTACGTACGTATTTTCTTGCACTTCAATGCCTCGGACAATTTTTTGTATCAAAACATCAAACTTAAAAAACGTTTTCAAAAGTAAGTTTGAAAATTATTTAATGTAAACAGCCAAACGAAATAACAAACTTCACCTTTTTTAAGATAGTAAAGGTTTCCGGCGACTGCTTGCTGACATCTTGGAAGGTAATTTCATCCGTCCGACCGTCCGTCGAAAAGTCAAAGCTTTGTAAGAATTTGTCGGGCGGACGGGTGTGATCTTCCGCGCCACCTGATTGGCTGCAGGTGACGTGACTGCCCCGCTCCAGGGACGCCGCGGGGTCAACGACCCGCGCAGCCCCCGGGGTCAGCGACCCCGGCAGCGCTCCACGGACCGTGTCACGTGACTCAGTCTGCGCGACTCTGCGCGCGGGTGTGCAGGTGGGGACATATCCCCCCCTCCCCCTTGAAGTTACGAGGGGAAAAAACCCGCGTGATCTAGTCGAAGGCAGTGTGTTACTTCGGGCGGTGCAAGGTGAAATGTTACGACACCTGGAACTACAAACCGCAAAAGCAGTGACGCGTGTTAAGAATGTTCTAAACAAAGTTTTTTTTAATATAAAAATTATTTTTATATCTATTTTTAATCTCCCCCCCCCACACACACACAAATATATTTATCCGCTACTAATGCCTGGTGTATATGCAACACTCTCATATAATCTTATATTAAAAACGATCAACTTTTGGTCTTTAATTACGTTCCAGCAGGTGTATGGATGTGCACGATTTTGATTTAGACTACATGTAAATTCGTTCGCTGTTAAACTTTTATGTTTGAGCATTTAGTTAGCATTGAAGTTTGTTTTCTATCACTTTACCTACTTAATCATCACATATATCTTGGTTATGTTTTATTGTTTTTAATATACAATGTAATCGCAGAGAATCATTTTATGTGGTTAAGCGCAAGAAAAGCTGTATCGCCTGAACTTCGCCCCCCAAAAAAAGACCTCTGTTCCATCAACAGTGTTTGTAAACAACTTAGCGTGGTTGTCGGTGTTAGTAAACAAACATCAGGTGTTGATTTGCAAGAGACGTTTGGGGAATAGCGAAAACTTGTACTACCTCTGAGAAATGTCAAATTATAGACCAGTTAACAAGACACAGGCTTTAAAACTGATTTGTCCCTTGACCTTGCATGGTCTGTCCCTAAGTCGGTCACTGTGGGAGCATTTTCAATCAGCGCTGCCAGTGTTTTCAATTTATAGAATACTCTTCAGATAATAGCCCTGCAAGGCGGCATGTTTATTTTATTGTAACACATTTCTTGTTATTCACTTTTGCCTCTCTAGTATTAGGTGCTGACTGGCAGCGGAGTGAGTGGTCAGTGCAGCCACTCACCACCAGGGGCGCTTGCGTCCCTGGTCACTAAATCCAGTACTGGACAAAAAGCAAAGCGGACCACGAGTCCAAGTGCCCAACCCCCCGCATGGTGGACTCTTTTCTACTCTGTCCAACTCTTCATCCAGACCATCCTCTGTCTCCTGTATTCTCCTACACTTAATGCATGCAAATTTGCACCCCGCATGACAGCACCCAGGGTTTTCCCTGTGTCTATGCAGGTTTTTACCTGGGCCCAACCTATCTCCAGTTATAGTCTAGACTTATGAGTGAGGGGAGTTAGTCATGGCCTCAATCGTTGCCATGGCTAGCCAATCCCCTCCTAGCACGCGATGCATGCGACCCTCTCCCCTGCATGGTTAATCCCAGCATGACTAGGCGTATAGGCTTCGGCCTGAGACGCACCTAGGTCCCTCCCTAACCCGGACCCCTCCCGAATACACTTAGTTTTAGTTAGGTTAGGAAGAAAAAAAAAGGTTTCACGACAATGTTTCATGAAAACGTTGAATTGAAGTTAGGCCTTGATGTTTTACTCCCATCGTGCCCAAAGATGTTTCACTTCAAAGGGGGAAAAATAATAATAATAACAGCACAGATGAATAGTATCGACTGCAGTGGCGCATGTCCGAGGAACTGCACGAGTCGCCGGGGCCGGCGGGGACGAGCAGGGACGCCAACTCACCGCCGACGATGCCGTACGTGAGGCAGAGCAGCTCCAGGCTGGAGGCGGACAGCGAGGCGACGAAGGCGGCCGTGGCGATGGCGCTGCCCGCGATGGTGACCAGCCGGAAGCCGTAGCGGTTCGCCAGCGCGCTCACGAAGGGCCCTGCGGCACACCATCCCCGTCACAATCCGGCACTTCAAAACATTCCAAGTTCGCCGTCAAGGTCAGAATTGACCTCACTGTTTTCTGTTTAATTAATACATTTGTGTATAAACAGTGTTCATATTTAATACATATGTTTCTACCGTATCCAGTACACAAGTATTATAACGTTATTTAGCGGTGGCTTACTGGAGTCTTTTCGATGGTTTTTTTTAAGGCAATTATATTTTGAGGCATTTAGTATTTCAAGTTTTTGGATTTTTGGGTGAAACAACAGGAAATTTTCCCTCAAAACGGGAATTTTGCCCTCGAAATAGGGAAATTTTGAATGTTGAGTTGTTTTTTTTTTTTTTTTTTTTTTTTTTAGATTTTTTGGAGGAATATTTTCCTACTAATTGGATCTTTGGACGAATTGTTGACAAATTTTTTGAGTCATTTTTTTTGGCAATTTTTGAAAAATTCACGGTCAAGGTCATCCAAGATGGTCGCCGTGACGTCAGATGGTGGTCGGAACCTGGCGCCGGATCTCCTTTACTATACTACTCACCAATTTACGCAACCCCGGCGTGTTTTTGATGTGTAACGTCTTAGCTCTCGATCTACGGCATTTGGTGGGACTAATTTCGTGAACGGAACGGAAGTCGCATGTAACGGAAATGTGTAACCACGGTGCTGCCACTTGTGGTGGATGGCGCGATACAAAGTTCACAAAGCCAGAGAGAAAATTTATTATATTAACTGCTTAGAGTATGTTAACAAGGTGGGAAGTATTTTAATGAAATACCTTGTCGAAAGCCAGGTCCAAATACGTGGTTTAGTATTTTTTTTTCAAATCTTTTTCTCTTTTATCGGATTTATATTAGGTATTTAGTTTAACTTTTCGCTCTGCGAATCGAATGATTCAATAGTCTGACGTGTGAGAGTGATTCGCGTCTAGATATGTAGTTTAAAACATAATTGTAGTATATTTAACCCGCTCGGAATTATTTTAAATAATTACACGTTGAATTTCGTGTCCGAGTTTCGTTGTATAAAGGTATTTGCAACAAGAGAACACATACAATTGCTCGTTACACATGTTACACATCTTTGGCGAGTACTGAAAGACTAGTTCAGGTTTTTTTTTGTGCCTTAAACTCAGTTAGTGTGCAGAGTTGGTTAAACAAACATTTCAATACTTTAAAACTCAATGTGTTCGTATGCAAGGTTGCATCCGCGATCTTCACTTCGCACTGTCCGTGCTAGTTGAATCTACTTCGATCGAGCTCTCTCGCGGTGAAAGCAAACAGCTTTGAAAACTGGTATTCATTATGTAAATATTTATTTCCACGTGAGAGTAAAAAAAAAAACTGACTCCTGTTTGATGCTCTGGTCACGATCTCTAACATAATTTGGAACCATTCGAGCAAGAGAAGCTATAAATACTGCGAACATGATACATTTTAAGAGACTATGAAAGACGTTAAGCAGTTTGACAGTTACATTTTCCTTGGCAGTTTTCTTTTATAGAAAATGAAGATCTCTCTTAACTCTTATAGGTGATTTTTGATGTGTAACATCTTAGCTCTCCGTATACGGAATTTGGTGGGAGGAATTTCGTGAAAGCGGCGGAAGTCAAGGAACGGAAATGTGTAACCACGGTGCTGCCATCTGTAGCGGATGGCGCTAACAAAAGTACACAATGTCAAAGGGAAACTTTTAGTATTAACAATTTAATGAATTTAGTTATAAAGCCGGGATTTCGTATTTTTTCAAGTAGTAGTAGTAGGTATTTAAAAGGGGTTTCTGGCCCTGGTATCGGTGTGAAGTGAAGATGCCGGTCAATGATCGACCGAACTCTGGTTTCACAGCGGCCATCTTGGATGACCTTGACTTTCGACCTAGACCCCGGCGGCCATCTTCTATTCTGCCATCTTTAAATCGAACGTACCACTCTCCGAACGTTGCACTTTTCGTTGTGGCCACCACCTTTAATTCAACTATCCTGAAATCTAACGCCCCAATCCTCTAACGTTGCACTTTCCATTCCGGTCACCATTTTGAATTCTAATGTCATGGAAATCATCTTGGATCTGACACCACAATTTTTTTTTTTCTATTCTGACATCATATACGCCATCTTGTTTCCGTCTGCTGAAGGTCGCCATCTTGTATGACGTAACGACCGCCATATTGTTTTTTTTTCTGTCGGAGGCCGTCATATTGGATAACGACATATTTATTTCTGCTGTTTGTTCCTAGAGAGCACCATCATCGCTCTGTCTCATGCACATAAGGTCGATGTTCCATTACCTTATTTGAATTATGACCAAGGCTGTTAGGTAACGTCTGACCATTCCAGCAGAGAAATTAAGGACAGTTGTATTTATGTATTTATGTATTTATATATTTATATATTTATCTTCTATGAGCGTTGTTCGCGTTGTGATTACCCTTCTCGCGGTGTACCGCGGGAATTCCCCCTGGTTATTTAATATTCAAGATAAATACGTGCATTTAAAATTAATAAATATTGGTAACTAAAATAATAACTCACAGTAAGTTATGTTATTAATTTATCGCAATTAGTATAAATTTTGCATGGTAAAATTATTACTACTAAAATATCAATATCACATTCAACTTTGTATTTATTTAAATACGTTGATTTTATTTAACGTCTTAACAATAGCAGTTCAACTTTCCCAAATGGCGTGGCCGTACAAGCCCCAAAACAGCATCGAATCCCGAAGCGATGCAATTCAACGTTGTGGTTTACCGTTTTCTCTACTGAAATACTCTTTTCCTTTGCCAGCATAGAGAAGCTTTACCTCCTTAACATCTACGTCAAGCCATTAAAATTTGCAATGTCATCTAAAAATATGCTTGATCTATACATTTACCAGCTAAGAACGTTTATCGTAAATACCCAGGTCAAGACATTCCAGTGTGACACTTGTTTGAACTAGTTATAAATCGATAACTTGTACGGCGTCGTTGCGTGCTTTATCTTTACGGCCTACTTCTAGTGATGGGCAGAACGGATCTTTTGACCGAATCGGTTCTTTTGGATCAGTTCCGTGAGATGATTCGTTCAGAACGATTCGTTCATCTCGGTCAATTCGTTCTTTTCTGTGTATGGGATCTGGCTCTTTTATCAGGTGTCGTAACTCGTTCATCTTTTAGAGTATTACGTACGTGTTTTTGTATTTGAATTTGAACATTGCTTTCCGTAGCCAGTGAATCACAGTTGCGTATATGAAACAAGATTATTTATATTTTATTACTTTTTAAGTTACAAATATTAATATATAGGCTATTTACACTCTAGGGACAGTAAAGTGTTTACATGTAGACCAACACATTTAGAGAAAAAAGACAAAAATTTAATACTACTGCAATTCAGTATGAAGAGAAACAAATGAAGTACATTAATTAACCCAAAAATGGTAAGTGTGAACATTTGTAGTTACTTTCCCTGTTAATTTTTAATTCATACGGTTTTATTTTTGTTTTTTTTAGTTTTTTATTTCCAAATTTGTGTATGTGAATGTGAAAAAGCAATTTTAAACCACTACTTAACAGTTGACATTTTCAGGTATAGATACTTTTCATGTTACCCTATTTTATTTGATCAGTTATCGTTTGCTCTTGTGAACATGCGCACGCTGTGATTACTAATTCTTCAGACTCCTGACGTCATGAATCATTTTACGAACGAATCAGACCGGGCGCGTGACCGGTTCTCTCATCTCGTTCTCTCGTTCTCTCGTTCTTTCCGCGTTTTCGTTCTTTCGAATCTTTCAAGGTACTGGCTCTCAAAGAGCCGGTTCTTTACATCGCGAACGAATCGCAAGATTTCGTTCTCTCAAAGATTCGTTCTTTTTGAACTAATCTTTAACGAACGACCCATCACTACCTACTTCCTTTCAAGAAGAGAGAGTTGCGACATGATCACGCGCAGTCCAACAGATCGTCTCGCGCCGCAGGAAAGCCTGCGGCATTTCAAAATTAAATTAATAATCGATGGTGTTTTTCTGAGAGATTCAGAGACTCTTGGACCCACGAGAACTGAATGCAAAGCTATATGAAGCCTTTTGAGCAACGAGACGCCACACCGGACCCTATTCAAGGCGCTATCGACAGTATTGAAAACGCTCACAGTATCAATCTCAATTATTATACAATGTGTGTCGAAATTCTAGCGAAGAACTTCGGCTGCAGGTTCGTCAAGAAAAACAAAAAAAAAAAAAAAAAGTTAACGAATTTTTTAGCACTCACCAGTGATGTGTGACATCTAACCTTGGTAACTAGCAAATTCACGTGTTCTCATGTTACAAATACACTTACAAAACGAAACTCGGACACGAAATTTAACGCAGAGTTCATTTAAGTAGTGTCTATGCGTGCCTCCGGAATTCAAATCCCAGGCACCTTCGCGCTGATATTGGTGATCCAACCAAAATTTCACGCTGTTTTGTGGTTGCCGTAACATATTTAATCAATAACAGCCTAAAAAATATTTGTGGTGAAAAAGAAACACATATTTGTTACAGAAAATGTTTTTACTGTCGCTAGTGAGCCACCACTCGGACACTACCAAATTTTACTGTCACTAATATGCAAATTATCGGACACTACCAAATATTACTGACAATAATACGCCACCTATTGGACATTACAAAATTATTTTGTTGTCATCACGACTTATGGCGCATGCTCTCGAAATATTTTGTAGTGAACACAATACTGTTTTTGCAGTGAACCGAGGTTGCCAATAAAAATGCATTACGAATACAGAACGACGGAGAAATGTTTTACGCATTTCCCAGCTGCATAAAAACCGAAAGAGTATTATTCAAACAAAACGTTTTAGGAATGAAGACTTACCTTAATCTCTTACGAACAGTTGTTAGCGAGAAGCATTTGTCTGGCGACAAAACATGCGACGAAAAGTTAAAGTTATTTGGAAGCCATTCCCCGAATAGCTTTCCAGTATTAGCCGTGCACATAAACTACATGATAAAACAAAATAGAGTCAAATTATTAAATATTCGATTATACTTTCAATGGTTTTAAAAAATTGTGCGTGAATGAAACATTAATTAATGTACAAAATTATGAGTTAATTTTCGTAAGAAATACTCAGTATTATCTCGAAAAACGGTTTTCATGTAGGCCTACACAAAAATAACTGTGTGTTGTAAGTTACAGTTTCTTTCTATATGTTTCCAAATGAGTGTTCTGTGGAATCGCTGACCCGCCATGAGGTGGAAGCACTGACCCGCCATGAGGTAGGGGTGGAAGCACTGACCCGCCATGAGGTAGGGGTGGAAGCACTGACCCGCCATGAGGTGGAAACACTGGCCCAACATGAGGTGGAGGTGGGAGCATTGACCCGCCATGAGGTAGGGGTGGAAGCACTGACCCTCCATGAGGTAGGGGTGGAAGCACTGACCCGCCATGAGGTAGGGGTGGGAGCACTGACCTGCCATGAGGTAGGGGTGGAAGCACTGACCCGCCATGAGGTGGAGGTGGGAGCACTGACCCGCCATGAGGTAAAGGTGGGAGCACTGACCCACCATGAGGTAGAGGTGGAAGCATTGACCCGCCATGAGGTGGAAGCACTGGCCCGCCATGAGGTAGAGGTGGGAGCACTGACCCGCCATGAGGTAGGGGTGGGAGCACTGACCCGCCATGAGGCAGAGGTGGGAGCACTGACCCGCCATGAGGTAGGGGTGGAAGCATTGACCCGCCATGAGGTGGAAGCACTGGCCCGCCATGAGGTAGAGGTGGAAGCACTGACCCGCCATGAGGTAGAGGTGGAAGCATTGACCCGCCATGAGGTAGAGGTGGGAGCACTGACCCGCCATGAGGCAGGGGTGGGAGCACTGACCCACCATGAGGTAGAGGTGGGAGCACTGGCCCGCCATGAGGCAGGGGTGGGAGCACTGACCCGCCACGAGGCAGAGGTGGAAGCACTGACCCACCATGAGGTGGAAGCACTGGCCCGCCATGAGGCAGGGGTGGGAGCACTGACCCACCATGAGGTAGAGGTGGGAGCACTGGCCCGCCATGAGGCAGGGGTGGGAGCACTGACCCGCCACGAGGCAGAGGTGGAAGCACTGACCCACCATGAGGTGGAAGCACTGGCCCGCCATGAGGCAGGGGTGGGAGCACTGACCCACCATGAGGTAGAGGTGGGAGCACTGGCCCGCCATGAGGCAGGGGTGGGAGCACTGACCCGCCACGAGGCAGAGGTGGAAGCACTGACCCACCATGAGGTGGAAGCACTGGCCCGCCATGAGGCAGGGGTGGGAGCACTGACCCACCATGAGGTAGAGGTGGGAGCACTGGCCCGCCATGAGGCAGGGGTGGGAGCACTGACCCGCCACGAGGCAGAGGTGGGAGCACTGACCCACCATGAGGTGGAAGCACTGGCCCGCCATGAGGCAGGGGTGGGAGCACTGACCCACCATGAGGTAGAGGTGGGAGCACTGGCCCGCCATGAGGCAGGGGTGGGAGCACTGACCCGCCACGAGGCAGAGGTGGAAGCACTGACCCGCCATGAGGTAGAAGCCGGCCAGCAGCGAGCCCACCAGCGTGACGGACGACTGGGGCACGTCGAAGTGCAGCGCCAGCGGCTCCAGGAAGGTGTCGCCGAAGGTGAAGATGATGCCGTCCACGATGAGGTTGCAGCAGAAGGAGGCGGCGACCACGACCCAGCCCCAGCCGCCGTCGGGCGGCACCACGGCGTAGACGGGCGCCGGGTCGGGGGGCGGCGGGGGGTCGCTGCGTCGCGCCGGCGCCGCGCCGTTGCGCTCGTGCAGGTGCGGCGCCGAGCCGTACGTCGCCTTGCCTGCACACAGCGTCATCCGGTCTCTCGTGGGGGAGAAGGAGTAGCAGTCTCGGCCAATATCACGCAATCCTTTCTTTCCCCGCAATAAAAAGTGTGATTTTGCGAGAAAACGGTGTTAAATCAAGTAAAACATGTTTCTCCGCCAATATATGGCCAAATCCTACACAATATTGAGACCACACATGAGTCCCCGTGGACTGAATTAGAATGAATATTCTTTTACGAATTTTAGTTGTTCCTGTTTAAGTAATTTATTGTTCGATTTTCTCACTGTGATTCCAGACTACGTTCTGTCTCAAATAATACTAGTCTTAACTAGCCTTAAATATAAAATAATTATGTAAATTATGTTGTTTTTTTTCATAAATTTTAATGCAATCAAGCACAGATTAATGTATTTACACTAAAAAAAAATACGCATTTTGACAAATCTCACGTTGTTAGCAAGAACAAATTAGTTAGTGTAATCGCGAACTCGAGAACACGCTACGTACATATATCCCTCCATGGCTACGTAAAACTCCGTATTGTGTTTCGCGGAAATAATTGCTGGCGTAATATTGTCATCATATCTTCGGAGCCGTTTGATATAAGTAGCACAAATTAAATCGTAACTAAATAAATTCCGGTGTTACTATCTAAAACGTTATAATTTCAAGTCAATAGCAACAGGATTTTTTTTTTGTTTAATCTCTTCGTGCATACGAAGAGATAGACAAAAATTGATTTAATTTGGATTTTTTATGTAATTTTTAAAATTGGAATAAAATATAGGTATTATTTAAAAATTAGGAAATAACAGAAAAAACAATTCTGTTTCATTTATTTATCCCGATATCCCAAAGCAGTTACAAGTAGGTACTATGTCTAAACTTATCGCCAAATGCTACGCAAATTCATGGAGAGGAAAGTCTTCGGAAACTTTTGCAATTACTCTACTGCCAGTGTTATCAGCCCACCAGAGTTTATCAGTTGTGAATTAAAAATAGAGGATCATGCGCGTAACTGGTGCGTGAACCATGCGTGTGTAAGCAGAGGTCTCTACTGAACCAGTCTCTTCGAGATGTGTTCTGGTCCAGTGGCAAAGTTCACACCCGACGGGACCCAACTATGATAACAGCGTCTGGCCTCTCGTACACACTTGTGTAAACACGTCTCCTTGCATCACCGGCATGCAGAAGCACGCAGCAAGAACCTACCCTAACTCGAGACATTTTGTTTCTATCAACAACACTCATTTGGTATTGCTGTATCACTTTACGCCTAATTACGCTAGTCGAGATAATCTATCGGGTCGTTAAAAACGAATCATAAAAACACTGCCTTGGGGGGGAAAAAAACAAGCGGGGAAAACTCACATCCCACGAAGTATTTAAAGCGAGTGAGACGAGCCTATTTTTCATCTCCGTTCGGTCGACAACACCAATGTTTTTTTTCAATTACCAGCAATTACTTTACTTCACTGAGACGACTGTACAAACACTGCTCCACTTACTAGCTTATTTTCGTTTCAGAATACAAGTAGTCTGCTCTTCCATCCAGAGCGTACAGTTTCAAGAATTAACTTTGTTTAGTTACGTGTGCATTTTTTTTTTTACATTCGCTGTAGAAATGTTATTACAAAAGCGATTTTCAGATCGTACTTTTGGCTACGCACTAACACATACCAAAAAACCATACTCGGTGCGTTATGCTATATGCATGCCATAGGGGTCATACAAGGCACACTTTAAGTATAAAGATCCAACATTCTTCGAACCTCTGTAACTTCAGCAACCGAACTTGTATATTTAAAACCTCTATAGTATAATATCAATACGGAGTGTCTTTTAACCGCATGAGCTTGTACCTGTGTAGCACCAATGCAATCATATACATTAATGTGACTAGAAGTGTAACCGATTTACATTTAGATATTTACCATGCTTGGTGAATTTACTTAAAATAAATAATAGTTTAAAAAATTAAAAAAACACGCTTTATATAGAAAACCAAACTAAAAAATAGAAAATAAATTTTAATAAATTTGAATTAAGAATAGTGTAAATTTTTTTAATAAATATAAATTAATAATAGTGTAAATAATAAAAAAATGTATTTTATTTTTAAAAAAAGCGTGGGGTGTTTTTTAAGATATTATTGAAATTATAATTATTCTACTCATATATGTCAATGAAATATTTATAACTATTAACACCATTGATCCCACGCTTTTTTTTAAATAGAATACATTTTTTTCTTATACACACTATTATTAATTTATATTTATTAAAAAAATTTACACTATTCTTAATTCAAATTTATTAAAATTTATTTTCTATTTTTTAGTTTGGTTTTCTATATAAAGCGTGTTTTTTAGTTTTTTTAACTCTTATTTATTTTCTACTTTTTAGTTTGGTTTATTTATATTTTAAAGTGATTTTCTTTATTGACGTATGCAAGAAATTTTATAACAATGTAAAAAAACTTTATAGTTATTACATCAATTTACTATTAAAGAAGGTTTTGAATAGATTTTGGCTGCAGTTAAAATAAAATCGATAAATATTGTTTTATCTCAGAAGTGTCTCTAGATGTGGCTCAATTTTTTGTTTATTACATGACTTTGCTATTAAAGTGAATTTGAGTAGATATTGGCTGCTTCTAAAATATATATCCAATATAGCGTGTTGAAGAACTATTGTACTCAATAATTTCAATATCCTGCTATGAAAATCAATATATTCGGGAAGCCATTGATGTTTATTCTAATTCAGCATATCTGATGGGTGACCATCCATCCTTTGTTTGCAAATGTCTCACTAAAAATTTTCTCCCATTTGTTCCAGTCCGATTCCACTGTAAGTTTCATTTGCATGCAGTTGTACCAAGCTACACTGGAGTATTCTAAGAAATGTTTTAAAATTTCTATTTTCTTTTTGTCTTCTTTGATTAGGAAACGTTCACATTCTTTGTTGAAATCTTTAATCCACTGGTAAGAATTTGAGTTTCTGCCCGTGAATATCTCAATCATGAAATATTTTGCAATTTTCCCTAAATTTTGAGTTTCAGATATAGTTTTTTTCTTCAAGAAATTTTTCTAACAGTTTTTCCAATTTTTTATTTGATCCACTAGCTTTGGATTCAGCACTTCTTTTTCCTCAATTCCTTCCAGGTAAAAATCCTTAAACTGTAAGTTTTGCTCTCTATCCAAATATGGTTTTGATATATCATCTGTCAAACTTAGCCATATTTTCCGTGTTTGATGTCTTTTATTTCATGATTTACTGACCTTGGCATAGTTTGGAGTAGGTATTTGTAACTGCTTGGTGTAGATTTGCAGGTTGGTGTTCGAGTGGAATTTGAAAAATCTGCCCATCAGGTGTAGCTAATGAGGTTATGCATATGGTGTTTGATTTCCCATCTGCTGTTGGTTTCACAGCAAAATCAAACCTCAATTTTTCCGTGTTTCGTGAAATATTTGCAGAAAATGTTGTTTTATAATAATGTTTAACTCTTGGTTAATTAGTAAAATGAAACAAATACGTAATTGTGTTTCTCTATTCAACGAAAGAAACAACATTTAAAGCCCTTATTTCAGGGTTTTTTTCATATTTTTACAAATATAGATATTATTCTCTTCAAGAAAGTATATTGTTCACAATAATCATAACCCATTCTCACTTTTCATTTAATTAAATGTCACAATATTTAGTAGGCTTTGTTTATATCGCGCCAAAGACAAACTGAAAGAAAAGAGTTCGCACATTGTAAAGAAAACCATTTTGCTCATGTGCAAACTCTTTCTTGTGAAATTATATAAATTGACAAAAATCTTATTTTTAAAATTGAATAATGGAATAATCTCATCAAATTAGTGTATGGTCATCGGTCCTCGATAAATATACAAAGATTGAATGAAATCTGGCCGTTTAAAGTGGGTCAAAATCGCACCCAAAGGAGTCGGTTACAAACATACAGGTGAAGATAATATAAAGCGTGTAAAAACAGTGTTTTGCTTAAACAGTCAAAACAGAAGCTTTAAAAATTTCTCCTCATATTTAAAATAAACCAGAATTTTTTTTTTATAAATTACTCTTGATTTAAGAAGGGTTTTTTTTTTATCGAAGAACGCTCCCAATACACATTAACGGTTTTTCTAAGTTTCGTGCAAATGGATCTTCGTCTAAAGTGCGCTTACTTCCGGCTTCCGAGTGGTGTTCTGCTGCAGACGGTCACGCGAGAGTAATAAAACGCGTGTCAGCTGTGGACCCGACAAGGGCTCGCATGGATTCGTACAGACGTCGCTGTATTGTCGCTGGGTTGTCCATACTTGTAGTGTGTCTGTATTTAGTTTTTTGTTGTTGTTGCAACTGTATCCTCGTTATCAGCCCACTGTGTTCGTGTGTTCTAATTCCTTCAGAGAAATTCTGTGTGCTGTCTTTACATTTAACTTTTGACATAGGCTTTACTTGGCTTGTTTCTGTATGTTTGTTTATTCATCTTTTTTTGTCCATTATTCAAGTTTTAGCTATGGCATACAGTGCAAATTAGTAATGACGTATGTCCAAAATAATGATTTAAACCTATCATAACTTAGAAATTTTTTCTTAATTATGCCTGTGCTAAGTTGCGCTTTCTAAGTTATGACATTTATAAGCTGTGCGTTTCTACGTTACAATAGTTCTAATTTGCGTGTTTCTACGTAACGATGCTTCTAAGTTATTTGTTTCAACGTTGTGTGTTTCTAAATTACGATATTTTTAAGTTGTGTATTTATAACTAACGATCGTTCTAAGTAATGATTTTCTAAGTTATCACATTTTTTTTGTTGTGTGTTTCGGCGTTATGTGTTAGTAAGTTACGTGTTTCTAAGTTATGTCTTTATAACTCATGACAGTTATAAGTTGTATGGATTTTTCTAGAACTCTAAGTTATGACTTCTAAGTCAGGGGTGCCCACAAGGGGGGGTAACGACGCAGACTGCGTCATTAAAATTTCAGGGGGGGGGGGGGGTGGTTAAAAGACGAGAAAAATGTATATATTATTTACATTATTATAGCTTGAAAGGGATCCTGTAAAAGAAATTGACAACCCTCACTTTCCTTAACAAAAGCAGTTTGGCATCTGTCGGTTCAGGATGGAAATATTACCTGATATATGACCAAAATTATTATTAGAAAATCAGTGTTAATTAATGCAAAATGTGATAAAATATAATACTAAAAAAGTATAATATTATCAAATCATTGAGTAAATCATTGAGAAAATGGCATAAAAAATTTCGGGGGGGGGGGGGGTTATCATTAGGTTAGGGGAGGGGTGAGTCATAGTGTTTGGGGGGGTGGGCACCTCTGTCTAAGTTGTGTTTTTCTAAGTTATGTGGTTTGGCGTTGTGCGTTTCTAAGTTACGTGTTATAAGTTGTGTGTTGCACTCGCACCGTGCTCCGACGTCTGTCTGGCTTGAAGACGAGAAGGGACAAAACAATGGTACTCACTAAACGCTGTTCAAACGCGATAACAGCCCGACGTTTGAAGGTCGCGGGCTGGCATGAAAGGACAGGTTACACTAATTGAAGGATCACCGCCCTGTTTCGTGCCCGAGTGTAATATTTCGTACTTCGACACTGGTGCAAAACATAGCTTTATAAAATGCTTCTGAGGATTACGTACGCACTACACATACGACAGCCATCAATGGTTACGCGTATTCTTTGAATCATCGTGTTAGGAAGCAATTTTGTCTAGCCCAATTTTAACGTCCGTTCGGGAAAAGAAAATTCACTGGGCGTGCACACATTTAAAAAATCTCATAG
This sequence comes from Bacillus rossius redtenbacheri, assembly GCF_032445375.1. Lineage (NCBI taxonomy): Eukaryota > Metazoa > Arthropoda > Insecta > Phasmatodea > Bacillidae > Bacillus > Bacillus rossius. The sequence goes on along the minus strand of NC_086334.1, from coordinate 18,534,046 downwards.
ATTAATTTCGTAAAAAAAAAAAAAAAAAAAAAAAACTTTAAAGGTATACTAATAGTAATGTAAATGGCATTACCAATGCACCAGTCTAACTACAAAGCGAAAAAAATTTCTCTTCTGCTGATTTCGGTAAAGTCATACCTGCGACAAGACGGAAATAAAAGACAAACGTGACGAACGTGATTGGCTGGGAGATTATTTAACGGTTCGCGTCGCTTCCATCGCATCGTGCCCGTGGCGCCGCCGTGGCGCCAGCACGAAGCTCGCGTGATCACTCCCAACAACGACTTGAAATCTAGTCGGTGTTGGCTCTGCGCTCTGGCAGCGAGGCGTGCCTGCACTCCGACACCCCGGTACCCGGCGCCAGGACCGAGCGAGCTGGCACGAGGCGCTCCGGTGAAACATTCAACCCGCATCCACCATGTTAGAATTCTCGTACGTTCATACGACATACCGTAAATACTAATTAAGCATTTTTTTTTTCATTTTTATCCGTTTTCATCGCGGGAAATATCGAGTAATAATATGTATACTAACATATGGGCACGAAATGGTGTTGGCGCTGCGTCCATCTACTTAAGAAAACTTTAATAGTGACTGCGGCAACGCACATCTTCAACCGATAGGACTAGAAGCTTGAAAATTTGCGTAGGAGTTCCTTATATTACTTAGGTAAGCACTGAGAACGGAATTTTGAAAATTCATCCTCTAAGGGGGTTAAATAGGGGATGAAAGTTTGGGAAATCCCATCGGACATAGGCCTACGACTAGTATGATAATAAAATACTTTGATTATTATGACTCAGTATGTTTGGAGGGGAGAAATGATTAGTTTATAGCTTCATTAATTCGATCTGTCGTGACCCAGATTTAACAAGGACAGTTTCCGTTAGCAAGCCTTCTTGCGTGGAATTTTAAGATTACGCCACCGTTGTAACAATATAAACGAATGCCCAAGTAGTTAACTGGGACAGTTCGTTTAATAGACAGGCACTGTTGGCTAGGAAATATTAAGTCGAAAACGTTACAACTAGATCACAACGGGCTATGTTAGTGGTCACAGCTTGCGACTGGTTATAAAATACAGCAATACATTCGTTTTTACCATTGAAACATTTATCTAATCCAGGGAAAGCTGTGTTTAAGAATGAGATCAATTTTATCTAATGTGTTTTAAGTACGTAAATCGTGGATGACTGGCGCATGATTATTGATCGATTGCTGATAATTCCACTTCATGATGCATTGCTGTGAAACACTGCAAAAAATATTCAACTGAAACCAGCACATAAATTAACAGCGCCGCATACTCAAATAAACATAAAGTGGTAAAATGACAACTGACTCCATCGCGGATGTTTTTAAGTCTATACTGCGTGTGTTTTTTCTTTAATTTCTATAACAGAAAATTATAAAAACCGATTATAGCTGTACCTAGGAGGCATAAGACACGATGTCACAAAAACCATATTTTTCATGAGAGCCGTTTAAGGAATTTTAAATAGTCCCTCGCCTATTTACTTAACTATTTTATACCCAAAAAATGTGAAATTTTGACACATCGCAGATCTTAAATTTGTATGCCACTAGAAAGAACGTCAAACTGTGGTCAAGTTTATGGTTAAAAGTGCATTTTGCCCACAAGTGGAAATAGTGTCTTATGCCTCCGAGGTACAGAATATAAAACGTTTTTGGGCCGTACGTACGCAATACATATACACCAGCCATCAATGTTTACTATTTACTCATTAAATCGTCATGTTTTGAAGAAATTCTGCTAAATCCAAATTTAATGTCAATTCGGAAAAATAAAATTCCTGTACATATATAGTGAGAATGCAATGAAAATAATTATTTTATATCTAGTTGTTTGTTCTTGTTTTTCGCGTGGTTAAAAAAAATGTTCAAAATAATGCGATATTTTGCTGTCACGCTATTGTGATTCTAGCGTTACGAGTCGGTCACGCTGATGAGGGGAGGTCTTTCCCGCTATGATATTACCAACAAAATTGGGGCAACGCGTACTTCTGGGTCAATTTTACGTTCTCGAATAGGGTCCGGAGTTTATGCATTTCTTCCATAACTTGGCATAATTGCATCATTGTAACTAACTATAAGTGAATATTTTGATTATAAATAATACTTCATTCTGATTTGCACTGGTTGTCAAAGAATAAACCTCGAGAACGGACAGCAAAGATAAATACACAAACACACGGAGAACAAGCAGATAGCCGATGGAAAAATTGCACATGCCTGGACAGCACAGAGAATACCGAGAAAAAAATTTAGCCAGGAAAAAAGAACAGTACAGAAGAACGCAGTGAAAGTAAATTTCTTGACTTCCAACAACTGGTGAATACGTAAAAATTTACTTCTGTAGTTTACTGTTTTTAAATATTTCTTGATAAAGGCCGAGCAGGAATCGTCCAGAGCCAGCCACACACCACGCACGCGCCCAACGCGAGCCTTGGACTGTTGCCAACTTGACAGACGAGCAGTGGACAATACATAAATTTGCGTGCGAGGAAGAAAAGGTTATTGAGAGAAGGGGTTGGTGGAAGGAGGGGGGGAGAGAGAAATCTTCCCGCGTGTCGCAGAGCGGATGGCTGCTTGCCAACCGACGATTGCGACTCGAATCGCACGGGTCAAGGGCGCGACCGCGATGTATCGATTGTTGCAAGATGCTGAACATTGGAGGGGGGGGGGAGGAGGAGGAAATTGTTATTTTCTGAAAGCTGGGTGTCTTTGCTCGTCCATCGCGGCCATGATCGACCGTATGTCCACAAATAAGTTCCATCTGACAAAAGGTCGCCTTCAGTGCCTATTCTTAACGTCCAAATAAACACCGATGACACATATAGGACGAGAATTCTCCGAACCACTCCAGGGAAAACAATGCGGACAAAACATGATGCACTTAACGATCACTAAAAGGTATATCACAGTATAAAATTATCATTTTGATCTCCGGTAGCCCCATCATGCCGATACTTGCACCAACATGATTTAAGGAGAGGGCGAACTAGCAGGGGAACTTATCAACACAGTTGATAAGTAGAGCGAAGTATTTACAGCAGAGTTGATCGCACCCAGAGCAGGGATCACTAGGTGCGCAATCTGTCATGATAAGAAGACCGAACAAACACGTCAAACACTTCGCCCCTCGCCGCCAGAAGTCGCGGCACGCCTGTCCATCGGGAACAATGCCGCGGTGATGAATTACGACCACCGCACGGGGTTACATAACCCACGTGTGCTGGTTGCTAAGGCTGTTTGTGTTCTCGCGGGTCGGGCGTCGCGGCTGGGGATCCTACCGTCGCTGTATTTCGAACCGCGTGGCTACCTCCAAGTCGGCAACATTTTTTGTGCTGTCATCATTTGTGGGTTTTTTTTTCGTTTCTCTTTTTTTTTTTTGTTTTCGGAAAACTATTGTGTTTGTTTCGTATTTTCGTTTTGCTGTGTTTTTGTCTCGTTTCAACTGTTGTGCTGAATTTTTTGGGTTCGGTATTTTTGTGCTGTCATCATTTGTGGGGTTTTTTTTTCGTTCTGTTAGTCCATTTTTCTTTGTTTATCTTTGTTTGTTGACCATATTCCTTTTGTGGAGTATTGTGTGGCGTTAAATCCTGACAACAGAAATTTTTTTGCTTAATTTGTGTTTTTTGTCATTTGTGTTTTTTTGTAGTTTTCTTCTAAGCAATGGCGTATGTCCAAAAGCCTACATCAAGTCATGCACTCCCATTGCACAAATCTTTCAAAGATAATATTTGAGGGCTGATCAGCGGAGACGGTTGTAACTTAGCGGGACATCGGTAACACACTGGCCTCGCGTCCCGGAAGACGCGTCAACTGCGGTTTCCCAGTCGCTCCAGGCAACTCAGGGCTGGCTCAACGACCACATGCCCTGAAAGAGTGCAACTCGACGTTGTTTATTTTTCTGTGCCCGCATGCAACCACCTACTACACTGCCATCTTTGAATCCACAACGTAATTAACGCCATCGAAAAGTGCGTGACGATTGAATGTATTGAAAAAAAAATTTGATTGTCAACGGTTTTTTTCTAAGCAGGAACGGAGGCACTAGATAACTCTATCAGTTTCATTGCATGGTAAATTCTAAATAATAATAATAATAATAATAAACTCCTCAATACTTGATTATTCCCAGGATGCTCGATAGAATTTAAGAACGCTGAAAGGTTTTTTTTTCTCGTTATAATAACAGTTCTACTTGATATTATGGACTGTGTTATACCTGCTAATTTCATTGTCCTCAGTTATTAAAGAAGCGATCAGTTGGTAACACATTACCTTAAAGAAAACCACATTTAATAAACAATAATTTTAAATAATTTATGATTTATACTACCATTTATTTTTTTAGTTCATACATTTTATTCCTTTATAAACATTTCAATTATTATTTAACTATAAAAGTTAACGCTCTCTATGAATTTTCGAAAGAACTAGCTATCTATAGTAGCGGTATCTAGCGTGTCGATTTAGAACACCACTCGGGTACACATCGGGCAATTTGAGTGCCGCCCGCTGGGATGGTTCCTTACTTATGAATCATGTCCGATTGCTTCTCCGACATCCCTTATGTATGCGGTTGTTTTTTTTTAACTTCTCTGATGACGTTGTTGTCGAGACGTACCTAATGTACCAGTTTTAAACAAGCTGGAACTTTCAACCGCTTGTTAAACTTTGAAAAGCTGTTCTCGCGTTTGGTTCACTTCTTTTCCCATCGGCTACAACCGGTGCGGTGGGAGAATTCCCAGTCCCCATTTGACTGAACCAGGGGTGGTCAACAAATAAATAGGGAGGGACAATTTTACTAAAACCAAAAAATCTAGAGGACTAATTTCTATCTCTGTGTGGTATTCTTATAATCATTAAAAAAAACACTATGGTTCATCTCCTCTAATTTTATGCAGTTTTTTTTTCTTCGCTAGACTGAAAGTAACTTCCTCGTAATTGACGGTCTTCTGTTAAGAGAAGCCATCTCCTTATTTGGTCTGGCCATTCAGGACGCGTTTGCTTACGCGCTGGATGGCTGCGATTGGTTTGCCGACAGTTGCACCTGAAAGACACTCGAACAATCACGAAAAGATTTTGCACTATCTTTTGCGTAGTTAGCGCTTTACGTTACCTCGAGATCATCGAGGGATCCAGATAACATCTACCAGATGCAGGCTGTAGGCTTAAAACGCGATTGCAGTTTAAAATTATGAGAATCTGGAATATTTATTTGGAGAATGTGTGACGTTTTATCGTAAATTTCAGGTTTTTTCTAAATTTACAATTTTTTACTTCATCAGTGGCGATTTAAATTCATGAGAACAGATATGTAGATTCGGATCAGACCGGTTTGGACACCCGATGACTCGAATAGCAATTGCGAGCTGGAATCCGATAGGTTGGAAAGCGGTGATCAATCTTAAAAAACGAATTACTGTGTCGAGATAGTTTGCACATTATTATAAACTTGTTCTTGCCTTTATTTTTTTTGTTCGATCAGTTATTTTCTAAAGTGGCGCAGTAGTTTCTGGCAAACCAAGATAGGTTTATCAATTCAGCAGCTTTTCTCGCTGATCAGAGCTAATTGGAAAAAAACTTTTTGTAGACGTGATCTAAGAAACAGTCAATTTTCCCCGCGATTAAATCAACACCACCCAGGCAAGTACGTTTCGTAGATTCGTCCGATCAGTAATTCACAGTGCAGAATGTTATGCTTCTAACACTAATGTGATGATTGGACCTCTGTTCTTGTGGCACACCCTCCACGACCGTGAGCCAGTTATCAGCCACTTATCGGTGAAGTAAAACCAATCACATCACACTGAAAAGAACAAGACATTTCTTGCAGTGATATCAGCTAATGGAAAAAGCATATTGGTGCAGTAAACAGAGAACTTTGAGCTTTAGTCCGACATCAAATACATAGGTCTACAGTCACTATCACGGCCGATAAGCCTTTTCTCCTAACACTTGGAAGGTTCTAGCGCATACTCTCTTTTGTCCTTTAAAACGTAACCTCTCTATCTCGCTCTTGCTCTTCCATAAGGTTTCACGTGCCATGTTTGGGTATCTGCATTTACATGCAATTATTTTTTAATCTAGGAATAGGTCATCGGACGTTCGACAAAAAAAAAAGTATTTTCAGTTTGTGTTTTTTTTTTTGTTGTCACCAGATGTATGCTATACGTGAAATTTTAATTATTAAACATCCAGCAAAAAAATATACATATTTAGAATGTTTTCCTGATTAATTGAGTCGCGGAAATACATTTAAGTAATTTTATAAGTTTTCCTCGCGAAAATTCTGTCCTAGCAAATAAAATACAGTATGGAGGGGAAGGCCCTGACTTAACCCATTTTCCTCTCCATCTATACATATATAATTGTGTGTGTGTGTGTGTGTGTGTGTGTGTGAGAGAGAGAGAGAGAGAGAGAGAGAGAGAGAGAGAGAGAGAGAGAGAGATGCTGCGTGTAGGTGTCTAGGAATGTGACCTCACTCGACCAGAATTGTGATGGTTATTCCCAGTGGCGGATACATCATTTTTTTAAAGGAATTTTTGAAAAAAATTGAAAAAATAAAATAAATTATTGAACACACGTGTAAAAAAATACTTTCGTATCTATGGAAACTAACACACATATGATCCTATAGTAGTAGTCGTAAGCAAAGCGGCTTCTAACAGTTGAAAATGCAGGTGTTTAACAGATAGAAAACCACCTGCATTGATATTTTGCAAATTTTTCTCTAACTCCGGGAGACGGGGGGGATATTCCCTTCTCTCTCTATCTCTATATATCTCTATTTTCCCCTCCACCCAGCAACCGAGATTATTATTCCTTCCCATACTTTCAAATTTAACGTTCCAACTCTCATTGCCATTGAATGTCTGGGAGATTGTAGGGGGGGGGAAGGGGGGGGGAGGAGGAACAGGACCGTTAGTTTTCGAAGGCGAGACGCAATACGACCGCGACGCGGACGCTCGCCAGACGAATCATCGGGAAACCGGCGCGGCGCTTGTGGGGGGGAAGAACGCGACAAGCGCCCCGCGGCTACAGCCAGGGGCCGTGCGGCGAGCCCCGCTCCTATCGCTTCCGGCGGCGCCACGCTTCCCGCCGCCACTTCCGGTCCTCGGCACCACCGGCCCTCGCCCGTCCGGGTGTGTTTGGGGGGGGGGGAGGGAGGCGGGCGAAACCAAGATTCAGGACGTGTCCGAACTCGCCTGAAGAAAACACAGTGGCGCGTGGAAGGAGACGCATCTCCCGGAACATTTCATTATCCGCGTCTCTGCTGCTCACACATTCCACGGAAACGTAACAAACTACCACCAATGAGTAGGGACCTGTAAAATTCGCGGATTAATTTCGCGATGGGATAGAGTCCAAATACTTTTGACATTATTTTGCTTCAGTGATTGGGCCAACAGTTTATCTGAAGGACTCTCTGGGCCAATGAACAATCTTAGCGAATCACGATCGTTCCAGTCAACAGGTGTTACGAGTCGGTAACCATAACCAGCAGATGTAATTTGCACGAGTGCATAGAGGATCGTGGAGTCTATCCTTTAGGGGATTTGTAATCGCGAATTTTACAGGTCTCTACGCAATGAGATTGCATTTCAAGGTTACGAAATGCTAATTTAATTTAAAATACATATTTTTTTATGATTCTAGATGATAGCACGGGCAGAAAATTTGTAAATATGATTAAAATAAGCCTCAAAGTATTCATAACGTAAACAGACATGGCTACCACCGCAGCCAAGTAGCCTACTCGGCTTCTATTGGTCGCACGGAGCGACGCGAACGGAAGAGCTCAGCGCTGGTCCGAGCTAATCCGTAATCTGCGTGCTGTCGTAGAAACTCTGTTGCGTAAGATCCGTCTCCGCTCGCGCGACACGTCTCCGTTTACGTGCCACTGTGCAGGAGGGAAGACGCCGACCAACAGGTGGCCGACGCTACTCTTCACGTCCGCGCCCTTCCCTGACGCGAGCGACTCTGACCCTCCCGGGGCTATTCCTGTCCTGCAGATATTTTTTGACGTGACAACGTCTAATAAATCGATGCACGCCGGCTGCACGCACGAAAGAGTGTCCCGTAACGCACATTGTCCCGTTACGCTGTGTCCCGCTCATTGTACGCTTGCGCCGCATCTATCTGCTCTCTTCCACTCGATTGGAACAACCATCGATTTGACTTTTACGAGGCACATTAAACTTGAAACACTCCCATTCGTTCCCTACTTTTCCTATCATCGTCCTAACACAGATTGGAAGAAGTTAAATAGCAAACATGTATAAAAGATATAGTTAAAATAATCTCTTCGTTATAAAGTAATAAACATATTTGAATTAATGAGTGCAAATAAAAGTAAATTTATCAATTAAGTTGTAGATTTCATTTCACTCCTTCTTTGTATCCATACAAAATAGTGATATTTCAATAAAAATGATTCAATTTTATTCATAAAAGTATGCAATCATTTCATCAATGTTTTGTTATGACGTCTCGTTAAACTATCGTCCGTAAATCGACTTTACATACAACCAATTTTTTTTCCTAACCTAACTAAAAACTAAGTGCATTTGAGAGGGGTTACGGGTTAGGGAGGGAGACAGTGTGTCTCAGGCACACGCCTGATCATGCTGGGATTATTCATGCAGGGAGAGGGTCGTATGCAGGGCCGGTGCAAGGTAAATTAGCGCCCTAGGCGAAAAACCTTAATGTCCCCCCTCCCCCCCCCCCGGCCGGACACCCCAAAAAAACATTTCCTTGCCTCAAAATACATCACGTAAGCATAATATTTTGTCAACAATCAAATGTAAGCAGGCTTGTGTTTTTATCTTTACTTTTGTACTTATTACAAATCATAAACAGGTCACCGTGGACTTTAAATAATTTACTTACATCAATATAAACATTCCAAATTGTTACAAAAATCCATTTTCATCTAGTTTCAATAATCTTTAAACATATGATATCAGCTGTTATGTGTCGTGCTGCGCCGCCCCCAGCTACTTGGCGCCCTAGGCGGTTGCCTAGTTCGCCTATATGGACGCGCCGGCCCTGGTCGCATGCATCAAGTGCTAGGAGGGGATTGGCTAGCCATGGCTGCGATTGGCGTCATGACTAACTCCCCTAACTTCTTAACTCTAGTCTGAAATGTAGATACGTTGGGCACAGGTAAAACCTTCGCAGACACAGGGAAAAGCCTGGGCCACTTACATGCGGGATGCCAAATTTCACGCATTAACTTCAAGCATGTTGGTTACGGGTAACAGCGGGATGGTTCAGTAAGAAGAGTTGGACAGAGTAGAAAAAAATCTACCATGCGGGGGTTGGGCGCTGGTTTGTTCGGGGGCCAACTAAGTGTCGTTTCCCGCCAGGCTGCCAACCAGCCTATACTAAACTATAAGGGCAAAAAAAGGTAGGCCTATTTGTGTACGCCTATAAAATAATTTATACAGTTAAACATTAAAATTAAGAAATGTTTTTTTATTTGGTAACATTAATAATTCGCAAGCTTACGAGTTATTTAATTAATGTGACATGTCAGGTAACAATATGTTTCTCGCGAGCTGGTGCATCGGGCTACGCTCAGGAGTGGATAGAGCTGCAGGTTGACCGAGATCGGTTGAAAAAATTATCCAGTCCCTCATCGCTAGGCTCTAGCCTCAACTTCTACGCATTAATCGGCTACAATGTGTCCTGCAGAATTACTTAGTGAGAGTCACTGGTTTTGGAAGAGGAGGGGATGGGGTAGAAGAAGAAGATTGGTGAATAGTGAATGTGGTGGTGGGGTGAAGAGGGAATGTAGAGTAAAGGAGGGAATGTATGGAGGGGTGGTAATGAGTTGTAAAGGGGGAACGTTTTTTTTTTCCTAACCTAAGTTAAAACTAAGTGTGTAAGGGAGGGGTCTAGGTAGGGAAGACTCTAAGTGCGTCTCAGGGCAAGCCCTATACGCTCTAAACATGCGGGTTTTTAACCATGCAGAAAAGGTCACGCGCATCATGTGCTAGGAGGGGATTGGCCAGCCATGGCAGACGTTTTCGCCATGACTAACTCCCCTCACTCTTAATTCTAGACTAAAACTAGATAAGTTTGGCCCAGGTAAAACCTCCATAGACAGAGGGAAAACCCTGGGCACATACATGCGGGATGCAAAGGTCATGCATTATTACAAGCAGGTGGATTACAGGAATAGAAGGATGGTCCTGGAAGAAGAGTGGGGCGTGGTAGAAGTTCTACTATGCAAGGGGTGGGGCACTTGGACTTTTAGTCCGCATTGGTTTGGTCAGGTCTGGTCTTTTTGGGGGCGGCTTATGCCGTTTCCCGTCGTGCTGCCAGTTAGCACTCATTGTGGCTGTGTAATATGATCGTGTAAGTGGGGCGGTCGCGAACTGTGGCGTCGGACTAGACTCCAGAGTGGTGACATAGCTTCAGGTCGACCTGTCGCCAGTAAAAGGCTGTCGGTCAGTTAGAGAAATTGCCACCATCTGTCATTGAAAAGTCCTAGCTGCAGTACTACGCTGTGTGAGCTGCGGTCGCGAGCAGGGCATCGAGCCATCGGCACAACCGCTCCCTTCGGCTGCGCGCAGGCGAGTCTCCTAAAGGGGGAAGAACGCTAGTGGGTTTGGATAGCGGTGGGGGGAAAGCGGTAGAAGGAGTGGGGGAATAAGGTGGGAACGGGGTTGATGGAGGAGGGGAGGGGAGTGAAGCCTCGAGGAAGACATTCCCGCCGCTGTTGTTTTTCCGCGGATATTCTTAGCTTCCAGGGCCGCGGGCGTCGGACAGGGCTGTCCTCCAGTCTGCTGACTCACCGCCACTTTAACTTGGGAAGTGCGACCCCCCCCCCCCCCCTCAAGTCAATATTTGCTAAGATGATCCATGAGATGCGACGTAACTAGGGACTGGAAAAATTCGCGGTTTCGAAGACCTTCAGGATGGACTACGCATTCTTCTGTATACCCGGGCAGATAACGCCAGTTCATTTGGTTGAGGCTTTTTTCGTTGGCCCGGGATCGTCCAGATGAACAGTGAGCCAACAGCAAAAGCAGCTTAGAGGTTTATATGTATTTGAATTCTAGCCTATCGCGAGATGAGTCTGCGTATTTTTTTTAGGTCTCTAGGCATACATTATATATGTAATTTGATCAGACTTATTTTATTTATTGAATGGTTTTCATTGAATTTTTATTATTCGTTAAGATTCTCTAACGGTGTTATTTCTATAGCATGGTTTGAAGGTTCAGTGCTAAACTAACATTTTATTTTTTGTACTGTGTAATAACACGAGGAAAATTTTAACCGACCAAGTACTGATTTTTTTAATTGTGTAAATGATAAAATAAATGCAATAAAGAAACTTTACCCGGACGAGAGCAGTCTTCCTTCAGTCAGTCGTTACGGTATAAACAGGCTTGCTTCCAGCTGTGGCCGTGGACTTTTCATGGCTCCGGGCCGTTTACATCTGTGGGGCTCTAGTATTTTTAGATACGGGCCCAGAGAATAAGGGGTGTTCGGGCTCTGCCTTCGTGCAACATCTGCTGTCGGCTCATAGTTCGTCTGGAGGACCATGGACCAATGAAAAACCTTCGACAAAATAAACCTTGAACAACGTGAAACCCAGTTCAGATGTGTCACAAATCAGCGGGCCATTGAAAAGGTGACGTTTGTCCGAGTGCGTAGAGGAACGTGGAGTCTGTCCTAAAGTTCATTGTGCATCCGCGAATTTCGCCAGTCCCTGACCAAATGCGAAATAAGCGCGGCGCTAGCTACACTTCCACAATTGGGGGAATTAATGATTTATCGCGAAAATATTTTTTCGCGATGAGTTAGCCCATTCGCGGTTCGAATTCGCGGGAAGCTAAACGTCAAACCATATTTACCTTAGGCCTGTTTCTGTGATCGGCTCGCAAGTTTTTGAATCCTTCAAAAACAAACGACTGTCCAATCGAGGACATCCTAGTTAAAACATCTCACGAATGGGCAGCAAATGAACAGGCGTGTGCTTGTGTACGTAGAATACTGTGGAGTTCATCCTATTGGTAAATCAACATGCGAAATTTTCCAGTCCCTTAGCATTGGGATGTGGTTAATTATATCAAGTATAAAGTAACGGGTTTTTACTCGAACATTTACGTTCATCTACAAAACTGTTTTCTTATTAAAAGTGATTACTAGAGACCTGCAAAATTGGCGGATTCATTCGGTGATAGGCTAGAATTCAAACACATATACCTCTTAAATAATTTTGCTATTGGCTTACTGTTCATCTGGACGAATCTCAACCAGTTATAAACCCTCAACCAAAGAAGGATCAAATCACAGACAAACCAGCTGAGACGACTTACAAGTCGGCAGCCAATGAACTTGCGTTATTTGCCCGAGTGTACAGGGGTATGTGCAGTCTATCCTGTAGGCCATCGAAACCGCGAATTTTGTAGGTCTCTAGTGATTACTAAGGTAGTATGGGTAGGATCATGAATATTGGAAGGAAAGATTTACAGACCAGATGTGTGTTAAAACTTTGCAGCATTGCCTGTGTTACGTGGTTGGCTGGATCACGGGGTCTACGCCCATGCGTAGTGTTGTGAAGTTTCGCCTGGTTGTCCAATATACACCAAGATATGGTAGGGTCTCTATCCATCACCGATACACTTTTTATTCGTTCAAACGATGCCTAAATTATGACCATTGGCGCGTGTCAAAATAAACGATGCACCAATCACACCAGACGTAGAAATGGATACGCGTTTGCAGGGAATTCTGGTGAGAAAATGGAGTAACTAGTCATCGTGCATACACGCAATGACAATTCCTTTTATAAGTCAGGTAACGCGCTATCGCACTAACATGTCGGGACTTCGCACCTCCGTACTGCTAAAAAGGTTGACCCTAGGGTTTGGATTCATAGTAGGGACACACACACACACACACACCTATATATTAGTTATTTTTTACGTTATATTGCGTTGCAATATTCAAATCAAAAATAAACACTTTCTTATGTATGGAAAACCACAGGATCGGCAACGCAATTAAAACACAACATTGTGGCGCCCGCTTCACTGCATAGGCTGTCAAATGTGAACTATAAACGGTAATTTCTCAGACACTAGTAGGAATTAAGAAATGCTGTTTACACGTAAAATAGAGGAATGACTTTGGTGTTCGAAAAAGGTATTTTTCCAAATTTTATTATTTTATTTACGGAAAAGCCGCGACGCGAGATAATTCAGAAAATCTGTTTTCAGAATAAATACAGGAACGTCTCTAATGTTTGAAAAAAAAAAAAAATTTAGAAATTGTAGTTATACTTTGCGGAAAAGCCGAGCTGTAATATGACGGAGTTTGTGCTGACGTATTTGCAATAACTCACCAGAAAATTTCAAATATTTCCCCTTGCAATTGTTTGCAAGCCATCGTTAAATTTGTTTTGCCGTAACACACTTCTTAGCAAATGCTACTACCATTTAGGTTATGTGTGAATTATAATGTTAAAATTAATTAAATTATTAAGAAGACACAATTAGCATCTGGTGGATGTTACGTCGTAAAGTTAGTTTACTTGCATTATAGAAACTGTGACGGATATATAAAAATATTCGAAAATGAAAATAGAGCTTCAGAAATCATGTCGACATACCTTCATTTCGGTTGCAGCGGGTCTGTTGGGTGTCTCCTGCCATGACAACAAACTTTGCCAACCAATAGGTGTAATCTATTAGCACTGTGAGTAAAAAAAAACCTTTGATTTTAATTGGATTCGCTGACGGTGCTGCTAGTTTGTTTTATTTTTACAAACTGTATTTTATTACAAGTCTGCCATTCTTGTTTTTTTATGAGCCTCTTTCTTCTATGAAAAATGCTACGTGTAAGAAAATTATTGAAAAGTAAACCGAATAAATAGTTAATATTTACGAAAAAAAAAAATTGCCCTAAAGCATACAAATAGACAATTATTTCAAATATTGCTGGTGAAATACACGATACTAGCTGTAGTACCCGGCTTCGTAAGAGTAAATTAAGATTTTTGAAACAAAATTTATATTAAGAATGACTGTAAACAACTTATATATCATAAATTTTTAAGTTATTGCTATTTTATGTTATTACCTTTCAGCGTTGAAATGCATTTTTTTTAAGTTGTCATTTATTTTTATTACTGTAAATTTAAACATAAAGTATTAAAGGATAGTTATACCATTATAATTGGCTCAGTGCATACCCCGATGTTCGCGGAAGATAATATAAACGGATGAATCGCGCGGGTCCGCCGTCTTTCGAGATTTCTGAGACTTCCACAGATGGCAGAGCCGTTTTGAGGGACACTTTTTCCGTTCCACGCGTCTTGCGACGTATTCACGAGATTACTGCTACCAAATGCCGTATACCGAGAGCTAACACATGTGCTGTTTTAAAATCGCGTGTTTTTTTTTTTAATTTTTTTCTAAAGCTCTGTACACCGTACGTGTGGGGGCCTAGATGTCAGGACTCGTAGCTGGTTAGCCCAATGTCCTGAGCTCGATCCCTGTGTTGGGGTTTTTTCACCAGTGAAACAAACATTCGCCTGCTGTCAATAATGTTCGCAGGCTTTCACGGCCATTGTCCGAAGTAGCTTGGCTTCTGGGTTGTAGCCGTGTCAAAATGGTAGGTAACTGTTCCCTGATGATGACGACTGCAATGTTGACCGATACGTCGGTGAATTATTTGCCAAGGACACGGCTACAACCCAGAAGCCAAGAGCTACTTCACTTGCTGTGTTCGTGCCGCCATCGCACCTCCCCACCGCGGGACAGCAAAGGAAAAAGAACCACCGCTTAATCATCTCGACGGTCATGTTTAGAGACCCGGAAATTTCGCGGATTCATTTAGTCGCAAGCTAGAATGCAAACCTTCACACTCTCGCACTGTGTTCATGATTGGCACGCAGTTGTTTGGACACGCCCCTCTACGACCGTGAGCCAATGATGCCCAGCTAGGAGAGAAGTAAGCGAATCAGGTAGTGCCAAATAACAAGGATAAAAATGTTCTCGCTAAGAAATCAACCAATGGGAAAGAAAACATGGGTCGAGCACACCTATAAATTTGAATTCTATCCTGAGGTCAGAATAATCCGCGAAATTTCCAGGTCTCTAGTCATGTTCTTGTGACTCGAGCCAGCCTCGTAACTGGTCATCGTGCGTAGAGGCACGTCATATCTCGAAACAATCTGATAGCTGGTAAGACCGCACCAAGATATTCCCGCGGTAGCGATTGTTTCACATTGGTGGTCGTAAGCAAGAGAAGCCATCGCCCTGTTTGGCCTGGGCCGTTCAGTACACGTTGTCTGCTTCCGCACTGGACGTCTTTGATTGGTGCGCTGACAGCAGACAACACAGCCAACCACTGAACACAGACAATGCAACGAGATTTTACCACAAGCTGGCCTGGAAAACGTTTTTCGCGAAAAGTATTTCTCAGCCCTAATCGCACGTTGAAAGTAGTGCCGTAGTACGAAAGAAGTTTTTCAAACGTCAAATCATCTTTCCAAGAACACCGAAGAGTGTTTGACTGTAATTTAGGAACATAATATTTTTTTTTTAATTACACAAAAAAAAAACTCAGCGTGTGCTAGAGGGAACTCGACAAGAACGATAAGATAAGTAAGAACAATGCTTCAGGTGGAAAAGGTGTCTCTTTATTATTCCAGTTTTGAATCTGATTCCTTAAAAAGACATGCCACCGATAAGCACTCATGCGTACGCTGGTGCCATCTACGAATACCAATCATGCTGGAATCGCAATAGCGCGATGTACGCGACGCGAATAAAATTATTTTCTAACGAATCACTTTCTACACATCAGTGACATCAGGGCTACAAAATTTCGCGGGTGTGACAGCTTTTCCTTTTATAAAGGTCTTATATTTTCATCGCATCGCGGGCTCGACGTTATCGAAAAATTAGCGTCAATTTTTTTTTTCGAATGATGGTGGGACTGGTGTATTTGTAACAAACAATATTATTATTCGTTTAATTTTGAATGCGATCTTTCCGAGTTTGAATGTTAAACTATAATTAAATGCATTTCGATCAAACATGTCGACTGAAAAAATAAATCCTGTAAACACTGATGTCTGTCGTATGTTTGGCTGCATATGAAATGGCAAGAAACATTTGATGTGTAATCGTTTATGACATTATGGTGTCGCGTTGCGTCCATCACATCGAGACTGTCGCGCTTTTGTGAGTCCAGAATTAACTGTCGTTTGGCATCGCGCGGTCGCTGAGCTACCACCTCGTGCGTTGCGACTTGATCGGTTTTCGAACTCGAGCCGCAGACCGCTCGCCTCGTTAGGGTAGAAACACACATACAGCGGCGCGGCGCGGCGCGACGCGGCAAGACGCGGCGCGACGCGGGGCGGGGCGGGGCGCAGCGACGGCGCTACACACAGACAGCGTTCCGCAGCGAAGCGGCAAGCAGCGCTAGTGTTCCAGACAGAACAGACCACAGCGGAGTGCAATCACACACCTATTCATTGGTATCATAATGTCGCTGTCGAAGGTGCGTCGCCGTATGTTTCTCGTTGAAAATACTGTTTTGAAGTACAATGTATTAACACAAAAAAGGAGACGATTGTGGATACATGAAATATGTGAAAGTAGATGTTATAATGGTGAATATCATCACCTTTTCGCGGTAGTGAAAAGACATCCGGACAGATTTTTCCAGTACATGAGAATGTCGCTGGAAACTTTTATGTACATACTTGATCAAGTCGGTTCCACTATTACGAAACAAGAAACAAACTGGAGGAGACCTATATGTGCTGAAGAAAGATTGGTGGTAACTATAAGGTGATTAAGACGTTATTTTTACTTTAACTATTAAGTGTTATCTCACAAATTTTCAATAGGTTCAAATTATTCGTATGGCACAGTTCTTGCTTTTCTTTGTTAAATAAATGTTATTTGAAACAATTAACGTTGTTACTCATGTGGAGTGACAAGAAATGAATCATTATGTAGGGACAGAACGACAAAAAAAAAATTATATGCCTT
Source organism: Bacillus rossius redtenbacheri (assembly GCF_032445375.1). Taxonomy (NCBI): domain Eukaryota; kingdom Metazoa; phylum Arthropoda; class Insecta; order Phasmatodea; family Bacillidae; genus Bacillus; species Bacillus rossius. The sequence goes on along the minus strand of NC_086334.1, from coordinate 18,516,986 downwards.
AACAAAGTAAATCAAGTTTTACTACTTACGTTTAAAAGAAAATCAAACGTGAAATACCATTACATAGATACCTACATACCACAATTGCGTTGTCATATTATAACCAGGAATTCACAAAGAAATATTAAATATAGTCATTAGTTATAAATATAAAAACACTGCTTGATATTTAAAACAAATAAAAAATTGTTGTACACTGCAACCATGCTAAAAACTTCAACAACTTAAATATGAGAAGGTCCTGGGAGGCATGACTGGTTGTTGTGAATTGGTAATTGTGTATAGTGACCGTCCTCCCCGTACACGTATCCTGTTAGCCCACCTTGATTAGTCTGTGTGCCTTCTATTTTATCTAACTCTTCAATAATCACACTTTGAATTCTGTTACGCACACGCAATTTTTGTCGCGAGGTGAAGTTATTCATATGTGGAATAATGCTCATACAAAAATGGTAGTCATCATTTTTCTCTTGCTCGTTTTCCTTTCGTAGGAATTCCAGTTTTTTCTCCTCTATTTGTAAGAGCTTCTGCGTGGCCACGTCCTGTGAATTGTCTCTTTTCCTTTTTCGAACAAGCTCATGAGTATCTGGTGTCCGAACTAACGTGTTTGGAGGTGTTTGCGGTCGATCTACTGTTCTTTCACTTGCAAACCGTACTTGTGTCTCCTGTCCTCCCTCATCATCACTGTTTCCTGCTGTATCATGGATTTCAGAAGCTGTCATTTCTTGCAAATTACCGCTCATCTGTGCTGGAGTCATCTGATCCCGTAAGAAGTGCAACAATGGAAAAAATGGCCAGTCACTTTCCTGTTGGGTAGCCCCATCAGCACCTGACTTCTTATCTCTTATTTTTCTCAGCTCCTTCCTGAATCGGTCTTTCAAATTCTTCCATTTCTTACGCAATTCTTCTGCTGTAACCAAAAAAAAAGAAAGTATGAGACGAATAAATATATTTCTGTTGCAATAATTTTCACATTTACATTACATGCAGCCAAAACATATAGTTGAGATAATTTATTTTTCAATGGCAGTGCATATGATAAGCATAATCTGTAACAATGTAAAATGTCAAAATTGTCTAAAATGTTTGATTTCTTACAGGTTCTTAGCAACCGGCGCTTCTTTCAGATCACTCGGATTTTCATTTCGAATGGGAGCCTCAACAGTAAGATGTATAGTTATAGACACATGCAAAGCTATCTGGCTTCAGTTGTTTCCGATTCACATGCCTGTACCCACACAAGAACGATTGAATGCCAGCAAAAGAGCTTTTTGGAACCGCTGGAATTTTCCTAATTGTGTAGCTGCAATTGACGGTAAGCATTGTATGGTGAAATGTCCACCACATAGTGGTTCACTTTATTACAACTACAAACATTTTTTTTCAATTGTACTGCAAGGATTAGCTGATGCAGACTACAGATTCATATCTATTGAAGTAGGAGGAAGAGGAAATCAAAGCGACGGGGGTACATTTTCAGGATCAGCATTGTACCAGCGCCTGGAAAGCAATACATTCAACATGCCTCCCGATGAAGAACTTCCAAACTCAAATGTGAAACTGCCTGTGGTTTTGATTGGAGATGAAGCGTACCCTCTAAAACCCTACCTTTTACGCCCATTTCCCCGAACTCATCTTGGCCCTGCTGAAAATATGTTTAATTATCGTCTGTCTCGAGCGAGAAGATGTGTTGAGTGTGCGTTTGGCTTATTGTATGCCAAATGGAGAGTGTTAAGTAAGGCAATCGAAACGAACGTAGAAACAGCTATTGACATTATTAAGTGTATTTGTGTACTTCACAATGTTGTGAGAGAAAGAGACGGCGAAAATGATCCTACTTTCAAGGAAGTTAGTCAATTTTCAATCCAGGAAGAAGATAACGGAAGAGAGAGAAGAAACAGAAGAAATAACAGAGCAACCCGACGTTCACTTTACATTCGCGAAGTGTTTAAAGATTACATCATGTCACATAGGCTCTTATAAAATAATTCAACAAAGTACAATGTACAGTGCACGAATCATTCGTTATATTTATCTGGAATGTCATAAAATGCCCTGTATACTCGAGGTATCTATATACAATATATAATACGTAGGTTGACTATAGGTAGCCTACATACACCTAGATTAATATTTGTGTCGAAATATGCTAGGCAATTACAAAAAATATGCTGTTAACAAACAATGTTAAAAAGTGTTGTAAACAATCTACATAGGGGTAGGCTAACTAATAACTCATTGAATAACATTTAATGTTTTTTTATTAACATCTTTTTTTTCCACTTGGAAAACTTTTCATGTACGTTTCCGCAGCCATTAGTACATAAATAAGAAGGAATTGCTGTCTTGCCTACAACTAAATGTATGCAACCATGTATCTTATATGTTAACTCAGTGTAATGCTTAAAGGCAAACATTTAGAATATATTCAGTCAAAAAAGGCAATAATACTTTTAATTTACTCGTGGAAAATGGCAATGGTTTGCACACAAACGTATGCGTTTCACTCACTGCACTATAATGAATTGTTGCGGAAGAGTAAAATCTTTTTGACATAATTTTTATCTAAGCAGTGCATTTATAATGTGAACGTACTTACATATGCCTAATATTAACTAATTACAAAGAAACCGTTTATTTATTATGTAATGTTTAGTGCAGATAGGTATACATAAAAAATTATTCAAATATTACGACTTTCAAGCTTACACAAAATATGATTGCAGTGTACTTACTATCAGACTCCAAAGCTGATGCAACTTCTCCCCACAATTTATCTATCACACCTCGATTGTGATGCTGGCAATTTTTCACTTGCCACAAAGGCTTTCTGGCGAACACTTCAACAATTAGCTGCTCTACATCCATCGCTCTGCCGCTCCTGCCGCTCGCAAGAAACAAAATGATTTGTTTCTTCAACTGCCGCTACGCACCGCTCCGCTCCGCGCCGCCACGCTCCGCTGCCTGTATGATAATACTCATGCTAATACGACAGTTTGTTTTCAAAGCGGCAGTCGCTCCGCGTCGCGCCGCGCCGCGCCGCTGTATGTGTGTTTCTACCCTTAGGATGCCGCGCGTAGCAAACCACGTAACGCCAAGGAGAACAGACGCAGCGGAGAGCCGAGAGGCGCCAACACAAGCCAAGGAGGTTGTAGGTATACGGTAATCATGGAGGTAAGAAGTCAGGGAGTATGTGTGTGCACTCTATAGAATAAAGAAAGTTATTAAAGTGCACTTTTCGCCATGCTAATTATTTAAGTATTAATTAGAATCATGGAGTTAGGAATTGTCACTTTCTAACCTCACCATCACCATATTGTTCCGCCTAAAACATTCAGGAAATGGTTCTTGATAACTTCTGATGATGGTTAGGGTAGTAAGTATGAATTTGAATTTCCGTCGTTAAAAAAACACTTTCATAAACAAAAATTCATTTAAAATTGTTTCCACGACGTAAACAGTACACTTTAGTCAATGTTTTGGGCGTCTAACCAGCATGGCGCAACAATTAGTTGAAGGAAAACAGCGCTTCACTCACCATTTGATAATGCAAACGTTGGCCACCCTTTCGTGAAAATATCCTCCCCTTCCCCTTCCCATCTATAAAACATTTTTTTATAAAGAAACGAATGTTTCTTACTAGCTTAAGATAACTGGATCCATCGTGAGATCTGCATTCCATCGCACGCAGGGATACACGTGCACGTCAAAAAATAAGAAAGTTGTTTTTCCTATCCTAACTAAAACAAAGAGTATTCGTAGGAGGGGAGGGGGTCGCATGCTCGTGTGCTTTGTGCGGGGACTGGTCAGAGATGGCAGTGATCGAAGCCATGACTAAACATTCTATCTTAAAACTTTATTAAAACTGCGTTAAATTGAGCCCGAGTAAAACCTTCGTTGATAAAGGAGAAAACCCTGGGCACTGTCATGCGGGGAACAAATTTGCATGCATTAAGTGTAGGAGAATACAGGAGACAGAGTACGGTCTGGATGAAGAGTTGGACAGAGTAGAAGAGAGTCTATCTACCACGAGGGAGGTTTGGACACAATGTCCGCTTTCATATTTTTTATCCAGTTCTGGATTTTTTTATATTCAGGCGTGCTCGCACCCTATGGCTCTGAAGAAAGTTATTGGTAAAGGCGTTAAGGTTTTGTTGAAATTCTAAGATGAATTACTGTAAGTTCATGCCCGAAGTAGGTAAATTCAGTATCCGTAAATTTGACGAGTGCATCGAGAATTAATGCTTGTAAGAAATGTCTGAATACTCCACGTCCGTTCATATACAAGATCTGCACGACTCCGATCTCGATCCTTCAGCGATCTGCGTTATCGGGCGAAGGGGCAGAGGGGTTGTCGTGCAAGCTGACACCCGGTGAGTTATACATACGTAGGCGATAGCCTCTACACGATGGTATAGTCTGCGTCACGTAACTTGTAACAATTTTTCTTTTTTTTAAGTTCTCAAAAATAGCACCGGTGGTACCCATTTTCCAACCGACACTTTTAGAAGAATCACGTCCAGTCAGTTGTGTAAATGTGTTAGTGAGGCGTGTATGTGACAACTATGGAATTTGAGCGGTAACCATAACATTATATGAGGATAAAGGTATGGCGCAATTCCTTTGAGAGCTTTCAAAAATCTGTACCGGATTTTTCATGTCCAAAGGATATTCCGAAATCGCACGTTTTACCCATTTTAACTCTTCTAAAAATAAAGTTAAAAACGAAATACGGTAACAGAACTACCCATCCGCCCTTGGCGAATTTTTAAATTATTTTCGTGAACAGAAAAACAATTTCATATCTTGAGCAGGTTTCAAATCGCGTGGTTTTTTTTTCCTTCTGAAGGTCTGCACGCCGTGTGTGTGCGCGGGTAGGCAGGGGGCTTGCCGAATACTTAAAACACTGTTGACCGAACAACCTTGGCGGAAGGATACGCAGACCACAAGTGCTACTTTCGAGAACCGTCCAATACGGGACACGAAACACGGCACAGACTACATACACTGTCTGCTACGAGAGACTGCGCTCTTCTCGCGGTTGTTTCTCAGTCGCTTGGAAACATGTACGTAACAAGTGATCGTGTGCGCAGACGCGAAATTATTGCAAACACTAACACGCCAAGACGAGTCCCGAGCCTAGAGCGGCCATGGTCGTAGAACCAGTTCAAATTTCCGCGCAGCATGACAAGACGAACGGCGATGTTTCTGAGGAAACAAGTTTTGTTTCCTCCTGAATTGGCGACGGTGAAATCCAAACACGAATACGAGACAGTAATAAATTTCACAGTTTAAGGGCCTCGCCTACCTGGACACACATACGGCGTGCAGGGCTTCAGAACTGCAGTGTCCGTTTACGAACAGCATTTAAAAATACGCCGAGTGCGGATAAGTTAGTTGTTTTCGGATTTCGTTTTGAAACTGCATTTTTAAAGCGAGTGCAAATGGCCAAAACGTGTGTTTTCAGAATAAATTTAAGGCTAAAAAAAATATTCGGTACGGAATCATGGAAACACTCAGGGGACACGTTTATCTTCATTCCTGCGCCATATAATGTTAGGGGTCAACATTCCATTTTGTGAATCAAATGTCAAAGTTGTCCCCGTGCACGACGAGAAGACTGCGCGCCAGTCCAGAGGCGACACCGCGCTAGAAGCACCAGCGAGCGTCGCGCTTAGCATCCCGCCTCACTTACACTAGTACACTCCCGACTAGCCGGACCCCTTGTGTTTGTATGTTGAATTTTTGCAGACATTAATTGTTTAGATGGCAAATATAGATTTATACATATATACACATACACACACCTCCAGTGCTTCAAATATATTAATAGAAGTGAAAAATGTTTGTCTCCAGATAGTACATTACCTAACTACTAAGAAAAACATATTGAAGAGTCACTCCATGCCACTAGTTTATTTGTCCTATTCACGCCTGTGTTGATATCATATATAGAGCTGTCCGGTTTGATTTTTTCCCCCTTGGAACCACGTAACAACGTGAAGCTTGACGTCGCGTGTAGGCTGTGTGCGGAACACAGCCGTGGGTGCTTAGGGGCGAGGTTTGCGCGCGTGGTCGCTGATAACACGTCGTCTGCTGCGGGACACGCCCCCTCCCCGCCCCCCAGGGGACAAGCCTTGACCAGCCGACCACATTACCAACACGTAGAGACCGGAAAAATTCGTGGATTCATTTCGTGATAGGCTGAAATTCAAACGTGCACAATTATGCTGGTTCTGCTATTGGCTCGCAGTTTAACTGGAGCTCTCTGGGCCAATGAGAGACTATTGACCAAAGAAGCGTCGAATCACAAGCTACCCAGTGGAGACGCCTCACAATTTAGCACCCAATGAACACGCGTGTTTACTTGAGAAATGCAGAGGATAATGGAGGCTGTCCTAGAGGTCATTGTATCCGCGAATTTTCCCGGTCCCTACCAACACGTCCTGCGGGGATCCCGTAGCGAGTGCAGCCCAGTTGGACGGTACGTTCCGGTGCTGATTTCTCCGACGTATATTTCTCCGACGTATGTAAGTCTTTCCTTGGCTTGGCTTCAGCTCCACGTCCGTCGGTGGAAGCGAGAGACGGGAGCCCGAATTTGCTTCTTGCCATGCTTCAGCTGTCTTTAACGGCGACTGACAACTGCAAGCCTAGTGCATTGTGCCAAAGCTGACGGTGAAAACAAAATAAAAAATGTAAACAATAAAAAAATAAACAAAACGAGTGCTAAAAGATTAGGACTTCAGATGTTGACCGTCTTTCAATATAGCTGCAATAAAGCAAGCCGATACTTCAAGGAAAGCCACAAATGAATGGTTCCAAAACCTAAAAAAACTTGCTTCCAAACATTGATTATGCATCGAAGAATTATTTGAGTCCCGTCCACATGAAAAACATCTGCGAGCTAGTTTTCAATTAGCTGCTTTAAAAAAAATTCTTATATAATTTTTTTGAAAATTAAAAGTTAGGAAAGGTGTGTAGCACATTTATTAAGATAATTGTAAAAATAATAAGAAAAGAGCGAAAACAGAAATTCCTTGAGTAGATAAGATAGAGATTCCCACAGTACAATAGCTGTGATCGTGACAATTTGCTTCGATCGCTACTACACTGTTAGAAATTGCAGTAAATTTACGGACTTTCCGATTAAAAATCCACCTCAAATTAAAAAAAAGAAAAGATTTCTTCGTAATTTCTGGCATTTAACTGAGCCTTCGTAGAAACACACCGTATTTCGACTTCCGAATTTTGTTTTGAGTGAGAAAACACGCGTTGAAGAAATATGAGTGCTTTTGAAGTAGTATTTACAAGTTTATTAATGTTTTAATAATAAAATAATATTACTGTCGCAGATTCATGTTCAAAGTAAGTGACCTTAGTACCTGTAGATTTGCGAAGATCCCTGGATAACAGTGTAACTTCACCGCATATGCACAAACCAACAAGTTAAATATTATGCAGTCACAGACAGGTATGCCCTCCCCCTAGCTCTGGTTTATGAACTTCTACGATTAGCACGAATTGTAGACAGACAGCGCTTGTTATGCGTGTTATCGCTCAAGTCTAACCACTGTGCAAATCGTCCATGTCCTCACTCACTACAGTGACCATTCATGGTATAGCGTCCAGGAAAAACTAACTCTTCTATCAAAATAAATTATGTCACTCTTGAGGTCGGCCAGACAGCAAGAGAAAAACCAAGTTTCCCCATATCTAACCATATTCGATTTGCTCTTACGTTCATCTGCATAAAATTCTAGTCCATTTTTCCTAGCTGGAATCACAGGGAATTTGGAATATGGAAACGGCATTTGCGCACTCCGAAAATGTACTCCTTGTTATTTGTTATTAGGGCCGTGTATTTCCAGCGAAAAGATTTCCAGACCAATTTTACGTTGAAACTTTGTAGCACTGTCTGTGATTCGTGGTCGGCAGGGTTCATTTTCAGGCGCACGTCTCCTGTCGTCGCACCAATCACAGCCGTCCAGAGCGGAAGCTGACGGGTCCTGAATGGTCCGGCCCAAAACAGGGCGACGGCTTCTCTCGCTGTCGGCCGCCAATCAACATGGAAACAAGCGCTATCGCGGGCATTATCTTACTGCAGGCTGGTGAGCGATCAGATAACTTCTCAAACAATACATGCCCGTAGTTGTTATCGTGTACCGGCGATATTCGTCCTCTGCAAGTGGTTCGCGGGTTCAGTGACCTCAGGGACTCCGTGGATCTTTGCGAGCGTTCCCGGACAAGTGCCACCTGCCTGCTGGCTGTCTTGTGAGACGCCTGAGACTCCCGCCGAGGCGGCCCAGCTTCGAATACCGGTCATCCTAACTTCGGTTTGCCATTGTTTGCCGAAGGGCACAGCTAGAGACCGGAAAAATTCGCGGATTCATTTCGTGATAGGCTGAAATTCAAACATGTGTACAATTCTGCTGGTTATGCTATTGGCTCGCAGTTTAACTGGAGCTCTCTGGGCCAATGAGAGACTATCGACCAAAGAAGCGTCGAACCACAAGCTACCCAGTGGAGACGCCTCACAATTTAGTACCCAATGAACACGCGTGTTTACTTGAGAAATGCAGAGGATAATGGAGGCTATCCTAGAGGTCATTGAATCCGCGAATTTTTCCGGTCCCTAGGCATAGCTAGTGATCGGGGACGGATCTAGGGTTTCTTTCGCCCGGGGCATAAATTGTGACTATCACCCTCCCTCTCCCCCAATTCCCTCGTAAAAAAAAAGCAAGAACATTGTCAGTCACAACGTAGTTTCAACCATGTATATTTCACATTTTATGTGAAAATTTTAAATGTAATATTATCAAACCCTGTGTAACCTTAAGTGCACGTTTTACTTCACTGGCTGTATTTATAGATATAATAATTTTATAGTGTTCAAGGTTCGATGGAAACACAGAAAATAAAAATAAATATTTTTAACTGAGTTACAATGTTAAACTACACAATTAAAAACCTATTTGACACAGTACAGTAACCAAACTTGCTTTTGCTGTTGTATTACCTAAATCCTATAGGCTATACATTCAAGGTCCAATAATTATTTTTTTGTAGATCCGTAACCAGAGACAATGATTTTTCGCGAAAGAATTTGTTCGCTTGCTAGACTGCAATATGGTATTTTTGCGTCAGTAATTTCCGCTTTGTGATTGGCGGCCGTTTGCAAGAGGAGCCATTGCCTTATTTGGCCAGGCCATTCAGAACACGTTTGCTTCGGCACTGGATGGTTGTGATTGGCGTGCCGATAGAAGGCCCGTACTTGAAAAAAAAAACAGTCAACAACTGAACACAGGGAACGCTACAAAGTTTTAACGCACGGATGGTCTGGAAATTTCTCCGTGAAAAGTACACGGCCCTGTAAGTAGCTAATTCAAAAATACGTGACAGCAGTTTTAATGCAACGCTGTCTCCGGTTTTTGAGATCTGACGAGGAAGGGTCAACGTAGAGATTTTCGGGGCTCGGAAGGTCTACGCTGTATCTTATCTACACGAGTAGCAGCGTACTAATAATCTACGCGGCTGATAAAACTCCCTGTTGCTTTCAACTCCACGAGGTAAAACACGGCAGGTACCGATATTCATTAAGATAGCACCACCATTTAAAAAAAAAAATCTGTATCAGTTTGCTTGCAGAAATGAAAATTGGAGCGAATAGCTTATCGAACACGATATCGCGTGAGTACCGTGCGCGCGGAAATGCAATCACTCACTCTCCTTTACAAAGTATTTCTATCAACCATTCATATAGGAGTGATTGTAAGAGCGCCTACCTGTGGTCTTCCTAACGAAAGAAAACGCCTAGTGCGCAAAGTTGTGCATTGAAAAATCACCGGTGTGACTTCGGACCTGTAAGATCTGCAGGTTTCCGCAAGAAGGAGGTATTACAATTAAAAAAAAAAAAATTGATTAACGTTCCAAATTGTATGGAAAGTTTACCAAAAAAATATTTTCATTATTTTTTTCGTTTCCTAAATCAAATTATTCTTGTGAGTTCGTAATCAATAATTAAACTCAGCACTCGCAAATATACTTAAATATATCAGTATACTTACGAAGATCCCTGGATAGTTACAAAAACAAAATCTCCAATGCGTGCTAAAAAAAAAAAAAAAAAAAAAAAAGTAGTTTTGATAGTATACACTCTACCAAATGTTTTGTGGTGAAAACGAAGTATGTAGCTTTTTTTAAGACTCAAAACGTAACGATTGATTATGAACAACGAAATATTAGGAACACAGTAAAGAACAATATTTTAACGTCACAATTTTTTTTATTTGGTAAGAAATTATTATTTTTTTTGTAAAATTACAATTTAAATGCTGTTAAATTTTGTATTACATAATACAAAAGTTATTTCGTAACAGCACTGCTACTATGTTTGTAACTGAACAGAAGACACGGGTTTACAGATTTTTTTTTAAATTTTGCAAAAATTTGTACTTTCAAAAAAAAAAAGGAATTCAGGTCCAAATACAACTTTTTTTTCTGTTCATGATCTATATTAATTGGTGAATACAGGAATTTACTTCGGGAGGGGATTTTGAAGGGGGAAAAAATTTAAAAAAATTGTGTTCGAAAAAATTACGTCAGCAAAAAGGGGGTTTAGACAGTTACATCAATTATCATTCTCAGCATTCGTCACTGCAGGTGTGGTTCGTGATTCCAGGTGTTGTAACCACTCACCTGGCATCAACCAAAGCAACATACTGTCTTCGTCGAGATATCGCATTTTATTTTATAACTTCGGTAGGGATATATATACACACGCCTATTCCCCCTTCTTCCCCTGTGGCCACCCCTGTCTACATTGACGGGTATTGTTCCGTTAACGCCGCAGAACTGTTCCAAGGGCGGCGTCGAACTACACTGTTACGAATTACAGTAAATTTACGAGACTTTTCAACGAATAATTCACCTTCAGAAAAATAAATAGTTCTTCATAATTTCAGGTAACTGTATCTTAGATGAAACTACGCCGTATTTCCACTTCCCATAATTTTTTTTCCGGAATAAACACGGTAAACGCATACGAGGAAGATATAAGTGGCTTTACGAATGAGTCTTAACCAGTTTTCAAATTTTTTTTTTTCTTATGTACCAAGATTAGTCTTGTGGGTTCATGTTCCAAGTACATGTATTTGTAAATTTCTACATTTACATGAAAAATAGCGTTCGCAATAGTTAAAGATATTTGTAAACCGTTCCCTGAAAAGCTTTCCAGTATTAACAACGCACGTTAATGAGCACGGCAAAATAAAGTCAAACTGTTGAGTATTCGAATATATTTTCATGGTTTGAAATAATTACGATTATAATTTTCGTAAGCAATACGCAGTATTAACTCGAAAAAAAAAAGAAGGAAATATTTTATATATGCAGGAATAACAACAGCCACGTGATGTACAAAGTTACAATAACTTGTTCGTAGTATATCGTGGTAACTGGTTTCCAAAAGAATCTTTTGTAAAAGTAGGGAAATTTTTTTTTTCCAATGTGTGCCTGTGGCTCCCTGACCGCCGCCGGACACGGCGGAGGCTGGGCTGAGCGGCCAGTTTCCTTTTCGGACGGGAGAGGAGGGGGGGGGAGAAGGTGCGTGTCACGCAGTGTCACGCACGGCGCTTCCCGGAGCGCGTATCCTGCGGGACTCGTCGGTTGAAGGGCGTCCGGTTCCCCCCTCCCCCCCTCCACCCTCAAGGAGAACAACCTCCCGGCCACTGCCAACTCTATCTCCTAACAACCAAAAATACTACCCTTTATTTCATTTATAGTTTTTCGCGTTTTCTGCACATAATTCCTTTATTATTATTATTATTATTATTATTATTATTATTATTCGCCAGAGATGTGTAAACATCTAACCTGGGTGACGAGCGAAATTCAAGTCGTGTTCTCGGGAAACCTAAGATGTACATCAAGCTCTGTCCCTGACCGAATATTCACCTTCGGCCAACCTCGGGATTTTTTTTATTTTTGCGCAGGAAAAATGAATTCAAATATTAAAAGTGGTCGGTTAGGTTGGCTACATTAAAACACTTTAAAACACTATGGACGGTTAGTTAGGTTAGTATAGCAGAGAAATATAAATATATATAAATAAACCCGAGGTTGGCCTAAGGTGAATATTCGGGCGTGTTCGGGCAGGGACAGAACTTGATGATCATATTAGGCTTCCCCGTGTTCTCATGTTGACAAACGCACTTGTGCTAACGAAACTCAGACACGAAATTCAACGCAGAATTCTTTGAAATGATTCCGAGCGTGATAAATGTCAGCAAATTGTGTTTTCAAACTACATTTCTGAACGCGAATCATTCGTAGTTTCCGCACCCGCCGCTAGAGTTTGCTGCCGGAGCAGCAGCTACGTAGACTATCGAAAATTTATATTTTAAGAGCGAAAAGTTAAACTGTACAATGAAACAGCTTCGATAAAAAACGAAAAATACCAAACATCGGCTTTGGACTTGATTTTGGACATGGAATTTTATTAAAATGCTGCCCATCTTGTTTAAAATTCATTAACCACGTTTATTCTATGAAGTTTCGTCTCGATCATTACGACCAATCCAACGGTCGGACGTTACGCCACTCTCGTACAAAGAGATTTCGATGAGGAGGGGGGCTCCATCCTGTTGCCAAATTAAATTTTACAAGTTCGTCCTCTTACTAATTGGGAGAAAGAGCCATTCTTTCGCGCTGCAAGCGAGAAAACAGCAAAGCAGCATTGGCGCGCAAGCGCCTATCTAAAACTGTATTTTGTGTTTTCCTGATTTCTGACCTTGAACCAACATACTACAACGCTTACAGTTGATACTGTTACATTTTCTGTCTGGGACATTTCTTTCATGGACACGCTGTATAACAACACACAGCTTCACTATGGTGCGACGGGGAGGCAGTTCGCTGACGATGGAAAGGGGCAGATCGCACTGGACGACAAAAAAGGCCCAGGCGTCGCCGGCTCGACGGAGGCGGTGACATTTTCCGCAAATACGCCAGACCCGTCGACGACTCGGCGCTAACCACAGACACAAGCGACACACGCAGCGACAATACACGCGCTACTTGCTCTACACAGGAGGTACTGTCACGACTTGAAACAACACAACTGAGAAACAACTGAGATGAACAAATGAGTGAGAATTATCACATTTTATACCAGTTTTCCGTCATGTAAGTAGTTATAAATTGTGTTAGTTCCAAGTAATGTGCTGCTGTAGTGGGGAAAAAAATTCTGTACTTTCACAATAGATTCCTTTGGAATCCAGTTGCCAAGAAAAAAAATTAACTTTGCGCACTATATGGCTATGATTACTTTCTACGAAAATTGGCACATAATTTTATATTTTAATTGATGTTTTATTCAAGCATATATTTTTTCAAACCGTTAAAATATTACAATCGAATATTCAAAATTTTTACTTTATTTTGTTTTAAACGTGCAATTAATACGCGCAGTTAATACTGGAAAGCTATTCATGGAACAGTTTACATATCACTTTGACTATTGGAGGCACTAAAGCATAAATGCCAGGGTAAGTATCCGAACCCAGTTTTAATGCGAACACTGTATTGATATTCAACATTTAATTACAAAAAAAAAATTATCACTTTGCTGTGGAAGTAAACACATTTTCAGTGATTTAACACGTAAATTTAGTAGTTAAACGCCAGTTTAACCATCTTTCGAAAACGAAATTCCGATCGAATGGAAATGGAAAATATATTTATATACGGGAAGTCTGTCGCGTCCCGCCATTTTGTTCGCGCTGACGTCGTAGATGTGTCGCCGCAATCGCGCTATCGTAAATACCTAGGGACCGGAAAAATTCGCGGATTCAATGACCTCTAGGATAGCCTCCATTATCCTCTGCATTTCTCAAGTAAACACGCGTGTTCACTGGGTACTAAACTGTGAGGCGTCCCCACTGGGTAGCTTGTGATTCGACGCTTCTTTGGTCGATATAGTCTCTCGTTGGCCCAGAGAAGCTCCAGTTAAAACTGCGAGCCAATAGCAGGACCAGCAGAATTGTACACATGCTTGAATTTCAGCCTATCACGAAATGAATCCGCAAATTTTTCCGGTCTCTATAAATACAGCACATGAACCGTTCAGTTTATTCCTCCGACCGTGATCCTTGTGAACCGACAGATAAACCGAGCGTGTAATTTGGGTTGGGGGGGGGGGGGGGGAATATTTGAGCCCTTTTTTTTTCGCAATGGCGAGATATCTGGGGTATCGCGTAGCGTCTTCCTCCCGGGAGACCCACGGCGCGCGCGCGCTGGCGGTCAAGGCCGCGCCGATTGTGTCGGCGGTTGTACTCGTCGCCCGACGCCCGACTGACCGCGACAAACACTGGCCAGTCGGCGTGGTCGCTCCCCTCCCCCTCCCCCTCCGTCACCTCCCCAGCCACCACGTGTGTTTTATATAGGGGCATGCATATTTCGCGAAAAGATTCCGAGGCTCTAGCTGAAAGTTAAAACACTGTAGCATCGTCTGTGTCTCGTGATTGGGGGAGTTTCTTTCAGGTCAATATCGATCGTTACAAAGCCAATCACAGTGAGTCAGTGCGGAAGCAAACACGTCCTGTGTGGCTCGGTCAAATAAGGCAACGACTTCCCTGGCAGACGTCCGCCAATCACAAGGAAGAAACCGCTGGTGTAAGTATAACTTGTTGCAGTCTAATAGGCGTTCAGATTTATTCGCGAAAAATGCCTGCCCCTAGTTTTATATCATCTTTAGGGACCGGAAAAATTCGCGGGTTCAATGACCTCCTCCAGGATGAATTCCATAGTTCTACGTACACTCGGTCAAATATCACCCACTCACATTGGCTGCTGTCTTGTGAGACGTCCCAACGTACCAGCCTGTGATTCGATAAAGCTTTGGTCGGGTGTTTCTCGTTGGCCCAAGAGTCATCCAGGTGAGTTGTGAGCCAATAGCAGAGGCAGCACTGAGGTATAACTATTTGTATTTTAGCCTATCGCGAAATGAATTCGCGAAATTTTTCCGGTCTCTAATTCATCCTGCACGTCAGCGCCGTCGTCCTGGAAGAAAACACTTTCAAAATGAGCAGGAATTATTCCAGGTGTCTTCCAGGCTTAGACCGTATGTATCCTGTCCATTTTATTAACACTCGCCTAATACGCTGATGTACAGGACGAGTCAGAATTCGACCCTACAAAATATTCAGTTGCAGGTCCACCACCACGGAAGTAAGTCGTAAGTTGAAAACATATGTACGTAGGGCGTATACGATTTATGGACTAGCATGCTGGATAATGTTAACTTGTACAAATTGCTGCAATCTCAGCAAAACTTGTCGCAGTCGTAAAATGATTTCGTTGAAATAATTTTAGATGGGGGGGGGGGGGGGGGGGGTGGAAGCGACTTTATTTGTAATACAAATTTCTGACGTTTTGCTACCCCAATTATTTCAAAAATGAAATTTACGACAGCGACAGGTTTCGCGGTGGTTGTAGAAATGTGTATTTCCATCTTAAGAGGCCACTCCAGTGTTTCAGGGGCACTACGCAACCCGCGTTAACATCATAAGATTCAATGCTATTTTCATTTTGCTTATAACTAATTAACTAATATAGATTTCGAAATGATGCTGCTTGATATGTAAGACAACTATGCTCTTATCAAAGCCCCTTTCTTCAAAAAAGTGCATAAATTATGGTTTTATACTAATCTTTACTAATATGCATAAGTGTATTGTCTAGGTTTGAACCATAATTTATGCACGTTTTTGAAGAAAGGGGCTTTTATAAGAGCATCGTTGTCTTACATATCAAGCAAGCATCATTTCTAAATCTATATTAGTTAATTAGTTATAAGCAAAATGAAAATAGCATTGAATCTTATGAAGTTAACGCGGGTTGCGTAGTGCCCCTGAAACACTGGAGTGGCCTCTTAAGGTTATTATTTTCAATTCAAATGTTGTTCCTCCACCCCTAATGCCGTATACCAACCTTGAGAAGCACTTTAGATCATTAGTTATACATTCGTTTTCTACTTTTTTTTATTATTTTTTTTAAGCAACGACCCTGCGGCCGAAGTTTATCGGTAACACCATTATTAAGTATAAGCATTTGAATGCATAAGTAAAGACCATATCATTTCGTAGAGTATTGCATTTACTTTTTTGCGCTCTTGGTGCGCACAAAATTATACCGCCATATTTTCCAACATACTTAGACACAACAGCGTATAGGATGGTGGTGATTTTTAAACGGAAATTAATATATTTTATTTCTGTTTACGGACGCATGGCGCCACAGCCAATGATAGTAAAGGAGGAGGTCATTTTGGTGGGACTAGAGAATTGTTTATATTTATCAATAATACTGTGGTAAGAAAATGTCGAGACGTTAATTAATGCTATTTGTTATGAGTCAATAGAAAAAAATTTTAAAAAAAATATGTGTTGTGGTTAGAATGGTTAGCTAAACATTTTTATTTGTTTATATGTTGAAAAACTGTGCTCACAAATCGCTGGTCAGATGTCACGGGATAATCATTTGTGTATTAACGTAGTTAGTTACTTACTAACACCATTGAATATATATAATGTATAGAAGTCGCGAGCCCAGGTTAAATTTTCTGTCCGGTTTCTCAGAAGAATTGTTGTAGTTCCAAGCTCCGCCGCTGCGATCGCTTTCATCGCTGTGTATCGGCCGTATACGCCCCTGGCGGTATTTGGCAGAACTAGGTTAACCAGCCCAGTCGTGACATCATCCTTCACCCCCCCCCCCCCCTGCGAAAATCCCAGACCCACGATTCAAATTACCCGGCAGGTCTTATCAGCATCGTTAGGCGACCTTGAAGAGGAGCTTCCCTTACCGTCGTTTGAGAATGATGAAATCCCAAAAGAAGCTAGCCACGGAAATCACTGAATGATGGGATTCTGTACCCAATGAAGTGAAAATTAGCTATTAAAACTTTGTATTGGGCCAATAGTCAGTGTTCCGTTCAAAATATGGTTTTATTTTAAAAGTAAAATACTTATTTAAACTATATTTCGCGTTTGTACAACTTTACTTTTAGATATTGGCAAGGAAAATCAACATACCTTAAACAACCTTCTCTTATTCAATGTTATCTATTAAGTAGTAAAAGGGGTAGATATTATTTTTTTAAATAAAAAAATATGGAACCCACTAAATCAGTATTGGCAAGATATATATATATATATATATATATATATATATATATATATATAATATTAAAATACGCATATTAACATTTTTTGTATTTAACTTTTTCGGTAATAAAAATTCAGGATGATTTTGGTTTAATTGGTTTACGTATATTGCTATATTTTCTAAATCACATAGAAAGGGGAAAAGAGTACATCAGTGAAAATTCAAAAATTTAGTTAAGTAATACTAGCCATACCAAAAAAATCAATATGCGAGATAAGAAATTTGGTAACTGCTCTACATTTCAAAAAAAATGCATTGGTTTCATGAATACTGAAATGTATGCGTAATAAGACATATTATGTTTATTATCCTAAGCATGACTATAACTAAAAAAATTACAGTAATTTAAAACGATGGCAGTCTTAACATACAATAAGTGCGCGAGTCTTAGTTTATTTTTTAATTGGCTTCTTCGTCAGATGGAAAAGAGTTGAGATTTCTCAAGGAAAAATATATTCTCAAAGTCACTAAACCGGGAGATAGAAAATAAGTAGGTTCTTAATTTTAAATAAAAGTTAAAATAGGCTTACGCTAAACTAATTAAAAATAAGTCGTAAAAATATTTTTATTTATTAAATATGTTCTTTACTTGACAGTTCTTTGTGTATAATTCTTCAATAATCTTTGGAATTTAATACATACTTTACTTAAAATGGTAGAATATCAGCAATACCCGGAAATTACGTGAGCAAAGCCACGGGTTATTAGATACACTTTTACTATAAAATAAAAACAACTATACTTTTGTAGTTCACGAATGTGATATTTTGTTTATTGCTTCACAACATTCATTTGTCAATCTCAAATTTCATCGTACCACTTGTCAGAAATGTCACCAAAAATGAGAGATAGATTTTTTTTGACGAATTTCAATTACGAGGAAACCTTTCGCAAGACTTTTTTCTTCGCAGTAGTCACTGGGACACCATTAATTTAAATCCACTAAGATAATAAAATTGTATGTATAATGATTTGTTTTTGTATATTTATATAACTTCCCAACCAATTTTTAATGATTTTCATGTGAATAAAAACTTGTAAAGCAATTTAATTAACTGTGTCATAATACTTCGGATTAGATGGAAATACAAATTTTTCATCCGTAATATACGATGATAAAATATATTTATTATTGCAAAATAATATTCACTGTTCAAATGCAAATTTAAATAGATTATTCATACATGTTTCCTTTTAATTAATGGTTTAACATAATAATTTTTAGTATAAAATCCTTTTTATCTTGTGTTAAAATGGGTTGCTAAAATTAGGAATTATAAATATATCACTTACTAAGTCCGTGCACAGATTTACACAAAACAGCAACGTAAATAATCTTTTTTTGGTAGTTTCTAATTTTCTGCCCTGAATAACATGAATTTGGTTGAATTCATACTAAAGTGAATTTTTTGAACAACTTAAATTGATGTCATAAATAAATATTGATTTTATATTAAAAATCCACAAACTGTTTTTAAAATATAATATTTATCACGCCAGATGAAATAATAAACAAAAAATAGCTCTTATATGTTGTCTGTGTTTAAAGAATTGTATTATATTTCATGGAAATAATATTTACCTTTCGGTTATTAAAATAAAATATATTTGTATTCAAAATACTTGCGCATCGTTTTTACGGGCATAACTTGTGTATCTAACCTCAAAGCAAGGAATATAAAGAGTGGCAACTCAATGCTATAACACAAACTCTTATTTTCTTTGGAGATCCGGGAAATGTGCGTTATTTATAAGCAACTTAACATAGTAAATCGTTAACTTTTCAGATCTATGTTGGCAAAATGGATTTTTTTTGTGGTCATTCGTTACTGGGAATATTCACCATATAACGTTTAAGATTATTTATTTTGAATTACGAAACAACCAAAACATTATGTAAAAATGCTTCATCTTATGTTAAAAAATTTATAAACTGCATAGCCACAAAGTATGACATCATACCATTAGTTTCAGTTACCAATAACAACACGTGCACGCGTTTGAACAGTCATCGCAGCCATAGTTGTTTCATAGCTACCAAAATCATTCAACGTTGTCAAGAATTATTCCAAATTATGTTTTGCCATTTTACTCAATGCGCCACTCCGTTAACACAACATTTTATAAATTCTGAACTACGAATGTCAGTATTTTTTTTTACGTTATTACGTTTAAGAAATTTCTGTAGTTTTCTTATAATTAAAACTTAATTTTTGATGTTGGCATCTTTTAACCGCACTTTTTTTTTTTTCGGTGGCCGTACTCCTCCAATTCAGTTGCGCCCGCCCGTATCTAAGCGCTCGGATTTCCTCAAAAGGCACCGCCTCTCGATAGAGTGAGACAGAGAATTACGCGCACGACCTTGAAAAAAGCGACGCTACAGCGCCCTGTCGTGGAAGCTGGTAACTACGAGTACCCTCTTGTGGAAAGAAGAGCTGTCTAGCGGCGGAGCTAACAACTACCACAGTTTTGGATCCGAAAATTGGAATAATAAATCCTATCCCCTCGCGACTTCTATAAGTTATATATATTCAATGCTAACACTGCCAACAGATGTCAGATAAATCGCGAAATTTCATTGGCTGAATTTAACAGTAATATTTCAGTCGTGAACCGACTTCGTACAAGTCGTGAGCATGGCCTGCTGTGCACTCGCTTGTGTTGGTTTTTTTTTAAATTGTGAACTTACTCCTTTCGTGCAAGCAATGACGCGGGGGTTTCCAGCGTGAACTTCGAACCCACTTCTTCCTGGTAACGTATCCACTCGGCACACCCCGTGCGCTGCAGTGCGACGCGAAAGTTTTGTTTCGTTACTGCGAATTGGTTTGAAGAACAAGCTAGAAAACACTGAATCAGTAACTGAAGATAGTCCATCTTGAAACAAAGAGACAAGAGGTGGTGTTATAACGAGGTAACATCTCATTCAATAGGGCGGTAGTCCGCGTCACATTAACTTGTCTTTTTAACTTATCAGTTCTCCAATTCGCTAACCATCACTTGCAAAGCAACGCGTGATTTTATTGTTTTTAGAAGACCGGCCACCACATGACATGGTTGAAACCAAGTTGTTGACAGGAAAACAGGGGCAGAAGGATCAACGGTGGCTCCAGGAAGACTTCACTGTTTGTTTTTTTTTTTGGGCGGAAAGGGGCTATCATACAAAGAAATGACGCAGTTGCAGAACATGATTTTAAATAAGTCAGAGATAAGCTTGGAATATCTGCAAAATTCATGGTCTCAAAATAGTATACGGCCTTTGACGAAAGAAAAGTTTAACACGGATTTAAGTATATTCGAGTTAACATAAATCAACGCTACAAAATAAAAAATACAAATTAAAGTTGGGGCTCGAAAGAGGCTTTTCTGGAGCCGCACTTGAACGATGCTTAGACCATTGATAATACTTTGGAAACCGTCAAATTTGAAGGGGGGGGGGGGGAAACTTACATGACACAGACAATAGTTAGGGACCGGAAAAATTCGCGTGTTCAATGACCTCCAGGATGAACTTCATAGTCCTACCTACACTCGGTCAAATATCACCCACTCATTGGCTACTGTCTTGTAAGACGTTCCAACGTAGCAGCCTATGATTCGATAAAGCTTTGGTCGGGTGTTTCTCATTGACCCAGCGTCATCCAGGTGAGTTGTGAGCCAATAGCAGAGGCAGCACTGAGGTATAACTATTTGTATTTTAACCTATCGCGAAATGAATTCGCGAGTTTTTCCGGTCTCTAACAATAGTGTATGTTTCCCAACAGGTAGCGGTGCTACCAAACGCGGGAAAATTGTAAAGGCAGTTGAGTTCGATGTTCGCGTATTCGTGGAAGTGGAGAGCGACGAAAACTATAAGCCGCCACGTGGTTGGCACTCAACAGACCAAAAGTCAAACTACCGAAATTTCGGAGAAACAACTTTCGGTAAGCGCCTGTTCGTTCTAGTGCCTTTCGGTCTGGTGCATTAAGGTCAACTGCGTGTTGCCAGAGTTAAAACGTATCTATTCCCAGCGAAATACATTTTCCAATTTTTCGGTCTAGTACCTATTGGTCTAGTACCTTTCGATCTAGCGCCTTCCTGGCTAGTGCCTTTCGGTCTAATGCATTTCGGTCTAATGTATTTCGGGTTAGTACCTTTAGATCTAGCACCTTCCTGTCTATTGCCTTTCGGTCTAATGTATTTCGGTCTAGTGCCTTTCGGTCTAGTACCTGTAGATCTAGCACCTTCCTGTCTAGGGCCTTTCGGTCTAGTAAGTACCTTTAGATCTAGAGCCTTTCGGTTTGGTTCCTGTTCGGTCTAGAGACTGTTGGGTCTAGTGATTTTCGGTCTGCTGCAGCGTTCCCGACTCGGTCCCTCGTGTTCCGGCAGGCTGCAAGGGCGAGCGAGCGGTGTGGCGCCAGGGAAGGGAGGCGGGGCTGCGCCCCTTCCTGGCCCAGGGACAGCATTCCTGCCGCGAGGTCACTGGGGGGGGGGGGGGGGAGACGGTAGTGTTCCCACGGGCCCGCCCCGAGCAGCTCTCTGGAATGCCATTCACGAAGAAGAAGCAAGCGGCCCTGTCTGTCCAGCCGAGCCGACACCGTCCTCACAGCCCGAGTGGGTTGTTTCATTTCCTCGTCATTGCTGTTGCTTGACGGCTGGTTCCTTGCATTTGTTGTCGCCGCACGAATTTTTGATCTGTATAAGGGCATGCAAGTGAACATAATTTATGAACCCTACATTTATTTTATTTATATATACTGACTTAATGGCTTTTAGCCTCATCTTACACTTAACCATAGTCCTACACCATTTACACAAAAATCATATTTCATAAACTTAACTAACCTAAACCAATAGCTTAAGAACTAAAAATCCAGACATTTGTACTACTACAGAACATCAACAACAAAAGTTAATAACACTAAAAATTAAAATTTATTTTTTAGTCAGTATAGATAGTGAAGTAAATTAGTATCAACAAACGTAGGCCATGTTATTTTTTATCGTTTAATATTGAACATTGGCCTTCGTTAAAGAATATACCAGACAGTAAGAAACTTACAAAGACCATATATAGGGTGGTGTCGTTGAACGGTGTTATAACAGTTGTAGTAATTTCCAAAAATACATTACATTCTAAACGTCCGTAACTTAACAGAGTAAACTATTTATATCAGGTAGTCATTATTAACTTTAATCATTCCTTAAAATGTATATCATGCTTTAACGAAGCCAAAAATTTTAAAATCTAGCAATAAAAAATTATTATGGCTTAAAAACTGTTGAAACCAAGAAGGTTTCTTTTAATTTATATCACTCTACCTTAAGCTTGATATTTCTCATGTAGTGTTTTGTTTGTTCAATTGACTTTTTTTGTTCTTTCTGCTGTATAATATTTTCTTTTATCTTAATGCACGTTTCGTAGATGCTCTTGACAGCATTTTGTGCGCGTATTTTCGTTAGTAATGTTGCAATTTGTGTCAGATACGTAATAGCAGAGGTCGTGGCAACACTAAACTTTAAAAGCCCTCGTTACAGCATTGAACCGCAAAGTAGTTCACAAATCTGATCTGCAAATTGTGTTCATTCAAAAATGCGTCTTGGTGTCTTTAATCCTAACAAACAATTATCTTGGACTCGACCATAATGAACTGCACTGCTACGCACCTGCCCACCTCCTATAAGAGTGATATGAGCTGCATATGCAATTAAGACATATATCTCTGGTGGCGGGTGGAATGTGAACTCTCATAATTTTTTTTTTAATCTTCGGAAAGAATTCGCCCCCTCTCCTCCGCTTCATTACTGATTCTTGGCAATTATCACAACTTATTATTTCACATCTTAAGAAGTCATAACTTATAATTCCCACAAAAATGCTCATAACTTTAAATTGCCAGAACGATCGTAACTTTGAAACACACTACGTAAATTTATTATAAATTCAAAAATAACAACTTAGAACCATCATAACCTAAAAAAAAAAATTATCAACTTAGTACCAAAAATTAGAAAATAACACAGAAACACCATAACTTGGATAATGATTACTTAAGAGCAACTTAAACTGACATTGGTTAGAAAACACAGACCTTGGAACTATCACCAGTTACAACCACATAAGTAAGGGCATGCATATTTCGCGAAAAGATTTCGAGACCAGCTGAAAACTAAAACATTGTAGCATCGTCTATGATTCCTGATTGGGTGAGTTCTTTTCATGCAGGCTACATGTCGACTGTTACATCACCAATCACAGTAATTCAGCGCGGAAGCAAACGCGTCCTGAAGTGGCTGTGTCAAACAAGGCAACGACCTCTCTCGCAGGCGGCTGCCGATCGCAAGGAAGAAACCAATCGTACGGGTATACCTTTTTGCAGTCTGAAACGCGTTCATGTTTATTCGCGAAAAAAATGCGTGCCCCTACACACAAGTTAGGATTGGCGTGAATTGCAAAGTTGTAATCGGCGTGCTTGCAAGTTCCGACGACAACTCTCGCGGACTCGAGGGAAAGGAAGGCTGGAGGCGTCTCGATGCGCGCGCACCGAGTGTTTCAGACGAAGCTGTCGAGCGGTGCAGTGACGTCACTGTAAACCCCGCACTGTCGAAGAACGTGTTCTCCGAGCAGGCGTCGCGGCTTGATCGCCGCCTGCTGGGAGAGCGGATAAACGGTACAGGATACAGTTATTAATACCAAACCCTACCCCCCACCCCCTCCTCCTTCTCCCCCACCCCGGTTTATTCGGTTCTTTTTTTTATTTTTTGTCTTTCCGTCTTGTTGCCCGCACATGTGTTCCCGCTCAAGGCCCGTGCTCGCTTGCTACATCGCTTATTTCATTTTCTTCTTTCTATTGCTTGAGCGCTTTCCCTGTGAATTCATTACGGTATGGGTAAAAACGCGTGTTTCCAGAATCATTTTAAAGCTTGGAACAACCGATAGAGATTCTTGAAAGCAATTAAGGTATTTTCATTGTACATTCAACTTCATTTTTCCGCCATATAGTGTTACTGTCATAACCCCCCCCCCCCCCCTTCCTCCAGCAGTTGTGAATCCATCCACCTCTCAGCCGCTGCGGTGTACTCGAAAGAGACCGGAGCTGAGAGGCGCAGCTGGCTAGTGTTTGCACGGCCGTGCGCCATGTTTGCTCCTCTGGTTCACTAGTCGGCCGCGACGGCGCCACAGCGCTGTTGCGCGGATCACGTCACACAACACGGGTGAGGGACGCGGTTTTCTGGTCTACTTCGTGTAACTTATGCCAATGGTCTATACGTGTTTTTCTGCCTCTGTCATTCTGTCCACGGTGTTTGCAAACAACTTCATCATGTGGTTGTCAGTGTTCGTAAAATAAAAGCGTCACGTGATGTTTGACGATGACCAGTGACGCACGCAGTGTGTTGGATTGGGAGGGGGTTTATTTAACCCCTCCCCTGAAATCTTAAAAATAAAATTAAAAATTAAATAAAATTCCACCGACAACAGGAAAACATTTTGAAAACAAACAGCGGGCAAAGTGGTTCTGCCCCCCCCCCCCCCCCAACCCTTTTACGAAATGAAATTATTTGTACACTCCTGCAGAGCCACTGAGAAAAACTAAAGGAGAAAATGATTATGTCGACCCCCCCCCCCCCTTCCTTTTCAAACCCCAAGACTAAAGACTGTAAAACGTTAGAGTAGCCATAACTGTAAACGTGATATGTACGTGTCGCATTACTTGTAAGGTTTCATATTAATTCTTTTAATAGACTTGTAATTTTTGTTATATAAATGTGAACCCAAGCATTAAAAAAAAAATCTTGAAACCTATAACCGGGGGCAACCTGGTGCGTTCAATGTTCCAATTTATATTTTATATGGATTGAAAAAAAATTAAAAAATAATGACTTTGTGACCTGACTATTGTTTTCCAACATCACCATTTAATCAAAGAGGAATAAATTGTTTTATGTTCGATCTATGTGTGTATCTGACAGTTGTAGTTTTGACTGCTAAGTTCAATAATTGCCGAATCCTTCGTAATAAAAATATAAATAATAAAATCAGTTTTGTGTTTCTTTTGCACACTTTTTTAGGCTGCATATAATATATAGGCTAAATGTAAAAAAATTGAAAACCTTTCTTGCTGTTTAAATACCCAACACAGTAAAAATTAATCAGATTAGCCTACATTTAGTTTTATTTATAGAATATTCACTAAGCTTTATTACTTTCTATATGAATATAATTGTTTAATTTATGTAAATTTACTGTTTCATTGTCATTATCTTAATAGTTGCTAGTTCCATTATGTAATTCGAGGGTTAAATTTTCCCCGTAAAAACATTAGTATCAGTATTTTAATGCACATAAATTTGCTCTCGCAGTAAATAATCCTGTGTGGCGAACATTTTAAGCAAACTTAATAAAACAATTTTAATAAAATGTTGTGGTGTCAGCAGACGTAAACAATTTTTTTTTCTCTTCTCGACATGAAACGATAATTTCCATGGTTTACTGAAGTAGTCTGCTGTATCGAATAAGATTAGCATATTATCTCCCCTTGGTCGCAAATCAGCTAAACTACCCAAAGCCGCCTCCAGCGGTTTATTGCCGAAGTGATGATGTTAGTGAGAACGAGCTAATCGGGCGTGTAATCAAAAACTGGTGGGTTGGAGTAAGGGGGGGGGGGGGTAAGCGGGAGAGGAGGGAGTGTCACAACAACTCCCACCCCTTTTCCCCTCTTATAATAGCCGGGAGGGGGGGGGATTTCAGCGCGTGACCTCCCGCGGCGGGAGAAAGTTTTTCGCTCAGACGGACGTAGGCACTTACGACGGACCGGTCCACGGAGAACCGACGACTTCTCAGAGGGGGGGGGGGGGGGAGGGGGTGTGGCACACGTCCCACGTAGGCGACCACGCCCACCGTCCACACCGAGAACAACACTGCATGCACACGACGATTGAGGGGCCCGCCTCGTCAGGGGTGTATCCGTGTCAGCGAGGCGGGATGATAAGCGCGACGCTCCTTGATTCTTCTAGCGCGGTATCGCCTCTAAGCGCAAGACTCTGAACTGACGCGCAGTCTTCTCGTCGTCACAGGATAACAACTGTGAAAATCCGAGCGGTGCCCATGACATTATATATGGCCGATAAATATAGATGAAGGTGTAATGCAAGTTCCTTTAAGTGCTTTCAAGAATCTGTACCGGTTGTTTTACGCCTAAAAAATTGCTCTGAAAACATGCGTTTTTAGCCATTTTAACTCTTCTAAAAAATACAGTTTTAAAACTTAATCCGAAATCAAAAGAACTTATCGGCGCTCAGCGAACTTTTGAACGCTATTCGTAAACAGACCCCTCTCGGATGTATTCAGTAGTTTTGAAATCGCGTTGTTTTTTTCCTGAAGCTCTGCGCACCATACACAACCTGCCAGCGCACACACAGGCCCGTGTGCCAAACCTATCCCACAAGACACACGCACCCCCGCCGTCGATTCAAACGATTCTTCACCAGTGTGGGGTGCACCTGAATGACTATGCACTTGGCGAGTTATGGAAACTTCGGTTTCTGGCCTCGCCCACGCTTACTGCCCCGGATGGCAATATGATGGATCGGCGGCGGCTCTGCGCACCGCGTGTGTGCCCGGGTGGGCGGGGGCCTAAACGGGCCCACCCAGCCACCGAGTGACTGGTGCTAGCGAGGCGGCGAGTGCGGCGCTCACCGGCGCTTCTGGCGCGGTGTCGAGTACACTCCACTTGCCCTAAAGTCATTCCACCTAAAATGAATTTCGGCTGAATGCCTGTTAGGTCGAATGACTAGTAGGGCAAAATTTTCAGGACAAGGGACGTTTAGTAGATATGACTTTTAAGGCAAATGACTTTCAGGCCAAGTGACTTTTAGGAGATATGACTTTTAGGGCACATGACTTTTAGGTCAAATGACTTTTAGATCAAATGACTGAATGATTATTTTTAATTTTAGGTCAAGTGACGTTTAGGAGATATGAATTTTAGGTCAAATGACTTTTAGGTCAAATGACTTTTAGGTCAAATGACTTTTAGATCAAATGACTGAATGATTATTTTTAATTTTAGGTCAAGTGACGTTTAGGAGATATGAATTTTGGGTCAAATGACGCGCACCGGCGGTGTCTCCTCCGAACAGTCTTCTCGTCGTGCACGTGACAACTGCGAGATTCCGAGCGGCGACCATCAAGTGATATGGCGGGGAAGTGAACCAAGTCCATTTTGAGTGATTTCAAGAAATCTTTTACAGATGTTTTCCGTGCCTTTACAATTATTCTGAGAACACTATTTTAAAAATATAGTTTAAAAACCGAAACACGGAAACAGAACTTCTCAAACAACCTCTCAGCGTATTATTAACTGCTCTTAGTAAACAGACCCCCGCTCCAATATATTGAGCAGTGTTTTTTTTTTATCGTGCTGGTTCTTCTGAAGCTCTGCACTCCGAATGTATGCCCGTGTAGGCTGGGGCCTTAACTTCCTCGGTTATTGCTGGGGATGGCAATTTGCGCGAAATACTTTTTGCCCCCGGATAGACTACAACAAAATGTATTTTTTTTTATTTATGATTGAGATAAATATTTCATTCGTGGTGTCGTTCTGTGGTGCATATTTGTTTCCTAATTTTTAGAGGTTGTGATATTTCGCGAAACTATGTATTCGCGAAATATGGTATTTCTGCGTCAGTTTTCAAGCGAGAAGCCATTACTAGGGGCAGGCAGGCATTTTTCGCGAAAAGATCTGAACGCCTATTAGACTGCAACAAGGTATACCCGCACCTGTGGTTTCTTCCTTGTGATTGGCGACCGTCTGCGAGAGAAGTCGTTGCCTTATCTGTCACGGCCATTCAAGACGCGTTTGCTTCCGCACTGAATTACTGTGATTGGTGTTGTTACAATCGATATGTATCTGTGAGAAACTCACCAAATCCAGAAACACAGACGATGCTACAGTGTTTTAAGTTTCAGCTAGTCTCGAAATCTTTTCGCGAAATTTGCATGCCCTTAGCCATTACTAGAGACCCGTGAATTTCGCGGATTCAATGACCTCCGGGATAGACTCCAATATCCTCTACACACTCGGGCAAATGCCAACTGTTCATTGGCTGTTGACTTGTGAGTCGTCTCGACTGGGTGGCCTGTGATTCGACACTTCTATGAGTGAGGGTCTCTAATTGGCCCTCAGTCCTCCAGATTAACAGAGAACCAATGACAGAAGCAGCACTAAGGTATAATTATTTGAATTTTAGCATAACACGAAATGAATCCGCGATATTCACGGGTCTCTAGCCATTACCTTATTTGGCCGGGCCATTCAGAACGTGTTTGCTTCCGCAGATAATTGCTGTGATTCATGTGCGGACAGAAAAAAAAACTAAACCAATCACGAAACACAGGCGATGCTACAGTGTTTTAACACACAGCTTGCCTCGAAATATTTCAGCGAAAAAAAAAATCACTGGCCCTACTCATTTGGTCTCCGAATTTTCGCGAACTCATTTTGCGTCAGACTAAAATGAACAGTCCTATGCATACCTTATCCTCAATTGCTTTCCTGTTGGATGATTTCTTACTGTAGAACCTCCCCTTCTGACTGGGTCTATGTGACTCGTTCTCTCTACTGTTAGCTGGTACTTGATTAGCCCACAGTCGTAGAGGGGAGTGGTGGAATGATTGGGAACCTATCAATGGGGCCAGTGGTGACACACTAGGAATATTTTCCTGACTTAATCTACCGTGGTGGCACATTGTAATTTTTTTTCCTGGCCTAATCCGTTGTGGTTACTCACTGTAAGTTTATTCCTGACTTTATCGGTTGTAGTGACACACTTGAAGTTTTTTTTGCTGGTTTCCACAGTTGTATAACGCACACAAACTGGTTATACAATCAAAGTTGGCCCGGGAATTTGAAAAGAAAATCAATGGAAATTGATCTTACCCCATCCCTCCTCATTTTGACGGCCTGTTATGCCGGAATCAAGCCAAAGCAAATAAATGGGTCCAACCACAATAATCACATTATTTTGAAAGTGCAGTTTCTAACACCGCAAACAAAAGTAATTATTAATTTTTTTTATTGACACGTGTGTTCTAGAACTGCAGAGACAGTTGTACTTCGCAGGAAACATTTTACAAACTGCTAGTCTTCAAAACACTATGTTCATTTTTGGCAAATATGCTATCTTTATTGGCTGTGCCCGATGAAGGAAGCTAATGTCACACTAGACAGAGCCAATCAGAATGGTTTCTCGTACTACTAAAATTTGTGATTCGTCTCAAAAAAATTCTACGCCTTGTTAAAAGCTACAGTGTTTTGAATCCTACTTTGGCACTACAGTGGAGAATCGATTATCCGAAACTCGCTCAACCGAACGACCGGTTAACCGAACGCGTTCCAGAAAGCAAAACTAATGCGAATTTGCACGCCAGGATTTCCGCACGCGGCCGCAAGCATTATCAGTGCAGGCAGATTTCTTTGATAATTTTATTCCTCTTACGTAAATGATTCTTTGTTTCGTTGTTCTTGTGTTTATGTGTTCCTCTGTGTTCTGCAATTTGTTTTCATATTAGTTCTTGTGTGAGCATTGTAGTACAAAACACATACACATTTGTGTTTGTCATCACTGTTTATTTGTTTCAATGTGCTAATATAACCCTAATAACTTTTTTTTTTCGAAAATGATCGGTTATCCGAAATATCGTTTATCAGACAACACTCCCAGTTACCTATTACTAGGGCCATGCATATTTCGCGAAAAGATTCCGAGACTAGCTGAAAGTTAAACCACTGTAGCATCGTCTGTGTTTCGTGATTGGGTGTGTTTCTTTTAGGTACACGTCGGTTGTTACAACACCAATCACAGTAATTCAGTGCGGAAGCAAACGCGTCCTGAGTGGCTCGGCCAAATAAGGCAACGACTTCTCTCGCAGACGACCGCCAGACACGAGGAAGAAACCGCTGGTGCAGGTATACCTTGTTGCAGTCTAATAGGCGTTCAAATTTATTCACGAAAAATGCCTGCCCCTACCTATTACCTATTTCGTTTAACTCTATTTTATCTCCCTTACTCTCTTAAGCGTTAGTCATTCATTAATAGGATCATA
Source organism: Bacillus rossius redtenbacheri (assembly GCF_032445375.1). NCBI lineage: Eukaryota > Metazoa > Arthropoda > Insecta > Phasmatodea > Bacillidae > Bacillus > Bacillus rossius. The sequence goes on along the minus strand of NC_086334.1, from coordinate 18,486,685 downwards.
TGTTTTTTCGTTAATAAATCTGAACGGTCTTTAGACTGCAATAAGGTACACCCGCGGCCATCTTCAAGGGAAGCCATTCGTTGCCTTTTTTGACCGGGCCATTCAGGACTCGTTTGCTGCCGCTCTGGACAACTGTGATTCGCGAGTTGGATGCAGACATTTATCTTAAAGATTCTCAACCAATCACTAAACACAGACGATTCAACAGTGTTTTTAACTTCCTGCTAGTCTCGAAATCTTTTCGCATAAAATATATGCCCCATGTATTTTTCGAGGAAAAGATTCCAAGCTAGCCGAGAGTAGAAAACCTGTAGCATTGTCTGTGTCTCGTGATTGGTTGAGTTTTTTCCCCATGTACATGTTAACTGTTGGTACACGAATCACAGCAATAAGTGCGACAGCGAACGAATCCTGAATGGCCCGGCTAAAGAAGACAATGTCTTCTCTTGCAAATGGTCACCAATAGGAGGGAAGAAACCGCTGGCGTGGGCATACCTTATTGCAGACCAATGGGCGTTCAGGTTTTTTTTCTCGCTAGAATCACATGGCTCTAGCTTCTAGCTATGACTATCCCAGCCGGCAGTAGACAAAAACCCTCGGACGTGAAATTGGCCAGTGAATGTCGAGCAAACGAAAACAAACAACACTTTCGCAGCTTGTTTGTTTATAGATAACAGCTTCGTCTTCCGTCTTTGATTGTCGCTTTGTAAACAGCGTGCTTTTGGAATGTGGGTTGTGGGATTCCAGTATGCTGTTAGTAAACCGTTTGGCTACAATAGGGTCACAGTGAGAAGCAAAACTTGTAAACACAGTTATATAACACGCGGACACACAACACACAGTTATGGTTTTAAACAGATATGCGTTAATTTTACTTAAATGTACGCCATCTCAAAGGCGATTGGTCAACTAATCCATCACAGGAATCTGATTTTATGTTCAAAATTCAACCAAAACCCGGTTACTACAAAACCATGTGTTTCCCTTATCACGAACCAAAAAAAAAAACGCAGTAGGCATGGTGGAAACCAAAGTCAACTTCTGTCGGGGTAGATTTTAATGTTTTACTAAATTACTAAAAAGTTGTGACAACACATTTATTCAAGTTGTAACAAAGTTATCAAAACTGAGCCGTAATTTCACCATCTTACTTTGTAAGTCTGCGTCAAACGTAAATTTATATACTTGAAGGCGACATTCGAGCCACATTTATACTACGTATAGTTCACTCTACTACGTAATATAAAACTGTGCAACGATAAAGTAAATTTTTTCACAATATATTAAAACTGAAAAAAACAGGAATGAGGAAACTTGGAAAAGTTCCTTGGACTAGCCTAGGTAGCTAAAAATTTTCTCTTTTACTTCAGTAGAAGACAAGTCCCGTGTTTTTTTTTTTTTAATTTATAAGTAAAATACATGTTTTAACTTTGAAGACAGGCACGTGTTATTTTAAATACTAAAAAAACGTGCAGTGTGTCAATACACAAACAGCACGTGTACAAATTTATTTTTTGGCATGTCATGAAATAAAATCGTAGGCATGATACATGCTAAGTATTTCGAGATACACGTGTTCCCGCGCAGAGCAACAGTGTCGCACTGAACGCACCTTCACGTAGTTCCCGCATCTTCCGCGCTCGTGGCTCCAGGGAGACGCCGCGCTGAGGAGACGACCTCGCGCGCACAGCCGCGTGGCACAACTGGCCGAGCTGCGCACGCGACACGCAGCTCCGCCGGCTGCGGTCGTGACGTCACGTGGGCTCCCGCCGCCGCCAATGGCGCGCGCGCGCGCGCGGGCTCCCCTCGCGGCGGGCGCGCGTACTACGACGCCGAGCGATCGTGCCGCCTGTTTGAGATGCTTGTTGACCGCCAGTTGCGCCAGGGATGTTAGACGTACCAACTTGTTGGTACACATACCATTTTTCAGGGTCTTGTACCATGTACCAAGTATAAATTGTGCTGGTATGCAGAAATACCAACTTTGAACATCGACCATACGCGATGCGCCATGCATTAACAATTAACATTAGGCGTGGACGAATAATTCGAATAGTTGCGTTTTAATAATTCCATCTGTATACGTTTAATAAAACTGCATTTTAAGAGAAATTTTTAAGTGCTAATTTAATTGAAACCATGCATACTAGGTGCTAAAGTTTTTATGGCCATCTTATAATTTCAGAAGCTAGTTCTGTAGAAATTGATCACAGCGCCATGCCGTATTGCCGTCATGGCGTGCGGATTGAATAAAAAATAGGTTACCAACCTTATCATACTTTATTTGTTGACAATTGTGTAACCTTTTATGTTTCCATAGTATATATCGTATTAAAGCAGTTTATATAAATATCATTATATATATATATATATATATATATATATATATAAAATCTATGAAACAAAACCTACAGGATCTTTGTCAAAGTAAGATCTTGGAGTGTACCAGTTTTTTTTCTTCAGATACCAGCTTTTAGTGACATCTGTACCAGGTTCGTTGAGCCACTGTCTAACATCCCTGAGTTGCGCTCCGGTCGGGTGTCGCGGGGACGTGTGCTGGAGGGGAAGCCTACAACTCACATAGTTTCGGTTCCCTACCACGTTCGTGAAACTTCGGATTTCTCTCAAAAATTGAAATTAAAAAAATCGAATGTTAGGTTAGGTCAGTCACAACATGCTTGTTTTCATTGGAAATTTCTGATTTAGCGGCTGAAGTGGCGTTAATACCAAAACACAAAACTTCGGAAATCTTCGGAAATTCTTGCAGGGAACCGAAAATACGTGAGTTGTAGGCTTCCAGTGCTGGAGCCACTCGACACGACGCGGCGTTGCCAAGTCTCGAGCGTGTAGGCATCGCCCAACGCAGCTTCCACAAAATCATCTCACCTGTCGAGCAAACATTTTTTTTCTTGTTTTTCTCTTATTTCCTCGAATCACGAGAGTTCTTGTACCCTGCGTTCATCTACAACAATCCTCCCCCCCCCCCCTCCTTCCCCTCCACCGCTACATACAAACACGCACGTTAAAACATTTCCGAGGAAGACAAGAAAAATTAAATTTGCATGCATTATCTTAAAAGTCATTTTCAGGGTCTGTTCTAAGAGTTGTAGCTTTTATTTTTACGATAAATCATTGAGAACAAATAATCATAAATGTATATATAATATAATATAAATATATCACAAAATGAAACCGCGAATTATTCCAGTCTCTCTGTAGTAATCATTAGCGAGCTGGACAGGTGGTTAAACGTGGTAGTAGCCGATGAACACACGGCATAGACTTGATTACGGACGCGTTTATGGAGTCCAATCTGGAATCAGAAAATAACGCGTATTTTTCAGGTCTCTGACATAAACGTACGCGAATTTTAGCCCAGCTAGAAATGAATCCGGTCACTTCTGTTGTGGGGCATACGCTGAAACCCAGGGCAAATTTTGTGATAGCAACAATATGGGATACTGGTAAGATGAACGCGAGACTGGTGAAGCCAGCGCAACCTGGCGGCGTGGAGTGTGCCAGCGTTTTTAAGTGCGTGAAACTAGTTCACGGCAGTGGCTATCTAAGCGGCGTGGAGTGTAAAATATAGCTTGAAGGCAATGCAGTAAATTTTCTCGCGCTTCGCCAGTGCTAATTGGCCAGAGTTTCCCATGATGACCTTTTACTAGAGACCGGAAAAATTCGCGATTTCAAATCCCTAGAGGATAGACTCCATGATCCTCTATGCACTCGTGCAAATTACATCTGCTGATTGGTTACCGACTCGTAAAACCTATTGACTGGAATGATCGTGATTCGCTAATTCTTCTGTTAAAGATTTTTCATTGGCCCAGAGTCCTTCAGATAAACTGTGGCCCAATCACTGAAGCAAAATAATGTCAAAAGTATTTGGACTCTATCCTATCGCGAAATGAATCCGCGAATTTTACAGGTCTCTAGTGATTAGCTACAGAAGGCCAGTGGTCTGGTAGCAGCGCAGCCGCCGTGCAGAAGCTCTCGCGGTGTGCGGAATGCCTGGCGTGGTTCCAGCGACCTTCAAGGTCGGCCATCGCAGGCGCCCTCAACCTTCTCCCCCCCAACCACGCATTACGGGCCGCCGGCCAGGAGGGCAGATTGTTGACCCTCGCGGTCCACCGTCTCGCCTCTTAGGTCCGCGCCTCTATGACACGGAAACGGAGACGGATCTCTCGTAACAGACCTTCCGCAACGGCACGCATACGGAGACGGTCCCACCAGCGCTGGGCTCTTCCGTTCACGTCGCTCCGTGCGACCTACAGAAGCTGCGGTGGTAACCATGTTTGTTTATTTTATTTGTTTATTTATTTATTTATTTATTTATTTATCGTCTTTATTGGTGGCGAAGTTAAGCCTTTTCTTACACTTAACCACTTTTCTGCAATAATTACATCAAATAGTGGAATATTAAAAATTAAGCATGATATAAGCATATGTTAACTAAATATTAAGAGAATAAATTAAAATTTTAACTTAATGTTCAAATATTAACTATCCAAAAGATTTCCCATAACTAATTTAAAGTAATTAAAAATTAAGCATAGATATGCATAAAAAGGAAAGTGATTAAACATACAGCAAATAGTATAAAAAAACCATATGTTTATGTTATGTTACGAACGTTTGTTTATGATATAAATACGTTAAAAACTGTTTCAAGTGAAATTATATTATAACTTTGTGGTTTATTTTTTATATTATATTTAAATTCTGCTCGTGCTATAATCTCGATTCATGATGATTACATAAATTAACAATACGTTACCTTGACATGCAATCTCATTGGATGCCATTTGTTAATTTTCCATTAATTGTGGAAACAGCAGACGCGATAGATAAATGTTCCGGGAGATCCATCCCGTTTAAGCGATCCGCTTCCGTGCCGTAGTAGTATAGGCCTTAGGACTGTTCCACAATGGCAGGGAAACGTAACAAACAGAAAAGAAACCGGATCCGCAATAAATTAACGTTTAACTATCCGTCTGTCGCTTCTACAATGCACATACCCGTAACAAAAGTCAACCAATGAGTTTGAACTTCACAGTTGCGGAAAAAATAAAATAATAATTTTAAAAAAAATTAGATCCGAAAAAAATCACGGTTAGGATTTATAACTATATTAATATAATTTTTTGTAATAATTGAATAAACCACAAAGTAATGATACATCACTATATATATTCTTGTACTAGAAACAATTTATCACGTTATTTCAACTGTACGCGGCTTCTATTGGTCGTATGGAATAGCGTAGACGGAAGAGCTGGGCATTGCCGAGCTAATCCGTACGGTTCCGGGTCCGCTTGCGCCAAGGTATATACTAAGTTCCGTGAGATCCGTCTCCGCTTCCGTGATCCGTCTCCGCCTCCGTGTCATTGAAGAACGGGTCTTTCAGAAGCCGCGCCGTTGCAACACTTTGAAAACGTGGAAGAGATGATAAGTACCGACGCCACATTATCTGCTTCGAACGCCCAACTGACACCGTGATACTCGAAGAAATACGACAATCAGCAGCTTATTATTATTCTAAAAGAGAAACAGAAAGTTTTTTTTCCTCGAGAGGGAGAAATATGAACCGAGAGACGCTGTATTGGTAGGGACCAGAAAAATTCGCGGGTTCAGTGACCTCCAGGATGAACTCCATAGTTCTACGTACACTCGGTCAAATATCACCCACTCATTGGCTGCTGTCTTGTGAGACGTCCCAACGTAGCAGCCTAAGATTCGATAAAGCTTTGGTCGGGTGTTTCTCGTTGGCCAAGCGTCATCCAGGTGAGTTGTGAGCCAAAAGCAGAGGCAGCACTGAGGTATAACTATTTGTATTTTAGCCTATCGCGAAATTAATTCGCGAATTTTTCCGGTCCCTACGTATTGGTATCAACAGTTTCATCCCACAGCTAGGGCCATCTCGCAGAGAGATTCCTGAGCAAGCCGTGTGCTGAAACACTGTAGCACCGCCCGTGTCTTGTGAGTGGTTGATTTTCTTCCAGATTCATGCCCCACTGTCGGGACACGAACCACAGCAAATATCTGCTCGGAAGCCAACGCCAAGTAAGGCAACGGCTTCTCTTGCAAACGGCCGTCAATCACGAAACATAAATTTCTGAAGCATAAATGCCACATTGCAGTCTAGTGAGCGAACAGGTTCTTTCGCGAAATATCTCTGCCGCTAACAACAACTTGTTTATTACTATCCGTCTATCGCTTCTACAATGTACGTTTCCGCAACAAACGGCAGCCAATGAGTTTGAACTTTACAGTCGCGGAGAAAATAAAATAACAATTTAAAATGATTTTGAGATCCGAAAAAAAAACACGGCCAGGAGATTTATACCTATATTTAATTTTTTTAAATAAACTTATTCTGACAATTTAGGAAGCTCCTGTTTCGGCGGGAAACGGCCTTCCATACCACCGACAGTCAACGGAATTTTTTTTTTCTTTTTTCCCCAGCATGATTTGTGTTTATGACGCAAGGAACCGAGGCCTTCAACAGTGACTGGCCGAGGCCTTGGCGGGGAAGGAAAAATTGGCTAAAACCAGACCTGCAACAACCTCACAGTCTTCGCAGTGCCTAAACGGAAACATAACTCTCTCGGTTCGTTAAAACTAAGTTGATGTGCGTGTATTCATTACATCACATACATTTTTCTTTTCATACAAGTGTTCTTTAAACTGAAGACCGGTTTGATACTAACAAACCTGTGTTTTAGCAAGCTTATAATGTAACTGTGGCTGGTATTGACAAAGCCATCTATTCGACTCAACAATAAGATGCATTAATATACGAAGGTGTAAGGAGTACTATGTCAATCACTTAGTTTCTTGCTTACTCTTCATGAATAGAGAACTTGGAAAATACGCTAGGATAGACTCCACAATCCTCTATGTACTCGGGAAAATTACACCTGTTCATTGCTACTGATTCTTTGAGAGTTGTTAACTTGGATGCTTGCTATTCGAGCCTTCTTTTATAAAGGTTTATTCATTGACCCAGAGTTCTCCAGATTAACTTTAACCCAATCACTGGGGCAGCAAAAGGTAAAAGTGTTTGGATTATAACCAATAACAAAATGAAACCGCTAATTTTTCCTGTCCCTAGTAGCTAATAGTTTTTACATATAATTGTTATAGACATGTTGAAGTCGTGTTATTTTCCATTACCAAATATGTCACTTGTTTATTTGCTGCTGCCACATTGTACCGTTTTTCTTGGTAAAACCTTACTGATGGGTTACACGTTTTTGTGTTTGTTGCCGGAATGTAGTAATTTTATAAGTGTCAAATAATCCATAATACAATGCTAGAGGTCATTAAACAGTAAAACAGATTTCGGTCATCAGGTATATCGTCACATAAAAGATCCATTTCGTATCTACTTAATCATATATATCAATAATGGTAAGTTGTCAATGATTTTTTTAACTATAAGGAAGAGAGGGGATAGTATTTTATCACACTATTGTTTTACGAGAAAATCTTTGATAAGGGAATTTTGCAAATATGCATGCAAATCTAGACACAAGAGTAAAAAAAAAAGACTTATCGGCATGGATGGCGTTTTAGGAAAGAACGACGTATTCCCAAAACTCAGTTCAAAATAAGTTCTCGTATTTCAGTGCTGTTTGAGATAAACAAGACTGGCCCTTTCAAAGCAAATTTTTCAAATACTTAAGCTTTGGAAAATAGTTTCCAAAATATTTTTCGAAACACTTAAAAAAATAGTACATTCTACAACACATATATAGTAACGAGGTGTATCAGCTAATAAATAAAATAAATAAGCAAAAAACCATTTGTTTACCGTTTTATGATCAACACAGAGTAGAGCATTCATTAGTTTTGTATGTTCAACAGTAACGTATTGTTCTAACAAATATTTTTTTAGATTCAAAAAAACTGTTTTGATAACAATTTTTCAAAAAATATTTTTTTTAAGTTTATAATTTATTTAGTTTAATTTCTCTTGTATACTTAACACATTTTGTTGTTATTATTTCTATGGCATATTATAATAAAAATTAATTTTGTTTCACAAGTGAGTTTTGCTATGTACCTCGCGATATACTTTAAGGTATCCGTCGTACTTTCGCCAACAAACAATACTGTACTACGTTAAACGCTTATCATCTTATGACTACGGTGCTTGTAAATTTCAAGATATAAATACTCACAGTTCACGAACTATTCCGAGGACATGTTTCGTGTCAGCGCAATGAACAAAATAATCTCGTTTAAGCTCTGCCAACAGTGTTCTAATTCCGTCTGAAGTGCGAGGACGCTGAACTTAACGCGTTTTTAAAGCTTTTTATTTGTCTCGTACTTTTTCTTTACCAAAAATATGCCGGTGAAGCAAGGGGAGGGGGGATCTCAGTCGTTCTCTGACACGTACGTGTAGCACTGCTCGTACTATTTACACAGAAACCACGGCTGATTGTAGTAAACAGTCGTGACTTGTACGACGGCAAGGTCGCTGGGTTCTTCGTTACGTAACTCATTGAATATGCTGTAAATTTCAAAATGGCCTTAGGTATTTGAAATGTTCCACAGCGTGACATCAACAAACCATAAACCTATTGTCTTTTAAGGCCCTTTCACACTGTCAAACTTTAGTTTTCAAAATTTTTCCATAAAATAAACTGCGTTGGCTTTGGAGGTAGAGCACCGTCGATGAGGTAGCTCTGTACATTTACACGAAAACAAACTGTATCGCTAAAAAACAGTGCTCGCAGCAATACGGGGTTCGGATTCTTACCGGGGCATTTATGCTCTGTGTTGTCCCAGTACCTCCAAAAGTTAAAGTTATTTGTAAACCGTTCCCTGAATACCTTTTCCATTATTAACTGCGCACATTAACATGCATAATGAAACAAAATTAAGTCCAATTATTGAAAATTCGATTATATTTTCCGTGGTTTTAAAGCTGTATGCTTGACTGAAACATCGATTAAAATTTTAAAAAAATTATGCACCAATTTTTGCAAATATTTGTTTTCTTGCCAACTGGTTTCCAAAGGATTTTTTTTTTCTGTGTCCAGTTACAACACGTAGAGGTGCAGGCCTCCGCCGGCGACAGCAATCTGTGCTTGAGGCGCTTCAGTCGCAGAGCGAAGCCCCATGACGGTTATAACAGATCCGCGAGACTTGACAGCCTCCCTCCTCCCGTCTCACCCCCGGCGGACAGTCTGCCCCGGGAAGCCTTCTTTTCACAGACGAGAGAGCCAAACGCCCGATCGTGCATCTTCGTTTTTTTTTTTTTGTTCATTGTAACTCATGATAACTAATGGTCAATTAGGTTAGGTTAGCTACATTATAAATACTTTAAAACATTGTGGACGGTTGATTTGGTTAGGATAGATACATTAAAGATACTGTGAAATCATGTAAACGGTTTCCTAGCGCTGGATAGCTACATATTAGAAAGTTATTTGCTAAGCAACCATAAAATGATTTTACAGTATTTTTAATGTAGCTATAGGTACTTACCTAATATAACCAACCATCCACAATGTTTTAAAGTATTTATAATGTAGCTAACCTATCCTAATCGATAGCAAAATTTAATGCCACACCGGTTTATACAATGAGATAGAACGGAAAAAAAAAAGCGAGCATGAACTTCGGGGAACTTCGGGTGTATATCTCTCGTCTGTGAAATGAAGGCTTCCCATCTGCCCCGCAGCGCTTCAGTGTCGCCAACCGGCAGTCAAATTCCCACACAACAACCATACATATCTCGTATCCATGCTGAATTTTCCCTCAAAAATTAAAAAAAAAATAAGTAAAAGCATCAAATGCTAATTTTTTTTTAGCTGTCTCTTCCAGCTTACAGACAACCATTTCAATACTGAAATAATAACCTGACTTTCCTTCATTTATTCATTTGTAAAGACGCGTGAAAATGGGTGGATACGTTTTTACCGAAAGAATCTGAACAATATCGATTATGAGAATTAAATGGCATAGATAACTGAAACATTTTAAGTTTAAAAGTATGTTTCTTACTTCTTCGTGATATGATTTAAATTTATTTCAGAAAAAAAATCTCTTTTTTTTTTTAATTTTCAATATTGTGAGGACTTTTGACAAGTAAGATATTTTCCCCCCTGAAATAAATTTAAACTCTATCAGGAAGTAGCCATTCATATTGCCTTTAAACAAAAAAGATCCGTTATTTATTACATTTGTTTCTCCTAATTGGCACTGAAAAAATGTTCAAAATGCCACTTTGGCATATATATATATATATATATATATATATATATATATATATATATATATATAACATTTTGTAAAATTCAGCCACTCAAATGTCTACCATTTTAACAGTGCTAAACATAAATAGACAACCTGTAACGGGACATTACGGAATGTCTCGAAATCTTTTCGTAAAAAAAAAAAAGTACATTCCCTCGCGCATGAGTCAAGCCACATCGGACTTGATTCCAGTTCATGGCACAAATCAACCAAACGTGACAGCGAGTAAAGAGAAGAATCAATTCAGTTCGTTTTCTTTTCCGTCGGTTCACCCCGTTTGAAGAATTCCTTAAGTCCTGAACGTGCCGTGAAGCGGAAGGGTGTCCCTCGAGACAGAGGGGTTGGCAACGGCCATCAGGCAATCAGCCGGGTGAAGCGCGTGAAGCAGTGTGTGTGTGTGAGGGGGTGAATAACTCCCCCCTCCCCGCGAGTGACGTCACCGCCTCGGTCGCAGTGCTGACTGGCAGAGGAGTGAGCGGTCAGTGTAGCCACTCACCACCAGGGGCGCTTGCGTCCCTGGTCACTAAATCCAGCCCTGGATACACGAGTCCAAGTGCCCAACACCCTCACATGGTACACTCTTTTCTACTCTGTCCAACACTTCATCCAGACCATCCTCTGTCTCCTGTAAATTCCTACACGTAATGCATGCCAATTTGCACCCCGCATGACAGTGCCCAGGGTTTTCCCTGTGCCTATGCAGGTTTTACCTGGGTCCAACCTATCTCCAGTTATAGTCTAGACTTATGAGTGAGGGGAGTTAGTCATGGCATCAATCGCTGCCGTAGCTGCCCAATCGCCGAACAGAGCACACGATGCATGCAACCCTCTCCCTGCATGGTTAATCCCAGCATGACTAGGCGTATAGGCTTCGGCCTGAGACGCACCTAGGTCCCTCCCTAACCCGGACCCCTCCAAAATACACCTAGTTTTAGTTAGGTTAGGAAATATTTTTTTGCCTCGGTCACAGGCCTGCTCTGGGACCCGGTGCTGGGGTAGGGCGAATGCACGCGTGAGCTGTCAGTCACCCAGAGTGTCCTCGTAGGTGAGGGGGGTGGGAACGGGATTCGGGAAATCCTCGTGCCTAGGAAAAAAAATTGGTTGTCTGTAAAGTCGGTTTACGGACGATAGTTTAACGTGACAACGTCATAACAAAACATTGATGAAATGATTGCATACTTCTATGAATAAAATTGAATCATTTTTATTGAATTATCACTATTTTGTATGGATACAAGGAAGGAGTGAAATGAAATCTACAATTTAATTAAATTTACTTTTATTTACACTCATTAATTCAAATATGTTTATTACTTTAACGAAGAGATTATTTTAACTATAACTTTTATACATGTTTGCTATTTAACTTCTTCCAATCTGTGTTAGGACGATGATAGGAAAAGTAGGAAACGAATGGGAGTGTTTCAAGTTTAATGTGCCTCGAAAAAGTCAAATCGATGGTTGTTCCAATCGAGTGGAAGAGAGATAGATGTGGCGCAAGCGTAGGCCTACTATGAGCGTAACGGAACACACCGTAACGGGACACTTTTTCGTGCGTGCAGCCGGCGTTCATCGATTTATTAGACGTTGTCACGTCAAAAGTCCATTTTGTGTTCGCGTGATTCGCAGGCAACTGTGGCACTCGGTAAACAACATGTGACGCTGTCACGGCCTGTTGTCTCTACGCCGCTTTATTCTTTATTTTTTTTTTAACTTTTGTGTACAAACGTGCATCGAAGAGCGTGGACTGTGAGCTTAAACAACGTCACGATCACAACCAACCTTGGAAATGGCGTGAGGTTAAGACTGTGTGACAGTATTCTCGCGAATTTTATCACTGACATTACAATAGTTCATTGCAAACACAGCAACTATATTTAAGTTTATTTGCTGTTGTCGGGGTTGAAGCTAGGGTACCTTAATTGTGTTATCCCAGTGACAAAAATAAATTTATATATTTCTTTATGGGATTTATTTGCGTACGAAACATTTGAGTCTAACCTGGAGCAAATAAAATGCGAAAATATTGCGGCGCTGGCTACAAATCATTGGTAGAATTATTTATTTATCGCGAACATGTTTCGCACCAAGATTCGAACACCGGTCTTTTTGCAAGTGGGAGACGTAGCTGATGACGTTGCCGTGAACCGGTGTTTTTTTTTCTCAAGGTACTCCCGTTCCCCCCCTCCAACCAATGCATTACTTCGCTTCTCCATTCTCTCGCCTCAACCTTCATCACCTCTAACAAACGATCTCGGCGTTAAACGGGAGGTAATCGCTAATTCATTAACTGGCAAAGTATTGTTACAATTTAATGTGGGGAAACTGGGTTCGTAAGGGATAGCCCATTTATGTTTTATTGGAGTTTTATTAACTACTAATATTTATATTACTAATGAATAGAGACCCGGAAATTTCGCGGATTCTTCTGACCTCAGGAGAGAATTCAAAGTTATAGGTGTGCTCGACCCATGTTTACTTTCCATTGGTTGATTTCTTAGCGAGAACATTTTTATCCTTGTTATTTGGCACTACCTGATTCGCTTACTTCTCTCCTAGCTGGGCATCGTTGGCTCTCGGTCGTAGACGGGCGTGTCCAAACAACTGCGTGCCAATCATGATCACAGTGAGAGAGTGTGAAGGTTTGCATTTTAGCTTGCGACTAAATGAATCCGTGAAATTTCCGGGTCCCTACTAATGAATAATTGTACTAAAAAAATCCAATCACCAGTAAGTGGCACTTAAAAAAAGTTTATTCGCAATTCACTCAATGTCAAGTTCTAGCAGTTCGCACACTACTCACTGGAGCTAGGCTCGACAGTGGTTCGCCCCTTACCAGGCGCCTGTCCACACACACACACAGTCTCTCTGGATTCCGTCGCTCCGCGTCGCGCCACTCTCGATGGAGTCTCTCGCCCTTTCGCCCTTGTCACACTTCCCTTCACTCGCTAAATTCTCCGAACTCGCGGAACTCGCCCGGAACTCCCGCGGAGGCCGACGTCGCTGCTTAAGTACCTGTGGCGCCCTTCTCGAACCGACGAGAGCAGCTGTGAAGAGTCGCGTCATCCCGGGACGACTCGACGCCCGAAGCGTCAGGAATGGCGACGCTTGTTCACGCCACTCCACGCGGCGGCCTGTGTAAGCCCAGAATTCCCGGGCCGCTGAAGTGATAGTCCGAGGTGGACGATGCGCGGGGAACGGAGGGAGGAGGGGGTAATCCGGCCAGGCACGTGTGGCATGCCTTACTTCAATCTTTGAATATATATATATATACTGTATAGAAGTTGCGAGTGGATAGGATTTACTCTACGTTTTTCAGGAGCGTATGATGAGCAGGTTGGGAACTTCACCGCTGCAGGGCGCTGCCGTAACGCCCTGTATCGTCTTAGTTGTTATTTACACGTTAGAGCGCAGCTCTGTCGCCCGCTGTCATTCCCCGCACCCCCCATCCATCATTCACTGCAGCTCAAGGTCGTTCAACGGGAGGGGGAAGGGGTGTTTGAAGAGTTCGACACTTGTCCACTAGGGACCACCACAAGTCGATGCCCTAGAGATGGTGGCGATTGCGGCGGTGAATTAACCAACTACCTCAAACAGTATTAGAAATTTTAACCTGGGCTGGCGACTTCTATACAGTATATATATATTCAAAGCTTCAATGGACGGCGCGTGACTCCAGTGGCCGCCTGCCAGCTCCGAACCTGGCGTGCATCGCGGTCTTGTCTCTCGCGTTCGTAACAGTATGTTATATACATGTTCACTGAGTTAAGCCTCCTCGGCGCTGTCATGGCGACACGAGATGCCCAAGCGACGCGTTGGCACTTCCCGTCCATACACGGCGCTAATTAGCGTGTGTCGCCGGGAATTAATATGCATTGCAATTGACCTCGTGCGTTGCCAACATGACGTCACTGCACTAATTGTTCTCGTGCTGAGACGCTTGTGGCTTCCTCTCGCACCATCAACATAGTAGTTAGGGTTTTTTGTGTCCTCCAGAATTACTGCGGAATGTCGCTTATCAAGCTTGTCAGGATAAACGGGTTTACAGATATTTAGCGTTTTAATGTTTAAGTACCGATAATGTAGCATTACTTGACGTAAATTGCCTGGAATCACCTTGAATATCCGTGCTATTATATATTTAATTTTATTGAATAAAAAGCCTTGGAACTTATATTTTATTGTATTGTGTGGCCTGCCTTCATCACACAAGAAGCTGGCGATATCGTGAAGTTACGTGAAGGAACGCACTTTTTTTTTTATCAGATAGAGAATACATTTATGAGACAGGAAGTCTTTGCCGATTTTTGGTCTGACCCATGGGTAATTACATTAGTAATTAATTAAAATAGTTAACCAATGATGAGCGCTCACATGCTCGCTTACTGCTGCTTGTCTCCTTACACTCTTGGCGCGCCGTGAGAGACAGTAAGCAGTAGTACCTCGCGCTTCTCTCTCTCTCTCTCTCTCTCTCTCTCCCGGTAAGCACAGTCCCCCACTCTTCTTCTTTCTCTTAGAGCGCTCTCATCATTGGTTAACTATTTTAATGAATTACTAATTACCTATGGGTCAGATCAAAAATCGGCAAAGACTTCCTGTCTCAGAAATTTATTCTCTATATGATAAAAAAAAAAAACGTGCAGTCTTTCACGGACAGCCTGTATAATAAAGATCGCAGTCATTCGCGGCCATTTTCCGAAGTAGCTTGGCTTCTGGGCTGCAGCCGCGTCCAAGGCGTATATGTCACCGACGTTTCGGTCGACATTGCACTCGCCATCATCAGGGTAGAGTTACCTACTGTGAACCCAAAAGGCCAAGCAACATAAGTCACGTATATTTCTGCGAGGGTCGATGCTGAAAACTGAGTGTGAATGGAGTTCTGAAACATTTGTTGGTAAATAGTTGTTTTTTTTTTGTCTTTGTGAATAAATTTTTTCCCAGTCTTTATTTTTCTTCTTCTTATAGAATTTCATTGTAACGCGTACACCATTAGAAATTCAAGTAAATTTACTGATATTTAAACAAATAAAGAACTTCAAATACACGAATAGCTCTTCGTAATTTCAGGGAAATGATTATTTGTAAAAAAAAAAACTACAGCGATTTTCCTATTCCTGGTTTTGTGCTGTGTTGTAAACAAGGTAAACACACGCGTGGAATAAAGGGATGTCTCTTTGCTGTACAGTTGAACAATTTTTCGACGTTCTGTTTTCATACCAAGATTTTTCTAGAAGAATTATGTAAAAAAAATTTAACTGAGTACCCGTTTATTAACGGAGATAACCGTAAGTTGACGAATATCCCTGTATCATTTGTAACAAGCGTTCTTCGTAAATATAAGGAAAAAAATTTTAACTGTGTAGAAAAATTAGGAGTGCAAAAACCCTAAGCAAAAATGTGTAGCTTGAGTGGTTACGCGTAAGAGAAGGAATAGTACCCGAACTGCACCACTTTCTGAAATAAATACGCAATCTAAGCTAAATTAATATGAGTTTCTGGAAAGTGTCTTGAGGAAACGTACTATTGAGTTTCTTTAGTGTCCGTAACACTTGCATGGTGATGCTTCTTCAAGTAATTCTGCAAAACACTAAAGGCAGATCGTTTTATTTTAAAATACTGTGTGGCGTCAAACTTTAACTTTAACTTAAACTTTACACGTGATTCTGATATGCTGATTACTTTCACCTTCGAGTACAGATTAAACAGTGGCCTATGTTACTGACATCACCAACGGCTGCCTCAGTTTGTTCATTTAAAATTTATGTTTCAACGGCTTAGCCACCTTTGCTGGAATACAGTTACTCTTTTGCATGGTAGCCGGCTGCACCAGACTATATATACGTTTGACATTATCTGTGGATGATACTAGTTTCTCGTTTTCCTCGAGTGTTTGCAGTAGATAAGCGGGCGTGGCTAGCGACGCTTATTGTAGAAGACTGCGTAAAATTTATGTCGGGAGCTCGACAGTTTCAGTTCTGTTTGTCCAAAGCAACGATGGGCGCGTATATAAAAAAAAACTATGAACTTTCTGAAAAAAAATTACTGCTAATGACAAATGCGATTTTCAAGGCCACTCGTGGATTTTTAGGCGCCAAAAACCTTTACCCCGTATTAGATTGCTTCAAATTAGTCCCTCAAATTCTTTATTCGTATGCAGCTACTGTTACAGTGGAAAATCATGTTCGAAAAGTAGAGCCCAATTAATTAACTATTGTTTTATTTATTAACTACTATTAACAAAATTAATAAGATTAGAACACTTTTGAAATATCTGTTTACAAATTTATCACTCTTTCGTTTAGTCCACATTTTACTCTCCCCACCGGAGCTTGGCTCGACAGTAGCTCTCTCAACTGCTCGTCTCTTACCGCTCACCTCTGCCCCAACTCACTGCCTCGCATCACTCACTCGACCGCCACCTCAGCCTCCTTCTGGAATGGTTTCGTACTCCTCTGAAGCGTCGCGTCATCAGGATCGACTTGGCGCCCGAATCTCCCAGAACAATGGCGTCCTAGTCACGCCACTTCGCACAGGCGGGGCTCTGGGAACGCGCCGACCTCTCCAGAGCCGCAGAGAAACCGTGGTGGATGGTGGAATGGGGGGAGGGGGTAGTGAGACATCGTTGCGGGTTAACGGGCCAGCTGGTTGACTAGCGGGCCGCTGGCCTGCCTCGTGGCCTCGCCTCTGGCATGCTCGTAACAGTATGCATGTTGGAACCAATTCATTAGAACCACCAGATCTGAGTCATCACGCCCGTATCTTCTAGCATAGGACTGGTTCATCAAGCTTACAAGATTTTCGAACTATAAATAAAAGTTCTGGTTTACGAAAGTTCTAAACTGTGCCAATCTCTCGCAAAAAAAAAAATTAACACTGACACTTTTTTTTAAGAGGAAAAATATGAGGCATCTGTATGATCACAAAAGTAAAGGTTTAATGATTTCAAAGAGAACACTGTAGGTCGATGGCCACTTTACGGCATAAGTATACCGTGCCTAAGAAATTCAAGTCACTGTATCTCATTCGTGTCACACAATGACGTCCACCAACTTAAAATATGTTACATACATTCTATTATAAGTGCACAAATAAAAAAAAACTTCCAGTCTTGAGCAGTTAAAACAACAATAATAAGTGGCGTGAGAGGTATATTGCAGATACGTTTTTTTTTTTTCATGGCGGTCAGGAGATCAACTGTCGCATGTACCCTAATAGACAACGAACTTTCAGGCTCGAAAAATTCCACAGATTACAACATATTTTATGCGAAGATCATCGTATTGTATTTGTGGAACCTCAGGGCCACTGCATTGTAGCATTTTTTTTTTTTGTAAATGGAACAGAAATAGTAACATGCAATTTAATTTTTTTTTTAATTTCTACATTTACCCGAAAACAACTGCAGCATTACAAATTAGGGGTCGCAGTAATACTGGGTTCTTATTCTTACCTGGGCATTTATGATTTGTGTTGTTCCAGTACATCCGATGGTTAAAGTCATTTGTAAGCCGTGCCATTAATTGCTTTTCCAGTATTAACTGCGCACATTTATAAGCATAATAAAACAAAATAATGTCCAATAATTGACAATTCAATTATTTTTACCATGTTTTAAAAACTTTATGCTTAATGAAGCATTAATTAATATATAATATAATGCACCAATTTTCGTTAGAATTACTCAGTATTATCTCGTAAAACCTATTTCATATATGCAGAAATAACCATAGTTCCAACATCTTTCTCGCAGTATTACGACGTATTTCTTGACAACTGGTTTCCAGAATTTTTTTGTTCTGTGTACAAACCTTTATATAAACTAATTCCCCCCCCCCCCCCCTGAAACAAGTATTAACATTGTTGCAACTTTCGAAATAACTGTTTCATCGTGTCGAGCGATCATTTCTGCCTCTGCACATATGTTGTAAACTTGAAACGCTGCCAGCGAAAGGGGGGGAAGGTGAGGGGTGGGGGGATAAAAGTCCATGTCGACTGCAGTACTTTCCCCCTGCTGTGACCGGCACGACCTTGACTTGTCGCCGCCACTAAGCGAACGAGGACAAAGTAGCCGGCTGCAGCGCTGTTCGCAGCGGTCCGCGGTCACTTGTATGACTTGCATTCCGAGATGTGGGTCTTACAGGGTGTGGGGGAGTTGTGTGTGACCCATTCCAGGCCATTACTTTACAGTAATACACCACACAGGTAAACCTGCCGACTTTCTGAGCAGATGAACTTTCACCACATGCCCTAATTAGCTGGCAAATTTGCAATTTTTTTTTAACTTTTACGTGCAGAATGGATAATAAGAGTGAAATAAAAGTTAAAACTTTTCTTTTTAGGTTTAAAGGCAATTTTACTGGCTACTTTGAGATACGGTTTAATTTCTTTCAGAAAAAAAATTACCTAACCTTTTAAAATCCTAATTTTTTTTTTAATTTTTTCAAAGGCTAAATAATATTAAATAAAATTTTCTGAAAGAATTAAAAAAACTATATCACGCTGTAGCCACCAGAATTGCCTTTAAACCCAAAAATTTCCAGTAATTTATACAGTTCGGTTCTCCTTGCCCATAATGCACAAAAATTTCAAAAATTCATTTTCACCAGCTAAGTATGCATAAAGTATGAACAGTATATCAATTTATTTTAACCATAAAAAATATCAAGCATTTAAAACCAACATATAGGTACTCAAGTAAAGTACCCGGAGTAACGAAAAGGAATCAGGAGGAACGAGAAGGGATCAGAAAAGCGAGAAAGGCCAAGGAAAGCGAGAAGGGATCATAAAAAAGAAGGGATCAGAAAAGCGAGAAAGGACCAGGGAAAGCGAGAAAGGACCAGGGAAAGCGAGAAGGGATCAGAAAAGCGAGAAAGAACCAGGGAAAGCGAGAAGGGATCAGAAAAGCGAGAAGGGATCATAAAAGCGAGAAAGGACCAGGAGGAGCGAGAATGGGACATACGTGCATGCGGTCAGTGGGCTGGGGACAGACGGGCTTCGAGCTCGCCCCCAACTGTCACTTTCGCAAGCGGCGGCGCCCCAGTTCGTGCGGGCGTCCGCGGTGAAAGGGCCTGTAACCTCGCCTGCCACGAGCGACTCTTCCGCTTCGCTTTGACAAATATCTCCGCGGAGGCTTTCAGGAGAAGAGTTTTTTTACTCAACTCGCTCTTCGCTTAAGGGGCACGCCTCGTCGTCAGGGGTGTATGTGTGTTAGTGAAGCGGGATGATAAGCGCGACGCTCGATGGTATTTCTAGCGCGGTATCGCCTCTAAGCACAAGGCTCTAAACTGACGCGCAGTCTTCTCGCCAAGAAATGAAGAAAAAGGTGTAATGCAAGTCCCTTAAGTGCTTTCAAGAATCTGTACTGGTTGTTTTACGCCTAAAATTTACTCTGAAAACATGCTTTTTAGCCATTTTAACTCTTCTAAAAATAAAGTTTAAAAACTTAATCCGAAATCAAAAGAACTTTTCGGCCATCAGCAAACTCTTAAATGCTTTTCGTAAGCAGACCCCACTCGGATAGCTTGAGTAGTTTTGATATCGCGTTGTTCTTCCTGAAGCTCTGCACACCGTGTGTGTGTGTGTGCCAGGGTGGGCGGAGCTAGTTAGGGGTGTATCTGTGTCAGCGAGGCGGGATGATAAGTACTGTCGCTCGCTGTTGCTTCTAGCGCGATACAAGGGCGTAGTATTCCAGTCGTGCGTACGGCAACTATTGAGGTTTGAGCGGTAACCATACCAATACGGGCGAAGGGAATTTACATAAATGTGTAATCTTGAGTGCTTTCGAAAATCCGTACAGGGCGTTACATTTCTTGGCGACCGTTTGCAAGATTTTTTTACCATATTTGGCCAGGCCATTCAGAACACGTTTGCCTTCCGCACAAAATTGGTGTATTCGTGTGGCGACAGCGGGCATGCGCCTGGAAGAAACTCAACCAACCATGAAAACACAGGCGCTGATACAGTGTTTTAACACACATCTTGTATAGAAATCTTTACTCGACAAATCTTTGGCCCTAACGATGGTATTAGAGACGGACACGCATACCATGAATACTACGTAGGGAAAACCGGGGAAGGAACTGGCCATAGCTAGAGACTTGAAAAATACGCGTTTTCAATTACCTCCAGGATATAACCCACAACCTCTATACACTCGGGAAAATTACACCGGCTCATTGGCTACTGACTTGTGAGGACTGTTATCTGGGAATATTATGATTCGATATATATAAATATATGTAAAATCCAAGCACGTTTACATTTTGCTGATTCTGTGTTTGGGCCACTATATATATATATATATGTGTGTGTGTGTGTGTGTGTGTGTATTCATTGGTTCAGTGTCCTCCAGATTAACTGTGGCTTGGATTATAACCTATCGCGAAATGAAACGGTATGAGGAGAATGTAGTTGGCACGTTATATATTCACATGAATCTCGTAGTTACATTGACCAAAATTTGGGCTATGTGCTGTCGGTAACTTTCTGTGGCTCTTTCTCAGGTATAGATTTGAGCAGCGGTCAACTGAGGGATTTATTTTTTTAATAACGTTGTAAAATATACCTACTCGTAACTGAGTAAAATTTAAACGCCCGTTTAAGAATTTAAAATATTTTGGAATCTAAATTATCCCGTTCTCTGGCGTTTCATTAAAAAGCCAATTTATTTGTTATTTTTTATAATTGGAAGCCACCAATGTTCGATAAAGAACCGGTTTCAGCAGCTTTGCAATATGATAATCTAAGATCGGGTTTTCAAACTGCCACAAGGGGAACCACTTTAAAGAGTTCTCACTCCTTTTTTTTTTTTCCTTCAAGCGAGCAGCCTTTCTGCGCTATGAAAAAACATGGGTTAGTCATTCATTTGAATGTCGAACGACTACATTCCATTTGTAAAGACGATTGTTTGTTGGTGAATACTGGTGACTGATTTTTGTTGCACTGATAATAATAGCTCGTGGAGCGAGACGTGAACGCCAGATTGATGCAAGTCAAGTGTCATTAAAGGGATCACACGAACTCAACTTGATCGGAGCCCGGTGCAACGAACAAGACAAAAACGACAGGCACTCCAAATATTTGTGTTCCGTTTGGGACAATGTCTCGTATCGGATGACGAACCCTATTCTTCTTGTTCGTCCCGGATCCCCGTTTTAAAAGGCTCTGTCACTCTGTAAAACTTTTTCTTACAACACCTTCCAATAGAGTTTTGTAACTGAGAACAACTGTTTGTTTGACAAGTTGATTTAGTTTCCATAAAATAGTTTGTATATTGTGCTGTTTCTAAAAATGTTGGATGTTAAAACAAATCAGCCCGATCAGAACAGTGCACAACAAAAACGTAAATGGCGTCCGTTTCCACCACAACAAATCTTTAAAATGGCGAAAAGCAAAGGAAATTAAAAGGTGAATTAGGCGAAACTAAAATAATTATAATATGAACGTAGTACCTGTGTAAAATAAATTATAAGTAAAAATCAAATATTATGTAATGAGTAATGTAATGAGTTATAATAACATTTAAATTAACATATATTTTAATTGTTAAGAAAACACTAAATCATAAGAAAATTCCAATTTTCCATTTAATAACGTAACTGACTATTTTGATTTCGAATATGATTACAATTTAAAAAATATAAACTAGCTGTGACCAATACTAAACTTTGATAGTGTGACAAGAATTAAAATATGTTTGATGTTGTCTGTCCAAATATATTTGGTGGAAAAAATTCTAAATGATATTTGTTCTAATATTTCCCCTCGAATTATGTTGTC
The DNA here is from genome assembly GCF_032445375.1 of Bacillus rossius redtenbacheri. Taxonomy (NCBI): domain Eukaryota; kingdom Metazoa; phylum Arthropoda; class Insecta; order Phasmatodea; family Bacillidae; genus Bacillus; species Bacillus rossius. The sequence goes on along the minus strand of NC_086334.1, from coordinate 18,464,635 downwards.
AAATGTAGTCGGAGACTAAAATATGACAGAGTGGCAGGGCCTTAAGATGCCGGTAGTCGCCAGCGTGCATCGGTTCCAAGTCCGGCCACCACTTCAGAAAAAAAAATTCCTAATGGAGAAATTATTTTCCCTTTTAGTTCAGGACTCAAGTAAATACCGTTTCACTACTTTATGCAAATCACCAAACGATAGTTTTTGTACCTAGCGCTTACATGAGCTGCAAAATAATGTTTATTTTTGTTCAGAGATGTATTTGGGAAGATCTGAACACATAAATGAAAAAAAATCCTGTGATAGGCTGAAAATACACTATGTTTATTTAGAATCAGCTGAATTTCCCGGCGTTGCCTGAGCTTTCGCAGAATAACGACCCTAGTGATATTATTATTTCCTATTAACCACCGTATTAGCATAAGTTAGATTAACAACTTATAATTAAGGTATACCGAATATTTTAAATTAAAAGATTTTACTCCGAGATTAATGAAATTTTGCACACTTGACCTTTAAAAACGAATTTTTAATTTTTGATACTACACTAACTTTTGCATACTTGACTTTTAAAAGGAAAATTACTGTCAACATCTGATTTAATAAACTAATGCTGACTTCAACGAGTAGCCAAAGCTGAGTCCCATGGCAAGTCAAAACCGAAAAATATTCAGCACGGAAGCTTTGCTGTGCGCGGTATCGCAAGATGGCGAGGCGTGATAACCCTGGAAGTCCGGGCCACGTGCGAGCGAGGCGCCGCAACTCACGTAATCCACAGCGGGCACGCGACAAGGTCGCAGACGTGTCCGTATGGCGAGCGAAGATGACCGTTGCGCAACCTACCGGTTACGGCTTGGTCGCGCCCGAGAAGGGAGGGGACAGACCAACACTCCTGCGGGAGGCAGATATCCAGGAATTTTTTCGAGAGTGGGATTTGAAAATATATATAAATATATATGTTAGCGAGTATTCTCTGTACTCGCCAGAGATGTGTAACAATTAAACTCGGTAACGAGCAAATTCATGTGTTCTCATGTTGCAAATACACATCGGACACGAAATTTAATGTAGAATTTTATAAATTACCGGCGAGCATGATATATATATATGTGTGTGTTTGTGTGTGTGTGTGTGTGTGTGTGTGTGTGTGTGTGTGTGTGTGTGTGTGCAAATTGTGTTTTCAACTGCATTTCTTCACGCGAATCACACGTAGTTCCGCACCCGCCGCTAGAATTCGTTTGCCGGACCAACAACTTCGACTATTGAATCAGACAGAAATTTAAAATTATATGGTCCTAATGAAACGGATCCGTCTTTGTACTGATTGCCTATCTTGTTAAAATTCATTAAACAGTTCATACTTTTAAGTTCCCCTTTGGTTTTTTTGAACGTTGGTTCCCGCCACTCGCCACAAGTAGCAGCACCGTGGTTACACATTTCCGTTCCATGCGACTTCTGCTCCATTCACGAAATGCCGTATACCGACATGTCACACATCAACAAGGGAATAGCTTTGCTGAAAGCGTCCCCGGACAATGTGAGCTAAGGCCCGCTCGCACAGTCAGGTAAATAAATGGAAGAATACTTACTTCCCTTTGGCTCAAGTCGCGACTTTGCAAGATGAACCTAAATGTCTATCTCGATTGCCAGTAGCAATCGTGTTTCTAACATTTACTGTTTTAATTTTTTTTAACTCATGCGAAACGAAAACACAGAACCACAACTAACTATACAAATACTAGGAATGTATAAACACATGAAATTATAAAAGTATAAAATCACCACAGTTTCACACAATCATGAAGTAATGGTGTGGAAGGTATCCAACGGATATTTAAAAAATATAGCCCATTGTTTTAAACAATTTTTTTTCCCTAAGAATCACCATTCCTAAGATATCGCCATTATAAAAGCTATTTTGTAGATAATTTTATAGTATACAATTTTAGTCTGGGCTATATGTTTGATAAAACTTACCGGTTTTGAGAAAAATCCAAAAACAGAACATTTTGACTTTTGAACTTGAATAACGTTTTTAGCACACCTGGGATATATGGGGACTTTTGGCACTTTATTTCTACTGTTGTACCCAAGGTCTCTACCAAAATTCAAGTCTATCGAAATTTTTGTTATTTGATCACTATTTTTATGTCTATTTTGACCTTACAGCACCTATAAACGAATTACAAAATAAATTAACAACAAAACACATGATACACATCAATGCGACAAAACACGAAACAACACAACACACAGATAGATAAAGATTGATAAAGTTCATGTTAACCAATTGGTTACTTTGGTTTTCACAAAATCTTAAACCGAAACTAAAATTATGTATACAAAATAATTATGTAGATTGCAAAAGTTTTACCAATGAATATTTGTAGATTATTCAAAAGGAGTTATAATTTTTACACATTTTATAGTTACTAATGGTTTTAAAAGAGTAACCAATTCTGTAATTGCAAGTTGGAATTCTTAATTTAAACAGTCATTATGTCTGAACCAAGAAAAATTATTGAATGTCTAATAAATAGGTTATATAGGAATGTAGCATATTCAAAATAATTTAAATGACTGAAATTTTTAAATATTAATTTAAGAACGTTTTCTGCATACTTTCAATTATTTTCTTATAAAAACACTTGATGCAGAGAAAGTTTTAAATTTAATAAGACCTAAAGAACTCCATGTGTTGCTAATACTTAGTATTATCTACATTTTGGTGAAAAAAAGCTTTGCATCAATATAACTCGAAGGTCTTAAATCAGGACACCACGTTTAATGTCATTACTTACTATGTGATAATTCTAATTAATTAAATAAGTTGTTTGACTAAAGGTTATACAATAAATGATATCGTAATTCAGAGACGTTTGTGAACTTGAAAATCAGATCCGGACAGCTGAAATATCTCGCTGAATAGTTTCACAAACATAATTATTTTTTCATCAGCATCTTTTCTTGATCAATTCTGATTACAGTTGGAATATAATTAAATTAATATTTAAGAGTCGTTGAGATAAATTACTACTTTGCGGAAAACCTAATACCATGAATTTGCAAATAAGATAATTAAAACATATATACCACGCATTGCTTGACGAGGCCTAAAATTGATAATTTTTTAATCATAAGATTATGTTGGAAAGTATCAAAGGCTTTGCTCATGTAGAAATAAATAGAATATTTTATTGACATCTGGATTTATACACACATATGTATATAAAAGTGTGTGTTAAAGACGATAGAAAAATATGTGGTTTTAAAATGCAATATTTTTTCGTCAAAAACTTCTAAAATACTACAAAACAAAGGTTTCTGACTAAAATATAAACGTCAATAATTCTTCAAGAAAATATATACCGATAAATGGTTGAACACACACTATCGGTATACCGTATACAACCACTCACTGACTGATACACACTTAACTCAAATATATTATGTACAAAAGAAAATAAAATATATGTTGGTTTGAGCTTTATTTATAACATGGTGGAATAATAATGATACAGTTACTAAAACTAAAACGCTTAAAACTAAAATATATATATATATATATATTTTTGCAAAACTCCGTTCCCCCGGAGAAACCCCCGGAATGGCCACCGCATGGGGAGCCCAAGAAAAGAAACTTGCTCCCCATTTGGAAGCCACCTGGTAGGTTTTTTTCTGTTCCACCCACCGTTTCTTTTGTAGCCTGACTTGTTACAAGGGATTGTATTCCTACCAGATAAAATGCCACCATTTATTCTGGGCAATCCGCCTTGGAGGAGCCGGGGCGCGAACCCGGGTCCTACAAGTCACAAGGCAGGCGCTCTACCCCAGAACCAGAGTGGTAGAGCGGATACTTGCAGTCTTCTTAACACTGACATGATGTTATTCCACGAGTTTACTGTAGTTTCGTGTGTCATCAACTCGTGCAGTAACATCTAACCACGTAAACGAACTAATTTATGTGTTCTTATGTTGTTCGTTCAGCATGAATTATGTAATTTCATAACAGTGAAATATGATTTGTAAAACTAGTCTGGAAATTTTTAGTCGATTTCCTGCAAACATACTTACAGTTCCGCTGTACAATAATTATATAGAAATATAGGCTAGTAAAAACATATATAAGAGCTTGCACTGTCGATGGTAAAGTTATTTTGAAATAAATACTAGATATTAAAAGTGTGTGTTTAGTTAAAATATTTGTGTGCTTACAAGCATGAATTTATTGTATAAACATTTTATTTATTTGGTTTTAAAGCCACAGAAAAGTTATTTTTTTATATTACTTTTGGCTTTCTTTTGCTTTACCGTGCTTATCTTGCGCAGCTAATACTGGAAAGCTATTGAAACAAATGTTTGCAAATAACTCAATATTGGAGGTACTGGGGCAACACGAAGCATAAACCGTAACACTTTTTTTTGTAGTGATATAGTTATTTTAATGTTAATGTACAAATTAACAAATATGTAAGTTTACATGAATATTTCTGTTCCATTTACAAAGAACATTTACGGTGCAAACGATGAAACTTAACAGATACAAATTGAAAAAAGAGACGCACAGGTGAACCCAGAGATGTGAATAAACAGTGATGACAGCACAAACGAACACCGTAAGCAACAGTTGAGCGAAAAAAACAGTTATTTTGAAAACCACAACGATGATAGCGCAGACTACTAACACAGTATATGATTCCTAAGAGAACAGTTGGTTTTAAAATGCAATATTTTTTTCGTCAAAAACTTCTAAAATACCTACTACAAAACAAAGGTTTCTGACTAAAATTTAACCGTCAATAATACTTCAAGAAAATACATAAAACTACCTAGTATTTCCCTTGTTAAATCAGGGGTGCCCACAATTATAGCTTCTAATGTGAAAATACGTTTCTGGTGCTTTGATAATTGAAAGGGATCTTGTAAATCAAATTGGCAACCCCGAAGTTTCTTCAACAAAAGCAGTTTGGCATCTGTCGGTTCAGGATGGAAATATTACCTGATATGACCAAAATTATTAATAGAAAATCAGTTTTAATTAATGCAAAATGTGATAAAATATAATACTAAAAAAGTAAAATATTATAAAATAATTGAGTAAATCATTGAGAAAATGGCATAAAAAAATTTCGGGGGGGGGGGGGGGTGCGATTCATTAGGTTAGGGGGGGTGAGTCATAGTGTTTGGGGGGGGGTGGGCACCTCTGGTTAAATGGTATTTTTTTACGATCACTGACAACCACAGGGAGTTGTTTACAAACACGGAACGACAGTGGCGGAAGGATGCGAAGACCACTGGAACTACTTTTGAGAACTGCCAACTCTGGGGCTAGTTCCGTAGCTCACATGCGGAGGTCTGGATTCACGGTATACGTAGGACTTCATTAGGGATGGGAGCTCCATATGACCAAGGGTTTAGGAAATAAAAGTTTTTATCTGACATCGGTTAATGCACAAGTTTTTCATGTCGTCATAATTTCCAAGAAGTGGTTGGCTCAGCGGCAAGAGCTCGGATTCGAAATGCGAGGATCACACGTCCGCGCTGAAACGTCTTTTATTCGGCTTATTTTCCATTTTCACAATACTTACGCCATAAATAAACCGAAATTATGCTAACAGGCGCATAATCATGAAATATTATTGTGATTGCGAATAACTTTACGAGAATGAATTGTAGTTTAGTTGTAAATATCACCCCAGCACACGCAATTCATCAACTGTGTGATGATAAAAGTATCTGATTTTATATACGAATTCCTATTGTACGCTTTGATTCCAGTTCCTTCTTGGAAAGTTATTCGCAATTCCAAATTTTCCTTGGTTAGATATGCACCTGTTAAAACAATGACACCCTGTGACTTTTGTGAAAATGCAAATAAATGAAACACATTTGTGGCTTTAGTACCGTTAAAAAAATGAAGCCAAAGAATGAACAAAGTTTCGACACGGGGTCTCGAACCCGCGACCCTCGCTCTGTGAGTTCTCGCCGCTGCGCCAAACAAACCACTGCTCGGAAACTTCCGTTAACTTGAAGACTTATTTAATGGCCGGGCCACGACAAAAAAATTTTATTTCCTAATCGCTCGGCCATCTGGAGCTCCCATCCGCGTCACTTTCGTTTCCGGTCAAGTCCTGCGTGTGCAGTGAGTTCGGACTGGATCGGTGATGCTGAGGAGGCGACCTTCCCTGGCCAGACTATAACATTTCCATAGAGAACCTACAAAAAAGATGCGCAGAACACATATGTTTTCCATCTCTGTTGTTCCGAGTGTTCAAAAGAGGCTGTTCAGTGACCTTCCGACGGGCGAAGCCGCCTAACTGTTCTGTTTGTTGAAGCGTGACGTCAGGGACCCAGCGAAGGCCAAAGACTTGAAAACAAGGTCAGAGTTTGCGACAGCGACACCCTCTTGCTCGTGACTTTTTCTTCTTCTTCGTATTTGGCTAATTACGTAAACGTTCGGATAATGTTGCGTATAATTATTGCCGACATAAAAAAAATTGGACTATCTTGGCCATTTGCGGTTAATTAACATTTATAGCTGTGTGTGAATTATATAATTCAACAGTTAACATTATTTATATATGAAAAATATACACACAAACAATTGCTCCGTGTGTGACGTCAGGAGTAGTACGACTCCCCACACTATGATTTCAGGGGTCGAGCTGGTGAGAGTATCTCTTACAACATTGGATGAACGTGCCGTCTAACCCTTGAGAAGTATTGCAGTTATTAAGGATAATATTTTTATAAATAAACTATATTAGTATAGGTACTGCGAATGTAAGGTAACGTACACTTCACAACTTTGATGGAAATAACAGTTGCAAACTGCGTACTGTGCGGGAAACGAGTTTATGGTCGCGAGTTTAAAACTGAGTTTATATATAGTTTAATATTATGATGTCTTGATTTATAAGACGGGGACAAGCAGGATAACTCAGGGAAACTGTCCAAAGTAAGAGAGTATGGGTATGGGATCCCTGAAAATAAAATAGGAGTGGTGAAACCTCGATTTGAAATGCAATAATTCATGGACATTCAAATGAGGGCATATCGACCCTGTCTGGACAGAATACGAGATGCCGCCATTCGGCGTGGTATGAAAAATTTTTTTTAGATATATTCATGATGATATCCAGCACAATTGGTTTTGGTTTTCATATGATTTCGTAGACCTTATTGAAGGTGGTGGAGAAGTCAGGTCCCTTGCGTCCCTCCGAGGCGATTCGGGTTCGGTTCTCAGCGGGGTCGAACCCGGGTTTTCCGCAAGTGGCCCGTGTGTATTCTCGGGGCAGTTCCGTTTCCCCCACCCAGGCACACCGCTACGTTTAAGGCAGTAGGCAGGAGTTCGTGAATGAGTGTGTCCAGTGCAACTTTTATATCACGTTTTATGAGAAAGATATCTTTATAATTGACTTTTAAGAAGATAATTAATGGTCACACTGAACTATTATGGAACAGTGGACTTTTGGAATCCCACCGTTTTACACGACGTAGTTTTTTAGTTCGATTTTTTATTTAATCCTTCTTATACTCTGTTTTTAAGTAAATTGTTCGATGATTCAGTCAAAACACCTCATATTATTAAATACGTGAAACACACACGGTAGAGTATGTATGAAATTAATATGCTTAACAAAACACGCGTGCAAACCGGCATTACGTGCAGACTACTGGGTAAAACAATTCCTGACGCTTCAGTGTATGAGAGAAGACGGGCTATAACGGGGAGGAACTACATTACTGCAGCGCTCTGGTAAGGATTACAATATTCCTTCCAAAATAATATCTTGTTACCTTATGTATCTAGGTTGCTAAAATTTTCTTATTCTCTCTTTTTTTTTAATGGGAGGGAGGGGTCCGGTCGTTATGGACAACCCCCCTTCCCCGGTTGCTACGCCCCTGCTGTGTACTTATTTCATCGCCCCTCATCATCTCTTGGATCCCAACTTCGGGGCATGGGAACTGTTAACAATAATTAATTCATTACGTAAAATGTTCTCAAGGGGCCCGCCTAGCCAGGAGTACCTTGGGTGCTTTCAAGAACCTGTACCCGATGTTTTATGTCTTAAAACATTTGATTTTTCATTTTTTCGTCATTGCTATTAGTTAAGTAAAGGCTATTTCTTTAAATTCAACACTACGCAACTGTTGCATTTGTTGGTTTGTCACAAATATTTTCAACAGATATTTCCTGAGAGTTATATAATGAGTGTTAAAAAGTTGTGTTTTTAATATTATCACTTGCACATTTTTCCCCCCAGTAATTATACTTAATAAAAGTCTGTTGAAAGTCTTTCAAGAGGGGTGTAGTGCCAAAAATAATAAATAGCCATTAAATAATAGAAATGACAAGAAAATTAAAAAAAAAAAAATCCACACGGTGTGTGAAACCCAGCAAGTTCGAGATGCGATGCTGCACTCGGGAGATTGAGAGACATCCCGAAGGCCATCGCAACAAAGAGGACACATTGCAGCAAGCTGGGCCTACAGCTAGGCTGTTGACGTGTCAACACTGATAGGCAGTGTCAACAGCAACACTGCAGCAGGAGTCCACACGCAAGAGCTTGTCGGCCATCAAGCACGTCCCTCTGTACAAAATACGTTCCACGTCTCAAAACTTAAATCCGAGCCACTTACTTTGTGTACATCACCTACTATGACATCCGTTCATGCTATCCATTACCGTTTCCTCTCCTCCTGAACAGCAACAAGAAAATCCTCAGCTATCGTACCTACCATAATCAGCATCCATATGAAAGTAAATTGTTGTTGTAACATCTACACACAATCCATTTATGCACAGTCTTTATCATATCTACCCCTCAATGGTCGTTAATGTAACATGTTTGAGCAGTTCCATAATATAAATGCACTAACACCAAATTTTTAAATGCTGCAAAGTATTGGTGACCAACACTCAACATTTAAAAACTACTCAAAATATCCTAGTGGTGTCAGTTTATGAAATTCATTAAAAAAATGTTGTGTTTGGTTTAAACAATGCTTCTTAAATTACAAATTGATCATAGGAGAGATATTGCTAAGGATTAAAAAATTTTATGGTATGCATGTATTCAATTTATGTTTGTCTTAATCAGTGTTGTTAAAAGTACTCGGAAAAAGTAATTGGGCTCAATTACAATTACTGTGGTGATAATGTAACTAATTACAAGTAAAAATTACTTTACATAGAAGTAATCAGTAAAATTACAATTACAATTACAATTACTTTCCACTACCATTTTAAAACTGACCTACGATTCAATTTTTTTACACTTTGTTAAATTAATAATCATCCATACATATATGTTTTGTTTAAAATAATTATTTCATGTAATGATTAAATTTATTATCTTTAATTAAATGAATAATATTTGAGGACAAACTTGTTTGAATAACATCAAAAGACTTCATTCAAGTAGCTACCTGTAATAAAAGTAACACTCTTTAAATTTTGGAATTGACCTTACAAAACAATTGCATTTTAAAGTTCTCATCAGATAGATTCCCTCTCTTGATGGCAAAATCATCTTTACCAACACTAAAAAGACGCTCAATGGGAGCACTTGTGGGCAGCGATGTGTTAAATTAAAAAATGCAGATTTTAGGATAGGGTAATGTTCGAGACCCTGCAAGTCACTATGGCTCTTCATTTTTGATCATAGATGTTGTGCATACGATCGTAGCACTACAAGCGTAAAATTATAAACTTTACTGATTCAAAAGTGTATGATCTTCTTGTTCTTAATTGTATTCATTATACGTTCCGAGAATAAAAGTAACGGCAAGTAAATATAAAGTATCGATTACCTTAATGTATCGATTACAATTGTTATTATGTATTCCGATTACAAGTACAAATTACATTTTTTAAATGTAATTCGTTACAAGTATAAATTACTTGAAAAGTAATCGTTACAAGTAATCCGATTACTTGTAATTCGTTACTTAACAACACTGGTCTTAATATGGCTGTGAATATGTACACACGTGCACGCACACACACAGTTTTGTACCTGTTATAAACTTTTAGTGTAACCTGTGAATTTGAATGCTGTATACAATTAAACAAACTCAATTTGTTTTGCACAATAAATTTGTTGTATTCCCTTTCTTTGTATTGTTTAAACTTCCTACTTACTGTAGAGGTAAACATAAGTAACAATTCTCTCATGCTATGAAAGGTAAATTATCCATTCCCTTTTGTTTAGTCGTCAATTGCCTTAGCACACAAGTAATATAACATCACAATTCACTATAAGCTATCCTCTCAATAGCCACAACCTTGACATCAAGGCAACGGACTCGCCCGCGACGTCTGAGCTAGCGAGCCTCGAACACTGTTATGTGTCATGACGCCGGGACTCGAACAGGAAGTTGCTGCTGGCCACTGTTCTATATTTACAATTTTATATCATGTATTAATTGCAGAATGTAGGCATGGGAACGATTACAGTTACAATCACGTTTCACGTTGTGGTATAGTGGAGCGGCAAGTCGAATCGACCGCCTAAATATGATCCAGCTACTTGAACTATAATCGCAAAGGTGATCTTAGCAGGAATTTTTTTTTTCTGTGGGTTTATGATTTCATTTTTATTTAATTTTCATTGTCAAATTTTTCCCATGACAAACAGTGCAAAACTGCAAATGTGAATGTCAAAGAAATTGTATTAAATCAAAATTCCCCATTGCTTGAATCATTTAAAGAACATAAAAAAAAATTAATGTATATATGCTGGTACATCTATAGGTAAATGAGATTTTTTTTTTGGGTAGCAAAACCACAGCAGCACTGTTTAAAATTTGTATAAAAAGTCCAAACATCTGAAAACTGAAATTTGGATCGCAGAAATATTTTTTATTTTATTTTACATTTTCTTAAATTTTCCAAGTTTTTCATAACCACATGTAATTACTACTTATACACAGCAAATATCTACCAACGTTTATATATCTGCCCCATGGTGAAATAATTATCCCAAGAGTAATTTAAGATCTGGTATACAACAAAAAAATGCAATATTATTTAAATATCAGGTTAAGTTTAAACTATTTGTCATCTTAGGTGACTTTTGTGTCTTTTTGGGACTGTAAGACAGGATGTTTCTAAATGATTCGTCAGATCACAAGCCTATAACATTTATACAAATGGAGATATAACCTTTGGGTGTATTTTAGTATACGTGCCATGTTTTTATTAACCTTTCGCAAATGTTTAATTTTCCCTTAACAGGATGCACACATACGGTAGACAAACTTGTACCATACTTCAGCGAGAATTTTTGGTGTTATTCGGCAACCACTGCGTTGCGATGCAGCGTTGCAGTTTCCCCCGAAGGCACATGGAGGAAGTCTTTGACGAATCCCCACTGAGGTCAGGCAGCCTTGGTGGCCGTGGGGGGCGACCCCACCATTCAGGATGCTCGCGCCTTGCTCAGGCACACAGGGGTGATCAGTCGATGTTCCCTTACGGGAGCAACCAGTCTCTTCAAACTGCTGGTGCAACCGTCGAACACTCCGGACGGTGGGAGGTCAGTCCACTGCCGTGATGTAGTCGGAACTCACCCTGAGAAGTTATCACTGGCTCAACACTTTTCGAAACGGAGAATGCAAAGTGCTCTTCCGATGCTGTGTCGTCGCCGTCTCGACGCATACTGAACGTGTGCGCCAGCATCACCAGCTGCCGTGGCATCAGGGCAACACCCGTCGCCAACCAAGTGAACCGGCAAAGTTCAGATTCGCCACGGAAAACTTGTTTCGAGGCGTAGTTTCATGTTTGCCTCAGGTTATACCTTGTGAGATCTGAATGAATCACTTAGAAAAACCCTGAAATTCGGTCATTCTGATTAGGGCAGTATATAATGAATTGAGAAAACAATTTGTCAGGTTCCTACTGATGGCTTACAAAACATTTTGGGGAAATGACTTCAGAGTTGCAAATAAAATTTACAAAAAATAAAAATTATAAAATATTACAATGTTGTGACCAAGAAAGAAGGAAACTGCAAATACAAGAAGACATTTTTATTGCACTCATGACAAATTTCTGTTTAACAAATCAACTTTCACTAGCTAGAAATAAATAAAACAATACTGTGTTTGTATTGTTAACCTTTGCCATGAAATCCAATTCACTTTTTTTAGTTTCCATTTATTACCACTTTATAGTCATGGTCGCTTATCATGGTAGATAACACACCCAACTCAAGAATGAAAAAATCTACAGTATGGTTATCTAATGAGATCAATTAATAAAATACATCTCGAAGCTCTGGAAAATACTTTTGAAAGTGGTTTTACTGCGTATAGAACTGGCATCACTTCTGTACATGCATAGCTATAAATATTTCTATTCAAAAGTGTTTATTATGAATTAACTTCATAACATTAAAGAATATTTCAAGATTTGTACCAGAGTTGCAGATAGCATTAGCATCTACAGTTATTAAACCAGAATATCTATATATCTTAAAACATATATTTTTTCTAGTAAAAAAAATTAATGAATACATCAGAGAAAATAAAATATTTCAAATAACTAGCTTCTGCATTCGTATGGAATAAAATGTTTTAAATAGAAGTAAAAAAAAAAAAATTGTTACACTTTATGAACACACAACTATTACCACTAAATACCTCAACATTTCTGAAATTTATATGAGAGTTATAACGTGGACAACATTTCCTAACGTTATAGTTATTAAAACAATTTTTTAAAGGGTCTCTTGTGTAGCACAGCATTTCATGGCCTAGTCTAAAACACACAGCTGTGGACAGTGCAAGATAATGGAAAATACCACCAAATTTATAGTTTACATAGTTTAATATGTACAGTTAGATCATCACTAAATGCACTTCGCTGTTCCAAATGTATTTTTACCATGCAGAACTCATAAAATGAGCACTAACAATAACCATCAGCACACTATTCAAGAATTAATGACAGCAAGTTTTGCACTGTGAAGATATTAATTGCATGAATTAGTCACAAATTATGTAAGTAACTAATTGCATACCCTGAAATTAAAATAGAAATTAATTAACTATAAGCCATATTCAATCCTTTGTTGTGAGTTTATTTATTTTATGGCAAAATTTATGTACTTCCTTTTTGCAATATGTTGGCCCCAAAATGTGTACAGTGTACAGAGACATCGTGATTTTGTCACAAGATATTGACTGCGACCGTATTGTGTTATGTTAATTTAATGCTACAAAGAAACGTGCTTGGTGGAAATTTTATTCATTCAGCTACAATTTAACTAGTTATTTAGAGACTGGTAAACATTCACAAAATAAATTTGTTATAATTTGTGTTTCATGTTCTTTTTTCCATTATTAATATGTCCACTCTCTCACATTTATTTTTTATTTTACTGACAAATTTTGTATTTATAGTAAAATAATAACAACATATAATGAGGTTTTTTCTCATTATGTGTTTACAATTTAATCATTCCCCAACCATTTTAAATTTACGAGAAGAATCTCTTTCAAATATTATAATTAAAATTTTTCTACATAATAAAAATAATGTAAGATATCCAAGAGAAATTATATATTAATTTTAAAACTGAACAATACATAATTTTAAACACTGTATTGTCATGAAACTTAGAGTACATTAAACTGATTCTTATGAAAACTATACTGGAACCTGCTATGACATTTCTGAATGGATCAAAGCATTTCTACTTTGTGTGAGTGCAAACTAGTACATAACACAGATAAAACTGTTAAAAGTTTCGGGAAAAGTGATAAACAAGAACAAAACTTGTATAGACAAGAATATTCCTTTCTGCTCAAAACTTAATTATTATATAAAAAATTATTTTAAAATTCAATAAAATGAGCCAGTTTCATTTTATTGATTCAAAATTTCATTCATTTGAAATTGGAAAATAATACACAATTATTAAAATTATGAGTCACAGATGAAATCAACAGTAAAATTTATTTCAAGAGAGATTTTTCATGTTAAAATATAGTTATCAGTTATTATCAGTTAACAAGGATGCATGTGTAAAGCCAAACATCAAAATTAGACTTGAGTGAACAGTAATGTAATGGCAAGTTCTTTTACAACAGTGGAAAAAACTTGCTAGGCAAATTTTTTCCCATTTAAACTAAATCTAACAAAGTTAACACAAAGTCTACAACATATCAATATGGTCCAAATATACTGCAACTTATGAACACATGAATTAAAACCTTCACGATCTGATTATTAGCACCTCTACAGCAGGTTGATGAATCATATTGCTGTAAGCACAATAAAAAACTTGTACTCACGTTATGTAGGGTACGTGGCCATTCACAAATAATTCCAGCGCTACAAATCTTTTATGAGTGCACATGTCAGACACTCAATTCGTTAGTTTTACAATACTTTCCATTAAATTCTTTCTCTAATCCAATCAGGTTATCTCAAACAGATGAGACTTAATGGGTTTACAAAAAATCTTTCTCAGTTTTGCTCTGTACAGTAACAAAATAGACAGACTCGTTTCACTTGGATCTGATGGCTACAATTCATACACTATTGTTTCTTACACTGACACAAAGTGTTCTGTTGCGTACAGAATATTATCACAGTTAATGAAGGAAAAACATTACCAAAAATTTTCTAAGAAAGCAAAATGTATTCACTGTATCACATTATTAATACTCTTCACACTTCTTCACCAAGTGAGGGCAGCACAGACATAAACATTTTCATTGTGTACCTAAAAGTATTTATCATTCTGAATTGTTATATATCCTGGCAATTATCTTCAAACTTTATCACCCGCACTAATCACAAAGTCTTTCAAATCATAGTGATGGTATTTTGTAACAGTGTTTGTTGTTATTAACAGGTTCTAAAACTCTTAAATTCCATTTTTTATATCACAAATATATTGCCATGTTTGGAACGATTGCAAGGCCATTTTTTCACAGTAAAATCCTGAGAAAATGTGTCAGAGTCAAAAATTACACTCTTTGCTTCAAATCTGGCTTTTCATTTCATGTTCACGAGGAAGAATGAAAATATGCAAAACAAGAACCAAAGTTGTTAAGAGACTATATGGCACTTGAGCTTTGCACTTGAGAGAAAAAAAAGTCCCATACACATTTATGCATATAATGCCAAGAAAAACAATTCATCAGTTTGCATAAAATCTAATTAATATCAGCATAAAGAGAAATTAAAGAAATCAAAGTCAGTGATACACATTAAACAAATTAAACAATTTCAAAAAAAAAATACAACTAACATAAAAAAAATTTATAAGAAACACAAACAAATACAGAGTAGTTACATACACAATAACAAAAAAATATATATATTCAAAACACTGAAATTCTTATTTCTGTGCTAGTGGAACACAATATCATTCATGTCTAGCACACCAAATAAGTATATGTTTATTTAATGGTAAAAATCATCATGCAAAAGTAGTAACTTAGTAATTCTGATAACTATCAGTAAGATGAAATTTGGCAAATAAACCACGTGTTTAAACACCGGCCGGCAGCTACGAGAAGGACAGTGGCTCCAGCGTCGCAGTTTGAAAAAAATGACGTCAGAAACTAAAGCTCGGAACGTGAGACATGAACAGCTGTTCAGGACACAGCGTTGCCGGCAGTCGAAGGACGATGGCGCTCAGAGCACGGACTCGATCTGCTTGATCTCCTGCGGCTGGCGCACGGCGGAGCCCATGGGCGAGGCGCCTGTCTCCACGATCTCGGGCACGGCTCCCTGGTCCTCCTCCTCGTCCTCGTCGATGGGCGCCAGCGCGTCGGGCAGCGGCGGCGGCGAGGCGGGCGCCATGCAGCGCTTCACGCCCGGCGCCATGAAGCTGGTCGCCGTCGACACCAGGAAGAACAGACCCGCGATCAGGAACGACAGGGAGTAGCTCTGCGTGGCGTCGAACACGGCCCCCGCAAGCGGCGTGCCCACGATGGCGGCGGCCCCGCGGAACAGGATCAGCAGCCCGAACGCGTTGGTCAGCTTGTCCAGCCCCAGCAGGTCCACCAGGATGATGGACGTCAGGGAGATGTAGCCGGCTGGAACACGCGTTCCCGGATCAGCCCCTGCCTCGTCCAGACACACGTCTAACTAGCCAGTCAGAGAGATGTAGCCGGCTGGAACACACGTTCCCAGATCAGCCCCTGCCTCATCCAGACACACGTCTAACCAGCCAGTCAGAGAGATGTAGCCGGCTGGAACACACGTTCCCAGATCAGCCCCTGCCTCATCCAGACACACGTCTAACCAGCCAGTCAGAGAGATGTAGCCGGCTGGAACACGCGTTCCCGGATCAGCCCCTGCCTCGTCCAGACACACGTCTAACTAGCCAGTCAGAGAGATGTAGCCGGCTGGAACACACGTTCCCAGATCAGCCCCTGCCTCATCCAGACACACGTCTAACCAGCCAGTCAGAGAGATGTAGCCGGCTGGAACACACGTTCCCGGATCAGCCCCTGCCTCGTCCAGAACACACGTCTAACTGGCCAGTCAGAGAGATGTAGCCGGCTGGAACACACGTTCCCGAATCAGCGCCTGCCTCGTCCAGAACACACGTCTAACTGGCCAGTCAGAGAGATGTAGCCGGCTGGAACACACGTTCCCGGATCAGCCCCTGCCTCGTCCAGAACACACGTCTAACTAGCCAGTCAGAGAGATGTAGCCGGCTGGAACACACGTTCCCGAATCAGCCCCTGCCTCGTCCAGAACACACGTCTAACTAGCCAGTCAGAGAGATGTAGCCGGCTGGAACACACGTTCCCAGATCAGCCCCTGCCTCATCCAGACACACGTCTAACCAGCCAGTCAGAGAGATGTAGCCGGCTGGAACACACGTTCCCGGATCAGCCCCTGCCTCGTCCAGACACACGTCTAACTAGCCAGTCAGAGAGATGTAGCCGGCTGGAACACACGTTCCCAGATCAGCCCCTGCCTCATCCAGACACACGTCTAACCAGCCAGTCAGAGAGATGTAGCCGGCTGGAACACACGTTCCCGGATCAGCCCCTGCCTCGTCCAGAACACACGTCTAACTGGCCAGTCAGAGAGATGTAGCCGGCTGGAACACACGTTCCCGAATCAGCGCCTGCCTCGTCCAGAACACACGTCTAACTGGCCAGTCAGAGAGATGTAGCCGGCTGGAACACACGTTCCCGGATCAGCCCCTGCCTCGTCCAGAACACACGTCTAACTAGCCAGTCAGAGAGATGTAGCCGGCTGGAACACACGTTCCCGAATCAGCCCCTGCCTCGTCCAGAACACACGTCTAACTAGCCAGTCAGAGAGATGTAGCCGGCTGGAACACACGTTCCCGGATCAGCGCCTGCCTCGTCCAGAACACACGTCTGACCAGCCGAGCACCGTTCCCCGCGTTTCGCTGATCGCGTTCTCCATTCACGATTCCCAGGTCTTCTAAACGGAACCATGTGCGATATCTACCTCCTCTCTACATGAAATAAAATTTAGACATAACGAGAGGCATACGGTCCCCTACCCCCTGAAACCTAAAAAATCTAACATTACCTTAAAAAAAGCAAATAACAAGCAAAGTTGTCTATGCAGGCTGCATTAAATGTGTAACGAGTTTAAACAGGGATCGTAAAAATTACACAAAATTAATTAAATAAAACTCCAGAAAAAGTAATGTCTGCTGCAAATTAGTTCCTTTTTATAGTTTTGGCAATAGGTGGCCTACGTATTTATGATTATTTATGAACACAATTAATTTTTATATACAGCTTTCTAAAAGTTTAATTGAAACATAAGGAACTAAAAAAAAAGATAAAAATTAAATGGTGAATTTTTCACAATGAAGCTAGTCAAAATATAAAACAATAAAATCTTGGCTTGGACACTGAATTTAAAAAAAAGTTATTTTTAATTTATTTATAACTTTTTCTTAAACTATGGAACATTATTGAAGAATAATGTATGTTTTAGTAGAAGTTTTATGTTTACTCTCATCAATATAATATTGCCTTGTTTTATGTACACATTTTATGTGTCTTATGACATTTATTTGAAGAGTGGACAAATGCAATTTTGCTTCAAACATAAATATCATGTAATGTAATTTTTAATGATGATAAAGACAAAATCCACTATGTATTTATAAATGACAATTCTTTTTTCTTATAACACCATAAAACA
The DNA here is from genome assembly GCF_032445375.1 of Bacillus rossius redtenbacheri. NCBI lineage: Eukaryota > Metazoa > Arthropoda > Insecta > Phasmatodea > Bacillidae > Bacillus > Bacillus rossius. The sequence continues at coordinate 18,446,475 of NC_086334.1, read as the reverse complement.
GTGGTTTTTAAATGATGGACCCAAGAAGATTTCCAGGTGCGCCCTGTGGTATTTCAGAGAAATGTGTGTTTAGATATAAAAAAAAAGTGTGCATGTGGTCCACACTCCTTGCTCATTAGATATATATAGAGATAAATTATTACTATTTTTTATTGAACAAAAGATAATTGAGGATAGTTAGGATCCAGATATGATCTCAAATGAAAAAAAATAATGCTATGTATAAATTGCACAAGCCAATATTTTTTTTCCACATGAATAAATAAATTGTAGATATATTAAACTAAATAAAAGAAATATGGTAGTGTCAATCGATAGCCATTACGAAAACTGAGGAGTAGACAAACACAAGCAGAACATCATTGCTGCGTCATTTCTACCTCTCCCCTGCTATCTCCCCATCCGGCCGTACAACTAGCATATAGCATGCTACGCTACGTACATATCCCCCTTTCCTTTTTACCATCTTCCCATTCGACCGCTAGCACATGCGTTGGAGTGGCGTCGCCGCTGACGCACTCTCCTTCTCTGCCGGTTCCCCCACCACGTACCCAACTATTCTCCTCGTGCGATTGGAATTTTTGTAATGCTCAAAAATTGTAGCCCCTTCAGCAAAGAAGTTTTACTTAAAAAATAATTGTAATTACTCTAATTTACCATTTCATTACGGATACCGCTCTTTTTGTTAACACATCTTTATTAAGTGTTATTTGAACAACACTAAAGGTTTTGCTTGAGCTTTGATTTAGTTCAGAACAGGTGCTATAAAGGTTTTTTTACTGTTTGTAACACTGGCCATATCAGCAAGCCACAAATCCCCCCTCCCCCAATCCCTTACTCCAACCACCCTTAACACTAAATAATTTTATATTTTCTTGTAATTCCTAATCATAGTTTTCCAAACTTACTAAAGTGTTATTTTACTGCAGTACTATAGTTAAAAGGGTGTTTTTGAACAAAAAATAAAATGTACTAAATATATCAATTCTAAATTAATGTTCTAAAAATTGTAATAGAAAATTTTAATTGGCCCTCGCCTGACCGTCATTCTTTTATCCAACCTTGGCTTGTAAACAAATCTTGAGTTGACCGTCAGTATATATTTGTAAGGCGTTAATTATCATGACATATTTCTCAGAAATTGGTTTACGGTTCGTCTACAATTAATATTGTACAATGTTAAATGCAATCTACTTGAAAAGAAGGTTTCGAGAACCACTGCCACTGAATCTTGGCTCTATCAACACTCAACAGTGATGACAGGTAAATGCAAATACAACCAACTTGTGGGTAGAGAGACGACGTCAGAGCAGGAGCTTCGAGGAACCACGGGTGGTCGCCGGCCCAAAGGACCGGGGTGCGGGGTGGATGGAGGGGGGGGGGGGGGAGACAAGAGCACTCACATATGGCGATGCCGAAGAAGATGGCCATGATCATGTAGGTGGTGTAGGTGGTGCAGAAGGGCGTCGAGGCGACGGCCACGGTGCTCAGCAGCAGGCAGATGTTGTTGAGCAGCAGGGAGTCCATCCACGGGAAGTCGGCGATGTAGCCGCACACCACCCGGCCGATGGTGTTGGTGATGCCGATGATGGACAGCAGGAACGACGCGGCGCTTGGGTCGATGCCCTGCGAGCAACAGGACCGTGACCCTTGTGAAAATAAGACTCGGTAACACGACTACCTCATGCAGTGATTCTGAAGTGAAGTACGAAAGAAAAGAAATATAAGAAAAGAAGGCCTAAGAAGCCAGTGTATTATATCCAGGGTCGTCGACAAAAAAGTAAGGGCCTGGAGGCAAATAATTTTACTGGGCCTCCTCACAATAGAGCCCTGTTATAATGTTCCTGCCTATAATGTTTACCAGCTTATAAGTCATATTTTCAAAGTTCCAAAATTTTCCTCATACGGACAATGTATTTACTTTGTAACAACCCAGGCTTATGTCCTTCCCGGTTATTAAATGGTTTAAGTAACGCTTTATTAAGTTGTTTCGCATGTTCAATACATTGGTTAGGTTTGCTGATAATACTTAAATAACAGCTTTTTATTGCTGTTAAGAAGTAATCCTTTGTTCGCTATATGATTTATAATCATTGTTTAAATTATTTCATGATTTTAAGTTATTCTGATGATTTGCTTGCTTTGTAATAAATAAGCTTCTAGGCTTTGTTTTTATTTGTTTGGTTGTAAATTTATGTTTTTATGTGATTTAACATATTTTGTAGGTATTGTTTCGGTTTGCTTTGTACGTAAATGGCATTTTAACATAATTTTATTTTGAATTTTTTTTTCCTTGCTATAATCCTTATCTGAAGGTAAGCTGATGCAATAGTTTGGCCAGTTGCGTAATAATTAGAGAGGGTCAGAGTGTTTGTAGCTGTGAGAAAAAGTGTTGGAGTATGTCGGGCGGCTGTTGCTATGTATGCGCCCGTATTGGCTAGTAATTTGTCAAGGTATTTTTGTGACTGGCTGAAAATAATGTTAATAGTTTTCGTGATCTTTTTTTCTTGTACACTTTGCCAAAAACACGTTGCTAGGAGAGCTCAGAAATTGTATCCTGCTATGGTTTGTGAGGGATGTGCTGTGATTGGCTAAGCCTAAGAGGCAGTCGATTTCCTCCAGGTGGTACATAAATGCACAATAGCCTCAGGCAGTCTTTGTCTGAATGAGGTTTCGAAAGATTCGCGGTCAGGTAAGGGCTCACGAAAGCAGATAATTCTTTGGTTGAAGAGAGAATTTCGCAGCTGTGGTCCGGGCGCTACCTTTTATCATAAACTCATTTTCATCTTTCGGAACTTTTGTCTAGAATTTTTGACCACAGTTCGCAGGTGTTGCCCACAGCAATGTCAGAGTGATCGCACCATTGTTCCAAGGACGTAGTCTTTCGGTTTCGTACCGTGAGTTAGTGTGTAACTACGGGACTTATCTACAAACTATGTATACTCAAATATTCATCCTTCGGTACCTATGAACAGTTAGTGGTTTTGGAATCTATGACGAAGTTATGTGCGAAGATTTGTATACTCTACATGTACTATTTTTTTGTGGTAGCAAGATGGCTGCCACAATGATTGTGATTTTTCTACGAGTATTAATAAAAATATGTTAATATCAGTCTGTGTCCGAGAGACATTATTTCAATAAACTAATCGACAATAGTAACATTTTTGGGAGCTTACAAGATTTTTTCAGCGCCCAAATGATTTTTGCAATTGTTAATGAATGTCCACTTCAGGCCGAATTTTGAGCTAGACAAGGAGGTCTTTTGTTTACTGTTTTGTTGCTTTAATATCTAGCACATGTTTACTTCAATTGATGTTCCGGAGATACTAAGAAATTTTGTCTTTTGTTTTTGTATGATGAACTTGCACATGTTTAGGTCAGTCACTAGACTTTTGTCAAGTTGTTACACGTTATCATTATCGCAGTTGCTTACAGACTTTCGAACTGTAAACATGGCGAGTAAACGAAAATGTTTGTGTATTGACGAAAACATTTTATAAATACGCTCAATAGAGGCGGGAGAAAAGATCAGTGATGTTGGAAGACGCTTTGGATTTAGCTGCTCTACCGTGTCTACAATATAGAAAAATGAAGAAAATATAATTAAAATAAGAAGAAACATAAGAAAATACAATTAAAATATTGGAGCAGCAAAAAACATCAGACAAAGATAACAGACTACACAATAAGTGTTATTAATTGTATGAATATTAATGTTCTTGTGTAAAATGTGTACTATATTAGTAAATACATATTATTATAGAATAGTAAAATGATATCTTTTATTTCTCTCCATTTAACGACCAATAAAGCCGAAAAATGCTCAGTCCGTTAAGTGTTGTTATATATAGAGTTTACACTGTAGTTGATAACATGCAACACTCATTATGTTGATAAAATTTTCACTAAAACATAATTAATACAAAAAATATTAAAAACACCTGCACCCGGCTGATTTTGGTTTGTTTTCTGTGTATTTGTGTATTCAGTTTTCTTTGTTTGTTCTTTGGGTTTTCTCTATGACAAACAGTGCTCACTGGCAATGGCATATTACCAAAATACTGATTTAAATCACTCACACTCTATGTTTAAAAAAAACATAGACATAGAAATACAACACCATTGTAACTTTTTTAGTACATTTTCTCTCACACCGCGTTCTTCTCTTTGCCAGCACAGTGTGAATTTCGCTTCAAAGCAATACTCTAATAAGTAGCTAGATTGTGGAAATGAAACCTTATCGTGACAAAGAGGTCAGTATCCTAAATTATTTTGCTTCAATAATTTTGTGTTTTTGATGATAATTATAATACATAATAATTTAATATTTTTTTTTTTTTAGAAACTTAATGGCCAATTTGTATGACAACCCTAGCATGAACTAAGAGCATGTAATTGTGTTGTATACAGTTTTAAATTAATTGTTTGCGTGTAGCCCCTGACATGTATCACTTAATTTTTCTGTATATCGTTCACAAATCAATAGAAATTTGAACTTTCCAAAACCTTGATGATTCAGGTTTGTAGAATTGTGGTGAAAAACCAATTTCTTTAATCAATAGTTAATGATATACAACAAAAATGAAGCAACACATGTCATAGGCTTCACACAAACAATTAATTTAAAACTGTAAACAACATGATTACATGCTGTTATTTCATGCTAGTGAAGACATAGAAATTGGCCTTTTAAGTTTCTCAAAAACTTTTAAATCAAATAATGCTTATTAAATCAATAGATCATTTTGTGTTGTGAAGTCACTCAGAATAATGGACAAAACAGCGAAATAATTGAGGAAACCACCCCCTCAACGGGCCTCGAAGGCGGGGACTCACGTCCTTGATGGCGGCGTCGACGAGGTAGAAGAACGGCACGTACAGCCCCATCATGCCGAACAGGTTGCTGATGCTGATCAGCATGAAGACGGGGTCCTTGAGGAGCGACATGTCCATCATGGTGGCCAGGGTGGAGCGGAACGACTCGGGCAGCGCGAAGCACGGGCAGCAGCCGGCTGAAACCCAGGGACGCGGCAGCTGCACGCAACGCTGCTAGGGGTGACAACCCGGCAGAACGCGCGCCACCAACACGTGGTGGCTGCCACGGCATTTTAACTACAGCGGGGTCCTGCCGATCCGGGCATCCATCAACAGGGCCGAGATCGAACGGTGACTCACATTTAAACCGAAATAACACCGAAAACCATAAGGCCGAAATGCAAGTTCTATCGTGGAATTAAGTAGCATTTTACCAAAACTTAACACAAATCATAAAAAAAAGTAATCATTTAATGTTCGAAATTCAAGGAATATTTTTATTTCCAGTCAAAAAATTTGTACCGTAGTGCATGGATCAAAAAAATTAAGTTTCATTGGTTTTACTGTGCATCTCTTATAGGATCACATTTAAACCAACAAATACTTGCTAAATTATTTTTACTTTTCTGAATGTATCTGTTTTAGACCAATTTAACACAAATTATTTTAGAATAAAAATACAACATATAAATTTTACCATTATTTAGTATTTAGGTGGAGTACATATTAAAAAATTGCTCTTATAAAAATAAAAACAACACCGAAATACTCATCTTAAAAACAAAATTAGACTAAATATAAAACTGTAATATATTGTCTATCAATTAATTCAGATAATATTTAAACAAAAAACACACACAATTAAGGTTTTATTTTTTTAATCCTACATTAGTTTGTAGGCTAAAAAGTTAGGTCTATGTATGTATTATGTCTATGTAAACAACAGTATTAAAACTAACATTAAGATGCAGTAAAAGTTATATTTATTAAAAAAAAAATTAATTTTACCATCTCAAACGTCATCACCTGCATTTTATGGCAAATTCCGTTTAAAGCGGTATTTCACTGATCCAGACAGGGTTCCGATTAGCGGAACTGTCTGTGATGGAGAGTCCACCCATTAAATTCAATAACAATTTATATTACTGGAATATACTTACATTCAGATTCTATTTAAATGTTTGCTTTACTCCAGCAAATCTTACTGCTTGCATAATAATTGTCCTTTTAATTTGAGAATCTTAGCATATAAAGTGCCAATCTAAGTCCAAGTCAAAAACAAGTCTCATTCAAAATTGGGCTGTTGTATCATGAGAATGAAATGAGGTGAAATACAGCTGGCACTCTTTAATTCAGTATCACATGGTTCAGCACATTCTGTCAGCTGGCACCGATCAAGTCAATTGCAATCAGATTTCTTCGGGTGAATTCGGACATTTCTCGACTTGATCGCAAGCAATTTCTCTGCAACTCGTTAATCTGTTTATAGTACATAATTATTTTTCTGAAGAAGAGATACCAATCACGTAAACAACTTGACAGCAGAGAGTTTTTTTAAATAGTAATGCTCTTGTGTTTTGACATGAATTTCCAACAGGAATATGAATGTCTTTAATCTCGGGTTGGGTGTCACTTCGGCTGAGGATTCACCAACGGGTAAAAACTCGTAAAATATGAGAGCTACAGAATTGAATTAAATATCTCTTAGTAAAGCAGACTTTGCTTGTGGTCGTTAAGTGTAACACACCCAGTTAAGATTTGCAGTGATGACGTAATGAGCATTGGTGAAGAGCATCTAATTGAAATCAGTGAGAGACTGAAAGTAATACTCTGATTTGCATGATTTAAACTTTAAGTTGATTGTATGTGAGCACTGAGTGGTGCTAGTTGAGTGGAATATTAAAGTTACTAACTGTGGTTTTGAAGCCATTAATCGCAAAATGCCTAAGCGAAAAAAAATATTGGAGAAAAGAATGAAAACAAGTGAAATTGCACGATCAGAAGCAATTAAAAATGCAGACTGTCGTAGGTATTGAACGAGGCAAAAAGTAGCTGAGAGAAAAAGCCAGTGGATCAAAACGAGCCCCCAAATGAGGTGCAAAATTTGTGCTCGAGCGAGCCTCAGCCATCTACCTCAAGAGAAGCGACGGAGAATGCTAAAAATTGTTTGGTAATGGACGTGGATATGCTAATGGTTCTGATGTTGATATGGAGTCAGATGAGTCAGTGGTTTTGAACGATGGGCCAAATTTGCCTGGTGGCTGTAGTCCTAAATACAGCTTTCTCAGATATTTTTCTTGCCACAGAGCAGCTTATTAACACTTTTCATAATATCATTGTACTCTATATAGATTTTTTTTTTGTCCCCAGATTAAAGAGTAATCTTCACTGAACCATCAAGTCCACTTATATCAAAACAAAATAAGCAAAATGCCAAATGATAACTTTGGAAGGGAGCACAGATATCCTAACTCATTAAAACTTGTATAATTTGCTCATTGTAGAATTCACACATTCTGAAAAATCTGTGGTCATCTGATAGGTACCAGTACATCATGTGTAATAACAAATATTTATTTAAAAAAAAGAAGCTGTTTTTATGTATAAAAAAAAAAGGTAAAAAGTTGTTGGGGTTCTGTGATAACACTTCCTGGTTGCTGGTTTGCTTTACCAATAATTGGTATAACTGTGATGACAAGTCAGTTTCTGACCATTTTAGAAACGGACATCAGGTTTAAAGAAGAAAATCTTAGTATATTATGGTGACTAGACATAGATCAAGTCATACCACTTATGACTGTAACAGTTTTTTAAGATAGCCCTTGGTCAAGCTGGACAATATCTGGACTTAAAACTATCAAAACCTACTACAGATGCACTGAACACTAAATATTAATTTCAAAATTAATACAAAACTGCACTGTATGAATTTTTGGTTCTCTATCCATATCTCAGCATAAAGTACTTAATAAATGTATAATTACTGCATGCATATATTTAGACAAAACTTTTGTTAAACATTGTTTTAAGGCATACAGTAAGGTAGAGTACATGTTGTCATTACTGTAGGTCATTAGGAAGATAAAATGCAGTTTGAATTTTAATTAAATTTGTACTATTTAAATTTATATTTATCATTTAAAAAAACAGTATTTAAAATGACTAAATGGTATTGCAACCATTATCATCATCATCATCATCGTTTTTAATTTCTTTTGCTGTTATTTACTGGTACATTACTTAAATAGGCAATCACATATGAAAGAAGGCTTAAAAATTGTTGCCAAGTACATTCCCTTGAAATTCTAAGATTAAAATAGCTACTCTCAAATATAAGCTATTAAAATAGCTACTTTCAAATATGAGCTATTTAAACACAAAACAATCAAATTCATGAAAGTTATTTCCTTGAAAGCAGATATAAAATCTGCCCATATTGGTAGATAATATAGTTCCTTATTACTTTGATAATAGGAGAGTCTATGATATAATGGTACAATCACTATCCCATGAAGAAATATAAATATTTTTTAAACTGATATGAATTATTGTTGAAGAAATATTAAAATGGCTACACAGAAAAGCGGTTCTTGAGAAAAAGGCTACAAGTTTAAAGGAATTGATTGTTTGCTTGCCAATATGCAACAATGAGAAATGTAATGTGAATGATCAACTTTAAAAATAACTAGATTTCAGTCACACTGTAGTGTTTTCATTAAAAAAAACTTTATAGCATGCATTTGCAGTTATAAATACCACTGTATTATAAATTTATTTTCTAGAAAATATTAATTACCTCTATTTTTAAATTTAATAGTTATGATGATGTAATGAACTAAAAATATGTAGGTTCAACTGTACATAGTTCCACTAAATGTTTCTCTGTAAAAAATTCAGGGGCGTAGGAACTGGTGGGGACAGGGGGGGACGTGTCCCCCTGAAATTTTTGGGTGGAGGGGACTGTCCCCCCCAACTTTCTAGACCGTAATATTTTTATTTTATAATATTATTCTGCCCAACTTTATTTGTAATTTCTTCACTCATCAAATTTTATCTTAAAGAAACAATAATAATTTTAACATTGTTGTATCCAATGGTTAGATACAAAAACTGCTTAAAAAGCGCTATTTTGCACTTTTAAAATCAAAATTTTCCGGTGGAGGACCACCGGATCCCCCGTCTTAGTAGGAGGGGAATGGGTTTACATGACATCAAAATCATTATTTGTCCCCCCCCCCCCCCCCCCCCCCCAACTTTATGAACACAGCTACGCCAATAAAAATTTTTTTACACAATGTCTGTTAACGACTAATCTTGTTTGCAACAACAAGTACGTAAATGTAACCTAGAGAGCGTAATTTTTTAAAGAGAGCCAATAAAGTTTGCAGCTATGGGAGCACAAAAGTATACTTTACAGCAGAGCGCAACTGGTGCTTACACCCCCTCTCGACGTCTGGCAAGTCGGAGCGCTCCTGGGCGTAGCGCGGCAGCGACACGATGCTCTGGCGGTAGCTGGACAGGGACTTCTGGGACTTGTACTCGGGCAGGTTCATCACGCTCCCCGAGTAGAAGATGTCCTTGCGCGACATGGGGCGCACCATCTCGCGCCGCTCCCTCGGGATGCTGGTCTTCGAGTTGTACATGACACTCTCGTTGTCGCCCATCTGCGGCAATCCACCCTGTCGGTTAACTGGATGCCGCCCGTGCACGAGGTAACTCGACACACAGACATTGAGAAAACTATCAACTTGAAGTTTTACACAATATCATTACAAACTAAAAACTATAAATTCCATTTAACATTTCTTAGGCTGTACAGTAACAACTAGCAAGCTTTTGAAGTCTTGACCTGTAACACCTACAAGTTTTGCATTGAATAATTATAAACATGGTTAGCAAAACCATGCATGAACACCAGGATTTTGATGAGCACTGCTCTGTGTAATATTAGCACAAATATAAAATAAGTTACAATAAACCAGATCTGTGCACACACCACGTATCAAATATGAGTGGACCAATGCAATTACGAGTTTCACCATTTGACAATGAAATGATTCATTAACCATTAACTGGTACGTGCAAGCCAATGGCCATCTGGAAAATGCTGCAATGTTATCAAATACACTTCTTACATGCATGGAACGAACAAAAAGTGAGGTTATGGTCCACAAGATTAATGTTCTGAGGATGAATTTCTGGTGGTAATACTCACCCAATTGCAACATCATGCCCTTGTTTAACACCTGCTGCACAGGAAACTAAAAAGATCACTTCCTGTGTGTCTGTACATAATAACCTCAACTTTGACGAGTTTTAAAGACATATGAATGACATGAAATGAAATAAAAATGGTCTATGATCCTAAAATACCAAATATTTGTGCATGCATGTGTGTATACACATCTATAAAACTCCAGTACCTATTTAATTTTATAGGTGTATAAACAATTCTACCCATATATTTTCCCGTGAATTTAGACAAGGGACCAATCAGTGGTGGATCCAGAAGCGCTTGTGAGTTGGGGTCACAAAGAGCAGGCTCTCGAGCTCCCTGGCGGATCCACCACTGGGTCCGACGAGACAAACATCAACGGTGGGACTTACATCTGTCTTGGACCACATCTCATTGTTGTTGCGACTGCCGCCGATGTAGGAAGAGGTGGACAGCCGCAGGTGCATGGACTTCCTGATGTCGCCGTTGGAGTTGACGTTGGAGCGCGACACCTTGATGGCGTCCAGCGTGGGGCGGAACCGCTCGCCGGCGCTCGTCTTGCGGATGCGGTCGAAGAACGGCACCGACCCGTTCTTGGGCAGGCCCTGCACGTGCGTGGTGAACGCCGGCTGGGACGCGTTGCGCGGGATGTTGCTGCGGTTCGTGAACTCGCTGTTCTCCTTGTTCAGCTTCCTCTCGCGCTCCTCGTGCTCGTCCTTCTCCTTGTCCTCCCTGTTTCCCTTCTCCTTCTCGCTGTCGGACTTCTTCTTGTCCTCCTCCTCCTTGAGGTCCTCGATGCGCCGGCCCTCCTTCTTGAGGTCGCCGCTGCCGGCGCTGCTGGCGCCGCTCGAGCCGCTGTTCTCGGGAACCTTCACCTCGCAGATGGTCGGCAGGGTGGCGACGGTGGGCACGGGCGTGAGCGGCGTGCCGGGCACCATCTGGTCCAGGTTGAAGCTCGAGTGCACGCCCGGGTCGAAGTTGATGGGCATCTTCATGCGCCGCTCCATGGTGCCGTCGGGCAGCTGCACCATGAAGTAGGAGCCGCCGATCGAGCCGCGCTCCATCTGCAGGCGCTTCTCCTCGGCCATGCGCTGCAGCAAGGGCTTGCACTTGGACACCTTGGGGAACTCCAGCGGGCGCATCAGGGCCCCGAACACCTGCACACCAACCAGCGCGCCTTTGCTCCAGCTGCCACAACAACGGCATCAAACATTTGAACAATATGTGACTATCTTTCTAGGTGTTTTACAACACTTCCTATCATCCGCCCTTTTTCGCGTCGGAAACGCTTCACAAAAAATGTTTCACGTTTACTAAGCATTGGAATTTGGCCTCGAAATTTTGCTCACATCGCGCCCAAAATAAGTTTCCCTTAAAAAAAAAAAAAATCAAGGTTGCCTATATTTACTCTGGAATTTCGGGACGTTAAAGGTTGCCAACGAACGCCTCACATTTCCCCGGATTTCCAAAGAAAACAAAAGCATCGATCGGTAAGGAGGGGGGGGGGGGGAGGTTGTAAGCGTTTTACAACACTTTTAAATCCGCAACCTATCATCCGCCCTTTTCGCTTCAAAAAAAATGTTTCACGTTTACTATGCATTGGAATTTGGCCTCGAAATTTTGCTCCCATCGCGCCCAAAATAAGTTTCCCTTGAAAAAAAAATCAAGGTTGCCAACATTTACTTTGGAATTTCGGGACGTTAAAGGTTGCCAACGAACGCCTCACATTTCCCCGGATTTCCGAAGAAAACAATGGCATCGATCGGTAAGGAAGGAGGGGGGGGGGGGGGGGGTTGTAAGTGTTTTACAACACTTTTAAATCCGCAACCTATCATACGCCCTTTTCGCGTCGGAAACTCTTCACAAAAAAAGTTTCACGTTTACTATGCATTGGAATTTGACCTCGAAATTATGCTCCCATCATCGCGCCCAAAATAGGTTTCCTTTCAAAAAAAAGTCAAGGTTGCCAAACATTTACTTTGGAATTTCGGGACGTTAAAGGTTGCCAATGAACGCCTCACATTTCCCCGGAAAACAATAGCATCGATCTCGGTCGGAGAGGGGGGGGGGGAGAGAGAGAGGAGAGAGAGAGAGAGAGAGAGAGAGAGAGAGAGAGAGAGAGAGAGAGAGAGACTCACGGCGCAGTTGAGGATGAGGCCGGCCAGGATGATGTTGGCGCCGCGCCATCCGAAGTTGTCCAGCAGCATGGTGGCGAGCGGCGCGAAGGCGAACGTGCCGACTCCCGAGCCGCACACGGCGATGCCCGTCGCCAGCGACCGCTTCGTCTCGAAGTAGTAGCCGACGCACACCACCGCCGGCAGGTAGATCAGCCCGAAGCCCACTCCTGAGGGACACACGGCGACCACGCTGCTCTGCACACTCCAGTTCACGTGGATTGTTGTCTGCAAAGTCGGTTTGCGGACGAAAATTTTACGTGACAACGTCATAAGAAAACATTAATTTTTTAATTTTCAAATATTATTTACAGTTTTTGAAAATTTAATTTAAATAATATTTGTTTAAAATATAATCACGAACAATTAGTCAAAAAGACCGCCTTAAACTGTTTGATATTATAGAAGGTTTTTTATTCGCACGGTGGTTGGCCGGTTCTTGCACGCTCGGCTCAGGAGGAACGTGACAATGAATCATGCTTTTTTCCGTGCGTGCAGCCGGCGTTCATAGATTTATAAGACGTTATCACGTCAAAAAAAACAACCTTTATCACTAAATAAAAAGTAGGTTAACTGCTCCCTGATGATGGCGACTGCAATGCCGACCGAAACGTCGGTGAATTATTCGCCAAGGAGACTGCTACAACCCAGAAGCCAAGCTACTTCAAGCCTGCGAACATTATATAAAAAAAAAAGTGTTCGCAGCATAACTGGGTTCGAATTCTTAACCGGGCATTTATGCTTTGTGTTGTTCCAGACCCAGTACCTACACCGTTCCCTGAATAGCTTTCATGTACTAACGACGCACATTAATAAGTACAGCAAACGAAAGTCAAACTGCTGACTATTCGATTTTCTTTTCCATAGTTTAAAAAAAAAATGCTTAGATGAAACATTAATTAAAATATAAAATTATGCGCCGATTTTCGTACGAAATACTCAGTATTATCTCCAAATATGTATTTCATGTATGCAAAAATAACCATAGCCATGTGTTGTACAAATATACAATAAATTTATTGTATTATTACAAACTAATTCTTGGCAACTGGTTTCCAAAGGAATCTTTTGTAAAAGTACAGAAAATGTTTTTTTTTGTGTAAACTGTCTAACATAAGAAATTTTAGGAAGACTACTTTCTGTGCTCTCGTCATATTGTTGTCCATAATATCTGTTTAGTAACATCGTTGGGCGCTGTGTTCGAGGTATTTTTTCTGTCATTCACTGTTCTTAGTTATATCTCGCATCGTGTCTACCTGTGCTGTATTAATTTTTCCTTTCCCGGAATTTTCTGTGCCATGTTTGTAACTTTGGCTTAATTTGTGTGCTTAAATATTTATATTTTTGACCGTTATTATTTATGGAAACGGCGTGTGTTTAAAATAACATCTTAAAACAATCATGCCCGTTGCAAGAACCATTCAAAGAACTATAAACGTTACTGTGGTCATAGCAGTGAACCTGATCTGCGTTTACTTCATTATACTAGTATAAAGTTTCCTATGAATTCTACTAACAATATATTTGTAATTTTCGTACTATCAGGGTAACCAGAGTATTAAAAAAAATATTGAAACTTAATCGGGGCCCTCCGGGGGCACAGAACCCCGAGGCAAATATTAATGCTACAGCCAGTATTTAAAAACACTAGAGCTTGAGAAACATACTGTAAAATGCTATGCATGCGGGGAGAAGGGAAAAAGTAACAGGAAAGCGTTGAGAGGTGCGTCAATCCGATCCTATGGCTATAACTAGAGAATGGAAGAATTCGTGGGTTCGATGACCTCCAGGACAGACTCCACGAAACCTTCTGCATACTCGGGCAAACGTTCAGCCTGTTCATTGGCTGCTGACTTGTGAGGCGTATGAACTTGGTAACTTGTGATTCGATACTTATTTGATTGAGGGTCTCTTTAATTGGCCGACAGTCTTCCAGATCGAACGTGATCCAAAAGCAGAAGCAGCACCAATGTATAATTATTTTAATTTCAGCATATCACGAAGTTAATCAGCGAATTGTTCCGGTCTCTAGCTAGAACAACAACAACAGAGCCACGTTGTTTAGTAATGGTTCGTGACCGCCTTCCGATATGAACCCAAACCTCAGGAGCACAGAACACTGGCGGAGGTTTCATATTCTTGAGCCTTTTTATGTTCTTGACAGTGCGATGAAAATTCCTCCTTTAAAAAAAATTGGCTGTCTGTAAAGTCGGTTTACGGACGATAGTTCAACGTGACGTCATAACAAAACATTGATGAAATGATTGCATACTTTATGAATAAAATTTAATCATTTTTATTTTAATAATAAACGAATAAATACTTGAAATTATACTAGTAATCAGATTTTTAAAACATAATTAACCTTTATTGCCGAAATTGTTGTTGTAATAATGTAATAACAATGGAAACCACATTAACTTTTCACTTCACTTTATAAACATTAGAGTGGAAGAGAGATAGATGCGGCGCAAGCGTACAATGAGCGTAACGGGACACAGCGTAACGGAACAATGTGCGTAACGGGATACTTTTTCGTGCGTGCAGCCGGCGTTCATCGATTTATTAGACGTCACGTCAAAACATTTTCCCGGCCGAAACGAAATGAAAGAGCTTCACTAGAGGAGCGTAGAGAACAGTAGACAGCTGGCACGTACGAGGGGCCACGCTATCGCAAGAACAGGAAATACCCACAGGTGTGTGTGTGTGTGTATATATATATCACTGATAGTGGGAAACACCGAGTGAAACTGTCGCGTGACGATAGGGCTACTGGCGAGAAATTCAAGAGCAAACTTCTGCCTCGATAAAATGAATGTTTTATTTTTTTTATTTTTTTTATGATAATGGCGGTCCTGTGGAAGAGTCCATGGGACGACCTACCTCCTAACCCAACCCCCCCCCCCCCCAAAAAATCCTTTTTCCAACCCAATTTATATACCATCTAAGAACAACAAATAACTGTCCTGATTTTTTTTTTTGTTCTACATCTCGGACTCCGTTTAGCTGTGAGGTATTCCATACCACGCTGAACCCTCCGGTCAGCAGGCTTAACCCCCCCCCCCCTCCCCCCAGCACACACAATCACACCAAAATTAATAACAAAAAAACATGTGCGCGGAGTCCACGCGCAACAGAAGTGAAAAACTTCTTGCTTATCATATATTATATTAGGTATTGGAAACATACCTAATTCTCTTCGGCTGAGATCGCAGATAAAAAAAAATAATTGCAAGTTACGCGAGCGCTAAATTGTGCTATTGCGCAAGTGTGGAAGTGTACAAGGTAGAGTATGCATTGCGTGCAAGTGTGCAAGAGAGCAAGTATGCAAGTGAGCAAGCACGGAAATCTACAAGTAGGTATGCTGCGTTATTTCTACATCTTCCTTGCCAGTACCCTCATTCACCACGTACCTAACTATTCCCCTCATGCGATCGGAATTTTCGTAACGCTCGAAAATTGTAGCCCCCCGCAGCAAAAGAAGTTTCACATCGAAAATTGTAAACTAGGTCTCTTCCCCCCCCCCTTTTTTTTTCCTGTGTTTCGATCACAATATCAAATAAATAAATATGTATATTAACCGCCACTAGCCGGTTGGGGAGGATGAACGGGGGAGGGTTGAAGCAAGTGCTGGCGGGGCGGACGGGGGGTGTCTGGCGGGGCGCCAGCGAGTCTGAACGTGACCGACATGCGGGGCACGAACCTGTTATGCAAACCCTCCCCGGAGGCTGCGCGAACCTGCTCCCTGAAGGAGACCCTCTCCCCCTCCCACACCCCCCCGCAGAGCCAAGCCAGCACGCAGGTCGGCCATCGTCATCGCGGGCGGTGCGGGCTGCCACTGGGAGGCTCGCCTGCCCGTCTCACGTCTCACGGAGGCTTGCAAGTACTACCAGGGTCGAAGGGGCGGGTGGAGACATTTCTTTGTTCAAACCAAGGTTCTTGACGTGACGTCTAATAAATCGATGAACGCCGGCTGCACGCACGAAAAAGGATGACTCATTGTCCCGCTACGCTCATTGTCCCGTTACGCTCATTGTACGCTTGCGCCGCATCTATCTTCCACTCGATTGGCCTATGAATCTACTATTATATTAAATAAGTTAAGGCGGGTTTTTTTCAAAAGTAGCTATTAAATTTAGTACTTTAACCAAACTATTGTTTTATTAATTAATTTTTTTGGTTATTTTTCCATTTTTCCAAAATAAAGTGCAATAACAAAAAAGAAACACAAAAGAGAATTAAAAAAATATTTCGAAATTTTAATATCAAGTTGAACCGCCAAACCGATGTGCAACACGTTAAACCATCGTCCGTAAACCGACTTTACAGGCAATTTTTTTTTTTTTAATTTAATTTCTTATTCTGCATTCGCGATTTTTTTTTCCCCCGTGGCGAACAGAGCAAGACTGCAATGGTGTTTGTGCCCAATAAATCGCATTAAATTAAAATTTTCGCCGTTGTAGAGATCGTTCAGAGAACACGACCACACGCGACTGCACTTCGACGAGACGTGACGTGACTAGGGTTACCAGACACTGATAACAAAAAAGGAGGACATTCACCTCGCAAAAGGAGGGCATTTCACTAAAAAGGAGGACAATATATATATATATATATATATATATATATATATATATATATATATATATATATATATTTTAAAAAGCCACGAATGAATTACAATGGAGTGAAATATTTTGCAATGTTTTGGCATTTAATACAGTTTCAGTATAAAGAATCAAACAAACTACGCATATACAGCATATTAAAAACACGTGCTTCTGCATGTGCTGCTACCTGTCAAGCTGTCATAGAACTACTTACTAGTGGGATGACTCAGCGGACAGCGCGCGCTTTGCCCAGAGTGTAACTGCAGGAATTATCTCAATTTATAAAAAAGCCGGACATTTTGGAGCATTAAGGAAAATCCGGCCGGACGCAAAAAAATACATAAAAAGGAGGACAAGTCCTCCTTTTAGTCCTCCTTTTGCCGGACGTCTGGTAACCCTAGACGTGACGCAAGGTGCGGCGACGACGGCGCCTCTGGCGGGTCAAGGAGGCAGTCCCTCGCCGCGCACTGCCTCCGCGGTGTGTCTGTGCACGCGGGGAGGGCAGGGGTTTCGCAAGTCGCGGCGCTGCGCTGACCCGCTTGCAGGGGCCGGCCGCCCCGCCCCAGACGGGGGGGAGGGAGGGGGCGAACTCCCCCCCCCCCCAAGCGACGGGCCGCAGGGTGCTCGACGACCCTAGCAGCCCGGTGCGCCCCCCTGCGCCCCGCGGGGAGACGGCAGTTTCGCCGCTCGCTCGTTACTACATCTCGCGGTCGGAGCAAAAAAAAAAAAAAAAACCCGCACACCATTTCGCAAGACTTCATAGAGTAGGTAATTTAAAACAGTCGCTGACCTAACCTACCCAACATTTCATTCTACAGACGTGCTACAAACCTACGCTCCAAAAAAAAAAAAAAAGTATTTTAATTGAATAATTTTTACGTATTATTTATGTAACTCACATAACATAGCAAACATTTAAATTTATTCAAGATCACCAAGACGTGATAAAATCTACTCTCAAAAACAAAAAAGAATTTTAGCGATGATTACAAACTAAACTAAAAGACGTAACTGTACCAATTCTGTAGATTCATTCGGGCGTCCGGCTCCGACTCAGTGAATCTTACAGGTTTCTACTAACGACCGAGCAGGGGCGAAACTATCCTAAAATACATTTTGCACACTTCGATGGTCGTAAAAAGAAATCGGTAATCGTAAGCTTAAAAAAAGTACTTGCGAAAATTAGAATAACCCGCCTTTTTATTCGTGGAAAAAAAGCCGATATCTCTACTGTTTTGCCGTGACAATTGTATCGATGGTTGCGATACGTCCGCTCGAATGCTGGCCTCGCGCTGGACATCTGTTTGTTGAAACTGTCGCCGATTTGTTTCCTCACTGGGATTCGGTTCGGGCACGTTCCGGAATACGGCCACGCTGGGTTGAGGGTACGGTCGCGTCCCGACAAGGAAGGGGTACCCGAGCGTCTGGGGAGGGGGCGCTGAATTTGTTTCCCCTTGGAAGGGCATCCCTTCAGGCATGGGCGCGCCCGTGAATTCTGTGGTTTAAGAATTTTGCGCTAGAGGTCAACCGAAACAAGTCTTCTCTGGATGATAAGCTCGTATGTTATACACTTTATTTTTACGTAAGTGATATTAACAATAAAGCAGAGCAACATATGTTTTAGTAATTATTAATTAATGACTATAAGAAATGATCTCTCAAACATGTTTGTATAATTTGCTAACCTAAATACATAAAATATCCATGAAAAAATCTATTAAAATAATATACGTGAATATAACGCTGTCCGTCCGTCTGTCTGTCCGTCTGCCACCAGGCTGTATCTCATGAACCGTGATAGTTAGACACAAATACTAAAAACATAGTAAAATAAATATTTAAGGAGGCTCCCATGCAACCAACGTGATTTTTTTGTTCGTTTTTGCTTGATATTGAAAACGGCAACAGGTAGACGCTTGAAATATTCACAGAATATTTAGTTATATATTCACTTTAAAATAAATGATTAAATTAAAATAAAACAAATTTTTAAGGGGAATCCCATACAACAAACGTGAAAACAGAATAAAATTTCACAAATGATGTATTTCTGTTGCCGCTATAACAAGAAATTCTAAAACAGAATAAAATAAATATTTAAGAGGGGCTCCCAATCCCATACAACAGACATGATTTTTTTTGCCGTTTTTATAGATAATAGGTTTGTTTGACTCGAGGTCTCTTTTTGACCTGTCAATTCTCGGGGCGCCCTTTTCCGGAAGCAGTATGGCGGAAGGTCGTTCTACTCGCGGGGGCAAGTTGCTCTCAGGTCACTCAGGTCATGCTCTCGATGCTCCTCCTCTCCAGGAAGAGTTGCGAGGGCAAGTCGTCTGCTGGTTGTTTTGGCGCGACTTTCACGATGGAGTCTATATGTTATCAAGCTACATTTGGTGATGACGGTAATATTTTAATAGATGACGACATTGAAGCGGAAAAACATTACAATATAACTTATTTGGCGTCCTTTATTTAACAATCAAAAGATTTGCAATAGTTTCCTAGTACAGGTTAGCTTATGCATACCACAGGCGGTTTAAAGTCAAAAAGCAATATTTATATATTTTTTTACCTTCAAGCTCTCTCATAATTTGTAGTCCAATATATGGTAAATCAATAGCTACTTCATCTTCAGATGAATCTTCATTTTCAAACAAATTTCTCATCACGATGTCTGCTATATTTTCCGCCATCATTATTTTACAAAAAATCGCGTTTTCTTCGTGTATTAAAAGTTACCGACTCTTTTTGCCCTCAGCTCAACTTGCTCCCAACTCTTTCAACTCCCGAGGAGCACGAGAGAGCTCGAGTCAAACAAACCTAATGGTACGGAACCCTTCGTGCGCGAGTTCGACTCACACTTTGTCAGGTTTTTTATGCCACATCACATAATTACTGCGATTCAAATGCTGTTCGTGAAATTCTTTGTTCACAGTTTTTGATGCGCCGTAAAAATCCAAAGCTCCAAAGCTAATAAACGGATCAACATCAAATGAACGATCGAATCATATTAAAACCCTTAAAGACTCTTTTATTTAGTAAAGGCATCAACCAGGTAAAAAAGAAAAAAAAACTTAATGCCACAAATAAAAAATCTCGTAGATAGAACTATGAAATTTATCCTACAGCTAATTGAACCACATACATTTCTCGGCTTATTTTTAGTATAATCAGTATTTTGGCAGTGAATATTATTTAGTTAAAATATACCGCTTGATTAGTTATTAAAGAGACGCGTTTGCTTCCTTATTAACTTAAATACGGATGTGTAACGTTTAAATACTTCTTTCTCAATCTTACTTTTGTTTACTCGTGCAGTGTTGCAGTTATCAAATAACAAATGTTATAAAGTGATTATCGGCCATGAATTGTGAAAATTATCGTTTGATAATAAAAGGGGAGTGATTTTAAATTCCATATTGACGAGGAAAAAAATTATTCCCTGTATATTCACATGTAACGTACAGAGCAGCTAGCCTTACAGAATGGAGATGAGCTAAAAAAAATTCCAGTAATGGTATATAAGTTTCAGTTCGTAAATAAACTAAATTCTGCTATAATTACTGTTTAAGTATTAAGTTGTTTATTTACTGGAAAAAATAACGTTACATAATCACTTAAATAAAATATATTACCTAAATAATAGTCACTACTTATAAAACAATCAAGCTTACCAGGTGAGAATCAGATTCTGTTTTCCGTTTCTTCCGCGTCACGAAATTATCCATGTTGATGTTTGCCAAGAAAGCAGAAGACTGGCGCACACGAGAGCAAAACCACTTTAAAAACAGACTACCTGAAACCTATAATACTGTCGTTTCAGAGGACAAGGTAGTGTGGGTATCAATGGGGAGGAAATGCTAACGGAACCCTACCCTGAACGGTTTCTAGTAATTAAGGGTTTCAAAGTTCTCACTGGAAAACTCCATACCATGGCTTTCGCAGAAGGGGTAGGGGAAAATAACTACGTAACTCAAAGGTAGGAATATAAAGCATGTCAAAGTGTCTGTCGTCGTTGTAAATAATAATCTGATATATATGTTGTGTACACCATTAACTTTAAAATCACGAAGTGGGCCCCCCCAAGGAGGGGCCCATTAATTCCAGGGGGGGCCCGGGCCCCCCTGGCCCCCCCGGGATCTACGCCCATGCGCTTCAGCCCTTCAGGATTTTTCTGACAGTGGTGTTTTTGAAAGGTTATCTGAATTGTTGCCCCTTGGAAGGGCAGCCCTTCAGCCCTTCAGGATTTTTCTGACAGTGGTGTTTTTGAAAGGTTGTCTGAATTGTTGCCTCTTGGAAGGGCAGCCCATCAGGATTTTTCTGACAGTGGTGTTTTTGAAAGGTTGTCTGAATTGTTGTCCCTTGGATGGGCAGCCCTTCAGGATTTTTCTGACAGTGGTTAGGTTAGATTAGGTTAGGTTAGGTTAGGTTAGGTCATTTTACAAACTAACCGTCAGAAAAATCTTGAAGGGCTGCCCTTCCAAGGGGAAGCATTTCAGTCGCCCCTCTGGGAATACCGCCCTGAGCGTATCACAGCAGAGCAAGAACGAGCGCCGAGACGCGAGGTCGCCCGCCGTGCTCGGAGGCGGCACCGGCACGTGCCGCTGGAGCGAGTCACCGGCACGTGACCTGGCTCGACGCCCGCCGCCGCCTCGCGCCCCGACATCGCGGTCCCGCGCCCAGCGCGCGGCGACTCAAGCAGCACCGCATGCACACATCGGCACGATGGATGGCGCCACTATAGGCCTACATAGCCAGTTCTTTTGTCAATTCATAGAGATCGTCAATACTTGCATTTAAATATTAATTCAAACTATCATGACGTAATTAAATATATTAATTTAATTAATAAATAGTTTAAAAATATATCATTATTTAATAATGTTACAAGTGGGGATTTTTACGGTAATGTGTTACCACCTTAATGCTAGCAGGTATAATATATTCCATACGTTAACGAAAAATAAATAAATTCAGCGTTTCGAAAATGTATCGGGCAAGCTGGCAATAAACAAGTCTCGAGATGTTTATTATTATTAATAATACTCTACTAAGCGAGAGTGGCAGTTATCTAGTGCCTCCGTTCGAGCTTTAAAAAAAAACCCACTGACAATCGGTTATTTAAATACATTCTATCGTCACGCACATTCATTCGCGTTACTTCATTTGTCGGCGTGGTCGGTGATTGTATGCGAGTACAGAAAAAACAACGTTGCGTTACCAGTCTTTCAGATATGTGGTCGTTACCCACACCAGCTTCCGACATGCAAGTACACTTGGCCACACTACACATTGGGGAATTTGAAATTCAACATTTGTCAATAATATTAAAAAAAAAAAAAACCTTATTGAAAAGAAATTGGCTCTCTAAATTCAGACACGTAACCAGGGAAATACTGAATGAATTTGTGTGAGAGAAAGAAAGTATCATATATTAATTATCTTTTAATATTTATTATGTTTTAGGATAGCATTTAATTACATTTTAATATTTTTATACTTAAATTGGCGGATGATTCGTCCTAATAATCGCGCAGCAGTTACCAGTTCACTAAATGCTGACTTGTGGTACATCTGAACTGGGTTGCTAGTGAATCGACATTTTCCTTTGTTGAAAGTTTTTCATTAGCTTTAGACCTCCATATAAACTACGAGCCAATAGACAAGCGACACAAAGGTATCACAAGATTATTCCTGGAAAGTTTTTTTTGTCTCTAGCTATAACGTTTTTAATTCACGAGTGAAGAGGGGAAAGGTTTATAAAAAAACTACATTTTGGATAGTCAATTTTATATCTTTTTTTTCATATAATGTTAATTTATGGAATACAGTTTAGTCACATACTTATGCATGCGTAATTTTAATTGATTACGCAATAACGCGTGCCCAGTAAACAAACACGTAAGGTCACTCACTACCCAAAACCTTTAGAAACCATTTATACAGTAAACTGTCTGGACGAGACCAAAAATAATAGTCATCTAAATTGAAGTATTCAGTGTGTCCATTAATCATGCACGCATACATAAATAATGCAGACTCCTCGATGACCTTGTGCGATGTTACGTCAGCGCGGAGATTGTTTATCGTTTCACTAGCCTCTGCCAACTGTTCCAAACAATCCCTTTGTGTTTACATCACTGGGAGTTTTCCACTGATACGGCCCGAATCAGCGGCCGTTTTCGCTGGCTGGTGCGTCGGATATGCCTTGTCATCTTCCGTCAACGTCTGATTCGACATTGTTACTTCGACCGACGTAACATGGGTCTACGAGGGACGTTGCAAATACAAGTGACGAAACTTATTTTTTTTTTTACAGTGAAACCTTGTCACGAACGGAAAAAATTAAACGCCATGAAATACACGCGTTTGGCTGTTTTGTGGCCGCCGACACGAAAACATTTGTCGTGCCGCGAAATCAATTTTAAAAAAAACTCCTGATAAAAATCCATTGCCAAGCGATTTCAGGAAGTTTTTCACAGCTCGTTGAAGCTATTATCCTGGAACACTTGTCCCACAGCACGCACTTCCGTATGCGACCACGTTTCCGGCGCGCGTCTCGCCCAAAAACACGGGAAGCCTTCTTTTCACAGACGAGACAGACAAACGCCCGATCGTGCATCTTCGGTTTTTTTTTGTTCATTGTAAATAAATATGGCGGTGTTGATAAAAGGATACTAATAGTCAATAAGGTTAGGTTAGCTACATTATAAATACTTTAAAACATTGTGGACGGTTGATTTGGTTAGGATAGCTACATTAAAGACACGAAAAAAAACAACATGAACTTCGGGGAACTTCGGGTTTTGGCTCTCTAGTCTGTGAAAAGAAGGCTTCCCCAAAAACACTGGTCTGCACTCGTGTGAGCCTGGTTGTGCTTATCTCTGTTATTCTGCACTCTGCGCATGCGTCATTCCTCCTCTGTTCGCCAACCCCACACGTCGTGGATTCTGGCGAGATTGTCTTTTATTACAGCAACGAGTTTTCTCGCTCAGTGATACAGCTTGTGTGTGTGTGGGAGGGGGGGGGGATATGACGAAATTTGTTTTCAGAACGTCCGTCATATTCGTACCATATTAATGCAGTGCTGCCAACTTCCAGGCACACCCCCTCAGTAATCACAGTTTCATGAATGCAAAAAAAAAAAGTAAAGCAAACGCGAAACAAGGTTACGCCGAATACTATATTTTACACATTAATTGATAAACTTATACAGTTATGAGTTAAACCATTATTTTTTTTAAATGAATAAAAAACTAAAATAATTACCACGATTTATATTTTTGATACTGCAAACTTTGAATGCTTTGTTTCTTGACTGTCAAGGGGGGTAAAAAGGTTTTTGTAGCACATCCAAAAATATTAATTGAAGCAAACCAAACTGGAGTTCATAAAAAAAAATCTGCTGTAAATGCACAGCCAACGTGTCATTAAGTTTCGTTGTTTCCATAACATATAAATAATATTGAATATGACTAGGGTAACGTATTTTTTTATGAACATATTTTCAGACCAGCTGTGTGTTACAACATATTAGCGTTGCCTGTGTTTCGTGGTCGGCAGGGTTCATTTAAGGTGCACGTCTTCTGTCAGTGCACCAATCACAGCCATCCAGTGCGGAAGCACGATGGCTTCTCTCGCAGACGGCCGCCAATCACAAGGGAACAATCGCTAGCGCGGGCAAACATTATTACAGTCTAATGAGGGTTCAGATGACGTAATCGATGTGGGATTTCTGAGAATGAATATGTATCTGTCCACACCCCATGATGTTGAAAGTTTCTTGAACACAAAAAAAAGAAAGAAAGAAACCTCCATTATCCGCCAATGGGAAACTCTTCCAAGAAAAATAAGAAAAATACCGGAGTTTCACCCGGACATAACTGACAAACTGAGCATTATCGAGGCCCTTAAGGCTCCACTTCACACGTCAATTTGATTTGTTCCGTTTTATTTGTCATTCTAGGGACCGGAAAAATTCGCGGGTTCAATGACCTGTAGGATGAACTCCATAGTTCTACGTACACTAGGTCAAATGTCACCCACTCATTGGCTGCTGTCTTGTGAGACGTACCAGCGTAGCAGCCTGTGATTCGATAAAGCTTTGGTTGGGTGTTTCTCATTAGCCCAGAGTCATCCAGGTGAGCTGTGAACCAATAGCAAAGGCAGCACTGAGGTATAACGATTTGTATTTTAGCCTATCGCGAAATGAATTCGCAAATGTTTTCGTGTCTCTAGTCATTACTTTTATTTAAAGGCTATTTCCAAAATTTTAACTCGGTACCTCCACTGCATTTGCTGCACTGCCACGCATGTTTTCAGTTAGTGCAACCATGGCTGTATAAAAGGCACGCAAGTCTACGTAGTTATCCTCACTATCGCAACTTTTTACTCGCATGATATTTCACTAGGTGAATATCTGTTGGAAATATTTGTGGCATAACAAAAAATGCAAAGGAGGTATTGGGTTAAAATTTCAGAAAAAAAATCCCTTAAAAAATTAAGAAAATGTGTTAGCCACTCTCAAAATACGTTCTTTAAATGATCCAAGCAATGTTTGGCCTGATGACGGGAACAGATGCAAACGTCGCAACTGTTTTGTCATAGGAAACCTACTACTGTTCGACGGTCTTGTTGTGTTATCCACAATATCTGGTTATCTTCGTCGTTGTGTTCGTATATCTTCTGCGCTGTTCGGGTTTTGTTGTCTGTATGCATTTACTGTTACTGTTTAAACTGTTTCGTCGTTGTTAGCCGAATGTGTTCGTCTGTGCTGCTGTTATTTTGTTTTCATGACTAGAAATTCCTTCCACGGAATTCTTGCGCCGTCTGATATTTCAAGTGCTGTCGTCCCCTGCGTTGTCCGCAATACCTTGACGTCACCTGATTTCTGTAGGTTATATGTTTTCGTTTATAATTTCTTATTTTGCATTTATGAATTTTATCCCACAAAGGAAAAAAAAAGTGTAAAACTGGAATGACGCACGTCCAGGAAATCGTGTTGAAAGCCTCGGAACGACCGCGCGACTTCTGCATATCGACACTCGCAGGGTTAGAGGGGTGAGGGGGGGGGGGGGGGAAAGTCCGCGGCTTGAAGTGACGCGATTCTTTGTCCGACGCGAGGTCGCTGGTGACGTCATCGGGACCCGCCGCAACAGAAAAGCGATTGTGGAGGGGGGGGGGGGAAGTGTAGACAGCGAAGAATTACAGAAGAAGAGTGTTAGAGGGAGGGGGGGGATAAACGAATGTTGCCGAGCGGTGGCGGCGTGGCCTCGTACACGCACTCACGCGGCCAGGGGAAACTGGTTTTTTTATTTGTTTGTTTTTTCTCCGCGTAGTTCGTGGTTTCGCCACCAGGGCGACGCGAGGGGTTCTCGTCCAGCTTGGTTGGGCTAGATCGCGGGAAGCCTTCATTTCACAGACGAGAGAGCCAAACGCCCGAAGTTCCCCGGAACTTCAT
This sequence comes from Bacillus rossius redtenbacheri, assembly GCF_032445375.1. Classification (NCBI taxonomy): domain Eukaryota; kingdom Metazoa; phylum Arthropoda; class Insecta; order Phasmatodea; family Bacillidae; genus Bacillus; species Bacillus rossius. The sequence continues at coordinate 18,420,201 of NC_086334.1, read as the reverse complement.
GCTCGCTTTTTTCCCCCCTCGTTCTATCTCATTGTATAAACCGGTGTGGCATTAAATTTTGCTGTCGATTAGGATAGGTTAGCTACATTATAAATATTTTAAAACATTGTGGATGGTCGGTTATATTAGGTAAGTATAGCTACATTAATAAAAATAATGTAAAATCATTTTATGGTTGCTTAGCAAATAACTTTTTAATATGTAGCTATCCAAGGCTAGGAAACCGTTTACATGATTTCACAGTATCTTTAATGTAGCTATCCTAACCAAATCAATAGTCCACAAATGTTTTGTGGTATTTATAATGTAGCTAGCCTAACCTAATTGACCATTAGTTATCATGAGTTACAATGAACAAAAAAAACCGAAGATGCACGATCGGGCGTTTGGCTCTCTCGTCTGTGAAAAGAAGGCTTCCCCTAGATCGCGGGTGGTCGCGCGGTCCGCTGCAAACTCTGGCAGAGACGTGGCCAGCGGGGTCCCCCCCCCCCCCCCCTTCCTTTTCCCATCCCGGATTTTAAAAAAAGCGAATACATAATAAATAACATTACAGCAAACCTACATACATAATATTGCAGATATATTGCTGTACGATTATTGGCAGGGTGATTCTGCAAGGGATTACCACTGCCTTCCTCTAACTGAATAAATAAGCCAATCAATTATTAAAAAAAAGTTTTTTTTTACACACACCCCGTTGCTGGTTTACACTGTATGTCAAAGAGAAACCTCAAAAAACGGATATAGATATGAATACACAAACACACAGAAAACAAGCCAACTTTTGACATCGACTGATTTTGGCAGGTTTTATGTGTGTCTGTATATTCATTTCTTTGTCCGTCCGTGAAAATTCTCTGTGATATGCACTGTAAAAAAAAAGGAACAGGCGTAGGTATGGGGGAAAAAAATATCGTTTTATATCAACATATCCCGTTTCAAGAATCAATCAAAGAACGTGCCATTAGACGCCAGTAACAGCCACGTCAACTAGTTGCTCTTTATTGAAACAAAAAAAAATTGAATATAATAAACAAGATAATTGAACTAATCATCGAATCAGCTTCTTCCTGTACTTTAAACGTCATTAAGAATAATTCCAGTAATGTTTGCCCTTCGCCAACTGTTTTCCACCCACCAAAAAAAAGGCTTCGGTCTTACGTTGTTTTTTTTTCCTTCGTGTTTATACTTAGAGCCTTGTAAATGTTCTTTATATTGTATGTCGTATGTGTATTTGTTGATCATGTAATAAAGCGTCTTGAATCTTGTTTCTACTGGCAAAAGAGCACTGTGTGCTGGGGTGCCACTTTCCCAATGTGTGCAATGTACACATGATGTGATGAAATAAAGACTTTTGAATTGTGAAGGGGAAAAAAATTGTTCTTACTGCAGCTATACACGTCATTCGTCCGTATCATCGCCGCTGCAAGTCTGCTGCGTATCACGTAGTTTTTTTCCCCTAGCTTCCTTTTATACGCATCGATGTAGTAAGGGGGGGGGGGGGGGGGTGCAGAAGAACTGAGCTCTTCAACGCGCAGTCTGTCCCGCCAGGAGGGATCCGGGTCGGCTGGTACTTTGGCCCGCGATGTAGCGGCGAGATATGCAGCAGGAACAGGCGGGGTCCCAGTCCGCTTTTATTCCGCGGTGTCTACGCAACTGCTTCAGTGCTTCGCGTCGCTGGTGCCACTCCTCGAATACCCAGACATCTATCTCTCTCTCTCTCTCTCTCTCTCTCTCTCTCTCTTTCTTTTTCCCATTTTCCCTCGTCATCTCCTCCTCTCGCCGGCTCCACAAAAAGAGGGGGGAAAACACGACAAAGCTAGTCGGGTCTCGGGGGGATAATCCAAATTTGTGAACACTCTGCCTGGACGACACGTGCTGTGTTCCAGATCTTTATGGAGAAACGTTCCGGAAATTGGACCACAGACCGCAGAATGAACACGGTAAACGGGCTCCTAGTGCAGTGGTCTTCAACTCACGGCCCGCAGCTGAATTGCGGGCCCGTTAGTGAGTTTTCTTTCTCTCCTAGCAAACTTTCAGAAAAGAGCGCGAGACATATCTGCGAACTTGAACGTCGCAAGAAAAAGACGTGTCACTGTACGGAAGAGAAAAAAAAATTTCAGTATGTTTACAAAAGATGTCTTTTGGAAACCAGTTTTCAAGAAAAGGCCATGGCTATTTTTGCATGTATGAAATACGTTTTTCGAGATAAATACTGGGCATTTCTTAGGAAAATTAGCGCATAACTTTATTATTTTGATGTTTCATTCAAGCATTTTTTTTAAACCATGGAAATGATAATCGAATATTTGACCATTTTACTCCATTTTGTTGTATCGTGCTTATTAATGTGCGCAGTTCATACTGAAAAGCTATTCAGGGAACGGGTTACAAATAAATGTAACTATTGTAGAAACTGGGACAAAACGAAGTGTAAATACACTAGTAGAAAAATGGCGCATGTTCATGAAAATATTTTTAATCAAGCTCTTCATAAATTTGCATGCAAAATTGAAGTTAGTTTTTTTTTTACTACTCCAAGTAAACACAACTTGTAAAGCGCGCGCATAAGTACAAGCAACATACCTGCGAGCCTAGGACGTGTTACTGTGCGCGCGAGTACTTAGTTGTAAATAGCGGAAGAGGCGTGCGGGACGTATCCTTTTACTGGCGACAGACGACCTGCCGCTCAATCACTTCTGGAGTGAGACCCGATGCGCCAGTTCGCAATTAACTGACGTAATTTAACTTACGATCAGCATTATTTGCATGCGTTCATACACCGTCTTCCTTTGCGTAGTTTTAAGCGCTCGCGCGCTGACTGGCAGCCGCTGGGTGACGGATGAAGTCGCGGTAAGTCTACGATGCACTCGTCCTTCTGGAAATACCCGAATACTCACGTTGGCAAGCCTTCTATTCACAGACGAGAGAGCCAAACCCGAAGTTCCCGGAAGTTCATGCTCGCTTTTTTTTCCGTACCACAACAGGTGTATTTATTAGGGGGAAACCGTTTACATGATTTCACAGTATCTTTAATGTAGCTATCCTAACCAAATCAACCGTCCACAATGTTTTAAAGTATTTATTATGTAGCTAACCTAACCAAATTGACCATTAGTCATCATGAGTTGTATATTTATTTTCAATGAACATAGAAAATCCCCGAAAATGCACGATCGGGCGTTTTGCTTTCTCGTCTGTTGAAAGAAGGCTTGCCAACGTGAGTATTCGGGTATGTCCAGAAGGACGAGTGAATCGTAGGCTTCTCATGAAGTCGCCCGCCGCCAGGGGCGCACGCGCCACTGTTACCAACCCACACGCGCCCAAACCCCCCCAGCCGCCGACCCCAGCATGGTTGGAACTTCCTGGACCATCCTCCTTGTCCTGCACTGAACCTGCCTATTCAACCCCGCATGAATGAGCCCAGGGTTTTCCCTGTGTCCATGCAGGTTTTACCTGGGCCCAACTTAACTAGTTACAGTATAGAGTTTAAGATAGGGGAGTTAGTCATGGCATCAATCACTGCAATGGCTGGCCATTCGCCTGAACAAAGCACATGACTAGAGACCTGCCAAATTCGCGGTTTCGATGGCCTTCAGGATAGACTGCACATTCTCCTGTACACTCGGACAAAGAACGCAAGTTCATTGGTTGTTGACTTGTAAGTCGTCTCAGCTGGTAAGGTTTATCTGTGATTCGATCCTTCTTTGCTTGAGGGTTTACAATTGGTTGAGTTTCGCCAAGATGAACAGAAAGCCAATAGAAAAATTATCTATGAGGTATATGTGTTTGAATTCTAGCCTCTCAACGAATGAATCCGCGAATTTAACAGGTCTCTACACATGACTAGGAACACCTCTATTTCGCGAATACATTTCGTGTCAAGGTATTTCACAAAATACTGTAGCTTTTCTCCTGTGTTTATTGGCTGAGGTTGGGGAGATGTGTCGTCCCGCTCTTGACGGGGCCAATGAGAATGTGGTCACCGTACTGTTGCACCCTCACAATTTGCCACGACTCTTAGAAAAAAAGCTACAGTGTTTTGTGAAATACCTTGACATGAAATCACGAAATACAGGTGTCCCTACACATGCATGCTAGCCTTTCTGCGTGACTGACACCCAGCTAAAACACACACTTGGCTGTAGCGGGGTTAAGGGGCCCGCCTCGTCAGGGGTGTATGTGTGTTAGTGAGGCGGGGTGATAAGCGCGACGCTCGCTGGTGCTTCCAGCACGGTGTAGCCTCTAAGCGCAAGTCTCTGAACTGGCGCGCATTCGTCTCGTCGTCACAGGATAACTGTGAAATTTGAGCGGTGACCGTAACATTATATGGCGGAGAAATGAAGATAAAGGTGTTATGCAAGCCCCTTAAGTGCTTTCAAGAATCTGTACTGATTGTTTTATGCCTAAAAATTACTCTGAAAACACGGGTTTTAGGCATTTTAACGCTTCTAAAAATACAGTTTAAAAACTTAATCCGAAATTAAAAGTACTTTTCGGTCCTCAGCGAACTCTTAAATGCTATTCGTAAATAGGCCCCACTCGGATATCTTAAGTAGTTTTGAAATCGCGTTGTTTTTCCTGAAGCTCTGCACACCGTATGTGTGCCCGGGTAGGCGGGCCCCTTAAGGGGGGGGGATGAGGTGACGTGGTCGCTGACCTCCCATGATTCCGTAGGTGATCATGAGCACGTTGATGTCGGGCGACAGCGTGCTGAGCACGAAGCCGGCGCACGCCAGCACACTTCCGGCGATGCAGACGGGGCGGCAGCCGTACTTGTTGGTGAGGGCGCTGACCACGGGACCTGCGGGCAGCACAAGCCCCCCCTCTCTCCGGACCCTCCTCTGTGACCGCGGGACACCTGGCCCCTAGTTCACCAACATTACAAGTTACAAACCTACAAGCTACAAGTCACAAGTTCACAAGTCACAAGTTCTGGGAGACGTGTTTCATAAAAATAAAAAATAAAAATTGGTTGTCTGTAAAGTCGGTTTACGGACGATAGTTTAACGTGACAACGTCATAAACAAAACATTGATGAAATGATTGCATACTTTTATGAATAGAATTGAATCATTTTTTATTGAATTATCACTATCTTGTACGGATACAAAGGAGTGAAATGAAATCTACGATTTAATTGATAAATTCACTTTTATTTGCACTCATTAATTCAAATATGTTTATTACTTTAACGAAGAGATTATTTTAACTATAACTTTTATACATGTTTGCTATTTAACTTCTTCCGATCTGTGTTATTCTGTTAAGGATAGGACGATGATAGGAAAAGTAGGAAACGGATGGAAGTGTTTCAAGTTTGATGTGCCTCGAAAAAGTCAAATCGATGGTTGTTCCAATCGAGTGGAAGAGAGATAGATGCGGCGCAAGCGTACAATGAGCGTAACAAGACACAGCGAAACGGGACAATGTACGTAACGGGACAATAACTCATCCTTTTTCGTGCGTGCAGCAGGCGTTCATCGATTTATTAGACGTTGTCACGTCAAAAAGTCTCGTAACTTGTAGAAGTTGGTTAGCTTGTATCAACTTTTCACAAGTCTCCTGTTTTATTCACAAGTTGTTCACATGAAAAATGGAGAGTGCACGAGTAGTAAAGATTTGAAATCGGCAGTACTGCAAAAAATTAAAGAGAACAAGGATACCTTGTACTGACAGTTTAGTGATACTTTGACCAAAAAAAAAAGGATAAAAGTGATGCGTGGAAGCAAATATTTGATTTTGCGGTTAGTATTGGAGCAGTAAAATAAAGAAAAGGGTTGGGAATCTTTGAGACACGTTTTGGCCAAATTTGAGACGAGCAACTATGGTGAATTACAGTAAATTCTTGCCATATTTATATATTGAACTGAAAACTGAAGAAATTTAAATTACTATCATTTGTTTAAAATATTTTATTTCCAGAACAAAGTAGATAATGCGAAACAAACTGGGGCAGCAGGTGGAACACATGCCAAGTACAATGACATTGACAACATTGTTCTTGACATAATTGGGAAAGACTCGCCAACTATAACAAGTTTGGGTGTACCTGAAACAGGGAGCAATGCATCCACAAATGTATCAGAGGAAAAACGTTTCACTGCTCAAGGAGATGGACAGTGTGACGATGATTGTGTGTGATGATGATTGTCATACTTCAATAACACAAAACTCTAAAAAAACGGAAAAAGGCATCTGTAAGTACATTATATAATAAAAAAATTTAATTGTATAACTAAATATTTGATACTATTATTGGTTAATGTAGAGAATCACTACTTTTGGATTTAACAAACCCAAAATAACCTATGGCAAAACATAATGTATTGCAAACTATTTAACCAAAATTTAAACACTTTAAAATTGTCAAAACATAACCTAATCAAACATACTCAGGAAAGAACGTTTTTAAACAAGCCTAACCTAACCAACCTCTTTTTTTTAAACCTAGCATACCTTGCACACAACATAGGACGGTAATTGTGGATATAAGTTACTCATTCAGAATGACGGAACTGTTAGGCTTAGATGGAAGATTTTTTAATGAAATATGTTTTTATATGTGGGAGGTACATTAGGTAAAAAAAATAGTTTATTTATGATAGTTTAGCTTACGTTGGTCAATGCTCATTTAGGTTAGGTTAGTTTTGTTAAACAAATTCCCTACCACAATTAAGTTAGGTTGAGTAAGTTTTTACAGTATATAAATTTTACGATTTTCTGAAAGAAATAACATATATACAGGCTCAACCTTTCCCATAGTTGACTTAACACCGACCGAAAAAAAATAAAATCTTTTACAGTCTGGGTGATGGCAGACTGGAACATGAAATTTTCCCCTCAAATTACTATCATGACTTTTACAGGATTCCACTTTCCAAGAACCTTCCTGAGGTTCTCAAGGGAAAAAAAAAAACAACATAAATTTTAAAAGTCACTCTAACGAAATTGCAGCAATACCCTTTTATCCCTTTTTTATATTATTTTGCTAGCCAAAATGTAATTTTATATAAAAACAAGACACTTTTTTTTTTGCCCCACACTAACTGTTCATGCTACGTCACGTTGCGACTAAAAGCATGAAAAATAATTCGCAAAGCGTTGTCACTTCACATCACACAATAAGGCACCATCGCCAGACGGAATAAGGCCCTGCCACGCTATCAGACTACCGCTTCTAAACACCTTCCAATTACGTTGTGTCAAATAAAAGTCTGAGGGTTACAACGTCACCGATAAACGTCACTAGAGCAGCCATGTTTGTTTGACGAGTTGGATGACTTCAGTTTCCATCAAATATTTTGCATGTAGGTAGGGACCGGAAAAATTCCGCGGATTCAATGACCTCTAGGATAGCCACCATTATCCCCTGCATTTCTCAAGTAAACACGCGTGTTCATCGGGTGCTAAAAATTGTGAGGCGTCTCCACTGGGTAGCTTGTGATTCGACGCTTCTTTGGTCCATAAGTCTCTCATTGGCCCAGAGAGCTCCAGTTAAACTGCGAGCCAATAGCAGAACCAGCAGAATTGCACACGTGTTTGAATTTCAGCCTGTCACGAAATAATGAATCCGCGAATTTTTTCCGGTCTCTACGTATATGACAGGTTCTAAACCATGCAGGACGTTGGATACAACCAAACCAATAAAAAAACGTGCCTATTGAAGACTAGTCACAACCAGTGGCGGAGCCAGGATTTGTGTATGGGGGGTGTTAAGAAGCATGCCCCCCCCCCCCCCGTATTCAAGCGGGGGGCCCGGGGATCCGGGAAAATTTGGATTTTAAGGTGTAAAATAGTGCTATTTTAGCAGTTTTCGGTACTTAAATTTAAATACTATAATGGTAAAAATTTTATTAATTTTCATATGAAATTTGTTTGAGTGATGAATAAGAAATTAATTAAAGATTTGGTGCTGGGGGGGGGGGTTTGAACCCCTAACCCCCCCCCCCCCCCCCCCGGGCTACGCCCCTGGTCACAACGCATCTCGACACAAGCACACGCCCCTGGGACTCACCCGCGCTGAGGTACATGCCCGACAGCAGGCTGCCGACCCACGCCACCCTGCCCTTCCCCTCGCCGAAGGCGACCACGAACTCGCCGAGGAAGACGCCGAACGTGTAGGCGATGCCGTCCAGGATCATGTTGCACATGAAGCTGGCGAACACGATGACCCAGCCGTAGCCGCCGTCCGGGGGCGGCGGGATGTCGTGGTACTCGCAGTACGACAGGCACTCGTCGTCCGCCCCCGCGGCGCTGCAGCCGTCACCGTCCTGCGCCCCCGCCGCCGTCAGCCGCGCGTTCTCCTCGCGCTCCGAGTACGAGCACTCGCTCTCCGTCTGCAACAGCGACCATATAATATGCATATAACATTAACTATGGGGACAAGTCAATATAATCTCTCACTAACCCCGATAAACCTTTTGAAAATAAGTTAATATAAAGATTATATGATTTGAAGATAAAACTATTACTAGATTGATAAATCTCTTATTATACCCTAACAGGGATTACATATAGGAACGAAGCAATAGAAATATGCCTTTATTATTTATTGGAGAAATCTGCAACAGCGACCAGGGGGGCGTCGGTACACGAACCAAACATTCCGACAACACTGCTGGAAACTGCACTTCACGCCAGCTGAACCGAAAGTTCCCGTCGCTAAACAATCACTAGAGCCACGGAATTTTCGCGCATTCATTTAGTCGCAAGCTAGAATGCAAACCTTCACACTCTCGCACTGTGTTCATGATTGGCCCGCAGTTACTTGGACACGCCCCTCTACGACTGTGAGCCAACGATGCCCAGCTAGGAGAGAAGTAAGCGAATCAGGTAGTGGCAAATAACAAGGATAAAAATGTTCTCGCTAAGAAATCAACCAATGGGAAAGTAAACATGGGTCGAGCACACATATAACTTTAAATTCTATCATGAGGCCAGAGGAATCCACGAAATTTCCGGGACTCTAACAATCACCACTGTAAAATAATTCCTTTAAAAAAAATGTCTGCACTTCTCAATCCCTACACTTCATAAAAAAATGGATAACAACACTTACGAAGTAGATTTTAAGCTAGTTTTATATTAAACTAGCTGAAATACCCGCCCGTTGCCCCCTGGGCTAAACGTATCATAAGGAACATCACTAGCTAGTTCCACGTCTGTAGGACGTACACTTGAAAAACGGGAAATTTTTTATTTTAATTTTAAATTCCCATCGATTGCACAATCTCTCGGTGAATCGTGGATACAGTAAAAAAACCGGGACGCCAATCTTCAGATTCATTTTGTGGGAAGGCAGGTAAGCCCTAGTCATGATGTGACGGGACGCACGAAACGATAGCGCGTTACAAATTCAAGAACGCCATCTATTGAAGTTCTAAACTAAACTGTTATTAGCGCATTTAGTTCGCTAGCGGATGGGTTTCGCCAAGGAGAAGGATGGGAAGTTGCCAGACCTTACTATATGACCATGTGGCGGACATGGAGAAATGACACAATCTTACTGTTTGTGTGTCTATGACCTACCTATGATTTTCTATTATAAATCTGACTTTACCCCTTTTTTTTCACTTCATTAGGGATGGAATTATTCTATGATTATATGTAGTCTATGTCACTCTCCGGCCCATAAACTTTCTGTGTGAAAAAAAACCCATGTCGTTCCGTTGCTTCGTTGCTGCGTGAAAGAAGAACAAATAGACAAGCATACTTTCACATTTATAATACTACTAGTAGGTACACTTCTTAAAGACGGATGTATAACTATTGACAACTTGGTCTGGATCTAATATCTTGACTAAGTTATTAGTATTCCCCTATGTACTTGGACAGGGGGTATTCAGACATCCGGTGCCCCTCCCAGAAGTCAGTCCTGTACCCGCCCCTACGACAGCTGGACAAAATGCAGCTAGCTTCACGCTGTGTCCGTGTAAGTAATGCACGCATCGGCCACTGACGAGTGTTTTCTTTTGACGTTACAACGTCTAATAAATCGATGAACGCCGGCTACACGCACGATAAAGTGTCCCGTAACGCACATTGTCCCGTTACGCTCATTGTACGCTTGCGCCGCATCTATCTCTCTTCCACTCGATTGGAACAACCATCGATATGGCTTTTTCGAGGCACATTAAACTTGAAACACTCCCATTCGTTCCCTACTTTTCCTATCATCGTCCTATCCTTAACAGAATAACACAGATAAACACAAATACGTGCAACAGCATACACGTATAAAAGTTATAGTTAAAATAATCTCTTCGTTAAAGTTATAACCATATTTGAAATAATGAGTGCAAATAAAAGTAAATTTATCAATTAAATTGTATATTTCATTTCACTCCTTCTTTGTATCAATATACAAAATAGCGATAATTCAATAAAAATGATTCCATTTTATTCATAAAAGTATGCAATAATTTCATCAATGTTTTGTTATGACGTCGTCACGTTAAACTATCGTCCGTGAACCGACTTTACAGACAACCAATTTTTTTTTTTTTAAATACCATCCACGATGGCGGGACATGACGCGTGGGAGGCGACCTCGCTCTAACGACGGCGGCGCCCGAAGGAGAGGATCCCGCGACCTCGAGGGACTATTTCCGGGCGTCTCGGCGCGCCTTCCGCCCCGCTGCGTCGTCGAGGCGCCCCAGGCCTCGGACACCCTCCGCGCGCGCATGCGCACCTTCGCTCTCTGCGGACGTTACGAACTGTTTCGACGGAGCGAGGTGACACAAAATCACTCGATACAATAGAAATTAAATTATTTGTACCCAAATGTAATTTAATAAATTAAAATGAAAAAAAAAAACATTAAAAATTATCAAAAGAACCCATTTATAACGAAATAAGAGAGAGAGAGAGACACAAGCTCGCGTTCCAGAGCACCGGTCCCGCCATCCTGATGCAGGTATCCTCGAAAACAGCACACGCAAATTATCTGTTCTGTACAGTTGTGTGACCATAGTATTTGATGAATATGCCGCACAGTGTTTTGTTTTTGTAAATGGAACAGAAATATTAATGTTAAATTAGAGATATTTGAACATTTCTGTACATTTACGTGAAAACAGGGCACTGGAGGATATCGAAGTTGAAGAGTTCCTGAGGTGCTTCAAACAGTGGGAAAAAGACTTGACAAAGGCATCGCATCTAATGGAAAATACTTTGAAATTCACCGAAAGTATTTTGTAAAAAAAAAGTATAAATATTTTTTATTTAAAAAATTCGTTTTTTTTGTCCCCTCTCGTATATATGCAAAAATAACCATAGTTACAATATTTTAAAAAGTTACATTATATTTCTTGGTAAAGGAATCTTTTTTTTAGAACATTTTTTTTCTACGCCTCGAAGACAAATCAGACTCAAGATAAATATCATTACAAACCTAAAGCAAATTTTTTTTTCCTGATAATTTGACAAATTTGTTTATATTTGTTTGAGAAATATGAAGCAAATGTTCACTTCTGAGACCGCGCAGAATTATAGTTCTAATCCTGTGAAAAACGTAGTTTTAGAAACGATAACGCAAGCCTTAACTGCGATTCATTAAACAAAGAAAGAACAAAATCAGCAGTAAATTTAAATTCTCGTCGTTACAATTCAAATTTACAAGAGATGAGTACGTGTCACAATAACACATTATAAAACACGTGTGCCTAAATAAACACGAAATAAAAAAGGACTTAGCATATGAGCATGTAATGGACTAGTTATATTATAAATGTCATGCAAAAAAAAAAAACTAACAACATACAAATGTAATTTTTAAAATCCACTTTCTGTATGCATGGTTGAACATTTAAAAATACGTTCTGGAAATCAATTCAAGAACACTTTTATTCTCTACCGACTTCTTCTTTATTACACTTCACACACATTTTAACAGACCGGACTTGCTAATTACCTGCCTACAACCGCGAGGCATGTGGTTGATTCATTATGAATGTAAAACAGAAGTCACGCCATATTGTAGCGCAATAGAACAATCCATTGTAGATTTAAAACAAGAAAAAATGTTTAACAGCTTACTCTGCTTATTGTTAACACCCACAAAAAAAAAAAAAAAGATGTTTCAACGTAGAGTGTCGACTTGTTTTCGACTGGCTTGTCCGAAGACGACGCTGTCTTCAGCCGAGTCGGAGCACCGCGGCGCCGGCCGCGAGGCACAGCAGCAGAATGTCCGCGCCGACAGACGGCGGCGCGGTGCCGTCGGAGGGAGCCTCCGTCGCCTCCTCCTGCCTCGGCACGACCACCTCTCTGACGGCGACTTCAGGGTCTCTCGCCCTCTTCCCGGCGAGGGCTGCTCCGCCGCTCCCGAGGTCCGCGTCACTGTCGTTACCGCCCCTCTTGGAGTCTCCGTCGGGGCTGTTACCGCTCGCGAAGCCCTCGTCAGGGTCACCACTCTCACCCGGGTAGTTACCACTTGCGTCAGCGTGGTCACCGCTCTCGGAGTCTTCCTCGGGGCTGTTACCGCTCCCATCAGGTCCACCACTCGCGAAGCCCTCGTCAGGGTTACCACTCCCACCCGGATAGTTACCACTTTCGTCAGCGTGGTCACCGCTCTCGGAGTCTTCCTCAGGGCTGTTACCACTCTCATCAGGTCCACCACTCTTGAAACCCTCGTCAGGGCTGTTACCACTCTCAACAGGTCCACCACTCTTGGAGCCCTCTTCAAGGTGATCACCCTCACCAGGGTGGCTACCACTTTCGTCAGGATTGCCGCCGCTCTTGGAGCCCTCGTCAGGGCTGTTACCACTCTCATCAGGTCCACCACTCTTGAAACCCTCGTCAGGGCTGTTACCACTCTCAACAGGTCCACCACTCTTGGAGCCCTCTTCAGGGTGATCACCCTCACCAGGGTGGCTACCACTCTCGTCAGGAATGCCGCCGCTCTTGGAGTCCTCGTCAGGGCTGTTACCACTCTCATCAGGACCACCACTCTTGGAGCCCTCTTCAGGTTGTTCACCCTCACCAGGGTGGCTACCACTTTCGTCAGGATTGCCGCCGCTCTTGGAGTCCCCGTAAGCGTTGCCGACGCTCTTGGAGGCTTCCCCCGGGTCTGGGACGGCCGCGGACGCCGCAGGCTGTTGCGTCACGCGCACGGCCATCAACACCCAGAACAAGGCCAACGCACTTCGCATCGTCCGCACAGTTCGCTGGAGCGTCGAGTTTCTGACTAAACCTTCAAAACGATCACTGCAAATGGCGAGCCCACAGAACAAACCACAGAGAATAAAGAAATGGAACCGTTCAAGTCTATCTACAGGCGGCCAGACATAGAGGAATATAACCTATAACATCCATAGACATATTTTTGAATAACATTTATGCATGCATTCACGTTAAAAATCACGCTGCGCAAAACAAAAACTAAAGAAGACGAATAACTTTCCCTCGCCAAAGAAGTCGCAAAAAAAGAGCCGAACGCTCCTGGCAGCGATGTTGTCGCAAAATAGTGATGAACAGAAACAAGTCTGCTCAATGATTCTTAACACACAAAATTCTTTAGTTTGATGTACGTATTTTTTTAAACGTTATTCAACAAAAATTTTTAAAGAGATATCGATTGGAGAATTTCGTATTTAAAGAGTCTTTGAGCGGACTGTTCCAATTCATCCCGTTTTATGGTAACAACTTTTGCTGACTAGATTATATTCAATGCCGTGATGGTTTAAGGCTCACATGCAATTTTTTTATTATACTGCAGTTGCATTGTATGTTCGTTTTACCCCGCTGTGTAAAAATCAGTAAATTCATATAATATATTTTTTTTATTTGAGTGTACTACTTGTACTACTACTTTATCCATTCTTTAAATCAGATGCTTTTAATATTGCAACCTACCCCGAATCGCATCAACTATCAAAAAATAGTGGTTTTTGTGCGTGCCCATCATTGTCACAATAACAGAGGAAGTGATAAACGAATGCAGAAACAGACACGAACATTTATATACGTGTGAATCTATACACACACATTTGAAAGTTGTCTTTTAATTCTTAACAACACATTAAAACATTCCATTGTTTAAGTCTGTGTACATTCATTCCTACATACATACATACATACATACATACATACATGGGATGTCCACGCAAATCTTTAATAAAATTTCCCTGAGTTTTCTCTAAATTTCCATCTCCAAGATTATACATTACCCAGACAACCGTTTAAAATAATTTTATCTATTTAGCAAATTTTTGAAAGAAATAAAACATAATCCAGCCTCCACCATCCACACAGCTGACCCGAATTCAAACAGAATCTTACATGCGCCATTTTATGCACTAATACACAATCAGGACAATAAATGTTTAACTGTCTGTGTGATGTCAGAATGCAGCATGACATTTTCCTCTCAAATTACCATCACTGGGGAATTTCCATGATCACTCCAGGATTTCAAGTGAATTCCCCGACTTTCCCAGACCAGTTTCAACGTTTATAACTTTTTCCGGATATGGCACATATAGCAAGTCCATGATAAAATAAAACCGTGATCGAGTCTTTCAGTATTCGCCAGAGATCTGTAAAAATGTAACCACGGTAACTAGCAAATTAGTGTGTTCTCATGTTACAAATTCACTTAAAATACAAAACTCGGACACGAAATTTAACGAAAAATTAATTGTGTTTTTAAACTACATTTCGTGTCGCGAATCACACGTAGTTTCCTCACCCGCCGCTAGAAAATTTGCTGCCGGAGCAGCTACGTCGACTATCGAATCATTTGATTTGCATTGCGAAATGTACCCACTTTGATAAAAGCGAAAAAGACTTGAAAAAATACACAAAACCCCGGCTTTGAATCTGATTTTTAGACAAGGGATTTTTATTAAAATACTGTACATATTGTTAAAATTCGTTTAACAGTTCCCTTTGGTCTCTAGGGTCTTAAGTTCACTCCAACCGTCACTCAGATGTGATTACACATTCCCGTTCCATTCGCGGGAATTACTCCCACCAAATGCCGTATACCGAGGACTCGGATCAGCAACAGAGGTACCTCCAGGGACAGGAGACAATAGCACCCGAGTTGTTCGCGGGCGTACGGAGCAGCCAGCAGTCAGTTGGCAACACTGCGGGGGACACCCCCCCCCCCCCGGGGTCTATAATTAACGGCACGTGGAGCCGAGGAAAACAGCTGAGCGGCGGCTATATTGGCTGGCTGGCTGGCTGGCTGGCTGGCTGGCTGGCTGAGAGAGCCTGATGGGGCCCACTTCCACGACGGCACATCTGCACACGACCCACTTCGTGTGCACAACTGGCAGAGCACCTAACCTCCCCCCCCCCCCCCAACACCACCTGTCATTATATCCTTACCTTCCCCCTGATGAACAATCACGTAATTAAGCATGTGTTTGCGTGAAATTGGCGTACGATAATTGTTCATTCCATTCCAATAACAGCGCAAAAAACCAGTGATAATTTTATCATTAGGGGCATCATGCATATTTCGCAAAACAAAATGTCCACGACAAGTTGAAAGTTAAAACATTGTAGCATCGTCTGTGCTTCGTGAATGGGTGAGTTTATTTCGGGTCGGTAAAGCGCCTCTATGGGACTTTTAGAGCCGACCCTATCATTTTTAGGTGGAATATCAAAGATAAAGGCTCCTTATACTTCCTAATAACATTTACAATGTTGTGTGTAGAACTTTTCATGCCTTAAAAAGTCCGTTGAAACACCCATTTAAGGTTTCATCACTGTCAAAAAAGTGCAGGTTATAGACGGTAAATGTATAGACAAGTGTGTAGGGGACTGTGGAGTCTATCCTAAAGGTTATTGAATTTTTCCAGTCCCTGATATGTAGAGACCGGAAAAATTCGTGGATTCATTTCGCGATACGCTAAAATTCAAATACACATACCTTTAAGCTGCTTTTGTTATAGGTTCACTGATCATCCGGACGACTCTGGGCCAATGGGAAACACTCAACAAAATAAGTATCGTTATCACAAGCAAACTAGTTGAGACGACTCACAAGTCAGCAGCCAATGAACAGGCGTTATTTTCCCGAGTATACTGAGGACTGTGTAGTCTATCCTGAAGGTCATCGAAAACGCGAATTTTTCCAGTCCCTACTGATATGTCACGACTGAGGCGAACTGAATGCGGTAATCCCGGGTGAGGAGAGAGGAGGGGAGGAGAGTTCCCCCCCCCCCCTTCCTGGTTTTATAAAGCACTTACTGAAAGAGCTTGCGCTTGCAATATCACAACTATGAAACGGGAAGGATAAACGTGATTCCGCAGACACCTACCTGGGAATTGTTACCGTTTCCGGTAACTGTTTTTGTAATTAATAATTTAATTATTTGGTTATTGTTATTTCTTTATTCAGTTATGTTTTTTAGTTTTTTTTTTATTTAATTGCATTAGGAGGACTCTAAGAACGTGAATCCGTTTGCTCAACGGCCGTCTAGTCATGTGTGCGTGTCGTTGTTTCGAGTGTACCCGAGGACGGCCGAAGAAGCTCGATGGTGACGTAGCCGAGTGACGCGCTCAGCGGTGGCGCGCGAGTGTGCGGTACGGGACTTGCAAGCCGGACTCGACAGCAGGAGGATGGTTCGGTGCGACCGTCTGGCCCGCGGTGTGGCAGTGACGCGGAGGCGCATTGACCACCAGTTGGGGCCCCACTCAACATGCTAAAAGTAAGGAGTCGACGCACATACTTGTTATAGCCAGAATAGGCGAAGGCCGGGGCTGTGAAATACTAAATGTTAAAATAGACTGTGATTCGCGACATAATTTGACTTTCTTCAGGACCGGCAATAATTTTTGTAGTGGATGAATGAACTTAAAGAAGTTAATGAACTTGTCACTCGGTCCCACATAGTCATCATTTGGATGAAGTGCACGGACACAGTTCAAGTACGTTTACGTATTATCATGAGGACTACCGTATAAGCCGCGAGCAAACGGGAAAGTGCGCGCACAGGACAAAATAAAAACTTTAGATTTTTTGTTTAACTATAGTTTTATATATATTTCTTTTTGTATAGGGCATTTATGTGTTACATGCAATGTATACGTGGAATACTAGGTAGGTCTGATAGTAAATGTTGACTGCACTTAAATTTTTGGTGTTCTTTATAATGGTACTCACACATTGCCCGGGGAATAAGGGAATAAGCTATTCACCTTTGGTTGGCCTTGGGGCATGAGTGTGGGGAGGAATTGCTAATCGCGCTGTTGCGGGAGTTACGCAGCAGCGAGGTTGATACTGCCATGGCTCACCGCTGCCTTCCGCACTATAGAAGCGAAGGAACGATACATTTATGGGCGTGTATTTTTCGCGAAATAATCTGATAACTCATTAGGCTGCAAGAAGGTATATCTGCGCTAGCGATTTGCTACCTTGTGATTGGCGACCGTCTGCAAGAGAAGCCATTGGCCTGTTTGCCCAGGCCATTAAGGTCGCGTTTGCTTCCGCACTGGATGGCTGAGATTGGTGCTCTGACAAGACAACACAGCCAACCACTAAACACAGACAATGCTACAAAGTGTTGACACACAACTGGTCTGGAAATTTTGGCCCTACTAATTGTTAGGGACACCTGTATTTCGCGAATACATTTCGTGTCAAGGTATTTCACAAAATACTGTAGCTTTTTCTAAGAGTCATTCATGGCAAATTGTGAGGGTGCAGCAGTACGGTGACCACATTCTCATTGGCCCCGTCAAGAGCGGGACGACACCTCTCCCCGACCTCAGCCAATAACCACAGGAGAAAAGCTACAGTATTTTGTGAAATACCTTGACACGAAATGTATTCGCGAAATACAGGTGTCCCTACTAATGGTACAATTTTTAAGGGGGGGGGGGAGTTGGGGAAAAGTGTACGGTAATTTTGTTACAACTGTCCCACAGTTTTTTTCACCGCAGATGTAGGCAACCTCGTGGTGCGGTCTTCGGTACTTTTCCTCTGGGGAGTGTCGGCTGCTCACCTGCGCGCCGGCAGCTCCGTAATTATAGACAACCCCTCCCCCCCCCTTCCCACACCACCATCTTGTTCCTAGAATCCGCGTGGCGAGATGCCTGGTCTTTGTCGGCAACGCTCCCCGCCAGCAGGTCTCGTCTCACGGGAGATACAGTTCTTCCCAGTCGATTCCGTGGCCAGATCTTCAGGACAACGAGCCGACGATCTTAGGTTTCGATTCCCGGCCGTGTCGGGCATTTATAGAGACCTGAAAATTTCGCGGGTTCATTTCGTGTTATGCTACAATTCAAATAATTATACCTTAGTGCTGCTTCTGTCATTGGTTCAATGTTAATCTGGAGGACTGAGGGCCAATTAGAGACCCTCACTCATTGAATTGACGAATCACAGGCCACCCAGTCGAGACGACTCACAAGTCAGCAGCCAATGAACAGTTGGCATTCGCCAGAGTGTGTAGAGGATATTGGAGTCTATCCTGGGGGTCATTGAACCCGCGAATTTTTCCGGTCTCAAGGCATTTACCACTCGTGCAAAAAAAATCCTTCCAAGGGCCAAAGACCGGGTGTTAATATCCTTTGGGCCACGTAGTTTTCGCGAAAATATTCCCAGACTAGCAGTGTTAAAA
Source organism: Bacillus rossius redtenbacheri (assembly GCF_032445375.1). NCBI lineage: Eukaryota > Metazoa > Arthropoda > Insecta > Phasmatodea > Bacillidae > Bacillus > Bacillus rossius. The sequence continues at coordinate 18,401,626 of NC_086334.1, read as the reverse complement.
TTTGTATAGCATTGTCTGCTTTTCGTGGTCGGCAGGGTTTATTTAAGGCGCATGTCTATCGCCAGCGCACCAATCACAACCACCCAGTGCGGAAGCAAACGGCCCACCTAAACAGGACGAATGGCTTCTCTCGCAGACGGCCGCCAATCACAATCAGTAGCGCGGGCATACCTTGTCGCAGTCTAATGAGCGATTTTTTTTCGCGGGAAAAAAAATACATGCCCCTAGGCTAGGGATAGTGACCAAAAAAAAAAAGTTATTGTTTTCAAAAGTACAACTCAGTCGAACATGAGAACTGTGCTTCAAGCAACAATAATTAAATTATTAAAGGTACCAATACAATAGTTTAAATATGCACGGCTAAAATGTAGGCTCACACAAAATTAAATACAGTTCCATTTAACTTCACCTTAAAATTAAATCAGTTACATTTTAAGGATACCTACCCTTCATGCATTATATTACTGAGAAATAAAATTTTAAAAAAATTGGCAGAAGTGTTTAAAAACTTAATACAAAATACATAACTAAATTTGATTAAAAAATTAAATATATAATGATTTATTTAAAGATTTTGGTACCAACTCAAGAACGGATGATACTAATTTTCAATATTAACGCTTTACCATCCGGGAAATCCCATTAATTAGAGACCGGAAAAACTTTTGGATCAATTTCGTGGCATGCTAAATTTAAAATAATTATACCTTTCTTTGTGCTGATTCTGCTATTGGTTCAGTGTTATTCTGGAGGACTCTTGGCCAATTAGAAATCCTCAATCAAAGAAGTATCGTCAGCAGCAAATGAACAGGGTACATTTGCTCAAGTATGCAGAGAATCGTGGAGTCTATCCTGGAGGGCACTGAACCTACGAATTTTTTCCAGTCCTTACACAACCTCTTAAAGGTAAGAAGACTTCAAAAGTTAGAACGGTAACGAATACAACTTTGGTTTAACTTATTAAAATTTGAAAGAAAATAAATTGAAACACGTGGTGTTAGGCAAAACAATTTATATAATGTCAAAATTACCGTACTTATAGCGGAAAACCTACGCATTACCTATACTACCACATGTCCCTCGCAATTACAGTCCTGGTTGCATCATCACTGCCGCAATTCCCCCCACCAGGAAACTGGCAGCTTTCCTTCCTCGGCCAATTAGTCCGGGGTTTGGCGAAGCATCCAGGCTTCGGAGGAGACTCGCCAGACGTCGCGACGCCCCCCGGCCGAAATGACTTGGGTCGCAAGAGGTCTTTGATTAGCGTCCCAGCTCCGCCCGCCTCCCCTCCCACTGCTTTTACTTCTTCTTCTTCTTCCGACACCGCGCGGCTTAGGCCAAGACAAACGCCATGCTGGTTCAAGTCTCCAGTGGCGTGAGCCAGTTTGCTTCACGTGGAGCAATACAGCGGAGCGTCTGGGCCTGAACATTTGGTCCAAGAGAAAGTGACATTGGAAATTTACGTAATCACCACCCGATGAACGTTTAAAAATTTCTAAGAGTACGTGATATTTAAAAGCTTGTAAATTGTACCTGCAATAATTGCTAAGTAAAGAAATAATATTCATTTATTATAAAGTTAAAAATTAAGTATCCCACTCTGAATGAACTGAGTATAAATCTACACATACTCTACTTCACAAAACCTTTTTATACAGATCTTGAGAATTTTTTATTTAAAAAAAAAATTGTATTTATAATCCCTACAGTAGGTTGATTCAACTTTGAGATTCTTTGACTTTTATATATTTTAAGTAGTCTTTTCTTTTGTCTCGTAAAGTACATTCGTTTTGTCTTCATTATCACAATTTTAAATTTTGTATGCTTTTAATATAAAAAAGTACGAAACTATACTACATAAAAATAATAGCATATATAAAACCTATAACATTACAAATATAAATATGTTCTAAAATATTGTTGTATACTGGTTTATATACACATAGTAGTACTCTATTATCACTCGCCCATAAGTTCATGTGGAGACTTCTGAGCCAATAGCAAACCCGCCTCTAAAAAAGCGTCGAATCACTAGCACCCACTAGGCAGAAGCCAATGAACAAGTGACATCGGCGTGAATGTTCAGAGTGTACGTTTGCATAGTCAGTCTATCCTGAAACAAACACATTGTGGTGGAAACATTCAACATGAGAAACGCATCCAGGATAGACTCCGAAATACTAAATAAAACCTTGCTCATTGGCTGGTGACTCATGAGAACTTTTTTGTCTGGGATGCTCATTGGCTCGGGGTTCTTTGGATTAACTGTTTGTCAGATCATCACAGGCAGACGTGCTTTGAAATTGCGACCTATCGCAAAATTAAAAACCCGCGAATTTTGTTTTTCGTCGCGATCTCTGCCCCCCCGCAAGGCTCCGCTGCGCAGACAGGAACGAAGCCAGGGCTGTGAGCAAGGGGAAGCCTAAGATGTACATCAAGTCCTGTCCCTGCCCTAACACGCCCGAATATTCACCTTCGGCCAACCTCCGGTTTATTTATATATATTTATATTTCTCTGTTTATTTTAATGTAGCTATACTAACCTAACTAACCGTCCATAGTGCTTTAAAGTGTTTTAATGTAGCTAACCTAACCGACCACTTGTAATATTTGAGTTTCATTTTTCCTGCGCAAAAATATAAAACAAATCCCCGAGGTTGGCCGAAGGTGAATATTCGGGCGCGTTCGGGCAGGGACAGAACTGGATGTACATCTTAGTCTTCTCGTGAGCAAGCACACCTGGGGACGTGGCGCGCTGCGGTGTGTGGCAATCCTGGCTCTGGCCGCGGCCAGGAGGGCGAGGCAGGGTCGGTGATCTCACCCGCACAGCGGCACCGCCAAGCCCGCGGGAGGGGGGGGGGTGGTTTTTGGCGCGCCAGACAGGGTCGAGCTATGCCTCTGCCTTCCACCGGCCCCCACCTTCACAGGCGTATCGTACGAGAAGACTTTCGAACTAGCGCCGCGTGCTCATCACCACAAAAAAATTGGTATGTAAAGTCGGTTTACGGACGATAGTTTAACGTGACAACGTCATAACAAAACATTGATGAAATGATTTCATACTTTTATGAATAAAATTGAATCTTTTTTATTGAATTATCACTATTTTGTATGGATACAAAGAAGGAGTGAAATTAAATATACAATTTAATTGATAAATTTACTTTTATTTGCACTCATTAAATCAAATATGTTTATTACTTTAACGAACAGATTTTTTCAACTATTACTTTTATACATGTTTGCTATTTAACTTCTTCCAATCTGTGTTATTCTGTTCAGGATAGGACGATGATAGGAAAAGTAGGAAACGAAAGGGAGTGTTTCAAGTTTAATGTGCCTCGAAAAAGTCAAATCGATGGTTGTTCCAATCGAGTGGAAGAGAGATAGATGCGGCGCAAGCGTACAATGAGCGAAACGGGACACTTTTTCGTGCGTGCAGCCGGCGTTCATTGATTTAGTAGACGTTGTCACGTCAAAAATGAGTCGAAAACATCCAAACTATTTACAGTCTAAAGTAATTCCCAAAGGCTGGCATGTCTTTGAACAACAACTGTTCTATTGTAAACAATATATAAAGGTATTCAATGGGAAACACACAGCGTCTGGATAATGTTTGACTGATTGAAGTTCCACAACCTTCGCAAATTTTGTCACCGTAGCATAATAATTACTTCACTGGAAATAACTGCAGGTAACACAGTAACACATTTATTGAATACGTACATTTTTTTGTGACGTGTTATAGCAATTTCCAATCGGTTGATTTCTTAGCGAGAAAATTGTTATCATTGTTAATTATTGTGCAATTTTATGTATGTATAAAAATTATTTCATTGAAATAATTGAGAGTTTCGCCTTTATTTTACACATTATTGTTTTTTGTGATGTGATACTACCCCCAATTTCAATGAAATAATTTTGCTACCGCCACAAAACTTGCAGTGGTAATACAAAAACATTCAATTGAACATAATTCAGACGCTCAATACTAGTAGTCTTGGGAAGCACTTTCAACAATAAGTCATATAGAGGTCTTCAACAAGTAAATCTGCTTGACACTGATAATTAGGGACCGGAAAAATTCGCGGATTCAATGACCTCTAGGATAGGCTCCATTATCCTCTGCATTTCTCAAGTAAACACGCGTGTTCATTGGGTACTAAACTGTGAGGCGTCCCCACTGGGTAGCTTGTGATTGGACGCTTCTTTGGTCGATAGTCTCTCATTGGCCCAGAGAGCTCCAGTTAAACTGCGAGCCAATAGCAGAACCAGCAGAATTGTACACATGCTTGAATTTTAGCCTATCACGAAATGAATCCGCGAATTTTTCCAGTCTCTACTGATAATTTGTATACCATCCATTTCCGCCCCCCCCCCCCCCCTTGCAGACACCCTGAACAAACCTGAGCTGCCACTAATGAACTGGGCAATGCAACGTCGTCCAATCATATCAGATCCATCCAAAATAATGAAGAGTTTCTTACTTCGGTGATGGCCTACGAGCGCGCTGATGAAACGTGTGAGGCAGTTGGGTGTTTTACGTGTAAAACAGTTGGCGCTAAAAATGAAACGCGAAATCAGTTGTGGCCCTACTCATATAAAAGGGAGTATTTAATTTGGGGGATGCCTAGTCGATTGGTATGCTTTGTCACGACTTTTTGGCTGATGCGTTGAGAGCCACGGATTCGATTCCCTGCACTTACAAAGTCGGAAATTTTTTTTTAATATTTTGAATCCTGCAGAATTTATTTTCCGTAACCTGAATTAGCTCTGGAGTGTTCATGCAGTTAGGACAAGAAATAACAAGTGCAGCTGGTAAGATACGTAGTGCAACGTTGAACCGTGCGATGCTCGCCTCTCCGACGTAAAAAGGAAACGTAAGGAAGTGAACCACAGCAACCAATGAGGACCAGTCTTGAAAGAAATATGTATGAGGAAAAATAAATAACACGATACAACGAAGCACGCAGACACTGACGAATTACAGCGTGCGGCCATCAAAACTCCGATTTTGGGATGCCGAACTTTTCGCCCGGCGAACTCTGTATCATCCATCACCGCTGGCCTGCGGCGCTTAGCTCTCCCCCTAAAGCTCGTCAGCACGGGCCACTCTACAACCATAACCCCCCCCCCCCCATATCCCTCCCCACAAAAGGCCAAAAAGGGTAGTTCCTAACAGGCGCGGGGGGCCATTTATCAACACTGCGGTGTATTCTGTCTCAGCCTTGCCGAGGGGGTTACGAGAACATGCAGCGTCTGTTACGGCGAGCTGGAAGCTTGTATCGGCGAATCGTCTGCTAGCCGGGGCACGAGGAAGGAGGGTGAGTTGGGGATAATGAGGATTAGAAAGCAACTCAACGAAGAAAAAAAAATGACGTGAAAAGATTTTTTTGCCGAGCATACAATATACACAAAATAATTAAATGTCATGTGAATTTTTGCTTGTAATTAATTTCAGTTTTTCTTTAGGATACTTCACACAAATTACATATTAGAAACTTCCTGCTTATGGCTCAGTCTTACACGCCATGCTGATTTTTTTATTACTTTTTTTAAGGCCATTGCTAAATATTTTAACTCGATACACCCTTTTCATTCGTTATCCTGCCACAAATATTTTCAACAGATATTCACTTAGTTTAACGCTTTTTTTTTACACCCATAGTATTAAACTATGCGAATATCTTTTAATAATGTCTGTGGTAGAACAAAAAAATTAAAAGGAGGTATCGAGTTAAAATTTTATAAATAGCTCTTAATTTTAAAAAAAATGATTGTTTGTCAGTCTGCCTGCAATGTAACGATGATCTATTTTCAATAATAAAATAAAATATGAAATATTCTCACAACTTCAGGTGGAATCCGACACGCCTTGTAAATTTTTTTCCTCATTTTCTCGCCATTACTCACTATACCTATCGTGATTTGATGTTCTGTACCAAATATTATCTACAGATATTTACTAATGGGTGTAAAATGTCACGCAAGTTTTTATATTGTTATCACTTGAGCTTTTTAAAGCAATTACATCACACGTCCTAAATATCCGCAGTTGAAAATATTTGCGACAAAACAGCAAATCCACGGGAGGTATAATGTTAAATCCACAGATATAGTCCCTGACTAATAGTATAAAATGAAAAATTACATGGCATGTGAGACCCCATCTTAAGGCTTATCGGATCCACGATGGAATCTTCCTGATTTCTACCACCACACAAATGTAAAAAAGCACCGTTTTGTCTACGTCAGTAAGTAGACAATCGGAAATTTCACATTCATCTGACGTTAGGGCAGAATTCAAATTCATAGATGCGCTCAACCCATGTTTGCTGTCCCGTGGGCTGATTTCTTAGCGAGTATCTTTTTTTGTTCTTGTTAGTCGGAAATATGTGATTCGCTTACTTCTCTCATATCTCTGCGTCAAAGGTTCACGATCGTAGAGGGGCCTATCTAAATAACTGCGGTCTAACCAAGAACACAGTGCAACAGATGGTTTGCATTCTAACTTGCGACTAAGTGAATATCAATGGAGGCAGTGATTATTCGCGAAACAATGTGTTCGCTTACTAGACTGCATTATGGTATCTCCGCTTTGGTATGTCTGCTTTGTAATTAGCGGCCGTTTGCAAGAGAAGCAATTGCCTTATTCGGCCAGGTCATTCAGAACGTGTTAGCTGCCGCAGATAATTGCTGTGTTATTCGTAGAGACCTGCAAAATTCGCGGATTCATTTCGCGATAGGCTAGCATCAAAACAACTATACCTTCGCACCGCTTCTGCGATTGGTCCACATTTTATCCGGGGAATTGTGAGCCAATGGGAAAAACTAAACCAAGAAAGTGCCGAATTACAGACAGCCTAGTTGAGACGTCTCACGCGTCAGTATAGCCAATGAACAGGTGTCATTTCCGCGAGTATTTAAAGGACTGTGGAGTCTATCCTAGAGGTCAATGAATCCGCGAATTTTGCAGGTCTCTAGTTATTCGTGTGCTTTATAGTAGGCTATTCACCTGGAAGGAACTCAGCAAATCACGAAACACAGGCGATGCTAATAAGTGTTTTAACACACAGATCGCCTATAAATCTTTTCGCGAAAAATCACTGTCTCTATCTATCAATAGGTATAGACTGGAAAAATTCGTGGTTTTAATGACTATTTAAGATAGACCTCACAATCTTTTATGTACTCCGGAAAATTACACCTGCTCATTGGCTACTGAGAACTGTTAGTTTGAATGTTTGCGATTCGACACTTATTTGGTCGAGGGTTATTCACTGACTCAAGAGTCCTGCAGTGGCCCGATCACAGAAGCAGCAAAAGGTAGACGTGTTTGGATTACAGCCTATCGCAAAATGAAACCGCGAATTTTTCCGGCCTCAATCAATAAGTCACAGATGAGAGCGAAAAAAGTGGTATATAAATTCACCGAGCTTCGTGTTTTGATATCATGCCATCTTATATTGTTACTACTTCATGTACGATCGCCACCCTATATGGTTCCCTTCGTTATTTTCCGATATTCTCCAGAAACCAAAGCTAATGAGCGTGGAGGAAAACAAGTTCCTGCAAGAATATCTTCGATGATTCTCCCCCCCCCCCCCCCCCCCAAATTCGATACCGTCCTGACACTGTATCTTTTCCACTTCCGGCCTTTGGCGTTGTCATCTGTCGGGCAACATCCGCCAACAGGAAGTCGGCCATGTTGGTTTCTGTACACATCACGAAGAAAGAAGAAACCATGTCTACCATCCAGAACGTTCTCCGGCTGACAAGAACATTTCAGTCTGCAACACGAGTTTAAGTGGCGCTTAGCAAGAAAAAAATTCAACGTTAGATAGGCTTACAGTTACAATGAATTCTACACAACGGATTTTTAATAGTTAAAACTGTTCCAAATCAGTAAAATATTATCGAAAAACTGTTAAAAAGGTCTTCACTTAAATCTGTGCATTGCTACCGTTTGAGTAAGTTCCTTGAATCATAAGTAAAGGATTTTCATTGAATTACCGGTTAATTCCACTCATTATTCAGTAAAGTTCATAAATTTAAACACAGATTTGTGCAAATTCTCTGTTCTACCAGTCAGTAGAATTTCCCGTTAAGATCAATTTACTGAATTAAATCAGTCTCAAATAACCAAAAATATCTTACGTAAAATAACTAATAAATCACATATCCACAAATAGATTAATGTAACTTAAATGATAAAACCAAACGTATTTCCAATTTTTAGGAAGTGTTGTAATTCAGGTTTTATATCATACAATAGTTTAAACTGTAACATAATTTCCTCACGACAGATAGTCTAGCAATTTAGCTCCGCCATGCACTTGATTTAGCTCACAAATGTTGGTTTACCACATCCAGAATACCTTACATTTTTAGTTGATAAAAATACTTTTGTTATGCCTTAATTCTTTTATGCACTACTTTACAGCTAAGCTAAGGCAAAAACAAACTTCTGGGACAAACAGTATCTGTATAGCTAGGCGGATGGCAACAGGAGATCAATTTCATGCTTAGATTTTTCAAACCTGATAAAGCTTCAGTCCTGAACCCCGGAAGTAAATTTAAACCCAGTGAAAAATTCCCAACCCACTTGAGATTCGAACCAGGGACCTTTGAGTTATCAATTAAGCGTCTTGACTACAGTCGGTGTCATGAAAATTGTCTAAAAAAATTGACAGATACAAAAGTAGTACCAATGGTCCACGTATTATTCTGCCACTGTTTGTAAACAACCCAATGTGGCTGGAAGAGTTCGTAAAAAAAGTGACATCTAAGAAATGAGTACCACTGGTGTAACATTTAAGTGACGTCTGGGAAAGAACCACTGGTGCAACTTTTAAGTGGCATCTGGGATATGACTACCACTGGTGTAACTTTTAAGTGACGTCTGGGATATGACTACCACTGGTGCTATTTTTAAGTGAAGTCTGAGAAATTAGTGCTACTTTTAAGTATTGTCAAATTTGAAAGATACTTCATTTTAATCTGCCCACGTAGTCGTTGTAACATGTTTGGAAAAAAAACAGTAGCGGAACGGCATATTCCACGAGACCTTGAAACTTCAAAGAGGGAGTACAAGTTATTTGCTTGTTCAGTTTCATGATGACACAACTGCTTGAAATACTCACCACGACCTCGGCGGCCGAAGCAAGCTCCAGCACTGCAATAAATCCCACCGCGACTCCTTCAATGTAATAAATAACTGGTAGCTTGTGTTTATCACAGTCGCAGAGTCTAAGATATCCCGTGACGGTCAGCTAGGCACTTTTCGTAAGCTTGCTTTACTTCATGTCCGCAATGTATCCTTCCGCTAATCACACAAGCACCCGTTTAACTGGGATATGCAGAGCGATTTGAAAACTGCTCAACATATCCGAGTGATGTCTGTTCACGAAATACGTTAAAGAATATACTGAAGGCGGGTGAGCAGTTTTTTTCCCGACTTTCGAAAACAATATTTTTATTAGAGTGAAAATACTATAAAAAAGTGCGTGTTTTGAGCACAGTTTTTCAACATATAACTAAATAAGGGTTATATATATCTTTTTTTTAGTTCGTTATAATCTCGACAAATTATCATTATTTACATTTTTTGCTAGTGACTTATAAGTAACAGCATCAATTAATTTTTTAATCGGGAATTACGCCTGAGAATTCTAATATCTCGACAATTTTTTGCCACAATATTATTGTTAAATATATAAACAGTTCTTTAGTTCCGCCAAAATGGCTTCCTGCTCTACTCTCATTGGTTGTTGCGCCATGCGTTCATAACAGAAATGAAACATATATTCATTTCCCTTCTATGCGCACGACCTGTCTCCCAAGCACTCGTCCGTCCGATGCGCGATTGTGAATCAGTAGGTTCGAAAACATGGCAGTCAAATCTTGTCCGCAGGACCTACTGTTATGGCTAATTTTCTTTTCTTTTTTTTTTCAGTTGTGCTTCCAGGTTTTTAAAAAGAACGCTGCGTTTACATAAAGTGAATAATTTATTGAACGGTCCGTAAATTTTGCTGTACTACACTTACGCGAGGTAGGGCAGAAATTTCTCGTTGTGAGCACCGCTGCTATGATACGAAGAAAACAACACGTAAATATGTAAGAGCAAATGTTTATTTCTTGGAACTCGAACGTCAACACCATGACATCATCTCTTTACCCAAGTGGAAGTAGATTCGCGTATCTGATCGTGTCTGACCGTGTCGTCTGATAGGTGTATTGTTGCAGTGTGACACATCCAATTGTCTCTTGCATCTGGTTTCACAATAATACGAAGAGAACACCACTCTCATCTCACTCACTCACTCTCTCTATATATATTTAGAGAGAGAGAGAGAGAGAGAGTTTTACGTGAGAGCTTTATTAAAAATAGAGATTAATTGTAATGTGTATTAATGGATTAATGGATTTTTGTTTTTGTAATTTAATCAAGAGTTTATAATATATTGGGCCCAAACCTGTTACTTTTGTGACTGCGCACGTTTTTAGTTTTATTTACATTTTCCGGTACTACGTTCTCCGTTTCAAAACAACTTAACGAGAAACAAATTTAAAAAAAATTTTTTTGCCCAAGACGAAATGAAATGGTACAACTAAAAAGTTTGTTTAGAAATAATTATCTCAGGTTGATTTAACTGTTTGTTTGTACTTATGATGCTTCTCATTGGTGAATATTTTTCATGCCGTCAGATGCAGATGGTGCTGTCTGACTTGTCTGACCCATTAAGTTACAATTTCGACATTTCTGGTCAGACAGATCGACTCCATCAGCACAAAACAAATTGAAGACCCCTTTCTCCACTTCCCAAGTCTGGTACAGAAGTTCGGGCAAAACAAAAATTAGATTGTAAATTATAAAGAAAGTGTTCAAGATGGTACACCGACTGTCTGGATTATGTTTAAAAAAACTGAAATACGTTTCACAACCACCGCGATTTTTTGTTTCTGCAGAAAAATTATTAAATTGAAACAACTGGGGTTATTAAACGTCACGAAAACCTTGGAAAATTGCGGGTACGAGCAGCAACTGGACTCCAGCAGACACGATGACAAGAGAACCTTCCCGTCAAACCCTCCGGGCCGTCTCCCCCACCACTTCGCAAGATGACGTATTTCGCTCCGCCCATCTACTAGCTGCAACACGTGGCCAGTAGCCCAACGCGCTAAAAAAAAAATTTACTAGGGAGGCTCCTTAACATCACAAAAATCTTGGAAAATTATATCATTGAAACAACTGGAGTTATTAAACATCCACAAAAATCTTGGAAAATTATATCATCGAAACAACTGAAGTTATTACACGTCACAAAACACTTGGAATCTTTTTTCCTTCAAATATCGAATCCTTCGAAAGCAGAGGATTTGACGGGTATTTGAGGGTTTAAAAGGCCCCATCCCTAGTTACTAGAGACCGGAAAAATTCGCAGATTCATTTCGCGATAGTCTGAAATTCATCCACGTATACCTTTAAGCTGCGCAACTCTGGGCCAATGAGAAACCCTCAACCAAAGAAGTAACAAATCACGGGCAATACCAGTTGAGACCACTCACATGTCAGCAGCCAACGAACTGGCGTTATTTGCCCGAGTATACAGAGGAGTGTGTAGACTATCCAGAAGGTCATCAAAACCGCGAATTTCTCAGGTCCCTACTAGTTACACACGAACTTGTCTGCGGGAGAGAGTCGCGTGGTGCTCGGAGCAAAGCGAGGAACCGAGGGAGGACTCGGGGCGCGCGGGCGCGGAGGGGCAGGGGAGTTGTTTAATCGCCTGGACGCCGGGCGTCGCGGCGCCGGGCCTCGTGTAATGCCGTCGTTCGCGTGCGGCCGGCGCGTCGCGCGCGGCGTCCTGAATAATTCACGGGCGGAAACAGCGGCGTGTTCACTGGGCCTCGGTCCGTCCGGAACATTCCCGATTTCGCAGCTCGCCCGCGCAGCTTCGCGGCTGGAATTAATACAATTCAACAAGAAAAAAAAAAGTTTGCGAGTGTCATAATTTTTCACGATTTTGGAGTATTTTTTAAAACCGCTGATCCAACCCAACATTCGCATTTTTTTTTTTTAGTGTTACACCCAAATTATCCTTACAGTTTGAGAGAGAATTTCGGTGGTTATTTTCAAGAAAGATTTTATGCAACTATTTATTTAACGGACCTAGCATAACCAACATTTCAGTTTAGTTACAACACATGCGAACGAAACCTAAACCACAGAATTAAAATAAAGAACGAATATTTACGTGATATATATATATGTGTGTGTGTGTGTGTGAAAGATCTAACCTGAGATAATTTGGGCGCCTGACCGCGGTATAGTGAATAGTAGGTTTCTGGAAGCGGTTTGGAGGAAGGGAAGTGAATATGTGGCGCCTAGTCAGGGGTGTATTCGTGTTGCTGAGGAGGAACGATAAGCGCGACGCTCTCTGGTACCTCGGGTGCGGGTACAGTACAGTACCAAGGCTCCGAACTGGCGCGCGGTCTACGCGACGTGCATCGGACAACCGTGAAATTCGAGAGCGGTGACCGTAACATTGTACGCCGTGATGAATGAATACATAAACGGGTGTTATGCTAGGCCCTCGAGTACTTTCAAGGAATATTTACCCAGCGTTTCATGTGTCCGTAGAGAGATTATTCTGAAAGAACACGCGTTTTAGTCCTTTTATCATTCTCCTAAAGAAAACGAGATACGGAATCATGACTACATAATCGTCAGCGCATACATCCTCAGCGCATTCTCAAGTGCTTCTCGCAAACAGACGACACTTGCGATATGTCGAGCAGTTTTCCCGACAGCGTGGTTTCTTCTAGCGCTCTGCGCGCCGCGTGTGTGCGCGCGGGAAGGCGGGGGCGGAGCGACGTGTCATTGGCGGAAGCGCCCGAGAACAAGCGTCACAGAGGGCCGATCGGCGCCAGCACACGTGCCTAGCGGGGACGTCTCGGGTTGGAGCGGCAAAACAGGATTTTAAGGGGGGGGGGGGGGGGGGGGGGGGCAAAAATTCCCCGGGTACACGGACACCGGCGGGCTGATCGTGAACCATGGTCCCCACAAGGGTGGGGCCGGGTATACCCCTGGGCCTGGAGGGGGCCCGGGCGCAGTCCTGTTTATTTTTAAATAATACACTATAATAATTTTTTTTACAAACTAGAAAATATATATTGAAGATTTTATAAATAAAGCTTATTTTGGTCTTACAAAATAATAGCCATAATCATACGCTGTATTTTCCGGTTAAATATAATTCTAAAAAGAGTGTAGGTAAGAAATAACCACGCAATTATAATGTAGCACGGGTGGTGATGGGGGCGGGGGGGGGGACCCGTAATCCAATGTGGGGGCCACGTCGTGAACGAGACACGACAACTAACGAAGGTCGTGGAGACTACTGCAGGAAGAAGCTTGCGCGATTACGAACACGACTCCGACCATTGATGACGTTGAGATACATTCAAGCTGCTTTTTTTTTTTTCTATAGCTATGTCTCAACGTTCATTCGGACGCCTCTGGGCCAGTGAGAAATCCTCAACCAAAGAAGTACAGAATAACAGGCGAACCTGCTGATTCAGTTCAACAGTCAGCAGCCAACGGACTGACGCTATTTGCCCGAGCATGCAACAGGGAACTGTGTAGTCTATCCTGGGTGTCATCGGAACAGCAAAATTTAACCAGACCCCTACTTATTTTCTCACAAGTGTGTGTGTATGTGGAGTTCCTATTCGTGCCGGGAAATAAAACGGATAATCGCGCAGGTCTCCAATAAGGGGCGCGTGCATTTACCGCGAAACAATCTGTTCGATCACTTAAAGACTGCCACAAGCTATGCGCAATCCCAAGCGATTGCTCCGTTGTTAACTGGCGAACCGCTCTGCAAGAGAAGCCGTTGCTCATCGTTTGGCCGGGTCCATATTATCACGAGTTTGCCCGCCGCAAAAGACGGCTGCCATTGGCGTGCCGACAGCGGACGTGTGCCTCATTATTAGAGACCGGAAAAATTCGCGAATTCATTTCGCGATAGGGCTAAAATACAAACAGTTATACCTCAGTGCTGCCTCTGCTATTGGCGCACAATTCACCTGGATGACTCTGGGCCAATGAGAAACGCCCGACCAAAGCTTTATACGAATCACAGGCTGATACGTTGGGACGTCTCACAAGACAGCAGCCAATGAGTGGGTGACATTTGACCGAGTGTGCGTAGAACTATGGAGTTCATCCCGGAGGTCATTGAACCCGCGAATTTTTTCCTGTCCCTACTGATTATGAACCCAGCCGACCCCGCGGAAGCACAGACGGCGCTGCAGAGTTTCCAACGCACAGCCGGCGTGGAAGTGCGTGTGCCTGCGAATGGGCGCTGCGGCTGTCCGCCGCGACCCGGACCCCGGCAGGCAGTGTTGAGTGTTGGACGCGTGCTATTCTCGGCCGCGGGAGGCACTTGTCGAGTGCTTAGCGTCCGCTAGGCCGCAGAAGCCCCCCCCCCCCCCCCCCCCCCGGGTAGGTTTAGCACGTTATTCGAGTGGCAGCACCAAAACTGCGAAATATCTCACTTCCCCCCCCCCCCCATTTTCTCTCTTCCCCAGTACATTTCAAAGCTTTGCGGCAAGGAATTCACGGAATCTACCTTAACTGGACGGTGTTATGCAAAAATGAGTTCACCGACAAAAGTAATAAATAAATGTTATTGGCATTAGCTGTGTAGGTAAAAATTACACTCTGTATCAAGCAAAAATAATTTAACCGATAATTTACTGTTACATCTAGTGGTCAAACATTCAACACACTGACACATACTGACGTTCAGATGTGTTACAAGCAGGCAGACAATCAACATGCGACTTTTACACGATTGTGCAAAGGACCATGTAACCTATCCTAGAGGCGAATTCTCCCCAGTCCCTGTGAATATTTCCCTGAGTTTTGCGTGCAGCAGATAACACTAGGTTTTTATGGCATCATTAATTTTTTTGTAATTCATTGTTAACCTTTTTTGTGTGTTTGAATATCGCCTAAAGCGTGTTCCTCAAACGTCTAAAAAAATTGGGAATCTTAATTTGTAGAAATCTTCAGATAACAGCTAACAGTTAACATGCACCTGAAATAAACTCATCCAATCACGAAACACAGACGATGCCACAGTGTTTTAACTCTCAGATATAGTCTCGAGATATTTACGCGAATAATACATGCCCCATAACTATAAAATATCTGTAAACAATGTAAGTCATCTCGTAAAAGCGACATTACAGCGCTCGCGAGCCACGGAGGCGTACTGAAAGCGTGTAAGCCGACCTTGTGTACCCGCCGTGTCTTCCGCACAAGGTCACGTAGACTCGTTTTTTCCACTTTAAGTTTAAACTCCTTTTATTAATATTTATACATTGTATTTACGATTTTTCCGTCTCGTTTCGTCCCGTTGGCACCTTACCAGCCGGTGTTTTTCCTGTGGTCTGGATGGCTGCCGCTAGTGTGCTGCGCGGTCGTAATATATTCCTATAGACAGGATAAAATCCGCGTGTTAGTTTGGCGATAGGCCAAAATCCAAAATTCTTACAACTTTTCTGAAGTTTCTGCTGCTGGCTCATAGTTCACGCAGAGGACTCTAAGCCAATTAAAAACCCTCAGCAAAATTAAATGTCGAATCAAGGGCAAGCCGCTCAGCTGTATCACAAGTCAGCAGCCAATGAGCATGTTACTTTTACCCGATCAAGCAAAGGGAATGTGCAATCTGTCCTATAGGTTTTCATGGTTCGTACGCCTCTTCAGTATCCTTGAAAAGTACTCAAATCTTTTTTAATTGAATAAGGGCCTTTAAGTCCTTAAATTTCATTAAGAACCTTAAAATTTAAAACATTTATAAAGACCGATAGAGTAAAGGTAACGGATAAATGCAGGCATTTCAATGATTTTTTTTTTCCTGACTTGGCAGCAAACATTGCATTTTCCCGGTCTCCACAAATAATTCGGGGTCTATTGTCTATCGGTCTATTGTCACTGAAAAAGCGAATTTTTCCGGTCCCTACTTATGGTCCAGTGAGAATGCAGTTTTATAATAGTATGTATTCCAGCCTGTCTTTACATATAATAAAGCTAATTCTGCAGATATGTAGTGATTAGTAGGACCATGTACTTTTCTCAAACAGCTTTCCAGACCAGGTGTTTGTTAAACCTTTGTAGCACTGACTGTAACTCGTTGGTTCGGTTTAATTCCGGTAAGTACATGTTTACTGTCAGCATACCAATTTATCCGATCTGTGTGGAAACAAACCCAGCCTGCAAAAAAGCATCAAGTCCAATAATTTACTGAATACGGTATTACACGCCATTAAACACTAAGTACTCCCAAAAAGCTCCAACGTTGAATTCTTTCACAGCAATTTTTGATGGCCTCAGTGGATACTAGAAAGAAAGCTATTCCGGTATTTAATCTATAAACAAAGCAGTATAACTAGGGACTAAAAAGAATTCGCCGTCCGATTCACGATGGGCTAAAATTAAAACATTTTACATTTTGCCAGCTTTTACCTTTGTGGAGGACGCTGAGCTCAACCACAGAAACATTGAATCACGTGCAACCCAGCTAAGAACTCTCTCAAGTTAGCAACCAATGAGCGTAAGACGTTTTCCCCGACAATGTACAGGACCGTGGAGTCTCATACGTATATAGGCTGGAGATAATTGGACTCTGACTTAGAAAAACGAGTAGTAACAAAAAACACGCAGTACCTGCGGTAAATTGCGGCTTAAATTTATCATGGGTGTTTTATTATCAAATATACATTTTTCATAGGTTCATGGCAGAAGTCCACGCGGAGAAACGTCGTTACTCAACGCCAGCTTTTGGATCTATATGCACACAGCAAAATAAGGCAGCGAATCGAGCCGCAAGGGAGGATACAGTCTCGCTGAACAGGTTCTAAGAAAAGCCAACCGTTGACCTCAGCACGGCGGCACAAGGGCCAGGTCGATCCTTGATCGATACTCACCGGCGAATAACAGACGCTATCAGGGTTCACGGGAATCTGCTGAGCCAAGAAGGCACCAGAGATTAAGGATTATAAAGACACCATGACCGAGGCTTGTTCTTACGCGAATGGCACCAAAACATAATATTTATAAGTGATAAAATAAGCCCGGCTGAGGTTTCGGCATGCCTTGTCGCAACCATCTACTGCAGTTTTGCACTGTTTGTCATGGGAAAAAGTCATAAATGTAAAATTAAAAATTAAAACCTAAAATCACAGAAAAAAAAAACCTAAATCTGCTGATGTCAAACAGATAAACCAAACGATAAACCTAAACAGGTATTATGGACAACACATCGACGACAGCAGACGAACACAGTACGTTTGCTACGATAAAACAGTTCAAACTGTCTCTTTCGTTGTTAGCCCACTGTGTTCATCTGTGTTGTTCATGATACCTGTTTAGGTTCTTCATTAGGTTTTATCTGTTTGACATCAGCTGATTTTGGGTTGTTTTCTGTGGGTTAATGTATGGCGTAGGTCAAAGAAATTGTATTAAAATCAAAATCCCCCCGTTGCATGAATCATTCGAAGAACGTATTTTTTTATGATGGACACATTCATTCCCTTTTTTTCGGGGCCTGGCCAAGGAGGTCGGACAACTCCACTGTTTCCGACCTCCTTGGGCTCCGCACGTCGCCTAGCGGGAGTCTTCGAGCCGAGGCGGCCACGTCGTCGGGGCGTGCACGTACTAGGCGCACGCGACAGGAATGTCCAACCCGGGAGGTGGGGGGGGGGGGGGGATGTCCGTCGGTTGCGCACGACTCGTCAGACTAAGCTACTACCTGGTTATCAGTGAATATTGAATATGTGCCTGTATCCCCCCCCCCCCCCCAACTCCACCAACCCACAAGCCAATGGGGAAACAGAGCAGCTGGCTGGCACCGCGGTCGCCAGCGAACTTTGCCTGCATACTCGGTCAACACCGGGGCGATAACAGGCACCATAGAGAAAACACAACGAAGAGAGGCTGGTTCGCAGCTCACTTAGCACGTCCCAGGGACTTGGAGGTTTCCACACGGCCAGCCAGACTCTGGGTGCGCACCGAGCACTGTTCTATGACCATGAAAAAAATATCTTGCAGGAACACTGTAACGAAGGGTGGTCCAAACTATAAATAGCGTGGAACAATTACTAGAAACTGGAAAAATCCGCGGGTTCAATGACCTCCAGGATAGACTCCGCGATATTCGGACAAATGTCACCTGTCCATTGGCTGCTGACTTGAGAAGCGTCTCAACTGGGTAACTTGTGATTCGACACTTCTTTGACCGAAGATCTCTAACTGGCCAACAGTCCTCCAGAGTAACAATGAACCAATAACAGGAGCACGAAGGTAATTATTTGAATTTTATAATATCACGAAATGAAAACCGCAAACTTTTTCAGGTCTATGCCAATTACAAATATTTAAAAAAATCTAGATGGGTACCTATCTTGCTTGGTCTTTTCAATATCTACGGACACCCCCCCCCCCCCCCCCCCCCACCTTTTCCACTCTCTCAGCAACAACAATATTAATGATAAATTACAATTCAAAACTTTTGCGAGATTGTGTTAACTTGACTTGTTTGAATTATATTTATCAAACCGTTGAACAGCGATTTTCTTGCTTTTAATTGGTCGCTACTGCACTAACCAATGTTTCGTAGGAATTATATGCAACAAGTGTCATCGCCAAGACTCATAACAAAACACGTACTGCGACAAAAAAAAATATTTAGCAGGGGGAATTTACACAAAATATTTTTGACAGCCAAAAAAAAATTAATTAGTAGGAGAGCTCACGATGGAGTGTGGCTAAAAGTAGAGGCCTCCACGTTGCAGTTAATGGACCTATGATACGTTCTATAGCATCGTAGATAATTGTGAACGCCGACAGATTAATGGACGATGTATAAGCGTGCGATTACCGATTTTTAGTTATTGGCGACTCATATTCGCAATTTCATCGTTTCTGTTCCTGATAGACACGACGGTTGGTTTTATGTAAGTCCAGGCGAAAGATTTCCACTTCCCCAGCCCTTGGGTTGATATTTCAACTTTAAATCAAGCGTAAAATAAAAATAAATTATTATTATCAACTTATCAGTAAAGCGCAAACAACAGTAATTGAAGTACGAAGCGTGTCTTGAACTCCAAAGTAATTTTATGTACGATGTTAGGCATGGTACCATATTCAATATAGTTACATATTAGTTGACTTCGTTCGGAATACAAAAAAATAATAATTTGTTAACATCGCAACAGCTTTAAGGTGGCAGTAAATTATGTACTGATCCAAAAAATTCTGGCTACCACAGGTGGCACTCTAGACCAATCAATCTCGTCCAAAGTTAACTATCTCACAGACAAGAAGCTTTTAAGCTTCTTGGCTTCTGGGTTGTGGCCGCGTCGAATGTGAAGATTCCACCGGCGTTTCGGTCGACCTCGCAGTCGCCATCCTCAAGGTATCATCCTACTAGGGTCACGCCAATCCTCATAAGTGGGTTTTGTAAATCGTGCAAAATTTAATGTTTCCCCGACGTTTAACCGGCGACTGCAATGCCGAACCGAAACCGTCTGCGAAAACCTTTCGCCCTGGGACGCGGCTACAACAACAACAACAACCCGGAAGCAGAGCAACTCCCGGACGACCGGGCGCGAGATCCTTGTTAGCAGGACGGCAGTTAAAGCGAACCATCAGTCTGCCACTGATGACGGCAGCTCCCAGTGCGCGGGCGATTAGCTGAGGACGGGTGAAGGCGTAACGAGCGGGGCAATCGGGGAGACTCGTCCTCCCTCGGGACGAGCTGCGGTACACGTCCGCGAGTCCCTTCCGGCGCGGCGGAGGGCGGTCAGCTAGAGCTGTAGCAAACCGTATGTATTCGTTACTGAGTAACGGGTTGCGCCGTCTATATACGAGTAACGAAACGTTACACACGGCTGCATTTCGTTACTCGCATGTTTCGTACGTTTCACGCATGCGCGCGCATATTCGATGAATTTACGTTACCAAGAACGATGTTTGTTTATTAAGTAAAGCATAATTTGGAAATTCGTCGTCCAAGTTTTTTTTACTGTTTATTAAAGGTATTGTGTGTGTAGACAAAGTTTGAGATTGGAACAGAAACAACGAAAGAAAGTATTTTTTACAAATTAGAAATATGTACGTTTTTGTTTTTTAGTATCGCGAATTTTAACGTTTTTTTTATTATCTCAAAAGAGATAATATAATAAAGCCGCTCTAATGAGATTTAATTGTTTCTTGGTTAACAATAACTGTTAATTATCAAATATTGTTAATTGTATATATTCTATTTATTATTATTTACGCGACGTCATACTGTACGCGTACGCAATACGACTCGATTCGTTGCATGTTATGCGGTATCAGAAGTAACGAGTACTGATTGTTATAGTAACGAATACATACGGGTACGTTTTTTTTTCCTTACTTTTACACCTCTAGCAGTCACGCGGCTCCGTCGTCCGACAGGACCGCGGGGAGGGAAGCCTACGATGTACATTTTTTTTTTTTCCTAACCTAACTAAAACTAAGTGTATTTTGGAGGGGTCCGGGTTAGGGAGGGACCTAGGTGCGTCTCAGGCCGAAGCCTATACGCCTAGTCATGCTGGGATTAGCCATGCAAGGAGAGGGTCGCATGCATCATGTGCTAGGAGGGGATTGGCCAGCCATGGCAGCGATTGGCGCCATGACTAACTCCCCTCACTCTTAAATCTAGACTATAACTAGAGATAGGTTGGGCCCAGGTAAAACCTGCATAGACACAGGGAAAACCCTGGGCACATTCATGCGGGATGCAAATTGGCATGCATTACGTGTAGGAGTTTACAGGAGACAGAGGATGGTCTGGATGAAGCGTTGGACAGAGTAGAAAAGAGTCTACCATGCGGGGGTTGGGAACTTGGACTCGTAGTCCGCTTTGCTTTTTATCCAGGACTGGATTTAGTGACCAGGGACGCGAGCGCCCCTGGTGGTGAGTGGTTGCACTGACCACTCACTCCGCCGCCAGTCAGCACCTAAAAAACTAAGAAACTAAAACAGAAAAAAGATAAATGACTTACAAACTAGGCATTTCGTTACGAAATATGCAAACACCCAACTCAGGGATGGACGTGCAGTGCTTAAGATAAAACTAAAATAAGAACTAAAAATATATATTTTTTTTATTTTTTTTATTTATTTTTTTAGATTTTTTATTATTATTTTAGAAATATATATTTTTGATGACTATTACTTAGTATCTAGGACTTATTACTAATTTACAAATCTCTAATATCTACTACTATACTACTAGTTAAATATAGAGGAACTGTCGGTGTATAAAGTTACAGGTGATTAAGTCAAGACCTATTCGCATTCTGGCATTGTTGCAAGCTTGTAATTCAAAATCCCATGTCTTTCAGAAACACAACCGGCACTGGAGGTGAAGCCTGCCAGGCGGGCCATGCCCATCGTACATAGGGAGTCAGCCCTAACACAACAGGCAGTGAACTCCCGGGAGCCGAACCTACACCTGCGTGCTTCGGACCATTTTGAATAAGCAAATTATTCGTTAATGTCTATAATTTAAGTTTCAACTCGCGGGAGACTGATTGGCCGATCGCTCAGCCAGCCACAGCACACTACGGAGGTCTGTGAGCCAAGATTGAATTTGGCATTTTATATTTTCCATGCAACTCTGGATCTTGTTCGCCCAGTGATGAAATATATGGGTTTCTGCTTATGGCACATTTATCATAGAATTTTTGCGCAGTTCGGAAATAATAATGTTTTAAAAGTTCGAGTTTGAGCTCTCTGTGCATAGCCCTTACGGGGCAATACACAGGCGCATCTGTCGCAATACGAATACTCTTATTCTGAATTCTCTGTAGCTTGATTAAGTGAGATTCCGCTGCTGTTGCCCACACCGGCGCTGCATACGTGATTATTGGTTTTATTAGTGCGTTATAAATTATTATTCCGTTTTTAACAGAGCTACCTAAACGTCTGCTCATGACGGGGTAGAGGGTCATGAGCCTAGTGAAAGCTGTTTTTCTTTTCGCCTCTATGTGATCGCGCCATAGTAGTTTCCTATCCATGTGTACGCCTAAATATTTAACCACATTTTTGTGAGGAATTTGCTCATTGAAAAGTGTTAGTCGTGGTCTATCTTCAAGTGGCGGGAGATGTTTACGCGTAAAAACTATAGCTTCTGATTTAGTAGGGTTTACCTTAATTCGCCATTTTGTGCACCACTGTTCTATTGAATTTAACGCGGTTTGTAATCTGTCTGCTGCGAGTTCTAGAATACTAGATCTGCTAAACAATACCGTATCGTCCGCGTAGCAGCCAAACTGAACTGATCGGTGTGCGGGCTTAGGCATATCGTGGATATAAATATTGAATAAAACCGGCCCCAAGATGCTGCCTTGTGGGACTCCTGCTTTAATTATTTTTAAATCGGACTGTGCTCCTTCTGTCGTGACTCTAAACGATCTATTTTCTAAATACGAGGCCAGTAATTTAATATAACAATCGGGGAAGCCAGTTTTATATAATTTATAAATTAAGCCTTCATGAAGTACTCTATCAAAGGCTTTTTCTATGTCCAAAAACGCTGCGAGATTATAGCTATTCTGATTGAACGCAGTTATTATTTGTTCTGTAATACGGACCAGTTGATGCGTTGTTGAATGCGCGCTGCGAAAACCAAATTGTTCGTCCGGCAGTACGTCATTTTCTTTAATGTGAGTATTTAGTCGCTGTAGAATTATGCATTCAGCTACTTTTGACAATGTACTCAGCAGGCTAATGGGCCTATAATTTTGGGGCAGTGTCTTATCTTTTCCGGATTTATGAAAAACTATCACATTCGCTTCTTTCCACTGCGATGGAAAATACTGTAGTTTAAGTATTCCATTTATTAATTGAGCTAGGTATTCCAAAATTTCATCGGGCAGTTTCTTAAGGACTACTGCCTGAATGCCATCGTTTCCCGGTGCCTTACGTGGTTTCATACGCCTGATAGCCTGTTTAACTTCCTGAGATTGAGTTAAGTAAGGTTTTGAGGTTAAAGGCTGATTAAGTTTAATTGTAAGGTCTCTGTATATTCTGGCATTAAATTGCGGGTCACAGGGTTCGATATTAGGTTGAAAGGCTAATTCAAGGGTATTCGCGAAGGCTTGTGCTTTGTCTGTCGGTGTAAAAGCGAACCCAGTGCGTGTTTGTAGCGGAGGTATTTTATCTATCTTATGAAGGAATCGCTTTGTCATACTCCAGGTGCTACCATCTTGCACCTGTAGCTGAGAGACTTTCGTCTCCCATTGGCTGCTCCTCCATAGAGTTATTTCATCGGAAATTATTTTCTGTAATTCATTAATTCTCGCTTTAATGTCGCGCTGCCTACGTCGAGTATATTCGCGCCTTAATCTATTTTTCTGAGAAATTAAATCCCTAATATACACCGGCAGTTCATCTTGCTTAAATCTAACCACCTTTTCTGGGATGCACGAGTTAATTGCAGTTTGAATTTTAACTGTAAGTTCAGTGACTGCTGATTCTATGTTATCTTTTGTTTTGAAGTTGGCAGCATCGGCTGCAGGCAAATTATCGACTAAATACGTCTGAAAGCCTCTCCAGTCAGCTTTCTTGTAGTCTTTAATTTTTCTCGGAGGACTGATGTCAGTGTCCACGTCATCGAATAGTAGATGTACTGGAAAGTGGTCAGACGACATTTCGTGAAAGACTCTGAGTTCGAATCCCGTTTGAACTCTCTTATTTAATGCAATATCTAAAATATCGGGGTTGTGCCTTAGTACTCCGCTATCGTGAGTGGGCTCTGAGGGAGCATGTACTTGATAATTTTTGTTAGACTCGTGTCTTTGCAGCAGTAGGCCATTGGCTGTATTGCTCCGACAGTTCCAGTCTTTATGTTTGGCATTAATATCGCCGACTGCTAGGAATGTGGGAGCTGAGCCATATAAGATGTCCAGCTCGTTTTCAGTTAGTGACCTGCCCGGTGGTGCATACATCGAAATAAGCACAATTTGTTGTTTATTGACTTTAAAAGTAATTGCCACAGCTTCTAATTTATTAAATTCAGGTAAATGAAATTCACTATGTTGTATACTTCTGTGGATTAGTAGGGCAACCCCTCCACTTCTGGTATCGCGGTCGCGCCTATAAATAGTGTAATTTAAGATAGTTAGACGATCTGTTGGAATTAAGTGTGTTTCGTTTATCGCCGCGATTCTAATATTATGTTTAATTAAATGATCGGTAAATTCGATTATTTTATTTCTAATTCCTCGTGCATTCCAGTAAAGGATGGTACTTAATCTACTGTCTACGGGGGTAGTATTAATGGCAGAACCTAAATTAAGGGTGTGCGGCATTAAAGCTGGCCGCTAATGCTGTCACGAAGCCCGTGGTGGCTTTTATTTTGTCCTCTATTGACTTGGACGGATTACACCAAATAGCCATTAAAATGCACATTGGTTCCAGGACGTGTGCCAGGTTAGGGTCCTGTGTAAGGGCATCCGATTGGCCTACGAGCTTCAGAAAGTCGCTCGCGTCCATCGCTGGCTTCTCCGCGGGATTTAGCTGCGGTGAAGCAGTTGGCATTACTGTTGGTGAGTCAGTCTGCAACGGGCTGGCTTGTTGTTGCCCAGGCGCGACTTTCTTGGAATCACTGGGGGGAGGGGTGGAGTTGGGTGGCGCCTTAGTACCTGGCTGATCCGTCACTTGACCTTGCGCCCGGCCTTTACCGTTTTTGTGCCCCGAATGGTGTTTCTTCGGGGGCCTCTGGGGCAGGGGCTGGCCTCTAGGCCTGGGTGGGTTTGCCAAGACAGGATACTCCAGTTCATGCCTATCGCTCAGCACTGAATATTGATTAGGGCTCTGCCATTGCGGGGGGGCGGGGTAGCTCGGGGCTCGCCACGGCTGCCTTGGGGGCTGGGGGCAGTAGCCTGAGGGGCCGGCTTGTTGTGGGGGTGGGCGGACTTGAGCCGCGGCTGTTGCTCGCTTGTTTTCGCGCAATGCGCGTTTGGACTGCAGCTCTCTGTCTTTCCGCTCCTGTTGCGGGAGGTGACGCCAGTTCTCCCTCTTGTAGGCCATGCAGCCTCTGTAATTGGCGCAATGCGGGCCTTCACATCGCGCGCACTTTGCCTTCGTCCTGTCACCTCCCTGGGGGCAAACCTCGGTTTTGTGCCCTTGGCTGCACCATCGGCACACAGGGGAGGCTCTGCAGCCTTTTGCGGGGTGGCCAAACCTCTGACAGTTGCCACATTGGAGGGGGCCTTTGGGGTGTCGATAGTCCTCAACACGAATGCTGAGGCCTCCGAATGACTTCAGGTCGTAAATCCTTTCTGGATTTACGGCCTTCGGGAGCTCTACGACTAACTTATTTATAGGCTGCCTTGTCTGCCTGTTGTACAGAAACCAGAAGTTCTGCACTGGAAGACCCATTGCGGCGAACTCGGCCTGAATGAATTGTTTGTCGGTGCTGCTATGCACTCGACAAAACACAAACTTTTTCGGGATCTCGTCCCGTTGCAGCAGCACAGAGTGTTGCACTCCGGCCTGCTCCAGTGCACGCACTGCCCTGTGGTACTCCTCCACGGTGGCAGTGTGAATCATGAGCTGGTCATGGCCGCGACTGACGCACGACCAGCGCTCCTGCAGTGCTGCATCCAGCACTCTTTTAATGGCCGGGTAGCTGTGGCCAGAATCAACAAATACATACAGGGGTTTCACCTGCATTTTCTTTGCCTGAGGGGCAGGGTTTGGCGGGGCAGGGCTCGAACCTGCGGGCGTGTTGGCGGCCGTTTGACTGGCCGAGTTGTTTGCCCTTCTGACGGGCTGCTTGCGAAGTCGCTCGGCCTGCTGCCTTGCGATCGCAGGGTTCGTCAGTGGGGGGCGCAGTCTTTCGTCCTTTCCTCCCGTTTTTTGTTTTTTTGAGACGACTGTTGTAAAGCCGTCGTCGCTAGACATTTCTTGTTCGTCGTCGCTCGGCAGGGGCACATCGATGCACTCCTGCATCACCTGCTCGTCACTTAACTGGTCAGTCATGTCGCTAGTTACACCCTACAACGCACTAACACCCACTGACCACGCACCCGGTATTAAGCCGGGTTGTGGCTAGGCTGTAGGGTTAGCTACAACCCGGGTTGTTTTGCACGCTTACACTTCTTAGAAAAAAACCTGGGAATACCACCTGGCCTGTGTGCGAGCAAACAGGCTGTTCCTGGAATCTCGCAGCTCCGCTTGACGCGTCCGTCCTCGGCCAAGGCTCGAAGCGAACTCACGATGTACATTCTATATTGCACAGACCCGAATACTCACGTTGGCAAGCCTTCTTTTCACAGACGAGAGAGCCAAACCCGAAGTTCCCCGAAGTTCATGCTCGCTTTTTTTTTGTTCTATCTCATTGTATAAACCGGTGTGGCATTAAATTTTGCGGTCGATTAGGATAGGTTAGCTACATTAAAAATACTTTAAAACATTGTGGAAGGTTGGTTGTATTAGGTAAGTATATCTACATTAAAAAAAACTGTAAATTCATTTTATGGTTGCTTAGCAAATAACTTTTTAATATGTAGCTATCCAGGGCTAGGAAACCGTTTACATGATTTCACAGAAACTTTAATGTAACTATCCTAACCAAATCAACCGTTCACAATGTTTTAAAGTATTTATAATGTAGCTAACTTAACCTAATTGACCATTAGTTATCATGAGTTGTATATTTATTTACAATGAACAAAAAAAAGAAGATGCACGATCGGGTGTTTGGCTCTCTCGTCTGTGAAAAGAAGGCTTCCCCAGGACTGCGGCCCAGCACCGACCCCGTTTCACTTACATTATCCTGCATCGTCCAGTATTATGGGAAAAAGCAACAACTAACTAAATAGTAGCCAGCGTAACATTTCAGGTGGTACTGGTCAATCAATTTCTTTATGATTTCAATTCGTTTTAGAAAAAAACTTTCAAATATTTATTGCCTCACGTAATGACGCAATTTCAACAGAGTTTAAACGTTAGAATTTTTTAAAAAAACCAACCCGAGTATGACTTATCAAGAAAGAATATTTAAAATTATTTAAGGCCAATTAGCAAAACCATGAACGAAATTTAAACTCCAGATTGGCAAAAAAAAATTGTTTCAAAAAAGTTTATTTTTCAAAATTTCCAGGTTTCTCTGCAAAAATAAAAACATAAAACCAAAATATGGACCCAACGATGAAACTAAACCGGTTTTATGGAAGAAGAAAAAACGACGACGCTAGCACAGACTAACACAGTCAAACTTAAAAAATTATTGTTGCTGTCGTTTTTATTGTGTTCGTTTGTGCTGTCGGCGTGTTGCCCATAATACCTGTTTGGTTTCAACGTTGGGTCCATCTGTTCGCCAGGGTTTCTTTTGCATTCTTGAATTTTTTTTCTTCAATAACAAACAAGAACTGTATTAATTGAAAACCAGAAAGCAATGTTATTTTTAAAAAGGATTGTAAGAGGATCGCGGAAATAACGAAAAAACAACATGAGCTAAAAGCGAACATCCGTGGGCAAAAAAAAAAAAAGATATCGTAAGGTGAGTTTACAGGGATCAGGCGGACGCGATACGCTGAGGTGTCGGCCAATCGCGCGCGAGCTCAGCGGGGAGCAGTGTTGCCAGACGTACCCGAATTCGGGTACGCATACCCGAAATACTGTGTCTGTACCTGGTACCCGAGAAGACTTGCTCGGGTACGCAAATGTACCCGAATTTTAGAAAACGAAAAAATCAATAGTAAAAAATTCTAACTATATTATTTTAGTAAAATATTTCTGTTTTATAACAGTAACTTTTTTTAGCTAATTTTTGTGAGATAACTCTAGAGTTAAGTTTGACCCAACATACTTGGAATATATTGGGGATTTACAGGTAAACTAATAGTGAATATGAAATATTTTCGTGTGTAGAACCACTTGATTGAGTTACTTGTTTTTATGTAGGTATTACTACTCCTGCGTTTTTAA
This sequence comes from Bacillus rossius redtenbacheri, assembly GCF_032445375.1. Classification (NCBI taxonomy): domain Eukaryota; kingdom Metazoa; phylum Arthropoda; class Insecta; order Phasmatodea; family Bacillidae; genus Bacillus; species Bacillus rossius. The sequence continues at coordinate 18,373,587 of NC_086334.1, read as the reverse complement.
TTGTGCATGGTTTACATGAATTAAATTATTCAATGAGTCTTTTTTCAATTGAAATTGCCTGGTAAACGTATGTAACGTCCGAGTTATTTGGCTATTTATATATTTATATTTATTTCACTTAATCGACAAATGCAAATGTTTATGCAGACCTGCAACCACAGACATCAAACCAACTACATGTCACTGCTGGAGACGATTTCTCTTTTGATGACTGAATTTCCCACAAATAATCCCTGAACTTTCTATAAATCGTTAAACACACGTGTCATATAAAAATTTGTGTAATTTTTTTTTGCGAAAGTCTGTCGCACTTCTAAAACCACGATTTACGAGTGTATATATAAACAGTTATGTACATAATTACAATTTAACCCCAATAAAAAATTTGGTGTTTAAAGCGATGTCAACTACAAGAAAACACACACTTAAAAAACCAAATTTTATCCTGTTTATGCTACAAAATTACGGAGTGTAAACACACGGTCAAGAACTACACAGAGGTAATGTAAGTGAGAGAGCAGTCTTAATACTACAAAAATTGACGGTACTATTCTCTCACAAAGCATTCAATCATTCGGAAAGCTTGATACCAAGGTACAGTATTCTCAAAAATAGTACATATCAACTGATATTACAAACCAATCTTAAAAAAATTATATGCCCATTTGTTCACCAGTAATACTCATAAAAAGAAGCAGTAGCATAGCCATGCGTTAAGAGGGTCTGGTATTGTTTAAAAAACGAGGGGTAGTTGGGTGTGAAACACTCTTCACTGTACCAGGAAAAGTTATATATATAGGTAATGCTTTTAAAGATCTTATATTCATTTTAATTTACTTTTTATCATATAATATAATTGAACTGGTAACTAAAAACTATAATATTATCGAAGTTATTTGTTCCTGAATTCTAAATTATCCTTTTTTTTATTTGAGACCTAATCTACCCCTTCCACCTCGTTCTGCCAAAACCACACGTTTTAATATTCTTCACAAGGGCCTTGAAACTATAAAAGTTTTCTATGAGATTGTGTCATATATGAAATTTTTTTTGTTTAAGAAGATGGCTATTTATTTATGTTTTAATCTTTTTGTGTGTGTGTGTGTGTGTGTGTGTGTACCGGAATTATACCCGAAATAAGAAATTCTCGTACCCGTAAGTACTCGAATTTTGAGGTAAGTGTACCCGAATTTTGTGTGCTACGCCTGGCAACACTGGCGGGGAGATAGGGCGGAGGTATCGCGGCGGTGAGCGAACACAAACACGCGGGCTTCTGCAAACAACCCAGGCACGGGCGACCTAGGGCGCGCGTGTGACGGCTATTCCTCGGGCCTAGGTCTCCTCGCCTGGAGGCGCCCAGCACACCACTTCCCGGGGCTGCGGAAACACTCCATGCCGCGCGGACACGTCGGAACACGTTTTACCCGTCATTTCTTCACGGCGCGGCGTTACAACTAGACCGGCATTCCAATACCGACAAAAAAAATAAGGGTTCAGGTGTTGAATATATGCTACACCTGTACACTAATCCGTAGGGACACCTATATTTCGCGAATACATTTCGTGTCAAGGTATTTCACAAAATACTGTAGCTTTTCTCCTGTGGTTATTGGCTGAGGTCGAGGAGAGGTGTCGTCCCGCTCTTGACGGGGCCAATGAGAATGTGGTCACCGTACTGCTGCACCCTCACAATTTGCCATGACTCTTAGAAAAAGCTACAGTGTTTTGTGAAATACCTTGACATGAAATGAAATCGCGAAATACAGGTGTCCCTACGTAATCCGTATTCCCGACGCACACGGCCAGTCCTTTATTATTTTTAGGGAACGGATTTTGGTGTCCTATTCGTGACCTATTTGTTTCCCCAGAACTTCCGCGCATGCGCAGAGCTCACTTTTTTCCGTTGATTTTCGTCCATAAGGCGCACCCGCGTCTGGCAACATTTAACAACTCGTTATGTAGACAATTCTGTGAACATCGGGGGGCGTACCATGCGTGTTGTTGGTGTGCCAAATGAAGCTTTATGATGAAGACACTATCCTGGATTGCGTTTTGTGCACTTTAATGGTAATAACAAGAAATAAACTCAACTTAAAAAGTACTTGAAAAATTAGAAAGGCGAGTCAATTTCTGTGCGATGATGCTGCTATCTCTAGTATTTTGCCGCAACATTTGTATCGACGGTTGCGAAACGTCCGCTAGTGCGTTGAAACTAGTTTCTAGCCTCGCACAGGACACCGTTTGTTCCCTTGTTGGGATTCGGTTTGGACACGTTCTGGAATACGGCCCGCGAGTTAGGTCACGGTCGTATCCCAACAAGGCAATCGCTTATTCGCTACCTTACCCGAACATCTTGGAATACCACCACCCTTATAGAGTTGCAGAAAGTTGATTGTTGTACCTAAATATGTATAGTGCATTCCAACTATTTTGGAAACGACTTCTTGCAATATTTAAGTTTCTTGGCTTGTGGGATTCAGCCGCTTCCAAGGCGAATGTTTCAGTAGACGTTTCGGTCATCATTGCTGTCCCCATAATTATGGTAACATCCTAAGTACGAATGTTCTCGAATCCTGCCTGTGAAATTCTCTAATTAATTTGTGGTAGGCTAAGATTTAAGTTCTTGCACCTTTTGTGTTGCTTCTGCTACTGGCTCATGCTTGATCTGGAGGACTCTAAGCCAATGGAAAACCCTCAACAAAATAAATGCCGCATAACGCGCAGGACAGTTCAGACCCCTGTTGCAGCGATCCGTTTTCCCGCGGGGGGGGGGGGGGGGGGGGGGTGTGGTGGTGGTCGAAATTTACGGGCCGCGAACACGGGAAAAGGAAGGTGAAAGCATGGAGGGGGGAGGCGCTCCATATGCTCGCAGTTTACACGAGCAACTGCTGTCCGCGCGCCCCCAAAAGGTACCGCGGACAGGGGCGGAGGGAAAACAACTCGCGAGGCCGCGAGTCGGGGTCGCTCTGCTCAAGATGAGGTGCCTTGGCGAACATCCAGAACACTGCCGTAACACGATAAACTTAACACACGTATATACTGTAGCGCCGGACTAGCTTACCATCATGCACTGGGAAAAAAAAAATTCGCGGTTTCGATGACCTTCATGACCTACACTGTCCTCTTTTATACGCATACAGTTCATTGATTACGTACATGGTTTGTCTGTGATCCGATTCTTCTTTCGTTGACGGTTTCTCAATGGCCCAGAGTCGTCCAGCCTATAGCAAAAGCTAAATGAACCCGCGAGATTTTCCGGTCTCTACTAATCATGAATCAATAATTATTTCATTAATTTTATAAGTAATCTCATCAGTCATGAAGCACCTATATATGAATAAATAGAGACCGGGATAATTCGCTGATTCATTTCCTTTGAGCTGCTACAAGTATTGGCTCATAGATCATCTGGAGGACTTTGAGCGAATGAAAATCCCTCAGCAATAAAAAAAAGTCAAAACACGGGCAGACCATGTCACAAGTCAGTAGCCAACCGACTTTTACACGATTATGCAAGGGGAACGTGCAGTGTGTGTGTGTGTGTGTGTGTGTGTGTACACACACAGTTTATTGAACCCACGAATTCTCCCAGTCCTTGCGTATCTTGAACAGCGTGTATTTTCATTATAATCCCGTATATTATGAAACCCCGACTATTCCTTTATTTTTTTCCCGAAATTATTAAATTCTAATACTACGGATCCGGAAATTTCGCAAATTCGCCTGGCATCAGGGTAGAATTTAAAGTCACAGGTGTGCTCAACCCATGTTTACTTTCCTACTGATTGATTTCTTAGCGAGAGCATTTTTAGCCTTGTTAATATGCACTACCTGATTCACTTACTTCACTCCTAGCTGGACATCGTTGGTTCACGGTCGTAAAGGGGTGTGTCCAAATAACTGTGGTCCAATAATGAACACAGTGCGAGTGTGTGAAGGTTTGCATTATAACTTGCGACTAAATTAAAGCGAGATATTTCCGTATCTAAATTTATCACTATCGAAAGGTTTTCCTTTTTTTCCTCCTTCTGGACAACATGCCACCTCCTGGCTACTTCTAGGCTATAACCTTAACGAAACGACACTTTGCGAGTTTGAGAGCGTGTTAGTGGACTGTGAAACAGGCATCCAGCACGAAGGCTGGTCGTCGGAACTTTCTGCTCTGAGCAGTAAACAGTTGATTAGAGGACCGTGCTTCGGCGTCAGCGCACACTTTCATCACGTCTCCACAGACGAGTCGCGCTACGTGTGGCTGTCGCAAGCCAGTAATAAGCCTGTCGTTTATATTATGTCCAAGACGTCCCTTTAACTTTACACGCCGTAATATATATATTTTTTTGTAAATTTGTGAAAATTACATATACCTGTAGATTTGTACAGTTACAAAAAAAACAGCTGTACCACTACAAAATTAAGAGTTGGCAGTAACACTGGGTTCGGATGCTTTCCCCGATAGTTTAACTATTGGAGGCACTGGGACAATATAAAGCATAACGTTATTTGTAAACCGTTTCCTCGTTAGCTTTCTAGTGTTAACTGTGCACGTTAATAAGCATATCAATAAAAACAAATCCAAAGATTGAATATTCGATTCTTTTCCATGTTCCAAAAAAAATCTGCTTGAATGAAACATCAATTAAAATATAAAATTATACTCCAATTTTCGTGAGGAATACTCAGTATGACCATTTACAAAGTTACAGTATCTTCCATGTAGTATTTCAAACTATTTCTTGGCAACTGGTTTCCAAAGGAAACTTTGGTGAAAGTATTATTTTTCTGTGCACGAATAGTGTATGAGAGAGAATGAGGTCAAAGAAGGCCCGCCTCGTCAGGGATGTACATGTGTTGGTGACGCAGGATAATAAGTGCGACGCTCGCTGGTGCTTCTATCGCAGCATCGCCTGTAAGCGCAAGGCTCTGAACTGACGCGCAGTCTTCTCGTCATGCATGGGCCAACTACGAAAATTGAGCGGTAACCGGATAATTACATGGTGGACAAATGACGATAAAGGTGTAATGCAAGTCCCTGTCCAGAATCTGCCTAAAAAATACCCTGAAAACACGTCCTTTTAGCCATTTCAAATGTTCTAAAAATACAGTTTAAAAACTTCATCCTACTTATCGGTAGGGGCAGGCATTTTTCGCGAAAAGATTTGAACGCCCATTAGACTGCAGCAAGGTATACCCGCACCTGTGGTTTCTTCCTTGTGATGATTGGCAACCGTCTGCGAGAGAAGTCGTTGCCTTATCGGTCCGGTCCATTCAGGACGCGTTTGCTTCCGCACTGAATTACTGTGATTGATTTTGTTACAATCGATATGTATCGGGGAGAAACTAACCAAATCCCGAAACACAGACGATGCAATAGTGTTTTTAACTTTCAGCTAGTATCGAAATCTTTTCACGAAATCGGCACGCTCTTACTTATCGGTCCTCAGCGAACTCTTAAATGCTTTTCGTAAACTGACACAACTCTTGATATCTTGATCCTTTTCAAATTGCGATTATTTTTTTTTTTACCCGAGTGCCCGGGTAGGCGAGGCTCTAAGTAGAGCTGTATGAGCACGCGACAGAAGTGAACGGGGGCCCGGAATACTGTCATAACGAGACATATTTATGCCATATTTTCTTATAAACTTCATGGAATGCGTACAACTGTTTTGATCTCGAAGTAGTGTATAGAATACTCGGTAGGTAGCGCTGTCAACCCTCTAGCTGTTTCTCAGGTTAACTTCAAAGTCTACAGATAACGCTTCTGACTGTCATAGTTGCAATCACAAATCACCGCATAGATCGCGCATTAGTAGAAATAAATGTTTCCAAAAATGTATTATAGCGAGCAGCACTGTATTCTTATTACGATTTGTAAAAAAAAAAAAAAAATTGTAAAAGGACGAAGGGGAATTCTGTCAAAATTTCTTATACATACTACGGAATGAGGAAAACGGCCTTACTCATACAATTCACATTTTTCCACAATGGAATAATTAAAATAATTGTAGATCAATATTTAATGAGTGCAAATCCAACGCAAATATTCTAGGGTTTTCTTATGTAATTTAATATCCATATTAAATATATTTAAGATTTTGTATAGCGAGGAATAATTTTTTTGTGTAGTGTAGAAGGCACAGGTCAAACAGCACAGGCGCTCTAGGGGAGACACAGGCTCGTACATCGAATGTTGGTGGGTAGTCTTTCAAAAATAAACCGTGCTAAAATTTAAGTATTTTTATATTAGGAAATAAAAATTATTACTATGCGTAGCATATTATTCTGCTTCATTAAAACTGTCAGATTAAATTGAAATTCAGTTTTTTGTGCCTTACAGCACCTATAAACGACACATAAAATAATAACAAAAAAACACGCAATAAAACGTCAAAACAACACAACACACAGATAGATAAAGAATGATTGCTTTGGTTTTCACAAAAATCTTAAACAGAAACTAAAATAGTGTAGATTGCAAAAGTTTTTTACCGATGAATGTTTCTAGATTATTCAAAAAGAGATAATTTTTTTCACATTTTATAGTTAGACTACTAATGGTTTTAAAATTTTCACTAATTTTGTATTATGTCTGAACCAACAAAAAAGGTAATAAAATATATTATAAAAAGTACTTCACTTATTGAACGTATAATAAATACATACTGCAAATAGTTTATATAGGAATGTGGCATATTCAAAATAATTAAAATGTCTGAAATTTTTAAATATTAATTTAAGCATACTTTTAACTCTATTCTAATTAAAATTAGTTTATGAAGAGAAAGTTATAAATTTAATAAGTATATGTTGCTGAAAAAAAGCTTGGCATCCAATATAACTCGGTCTTAAAAGAGGACACCACGTTTAATGTCATTACTTACTGTATGATAATTCTGATTAATTGATTTATTCCTTTACTTAAGGTTATACAATAACGTTTGTTAACTTGAATCTTGTTGAATAGTTTCACAAACATATTTTTTTTTTCATCAGTATATTTTCTTGATAAATTCTGGTTACAGTTGGAATCACATTTATTAAATATTAAAGAGTATTTGAGTAAAACTACTACGTTGCGGAACACCTAATACCATGAAATTTCATTTGCAAATTTTGCCTGAAAAGCGTCTATTTGAAAGATAATTAAAACATATATATACCACGCATTGCTTAATTAACAATTTTTTAATCATAAGATTGTTTTTGAAAGTATCAAAGGGTTTGCTCATATTGAAATAAATAGAATATTTTATTTATATCTGGAAGTTATACTAGTACACACACACATATAAATAAATACAATATATATAAAATACGCGTGTGTGTGTTAAAGACGTGGTTTTTTTAGAAATATTTTTAGGAATAAAATTTATGTGCCTATAAATAGTTTTCTTCGAAATCTTCTAAAATACTAAATAACAATGGTATTGGTCAATAGTTTATGACTAAAATTTAAATATCAATAATACTTCAAGAAAATATATACTGATAAATGGTTGAACACACACCATCGGTATACAACCACTCACTGACTGATACACAATTCAAATATAATATGTACAAAAGCAAAATAAAATATATGTTGGTTTATAACATGGTGGAATGATAATGCTACAGTTACTAAAAACTAAAACGCTTCAAAACTACAAAAAATATTTTTGCAAACTCCGTTCCCCCGGAGAAACCCCCGGAATGGCCACCGCATGGGGAGCCCAAGAAAAGAAACGGGCTCCCCAATTGGAAGCCACCTGGAAGGTTTTTTTTCTGTTCCACCTACCGTTTCTTTGGTAGCCTGACTTGTTACAAGGGATTGTATTCCTACCAGAGAAAATGCCACCATTTTGTCTAGGCAATCCACCTTGGAGGAGCCGGGGCGCGAACCCGGGTCCTACAAGTCATAAGGCAGGTGCTCTACCCCAGAACCAGAGTGGTAGAGCGGATACTTGCAGTCTTCTTAACATTGATATGATGTTATTCCACGAGTTTACTGTAGTTTCGTGTGTCATCAGCACGTGCAGTACGTGCAGTAACATCTAACCTCAGTAAGAACTAATTTGTGTGCTCTTATGTTGTTCGTTCAGCATTAGTTATGTAATTTCATAACCGTGAAATATAATTTGTATAACTTGCCTGGCAATTTTTTAGTCGATTTCCTGCAAACAAACTTACAGTTCCGCTGTACAATAATTATATATAAATATAGACTAGTAAACACATATGTAAGAGCTTGCACTGTCGGTGGTAAAGTTATTTTGAAATAAATGCTAGATATTAAAAGAGTGTATTTAGTTAAAATATGTGTGTGCTAACAAGAATGAAGTTATGTATATAAACATTTTATTTATTTGGTTTTAAAACCACAGAAAAGTTAATTTTTTATATTACTTTTAACTTTATTTTGCTTTATTGTGCTTAACTTGCGCAGCTAATACTGGAAAGCTATTCAAACAACTGTTTACAAATAGGCGTTTACAAAATCTTAAATTAAGTAGTGTTGGATATGTCAAATTAAATGATACATTTTCATACTGGCATCACCAGAATTTCAGGTAATGATAGTACCGGCCTTTTTATTGTTTTTATTTAAACCATTACACTAAAAGCGACTCGCTGACATAGACGTTTCACGCGAAACCAACGACCGCGTATCCCGATACAGCCCCATCGATTTTTTCTGCTTATTCCTGAAATAATTCTAGAAAATTGGTAGGATTCTTCCTTACTGTAGGTCATGGCTAATTCCTTTCACATTGTCGCTCTGCTGTAGCGTTGCTTTTGGCCGTCTGCATTGACCTCGCTATTAATCTGTTCACGGACAAACAAGCATTTCAAAATAAGAAGAAATATAAAATCGGAAAAAAAGATATTCCTCTAGTAAATATACATAAAATGATTACAAGGCTTTCATAAATTAATATTCTGATATGTTGTCACTTAACCAGCTCATTTGAGTATTTCTAAATGATTTCGTAGACGTTGACGCAGTTAAAATATGGGCCTAATTTCACAACTACTTAATCAATAAAACATAAACAGCAAACGTGAATCGTTCTCAAGTAAAATATAACTAATATTCCGTATTCACAGTTCTCAGGTTAGAAAAGTGATTGTTTTTATCTATTCTTAATGGCAATTGATTTTATTTAAGTATATCTATATGTTAAAATACTCTTCTAGTGGTTTTCTCAGTAAGAACACTCCTATTTTGTCAATGTGTGTGTTTAACGTTGTTTACAACGAAACGTACAACTCGGAAGTCGAAATACGTCGTAGTTTCTACGAAGGTTCAGTTGTTTGAAATTTTTCGAAGAACACTTCATCCCTAATTCACTGCAAATTCTGACAGTGCACGGCCAGTTAACAAACAACAGAACTATCCAGACACGATATAAGAATGACCCGCTGCGAGATGGTCACACAACAGGAGCGGCCCGCGCGGCTCTTGTCTCGAAGCGACGGCACCTGGTTGGCATCGACCAATGAAGTTGGAGATGCGCGCTTACGCAATGGCACCTCCGCCCGGAAACACATTTCGCAACGCGCGCGGCAAAACACACTCTCGACTCCTAGGGACCACGGAGCAGGGCGGGATGGCGATAGCCGACATATGTAGCGCAGCTGGATCAAAGCCAAGCTTGCGGTGCAAGAGGAACACCGGGTTAGAGTACCCCAAACACTGTGACTCACCCCCGCTAACCTAATGATGCCCCCCCCCCCCCCCCCCCGAAATTTTTTATGCCATTTTCTTAACGATTTACTCAATTATTTTATAATATTATACTTTTTTAGTATTATATTTTATCACATTTTGCATTAATTAAAACTGATTTTTCTAATAATAATTTTGGTCATATCAGGTAATATTTCCATCCTGAACCGACAGATGCCAAACTGCTTTGGTTGAGGAAAGTGCAGGGTTGCCAATTTGATTTTAAAAGATCCCTTTCGATTATCAAAGCACCAGAAACGTATTTTCACATTGAAGCTATAATTATGTAAATAATATATACATTTTTCTCGTCTTTCAACCACCCCCCCCCCCTGAAATTTTAATGACGCAGTCTGCGTCGTTACCCCCCCTTGTGGGCACCCCTGCATTACTAATTAATAATAATATCTCAACACATAATATGTCCAGTTCACAGTTGACACTCCTCACTGGAGCTAGGCTCAACAGTGGTTCGCCCCTCACCCCGCACCCGTCCACACACACCCACACAGTCTCGCGCCACTCGGTCGCACTCTCACGGTCCCGTCGCTCCGCGCCTGCGCCGCTCGCTAAGGTGGAGGGGGGGGGGGGGGGTGTCTCTCGTCCTACTCGCCGAACTCGCACTTCACTCAACTCGCCTGTAAGGAACTCTCTGAACTCCCGCTGAGGCCGGCGTCGCCGCTTTTATACCCTTGGCAGTGGTTCTGGAACCGACTGGAGTGGTCGTAACGTGTCGCGTCATCCCGGACCGACCCGACGCTCGAAAGCATCCAGAATAACGGCGCTTATTCACGCCACTACACGCGGGATTCCCAGACAGGATTCTGCCTGATGTTCCCTGGCTACTGTCGCAGTTAAAACTTCCGTCATGGTGATATGGCCATTTACTTTTCACGAAAATATTTACAGATCAGTGGTGTGTTTGTGTTTCGAATTTTGGCTGGGTTCATTTCAAGTTCGTGTCTGCTGTCAACACACCTATCACAGCCATTCCGTGCAGAAGCAAACGCATCCTGAATGGCCCGGCTAAGTAGGACGATGGGCACCAATTACAAGGGAACGATCGCTAAAGCAGGCATACCTTAACCAAGTCTAATGAGCGATCAGATTATTTCACATAAAATACTTAATCATTCTATAATTCTAAGAGTTAAATGTTGATAATATACAAATACTTTTTTTTTAATTATTATTATATAGAACGTTTTAGTTACGAAACTATGTGGCTATGATCGCAGGATTAAAAACAAATGCTCGACCAAATAAGATACAAAAAAATTTACCTGTTTTTATGTACGCGCGTTAGAAGTTATAATTGCTTAGCATGATAAAAATATTACTTTAATTTTGCATTAAATAATTAATAGAAATCAAATAATAAAAGGCCCGAAGAGATATTATAAATAAGGTTGGTATAGAATAAATTCAATCAAATTAATAAGATTAAATTATTTATTAGTATTCAATATTAATATGAAAATGTGTATAAAATTATTCGATTTAGTAAAATAATCGAGATAAAATTTAAATTAATAATCAAAATAAAAATATGCTGTATTATTATTATCAAATAATATTGTTATAATTTAGAATTTATAATAGAAATAAATTATACATACGATAACATAACATCCTATATATAAATACACTTTTAAAAAAGTTTATAAACACAATTCATATCACTAATATTCCCAATAAATAAAAATTTATGTTGATATGGACCAGTATTCAATTTCAATCACTAAAGTACATTATTTAAAAGAACACACATAATTTCTTATTTGTATGTAGCCTATTTTTGTTTCATCCTGTCAATTTTGTCGCATGTTGCGCGCGCGTCGTAAAAAATTCTCTCTCACACATTATTTTTATAGAGTGCCAAATGACTTATAACAAGTGACCGGAAAAATTCGCGGGTTCAATGACCTGTAGGATGAACTCCAAAGTTCTACGTGCACTCGGTCAAATGCCGCCCACTCATTGGCTGCTGTCTTGTGAGACGTCCCAACCTAGCAGCCTGTGATTCTATAAAACTTTGGTCGGGTGTTTATCATTGGCCCAGAGTCATCCAGGTGAATTGTGAACCAATAGCAGAGGCAGCACTGAGGTATAACGATTTGTATTTCAGCTTATCGCGAAATGAAGTCGCGAATTTTTCCGGTCTCTACTTATAAATTTAAGAGGGGGGAGAGAGAGGAAAAGTGCCACGATTTGGGAGCGAGACCAGCGGGAAGCGCACAACTAGCGCCGAGCGGTCGCCCCCCCCCCCCCCCCCCCCTGACGCGACGGCGCGCGTCCGTTCTCGTCACGGGACAGCCCCGTGAGCCGGCGGACAGCAGACCCGCCGACCAGCCACCGCGGCGTGACAGGACGGCTGGAGCTGCCAGCAGCGCGCACGGTCGGAACGCATAGAGATGGCGACCACACGGCGACATAAAAAAAAAAAAAAAAATTGTATGTCTGTAAAGTCGGTTTACGGACGATAGTTTAACCTGACAACGTCAAAACAAAACATTGATGAAATGATTGCATACTTTTATGAATAAAATTGAATCATTTTTATTTTAATAATAAAAGAATAAATACTTGAAATTATACTAGTAATCAGATTTTTAAAATGCAAGAATAATTAACCTTTACTGCCGAAATTGTTGTTGTAATAAGCAATGAAAACCACATTAACTTTTCACTTCACTTTATAAACAGTCGACCAAACAGTTCACGTGTAGATGTAAGTTGTGTGCTGCCGCTGTCTTTCTTCTCCTCGGACGCATAGGCCAATCGAGTGGCAGAGAGACAGATGCGGAGCAAGCGTACAATGAGCGTAACGGAACAATGTGCGTAACGGGACACTTTTTCGTGCGTGCAGCCGGCGTTCATCGATTTATTAGACGTCACGTCAAAAAAAGCTTTTTGTGTTCTCAGTTTCAACAAATGTGAGCCTGTTTCAACTGTTCAGCCCTTGATTTCCGTCGGCATTACGGCAGCGAGCCGTCTACTACTCAGGGCACTCGACAGTGTGACCAAGCAGTTTGTATATAAAGACTGTTTTTTTTGTACGTGTGAAAAGGTAAATTAAAAGTTGTTATAAATTTAGGCATTAAAATTCTCCCTAAGTTTGTATATTTACTCATGTTAATTTTATACGCTTGTGCAATCGGAAGAATTTAAAAAAAAAAACATCCTATACACATTTTAGCAGGTCATTAAATATTTATCCCCCCCCCCTTTGCAGGTTCCTGTAGCAATGCGCGGGGATTCCACCTCCTGCTCTTTAAATTGGCCGAGACGATAGGCGGTAATCCCCCCTTCCCGCCAATCCAATGCATGCATCTAGGGCCTCCCGCAAGTACGGAGCGTCGCCGGTTGGTCGCTCTCAATCAGGCCGCCTCATTGCTCAGCCAATGGGCGCGCCGCCCGGCCTGCGCCACGTCCAATGAGTCGAGAACGATCCCCTCGTACGGCACGCGTATACGAACCGACGATATGCACACAATGAGCCCGAGTTAAATCGACAACCTTCTACTGGTCAAAAGTGCGTTATAAGTCTGGTGTACGCCTCTTAGCTATAGCTAAGTAGAGACCTGAAAATTTCGCGGGTTCATTTCGTTTTATGCTAAAATTCTAATAATTATACCTTAGAGCTGTCATTGGTTCACTGTTAATCTGGAGGACTGATGGCCAATTAGAGACCCTCACTCATAGAAGTGTCGAATCACAGGTTACCCAGTCGAGACGACTCACAAGTCAGCAGCCAATGAACAGTTGACATTCGCCAAACTCGCGAATTTTTCCGGTCTCTAACTAAAAGGCCTCGAGCCAATAGTGATCATTAGGCAATCGGGGATGCGAATCCCGCGAGGTTTAATGAAAGACGGAGATTGCGTCTAACGTCAAGTGGTAGACAGTGAACAGTTTACCATCCTTCTAATAGTAAGCCTGATGGGGAAATATACACTGCGAAATCGTGTGGTATCTATCTAGGCATCAGTATGATGCCTTACATTCGTGAAAGTTTGGAAACAGCTTTCGCTTACAAGTCTACCACTGGCTGATTTATTTGTGGATAACATATATTTTTATTGGTTTGCACATGATTCGCTCACTTTAATAATTAAACACTACGTATTTGTTTCCCCACAACCAAAGAAGGGCGTGTCAAAATAACTCCAGCTTAATACTAAAAGGTTTTAAGGTTTGCAGTCTAACTTGAGACCAAATGAATCTGCTGCATTTTTGGGTTTCTACCTATAGACTACGTTTTTAATATCGCAGCTGGGAGCTGTTTCTGCTAGTGGCTAGGCATATTAAAATGAGGGTGCTGTCGTACTAATGAACGTCTGTGGTTTTTGCTTGACAACAGCTCTCACTCAAAAATCATGGGAGTAAAGATGTTATACTCTGTTTTGACAAATATCTTTACGCATTACACTTTCAAGAAATACGACTGTCTCGAGGTATTAGTAGAGACAGGAAAAATTCGCGGGTTCAATGACCTTCAGGATAGACTCCAAAATCCTCTACACACTCGGGCAAATGCCAACTGTTCATTGGCTGCTGACTTGTGAGTCGTCTCGACTGGGTGGCCTGTGATTCGATACTTCTATGAGTGAGGGTCTCTAATTGGCCCTCAATCCTCCAGATTAACAGTGAACCAATGACATAAGCTGCACTAAGGTATAATTATTTGAATTTTAGCATAAGACGAAATGAGCTCGCGAATTTTTCAGGTCTCTAGGTATTGGCACACTAATAATTAGGGGCAGGCATTTTTCGCGAATAAATCTGAACGCGTACTAGACTGCTACAAGTTATATCCGCGACAGCGGTTTCTTCATTTTGATTGGCGGCCGTCTGCGAGAGAAGTCGTATGGCCCTACTAATAATTCAAGCGCTATTGCAGTAAAGCCCGGAAATAAAATTATTGGTTCCATTTCGCGATGGGAACGCTAAAATTCAATTAATACTTATAAATTGGTCTGTTTGTTTTATCGGTCAACATTAAATGTGGACTCTTAACAAATGCAATGAGTAGGGCCAGTGGTTTTTCGCGAAACGATTTCGAGGCAAGCTGTGTGTTAAAACACTGTAGCATTGCCTGTGTCGCGTGACTTGTCTGCACACGATTCACAGCAATTCTGTGCGGAAGAAAACGCGTTCTGAATGGCCTGGCCGAATAATGCACTGGCTCTTCATGCTCCAATCACAAAGCAGAAATTACTGACGCAGAAATACCATTATGCAATCCAGTAAGCAAACAGACTGTTTAACAAAAAAATCACCACCTCTGCCAATGAGGAACCCAGTTAAATCGTCACACAAATCAGTAGCCAAGAAACAGAAGACACTTGTCCAAGCGTTATAGGAGTCTATCCTAGACATAAATAAACCATTAATTTTCCCAATCTATTAATAATAAGCTAAAATATACTTTTTTTTTCCGAATTCTACGAGGACGATTTCAAACAGAAAAGCCAGCCAATGTACAGCCGACCAGCTAGTGGGAATGTAAACTGCTTATGTTGAGTCCAACTTGTTGATAACATATACAGAAGTGGGCTGGGGCAGTGAAGAGGGGGAGTGGTCATTTTGCAGCGAAACGATAAACAGCGCCACGCATCATGCCGAAGTCCGTGAACTGATAATGCCACCAGGCTGATTGAAGTGCATGGTTCAGAAACGGTGACTTCCGATTTTTTTTTATGTTTAATATCTTAGTTCTCGGTATACGGCATTTGGTAGAAGTAATTTCGTGAATGCGACGGAAATGTGTAACAGGTTGCTGTTGAGTCAACGGGTCTTCTATCTATGGCGGATGGCGCGAAGCAAAGTTCACAACGACAAAGGTAAACGTCATCGCAGTAACTGTATAATGAACTTTAACAAGATTGGCAGTATTTTAATCAGATTCCTTGTCGAAAGTCAGGTCCCAAGCTGGATTTAAGTATTTTTTTCAATTATTTTTCGCTTATATCGGAGCCGTTTCATAATAGTTTAAAATTTGTTTCTGCTACTAGAATAGTTCGATAGTCGACGTAGCGAACGTGCTGGTCTCAGCGCGTGATGGCGGAAGACACTTTTACAATCCCAACAGCGAATTGTAGCGGCGGGGGCGGAAAAATAGGAATGATTCGCATCCAGAAATGCACTTGAAAACACAATTTTTGCGTATATTTATAACACCCGGCATTATATTTAAATACTTCTGCGTTAATTCTGCGAGTTTCGTAATTGTAAGTGTATGCTTGCAACACGAGAACACGTGAATTGGCTAGTGCCCGAGGTTAGATGTTACGCATGACTGGCGAATAATGAAAGACTCGATATATATATTTTTTTTTTTTTTTTTTCGTAATTTCTGCGAAACAGCTACCCTCGGGCTACCCAGATCGAGTTCTTCCACCAGAGTAAACACGGTCCTCACATGTCAAGTACACACACCTGTATTTAACGAGAGAGAAAAAAGACTACGTTACGGCTTAATATACCTGCACACTGTGTTAATATTTTTCACGATTTGATATGCGATTACTGTGGTCGATGAGAGGTTTTTTTTTCAGCACCTGACAGACTTGGCTAATGGGCACTACCGCACGTCTTTGATTCACCATGATAGAAATATAAAAAAATAGTTCAGTCAAATACTTTGAAAACAAATCTTGCGCTCACTATAGACTACAAAAGTAGTTTCTTTTTTGGTGTTCTTCCTTCCATAATTTACATTTATGTAATCCACATAAAGGCTGATAATAAAATCACCTGTGTCAATAAATAACCCGTCAAAACACCACGTCACCAACAGACACGGAACTGACTGGCGGACTGGCATCCAGAAATGCGTGTCGAAGGAAATAAGCTGAACCGAGGAAGAACTTTATCTTTGAACTTGCTCGCGGGACGGAACCTCACTTCTCCAAACACACCGGTCGTGTTTCCTCTTGCGACAGCAGTCAGAGGAGAGAAGAGCCTCAAATTACAGCGTGCTCTTGCGCGCTGATACAAGACACGTCTTCAGAGCTGTGGACACGAGAACTGTAGGAGCAATTGAGATGGCGTTGCTTTTAAAAACAAACTCTATTCACGCTTTTAACACCCCCCCCCCCCTAATCCAGCAAAAAAAAACTTTGCCGCTGATCAAATATTTGATAATGATTTCTGAGGAAATGCATTATAAGATTTTTCAAAAATTATATAACTGAACATGAAGCGAGTTTATCTTGAGATATATTCGGAAGCGTTCTAAAACATGAATTTACTAATAAAAAGTTCTGAATTTAATACACCTGTAGGTTAATTATTTTTAACCTACTATAGTCAGATGGCCCGGAAAATTCCATCCGTCGGTCCGTCAAAATCTTACTAAGCTATAACTTTCGACGGATGGACGGATGGAATAACCTACTGCCGGCGACCTTTACTATCTTAAAGATTTTTAGGCTCTTTTATAACTGAAAATATTTTAGCAAATACCGAGCGAAAAAAATAATGATTTATTAAGTGCTTAATTAACTGTCATGATCGTCAATATAATACATATATACACAATATAAACATTTAACAGTATTTAAGATTTATAGTCTGTTGGCGGCATTAGAATTTAAAAGTATTTGACTGTCGTGAGGAACAGTGTGAATCGCTCGGCTCGTCGACGGAAAGACGAGAAGGATGATTAAGTTACACGTACTTGAATTCCAACCTGTCGCGAAATAAATTTGCGAACTGTTCCGATCTCTACGTAAGGGATCGCCTGTCAGTCGTTTCGGGTGTCGCTTCTGAAAACATCCAATGGTGTAACGTAGCATTCGAGAAAGGAAGAGCAAACAAGAAGCTCACGAAGAGACTCGGATTTCCTGCCGGATAAACGTAAAATACGATACGCCACCGGCCGCTGGGTGTAACGCAAGCGCGCACCCACACTTCGGACACCCGGTGTCACAGGCCGATTATCACCGGAGTACGTGTGTTCTTGGTGCGACCCCTGACGTCACTCGCTCGCGCGAACTAGTGCTGTTGTGCAACGTCTGATCGAAGCGACGACGTGTCTGCGTGCGTGAAGAAATAGAAAATTTACTAAAAACGATGCGTGTAATGCGATGTGTGTTTATATATATATATTAAAGGCATGATATATATACATGCATACACACAAATTGCATAACACGCATCACTTTTAGTAAATTTTCTATATATAAGGCATGAAATACCAGGTATAAGATTCTCGAAAGCACTCAAACGACTTACACTACACCTTCATCTTCATTTCCCCGCCAGATAATCTTACGGTTACCGCTCAAATCTCGGCAGTATCTCCAAGCGCGCCAGCACAGGGCTGGCACCCCGCAAAGAAGCACCAGCGAGCGTCGCGCGGTAGCATCCAGCCTCGCCGACGCAGGCACACCTTGACATCTTGACATCGGCCACTGTCTCCGAAAGAAGGCATCCCAGTCCTGCGATTGACCCGAATTGTGGCTCGACGGCTCTTGTGTCTGTTTGTTGCTTGTCACTGGTCCACCTTGGGACCGTTCGAAACAACTGTGGTCCGAATGGAGGCAGGCATGTACAGTCTGTCTCACTCGTAGATTGCAGCATAGTTGCCAGATTGATACCACCCAGCTTGTTAACCTTAACATTATTTCGTATACTATCGATATTTTTTACTTTACCAGATTGTTGATTTTTTTAAAGACCAAAAATAGCGCCTTTTGATAGTTATTACAAGTTGCATAGGTACATTATGAAAGAAAAAAATTTCAATTCTAAACACCATTTGAAAGCCATATTTCGTCCCCATACCACACATCACACTTTATTGTCCAATAAGGTTGGGAACAATAATGCTCCCGCTACCAGGGTGGCGTCTGTTTACGAAAAGCATTTAAGAACACATAGAGGGTGGACGTGTATTTCTGTTTCCGTATTTCTTTTTTAAAATGTATTTTTAGGAGAGTGAAAAAGACAAACGCGTTTTTAAAGAATATAATTTTTAAGAAATGAAACTGCCGGTAAAGATTCTTGAAAGCGCCCATTACAACTTTGTCTTAATTTCTCCGCCGCCTAATGTTATGGTCACCGCTCAAATCTCACAGTTGCTCTATGCACGACGAGAAGACCGCGCGCCAGTCCACAACCTTGCGCTTAGAGGCACCCATCTTCCAGTCTCACTATCAGTTACACCCCTGACTAGGCGGGACCCTTAACATTGAATTCATTTCTACAACGCTAGTTTTATATTCTCAGAAAATCTTTCGACGAAATCAAATTTTGTATATCAAACGGCGAAAAATCATTACAGCCTGTAAACTGCTGAAACAAATATGGTGTCTCTAATGTCTAAATCACGCCGATACAGAGTCTGCGTTATGACACGTGATTAAAATTTAATTATTCTCAAAAGTAAGTTGCTCTGGTACACACTGAAGGGAGGAAAAGGGGGATGGAATAAATATCAGGGCGATCTCGAAACGTCTAATGTGTAGAGACCGGAAAAATTCGCGGATTCATTTCGTGATAGGCTGAAATTCAAACATGTGTACAATTCTGCTGGTTCTGCTCTTGGCTCGCAGTTTAACTGGAGCTCTCTGGGCCAATGAGAGACTATCGACCAAAGAAGCGTCGAATCACAAGCTACCCAGTGGAGACGCCTCACAATTTAGTACCCAATGAACACGCGTGTTTACTTGAGAAATGCAGAGGATAATGGAGGCTATCCTAGAGGTCATTGAATCCGAGAATTTTTCCGGTCCCTACTCATGTGTAAACTCCCGACGAGCACATTAGAGAAGAAGACGTTTTTAGAGCAAGCAGCGCCTCTTTCGCGACCCCGAGGACTTGTGGTGTTGAGCGTAGCCGCCGCGCGGAGCGCTGCGATCACTGGACAGCTGGGGCAGGGCCCGTCCGTCAGTGTCGGAACGCGACCTCGGGACGATGACATCTGCCAGCGGGAACATTACGTCAGCAGTCGCTTTCCCGGGGCAGCTGTCTTTCACGCAACGGGCTAGAGGGAGAAGGCGACGCTGTAGTAAAAAAAAAAAAAAAAATCGTTTCGGAGAGGAGGAGGAGGGAAGGAGTTAGTTTCACACGATCGTAAATAATAGCATACCATGCTTGGCGCTTAAACCACTTCCGTAATGACGCGTGCGTGTCTTCGTGTTGTACAGTTAAGGCAAGTGCAGTTGTACGTCCTTGCCCGCTAATCGCACCATTGTTGCATACATGCCGGCTCCTAGGTTCTGCGGACAGCACAATGACTTGTCAGTGTTGGTGAACGAACATTATGCGATGCTTTGCAAGTGACGGTTGGTGAACGAACATTATGCGATGCTTTGCAAGTGACGGTTGGTGAATGGTTACCAGAGAAACTTACTTTTGAGAATAAAATTGAGAGTAAAATTCGCGATTTCGAATCCCTAAAGTATAGACTCCATTATCCTCTACGCACTCGTGCAAATTACATCTGCTGATTGGTTACCGACTCGTAACACCTGTTGACTGGAATGATCGTGATTCGCTAATTCTTCTGTTAAAGATTTTTCATTGGCCCAGAGTCCTTCAGATAAACTGTGGCCCAATAACTGAAGCAAAATAATGTTAAAAAGTATTTGGACTCTATCCTATCGCGAAATGAATCCGCGAATTTTACAGGTCTCTAGCAATAACGTTTGAACAAAAATTGCGCGGACGTTAAGGTACGTCAAGCCACTGTTCACAGCTTCTCTCAGCCGAGCAGAGACACAACGCTCCGACAAGTTTGTACCTTACATAACGCCCCGTCGGTGAAAGTAACGACCCACGGAGCTGAGAGTCGTTCACGGCAACTTTCCTGCGACCCGTTCCAAAACACGAACCTAACAGGCACGCCTGCAAGTGCCGACCTTGGATATACTTCGCAAGCAACACTTTGCGAAATAAATGTGTGAACTTTTTTTAACAAAATTAATTTGCCACGGTTAAAAACATTTCAAAACAGCTATTTAGGCCTACTGAATAAATATTTTACATTCGTTTGGACGCCAACATACGACTGAAATGCGAGTAAATTGTTTTTTGTTCAACCGAATACTATTGAGTAACTCACACAGACTTGCCGCAGTGTGAAAATAATGGCTGCAGTAACACGCATTTTATGGCAAATTTTTTTTACAAGAAGTCGAACACATGGATACATTTGAGTCAAGCCAGATAATTGGCATAGGAAGAACTTTGTTAGTTTTAAAATTTGTTGAAAACAGATGTGTTATTATTTCTGGGCAAGTATTTTTGAGAAAATCCAGGAAAAGATCCAACGATCTAGACCCACAATTAAATTTTATCAATTTTTTTATACAAAAATAACCAATGAAAACATACATTTCGTTTCTACTAGCTCAACATGTGAGATTTGGGTAGGACCCATGCTACTCTCTACCAACGAATCGTGGTTGGTTTTACCAATCTTAGAAGATAAATAATAAATAATGTATTTTAAAAAAATTATAAAACATGTGGTTGTAGTTTGCGCGGAAGATTTTGCCCCTTACATCTCTAGTTGTAACCAATTACTAAATTAAATGTAAATCAAATTATTCTAGAGAACTCAACTTTGTCGACGCGCGCGCGGGCAACCAACCAACGACGGCAACGCCTCACGTCTAGGTACACTGTCATTTTATTTTTGTAAATGGAACATAAGTAATAAATTTAATATTACAGATATTTGCAAATTTGTACATTTACACAAAAAAAATAATGTTCGAAGTAAAACTGGGTTCGTATTCTTACCCGAACAATCGTGCTTTGTGCTGTCCCAGTACCTCTTAAAAGTTAAAACAGTTCCCTGAATATATATTTCCAGTATTAAATACCCACGTACAAAGCTGGATACAACAAAATAAAGTCAAATCGTTACAGCGACTGGAAGGGCAGCCCATCCAATTTCTGAAAACATGTTTCTTTAAGTGTTTAAATACCTAATCCTGAAAACTTTCCCCTTGGAAGGGCAGCCCATCACGATTTTTCTGACAGTAGTGTTTTTGAAAGGTTGTCTGAATTGTTGCCCTTTGGATGGGCAGCCCTTAAGGATTTTTCTGACAGTGGTTAGTTTGTAAAGCAACTGGAAGGGCAGCCCTTCCAGTATCTTAAAATGTGTCTTTTTTCGTAATTTTATAATCCTGAATTGTTGCCCCTTGGAAGGGCAACCCATCAGGATATCTTTAACAGTAGTGTTTTTGAAAGGTTGTCGGAATTGTTGCCCCTTGGAAGGGCAGCCCTTCAGGAATTTTCTGACAGTGGTGTTTTTGAAAGGTTGTCTAAATTGTTGCTCCTTAGATGGGCAGCCCTTCAGGATTTTTTGACAGTGGTTAGTTTGTAAATTTGACCTAACCTAACATAACCTAAACTAACCACTGTCAGAAAAATCCTGATGGTCTGCCCATCCAATGGGCAACAATTCAGACAACCTTTCAAAAACACCACTGTTAAAAATATCCTGATGGGCTGCCCTTCCAAGGGGCAACAATTAAGCTCCCCCGAACACGCGGGGGGGGGGGGGGGGGACGAACGCAGAGACGGCACCGCGACGGCGCGGCGCGGACTGTACGTCGCGTCGCCACGTCGTCCCGGACGCAACTGTACTCCGGGAGCACGCACGGCGTATCGCGGCCCGAGTTCCGCGGTCCGTGTCCACAATTCCAGATGGGAAACCATCGATTCCAGATGCAGCCGATAACGTGTGCTGCAACGACTGCTTCTTCGATGCGCATGACACGCGTTAGTTAGTGCTGTACACCACAATGGCTCTGAATTGTACTGAACAAACCTCGGCTGCAGGTTCATCATTTAGAAATAAGATGAAAACCTCTATGCAATTATGGTCTACTCTAAAGCAGTGGTTCCCAAACTTTTACAGCTGGCGACCCACCTTTCCTTATAGGAAACCTCCACGATCCATCGGTCGATGGTGGAGAAGAAAACTTTATTTGTATCGTATCCCTTCCTTATGTAGGGTAAGGTTGCCTTATTCCGTGATAAGTTATTTCTAATGAATTTACTGAACTACTTGGGAGACTATATAGGTGTAACAATTTTTTTATATAAAGTTTATTTGACAGCCAGTTAACACATGCTGTAGTATATAATTTATATAACCTCAGTTCAACATAATAATTTTCTAAAATTAACACAGCATGGATTCCTAACTCCGTGATAGGTGCCTTTATTCCGTGATAGTGGTATCCTAATTCCGTGATACATTGAAAAAATATATAAAACACATCCAAGAAATGCAATTCTGTCACAATTGTGTCCCAAGTACTATTTACACACAAAAATTAATATTTAGTACAAAATACATGCTCCAAATAAAGTGTTACAAGTCTAACACAGTGATCGTATTTCTACAACACTAGTCACTACATTTCTGCCAGATGTTACAAACATAAGTCCGGTTTCATCGCAATTCCAAATTCTATGAGGCGAATCCAAAAGATCGTGTTCAAGCAGCACTTTCTCTGGAGAATTGTAATATTCCTGTATTAACACAGGATTGACACATGATGCACGATAACTAGATAAGTTTTCAGGTCGCCTGAGAGTGAAGTTGAACCTTTTAACGTTTCAACCCCCTATACCGCTTTATTTTCCGCAGATTCTTTAACTGCATTAAACCTTTCAGCTTACCAGTGTTTTTTTGGCTATTTCATACGCGAGTTTCCTGATTTCAAAAACAGTCAATCCGAAACCAATGACCCCCATACGTTCAACATACTTAGCAAGTTTACATTCTACATCAAATAATTCAAGCACGAATGGTACACCAACTTACACCACATCGAGATTAAAATCACTCCTCCCATCAAGATGTTCATTGGCCCTCATAACGTTTTCTTTAAATGTCGACCACGGCACTTTATAGTGCTTGGACGCCTTCTAGACTGTCCACTCTTCCTGAAGAACTTTTCTGACAGCTAGTTGCAGGGCTTGTTTTAGCACTTCGACCTCCTACTTCCAGACGATCAACAGGTTTTACCATTTTCTTTGCCCATTGTTGAACGAGGACTACCTACTGAAATAAACACATTATCGGGCTGTAAAATAAGAAACTTACTGTAAAGCAACTAAAACAAAATTATTATTATAATAAAACTAAAAACAGCTAAACTGAAGGATATATTTTGGACACGACTGATATCAAGTGTCTTTAATTGATGAACAGTCTGTAGTTTGAGAATGATAAATGAAATATTCTGTTCTACATTAAAAAAATATATATATTTACATGTTTCAAGAAAAAACAGGCACTGATTAAACATACTTCAACAATGAAATAATTTTGTTACTCCCATGCTTTAGTTTGTGCTTCCAAATTATTTGCCCAAAAACGAAATAAAAAAGAGAAACGGGAAAGCAAATACATATTTTTAAAACGAGCCCTCTACAATAATCTACACATACTTTTTACACTTAAACATTGAAAATTAAATCCTTAAAAGCGTAAGGCAGTTATATGTATATTTAAGTTTTCATTACAAAATTCACTCTACTGTTGTATAAATGATGAGTATAATTGCTTCATAGTACCCACTCTTCAAACAACTGTGCACCATATGAAAAAAAAAACGCGCGAACGAAGAGCCGCCTCTTCCCTACGAAAGAGAACATCGCGAGCTATATTTTGAGATCTGGCCCAACTATCTACTGCTACTCGCTTGATCTTGAGAGACAAAACAAAAAAATATCACGGAATAAGGGATATCACGGAAATAGGCAACCTTACCCTATATATTATTTACCATCATATAGTGCATATATCTATATACATACATTTTTTTAAAGATGATACCTATTGATTATTGATAAACAATTTGTGTTCTGATTTGAAAATGGTTGACAAAATACCTATAAGCACTCTGTAGCAAAACAGTTATTTATTTAACAACAGATATGTGTTTGCATACAATTCGATTTATTACGATTTTTCTTATCTTTTATGATGGTTTATTCGATGGTTTCTGATAGTTCTAGGATCGAGTCGCGACCCACCGTTTGGGAACCGCTAGTCTAAAGAGCTCAGGCTGGTACACGTCTTTGAAGTTGGGGTTGAGCAACATTTGTTTTTTATTATTGTGAACTAGCTAATGGCTCGGCATGCGTTGATATGCCTCTTTAATTTAGGTCTTTCCAACGAATAATGCACCTCAAACGACGGGTACTTCGTAGTGCCAGATAACAATTTTCGTAGAAACTACAACGTGTTCCGACTTTCGAATTCTGTGTCCCGTTTCAAACAGAGTAAACATAAAGACAGGAATTTTTGACGTGACGTCTAATAAATCGATGAACGCCGGCTGCACGCATGAAAAAGTGTCCCGTTACGCGCATTGTGCCGTTACGCTGTGTCCCATTGCGCTCATTGTACGCTTGCACCGCATCTATCTATCTTCTACTCGATTGGAACAACCATCGATTTGACTTTTTCGAGGCACATTAAACTTGAAACAATCCCATTCGTTTCCTACTTTTCCTATATTTGTCCTATCCTTAACAGAATAACACAGATTGGAAGAAGTTAAATAGCAAACATGTATAAAAGTTATTGTTAAAATAATCTCTTCGTTAAAGTAATAAACATATTTGAATTAATAACTGTAAATAAAAGTAAATTTATCAATTAAATTGTATATTTCATTTCACTCCTTTGTATCCATACAAAATAGTGATAATTCAATAAAAATGATTCAATTTTATTCATAAAAGTATGCAATCATTTGATCAATGTTTTGTTATGACGTCACGTTAAATTATCGTCCGTAAACCGATTTTACAGACAACCAATTTTTTTTGTAGATGATATTAGTTTGTGAATGTATTTTTTAAATACTTTTAATTATTCTAGTGAGTTCACGTTTAAAGATATAAAACTCAGTAACCGCATGATATCCGTAAATTTACTAAGATCTCTGCATAATCTGTAACAAGTAGTATTCGTAAAAATCAAGGTGAAAATATTTAACAGAGCAATACGGGGCAAAAATACTTGCAAACCAAACTCAAAGGCTGGAGATATGTGTTATTACGTGAGATAATTATTTAGGTAGGTATGTGCACTGGTAGTCCTATGGGAATCCCCATAACTAACAATAACTTTAAGACAAATCAACATATAGTAAATGTAAGCGTTGTTTGTTCTTGCGTGCAGCTATAACTCCGCAACCCACCTACGCAGCTCCATGGGGGTTATATAGCGTGGTAGCTCTTCATCCCCCATCCAGGAAGAAGGTTTCTGTTTGAAACTGCGGGGGTCGGGTTCGTATACATGAGTGGCAAAATAGGGTATATCAACAATGGACTGGAGAATGTTCCAGAATGTTATAGAATCTGCCAGAAGGTTCGAAAATGTTCTATAATTCTTCAGAACGCTCTAGAACGTTCAAGAATCTCATCGAATGTTCCAGAAAGTTCTGGACCTTCAAAAGGTACTTCTGGTTTCGCGTTGATAGGAGATGACTGGCTTTGTCCGAGCGAAGCGTGGGTAAACTCAACCTTGTCCATAAAAAAAATTACTTTTCAGGATGTCAGAAGTGCGTTAAAATGGCCTAAGGAGCTAAATTTCTGATTCCTATTTAACTAGGGGGTATTCCATAATCTACCACCCCAAAACACTGCAGTCATCCGAATTCCCTCCCCTCGGTCCTTTCCCAAATCGCTCCTCCCAAGATTCGTAGTTGTGTCCGCCTCTAGGTATGTGTATATAGACGAGTCCCACTCGCATTTGGTCGGTTTTATTTTAATTAGTTTGAAACCATCGAAAAAACTCCCAACTCACTTAAAAGTGATTGTTCAGTTTACCTACTCTATTGAAATCGGCGAACGACTAATCCATAGCGCCCATGTACTGACTAAACGAATGTTGCAGTTTCGGTAATATAATGCTGGGTCACTTTAACACGCTGAATCAAAATATTAGAACGTAACGTGCTGTAAGTACTCGGATAAACACACATAGGGCCGAAACAGGACTATAATAAGGTATTCGAAGGCAGCCGCAGAGGTGTAATGAAACTTCTAATCCGAAGATAACTTTTTTTTCCTTCAAAAGGCCACAGCTAACCAAAAATAGAAGGGAAAAAAAGGTGATGAATAGTAACATTTACCGGTAATGTTATGGAGCAGTTTTGAAATGTTGATTAGAAATGAGTACAAAATAAACAATAAACTATACAATAACTAAATATCAGTATACTTCTTTCTGCCAAAAGGCCAGCCGTATAAAAGTGTAGTTCAGTTCAAATTTATTCCAGTCAAAAGATCACATCTAACTTTGGTCGAAATAAAACGCACAGCCTAAGATATTCTGCTAGCGTGTTGATATCAATAAAGTATCGTGTTCTTCGATGCGCCCACAGTGCAATGGTAGGTATGTTCGTTTGCTGGGCTGTTCCGACTATGCCCATCCTCATCTATGATATATATACTCAAATAATAACTCAAATGTATTTATTCCTTTAAATAAGTTTAATTAAAATAGTTGATTATTTAATTATTTGTATATTGAAATTATATATTATTATTGAATATTTTTCTGTCTGTTCGAGTATCGCACAAAAAACACCTTGACCGATTTTGATGAAATCTATTGTGTTTAAAGTCTTATGATTAGAGTTAAAGACTGGTGTATATTTTATCTAACTACGATGACGGGAACCGGAGATATAAAAAAACTTGTTTTTTTTTTCATAACCATGAGATCCCATTTCTATAAACACCTAATTATGATAATTTTTTTTATTACTTGATGTGATAATTAAAGCGCATGTGTGTCTAGATAGACAGAGAGAGAGAGCTTAACGACTTGTCAGACAGCAATGATCCTAGTATACTACAAATCGCGTGTAAGGAATTTGTGCATGAGAAATTGGAAACAGGATTACCGGAGTGAGATTGGAACCCTGGTACTTCTCAATGCGAATCCAACGTCTTACCACTGCGACAACTTGCTCCATCGATGCGTGTTAGCTTAAAAGCTAACTTAGAGGAAAAAAGTGGAGGAAGAAGTACGTTTCGTCCAATGAAGGCTAGGAGTATCTATGCATCCACCAAAACATATGTAAAAATTAGTGAATACATAATATGTATACTTCGTTAAAATTAAATATGACGTGTGTATATATAAATTAAATTTGGTGAATGAGTTTGAATAAAAATGATTACTTTTCTACCTCTGAATAAATGGAAGGGGATAAGTTTTCAGGGCTCATCTTATATATGATTTCTCTAAATTTATCGACTTCAATTTTCGGCATTTATAATGTAAGTACATATAAAAGGGGTGCTTGTACATAAGTACACGCGTTATAAGTTATACCTATTTGGGGTGATAAAAAAATAACTTTAATTTTGCATGCAAATAATTATGAGAAATATAATAAATGGACTAGAAAAATATAAATACTGTTAGTTAAGTACAAATTTAAACAAATTAAAATTTTTAATAAATACTCCGTACTAAATATTAATATAATTGTAAATTAATTTTTTAATGAAGTAAAACAACCTAGATAAATTTTAATTAATAATGGAAATCAATAAATATCTTGAATCTTTGTTTTAATATAAAGTTTTAATTATTTATTATATAATATAATAATTTATCATTTATACTGCAAATAAATTATACATTCGGGAACAATACCTCACTTATGAAAGTTTATGAACACAATTTCTCTCACTAATACTAACTATAAATAAATGTTTTTAATGATATAGACCAGTATTCAATATAAATCACTAAAGTATTTTATTTAAAAGCACATATAATTTTTATTTGTATGTAGGCTACCCTTTTTTTTATCCTGTGTAAATTTCGTTCCATGGTGCACGCAAATCGTAAAAATTCACTCTCATCATTTTTTCATAACGCTCCAAAAGAAGCATAACTTCAAAACCTCGCACTTAGTAATAATGGCTATCTAGAACCATCAAAGCTGGATATGTGAAATTTCACACAGATCCTAGTAAATTTAATTAAACTTAAATGATTTTTGTTGCTATGATTGAATAGAATAAAAAATGAATATGTATTTCATATTCTTTGTCTAGGAGGGTCAATAAAAAATTTAACACCCAAACTATAACTCTTATTACAGTTCATTAGCCACCTGATTTACTTTCTTGATAACTGAATCATCATACAAAATTTAGTATGTTAGGAATTATTCTTACTAAAACAACTTTTTTTTTGTGCTAAAATGAAAGCAAAGTAATATACAGTGGTCATATTTCACTACACATTAAGAATGTAATAATTTCAATTTTTAAAAAAATAGTAATGTTTAGTAACTTTCCTTTTTAAAAGAATTATACGTAATTTAGTAGGAAGAAGGACGTTATCATTTTGTCAGTACAGTCTACCAATTCAAATATCATTTTTAATGTTAGCAATTTTTGAAATAATAAGTAATTTTTAAATTTTTACCAAACTTGAATTTTTTTTGCAGCCTAATAAAATGTTAACGTCTCACGAGTATTTATATTATAGGTTATAAACGATAATTAATTTTCAAATAGGTTGTAGATTACTTTTTCCATTTAAAAAAGGTATGTTTAGTACTTTTTTTTTATTTGATTCGTTGAAGCTGAGCAACGAGCAGTCATAAAAGCGACAGTCGCTGCATCACCCCACATAGCAACACGCTTCTATTTCGCGATCTGGCAAAGTTTAAATTTCGCTGAGTCACCCCTGGCCTGTTACTTTTTTTTTTTTGTTTTGTTTGCAGTATCGCCAAGTCACTACAGGCGACGCCGAGGTGTCTGGCTGCACTCAGCTCAGCCCCCGCCAAGACCTCCCCCCGCCAACCACGGCGCAGACAAGGGAACGCACGCGGCCATGCGATCAGCTGGCCCACAGCCGCGCATGCGCGCGGGCGACTCTTTCGTTACCGACGCGGCTCGCTTTCGCGCTCGCCTTCACCGTTTCAAAAAAAAAAAAAAAACAGCCATGTTTGATTCCAAAAAGCGTGTACTCGTCATATCTTTTTTCTTTTTTCGCCAAAAGAAATAAACTAAGCGGTCACGGGATACAATACCAGCCGTTCTCTCCACGACGGTACCAAACATGGCAGAACAGCTGATCAAAGCGGAAGCCATCTTTCTTTTGTCCCAGAAGGAGCGATACGTCCTGGCCGTTACACGAGGAAGCCGAGGGAATGGGGATCAATAAAGAGGTCATTCACTCACCCTGCTGATCTTCCGCACTCTGTTGCTCCTGGCGACGGGCTTGTTCAGCGACACCCGCGACATCTTGGGGGAGAGCTGCCAGAAACGTTGAAACGAACGGTGTTTTCCGATCGCGTTACTTTCCTAGTTCGCGCTCCCGCCCGGTGAGCGTGGTCAGCTTTCAAGAGTCCCTGTCGTGTATCCTAACCTTGCGGCTAGCGACCGAGGCTTTAAGCACACTCATCTCTACCGGCAAGCGTGGGGGGAGGGGAGAGGAGGGGGTGGGTGGTGTCGGAGGCCCTTATGCAAGGGTCCCCGAACGCAGAGCCGCGCGCGATGCGAGGAAGAAAGAGAGAGAGACGGCGCGCTCGTCCACCCCCCGCGACGGCCCGGCGAGAACTGGCAGCGTCGCACCCTCACGCAAACAACGACGACGCGAATCGCGGCCAGCCAGCGGGCGGAAGGCCGGAAGATTCTCGTGGCGGTGACGTCATAACGGGTTTGCGTGCTGCGGCCGGCGGCGGGAGTAGGGGGTGGAAGGAGGGGAGAGAAGCCTGGCGGCCGCGCCGGGTAGCAACACGGGCTGGCGCGGTGAGTTCGGCATTCGTCGAGAGAGCGCAGCAATGGGAGCGCGGCGCGGCCAGAAGCCTGACGTGTCCGTGCTCTTTGGTCGCAAAGAGTATTTTTTCCGCCGAGAAGCACAAAGGGAATTTCATACCTTGGTTATAGATAGATTTCGAATAAATACTATCTATTGTAGCCGTTACTATGGTGCGACTTTCTGCAAATGTTTCTATAGTAAAAACAGAAAAAAAATCGCTATAACTCCCATAATATGAGGAACATCACATCCATTTGAATGTATTGTAATTCGCAGGAGTAATGCCAAAATGTTTGTCTAAGAACATGTTTTATACGACCAACCATAACTGCAAGGGGTGGAAAAAACAAGGGTTAGAGGACAAAAAAATCATAACTCTGTTAGTAGGAACACTTTCGAATTCGTTCGAAGTTTTTGTAAATATTATATTTTTATCTAAAACTTGTGTATGAAACACTTTTGATAACACGAACCATTGCTGCAAAGGGTTGAAAAACAGGGTATATATTTTAAATTTTAAAAAATCATAATATCCATACCTTGTACACTATTAAAAACATTAATTTTCACTGTAAAATAAAAAAAAATAATATCTATAACTTTCGGCCGAAATTATTTTCTATACGACCAAACATTACTGGATGGGTGGAATATACCCGAAGTTGAAAGACGATGAAATTCATATCTCCCTTAATAAGCACACTATTAAATCCGTTCGAATTTGATTTTTGACGTGACAACGTCTAATAAATCGATGAACGCGCACGAAAAAGTATCCCGTTACGCTGTATCCCGTTACGCTCATTGTACGCTTGCGCCGCATCTATCTCTCTTCCACTCGATTGGAACAACCATCGATTTGACTTTTTCGAGGCACATTAAACTTGAAACACTCCCATTCGTTTCCTACTTTTCCTATCATCGTCCTATCCTTAACAGAATAACACAGATTGGAAGATTTTAAATAGCAAACATGTATAAAAGTTATAGTTAAAATAATCTCTTCGTTAAAGTAATAAACATATTTGAATTAATGAGTGCAAATAAAAGTAAATTTATCAATTAAATTGTAGATTTAATTTCACTCCTTCTTTGTATCCATACAAAATAGTGATAATTGAATAAAAATGATTCAATTTTATTCATAAAAGTATGCAATCATTTCATCAATGTTTTGTTATGACGTTGTCACGTTAAACTATCGTCCGTGAACCGACTTTACAGACAACCAATTTTTTTATTTTTTATTTTATTTTTTTTTATAAAATGACGGGGGAGATATTCCCTCAATTCTCCCCCTGCGCCCGCCGCTGGGAAAGAAGGCGATTCAGTGACTGTCGCGTGGACCACGCCCTGCTGGCACATGTCGCGCTGGTCGGGCAGTCAGTTGTCCCGTGATACGCGAGCAGAGCTTGCTGGCCTTGAATAACCGCCGAGCCAGTGGCAGCTGCCGCCCACCGGGGAAAAAAAAAATCAGAAAACAACAACAAACAACATGTGCACACGGAGTCCAGAAAAAAAAACCTCGCGATTTGAAAAACTGCTCAATATATCAGAGTGGTGTTTGTTTACGAAAAGCGTTTAATAATACGCTGAGAGCGGATGAGTAGTTCTTTTTCCATATTTCGAAGAGAGAAAATATCTAATACACGTTTTTTTTTTTTTTTTTTTTTCAGTGTATATGTGTGTCTGTTATTAGGCAAGAAACACGCGGTACAGATTCTTGACAGAACTCGAGAAAATACACTAGAGTCTAACACCGGATAGCTCTATACTAACAACACATGCGAGAGTGCGAGAAATAACCTAGTGGCAAGAAGTGCGACCACACGATATTTTATAGATAAATCGTTTAATTATATACTATAATTATCTGGTGTCAAAACGATTAACTTTTTTTTTAAGGAATTTGAAGCACTGGAGCTTTATCCCGCCCACCCCTCTAAAATCTGTATGATTTTTTAATTATTTTTTTAAGAGATAAGAAAGTTTTTTTAGTTGTCATAATGTTGGTACCATACGTATTAAACAGCTGTGTCGCTCGTACTGGGCATATCTTCTGCCATATATCGGACTGACGTGAAAACAACGCCAGATTTTCACACAAAAATCTTGGAGCTGTCCGGTATCAGTCTCTAGTGTATTTGACTGAAAGTCACTTGCTTTCCAACTTTATCTTCATTTCTCCGCCATAGAATTTTTTTTAACGATTACTGCTCAGATCTCATTATTTTCCTGTGCATGACGAGATGACAGCACGTGAAAACCTTCAATTATAAACTTAACCTAAACGCTGATGAGCACACGGTAAAGTAATATCGGGTTTTTTCCAGTTTATGAATGAATTAGTGGTCGTTGAGTCCAACCGATGAAAACGTGCGAGAATGCAGCATGTTATGTAAGCTAAAATTTTTGTATTTCTTAGTTGTTGTTATCTGTATCTTGAAGTGAATTCAGGTTATAAATCGTTGCCGTCTGATAGTTCAACGAAACATTTTTATCTAGGGTGGAATCTGTTATAAACCTACTTGAAATACAAAAAAAAAAACAAAAAAAAAAAAAAAACACAAGGCTACGATTGAACCTTATAATTGCAACATTTCAGCTTGTAGCCTAGAATTCGTACTCAAAATGGAATCACAAATATTTAACTTTAAATAAAAAAATCATGTAATGCCAATACCATTTATTTTAAGCCACCATTCATGAATATTCGTGAATTGTAAATACATTTTTATAGATGCGTATAACAATACAAATAAACCAGAAATTCCTTAAAATTATAATTTTCTAACTCACAAAACAAAATAAAGATTCCCATCAGAACTTATTTTTATAATTATTTGTGCAAATTTATTCTAAGTAAACTATAGTTTCTTTACATGATGCTAATAATTTCGCATTTCATACTCCTTTTGTACTATATCCATAACCTTGATTTTCCCCAAGGAAAATTTATTACGCGCCAACACATTCTACTGTTATCTAACTGGTGCTTCAGCGAATTCTGAAGGATTAATATAAAATATAACCATCCCTGTTAAATCTTAAGTCAATATATGATTCGCCTACTGCCCGTCAAAACTCCTACACGACAATCATTAACCATTCCACCAAATTACATGCACTATAATTTTGTTGTTGTAAATGGAACAGAAATATTCATGTTAAATCATAGATATTTGTAATTTACATGAAAAAAACTGTATCACTACAAAATAGTGTTCGCAGTAATACTGTATTCGAATTCCTACCCGGACATTTATAAGTTATTTGTAAAACCGTTCCCTGAATAGCTTTCCAGAATTAACTGTGCACATTAATAAGCGTAATAAAACAAAATAAGTCAAATTATTAAATATTCTATTATCTTTTCCATGGTTTAATATTGTTTTTGCTTGAATGAGATATAAATTACCTCTAACAACGTAAATTTATATAAGCAAAAATACCCATAGCCATGGATTGTACAAAGTTAAAAGGGAAGCCTTTTTTTTCACAGACGAGAGAGCCAAAACCCGAAGTTCCCCGAAGTTCATGCTTTTTTCCCGTATCTTTCATGTAGCTATCCTAACCAAATCAACCGTCCACGATGTTTTAAAGTATTTATAATGTAGCTAACCTAACGTAATTGACCATTAGTATCCTTTTATCAACACCGCCATATTTATTTACAATAAACAAAACAAAAAACCGAAGATGCACGATCGGGCGTTTGACTCTCTCGTCTGTGAAAAGAAGGATTCCCCAAGTTAAAATATATTTCTTGCAGTATTACAAACTATGTCTTGACAACTGGTTTCCAAAAGGAATGTTTTGTGAGAGTACTGAAAATTTTGGGTTTTGGCGTAAAGTCGTATCATAAGTACACGACTGATTGTAATGGTGTAAACCCACCTCGAGCAGCGACACCGCGCTAGAAGCACCAGAGAGCGTCTCACTCATCCTCCCGCCTCGCTAACACAGGTACATCCCACACTAGGCGGGCCCCTTAACATGTGACACATCGCACGGTAGCCTTTGCTGACTGACGAGTTTCTACGTGACACTGGGGGCCTGGAAAGTGCAGTTGACGTTCCAGGTAAATGCAGCGGACAACGTGTTCTCGTCCGCAGAACAGTGGCGGATCCAAGAAAGCAGGAAAGGGAGTCTTTAAAGGTGCTGACTCCTCAAATCTCAGTTCACAACGGATAATATTACGTTTACGGGTTTCCGGAGGGGGAAAAAAACAAGAGTTTCTGGAAGCTAGATCTTTTCCCTCCGTTACCCGTTTTTTTTCTCAAGAATATCGCAAATTTAACGGCTGATGAACGAATGATGTCGGCCCGAATGTACAAAGGTCTTTAGGAATCATTCAATATAGTCACTAGACATAATTTTTTTAGAGAGAAAAAATAAAATGAATTTACGTTTTTGTCGATGCAAAACAATGACCAAAGAAAAATAATTTTTTTTATGTATAAACATCTTAACCCTCGGTATATGGAATTTGGTAGGAGCCATTTTGTGAGACTGTAACGGAAGTCGATGAACGGAAATGTGTCACAAAGATGGCGGATTCGCTTGTAGCAGCATAAACCCGTGTATAGTCAATATCGTGCATTTCGACAAGATGGGCAGTATTTTAATCAAATTCCTTGTCGAAAAGCAGGCACAAAGCCGGAGTTTCATCGGAGCCGGTTTCCAACAGTTTTGACATTTCCGGTTGTTTCTTGCCGCTAATTGCCAGCTGCGTTTGATGGTGCCAAGCAACGGTTTACGCTCTGTGTCCGAAGTTCGTATTTTAAGTTTATTTGAAACAAGATCAACACGAGAACACGTGAGTTTGGCTCGTTACCGAGGTTTAGTAGTGTTTACACATCACTGGCGAGAACTGAAAGACTAGCTCAATTTTTGACGTGACGTCTAATAAATCGATGAATACCAAATGCACGCACGAAAAAGGATGACTCATTTTACCGTTACGCACATTGTCCCGTTACGCTTTGTTCCGTTATCTCTCTTCCACTCGATTGGAACAACCATCGATTGGACTTTTTCGAGGCACATTAAACTTGAAACACTCCCATTCGTTTCCTACTTTTCCTATCATCGTCCTATCCTTAACAGGATAACACAGATTGGAACAAGTTAAATAGCAAACATGTATAATAGTTATAGTTAAAATTATATTTTCGTTAAAGTGATAAACATATTTGAATTAATGAGTGCAAATAGAAGTAAATTTATCAATTAAATTGTAGATTTAATTTCACTCCTTTGTATCCATACAAAATAGTGGTA
Organism: Bacillus rossius redtenbacheri; assembly: GCF_032445375.1. NCBI lineage: Eukaryota > Metazoa > Arthropoda > Insecta > Phasmatodea > Bacillidae > Bacillus > Bacillus rossius. The sequence continues at coordinate 18,337,810 of NC_086334.1, read as the reverse complement.
ATTCAATAAAAATGATTCAATTTTATTCATAAAAGTATGCATTCATTTCATCAATGTTTTGTTATGACGTTGCCACGATAAACTATCGTCCGTAAACCGACTTTACAGACAACCAATTTTTTTTTTTCCACGGACCGATCCAGAGTATAATCCTACAAGTCGTCGAAGCCGAGAATTTTTTTCCCGGTCGCCGGTTCCAGTTAAAGAGTTCTCCGGGAAGAGTCCTCGGCTCCCGCGAAGCCGACCAGACAGTCGTCACGTGTTCGGGCGCAGGGAAAATTAAGGACATGGGTTTATGGGGTGGAGGAGGGGAGGAGGGAGAGCTGCGCGCGGCAGATCAGACGAATTAACAAGAGTTGACGAGAGGCCGGTTCACCGACCATCTGGCCGCGGCGAGTTGCTGACGGTTTCGACGAACTCTTCCGCGCGAAGGAAGCGACTCGTCACCTCCCTCGTGACGTGGCATTTCCACTTCCCCCCCCCCCCTCCCCTTTACCAAACACATCAAATTTCTTTCTTTCTTTTTTGTTCCGTCGAAGGCGTTTGAACTCAGAGCGTGGGGCAGTTATATCGTCGGTGTCCTATCACAGTACGGGATTTACGGAGTAATTGTAACCTGGCACTAAAATTGTACGTTTGTACGAAATCTGTTGTATATTGCTACACAGTTTTGGTACAGTAGCTTAAAATAATGGCAAATTTAAAAAAATATATATATTTATTTATTTTATTTTTTGTTCAACTAACACGCACGTAGAAATTATTTAATAGTCCAGAAAATATCGACCCACAACACCAGATTAACAAACTTGCGAAAATTTGTGAAAAAAGTGTTATCGTTAATTTACACGATTCGAACAATTTTTCAAAGTAATTTTTATACTCTTTATCTTCCTTTCATTAAAAAAAATAAAACTTAATTCCTAATATCTGTATTACAGTACATGGTACACAAGGTTCAGTAATGGTACAAGTGCCATTATAATGGTACGCCTAAGAACACTGGACGGAGTGATGGAAGATTTTTCTGAGAATTTACCCCCCCCCCCCCCTCCCTTTTTTTTTCTCTTCCTCTTGATGACCTCATTTATTTCTGGTGAAAACCCTTCTGCCGTTCTGTGTCGCATTTCTTATACCGCAAGGATTCGACCGCAGGCGGTGAACATTGTTTCCTGAAGTACAAGCTGTGTGAAGTGTTGTAAGATGCGCTGGGCTTGCTCGCTACTGTACACTGAAAGAAAAGTCAGTTTGCACGTACTAAACATTGTTCTGTTTACGGCGTAACTGGAAAATTTAGTTGATTTTAAAATAATGCTTGTCTAATGGCCCTGTCAAACTTGCGCTTCCAACACCTTCCAGTAAAATAGGTCTAATAATAATGGAAGTTTGCGAAGTCACCGAAAACGTCACCAGCGCATTCATGTTGTTTTACAAGTTGGATTACTTAAGTTTCCATCAAATATTTTGCACATAGGACAGGTTATAAATAGAGACCTGCAAAATTCGCAGGTTCAATGACCTCCAGGATAGACTCTACTACACTCTACACACTCGGGCAAATGCCACCTGTACATTGGCTGCTGACTTGTGAGTCGTCTCGACTGGGTGGCCTGTGATTCGACACTTCTTTGAGTGAGAGTCTCTAATTGGCCCTCATTACTCCAGATTAACAGTGAACCAATTGCAGAAGCAGCGCTAAGGTATAATTATTTGAATTGTAGCATATCACGAAATGAATCCGCGAAATTTGCAGGTCTCTAGTTATAAATCATGTTGAATGTTGCACGGAATCAGCCAATGAGAATCCTGTCCAGCGAAAACAGAAATGGCCTCTGTTTCCATCACAACGAATCTTTGAAACAGCGAAGAACTCATGAGCGAATAAAGAGGTTTATGTCCAACTTTATTTGATGGCGAAAGATCTAAGCCATATTTCCTCCCACTCTCTTGTCAAATATAATTAGTTGGAGACAAACAGTTGTGAGTGTGTCAGCTCCTTAAAACCGTTTTGCAGACCAAACAAGTGGGATTATTAGGTTTAAATACATATTTTGTTGAAATGTTGTTCCTCCTAAATTATTATTTAACAAACAAACTATGTTATTACTACATTAATATATTTGTAATACCGGGTTCGGATTATTACCCGGACAGATATGCACTGTGTTGTCCCAGAACCTCAAAAAGTTATAGTTATTTGTAAAACTGCACACATTAATAAGCATAATAAAACAAAATTAAGTCCAATTATTGAATAGTCTATATCTTTTCCAAAAAAAATATATGCTCGAATGAAACATCAATTAAAACATAAAATTATGTGCCAATTATCATAATAAATACCCATTATTATCTCGGAAAACGTATTATATATATACTCACACATTCATATATATACACACAAAAAATAACCATAGCCATGTATTGTACAAAGTTACAATGTATTCATTTTAGTATTACAAACTATTTCTTGGCAGCTGGTTTCCAAAGGAATTTTTTGTAAAAGTACAGAATTGGTGATGAGTGACCCAGGTCAGGGAATCTAAATGGTCTCGATTTTGCTTAAACAGTCCAACTTCTGATGAAATAACGCAAAACCACAATGGTAGGGATTTGTGTTGGTATCGATTTCCCCGATTCAAAAGTTTTAGCTTAGAGGGGAAAAAATAATTGTTTGTTCATTTTCTTCTTTTCCGTTGTTCGACTGCTCGTTCGTCTGGAAACATCTACAGGTCGCATCAGTAGTGGACATAAAGGGATGGTGTTGATGGGGGGGGGGGGGGGGATCGCTCCTTGAAGTTTTGAAAGTATATGCATATCTCACTGAAAGCAATACGTTACATTTGTATGTTGCGAGGTGAGCTGATACAATACCTGCCACTGTAAAATAAATTTTGTACTTTTAAAGGATAGTCCTTGGAAACCCAGTTGCCAACGATATCACTTTTAAAACCCAAGGAATTTTCCTTGTAAAAAGTACAAAATTTTCTACAGTAATGGAACTACAAACCACACACGAAATATCCCTTGGCTTTGATGAATTATTGACGTGACAACGTCTAATAAATCGATGAACGCCGGCTGCACGCACGAAAAAGTGTCCCGTTACGCACATTGTCCCGTCACGCTGTCCCGTTACTATCATTGTACGCTTGCGCCGCATCTAGCTATCTATCTTCCACTCGATTGAAACAACCATCGATTTGACTTTTTCGAGGCACATTAAACTTGAAACACTCCCATTCGTTTCCTACTTTTCCTATAATCGTCCTATCCTTAACAGAATAACACAGATTGGAAAATGTTAAATAGCAAACATGTATAAAAGTTATGGTTAAAATAATCTCTTCGTTAAAGTAATAAACATATTTGAATTAATGTGTGCAAATAAAAGTAAATTTATCAATTAAATTGTAGATTTCATTTCACTCCTTCTTTGTATCCATACAAAAAAGTGATAATTCAATAAAAATGATTCAATTTTATTCATAAAAGAATGCAATCATTTCATCAACGTTGTCACGTTAAACTATCTTCCGTAAACCGACTTTACAGACAAACAATTTGTTTTAATACGCAAATTCAAATTGTATTATTTAAAACCATTTTTTTTTTCAAACCTTCTTCCCTTACCCCCGGAAAAAAATAATTCATGTACCCATCACTAAGTCGCTCAACATTTCAGTGCAGTGGTTCAGTTTTGTAGGAGACTAATCGTGGAAAGTTCCAACAACTTATCTTGTTTGTCCCGCTTTTTTTTGTCCCCCTGGGGAATGTGTCACACGACTTCGCTATCTTTGAAGGTAAAGCTCAATCATCTGTATCGTCACGTCTCGCCACACGGATTTTGTGTATGGACTTAAACCTTCATCCCCCGTGTTAAGTGCATTTCAGCCAATCTGAACATTTTGTAACCGACCATTTGTTTCTGGCCATAAACTACGTAAAACTCAGTTTAAACAGTATAATCCTTTATTTAAATTAAGAACTTGAGACCCGAAAATTTTCGCGATTTCGTTAGGCGTCAGGCCTTATGTTGCTTTTCCATTGGCTGGTTTCTCAGCGAGAACATTTTAATCTACACTGCCTGATCTCTTACTTCTCTCCTAGCTGGGTGTCATTGGCTCACGGTCGTAGAGGGGCGTGTCCAAATAACTGCGGTCCAATCATGAATACAGTGAAGGTTTGCATACTGAATTTGCGAAATTGCAACTGAAAGAAACTCATACAATCACGGAACACAGACGATGATATACAGTGTTTTAACGTTCAGCTGGTCTTGGAATATTTTCGCGAAATATGCATGCTCATACGGATGGGAAACCACGTGATAAAACCTAATCCCATGGTTGAATCCCCGGTTGAAAAGGGCCTGGAATTTAAAAGCCAATCCATATAGTCGCTGATTAATAATAATTGCTAAAGCATATGCTGATACGCTTTATTTATCTAGTAAACATAACTAGGAACAGGGAGTGGAAAAATACGCGGGTTCAATGATCTCATGGATAGACTCCACGATCCTCTATGCACTCGGGCAAATTGCATCTGCTCATTGGCTACTGGCTTGTGACACCTGTCGTTAACTGGGATGCGTGTGATACGATACTCCTTTTGTGAAGGTTTTTCACTAGCCCAGAGGCTTTCGGATAAACTTTGGGGCAGTAAAAGGGCAAACGTATTTGGATTCTAGCCTATCGCGAAACCGATCGGTGAGTTTTTCAGGGCAGCGGCTCCAAGTGCAGCCAGGGTTTGTGGAAGCTATAAGGAAGCTATGATAATAAATTCTTTATAGGCTTGTTCCTGATTTTATTTTTGTTGGGCCGGGGGGGGGGGGGGGGGGGCGGGGAAGCTGTATAGAATACACTTCAGACAAGCAATGGTCCGGGGGTCCTCCACCGGAAACGTTTTAAAATATGCTTTAAAACGCATTTATAGGCGATCTGAGAACCTGATAAAAAGTATCACTTATAAAAGTTGGGTGCTGACAATACCACTGCTTACAATTATGTCCTAATTCGTGATTAAATAGAAGGCTATCCTCTAATTTTTCGTCGGCCATAAATTGAGTCACACATCCGTCATTTGAACTAGGTTAATGAGTAGCTTTAGAAAAAAAACAAGGAGGGGGGTAAGGGGGCTCTTGCAGCACTTGTCCCAGTACGTTTCCGTTGCCAAAACATCGAGCCAGTAGCTGTCACTGCAAGTCGACGACTGTGTTTACCAGGAAACGCGCGTTCGTGTGGTGTTTTGTTTTCCGCTCCTACCCCTCCCTGTCCCATAAACTCCTTCCCTCGATTATGATAATTACCGTCCTCGTACTTCATTAGCGGCGATGATGTACCTCCGGCTGGTAAACAAAGAGCACGCGCGTCGTCAAAAAAAAAAAAAGATATTGTTCCTGCCTCTCCGTGTTTGCAGGACGTTTGCAATCAGCCTCGCCCCGCCGGAGACGGACTTGTTTAGACGAGGGGTGCGGGGTGTGACGTCCCCCACCCCCTTTCAACGGCCGAACCAACCCCACCCCCCGAAAGCCGGAAACGAGAAATTTCGCCTGGGCTCGTCCGTCCGACTAGCGCGCAGGTCACAGCTCCCTCCAGGGCCGCAACTAGAGTCTCTGGCTCCCGGGGCATGAATGGATTCATGCGCCCCCCCCCCCCCTCTTTTTTTGCACATACCACACCAATAAAGCATTTAAGCATTTTCCATACCTACATGTAACAGTTTCTGTGCTTCTGTACCTTCCATGAATGAACCCACTATGTCCATAAAGTAGTCCGTATAATCACTTAGACTTGTTCATTAAATATGTTGAGACGTTATATTGTAAATCAGATTAGACATTCCTGGCATGCAAGTTAAAAAAAACTTTTTACCAGTTACCAGTTGTAGTAGGAATTACAATGCAAGCGATTTCGGCGCCCCCACAGCTTTGCGCCCGGGTCGTATGCCCCGCTTGCTCCCCCCTAGTTGCGCCCCTGGCTCCCTCGCAGCCGGAGACCTGCTGCAATGCTACAATGTTGTTGCAGTTTCGCCCTTCTGACCGCATCGCAATTGGGTTGGAGGTGTAGCGTGACTCGCCACCTAGTTTGCAACGTGCAATTTTAATGGGCACGTGCTCTATCCTTCCAATGCAGGATTTCTACCACTAGCGCTGTTCTTGTTCCGGCGTGCCCTGTTGCCAGATTTACGCCAATTTTTTTAGTAAGAATTGCTCAGTACTATTTACCATATCCATGTGTTATTTTCAAAGTAACAATACTATATTTCTTGCAGCATTAAAAACTATTTCTTGGGAAATGTTTTCCAATGGAATATTTTGTAAGAGTACAGAACTTCTTTTTTTCTGTGCCCGTGGCATCATTTGCTCTATAATGCAGAGAAAGGTCACTAAACCAGATATTAGTTCCAAGTTTTTTTTTTTTTTTCCTCCAATTTAAACTAACTGGAGACTGTGGACACAACTCGTTGTTGTTGCTCGAACGAACTCCTGGTCGAAAGGACCCCCGCTCCCGCAGAACCGGAAGAAGACCGCTACCAGCTCCCTGCTCGTAAACAAACGCCTATCGGAGAGGAAACGGAACGCAGGCACTCGCGCGTGTGTGTGCTTGCGTGCGCGCGCGCAGCGGACCACAGTCAGTTCATCGGCGATACTTCCTGACCTCTCGAACCCTGGCTGGTGTCGGGGACTCACCACAACGCCGAACGTACAATCTTTGAATATATATACTGTATAGAAGTCGCGAGTGGATAGGATTTACTCTACGTTTTTCATAAGCGTATGATGAGCAGCTTGGGAACTCCACCGCTGCAGTGCGCTGCCGTAACGCCCTGTATCGTCTTAGTTGTTATTTACACGTTAGAACGCAGCGCTGTCGCCCGCTGTCATTCCCCGCTCCCCTCATCCATCATTCACTGCAGCTCAACGTCGTTCAACGGGAGGGGGAAGGGGTGTTTGAAGAGTTCGAGACTTGTCCGCTAGGGACCACCACAAGTCGATGCCCTAGAGATGGTGGCGATTGCGGCGGTGAATTAACCAACTACCTCAAAACCGTATTAGAAATTTTAACCTGGGCTGGCGACTTCTATACAGTATATATATTCAAAGGTACAATAACGCCGAATGCCAAATTGACTACAACGCCGACAGCTAGAAAACTGCTGTGTACCATAGCGCCTAATTACCACAACGCCGAAATACATTAACGCCGAAAAAATGTCATTGCAGGACTGCCACAAAAGGTTAGGTTAGGTAAGGTTAGATTAGGTTAGGCTAGGTTAGGCTAGCCTAGGTTAGGTTAGGTTGTGGTATTTCGGCGTTAAGATACATATAAGAAACACACACAAATTCACTCAGTTGTTTTTCATTTTGCTCCTGTGCTTCCCCCCCTCCCCCCCCTCACCACGCAGCAACATTTTTCGGCGTTACTGTATTTTGGCGTTGTGGTACACAGCAGTTTTCTAGCTGTCGGAGTTGCGGTCAATTTAGCATTCGGCGTTATGGTAATCGACGTTATTGTACGTTCGGCGTTGTGGTAACGACCCTCTGGCGTCTCTCCTGGCGTCGGTTCCAGACGCACTGCAGACAAGCGGGGTCTTAGGTGATTAATGGCTCTTTTTTTAAGTATTTCGCGGATTCATTAGTAGCCTTGAAGTTCTTCTACTGCTGACTGACTTCAATGATTGGGCTGCATCCATGGGGTGACCATGTCTCCATGATTAGGTGGTAACCGGGTGGAGCTATTTTTCTTCAGCTCATGGTCTGCGCCATGGGCGTTGATCCCGGGAATGGAGGGACGAACACCCCCTCCCCTCCCCAACATCTTTCATAAAACAAAATGTCCCTCTCTGTGGGATCTTGCTTGTGCTTGCAAAATCGTTAATGTAAAATGAAAATGATAAACGTAATACCGTGTGGGCATAGGTGTGCCCAGACATTTCTATTAGGGGGGGCCCTGCTAAATTTTTAAATCAGAAGCTAAATTTAGAATGTTAAATAGCCTAAATACATTCACTCATTGACTTGTTTATATTTTTGTGCAGTATCAACGAGATATGTTTACTAGTTAATATTTATATCTGTATAATTTTAACAATCTTGAAAATATATTTTTTTTTCCATATACGATGTTTAAAATGTACTTACACATTTTTCCCCCTCGAATTTCCAATAGCTTAGTCCAGATCTACCTTGAAATGAACTTCTTTTTAGAGAATGCAAACACAGCAATTCAGACAACAGAACTTTAACAAACCTCCTAAAAGATTTTTTTTTGCTTGGCCATTTTAAGGGACCTCATGTTTTAAATAAACTAAGGCGGCTGTATTTCCAGAACGATAAAATGTTTAAAAATATTGTTTATTAGCATGCTGCAACACTGAAACACAGTTTGAGTGTCACAGTGCCAGGAATATACGAATATTAACGAACGCATTAGAGAAAATGCCGATCTGAGTGATTACATTAGGGGGGGCCATGGCCCACCTGCCCCCCCCCCCCCCCTGTAGGCACGCCTATGCGTGTGGGAATCCTACAGATTTTCACCCATTTTCTGCAACATGTCGACTAGACGCCAAACACACTGGCTGCAGTGTGATGTTGGTATTGTGGAAAAAGTTTCAAATAACTATGTTTTATGGACGTGACTGTGTTTAACGACGTAGATTCTAATTCATGCTTGCTAAAAATCGTCAGACATGGTCAAGCATCATTTCCAGCAATGTTTTGGGAATTATAATAATGTAATGGTGAGGTAAAAAAAAAAGTGACCAACTACGTCACAGCGAGCCGTCTCCTTACAATTCCTACACGTAGCAAATGTTTAAATTTGAACATTGCTGGATAATGCAGTTGAGAACTTCTGGGGGAAATGGACATATAGATAGACGAACTCTTTTCTTTCAAGATTGATTAAAATGATCGTACCCCATAAAGATGTATCCATACACGACATAATAAATAATGATATAAATAAGCTCATCACTGACTTACTGACTCTGTAACGCTATATGAATTCTTTTTTCATGTGCTTACAGTGTAACATTTTCATCGCTCAATGCTAACTTGTTCCTCCTATCATTGCTGCCAAGTCCATGGCGCAAAGATAACATGCATGGGGGCATAGCGTCATGTTTTGACGAGGCCGATAGTTTCAGAATATTTCTGTGATAAAGTAGCCTGACGTGGTTTAATTTGCCACGTTTTGGTCGCGTACATATATTTGATATAATTAAATCGTTGGCCTCCACTTGCAAATATGAATATACCAACCACTGTTGTGTCAATTTTCCAGTGATAATGATATGATTAAATTGATCACGAATATATGTTAAGGCACATTGTAGCATTATAATGCCATTCAATTGAGCACCTTCATACGAATCGCACTGCCAATATGGTTGTCAACCTGGGTGTGTATTGAATAGAATCCACAGCAAGGAAGATTACTGAATGACCAGAGACAATTAACGTGCAATGTAGTTTTTCGAGAGGTTCTTCATTAAAACAAAAAAATCATTTTTCATTATTTTTTTATCATTTCATATATCATAAATAATTATCATTTGCATAATATTATAAGAAATTGATTTTTTATAAATATTTCGTGTATATTAAATCAAAGTGTTTGTTATATTAATCATTTTTCAACGGACGTCTTACAACTTACTAGTATACAAAAAATATCTTTTTGCCGGAGTTGAAAAGTCGAAATGATTTTGGTCGCACAATTATAACACCCTTAAATGATTCAGTTAAAATATTCTTGGAAAAAAAGGGACTCATAGCACTAGACCACCTCAATTATGACAGCGCACATAACTAGTTGGTCCTGACCTAAAAGCGCACTGTCTTGCATCCACGACCGATTACTCGATGAAACTTGAAATGCAAACGACCAAACATCGGGGTAGTCCACGAGGTAGAAATTTGTCCATTACAATTGGTGTACATTTAATGTTTATCTAAGTACCTATTTCAATGGCAATTTTGGCATTATATTATGCTTATTTATTTAACTTTATTATAACGTGTTTTACTATGTATAAAATTGGAAAGGAAGGGAGGGACGTATCACGCAGATATCTTCCACTTCCTTGGCTTCAACGCCACTGGTTTATCTCCTGGGCGTTTGTGCGCAGATAAATAAACGACCTCCTCGCTGACTGACTTGAAGTAGGACACAGCGAAGAGCGCAGAACACTTGGAACACTTGACGTCTCACTTAAACCGCTGGCATCCGTCCATTAAGGCGCTCGGTGGAATCCATTCGTCCTGAGCCCGACCTCCCTCAACTCGCGAATAATTAACGCCCGTGGCTTGAGACGAACACTCAAGGCTCGCGTCCTTGGATATCCGCTCCTTCAATTACCACGAGTTTAATTTAATTCAACTCAAAACCCTTTCCTGGGGTTTCCTGAGTTGAGAGGGGCAGAAAATCTGGTACCTACGCACATAAATTCGTGTCTAACGCTCTGAACACAGCACCATCTACAAATCCTCTACCCCACTTCTCGTATAAAGTTGTTCAAGAGACACTGCGACCGTGTAAACCAGGGCTGCCATGACAGTTTCTTTGATAGAACGCGTTTGTTCATTGTTTGAAAGGAGAAGGGAGGGCAATCGCTCTGATAATAATAATTAGAGACCGGAAAAATTCGCGAATTCATTTCGTGATAGGCTAAAATACAAATAGTTAATACCTCAGTGCTGCCCATGCTATTGGCTCACAACTCACCTGGATGACTCTGGGCCAATGAGAAACATTCAACCAAAACTTTATCTAATCACAGGCTGCTACGTTGGGACGTCTCACAATACAGCAGCCAATGCGTGGGTAACATTTGACCGAGTGTACGTAGAACTATGGAGTTCATCCTGCAGGTCATTGAACCGGCGAATTTTTCCGGTCCCTAATAATAATAATTTTCTGACGCATAGAAAATGTTACGTATGTATTTATGTCCTTTTGAATTCCCATTACCAGCTTTAATTCTGTGTGTCCCGCTAAGAAGGTGTTTTAAAATTCATTTTTTTAAAATTAAAGTTTTTTATTAAACTTATAGTTTAAAAAAAACTGAAAGAAACTGCTTTTATCGTTGAATGAACTAAAAATAAAATTTAAATTTAATTTTTTTGCGGAACAGTCAAATAACGCACAAAACTCTGTATAACTAAAAGCGTGGGGCGCTACCTTCTTTCATTTTCGTAATGAATATATTCTAAAATTTTCGTAATGACTATATCATAAAATTAGTGATAGAAAATTTAAGACAAATTATATCAAGCTCCCCATTTTAATTTTTTATTTTATACTGTTATTAATTTCGTATATTCATATTTCGTAATTACTACATCCTAAAAAAATAGTGATAAAAATTTTAAGACAAATGATATCAAGCACCCACGCTTTTAGTTACACAGAGTTGTGGTGCATTATTTGGTTGTTGGACAAAGAACTTAATTTTAAAAGTTGATTTTTTAAATTTTTAATTCATTCATAGATAAAAGCTGTTTTTTTTAGTTTTTTTATAGTTTATATATAAAATAAATATATATTTAAATAAATACAAATCTATAAATATGTATTATATACAACATCTAAATTTTTTTTATGGTGTATGTTTTTTTTGTAACTCGCCGCTAGACGGCGCTGCAGCGCATCAACTTCCAAACCGTTAACCCGATTGCCATGGATACACAGAAAATCATAGGTCATAGACAGCAATAATTGCGTGTCATTTCTCTATGTCTACCACACTGCCATATAGCACCATCCATTTTGCTTTAACTCGTGGACAAAAAAAAATTAATAACCCTGTGTTCAGCTCGGGCAACGCAAAATCATTTACGTTGGATACTTATCCTTTCTGTAATTATGAACAATTTTTTCGACGTGAAGCCGTGGCCTTCAAAGGAGAGCCCACGTATTTTAATTTAACGCCCGTTCATTTTCTTTCCACCAAACAAGACTTGATGTTGAGGAACCCTTGCACACAACCGTGAATCATGGGATGATCCCGTCCTTAACTGTTCCTTGGGGGGGAGGGGGGTTAGGGGGGGGGGGGAGGGTTTGGACAAACTACTCCAGTATTTACAGAGGTCGATAGCGCCGCCTGATAAAGCGCGCACAACAGTTGCTCAATCCTTCGATTATCACTATTCAAACACCAATGTCCTCGAACGCCCCGCCGCCGCTCTGCCCCGTGGACTTGAACCATCGCGCGTCTCATACTCTCTCTGTCTCTTTCCAATGCACGATATCTGCCATTAGCTCTGTCCTCCTCCCGGCGTGCTCTGTTGCCAGACGTACTCCATAGAATACTAAAGTTCAAGACACAACTTAGTAATGTAATAAAAATTTCTTAAGATGTTATTTTGTAAAGTAAAATTTTGGAATGAGAAATTTTTGAAAATACTCTTTTCCTGTTGTGTGTCATCAAGAGCATCATCTGATAATTATTTAAATTTTATATTTCTATTGAGTTGTGATTGAAAGACGCCAACTTGGTGTCAACTGTTTTTTCAACCATTTTTTATATATTTTAATATTATTTAATTTTTTTGATGTTTTGAGCATAGCTCATATTTCAATGGAATGTCTAACAATTAGTAGAAACTGACTGCTATAAAAGTTTATCCTGAGAAATAACAAATGTTTAGCCTTGAATTATTATTATTTTTTTTCTTTCAGATGAAAGCTGGTATAAAATAAGAATAATGCTAACAGCCGGGCAGTACCAATCTGGCAACAGTGTTACACATTTACACTGTGCAGTAAGCGTGGGACAGACTATAAGCAAGAATGCAGACCACGCGTGCAAGCTTCGCTGTGGCAAATTCTTTATGAACCCAACATTAAAACGACTTTCTTGCTTTTATAACTGACATTGTACTGTAAGTCCGTGTCGCAGTGCAGGAAGTTTTGATATTTTTAGCGACTAGTACCTACATTAAAATATGCGACTCATTAAAATTACAACCTAACAAGTTCGATCACTCGCCTACCATTGGAGGAAAACACGAACTCTCTCAACCCCTCACTCACACAAACTCATCACCGACTATGCCATAAATATAACAGTATGTAAAACTCTAGAGGTTTACATGTTGTTGTATTAAGTTATGCTCTTAAAACTATTTTGAGCTAAGCTTTTTAAACTAAATTGAGCTCCTAAAACTATGTTGAGCTATGTTCCTAAAACTACTGCAACAATTTTTTTTTAAATTTTACTTTAATTTCAAATAACTGCTAATAATAACTAAGAATAAATACAGAATAGTAATGTAAATCTTGGCAAAAGAGTATAGTGTAGGTACTTGTGTCATTTGTATACACATGTACATAAATGTAAATAAAATTTATAAGTAGAGACCTGTAAAATTCGCGGATTCATTTCGTAATAGGATAGAGTCCAAATACTTTTGACATTATTTTGCGTCAGTGATTGGGCCACAGTTTATCTGAAGGACTCTGGGCCAATGAAAAATCTTTAACAGAAAAATTAGCGAATCACGATCATTCCAGTCAACAGGTGTTACGAGTCGGTAACCAATCAGCAGCAATTTCCAGACCAACTGCGTGTTAAAACTTTGCAGCATTAGCTATGTTTCGTGGTTGGCTGGGTTTATTACAGGCGCATGTCCACTGTCGGCGCACCAATCACAGCCATCCAATGCGGAAGCAAACTCGTCCTGAATGACCCGGCCAGACAGGGCGATGGCTTCTCTCGCAGACGGCAGCCAATCACAAGGGAACAATGGCATACCTTGTTGCAGTCTAACTAGGGATCAGGTTATTTCGCGAAAAATGCATGCCCCTAGTAATCGGTACTCTATGGCTGTCGATCGCCATTGGTCGTCGCCAACCCTGGCGCGAACAGGACGTACTCCTCTAATCGGAGCACGTTCTGCGGGTGTCGCAGAAGTACCCAGGCTCAAGTCCTCACGCATGTGCTCTCGACCCAGCATACCTCACTCGCTCCTTTCGGGTACTATACCAGTTCGGACTTGTACAGGTCTTGGCCTATACAAGCTTATTTAGCGCGCTATACAAAATGTTGACTTAATATATATTATTTTCGACAAATAAATTTCATTGAAAAAAAATCTGTTGAACTCAAATTAGTAATTTTGTTCACTTCATTACTGAAACAAGAATCCAAATCAATCTACTTCAAGATTCTATCTTTGTTTCGTAAGCTACGTATCAGTAGATATGTGCATGTAGGTATATATGTTGAAACTACCTTAAAAAACAATTTTTTTTAATAAATTGGTTGATTCCAATTAAATATTCTTTGAAAATTATTTTACTAGTTTTTATGTTACTTACATATTCTGCCAAATTATAACCTACAAAACTATTTTCAATATGGCGACGTTTCTTCGCCTGTAATTCCCAATTTTCTCGAATTCACTTCCGAAATACCACCTCGAATATACCCCTCGAATCCGAATCTAAATGTCAAGGGTCAAAAATAAAATAATTTACAAGAAATTGCACATATTAAGTAGGGCACTGAATCATCTAACCCCTTTAAATGTTCTTTTCACGAAGAAAAAAATTCCTAGAATCAATACAACATATTGTAATAGTTTCAGGATAGGTATGAAGGAAAAATGTTGACATAGTAAACTTCATAGGTTATCACTGTTGAATTTTTTATTTTTTTTATTTACTCTGAAATTTTTCTTGGGAATTTTTTCCTCGAATATCGAATACTTCTATTACTAAGGGTGTGATGGTATTTGAGGATTGGATGGGCACATCCATATTTTAAACCAAAGATTTTTTTTTTCTTGTGAAATTTGAGATAATTTGAAACAATTATGTAACAGCTCTGTATTGTTTTTTTTTGACGTGACAACGTCTAATAAATCGATGAACGCCGGCTGCACGCACGAAAAAAGGCCCGTTACGCACATTGTTCCGTTACGCTGTGTCCCGTTACGCTCATTGTACGCTTGCGCTGCATATATCTCTCTTCCACTCGACTGTTTATAAAGTGAAATGAAAAATTAATGTGGTTTTCATTGCTTATTACAACAACAATTTCGGCAATAAAGGTTAATTATTCTTGCATTTTAAAAATCTGATTACTAGTATAAATTCAAGTATTTTTATTCTTTTATTATTATTAAAATAAAAATGATTCAATTTTATTCATAAAGTATGCAATCATTTCATCATGTTTTGTTATGACGTTGTCACGTTAAACTATCGTCCGTAAACCGACTTTACAGACAATCAATTTTTAAATTTTTTTTTTCATTTTTTATTTTTTTTATCGCGTCACTTTGTTGGTGCGAGAGCGCTCGCTGAGTGTCCGCTGCTGGGACGTGGGGCAGCCGGGCTTGTTTCTGATTGGTGCGGGCTGCGTGCGTTCCGCGCCGAGCAGCTGTGTGTCTGTCTGCGGCAGGAGGAGGGGAGACCCTCCGCGCACCATCTGCCGCCGTGTGCTCTCGGCCTGGCTTCGTCAGGCGGCCATCTTCCCCAGCCTCGGTCCTCGGGAAGCCTTCATTTCACACACGAGAGAGCCACACCCGAAGTTCCCCGAAGTTCATGCTCACTTTTATTCCGTTTTATCTCATTGTATGAACCGGTGTGGCATTAAACTTTGCGGTCGATTAGGATAGGTTAGCTACGTTTTAAATACTTTAAAACATTGTGGATGGTTGGTTATATTAGGTAAGTATAGCTACATTAAAAATACTGTAAAATCATTTTATGGTTGCTTAGCAAATAACTTTTTATTATGTAGCTATCCAGGGCTAGGAAACCGTTTACATGATTTCACAGTATCTTTAATGTAGGCTCTGCAACCACACCACATCACGTCTGTGCGAGACAAAAACAACTAACGGCACAGCTTTCTATACAAACAGTGGGAGCGAGTTCAAACATCAAGTTATAATTTAAGGGTCGTTGTTAGTTATAGATCTTTAGAGTGAATGTTTTGTTGCGAGGCTGCTAAGGACGTGGCCGGCCTGCAGGTTCGGGGCTTTCCTGCGGGATACATAGGGACACCCCTTCTCACTCTTAAAGCGGGCGCAGCGCAGGCCTCAGGGAGTGGCCACCCCTGCACGATTACATGGCAAGTGTGTAACGCCGTTTTTTTTTTCCTTCAGTTAATTGTTGTGCCATATTGGTTAGACGCCCAAAACATTGGCTGAAGTGTAGTGTTTGCATTGTGTAAACAGTTTTAAATGACTATTTTTTTTATGAAAGTGACTGTTTATTTAAATTCTAATTTAAAAATACTTACAGCCTTCATACGTTATCGAGCACGATTTCTGCGTTATTTTGAGCGGAAAATATGGCGACGGTGAGGTTAAAACGGGACTTCATCTACGTCATAGCGTGTCGTCTCCTAACAATGCCTAACTCCGTGGCAAGTACAACGACCCTCCATTAGCTCACCCCTTGCCCTTTTTCCAAAGCCTTCTGAAGGAGTTTTGATGCCTCTCTGTGTCTCTCTCGAGGCTTCGGCAGGCCTCCAGAGCCCTGTTGCGTGGTGTGGCGTAACTAGGACGACATTGTTCTCGCAGCTTCGAGTGTTCGTGTGCCGATAGTAGACGACTATATGAAATGGCATCAATCAATCGTGAATCATGGATTATTCTACAAGCTGAAGCGAAAAATACATGCTTCAGCCGTAACTTACCAACAGGCTACAAGCCTGTACCTGTTTGGAGAGACCAACTGATTAGTTCACTCAGGGTGGTTACAACTTCCATGATAAATACTTCAGTCTAAGAGCGTTGTCTTCAAAAAGTGCCGATTGCCAGGTAGTACGCCATGTCGCGCCAAAACGTTTAGAAACACTGGTTGGAAATTACTTCCAGTTTACGTAGACTACTTTCCGATGGAGAGTGCACCTCAAATAAACTGCACCGTGTTTCGACTTCAGAGTTCTGTGTTCCGTTGTGAACACGGCAGACATGCACGGGTGTGGCAGAGGAGTGGCTATGGTGTGGACTTGACAAGTTTTTGAATGCTTAGTTTATACTCCAAGACGGTTCTTGCCGATTTCGTGTACTATTTCAGTTTTTTCAGTGCCCGTAAATGTAAAAAAAGGTATCCGTAAAATTGACGAAGATACCTTAATAATTGGTACAGGGCCGTCTGATTGGTGAAAAGGAATGGGGTGGGGACAGTTGAGTTTAAGATATATTTTAATGCTTGGGTTTTTCACCGATAGGACGAAAATATGCCAATTCTACAAGTACTTAATGCGATACGCACAGATCACGATTACAGTTATGGCCACGGTAACGTTTACAGACTTGAAATTTTCTTTTAACTGTGGGGTTTTTGAAAGTTATACATTGAATAACAGTGTTGTGAAAAAAGGGGAAAGGGGAGGGGGGAAATAGACGTAATTTTTGTCCGCGGGCCTTGGTTTCTCTCGATGGCCCTGTTTGTAACCAGCGTTCTTCGTAAATTTAAGGTGAAAATTTATATAAAAAAAAACCCAAAAAAAAAACACGAAAGTTCAAAAGCGAGCGCAGGGAGAAATGTTAGAAAATTCAAGATGACGGAGCCTGATACCGCTTTTTCTTTTGTTAATAAACTCCGATGTCCGGGACTTCCTAGCTCTCGGACGGGAGAACTCCGTGGAAAGGGGTGGGGTGGGGCCAGTGGCGGATCCAGAGGTTCACCTCGGAGGGGGCACTCTAGGATTTCAGAGTAGCCAGAGGAAAAAAAAATGTCTTAAAATTACTAAATTTGTATTATTAATCTACTCACACTACACGTAACATCCAACCACCAGATTTTACGATTCTACAAGAAATTCGTTAATTATATTAAAAAAAAATTATTGGTTTCAGAAACAATCATTTTTGTCGGCAATATGAATGTAGCAGACAACTGGTTTTTCGGAAGGGGAGGGAGGGAGGGCACTTGCCCCTGGTGCCCCCCCCCCCTTGGGCCACTGGGTGGGGCGAGAGGTCGACTGATCCACTGGCCGGAGGCGGAGGTCGTCGGACGTCGACCTCCACACCCCCTCCCCCCCTCCCCCTCTCGCGCCGTCGAAGGGTGACGCGTGTTCGGTGTTTACCTCCGGAGCGTCACGGGCGATTACGTTGTTTGCATCTCCGGGGGTCGCCGAGGCGGGCCGGCTGCCACGCCGCCGTCGACAAGTTGCAGTCGGTTCGAGGACTGATCGGCGAAGAAGGCGCCTCAAATAAACAAACAGGACTTTGCGGACATTGTAGTTCAAGTTAATTGGATCTTCGTAGAAACTTGGCTGTAACTTCTTTTAGGCCATAACTATTTTCTGTGGTTTAATTTTTTAAAAAAATATGTATACGTTAGAGCATAGTATATGATTTTTTTTCTGGAATGCCTGGAAGTTAAAAGTGACTAGTTGCTACAAAAAAATAAACGTTTCCCCTGTGGGATCATTGTGTTTGTTAATGCCTTATTTTTGGGGAATGACTGCAATGACTAAAAATATACACTAAATGTGGTTTTTGAAAATCTAACTGTGTGATATCTGCTTCAATGAGGGTAAATTTTGATTACTACACGTTAAAACAATTTTTTACGGCATACACATTCGGTGGGCAGAGCTTCTGGCAAAACCACGTGATTTAAAAACTGTTCGGGATACAGAGTTGTGTATGCTTACGAAATTACACTCAAAAGGATACTCCGAGGGCTGGTGAGTTGTTCTGTTTCCGTGTTTCGTTTTAAAACTGTATTGTTAGGAGAATGAAAATGGTTAAAAACGAATGTTTTCCAGAATTAATTTGAGACGTGAAACTCCCGGTACAGATACGTGAAGGCACTAAATAAAGGGCGTTTGCATTGCACCTTTTTGTCTTCACTTAACTGCCGCGTGTATTGGTTTCCGCTTGAATTTGGGGACGCACCACAACGCCGAAATACCACAACGCCGAACGTACAATAACGCCGAATGCCAAACTGACTACAAAGCCGACAGCTAGAAAACGGCTGCGTACCACAACGCCGAAATACATTAACGCCGAAAAATGTGATTGCAGGACTGCCAAAAACGTTAGGTTAGGTAAGGTTAGGTTAGGCTAGGTTAGTCTAGCCTAGGTTAGGTTAGGTTGTGGTATTTCGGCGTTAAGATACATTTAAGAAACACACACACAAATTAATTCAGTTGTTTTTCATTTTGCTCCTGTGCCCCCGCCCCCCCTCCCCGCAGCAACATTTTTCGGCGTTACTGTATTTCGGCGTTGTGGTACACAGCAGTTTTCTAGCTGACGGCGTTGCGGTCAGTTTGGCATTCGGCGTTATTGTACGTTGGGCGTTGTGGTAACGACCCCTTGAATCTCATTGTTGTCCTACGCACGTCGAGAAGAGTGCGCGCCAGTTCAGAGTATGTACTTGTACGGCCTTTGAATATATATACTGTATAGAAGTCGCCAGCCCAGGTTTAAATTTCTAATACGGTTTTGAGGTAGTTGGTTAATTCACCGCCGCAATCGCCACCATCTCCAGGGCATCGACTTGTGGTGGTCCCTAGCGGACAAGTGTCGAACTCTTCAAACACCCCTTCCCCCACCCGTTAAACGACCTTGAGCTGCAGTGGATGATAGGTGGGGGGTGCGGGGAATTACAGCGGGCGACAGTGCTGCACTCTAACGTGTAAATAACAACTAAGACGATACAGGGCGTTACGGCAGCGCACTGCAGCGGTGAAGTTCCCAAGCTGCTCATCATACGCTCCTGAAAAACGTAGAGTAAATCCTATCCACTCGCGACTTCTGTACAGTATATATATTCAAAGGTACGGCGCTGGAAGCAGCAGCGGCTAGCGTCTGCGACTTCCAGATGGCAGTGCGTCCGCAGGAGGTGTCGGGTCGGGTATCGACCGCGGTGCCTGCCCAGCGCAGCGGTGTCCCTGGGGCTGGGTCTGGGGGAGGGGAGGGGGGGGGGCTCGCACCCCTGCCCCCCTCCAACCCCCCCCCCCCCACACACACAGACACATGCACGCCGCGCGCGGCCTTGACACACTGCGGAGGGCCGTTTGGCGGCGCCGCGCGGACGCCGGGGTAAGGTTGTCGAAGGTGGGTCGCGGTTGATGGAGAAGGGGGGCGGGGGAAATGATCCAAGGGCGACGGAACTACTTACGCCCATTCCGATGCGGAGTGCGTGGCAAAACCCTTCTTCTTCCCCAGGACACGTGATCACGTCAACCCTTCCTGTGTCGTTCGCCCAACTAACACACGCGGACAAGAATGCGGCGGTTCCTTTGCCGTCTCCGCAGGATCGACAACATGACGGGAGTATTCACTGGAAATTTAAAGGGGGTTGTATCTTAAATTATTTTACGTCTGTTATTGCGTGTTTTGCACTTGATTAAAATTTTTTTTTTAATGTTTATGAAAGGTTTTTCTTTGTACCAAGGCATTTGTTTTAATGAAATTAAAGGCTAATTTCTTTTTGTCAGTCCTAGCATGTACTGAAAGCATGAAATCATGTGGTATACAGTAACCGTTCGTATGTAGACTTCGCCTTCAAACTATTTATTTTTAGTGTATACTATTCATAAAACGTTATGGTTTTCCAAAACCCTAAAAAAAACAACTCAGGTTAATATTTATGCAGTCCTGAGTAAATGATTCACTATTGACAGGGTTGTTAAAATTAAGTATTTTTTGTATACCGTTGTTAATTATAATTTTAAAAAATTGATTATAATATTTTTTTGATTTTTCTAAGACCATAAAATAGTGTCTACTGAAAGTAGTATTACAGTTGTCATTTTTACAGGGAAAAAAATATTAAATGCTAAACACCAATTATTATTTCACAGGAGAAATTATTTGTTAGACACTATCAAAAACAGGGCATTCCATGAAAGTATGTGCATTGTTGAAACGAGCCAAACTTCTTAAAATTAAATCATATCAACAAAATGTTAACAAAAATGATTGAAATCAAGATGATGTCTTTCAATCACATCACCTTAAAAAATAAAAATAATAATAATAACAGGAAATTTATCAGATTATGTTCTTGATGAAATACACCAGGAAAATGATCTTCCAAAATTCTCATTCCAAATTTTACCTTACAAAAGACAATTTTTTTTTTTTTTTTTTTTTCGATATATTAAACAGATTTTCATTATATTACAAAGCTGTGTCTGCAACCTTGGCGCTCAGTGCTGATAACAGAAATCGTGCATTGGAAAAGAGTACCTAAATGCCTAATGAAATGCAGACTGCAATCTCAGAATGAGATGCGCTATATTACCGCGCATGGGCGGTGCGTGGTACATCGTGATACGCCACTGACGCCACAGTATCGCTACAGCGCATAGAGCCATGCTTTCCAGGGAAGGGTGAGGGTCACTTGCGCAAGCGCATACACCCCTTCTCCCTGCTACCTCTCTCTCCCCCCCCCCCTCTCTCTCTCTCTCACTCACCCTCCCTCCCTCCCTCCCACAGTCACGTGACGCACGTATGACTGCAGTGCAGTCGAAGCGCGGCCTTCTGTCTGCTGCGGTTGATAACCAGAGATAAGGAGAAGGTCTCCCGCAGGAAGCGGGCAGATTACGTGCTGTTCAACTTGTCGAGTCCACTAATCTGCTGTTGGAACGGAGTTTACCACTGCATTCAGACGGCGAAGACAACCTTACAGTCCGCAAGCAGACGCAATCAGAAAACGTCTTCTTGCGGCTTAGAACGTTATTTTGACGAACGAACGGCGCAGTGATGAGACCTTGAACTCACATTCCGCAAGACCCGGACTTCGAATCCTGGTCGGGGAATTATTGTTTTCCGTGGTCAACTGAAATTTTCTCCAGGAAATATCGGGGTGGTTGCTTAACAGTATAGGCAGGGACAGCATTTTTCGCGGCAAAAAAAAAAATCTGAACGAACATTAGACTGCAACAAGGCATACCCACAACAGCTAATTTTTTTCCCATTGTGATTGGCGGCCGTCTGCGAGGCCTAATTTGACCGCACCAATCAGGACGCGTTTGCATCCGCACTGAATTACTGTGATCGGTGTGCTGACAGCAGTAGATACCTACGTAACTGAAAGAAACACACCCAATCACGAAACACAAACAATACTACAGTGTTACGAATTTCAACCAGTCTCGAAATCATTTTCGTAATAAATAAAATTGCATACCCCTAAGTATAGGCCATGTCCGGTAATATCGCATTATAACTGGTTAACATTGCGTTTTAACCGTCTCTAATAATATTGCTATCTAAATAAAATAAAAATTAACATAGTACTTCTGAGATTTCTGGCTGCAATTATAAATATTATGTTCTGCTCGTGGCCCTATTACTTCAACTCGAGGCTTGATTTAAATATAGATGTTCAAGCGAGTTTTTATGATAACAGACTTGAAAACCCGAATTTATCTTATTTAAGAGCTTGTCTTTCAATGTTAAATATATTTTAACCTTAAGATTTTAACTACATGTAATCAATTTCATTTTCATGATTTATATAACACAAGCATCAATTATATATTAAATTTTTTAATGAGAATGTATGGTTGTAATTTGTTTTGAAAACATAATGTGATATCGTACGATAGAAAACCTTTTTAACATTATTTGTCTGTTTGAATATTTAAGTTATTATTTGTTTAGAAATAATTTCTTTAATTATTTTCGTAACTTTGGGCACATTTAAATTTAAGTTCAGCCGAAACACAAAAATTTTACTTACTTGCCATGAACACTTTTACCTAAGACTGTACGTCTGATAAGCTAGTTCATTGATTTATTTCTCATTTAAAACATAGTGTTAGTTAATGTCTGCATTGAATTCGAATTGCTCGCAATTAATAGCTGATTGAAGAAACGATTATTTTTCACTAGTAACATATTACGTTATTTAAAATGATTTTCATCCTGTTTTTTTTTTACTTTAGAAGATTTCTGTTACAACTAAGGTGCATACTGTACGGTTGTAACAGCAACGTACTAAAAACTGTGTTATTCTCATAGGACGATTAAAGTCGCGTTGGTAATGTGACACTACTGCGAAACACTATATTTCTTTTCTAAGATGCGAACACTTTTCAGGAGGCTGTATAGGTCTTTCACACATTTTGAAACCATATGGAGAATATAATAAGAGAGAGGATAGACGGTGCTTTCAAGTCGTTTATAACAGGACAGGGTGCTTCAACACACATTCAGACGGCGATAGCTTAATACTGTGACGTGATAAACAACACAAAAGCAGACTAATGAAAAACAAGATTAGCAAGACACGCATAAATAATTATTTATGTATTGATGTATTGGTGTGTAGAAGTAGTTTTGTGAATGTAAGGGAAATGTGTAACAAACACGGTGCTGCCATCTGTGGCTGATGGCGCGAACCAAAGTTCACAAAGCCAAAGGGAAAACTTTATAGTACTAACCGCTTACTGAACGAGCTCGCTTCGAGGAATTCCCGTCGTGTCACTCAGCCACTCTGCTAGGAAGGAGTGTTCCGGCCACTCTGCTAGGAGTGATACGTCCGTTTGTGCCTGACGACGGAAACAGATTTCAATTCCCGAAACATCGCATTTTTTTTTTATCATGGAAAGCATTTACTGTGTTCGTCTGTGCCGTCGTCGTTTTCTTGTCCAAAACATCCGTTCAGTTTCATCTCTGTGTTCGCCTGTGCACCGCTGTGTTGTCCGAGGGTTGTATTTTATCAGTTTATTTTCTCCTGTTGTTACAACTGTATCGTCGCTGTCATTCCACTGTGTTCTTCAGTGCCGTGATATATTTTTTTATTCTGACTAATCATTTAACATTTGACATCGACTGATGGTCAGAGACCGGAAAAATTCGCTAATTCATTTCGCGATAGGCTAAAATACAAATAGTTATACCTCAGTGCTGCCTCTGCCATTGGTTCACAACTCACCTGGATGGCTCTGGGCCAATGAGAAACACCCAACCAAAGCTTTATCGAATCGCATGCTGCCACGTTGGGACGTCTCACAAGACAGCAGCCAATGCGTGGGTGGCATTTGACCGAGTGTACGTAGAACTATGGAGTTCATCCTGCAGGTCATTGAACCCGCGAATTTCTCCAGTCCCTACTGATGGTTTTAACTACGTCATGAATAGAGACCGGAAAAATTCGCGGATTCATTTCACGACATGCTAAAATGCAAATTGTAGTATTGTTATGCAACTTCTGCTATTGGTTCACTGTTAACTTGGAGGAATGTGGGCCAGTTATAGACCCTCAGTCAAAGCAGTACCTATCGAATCACGAGTCTCCCAATTGAGACGCCTCACAAGACAGTAGCCAATGAACAGGTGACGTTTGCCCGAGTATGCACAGGATCGTGGAGTCTATCCTGGCCATCACTGCATACGCGAATTTTTCCAGTCCCTAGTCATGAATAGAGACCCGGAAAATTCGCGGGTTCATTTCGTGTTATGCTAAAATTCAAATAATTATACCTTAGTGCTGCTTCTGTCATTGGTTCAATGTTAATCTGGAGGACTGCGGGGGCCAATTGGAATCCCTTCACTCATAGAAGTGTCGAATCACAGGCCACCCGGTCGAGACGACTCACACAAGTCAGCAGCCAATGAACAGTTGGCATTTGCCCGAGTGTGTGGAGGATATTGGATAGGGGCAGGAAATTTTCGCGAAAAATTCTGAACGCCTACTAGACTGCAACAAGGTATACCCACACCAGCGGTTTCTTCCTTGTGATTGGCGGCCGTCTGCAAGAGAAGTCGTTGCCTTGTTTGCACGAGCCACTAAGGACGAGTTTGCTTCCACACTGAATTAGTGTGATTGGTTGTTGTAACAATCGACATGCACCTCAAAGTAACTCACCCAATCACGAAACACAGACGATGCTACAGTGTTTTAACTTCCAGCTACTCTCGGGATCTTTTCGCGAAATTTTCATGGCCCTAGTCATTGAACCCGCGAGTTTTCCGGGTCTCTAGTCATGGAACTATGAAGGAAGGAAGACGAAGGGACGGTTCCGCGCGAGCGCCGACTGACGGACTGACGAGGATGTCGCCGGAGGTGTCCCGCTCACCTGCACCCGGACGTACGACGGCGGCCTGGACCTCATGGCGGGGCAGCCCTCGGGGAAGCACGGAGACGACCCCCCTCCGGTGCCGGCCGTCGCGGCTGCTGCTCTCTCACTGCGCGCCTCTCGGCGAGACGCCGCGAGGCCTGATAAGGCTGGCGGACTTCGCGCCCTGTGAAGCACCTGCCGCCCGCCCGACCTAGCAGAGCGCCGCGCCGGGGCGCCTGCCTTTCCTTCTCGGACCGTACACCTCTTCAGCCCTCATCACTGGCTCAGTTGGATACAGCAAACACTCAGCTATGACTAGAGACCTGTAAAATTCCCGATTTCAAATCCCTAAAGTATATAAGACTCCATGATCCTCTACGCACTCGTGCAAATTACATCTGCTGATTGGTTACCGACTCGTAACAACCTGTTGACTGGAATGATCGTGATTCGCTAATTCTTCTGTTGAAGTTTTTTTTTTCAATTTGGCCCAGTCCTTACAGATAAACTGTGGCCCAATCACTGAAGCAAAATAATGTCAAAAGTATTTGGACTGTATCCTATCGCGAAATGAATCCGCGAATTTTACATGTCTCTCTAGCCTATAACTTCTAATAGTGTCAATTGTAGGCGTTGTAGAATTTTTGGTTCAAGGTCACAATCAAAGAGTAACGGAAACCGTTTATGCGTGCGCAAGTTACTGCTTTGCTGTTTTTTTTTCTTTCTTTTTTTTTTTTTTTCGCTTGCAGCGCTACCTATTAAAAATGTCGAGACTCCTGAGCTTAAAGCGTCTTGTGTTTGCAGTTTGCTAAGGGCGGATCTGTAATCTCAGTTCAACTGGAATCACCAGTGAGCGCGGACGAATGGCGGACGGACGGACGCGACGGATAATTGTTCGTGTGTGTGTGTGTTAGTGAGGCGGGATGATAAGCGCGACGCTCGCTGGTGCTTCAGCGTGAATTTACAGGTGAACCCCCGAAATACCAGCAATGACAAAACTATACAAAAAAAATTGGTTGTCTGTAAAGTCGGTTTACGGACGATAGTTTAACGTGACAACGTCATAAAAAAAACATTGATGAAATGATTGCATACTTTTATGAATAAAATTGAATCATTTTTATTGAATTATCACTATTTTGTATGGATACAAACAAGGAGTGAAATGAAATCTACAATTTAATTGACAAATTTACTTTTATTTGCACTTATTAATTCAAATATGTTTATTACTCTAACGAACAGATTATTTTAACCTTAACTTTTATACGTGTTTGCTATTTAACTTCTTCCAATCTGTGTTATTCTGTTAAGGATAGGACGATGATAGGAAAAGTAGGAAACGAATGGGAGTGTTTCAAGTTTAACGTGCCTCGAAAAAGTCAAATCGATGGTTGTTCCAATCGAGTGGAAGAGAGATAGATGCGGCGCAAGCGTACAATGAGTGTAACGGGACACAGCGTAACGGGACAATGTGCGTAACGGGACACTTTTTCGTGCGTGCAGCCGGCGTTCATCGATTTATTAGACGTTGTCAAGTCAAAAAACAAAAAAAACAAGCTGTGCGAGACAGAGCTTTAAGGAGGTATTCAAAACAATGCAAAAACCGTGACGTTCACCTGGTGTTCGCGGCGGGCCCTCGAAGGTCGACCTCTCCCGAAGAGTCGCTGTAACCCAGGCGAGCGTGTTGCGGCGGCCGACACGAGAGGTAACGTAACGGCTCGCTACCACGCCACTGGCAATCGAAAGGTCATGACCCGGGTCAAAGCTGCCGCCAGTAATGGCTGCAAGCTTAGTTATCCCGAGGCCCACGCCCGTAGTTGGTAACCTCCGTCTGAATTTTTACGTTTCATTTACACCACAATTATTTACACCTTAAAAGTGGTCATGACATTTTTTGTTTAAGTTTTAAATCTTAAAAGTATTTCCGGACGCGAATCACGCGTAGTTTCCGCACCAGCCGCTTGGATTCGCTGCTCGAGCAGTCACGTCAACTATCAAATCATTCGATTTGCAGACAGAAAATTTTAAAACTATTTAATAAAACTGCTCCGATAAAAGCGAAATGGTTTGAAAAAAAAATTAGTAAACCCCCGGATTTTGACCTGATTTTCTACAAGAAATTTTATTAAAATACTGTCCGCTTTGTTAAAAATTCATTAAATAGTTAAGACTACGAATCTTTACTTTGTCTTTGTGAACTTTGGTTCGCGCCATCCGTCACAGATGGAGACATCGAGGTTGTTTCACATTTCCTTTCTATTATTTATGTATAGAGACCGGAAAAATTCGCTGGTTCAATGACCTCCAGGATAGACTCCAATATCCTCTGCACACTCGGGCAAATGCCACCTGTACATTGGCCGCTGACTTGCGAGTCGTCTCGACTGGGTGGCCTGTGATTCGACACTTCTATCAGTGAGGGACTCTAATTGGACCTCAGTCCTCCAGATTGACATTGAACCAATGGCAGAAGCAGCACTAAGGTATAATTATTTGAATTTTAGCATAGCACGAAATGAATTCGCGAATTTTTCAGGTCTCTACTTATGTAGCATTCACGAAATCGCGCCCACCAAATGCCGTATACCGAGAGCTAAGATGTAAGACATAAAGAATAGTTGGAACTTGGCATTGTTCAACCCGAGCGAAGCCAGTGACCGCAGCTAGTCACTAGAAGAATGGGACTCGGCGTGATCAGCGGGAGATGCTTGTCGGAGGAGACGAGGAGTAGCCATCACTCGCCGACAGTCGGCTGGGTGACTCGTTCTTCACGCGCTTCGTTGACCCACCTGTCGGCTGTGCGCAGGGGTCGACGAGGGAGGAGGAGTTTACGAGCAGGACCGCGTCTCTGACGTCATTGGAAGGCGTCAGTCGTCCCATACCCCCCCCCCCTCCCTCCTTCCTCCAACAAATCATAAAAAGTCGTAGGACGCCGCGGAACATTCTTCTCCCCCTTCCCTCTTCTCCCCGCAAACACGTGACCCACTCTCCCATCATCGAAATGGACGTAAGGGAAGCGCATATCTCCGATCAAGAAGCGATTAAATATATATGTGTGTGTGTGTGTGTGTGAGGTTGAGTCTTTCAGTACTCGCCAGAGACGAGTAGGGACCGGAAAAATTCGCGGTTTCGATGGCCTTCAGGATAGACTGCACATTCCCCTGTACACTCGGGCAAATAACGCAAGTTCATTGGCTGCTGACTTGTAAGTCGTCTCAGCTGGCTTGTCCGTGATTCGTTCATTCTTTGGTTGAGGGTTTATAACTAGAGACCGGAAAAATTCGCGGATTCATTCAACGACAGCCTAAAATTCATATAGTTATACCTCAGTGCTGCCTCGGCTATTGGCTCACAACTCACCTGTGGATGACCCTGGGCCAGTGAGAAACACTCAACCGAAGCTGTGTAATCACAGGCTGCTACATTGGGACACCTTCACAAGACAGCAGCCAATGAAAGGGCGACATTTGACCGAGTGTACGTAGAACTATAAAGTTCATCCTAGAGGTCATTGAACGCGCGAATTTTTCCGGTCCCTATTTTTAACTGGTTGAAATTCGTCCAGATGAACAGTGAGCCAATAGTAAAATCATTATAAAGGTATATGTATTTGAATTCTAGCCTATCGCCGAATGAATCCGCGAATTTTTTCGGTCTCTATAGAGATGAGCAACATCTAGCCTCCCATGTTGCAAAATCATTCCATACATTTATAATATGAAACTGTGACACGAAATTTAACGTAAAATTCTATAAAACATAATGCCGAGCATGATAAAAATATTAAAAAATGTGTTTTTTCAACTACCTACATTTCTGGATACGAATCGGGCGTAGTTAACGCACCAGTCTCTAGAATTCGCTGCTGGAGCAGTTACGTCGACTTTTTACTCATTCTATAAAGGCTTGAAAAAATACTAATCTCCGGCTTTGGATCCGATTTTCGACAAGGAATTTTATTAAAATACTGCCCATCTTGTTAAAATACCCTAAGCAGTTAATATAATAACTTTTCCCTTTGGATTTGTGAACTTTGGTTGGGAGATGCAGCACCCTGCTTAAACAATTAGGGGAAGTCCGGGCAAAGAGAATAGGCCGGGTAAAACGAATAAAGGCAGTATTAACTGAATGACAACAGATGGCACTAGCCTACTCACCCAGGAGGTGGAGCTACCTATCGGCCCTCGAAGGAACTCGGTACGAGATGGACATCGACAGGAACGGCGCATACAGATAATTACAAAAGATTTTGCCAGATTTGTTAAGATTTTACAAAGGTCAGTTGTTTAAAACTACTCAAGAAGTTTTAACGACAGAATAATTATTACTGTATCATATGATACCCATACAATGGCCTACATGTATAGCATATAACGTAAATAGTAACGTGTCAGTAAATTTTATTTACTCTCATTGTTCTGTAATGGCTGCAAAGCGGGCAAAGTGAATAGGGCAAAGTGAGTAGCTATTCACTTTGCCCGGATTAATATTATTAGCTATTCACTTTGCCCTGACAACAATTTTGTTATACAAACATGATTCATAGTGATATTTAAAGTGTCCCGAGTGTGCATGTCGTATCATTCAGCAGAATAACACCGAAAATTACAGTGGAAAGAAACTGCTGTTCGTGGAATGTTGACAATGTTAGAATTCATTTTATTTTTGTAAATTATATATTATTCTCTGTATGTAAAAAACGGTTAAATTTCTTTAACATGTAAATATTGAACTGTATAAAAACCGAGTTATAAAATATAAGTATTATAATTACGAAGCAGGAACTTTTTACTCTATACAAAACTTATTTTATACTAAGATTTTAAACACTCATCTTCCAGTGCTTTTTATCCTACCACATATTTGTTGTTCTTAAACTTTTAGTTTACTGGCATAATGTTATAACTGCAAGCATACAGTTGTGGTAGGAACTCGCACTAAATGAATGAATTAAAAAAGTCTAAGTTTAGGCCTATGTGTTTTCATAATAAGTTAAAAAAAATTCATAGTTTCCGTAATGCTCATAAATATTACACCATACAATCAGTATACGACATTTTATATCAAAATGAACTCTGTCCACAGTTGGTGTATAAATACAAGAGAACAACCAACCAAGGAAACTGGTCGGAGGAAACCATGAAACGAGCGATGGAAGAATGTGAAGTTAATTCAATAAATTCTGTTGCTACAAAATATGGAATACCCTTTGCAACTCTTTATAGACATTGTAAGTCAGGTTCAAGCAAAAAGCGGCTTGGTAGGTTCAGAACTGTATTCACAGATGAACAAGAAATTGAACTTTTAGAATATATACAAGAAATGGACAGCATCTTTTACGGTTTGACAAGACGTGAATTTATCGGACTAGCATATGACTTCGCCCAGAAGAACAACATAGCTCATCCATCAAACTGGGAAAAGAATCGTAGTGCTGGTAATGAGTGGCTTATGGGATTTCAGTAAAGGCATCCTGAAATTTCGCTCAGACAGCCGGAACCGACAACAATCGCTAGAGCAAGGGGCTTTAATCAGCCGCAAGTTGATAGGTTTTACAAGATTTTATGGGACCAGATGGAGAAATATAATGTGAGTGCAAGCACATTGTTCAACATGGACGAAACAGGCATCCAGACGACAACAAACCCCCTAAAATTCTCTCAGTTTGTGGAAAGAAACAGGTAGGAATAATCTCAAGTGCAGAAAGAGGAACACTTACTACAGTGATTTGTTGTTGTAATGCTGCTGGAGGTTTCATTCCACCCTTCTTAATTTTTGCTAGAAAGCGCATGCAAGAGAGACTGCTGGATGATGCGCCACCAGGAACACAAGCAACGTGCACAGACAATGGATGGAGTAATGGTGAAGCATTCTTGCAGTGGCTGCAATTCTTTGTTGAACATATCCGCCCTAAACCAGAAAAAAAAAATTCTGCTTTTGCTTGACAACCACGAATCACACAAATTTTACCCTGCTCTTCAGTTTGCCACTGAAAATAATGTGGTTTTTGTGTCTTTTGCTCCACACACCACTCACAAAATGCAGCCTCTTGACCGAGCTGTTTACGGGCCTTTGAAGAAATACTTTGAACAAGAAGTAAATTCGTTTCAGAAGAACCATGTTGGTAGAGTTATCAACCAATACGATAATCTAAAATGCTTTCCCCAGCATACTTGAAAGCTGCCTCAACACAGAATGTTGTAAGCGGATTCAAGTCTGCTGGCTTGTGGCCCTACAACCCAAATATATTTGGTGATGAATATTATGCTCCTGCTTTAGTGCTAGACAGAAATGCAAATGAAAATGGTAGTAGAGTATCAGTAGTGCATAGCAATTATTGTTCCAGCATTGTCCCTGGCACTTCAAATGTTTTAGAAGGTGAAGCAGGACCATCTGGTGCTTTCAGGACTAGTCCAAGAGACATTAGACCCCTGCCAACTGCATCTCGCAAGCAAAACACAAGAAAAAGAAAATACCAGCAAGCTGAAGTACTGACTAGCACTCCAGTTAAGGTCTACCAAAAGTTTAAACTGAAACAAAATGCTAAAAAATGCCCTACTCTTCACGTTTCAGCAAAGAAAAAATTGTTGATACTGAAGCAGAGTGAAAAACACGTCGAAAGCACAGAATCAGAATACAGTTGTCAAATATGTGAAGCACCATATGAGGATCCCCCAACAGAAGACTGGATTCAGTGTGCTCTGTGCAAACTCTGGAGTCATGAGTCCTGCACTTCATATTGTGGAACTGGACAATATTTGTGTCGTCAGTGTGAGTGAGGTGACAGAATTTAATATAACGCTGCAACATCCCAAGCATGATGTTTTAAAGTGTAACAGAATTTCAGAATATGCTTTAGTTGGGACTTTTATGCTTTTATATTGCAATATAAATAATAGGGCCTACATTAACATTAAGAAAGTTACTTTGCAGCCTATATTGTTTATGGAAAAAAAAAACAATTTACAAGAGAAATAACTTTCTACTTAAGTTTTAACTGTCAAGTCGTAGCTACATTGTACTTGCTTAATATTGTTTTTTATATCATTGTTATTCACTTTGCCCTTTGCTCTTATTCGCTTTGTACCTATACAAGGGCAAAGCGAATAATGTGTATGATACTTTAAAATAAATAATTTAAACAATGTATAATTTAAAATAAAATTTAATTTAGGCAAAACTTAATAGTACATAAAACAACGAATCAACACAACAAATTTCAGTCACCTGAGTTATTTAGTGACATGCAGATATTAGTTTAAAATTAAGTTATTTGCTTTGCCCGGACTTCCCCTACGTTCCATGCGCCTTCCTTTCCATTCACGAAACTACTCCCACTAAATGCCGTATACCGAGAGATAAAGATGTTACACGCCAAAAAAAATATCGCTGGAGTCACAATAACGCGACGGACTCGACGCGAACGATGCGATGCGACAGCAAAATATATCGCGTTATGATAAGCATGCGGGCTTTACCGGGGAGACAAAGAAAAGTACCTACCACAACGGTTATGATGTATAAAATGCTTCTATATATATATGCAACATACATTCGATAGCCCTCACATTAATTTTTTTTTAAATTCATACTGTAACATCTAAGGTATTATACAGATAGTTACCATAAGCATTCTACATAAGCATAAGCAGTTACCATAAGCATAAGTAATGTTCTACAGGGCCGTGCTCATCCGCTCCCCTGGTAACTATTTCCAGAGGGCAAACCCAAGAAGGAGTGAGGATGGATCTTTTACATGCTCAAAGTTGGAATAAATAAATTCCAGTTATGAGCTTGGGTTCCGAGAGCGGAGAAACGGATACCTACGCCGTTTCCAAACGCGGTGTGGTTACTGACAGCCGAACAGCTGCGTCGAGAGGTCGAGGAGACCCATCCCATCATCGGCGCCACCCAACCAGCCGTCAACCCGCCGTGTAACCCCAGGCTTTGAATATATATACTGTATAGAAGTCGCGAGTGGATAGGATTTACTCTACGTTTTTCAGGAGCGTATGATGAGCAGCTTGGGAACTTCACCTGCTGCAGGGCGCTGCCGTAACGCCCTGTATCGTCTTAGGTTGTTATTTACACGTTAGAGCGCAGCACTGTCACCCGCTGTCATTCCCCCGCACCCCCCACCAATCATTCACTGCAGCTCAAGGTCGTTCAACGGGAGGGGGAAGGGGTGTTTGAAGAGTTCGACACTTGTCCGCTAGGGACCACCACAAGTCGATGCCCTAGAGATGGTGGCGATTGCGGCGGTGAATTAACCAACTACCTCAAACTGTATTAGAAATTTGAACCTGGGCTGGCAACTTATATACAGTATATATATTCAAAGCCCCAGGTCACCCTCAGTGCGAGCCATTATCTATGGTGCGAGCCCCCACCCATAGAGTAAGTAAAGGGAGAGGCGCCACTCCCATAGTAATGATCGTTTGCTTATATTTGTAAACAAAACCCTTGCGATCATACCATTTCTTTGCAACTTGACAACGAAAAAATTACAGCCAGATACAACCTGAGAAAGGTTTAGCGCGTGATAGTTGGCACCTTTGTAGTTACCATATTTTATATTTTTTTCGATAAAGGATAAAGATATTGTGAAATTGCTTTATGTTAGTCCTTATAATGGGACGTTAAACTATTTCCGCAAAAGAAAAAAATTTCCGCAATAGGAAAAAAATACCATGGTTTAAGGTGGATTTGAACCCGCGAACACCATACCCGAGATACCTCAAATTCAAAAGCTTTTTATTGACTTGTTTGTTTACATTTCACATTAACAATGGTTCGCATAGTGGAACGCCAGCACATTGTGCTCTTTTTCCATATATTACATACATTTTACAACATTTATATACATTTTACAACATTTATATACATTTTACAACATTGATATACATTTGCAGGTGATTAATAACTGTTATTGGAGGAAAAGTTTAAAAAACCCCCAGGTCCATTAGGTACGTCTTTATCCGCACGACCACCAGTTCATTTTAAAATAAAGGTTACAAGTGTATGTACTTATAGAATATTTTTCTACACTAGTAAAGTCTAAATTATTTAGCCAGATTGAAACTAATGATCGTTTAGTAATGAACTTTAATTCTGTTTATTATATTTATTTTCCACTACTATATTATTTTAATTTTCAACTTCAAAAACTACAGAAGTAGCTAGCAGGTAATATGGAGAACGACAGGCCAACGTCCTCTAATTTTCGTTTTCGGCAATATGCCACGCAGCATCTAGTTTTAAGTGACATTTTAAAAATATAATCTTTCATTTTCAAATCCCATTATTACCACGAGACAATACAAATATGGCCGTATGTAATTATAACAACTGGATATGTAGGTAATAAACTAAAGAGATCAAAATTTGTAATTTTTTTTCCGATGTTGGTGAAACATGGTATGATCCAATTTTTAAGGATTCAGTTCGTCCTATCTACTGTCACCCCCCTGGTAAAGGGTAAAGGCCCCCACCGAGGGACCAGTGGTACCGACACGGACCCACGCCTATCACATCCCTGGGACCCCTGGGTCACCCAGTTACCGTAAGCGACTTCAAATATAGAAAAGTGTGATAGCAATACATAAAATGTTCCTCCTGCGCCAGGCTTCAGGCTGCGGAGCCGGATCCGATGTCCGCCATCTTGGATTCTGACGTCATGGCGGCCATCGTGGATGACCTTGACCTTGGCTTTCAAAATTTTCCAAAAATGACTCATAATTTGCCAAAAATCTGCCAAAATTCCAAGTTTTTTTTAGAAAAAAATTCCGTCCAAAATAATATCAAAACAAAATTAAAATATAAAATTATGTGCATGTGTTTCATGCAAGACAAAAATAACCACAGCCACGTGATCGAAATTAACAATATATCTATTGTAGTAGGTATTAAAAACTATTTCCAAAGGAATCTTTTGAGAAAGCACAGGAAACTGTTTGTTTCCCAGCAGACGGCACGTGCGGCAGAGAGCTCATGGACGTGTCCTCACTGACCGGTGCAGCGGGACCTAAAAATAGCTCCGTCAAGTTGGCAATTAAGGAAAGCTGGACCTAACCCCTCGCCGCGCCGCTCCCTTGACACATGCTTCGCTGCGCAGGGACACCAACTTGGCCGGCGCTCCCCCAGCTCTTTCTTGTGCGTCCGGGATCCGCGCACGAGTACACTCCACTTGCCCTAAAGTCATTCGACCCGAAATGAATTTCGGCTGAATGCCTGTTAGGTCGAATGACTAGTAGGGCAAATGATTTTTAGGCGAATTGACTTTTAGGGCAAATGACTAGTAGATATGACTTTTAGGGCAAATGATTTTAGGCCAAGTGACTTTTAGGGTAACTGACTTTTAGGCCAAGTGACGTTTAGGAGATATGGCTTTTAGGGCAAATGACTTTTAGGTCAAATGACGTTTAGGTCAAATAACTGAAGGATTATTTTAAATTTTAGGTCAAGTGACGTTTAGGAGAAATGAATTTTAGGTCAAATGACGCGCACCGCCGCGTACAACTTACCAACACGCAACTTTACAACGGTCGTAACTTGAGGCTCGCGCGCACACTTGCACTTCGATATTAATTTTTTCTAAGTTATGTGTTTCTAGGTTGCGTGTTCCCAAGTTATGACATCCGAGTCCGAACTCACTTCGTCCACTCCACAACCATCTTCGGACTTAAAAAAAAAATAATAATAAATAAATAAACCCCTCAATTTGCATTGTAGATAGATTATTTAATGTTTTGTCTCAACAAATCACAGAACATAGCTTTAGACTCTTGTAACAGTTGGATCCTATTGCACCTAATTACGTAAAATGCAGGTGCTCATTAGAAATAAACTGATTTTCTTCCTTCGGTTTGAATGCTGGAACCTGTTGTCATTAACACCAGTGATATCAAATAGGTAAATCAAATCTTTACATTCGAAATATTTGTTATTCGAGCAAAAGTTTTATAATAAATATTTTAGGAAGGGAAACTCAGACATTCAAGCACTAGCAGCTATTTACAGGTTCCACACCAAGTTTAAGACCATACGTATATTTAAGATGATAATGTTTTTCTTATAATCGTTTGGTATATGTTACACATTAATTAATAACTGTTGAAATTCTAAATTAATACCATTAATAACCAATAAACCATCACAATTAAATCATTATTTTAAACAAAACTATTATTTGTTCTAGAAAAAATTTACTACAGTAGAATTTGTGATCTTTTAAGGTTTTTTTTTTAATTAATGGAGTGTGTATAAATTCTTGTATAGTTAGACAGACCTACATCTTGTAAAAATACATCTTTCAAGAATCTGATGTTTTGTTTTAAAAATCGTAATTTGTAAAGAATTTTACGTAAACGAATAGCAGTTCAGAAAATTTTCTATCACCTTGGTTTCTGTTTTTACCAATTTTCTAACTAGGCGTCAAAAGTCATTTAATTGTAGCTTTAAAAAGATTCATTGAAGTTAAGAAGCAATTTCTACCAGAACTTTAACGAATATTATTTCATTAAATATTTTAATGGTCTTAAACTTTTAGAGGGACATGTAGTTGACAAGGATTAAGTATTGATTTATACAGAAGATAACAAAGAAATTTTTGCGTATTTCACCAGCTACAGTGCTCTGTAAATCGTTGTTAAGCGCTCCAGGGAACACTTTTGGAATAAAGGAAATATTTCATATCCCAAACATGAATTAAAACCTTTGGCTGAAACAATTTCTGATGAGATGAACTATTAGCGTATAAAAAATCGGGGATGAAAATAATAAAAAAATTAAAACTTTCTTAGTAACATATATGTTGGAAATTACTAACAACCTTCTTAATATTACCTTAAACCTTTGTGCAAAAAAAAATTATACGACTACGTATTTGTGCAAGTGATGAAGAATAGTGTTTGGAGGTCAGAAATAATTGCATAACTACGTTATTAGGCATAATATGAAATTCGCTAAGATATTGAATGCTTGATAAAAAAAACATTCAAAATATTTTCGCTTCATAAAATATGAGAAAATGTTAAATCGATCTTTTTTAAAAAATATTGGTGAACATGTAGAATGTTATGTAGGCTATATTAAGTTCTTAAAATGTCGCAGGAGTTTATAGGAGATACCAAAAAATTTCCGGAATAAATAGGTACTTCGATATCTACCTACGCCTGTAGGCTGTTCCGTAAGGGATTTTTTTTCTTTCAGCCATACACGAAGAAATTTTTTTTGACGTGACGTCTAATAAATCGATTAACGCCGGCTGCACGCACGAAAAAGTGTCCCGTAACGCACATTGTCCCGTTACGCTCATTGTACGCTTGCGCCACATCCATCTCTCTTCCACTCGATTGGAACAACCATCGATTTGACTTTTTCGAGGCACATTAAACTTGAAACACTCCCATTCGTTTCCTACTTTTTCTATCATCGTCCTATCCTTAACAGAATAACACAGATTGGAAGAAGTTAAATAGCAAACATGTATAAAAGTTATAGTTAAAATAATCTCTTCGTTAAAGTGATAAACATATTTGAATTAATGAGTGCAAATAAAAGTAAATTTATCAATTAAATTGTAGATTTCATTTCACTCCTTCTTTGTAGCCATACATGATAGTGATAATTCAATAAAAATGATTCAATTTTATTCATAAAAGTATGCAATCATTTCATCAATGTTTTGTTGTGACGTTGTCACGTTAAACTATCGTCCGTAAACCGACTTTACAGACAACCTATTTTTTTTTGTGTGAAAATGTGACACGGGTGTGTCGTTTGGTTGTCACCTGAAAAAGCAAAAGCTGAGGGATCGTGACAGGAGGATGTGGCCGGGAGTCCCGAACATGGCGACGCGACGTCGCGATGGGTTCGGCAAGCAGGCCCGCATAGACTCGCAGTACATACGTCCTCAGAGCGTCGAGAGAGAGAGAGAGAGAGAGAGAGAGACAGAGGGTTCACCGCGCCTGTCGCGGCGGGCAGCTGGGGCTCTCAGCTGTCGACCCGTGACACAAGGTCAAGGTCAAGCCTCCCGCACCCCCTCCTCTACACCCCCCGCCCCGGGGGCTCCTGCCGCACGCAGTGCGCAAGCCCGGGGTGCGTGTCTCGCGTCGTTTGTTTCGTGTCCGCCCGGCGCGCTGCGGTAGAACGAACATAACAAAGAAACATGAGCATTGGCTACTGGACTTGCACACAACCTAAAAAGGTGATAACGAAGAAAAATATGTATTAACGGAGTTCCAGAAAAAAAAAACAACCTCATATTAGGACATCGCTACAATTCATTGTTTGTTTCGCTGAATCTTAATACAATTTTAATTGGACTCGGGAAGACAACAGAGCAAACGTTAAAAGTTATCTGAACTGAAATTGAAATAAAGCACTAAAAAAAATTTGTCTTTTGTCAAATATAATAAGCAACAACTTGTCTAGATGTATGTTTAAGGATTACTGCTCCCTGAAGAGGAGAGTGTTCTCCCGCGATGGTTGTTCGACGAGGGCCCGGGTGGCAGCTGGCATGACCGCCGCACCCGCCGCCCGCCGGCAGGTCGGCAGCAGGAACGGTTAGCAACACACAGTCGTGGGGTGGGAAAGGGGTAAAGGAGTGTTCGCCGGCACCGGGCCGGCCGACACGGCAACACAAGGCCGCACATCATCCGGTCGGCTGGCGGCGCTCGCACAAACCTGCACGTCTGTGTGTGTATTGTGTCCAGGACCGGTGCAAGGTAAATTGGCGCCCTAGGCGAAAAAACCTTAATGCCCCCCCCCCCCCCCACCCTCCGACGGACACCCCAAAAAAAAAATTTCCTTGCCTCAAAATACATCTCGTGTAGGCCTAAGATTTTGTCAACAATCAAATGAAAGCAGGCTTGTGTTTTTTTGTTTTTTTTTACTTTTTTACTTATTACAAATCATAAACAGGTCAACGTGGACTTGAAATAATTACTTGTATCAATATAAACATTCCGAACTGTTACAAAAATCCATTTTCATCTAGTTTCAGTAATCGGTAAACATGTTATATGAGCTGTTGTGTGTCGTGCTGCGCCGCCCCCAGCTACTTGGCGCCCTGGGCGGTTGCCTAGTTCACCTATACGGACGCGCCGGCCCTGATTTGTGACGCGAGCAAGAGTAGCGGGCCAGAGCCGAGCTGCAGGAGTAGCCCAGAGGACCGGTGGAATGAGGAGAGGGATGACGGGGCCAGGTAGAGTGGCGGGCTACTCACCGGCTCCTCGGGCGGCATGGCGGCGGCGCCGGGCACGGTGAGCTTGAGGCCGCCCGCGTCCGCCTCCTCGTCGGGCCCGCCCCCGCTACTCGCCTGCTGCCCCATGCGCGCTGCTGGCGGCGGCACGGGCCCGCCCCTCCGGCCGCCGCCGCCGCGACGACGCGCTGGCCATGGTCGCCGAGCGGGAACTGGCCGCCGGACCGCGCGCCGCCGCCGCCAGTCAGCTGACGCGCGCCGCCGGGGATCAATACCCGGGGCCCGCCTCTGCGCCGGGGTCGATGCAGCTGGCCGCCGCCCGCCGCCTCCCGCCCCCGGGAGTCGAACTGCGCCCTCTCGCTATCTCCTCCGTCGACTCGCATCGCGCTCGAATCACATGCCGTGCTTTTACGTGAATTCAACAAACGTCCTACTTAACTGCAGTGGCGTAGCCAGGATTTGTGTATGGGGGGTGTTATAAAACCTACCCCCCCCTCCCCCGTATTAAAGCGGTGGGTCCGGGGGTCCTCCCCCGGGAAAATTTGGATTTTAATGTGTAAAATAGTGCTATTTTAGCAGTTTTTGGTTCTTAAATTTAAATATTGTAATGGTAAAAATTTTATTAATTTTAATATGAAATTTGTTTGAGTGATGAATAAGAAATTAATTAAAGATTTGGTGGCCCACTGGCTACGCCCCTGCTTAACTGTCGGGTGGCAACGCTAGAAAAAAAAATTTTGCGACACCAAAATTACACGTTACTTTCGCCGAGGCTGTAATTCGGAAACTTAATCTCTCGCTGACTTTAGACTCGACGCTCACCACACCGACGTCATCACTGCAAACGTTAACCGAGTGAGTCATACGTCACGATCAAAGTCTGATCTACTAAGATGTCTTTACTTCTAACTCTGTAAACTTTCATAGTTAAACGAGTTTCAAGCGGTGTCGAATCCTCAGCCGATGTGACACTCAATCTGTTGGAGATTAAAAAAAAAAAAAAAAAAGAGAGAGAAGATAGAATAATAAAATCATACCAAATTAGCTACTTATATATAGTTTCGTAAGGATTACTTAGTGCGCTACAATAAGCCCTACATGCCTCGTACACAGAAGCAACCGGAATTGTTTCAAATACCTAATCGTTTCCAAGTAATCTATATTTAGTGCCAGTTTGCACACGTTTTTCATACATTGACATGTGTGTTATTGTATTAATACCATTAGTATACATGTGTATTTATGACTTGTTTTTTGAATGAATCATAAAATAAATGACTTCAGAACAATGTATTAAAAACTATTTATTAAAAAACCAAAATATGAAATGTTTATATTTCTTTAAGCAAAATCATTACTTAAATTTATACTTGTAAAATTTGGCGATAAAAGTTTGCTATTCCCTTGGAATTTATTTGAGACAGTATATTTTCTTTTAATATTCAGATATAAATAAAATTATATAAAGAAAGATATATTGTTGTACTGAACCCCCTTCTTCATAAAATCCTGGCTACGGCACTGTCGCTATGTTCGCTACGCGTAAGAAATACAGCCAGTTGCATATCAGGTGTCACTGGCCGCAAAAAGCTGTGTTCGTTATGTTGGCCATGCTGGCGACGTTGCCGGGTGTTTGGTTCTCGGCTGCGCATGCGCAGATAATAAAACCAACATCTGTTTTCGCGCGCGAAAATGGAGCTGTACTTATGCGTTTTTTCTCTCCCAGTAGTGTGCTTTGAAGAGTTATGTCTAGCGGAAAAGTTCATTGAAGAAGTGCGAACATATCGAAGTTTATGAAATAAATCGATGGAAGAATTTAATTCACAGAATATGCAGTATAATGCCTGGGATTTGATTTCAAAGGAATGCCACCAAACTGAACTATATTTATTTTGAAATAACCCACAAATTTGGCTTAGCACTCACACGCAACTGTTTTATCATACGATGAAATTCCTCTAATTATTTTATTTTTAGATTAACTTCCTGAACCCATTTATTTTTACTTTTACATACTGTGAGAGCCAGCAGTCAGTCATAATATATGATATAAATATATTATTATTCTCAGTAACAAGTAAACACACAGCTAAGTGTCATAATTCCAGCTCATATCAAGGAAAGGTTTGCTAGTAAGTGACCTCTCAGAACAACTACATTTAATAACCACTGACTCAAGGCGATGTATTTTTTTCTGTTGATGGGATTTGAACACATTCAAAAACAACCTTCGTACTTATGCCAATAATGCGCTAACAAAGCACAACAAAAATCACAAAGAAATTGTTGTTAATCAATAAAATAGTGCAAAATTTCTAACGTATTTTCAAAGTTTCGATTACTCCTTTCTATGACTTTTTAAGTTTACAATTTGTATTCAAGATTAACTTTGTTACTAAAAAAAAATTTCATTTGGCGTAACAATACGATTGGTGGGCCCCCAATGTTTACGAATTGGGATATATACATATAGGTTTATGCTGCTACACGTTTGGTCCGCCATGTTGACAACTTCGGTTCGGCGATAGCGATGACGGGTTTTGCCGCCTGAGAGCGAATTGTGGCACTCTCAAATCCTAACGACAATCTACAGGCGGGGAGTTCTACCGCAGCTCGTCACAGTTCGCCAGTTTCCAAGCTCCTGTGCACGAAGGCTACAAAACCACCGGCCACGCGAATGAACTAGTAGAACCTCAGGCACGGTCATTTAACGGACATAGCCTCGCATCTGGGGAGCTTGTAAGATGACGCACTGATTGTAGAGAGCGCCCGTGACTTATCGTTAGTGTTAGAGAACACCACGACACGGTCCTCACGCGGGAAACCTCGACAACATTCACGCCTACCGCCTAATCGCGGCGTGCATTTCAGAATCGAGCCCCAGGCAGCGAACTTTAAAAAAAAAAGGGGGGTAGGTTTGTCTGTATTGTCTGTAAAGTCGGTTTACGGACGATAATTTTACATGATAACGTCATATGAAAACATTGATGAAATTGCATACTTTTTCAATTTTCAAATATTATTTTATTTAATTTAAATAATTTGTTTGAATATAATCACGAACAATTAGTCGGCGTTCATCGATTTATAAGACGTTATCACGTCAAAAAAAAATGCCGAACGGTATTTAATAAATTAAAAAATATATATATATGTGAAAGAAAGTAAGGAATATTAACTTAACAAAGTTAAATAAATGTACTAAAGCATCGATCCACTTTGTAAACTAACAATTCCCTCCACCACCACAAAAACGAACTGCTGTCTGGATTCGCCCAGTACAGCAACGCAAGTTAACAAAAGACCAGGAGGAACTCTGGCCAGTGACAGCAGCCGCCGGGCAGTGGAGGAAATTGCGACCCAGCGCGCGTACACTCTGTTAAAACTGGGGCGAGACTTCTCCGGCAGGTGCTCGCTTCGGCGGACATATATCGACACTGCAGTTGAAAATACCGTGACGCAACACACACAAGAAACACCCAGGTTCGCATAGCAACGAAGGCTAGATGATCACGAATCAATAATACATTTCTAACCTAATGATGCGGGCCACCCCCCCCCCCCCCCCCCGAAATTTTTTATGTTATTTTCTCAATGATTTACTCAATTATTTTATAATATTATACTTTTTTTTAGTATTATATTTTATCACATATTTGGCATTAATTAAAACTGATTTTCTAATAATAATTTTGGTCATATCAGGTAATATTTCCATCCTGAACCGACAGATGCCAAACTGCTTTTGTTGAGGAAAGTGCTGGGTTGCCAATTTGATTTACAAGATCCCTTTCAATTATCAAAGCACCAGAAACGTATTTTCACATTAGAAGCTATAATTATGTAAATAATATATACATTTTTCTCGTCTTTTAACCACCCCTCACCCCCCCCCCCCTGAAATTTTAATGACGCAGTCTGCGTCGTTAACACCCCCCACCCCCCCCCCCTTGTGGGCACCCCTGAGTTAATTATGTAAGAATGTTCATCTGTGAAAGTCTCAATGTTCATTGCAGCACAGAGTGTAGCTTCACGGAGCGGAGTTACTCAGAAGGGATACTAGGAATAGGGGGGGGGGGGGGGGGGGGGGGGGAGATAGTCAGTGATGGGTTGCTATATACAGACGCACATCCTGGTGGTACGCTTTGGACCATTCTTCAGCAGAGGGTGGATCGGAGCCGCCCAGGTGCCGGGG
Organism: Bacillus rossius redtenbacheri; assembly: GCF_032445375.1. Classification (NCBI taxonomy): domain Eukaryota; kingdom Metazoa; phylum Arthropoda; class Insecta; order Phasmatodea; family Bacillidae; genus Bacillus; species Bacillus rossius. The sequence goes on along the minus strand of NC_086334.1, from coordinate 18,294,404 downwards.
AAAATGGATAAGGGCACTGTTGCTAAGCACCCGACTCAGAAATAGAAGCTACCCCGTTCGAAAAGCCGATCAATAAGGATGTAACTAGCGACTCGGCGGGGAGATGGCGCCACCCACACACTTTTTTTCCTTCCAATATTGGGACGGTATCGCCTGGTTCACACGTGAAGTGATCCCGTCTAGTAGACAGGACTGAAATCTGTACATCCAATACGAACGTACACTCGTCTTCTCCCAAGCTGCCTCGCTACATGAATGTGAAAAGCACTGTCCTGATGTGAGAACATACCTACGGTACGTGTGTGGATAGTCTCTCAGTACATAACCTAACAATAAAAGGTAGTTTATAATTTAATTATTTCCGTTACCTCGATGTTTCACTGGAAAAAGTCATTATTAAAACATGTTTGGTTGTCAGTAGCAAGCAGTGTCAGACCACCATAAAATATACTACCTACCTACTTACTCGTAGATATGTGAATGTAATATAAAAAGCCATATTGGCTTTAAAAAAAATTAAAATTCAAGGAATATGGTACAGATCTTAAATCTTGGCTTGTGTGCTTTATTTTCTTTTAAGATCTAATTATCTAACTTCTTTTTTGTTCTGTGCCCCCTAGTGAATTAATTGTGGCTCTGTCCCTGTTGGTTGTCAACAATCAAATAGAATTAACATACAATTTCCTAGTGATTTAGTTTCTTACTAAGGAGCGGTGAAAACACCTTAGACAAGTACTATAATGTTGCAAAAAAAAACATTCAGTAATCACAGAAAAAGATCAAGAGAGCTCCAATTATTAAAAATGTCTACTGAGTTAAATATTAGACTACTTGTCACTTACGTACAGAGAATGGGAAAAGAGAGGCTGCCAAGGAAAATGGTGGTGGTGAAGTACATTGGAAGATGATCCCAAGGATGACAAGGCGGGGGTGGGAAGAGCAGATAGTTAAAGGAGTGCAGGAGAGGAATAAAGTGAAGGATGAGAAATGGTGGCAGGACAGAGGAAGATGGAAGTAGTTTACTTTGCTGGCCCAGTTACAGGCTGGAAGCAGTTGATGACTTACGTAAAGAGGTTTTTCCAAATAAACTTAAGATGCAACCAAATTTACAAATACGTTACATATTTTGTAAGGAAATGTGAACCGTGTATCAGTATTTGTTAACATTAAACAAGTTTAATTCCATTACGTACAAAATTTTAAATAACTCACAAAACTAATCAAAGAAACTAATCAAAATGTATGTACAATAACAGATTGGCATGTGTAGAAAAATTGTAGTGCTGCAGAACCAGCAAACATATTGCCAATTTTAACTGTGCAATAAAAAGTATCTGTAACATTTTCATTAACTTTATACAAAAATATTATTAGTTAATTCATGCATATTATTGCAACTGAAAACACAAAATTTTTTTAAGTGAAATATCTTTGGGTACGATGAAAGTAAAATATCAGGGATGAATTTTAATGCAATGTTTTTGTGAAACATTGTAGTGAAACATTTATGACGTCAAAAGGACAAGAGAGCAGATACTTGGACAAAGAGATATAAAGAAAGCACTATGCTATATACATTGCTGGTATCGTTTATCTCTTTGTGTGATAATTCGTCCCTGCCCCCGATAAAAATAGAACCGAGAGATAGATGATCGAAAGAATAAGACAGAGAGAGAGCACATGTGCTTATTTTAGAATATATATATATATATAGGTAGGTATTCTATACGTCAGCTGTGAATACCTTGCAATTTGCTACTAGCGCTCTCGCGTTCCTCCTTGTTCAACCAGCAGCGTAGAGAACGCTGTTGAGACAGTTCCTGTATTTCCCACATATATAGCGGCTACCTGTTATGAATTTCATATTTCGATCAGAGATTAAGCATGTTCCAAATGGCAGATTGTTTGAAGAAACAGTAACACACAGTTCTTTGTGGTGTGTTTCAAAAGCGTGTAATATTTATTGTTAATCAATCATTATTAGAAAATTGTCTTCATCTCTCTTTTTCTATGCTATTTTACCTCTTATGATATACTTACAAGTCAAGGTTTGAATTGCTAATTACCAAAGAAGTTTCACTTCTATCAAGTGTACTGTGTTACGTGTGTTCTTTTTTCCCTGTAGTGATTTTTTAGTATTGACCACACAAACATTGCAAATTGTGATCAGAAAGCGGCTTCTCTGTACATCTCTTCTTATCGCTGCCCCCCCCCCCCCCCCCCAACCTTCTACAGCCGTCAAGTAAGTGCTTAGAAGGGAGGGGGAAGGGTAGATTCTGTGCTGCAGCCCTTTCAGTATGGAGACCTTCACGTGCTGTGCCCTTGTGGGAGGGAGGGCGGGAAGAAAGTTTTATAGCTATGGTGGGGGTAGGGTTCAGGTCAAATAGCTATTCAAAGTCAAATAATAACAAACCATTATGTCAAAATGTTTAAAATTGAATAGAAATTGACTAGTCATATGTTTAAAAAATCACAAGAATTTAAAAATTGTATGTAATATAAAAATATTATATGACATTATCATTTTTATTTTACAACATTTACGAATGTACATGTTTTAAAAAGCTTATAATACCTTAAACTAATTTAACAGAAACAGACTACCAATTATTACTATTATAAATTAGTATTGAAGTCGATGAAAGAAACCTTAAAGAGAGTAATTCAACTAATACAATGACTTTTTTTATGCAAATATTTTTCACCAACTGAGATTATACAACAAATTACTGCAGAACCATCAGGTAGTTTGACGACCCCCACCACTGTACTATACCTTCCCTCACACTTAAAAAAAAAAAAAAAGATAACATACAAAAAAGGAGTATATTAGTATAAATTAATTTAAAAGTGAAATTTTGAAAGGAATTACATGTACTTGTAGATAGTCATTTACAGTGGAAACTATTACAACTACCTTTAAAAGCCACTGTTTGGTACATAATATTTAAATTAACTTTTATTGAATTGTTGCTAAATATACATACAACATCTTGTAGGAATCTGAAAATACATAATTACTTTGACATCAACCAGGGCTATGCCCTTGTGCCCAGTACGTCTATATCTCCTTTTGCTTCTTCAGAGACTCATACTTTCTGTTCTGTTGGCATGAAGAACATAGCGTGTCTCCCAAGTTTATTTTAATTGTGCGCCACTGGCCCAGAAGAGGGAGTGAGCGACATCATTAGACTCAGTGCCACGAGCCCTCACAAATAACCTCAAATTATATTGTAATTTGTTTGTATTTGACCCCGGTGTTTTGTTTCTTTCCACAGCATCATAAAATATGTACCGCTGCTTTTGCTTGTACCAAATTATTTTTCAATGAGGCTATATCACGAACATTTCGAATGGAAGCTCAGGGTTTCCGAAGAGGAACACATTTTTACATTTAATTAATAAATAATCAAGGGTTATTTTTTATGTATTTGTACATGAAGTTTCCTGAATTCAGTATTTTTTTAATTCTAAGACATAAGTGGCACAAATCTAAATAATTGTAACGGTAATTGCGAGGGTGTGCTAGTCAGTCACCATTGTGCAGTATCCGGCCCAGTTCATTATCACAAATTGACTTGACAGGGAGCATGTGCACACACAGATTTCCTTTGCCATCACTGACTAATTAATCCTGTTTTTGTATTCAAACAATTCAAATAGGTTTCTTATTTATCTCCGGGGCCTGACTCGGCTGGTGAACTGCTTTACTTAACTATTTCTACTCCTTTAGGGGTATTTGAAATCAGTGCCTAAAGGTGTCTAACACAAGGGTGACCGACTTCAAAGTATGCACGATTTGTGCCACGAGGCTTATGTGTGTCAGAAAAAGAACTGTATGAGAGTTGTGAAAGCTGAGTAATAAATAATGTTAACTGTGAGATGTTTCTTTCTGCGTTTTGCCACCGCGTGTCCCTGATGGCTGACACCAGGCATGTTAGATGCCCCGAGAGCCCACAGTGTAAAAAAATTTTGAGCACATCCGACACTAAGAGTGGACCAGGTCAGGGGGGGATTGAGGCAAATTCCATGGAGCGAAATCTGAGTCTCATACACGGGTAATGTCGCGACCCTGTAGAGAGAGTTTCCTCAGTTTAACATTCCCTTCCGCTTGATGGCACCCATTTACCATCCATTCTCGTGTAGCACAAATGTGTAGAGGCTCCCTGACATCAATTTTAAAGTGAAATACTTTATAATGAGACTCCACTGTAATATCTACCTGATAAAGCCAGCCCAATCACAATATAAGTGAATGTGTAACCACAAAAAAACTGTTTTCTTATTGCTTGTTGTCTATCTTAGAGTACCACCCTTCAAGAACTTTTTACTTTCAATTAATATTACAGTGGCCTATCTTGTCGCCTTTTTTGTTAATGGTTTGCAAAATGAAAGTAAACTGTATATCTGCTCATATCAAAAATGGGGTTTGAAAAGAAATTTAAACAATAAATTCAAAAATGTTTGTCACTTTAAACATTTTAATCATAATGTACAAATAACTTCATAAGGCCAGTAGTATAAGTGCAGTACATTACAAGAAACTCACGTAAGATGGACTTTAGGAAACAAAAAATGTCAAAAATACTGTTACTAAACTTTTTTTTTTACTTCAAATACTGTTCTTCTGGTAGCAATAAAAATTAAGTGGAAACTGATATCACAATGTCTAGCAATCCTTTCAGTTCTGACCTCACTATGACCATCACAACTGGCAGTGTATAACTTCTTCAGCACTCAGAACGTTAAAACACACAAGTATCTTCTTTAGTGTCAAATAAAAAATTATCATTGACATCAACCAATATTCAAAAACTGTTAAAATTAAGTTCATATATTTGTGTGATTAACTGCTGTAATTATTATGGGTGGCATTTATTAAACATAAAATATATAATATAATTCCATCTCACACACTTGATTGTAACCCATGAATTCAAATAGGTAAATCATAATATGCAAGTGTGACTGAAAGATGGTAACTGACAGATCTTTCGAAAGTGCTCAACTAACTGGAATCAAACTATGTAAATTTTTTTATAGTAAATAAAGTCCAAACGCCAGCTTGCTCAGTAAATCTTCGCAGGCTAGTAAAAAATAAAAACATTTTTCTTTCCCTCCTCAAAGGAAGACTGTGCAAGCCGGCCTGAACAAAACTTTTACTCCCCGCAAGACTGATGCGAGGTCACGCGATCTCAAAACGGCACACTCCCAGTTCCCGCGCAGATGCGAGCGACGAGGCTACGCGTCGACGAGCGAGTACATGACGGCCGTGTCCTTCTCCCGGGGCTCCTCCTCCTCCTCCCCGCCCCCCTCGTCCTCGGAGGAGCTGCTGCTGCTGGAGTCGCTGTGGCGTGCGTCACGGTACGGGCCCCGCGCAGCCGGCCCTGGCACGGCCTCGCCCGTGCGCAGGCCGGCGAGAGCCTTCAGCCTCTCCGTCGCGTGTCGCGCCTGCACCTCCTGCAACCACGGAGCGCTGCCCTCAGCCTTTGAATATATATATACTGTATAGAAGTCGCCAGCCCAGGTTAAAATTTCTAATACGGTTTGAGGTAGTTGGTTGATTCACCGCCGCAATCGCCACCATCTCTAGGGCATGACTTGTGGTGGTCCCTAGCGGACAAGTGTCGAACTCTTCAAACACCCCTTCCCCCTCCCGTTGAACGACCTTGAGCTGCAGTGAATGATAGGTGGGGGGTGCGGGGGAATGACAGCGGGCGACAGTGCTGAACTCTAACGTGTAAATAACAACCTAAGAGACGATACAGGGTGTTACGGCAGCGCCCTGCAGCGGTGAAGTTCCCAAGCTGCTCATCATACGCTTCTGAAAAACGTAGAGTAAATCATATCCACTCGCGACTTCTATACAGTATATATATTCAAAGCCTCAGCTCAGGAAACAACACAGCCTGGCTCACTGGACTTTCCTTTTTTTCATTCAAGGGGGTACTACCCTAAATTATTTTGCTTCAATAATCTGTTGTTTTTTTTCCACATTATTTTAAATAACTTAACTAGTGTACATTGCTTAAAATGTTTATTTATTTGTTTTTAAAAACTATATACGTACTTATTTAACAGTTTTTAGAAACTTAAAGGCCAGTTTTTATGTCAACTCTAGCACGTAATTGTGCTGTATACAGTTTCAAATTAATTGTATGTGTGTAGCTTTTCACATTCATAAAAAACTAGTGTTAGTAGGATTGTGGGAAAACCAATTTTTTATTATAAAATTAAGTAACACTCGTCAAAGGCTACAAACAAACTATCAATTTACAACAGTATAGAACATGATTACATGCTCTTAATTCATGCTAGGGTTTCAATAAAAATTGGCCTTTTAAGTTACTAAAAAACCTGTTAAATAAATAAATATACAATTTATAAAACAATTCATATATAATTAATCATAGTTATTTTATGAATTTATATTATTATATATATAACTGATATTAACTGAATATCATCTAATCGCAGTAAAACACCATGCAAGGATTCATAATTATGATCACTTAGCGTGAATTTTTTAAGCTCCAAAATAACATTTAAGTAAATATCTGGTGAGATAATTTGTGAGGAAACAAAAAAAAATGAACAATAGCTATTGGATTAAATGTAGAGGAAAAGCCCTAAAATAATAGTTATGTAAAGAAAAATAAATATCTCACTCGCCATGTGATACTGAGTCTAAAGTAGCCAAAATAATTACAGTTATTCCATGCAATCTTGGCTATCAATTTTTTTTGTATCTCCTGTTTTCATCAAAAATGAAGGTAGTGTTGTGGCCATACCCAGACATAAATGAATAAACGAATTAATTAGGTTCTCATTTCTCATCGACACTGAGATAACTGTAGATAAATGAGAGGTGAAACTATGGGATGGAGCAGCCACGGAACGCACTGACGGGAGAGAATGGCAGTGACCCGGAAAAACTTGCCAGGTCAAGGAAACGTTTGCCACATTGTGACCCCACCAGCAAAGCCGGATTGCTTGGGATGAGATACGTGATCTGAGCAAGTACGACCAATCGCACAAAAGAGGCCCAGGAGTCGCATATCCAGTACACTAGCCATGTTTGTTTTCTCTCGTATGTAAAATAGTGAATTGAAGCGAATTGCAAGAAATGAGTTATGTTATTCATGACTACCAACTAACAAAAAATCACAATAAACAGGAGTTATAGTTTTTTATTTAGGCTTAACGTCTCTCAAACAGCACGGTAATTGAAGATGATAACACACAATGCAGAAAAGGGACATATTATTATAAGTAATCAGTTGTGTCCTGGTGTTAGGAACCATCCCAGCAACTGGCTGGAGTGATTTCGGGAAATAGGAAACAAAAAATAGGATGACCACACTGGCATTCAAACCAGGTTCCTCTGAAATGTAATTCCAGTAACTCAACACTGCGTCATCTTGCTCTATGAAAGGAGTGTATTCAAAATCTTTCCAATTGTTGGTGGGAATGATAAACATTTTATGATTTCAGGGTAGGAGGAGATATATCCCTCACATGTCCCCTCTGCGTACACCCTTGCTCTAAGAGGAGAAGAACGTATCATTACATAATTGAATCTGATAGTGACAAAACTGTAAATAAAAAAAAAATTAAAAAAAAAAACAACAACAATTGCCTGGGCCGATTTTAGCTTCTTCTCTGATCAAAGAATCTACTTAGACTCACTTTTTGTTAAAAATTGAATTAATACAAGAATTAGCTACAAATACATACTAGATAACATAGGCCTTAAGAGTTCCTCAATTCCACAGCCATCTATTATTCACCTTCAACAGAAACAATGACATCTTATTCAGACTAACAACTAATTATAATAAACAGGATCTATGGAAAAACTATCATTAACTATAATTAATACTTACTTAAACAATATAAGATGTTTCTCATTCATGTCCTGTTACCTAATGTTTGTTGTGGTACCAGCCCTAACTTTTTATTTTAATACGTATCTCAATACTTCTGCTGTATGTCTCATGTTATTAATATTTTAACTGCTTTTTTTTTATGTGAATGATGTGGTATGTCTATGTTGTTTCAGTTGTATTTGTTCTCTGTAACCTGTATTGTGTTGTCATATGCTTTTGTTTTTATGTTGCACATTGCTTCCAGTCAGTGGCGTAGCCAGGATTTGTGTAAGGGGGAGGGGGGGGGGGGGGGTGTTAAGAAGCATGGCCCCCCCCCCCCCCGTACTAAAGCGGGGAGATCAGGGGTCCTCCCCCGGGAAAATTTGGATTTTAAGGTGTAAAATAGTACTAATTTAGCAGTTTTCGGTACTTAAATTTAAATATTGTAATGGTAAAATTTTTATTAATTTTAATATGAAATTTGTTTGAGTGATGAATAATAAATTAATTAAAGATTTAGTGCTAAGGGGGGGGGGGGGGGGTTGAACCCCTAACCCCCCCCCCCCCCCCCCCCGGCTACGCCCCTGCTTCCAGTCTCCCTGAGGAGTGTTAATGTGCGTCTTCAAACGTAACAAAGTGTGCCGAGGCAATGCCGCGTCACCTGCAGTCTGGAGGCCTGCTGCTTCTGCAGCTCGAAGGACTCCTGCAGGCTCACCAGCCTGACCTCGTCGTGGACGAGAGGGGGCGGGGTGGCCGCGGTCACCTCCCAGTGGTGGGGCTTCCTCGGGGGGGACGCCACCGCGTCCACGCTGCTCCTCAGCGTCCTGTTGGGCCGGAACCTCTCCCGCTTCCCCGAGCCGCTTCGCTGCTCCAGCTTGCCGCACAGCGCCTTCACGTACCCGTCGACCGCGTCCTCCGCGATATCTCCCGGCTTGACCAAGCTTCTCTCCGGCTTCTCGAACCTGGTGCAGCAACACAGACTTGTCATTTGTGAGCCAAAAACTGGACTTCTTTTGCATAAAGGGGAACCAAGCAAACTATTCGAGAGACTGAGAGAACAGGTTGTTACATTAAATATATGTAGCTAAATGGTGGTTGGTTCAGTGCATTGCAGATGGGCAGCACAAGGTACAAGGATCTCTGTTCTACCTACTTATAAAAAACAAACTTATAGGTTTCTTTATGAACTTGTTGTAGTTAAATCTTTTATATAAAAGCTGTTCAATTGCGGATCTTAAAAGCCTCCGACATAATACAGCAAAGACTCTTTAATCTGGTATGCTCAGAACCATGGCTGTGTTGGATAAGCGATTTTTGGCGAATTATTGAATGTCAATATTATTTTTATCGGAATCCCAAAGAATAATTAATGTACAGTGCAATGATATTCAAAACAAGTTGTAATGTGATGCTCTATGGCAAAGAAAAAATACAAACAAACTTTATTCTTCAAAAAACCATTCAAACAGATTATTATACATACACATTTACGAGTTTTGCAGACATAGCCAACTTTATAAAGTGTCAGATTAAATAATGTGCCTAACCAAAGATTGCCAAATTTGAGTTAGATTAGATTTTAATATCAAACCTCTTGAAAGCTGCCAAAAAAAATTTAAAGAAATAATAATTTTATGTAAAAAATAATATCTTTTTGACACAATGCTCTTTACATAATATATATCCCACTTTTATATACAGAAACTATTTTAAATAACAGACCTGTGCTGTTTTTTGTGCAGCGTAGTTCCTGAGTGGGTTGCAATAATTTTAAGTGGGTCAACTTCGCCTTCACTTTCGTCATCGCTGTCGAGGGCTGGAGTGTCTTTGGTGCTTTCCTCAAGTTTGTCTCCTTTCTTCTGCCATTCCAATTCGTCAGCTGTCAGACTCAGCTTCGACAACAAGCCACACGCATCGTCCACCTTGTCTCTCGCTGTCAACTCCGTGAGCAGCTTCTCGCGGAACTGGACGATCCTGGCGCCCTTGTCTGGGAGTTTGCTGATGAAGGCTCTAAATTGAAACAAAACTAACATTATGTCACAAGTATGTGAACATTTCAGTTAAGTTGTGATGCACAGCTTCATAGATGGTAGCAAACAACAAAGACAATGCCAAATAGGTGATTTATTATAATAGAATAAAATGAACATGTATACTACTTTTTCTCATAAGATTTTCTAAAATAAATTTTAAACCTTTAAACTAATAGGTTGACGTCCCTCGGCTTGAGGCCCCCGGTTCCCTGCTTGCGTGAATGTCCAGTTATGCCCGTACTGCTCTGCGGAGAGGGGGTCCAGGCCAACGTGGCCGGGACCGGGAACTGCGGGACCTGGAGGGAGGAGTTAGGTGGAGAGGAATATTGGTAAATTGTTCCAATAACGGTTCGATGTTGACGGTTTTCACGAGCCCCTTTCATTAACGATTTATGACCCTGCCGCAGCCTGGCGAAACCACCGCGGAACCAGCTCCCTTCCCACGGCGACCCAGACTCACGTAACACCGTAAGGTCCGCTATGACGTCCCGGCACAGATTGAGGCTGCTTACACGTAATACTAGTCCCGTTAAGTTACACCACGAAGAGGCGCTGTGCGCGTGCGCCCTGTTACGTAACGTATGGTCCGGAATACTCTGCGAGTAACGTCTCTCGGAGACTCGTAAACTCAGTAACGCGGCGAATGACTCGCGGAGGCAGCTTGACTGCCGTACTCTGCTGGTAACGTCACTTGACGACTCGTAAACTCAGTAACGCGGCGAATGACTCGCGGAGGCAGCTTGACTGCCGTACTCTGCTGGTAACGTCACTTGACGACTCGTAAACTCAGTAACGCGGTGAATGACTCGCAGAGGCAGCTTGACTGCCGTACTCTGCTGGTAACGTCACTTGACGACTCGTAAACTCAGTAACGCGGCGAATGACTCGCAGAGGCAGCTTGACTGCCGTACTCTGCTGGTAACGTCACTTGACGACTCGTAAATTCAGTAACGCGGCGAATGACTCGCGGAGGCAGCTTGACTGCCGTACTCTGCTGGTAACGTCACTTGACGACTCGTAAACTCAGTAACGCGGCGAATGACTCGCGGAGGCAGCTTGACTGCCGTACTCTGCTGGTAACGTCACTTGACGACTCGTAAACTCAGTAACGCGGCGAATGACTCGCAGAGGCAGCTTGACTGCCGTACTCTGCTGGTAACGTCACTTGACGACTCGTAAACTCAGTAACGCGGCGAATGACTCGCAGAGGCAGCTTGACTGCCGAATGACTCGTGAACTGAAAACGAAGGTTGGCCACGAGCTCCGGGTACGCGCCTCGCGAGCAGCGCGGAGCGGCGTACTCGACCGTCCTCGTTCGAGCCCTGAACACGACTGACTCTCCCCGCCCGCCCGCGGGCTGCGGGGAGGGGAGGGGAAATCGGCCGGCGTGGGAGAGAGCCCCGTCTCGCGGCGCGCCAGGCTGCAATTACATACTAGCATACGTGCGGAAACACAGAATATTCACAGCTAAACGAAACATTAATCACAACAAGTTTACAGAATTAATAAATTATATACAATATTTACACACTCGTTGAGGCCCGTGACCATTTAGAAAATATACACAAAAACACAGAATCCTCTCTTGCGCAAAAGGCTCATTAGCCTGCTAGGGCGCACGCGGGTGCGTCCCTGGCCGTCGCACTTCACTGGGGAGAAACACACTACCTCAGGCCCCCGTCGGTGGCCAGGTACGGCCTCTGTATCTGGGAGGGTACGACGACTGTCGTCAAGGTATTTCAGGAGTTAAAGGGTTTCCATACACACACACACACACACACACACACACACACACACACAGATTCATACATACATACACACACAATTTTAAAAGATTTTTTGGTTATACAATAGATAAAAAAGGGTTGGGGGGGGGGGGGGGGAGCATTTTAGGAAACCATCAATGAACATGGATATGAAGTTTGTAAAGCTGATTTTGGTACATGGTGACAACGGGATAAGGTTATCCAAGGTTTCCTTGATGTAGTTACACTGCATACTGAGGCAATAGCAGTCCTGATCAGGAACAATCTCACCTTTACTATAAATTCGGAATGCCATCATTATCCTGCCATAAAATGCACGAGCAAATAACTCAAAATACAGTCAGATCAAATTTTAAACTTAAGTTAAAGCCTATCTAATAATATTAATTAAATTATATAAAAAAAAAATTGAAATTTGAAATATTTAAGAACACTAGTAATAGATAATTTCTTTTATGCAGTTGATGAGTAGAATGTAAATAACAAGTTATTCTATTACTTGAATTTCTTGCACTATCATAATAAAATTATATTTTTCTCTACCATTGTTTTAGTTCAAAAGAGTTTTGTATTGTCTTTATCCATGTGTATTCTAGATTGTAAAGTGTAAATATAGCCTAATTATGTATTAAGGCCCGATTACAATTGCAAAGTCCCAAATTGTGTCCGACTGATACCGTACCTATTGCTAACGGGTCCACATGACTCTTCGACATGATGGATAGGATGGACAGTAGTCTGAATCTCCTGGTCTGAATACAGTGGTTAACATCAACGTTTTGTCCCAATCCATATACTTTGGTAGCACAGTAGAAAAACAACTCTCATGATATTTGTTGTTTCCAGTTCCAGTTACAAAAAGGTAAACAAGACCAAGACAAAATATTGTTAGTGACTGACGCTTTTCAAAGGCCTAAACACAAATTAATTTTTGGCAGTGTTGTTGGAATTCATGTATTACCATCTACTTTTGCCTTACTGAATGACTAAATATTATAACTTTCACAAGATAAAAAACTTAGTAACGTAGCTGCATACTCATCTACAATGCATGAAAACAATGAATCACTTATTTTGGCATTCTATATTCTGAAATCAGACATTGTAATTTAAGCAGGGCAGTTTTAAGTGCACAATATTTTGTCATTCACATTTGAATAAAGACACGGACTGCACAGAGATTCGGCTACACTATTACAGCACAAATAAAATTTAAGTCACTATATTTACATTAGGCGAACCTAGGATGGTTAATTACATGATAAGCTTTTGAAAGAACCTGACTGCGCTTTGATATTTCAAAAATAAATAAAATAAGGAACTAAATAATTACATGTTCACGTTTGCCTTTTATTTTAAAGAGTGCTACCCCTACAGTACACAATTACCAGGTTCATAGTATAACTCTGTTCCATTGGTTAGTAATGAATTGAACTGAAATGAAACGAAACATTACCTAACCTAGCATTAAAACTGTAAATTAGTAAACTTAAATATCACTATCCGGGTTTGAAAAATGATTATGAAAATGCAAGTAAAAAAACTTCATTTTCGGATATTCGCTTTTTTTTTTTCAGATGTGACCCTCATAACCTAAAATTAACAATACAATCGTAAGAAAGTACAATTTAGGCCTACCAAGAAGACTTATCTAAAACTTACTTGCAGAAAAGATTGAAGCTTACTCACTTATTTCCTATGAGTTTATTTTGTCTGTCAATAAGTTCCAATAACATGTGTCTAGGTAACGAGCTCAAATCTTCAATATATCCCTGCTTTTCACGAACGGAAGGGGGTGGCTGTCCAGGTATTTTCTTAATAATCCTATCAGGAATCATACTTCTTTCAATAAAAAGTTTAACTTGGTAAAAATAAAAATGTTGAACTAGAAACAATGTATTTTTCTAAATAAACATTTTTTTCACATTTTAGCAGAAACGATTTTCCCCTGTTTACTTATCAAAGCGCCAATGTTTTGAAAATTTTTAAAATTATTAACCAAAGAACCAATATCCAAAGTATAATGGTAAATGTTAGGAGAAATAGCTTTCATGAGTTATAAGCAGTGCAAAATTTTAATACTAACAACATTATTTTCTGTTCATTCAGTTATAATACAACAATATTAGAAATAAATGACTTTAAATCAATATCAAACTGTTTTTGGCAAACTAAAAGAATAATATATTCATACGCCATCTTTGATTCAACAATTTAGTTACATTTACTACCAACGAATCAGATTTTTTAATTTGTCCCAAATTACAATACAATAGTCCTATATCATATAACTTTATAGTTATAAAAAGTAAAAAATATAATTTTAGCTCTTCGATGTTGTCAAACTTTGTAGATTATTATAAGTAAAGTAAATTAAAATAGTCAGAGATTTTCTCCTAGTAGCTACATGCTAGAGCAGATTTTTTTTTATTCCGCCATGTCTATGCACAAATTTTGTGAGGCCTTCATGACTGTTAAACGATGTTTGTTTGAAAACATAATTCATTTAACTCCCTTTTGAAAGTACTAAATGCCCCTGTTTTCCACAATATCTACACTGTTTCTTGAACCTATGGCTTCGTGCGCGATTCGCAGCTACCTTGTCTTTTTTTTTTTTTTTTTGACATGACATCTAATAAATCGATGAACGCCGGCTGCACGCACGAAAAAGTGTCCCGTTACTCACATTATCCTATTACGCACATTGTCCCGTTACACTGTGTCCCATTACACTCATTGTACGCTTGCGCCGCATCTATCTCTCTTCCACTCGATTGGCACATCGATTTGACTTTTTCGAGGCACATTAAACTTGAAACACTCCCATTCGTTTCCTACTTTTCCTATCATCGTCCTATCAACAGAATAACACAGATTGGAAGTATTTAAATAGCAAACATGTATAAAAGTTATAGTTAAAATAATCTCTTCGTTAAAGTAATAAACATATTTGAATTAATGAGTGCAAATAAAAGTAAATTTATCAATTAAATTGTAGATTTCATTTCACTCCTTCTTTTTATTGCTGTCGTCCGGGTTCTCAAGTTCGAGGTCCAGCGTGGTTCCTAGCGGGAAGGCTGGTTTTCTACTGAAAATGTGTCCGGGAGGGTGCCAGGCTAGCTTTGTGGCTAACCACGAGTTGGGTCATTGGGTGCGAACGCCCCTGCGTGGCCCGCTAGGAACGGCGGCGGTGGTCGTGGTGGGAGGGATCCCTGGCTATTGCCAGTTACTGGCCCTACACAGCATAGCACGCTGATTCCTGACTGGATTAGGGTAGTTCACGAAATAACATACACAGGTTCGGTTTTGCACTGTCGTATACATGTCGCGCACGTGGTGCGGAGTGGACGTTTAATTGAAGTCGATAATTACACTTGCAGTTACAGTTACACGATGCACATTAATTTTCCCTACACAAATTACACTAAGTTGACACACGGCGCTCTGACGCGCCGTCACTATTATTAAAATCCTCACGCCAGTTGAGGTTGAGGCGGCCAATCCCGATTGCAAATGGTGACGCCCGGGCCCACCTGTGTGGACCGCGGCTCGCTATGAAATTCGCTAAAAGTCTTTAAGTCGTTGTTGCTGGTGCCTGTGCACTCGGCTTTTACCCAAAAGTCTGTGGTTGCGGGAGTCGGCCCGTGCCGTATGTTGCACTGCCCTGCGTAATGCTTTGTGCGGGGAGTTTTCGTTTAGGCGGCTGGGATAGGCCCAACACCGTAAAAGGACCGGGTGCACATGGGGAGTTTATTACGAGAAAGGTTTAGAGAGTGACTACAATAATTACCAGTAGTGAATTCAGTGAAGGCGAAAGTTGAGGACTCCCCATTGGACGCATGTCCGCCCCGGTCCGCGAGTCGCTCGGTACTGGCGTCTGACCCTGGCGCGAGGGGAGGGCTCAGCATCCTTTCGCGCCAAAGTTTCTAAAGTTCCATTATTCGGAAATTATTAAATTAATAAGAGATTGAAAGTGGCTCTAAATTCATACATAAAATAATAAAAATTAACCTAATATACAGATACTCTTTAGGAATTAGATTTAACAAGTTTGCATTAATTAAGTTTGAATATACGAGTCACACTGGAGACTGTTCGTCCCTTGTTGACTGCTCCAGTGGTGAGGGATACACAAAAATTGCGGAGGGGAACACTCACAAATGTATTAATAAAAATTCACACGTGAGTGACCCGGGCACTCCTACGTCGCACTTCCCTTAGACGGGGTTTTTAATAAAAAGTGATTAATTTATGTTTAATTTATAATGTACAGGAATCGCGGTGGCTGGTTAATTTGGGCATAGTCTTTAATTTTACCTTTTGTTTCAGTGCTCGCCTGAATCGGGTGGGCCATGGCTAGGGGTGCGTTCAGTTAGCGGGGTCGGATACTGGCGGTTTCAGGTCGGGCTTTAGGGTGGCCTTCGGTCGGACGACGTCAGTATCCATACAAAATAGTGATAATTCAATAAAAATGATTCAATTTTATTCATAAAAGTATGCAATCATTTCATCAATGTTTTGTTATGACGTTGTCATGTTAAACTATCGTCCGTAAACCTACTTTACAGACAACCAATTTTTTTTTTAAACAGGAATGCTATCCAATCACCCTCCGGTTAATATACCTCCTACAATGAAGCTGTGATCCAGCATATCATGCACAAACTACAATACAGTTTTGTCTATTCTTTTAAAACTGTAAACCCGTTCTACTTTCACTCGTCTGGGACACAAGTAGTTCCACAAGATGCATTTACATTGTTACCAACTTGACTACACACTCAAAGCAGTTACTAGGACATCTTAAGCCAAGCCAGAACAGCAGGACGATAAACAACTAAACAATTTTAGTTCCACAAAAACGGCTTGGATCTGACTATTTTCTCAACTGAACTGAGTAGTGGCACAGTCTCTGATGACTGTAGGGCTAGCTTATTTAAAAAAAACAACTCATTGTTAACATTCTGCTCATGCAGTTGACTTTGTTTGTTCCCCTTACTTCTCCATTAAAGTACCATTAAGTCCTATAAGTGGAGAGCAAATTTTTTGTGTAGTAGATCAATATTCTTCTCCTCTGTCAACTCTAATAAGGAAACAGATTTTAAATTTACCACTATTTCCTCTTTGTGGAATTTATAAATTGAGGACAAACTCATAATAAAGAGACTATCGCTGATCGGCCTAAGCATCTACAACTCTGAGAAACAGAGTAGCTGAAGTATGTGGCTATGCTAATCACTAAATAAATGCCACCTATTGCAAAATTTCTCACACCGAGACCCCAACCCTTTCCCACATAGTGTAGGGTGATAAGTATCGCCAACAAAAACCTAGCAATGAATAAAACAATTGGAGGCAAATATATTCCATATATTTACCAATCATGGCTTAGTTGTAAGCAGAAGCTAAAATATAATACATATGAATTATGAACAGTACTAATTTGCTGGCAAATAAACAAATTTGAAATTATTCAATAAATGAGGACACGTGCAGGTGTAGAGCTGGCTGGCGGCTGCCGCAACATGATGTGCGCCGCGCGCACTTGGAAGATAACAAGGATTGTCACTTTCCCCCCTCCTTCCCACCACTCTCCGCGCGGCGCCCTGCCTTTGACACGTAACTGAAACCTGATAGCTGCGGAGTTACGCGAGCCGCCGACACGTGTTTCGAGAGATTTATGCCGTCGTGTCGGCATGGAATGATGCGAAAGGCCCCAGCCACTCTTGTGAGTTCCAGAAATGGCGGCTGATATATAAAAAGAGGACATCGGCCTCATCAGAGAGTTGAGAGTCAGAGTTCAGGCGGGAGCTTTCCCGCGGCGGAGTTTCCGGGGTGATAGTGCCGCGGGTGCGGCAGAGTGGCGAAGTCCTTGGACGAAGGTTCCAGGGCGAAGAGTTCAGTTTCGGGCGATAGAGTCGCGGGCGCGGCGGAGTCCCGAGCGAAGTTCCGAGCAAGGCGTCGGGCGGATCCTCGGCGAAGGCAAGTGCGTCGGCGGCAGCGGACTGCGGCGACGGAGTCCTGCGACGGAGGTCCACGAGGGTTGCTGCGGCGAGAGTTGCGACAGAGGTGCGGCCCCGCGAGGTGTGTGAATTGTAAGAAATGAGTGACTGGGGAAGCTACAACATTTTTAAGTGCAATTGTTTATTTGCCATTTTAGAAAATTATTTGTAAGTGACATAAGTAGTGGCCACCAATAAAACTGTGTGTGATAAAATCTTTAATTGGGCTATCCTTTACGAACCTGTGGTAAATTTTAACTAGATATACACACACACAAGTAGTCATGCCCCACTTACACTAAAACCCTATGTAATCTTAAAACAATATAAGTAAATACATGAATTGCCATACAATTACGATGATACCAAATTTTACAAAATTTGACGGAACTGTAAACCGGAGGAAAAGTTCATAATGTTCGTTGCTTCGAAAAAGATCTAAGCAAATTCTACAACAATGTGGTTGCTAACAAGGTGCTTAAAAAATACATTTCAAAATTTTAAGCTCATGAGTCCAGTTCACAAGGACTAAATAAAAACCTGGTCCCAGTAGAACCAGTACTGTACCTATGCATCAGAGACTTGTGTGCTTCATAAATAGTTTATATGCAATAAAAGATGTTTCCAGCACCCAAGTCTTTTCCTATTGTTCATGCCATAGGGAAATGTGTTCACAACCCAATACAGCTCGAATGCGTACAGTGTGTGAGGCATAAAATATTTTTGATCTATACTACATTCCCACCATTTCATTTGCACTCACTAACAGTCTGTCATCTTCCCTAAAACAGAGTTAGCATATGCTCATGCCAGAACAGTTTTTCTCAGCATTGATGCCTCCAGCTAAAACATCGTTCTATTGCCTTCTTTCCATCACATCACATAAAAATTACATGAAGTTAAGTGGTTATTCACTATACAAAGTTCCAAAATTGGCCGGACGAGTATGAGCATTAGTGTAACTACAGTTCGTAAGTCCCAGCACAGTAGTTATTATGCATACAATGTTGTTCAAGATTTAATGTACAGTCCAGCTAAACACTATTAAGTAAATTGTTGTTACACTTAAATGCTGCTAACAAATAAGTAGTACTAAAGTACACTTCAGTACCCAATATATATTTGCAAAAGCAAATTATCAGACTGTCCATTAAAGTCACTGTAATGTATGGAAACCAAACTCAGTAGGCAAATTAAAGTCAAGTTTTTAAGGCAAACTAAAACTGCCGCTGGGTAGCAAAACAGGCGCGAGGCAGAGATCTTATTTTATAACAGGCCGGCTGCAGGCTGAAGATGGAAGATCGGCCTGCGGAGGCAGACAGGGTAAGCTTCTGGTCACCGAGTTGGTCTGCAGCAAGCAGGGCTCAGCTGAATAGCCCATGCCCCCTTCAGTCCCCCCTCGCTGGACGTTCTTCCTTGTAGGTCGACAATGAAGCCAGTCTCCAAAGCAGCGGTACTAGCTTCCTCCATGCCTCGATGCGCGACCCAGCGCCATACACGGCCATTGAAAAAAGCACCAGACATGCCATAATTACAGTACATCAAAAGCAGGTCAATCATGTGGCATCAAGCCAAACAAAATGGCAACTATTTTCTGTTCTATGATATTTAATGAATGAAAATAAAAATAAAGAGTTTTAAAATGAAGGCTACGTATGAACTTTTAATTAAACTGTGTACCACCCAGTTTCATGTTTTCAGTACATGCTGGGAATGCCACAAAATATGCCTTTAAGTTTATAAAAATCATTAAATAAGGACTTGTTTGGTAGAAAAAGCTTTTTATAAACAATCATGCATGGTTATATTATGAATTTATTTAAAACCACGTGTAAAACCATGAAATATTATAAGCAAAATAAGTTAGGATAGGTACTACATCTTTGACTTCTTGCGAGAATCCTACACACAACATTTGGACACGAGATTTTAATGAAAAAATATTGTGAGAAGTTAACTTTTTGCAAGTGTTAAATACCACCAAGCTCCCCGCCATGCCACGCAATCTCGTTGCACCTGTCTTATCACGACACCTGCTCTGGTGCACATTTCTTTTCAGTTTTCTCAGGAATATTCCATTATTCATAGCTCGTCGTCAGAAGCAGTCGAAAGGATTTTCGGTCTCGCCAAGCTGAGCGATGGTCGTAAACTTCGTTGACGTCAATGCGCCTCAGGTCACATGTAAAAACACACATATCGGACATACTGTGCACTGTGTGTTTTGGGTAACGATCGATACTGCAACCTGCACAATTTTAGAAACGTAGCAGATTTGTTTTTAAATTTTCGTTATAATTTGCTCGTTTAAGGAAAAATACAATCTTGTTAGATTAAGTCAAGTCATTGCCTGGTTTGCTTATTTTGATGTTAATCAACTTCTACCCCCTCCCGGTCCCCCCACCCATTTTAACTATAATATGCCTACCTTTAATAATATTAAATTTTTTATAAAGAGAGTATTATTTGAACGCAAAACCTGTTGTTTAAATAACTGTATGTTAGTCAGTTTATTAATTCTATAATTAATTTTTACTTAATTAAATAATTGGATTACTTTTTGTAAATATACTGATTCTTCACTTCACCTTGACCCCTTCAAAAATAGTCCATACGGCCATTTCCAACTAAGTATTTTAGCATGTGTGTTAAATGTTTATAAATTTAAAAATCTATGGTACGAACATTTCATAATACATCAGATTCCATTAATATCATTTCATCTCCGGTACTAATTCTCATACTTCTAATTTTTTTTCCTTTGGGATTGTCTAGTTCCTTTTGGGCCGTATGTTGGAAATACTAATTTATACATTACCTCACCACATTATATTTCTCAAAGCTAGTGATGAACACTATAAAAATATTATTTCAATTATAATAAAAACAGTTGCATCGGCCGGGAATCGAACCCGGGCCGCCCGCGTGGCAGGCGAGCATTCTACCACTGAACCACCGATGCTTCATGTTAGGTCATGTTTTTACATTTATTTCAATACACTTGTCAATAATCAATTGTGGCGTATTTATTATTTATTTGGTTTTGCATTCAAACACTTCGATGACGTAAGTAGTAGACATTCTCACAATAAACTGAAAAAGTTTCAAGATAAAATTTTTGTACTATTCGATTACATCTCTCGAATGCCCCAAACCCCAATATGCTAAAATAATCGCACTTAAGTAACCTAAGTTATATCGTGACTTTTCAATTCTCTCCCTTGTAAATTTTTTTTTTTGTATGCGTTACACCCTCTTCAATTCACCCCCCATAAACAGTTCTAGAAAAAAAAAACTAGGAATAACAAAAGTTATATACCTAATCTAGTCCGCGCACGATATTTAACTTCAGTTTGCAAGGCGAAAATTTTGTACAGTTAAACGAAATCTGTATTTCCAAGAAGTCAGGGCCTATTGTATAGTCGGCCTCCGTAGCGCAGTCGACGGCCCACCGGGCTACGGTGCGGGGGCTCCGGGTTCGAATCCCGGGTAAGACATGGGTGTAATTTGTATTGTCTTAATAACAACCTTCAACCAACACTACATTTGCACAATGACTCGGGGTGACTTAAAACTACAACATTAAGGGGGGGGAGATTGCTGGCACACTGGTGACTCAAAAAAACTTGCCAGTGTGCCATCAATCTTTTATATAAAAAAAAAAAAAAAAAAAAATTGTATTTATGCACAAATCAAATCCAATCCACATAATGGACATGGATGATCATTACCTACCTATTGATGTCTCCATTTTTTCATCGTTCCATCCTGCTTTTCACTTCATACCATCACGCTTTACAAAAATAAAATACATGTTCTGAAGGTAAAAAAAACATAAAACACAATGAAAATATTAGAGGAACATAATTTTAAAGATTTTTTTAATGGTATATAAATATGAATTAGAATGTTTTTATAATTCATCCTTTTTGTGTACGAAAGCTAAACTATTGCGTTTTAAATCAGCTTTTGTCTTGATCAGGAATGGAAAAAAAAAACCGACAACCCCCCCTCCACCACAAATAACAAAAAACTTCCTCTCCCTGGGGAGAAAATGCATTATTTTAACCCCTTAGGAACAAAAATATTCCTTCTAAAATAATCTCTCGGTAACCTTATGTAGCTAAGAGCTAAAATGTTATTGACTCTTCACTTGTCCCCTCCCCCTTCTTTTAAACCCTGGGAAGGAAGGGTTGGGACCCCACGGACCTCCCGTGACTACGTCCCTATAGGGACGTAGACACGGGAGATCCGTGGGGTTTATTGTCATAATTAGCTAGTACATCGAACGAGGATCGAGCTGCAAGAACTATTCATTACCTTCATCGATAATATCTCTCAGGTAAAGAATTCTTGTGCTAGTTCAGGTTCGTCCTTGTGTTAAAAGCACAGTCATCGTTTTTTTTTTTTTTTAAAGTCCGACTTTTAGAAAAGGAATTGAGAAGAGCGATGTAACGTCCATTCTTCAGTCGCACCGACTGTCCCGCCCTGAGTGTGTTTGACGACGCACGCAACCCGAAACCCCCTCCGCCCCAAGCCTTGCCAATTTCACGTTTCCAATGTTGCTTCATCCCCCTCCCCCCCTCCCCTAATTTTTCTCTCTTAGTGTAGTCCGTGGTCCTTCCCTTGTCCACGAGAAGTAATCGCGTTACGTAAATCTCCCGGATCATTTACCAACAAAATAGGCTGGCCGGCTCTTTGCGAAACCCAATTACGGGATGCCACACTCCCAGGTAGACGGGGAAGGCGGCGCTTTCCCAGATCTCTCCCCCCCCCCCCCAACCGCTCTTTCACAAATCATCTTCCTTCCCCCCCCCCCCCCCCCCCCCCCCCCCCCCGTGGGCGAGTTTGCATGTCGCATCGGCCCTCCTATTCATTCCTACTTCGCCGCTGCTTGCCATGCGACTGCAAAAGAGAATGGGTTTGTAATTGAATCGGTCGCAAAATGGCTAACCTAATTTGCCATGATATGGTCGAGAGACCCGATGTATATGGAGGAACCGAGGACAGGCGAATTCTAGGCTTGTCGACGTGCGTGTGTGTGTGTGTGTGTGCCTCCCTCTTTCATCAACCATTTTTTTTTTTTTTTTTTTTTTCCCCTGTGTGTGGCACAAGATAAAGAGCTCTCTCCGAGATTGAAAAGTGGGACGGGAAGGCAGGGCAGAAAAGGGAATCGCGTAATGTCGTTATTATAACCGAAACCATCGTACTGTGTATTTTCTGCGTGCCCTGGAGCGTTTCGCTCGCCCAAACACACACACGCGCTTGCACGAGACTCACAAACGGCGCGGTACAGAAAAGCCATCGAATCGTGGCTAAAATTCTTGGCGAAATGGAATATTACGAACGGGAGAGAGTTCATTACCGTGATTCCCTTGGACGCGCGGATATGTCTCTCTTTTCGCTTCGATGTTTTAATTGAGTTGGAGGTCTTTGTGCCTCTGCATCTACGTGAGCGTGTGTGTGTGTATGTTTGTGTGTGTGGAAGCGCACATTCGGAGTCGGAAACGTGGAAAATGAATTGTTTGGCGTTCCTTGTCGGACCGGAGACAAAGCAGAGCAGCGCTGTTTTTTTTTGTGCCCACTCCGCTACTGTGCTGCCTCTGCGGCAGGATTGCGAACTCTGTAGAAAGTAGTTAGCAACTTACACGGTAGATCACGCAGTTGTGTCTGTACAGCATATCGACGCTACACTCAGGCCCATTTCACGTCTAGTTTATTAATTTTAAATGTATATTTTCTTTTCTTGTTTTTTGATAATTGTTTACATTTTTATATCTATTCATTCAAAGATTTTTTTACTTTCGAACAAACTTTTCTTTCTGATCGAAATCAGCACGGAATAAAATTAAATTTTCTGGGAAAAATTGGGGAATATTAATTTTTTAACACGAGAGCCCCCTCATTCAAGAAATTCTGAATCTGTAACTTAATTAAAATTCTAATTGCTAAATTTGCAGTTATTAAACATTTAAATTTATTTTTTACATTTCATATAGGTTTAAGGGAGCATACTTAAATTGTATACAGAGATTTTTTTTAAAAGGAAAATTATGAATTAATATTTGCCAGCGAGATTTAGATTAGCTTGATTACGATTATATTTAAAATTTTAATAGATCATGCTATCAGCGATTCTATTCGTTAGAAGTTCTGTATATTTGTATTGTACTTTCTCCTATCCCCCCTTTTTATCCTTTCTTTTTAACAAACAGCTATTTACCACCACCTTCAAATAACTACATTAGCTACATCTGATAGAGGTTCCGATTGCACCTACACATTTGAGTTTATCTATTGTGGGACCCCTAAAAATTTACATCTTGAATTTTATTGTCCGTAATAATTTAACTGGCAAAGACATTGGGGACATTAATCCAGTTTCTATTTACGGTATTTTTAATTTCTGAATCAAAAACAGCTCACTATTGACTGGATTGTAATGTAGCTCCGAGTTTTCGCCGGTTATCGCATATGGGGCCATAAACAGTGAGAAAAACACTAGATTATTAATAACATTTCTTGAACGCTATCGTGGATAGGGTGACGATTTTTATTTTTTCATAGTAAAAACTAACATTTTTTTGAAATGTCGATGTAATATTTCATCACAGTGATGCTAAATATGTTTTTTTAAAAAGCTAATTTTGTGCGTGATTTTCAGTTGACTGGAAAATAACTGTAAATAAAACAATAGCAGTTAAGGTCACATCAACTAAACAAAACAATGTCAAAAACGGGTATGATCACAGCGCTGAATTTTACAGAAAACGATTGTTAAGTTTCACGTGGGAGACTACCAATGCCAAAGAACTAGTTTGCGCTGAAATCACGTTGACCTTGAACCCCAAGAAAACACTCTTAAATGAACAATAGACTATTACTGAAATAAGGATAGACCAATAATTTTAATTATATATATATTTTTATTTTTCAACCAATATGTATGTACATCCCCCCCCCCCCCCCCTAAATAACAATACTTCACATATCTGTCCACAAATTAATCACAATTTCGCAAGTCCACTATTTTCTCTCCCCACTGGAGCTCGGCTCGACAGTGTCTCTCTCTACTGTTCGTGCCTGATACCTCGTGCCTCAGTACCAACACACTGCCTCGCATCACTCACTCGTCCGCCGGTTCGTGTCACCGTCTCTCGTCGCCCGCCATCGCTCACCAACGTGTCACTCATCCTCTTCACTTCTCAGCCGGGAAAGCTGGGGGCCTCGTGCCAGCCATCATTTAATCACTGATGCACCTGTAATGTAAAATGTTTTGTTATTATTTCCATGATAGCGCATGCCTTAAGATAAATGAGCAGAACCATATTCAAAATTTAAGTTCCAAGTTAGCTCACAAACATTTGTTTTAAGAAGTTTATTTTTCAAATTTCCTGCACACACACCCCCCCCCCCCCCCTATATTCTCCGGAGGCTATTCGATATCCCGCCCCCAGGTACCTGTTGGGGCCCCTCTCCAAAAATAATAGGGCCCTGAAAGTCTAGGGCTACAACTGCCTCCATCCATCGCGGCTGTTAAAGTCTTGGATGAACACATCCTACTATAATGTGAATGTTTTGAATTTATTTTAATGAATTTATACTCGCTCCGAGAATTATAGTCTCTAGTCTCGCTCATTGGCAGGTGTCGCCATCAGCCTATCTCTTACTCCGCCGCAGGAGTACAACTGGGAAGTCCCGACCTGGAAATGTCTCTTAGCCCTCGGAAGTGTGGCGTCGCCAACATCCGGAGCTGCGATAACAATGGCGTCTTAGTCACCCCACTAGTTGCGACGGGGGTCACGGGACGCGCAAACTGTACCCCGCCTCGTCAGGGGTGTATCTGTTTCAGTGAGGCGGGATGATAAGTGCGACTCTCCCTGGTTCTTCTGGAGCCGTATCGCCTCTAAGCACGAGGCTCTGGACTGACGCGCGGTCTTCTCGTCGTGCACAGTACAACTATGAGATCCCAGCGGTGACCGTAACATTACATGGCGGAGAAATGAAGATAAAGGTGTAATGTAAGTCCCTTAAGTGTTTCAAGAATCTGTACCGATTGTTTCATGCCTAAATATTACTCTATAACACACTTCTAAATATTTTAACTCTTCTGAAAATACAGCTTACAAACTTAATCAGGAAATCTAACTACTTACCGGCCCTCAAAGAACTCTTAAATGTTGTTCGTAAACAGACTGCTCTCAGATATTTTGAGTAGTTTTCAAATTGCGTTGTTTTTCCTGAAGCTATCCCCGGACTCCACGGCATAGAGGTGTGGTTTTCAGAAACAATATTAACATAGAGTGTTCATAACAATTTAAAATAGCTTGCACCTCATTTTAAGCCCGCGTTTGAAACATCAAATATAATTTCGAAGAAAACTCATCTGGGTGAGCAAGATGAGATAGACATCAATCATTTCTCCCACTCAGTCACTCCCCCGTTTGCATTTCATTTCACCCAGTCTCTCAACCCACCGTTGAATGTTTTTTTAACCTATTAAAAATGAGATCATCTCCGTGTGTGTGTGTGTGTTTTGAACTGACTTCCTCCTACTCAAACATTTTCGACGAAATTTCATATCTAAATATTTTCGCATTTTTTATATTTGTCTTTTTCCGTAAATTATTTACAATTTGTTTGCAAATACTAGTATTTTACTCAAATCCCAAACAAACATACAAAAACACGAAGAAAAAAAAATTATACGACCAAAAGTTCATCAATACCGTTAAATCAACCCTTTATACTTAAAATAACAAGAAGAGAAATATTTTTAAGTAGGTATGTCACTAGAATAGTTACATCGGTTGAATGGTTAGATCACATGCATTTCACCAAGACAAACTGAGTTCGATTACCAGCGGGATAGACTTCGATTAGTCTCCGGGAACAATTAATTCCCTTAGAAAGTCGCGAATCAGTACGATTATAACTTAATAAAACTCACAACTTACAAGCACACAACTTTTAGCTGTTGTACCACGGTAGAAACACACAATGCTGAATCACACAACTTAAAAATTTCCGTACCAACAAAAAAACTTAACTTTCAGGCTAAAACCGTAACAAAGTAACAGCACGTTATTTAAAACCACACAGCATCGAATGAAATAACTGAAAAACATCATAACTGAAAAGCTTACAGGAACAACTCATAACTTAGAATCAATTTCAATACACAAATTATAAATGTCATAACTTTGAAACATAGGTACTAGGTACCCTACTTAGTACGATTGCGCAGCAGTAAGACACAAATTACAACTTTGAATCATCACAAATAGAAAATTATTTTTGAGTGTTTCTAAAATTAATTTTCTTCCCATATCCGGCTCTTATTATCTGAATGTCAACGATACCTTATAGCCTACTTAAATGCATACAATCATACATTAATTCCATCTTTCATTCTTTCATTATCGCGTCGTTTCTTTGCGTTTCCGACAGGCGTATGCAAATGAGAAATTTCTCTTACTCTCTATTACCCGACATTTTTTCCCAAATAAATTAGTAACAATACACGCATAGTTATTTACAGCTCCAGTAATAATAATACTATTATATCTGTTTATTCGTAATAACTTCCTACAGAAATACGAGTAAAGTTTATAATTAGTGCATTCTTAAGCATTTATTCTTAAATGTGCCCAATTTAATAAGGCCTAGATGCAATCAACATAGTATCTACACGTGGAAAGTTATAGCGATAAGCACTTATACAACACCAAAGTAGCATAGTAGCCTGGCTACAACACATATACACTTAAACACATTCCTTTGTTTATTTTGGTTGTATAAGACTTCGAGAAATTAGTGCTACGGAAGTTGGTCGTGTATAATTTATAAGGGGGGAGAAAAAATTAAAACCGAATGAAATCCATAAGAGCACAGGAAATGCAAAATTAAATGCAGAAATATTTTGTTTTCTCATTCGAAAACTAGGCCGAATATAATTAACAAAATAAAATATTCTGTACAATATACTCAAGAATATTTATTTATTTATTAGATAAAGTTATGAAATAACAACGTAGTAGGATTCAGAGCTTATGATTGGCCGAAAACATATCACGTTTGTATGGTTTTAGCAATAACCTAGTATTGTTAGAAGTGAAAATACAGGTCCGGAAAGGGAAAACGAAATTAATTAATTATAATCTATTAAGATCAGGTATTTGTACTTTTTTCTAAATAAATATCTACCTATCTGATCTATTGTTCACAAACTAACCATACTTGAATAAGTATGTAATTATTTAGCACACGGATAAACTTTATACGTGTCCCTATATATATATATATATATATATATATATATATATATATATATATATATATATATATATATATACACATTCACACACACACACACATACATATATATATACACACTTATATATATACTTATAGCCTATATACACACACATAAGCAGGCTACTTTGGCACCAACTTGCCTAAAGAAAATTAACTTTAAATACGACTTGATGGATTTGATTGATCGAATTACACTTATAATTGTGCTTTCACCTGGCAGCAATAAGTCATCCCCTTTCTAACTTCAGCAGTTAGTAATATCGTAATTATTGCAACCAAAAATTGCACAAGCTTTTTCAGCAATAATAAATAAACTCAACTGCAGAAAACATGGAAATAACGTACATTAATTCCGTTGTCACTACGCCGTAGGATCAAGCGATGCCACTAAAATGCGCTGCATAATGCGGCTCGTTTTTTGACGTTTTTCCTATTCCTACTACAATATTTGCTATCCATTAGTAAATTGTGTGTTAATTGTATCCGGGCTTTCAAGCCTTCAAGCTAGGTAATTAGACAAACGACATTAGGGTATTATTATTATTATTATTATTATTATTATTATTATTGTTATTATTATTATTGTTATTATTATTATTATTATTATTATTATTAACCTGTAAGGATTTTTTTTCATGAATTCAGAACCTGGGACAAGATTTCTTTTTAGTGTCTACTGTAGTTCTGCAACTGCTTACTGGATACTAGCGCTATCACGCAGCGATTGTAAGAACTAACAGCTGAATAGACTGGCGGTACCGGTGACTCGAGTTACTTTGTCAAGCGATTTTAGAAACCGGAACGAGCTTCATCCTAACCTTTACAATTTGTAGCCTAGTTCATAAAACTGTATCTTTTGATATATATATATATTTAAAAATTCTAAACCATTTTAAAGTAATAAAAATAAAAATAAAATAAATTTTTTCACTTCGTAACAGCACCGCGAGATTTTTTTTCGATAACATTCGTTTTCTTTTGTTCGTCAGTGAAAAAAAAAACTTAATATATTATACTCATCACTGTTTCATAAATATTATAATATTCTTGTTGTAAATTAACAACAATCCAGTGTCTGCAAACATACATATGCATATAGACACTCACTGAAAGTACACATATTTAAAGACATCGTTATGCTAGTGATATATCTTATATTACTTTACCATTTATGTGCGTATTATGGTATTATTAATTATAGGACGAGGAATCGATTATCCAACAGCAGGAGCGTACGGAAAATTTCATTTCAATGGCGGCTCGGTTTTATATACCTCTCTCATATATATATATATATATATATATATATATATATATATATATATATATATATATATATATATATATATGGTTTGTTTGGCTAGTTGGTAAATTTCAATACCAACGAGTAAACCATTTCCGCTTCCCCATTATTTTTAATGATTAATTGATAGGGTGACATACAACTTAGCATTCGCCAATTCATTATGTGAAACGTATGTGACGTTTTCTTCCTAACCTGTAGTATAACTAGCCTTAGTATAACGATGTCAGTTTGCTCAATTCACTTACTTAATATCTCTGTGTCGTCCCAGAATATGGCTACACATATTTATGCAATTTTTGTATATTTTCTAGAACGATTGCGCAATAAGCCTTTGTTGTTAAAGCTTTGGCCGCTAGGCAGCAGTCTTAATTCGTTAACTAAATTTGTTTTTACTAATAGATTTTTTTTTAAAATTAAGTTAATAATATACATGCTTGTACACTGGCAAAGTTTTTTGTGTAATTATAATTACTTCAAAATCACTATGTTCAAAAAATAATATCATGTCCTTATGTTCTTTATGAATTATTGTATAAAAATGATCCGTAATGAACTAGTGGAAAAAAAAATTACCAAACAATAATAAAGTTTCTGTTGTATATTCAGGATGTTGAAATTACATATAACTGTTATTACGCAAAAACTTTTCTGTTGTATATATTTATGCTAAGGTTTTTCAAATGCTTTTAATTTCCTTTTCAAAAATTCGTTTATTAAGGAAAGATATTACATATGGTCGTGAAGTCATGAAATACAACTATATACTTATATATATAAATAAAATATATATGTATATATACATATAGGGTAAATTCAGGAGAGATGGACCACCTTTTTTGAAACTCTTATAATTGTTATTTGTCAAGATATTGGTGAAGTAAATTTCGCTATGATATTCTGGTGAACTATGTATATGAAAAGCAAAGGTATATGTAAAAAATTTACGTTAACAAAATGAAGAAAAATGTTGAAAAATTTTGTAGTACTGGTCCATCTATACCATATACCTAGGGTTAGATGGACCAGCCTATATGGGAGAGATGGACCAGCATTGAGAAAGCTATTTAATCATTTATGACTAACTTTAAATGCATATTTAAGCACTCAATTAAACAAAAATCGTTTCTGACGTACAAAAAGTCTACAGTGCCTATACATTAACATGTTTTACAAGGTCTTTCTTCTTTGAGATGTAGTTTTTCAAAACCCGTAAAAATTTTATTTCTTTTTTTCCACATACATCGCACTTATTTTCGTACTTTTTGCAGTTCTCATGCACCCAATGGGCACACACTGTGCATTTAATCCAGTCTTCTGTACTTTTTGTAGTATTGTAGTCCTCCATTACACTCAACACATTCATCTTCGTCCCAGTCACCGTCATCACTGTCATCATACAAAATTGGCTGAGAAAATCCTTTGGTGTTTGGTTTTTTATGTTTGGTAGGCCTAACAGTCCTAGTTAGGATAGTTTCTTTTCTCCGTCTTTTTCTTTCTTCTTGTTCTTTTATTTTCTTCAGTTTGTCATGTTTTCCTTGGGTAATACGTTGTACATTATTCTTAGAATTTAGTACTTTCGAAACACTTGCATTCTTACCATGGGCTGTAGTTTTTTTTTGTTAAGATTGGAATAGATGAGATGTTGTTCAAAATTTTTGTTGGCGTGGGGTTGTCGACCTCTTTGACTCCGGAGACACTGGTGGGCCCTGACGAAGTTCCAGGAGTCGCCAGTCATTCATCACTGATAGGCCTGCATTTTGTACAGTCGCTGATTTGGACCAAGCACATCCTCGCAACTTGCCAAATTGCAGTCTCGTAATTAGCCGCAATGGGTTGTTCCTCATGAACACATTACATTCTTTGTTGCAGTTAGACTTCAAAGATTTAAAAAAGCTTCTGTCAAGTGGCTGCAAGAAATGGGTCGTGTGACTAGGAAGGCTAAGCAAAATTACATCATTTTCATCAGCGAATTCAAGCATTTCCACACTGCTGCAATGGGAGGAGTGTCCGTCAAGAATCAAATGTACTTTTCCAGCAGGCATTCTTTGCAAAAAGTGATGTTTCAATCAGTCGAAAAATAATTCAGAGGTAATGTAAGCAGATTTCACGTTCATTACAATCATGGAACCCGGAGGCATGCCATCACTGAACTCCTGTTTCTTATTCTTCCCTTTAAAAATGCAATAGGGAGGAATGTAGTTGCCCTCACCATTGAAACAACATACAACGGAAATGGTTTCACCTTTTTTTCTCCAGATGTAACAGTGCTGACATTTTTTGATCCTTTTATTGCAACAACCTCTCCTGGTTTGTTGTTTAGTTGCAACCCACTATCGTCCACAATTTAAATGTGCCCAGGCTTACCTATCAAATCATTTTCAGTCAAAACTTTTTCTAGTAGGTCAAAATACTGTTTTACAACTGTGTTATTCATTCCGAGAGCTCTATTCTTAGAAATACCCTCTGACTTTCAGACTGAGATTTCAGGATTACGAATCAGAAACGATTGCAGCCAATCATAACCTGCTTTTTGGGCGTCTAGGTCAAAGTTGTGTTTAATTTTCATTTATTCGGCTAGCTGGAAAGCCATTGACCGCACATAATCCAGCGATGGTGTAAAGCCATGTGTTTGCAGTTTCTAAATGTGAAGTACAATTTTTTTTTTTTTTTTCATTTTCCGTGCCCAACAATGAGGATTTCAAATGACTACAAAAAGTTGTTAAAAATTATTAAAGGCTGTACGAGGTAAAGTGAGCACTTCGCAACTTTTAAATTCGAACAAGAACACGCGAGTAATACGAATACTTCATGTAATAGGCTCATAAGCGATTATTTACATCCTATTTAAAATTGGCCGAAAGATAATAATTTGATCGAATGATAAAAGTAACTATGGCCTCAAATTGCTCACTTTACCGCATACAGCCTATATTGTATTTTTGTTTTTAAGTAGGCCTAACGGAGAGAAGAATTTACCTTAAAAGTTTGGAAATTAACATACAAATTACTTAACAATATGTTTTGTGACTAATTTTTTTTGTAGAAACGACATTAAAAATCTACAGCATACTCATTAATAATACGTAGGCCCATTTAAAACTATGGTCCATCTCTCCCACGATGGTCCATCTCTCACACTTCATTTTGGTCCATCTATCCCGATCGATAGGGAGAGATGGACCAGGCCGCCATTACGTCCCTGTTGTGCCCAGCGTAGCTACAGAACACTACAAAGATATGTTTAGCTTGTTTACATGTTGTAAGGAATGATGGTTCAAAAATATTGCAAAATACTGTCTCTACGACACAACTGCGTTCACATTAACAAAATGTTTGACCTACCTGTTTTCTATTTTCTTTAATATCTTCTCAATTTACTCATACAAAAGAACTAAAACAACACATCACGCGCAATACAGTTGCCATACAGTAAATAAAGTACTAGTACAGAGTGGACACTCAATGCTATTGCAGTTCTACGTTTTTTTTATTCAGAAATGCCCTAGTTGCTATACAAAAACGCAAACTTGACAAACATTAAAACGAAGTTGCAGTGGCTTAAAACCGAGATAAAGTACCTTCTTGAGTAAGACTTACGTTTCAAATTATAAATAAATTTTAATTTAAATACAACATTGATCGTAGAAAGTACAATTTGCAGTTAATATGCTTAAAACACTAATTTGAATAGTAGGGACATTTTCAGCTTCAACTGAATGTTGGCAAGCTTGTGACTTTTTTCGTGCATGCATTAATATTTATAAAAATATTGATTTTATTTTTTCCCCCTTATAAGCAAATCGTTTAACTAAATATCGGTAAACGTAACATATAATGATTTAGGAGAGCAATATTTTTAAAACAATAAGTAAATTTCTTACCTTCCGGACAGTGTTTGCCTTAACCTCATTTCGGTTAAAAATGTTTTGTTTACGTATCATAACATTTGTTAAAATGCATAACATGTAACATATTTTCGGATTATATTAAATTGCTGCCTTTTTTTTTATGTCCAAGAAACAATTTCTGTTCTAGTAGAATCACGTTGATTGAAGTTAAGGTCAGGATTTTCGTAGGTATCTACCGAATTGCATTACAAATCGCAAACAAAACTAATGCAGGAAAAAACGTGCAAAAGTATTTAATCATTAACACAGGCAATGTGTATTTCTGGCAAAATTTAACTGCCTAAGATGTACAATTTTCCCACAAAAACTGAAATGAAGCTGTTACCAATGGCATCTAATTCTTTATGGATTAGGTGAAAGTACAAATCTTTCTCGTATCTTCACTTCTTGAAGACAGGTGTATAGCAATTTTTAAGGAAAAAAAACACCTTAATTTCAACATAAAAATTAAAAAGACACTTCATTTTATCGCAACCCTCACCTGGGTAATTGTTCCGTATCACGTATCCAAGTTTATTCCTTGATCCTGTTGGCATGATCATGTATGATTTATCCGGTGGCACATGATGATTGCTGTTTTAATTAATGTTAAAACAGCAAGCATCATTACCACAAGATCATGCCATTAGTATCAAGGGATAGACTTGGATACGCAATACAAAATTTTTACCCACACCTCCCTCTCGACCTAAAAATAAAATTCATACAAAACATTTAGACTAATTGAAGTACATAAGCAGCAAGTTTGAGCAGAATTTGAGACTCATTGACATTTAGAACAGTACCTAAATATTAATGTATTGTGTGCTTGTCCTCAATGTGCGACTACACACTACCTAAAAAGAGGAAATTCTGTAGGGCATGAAAACAAAATGCTCATCACTATTTTAATTACACAAAACTTTTATTTTGTTTCGTTTTAATAATTTACACATATCTAGTTTCGTCAAGCGGAAACTTAAAGTAAAGTTAATTATTATTATCTCTTCTCTTGTACCAGTAGTTAACACAACACGTAGCCGAATCAGGCATGTTTCATAACAGTGATTTATAAAGTAGTTCATGAAATCATTGATATTATTTAACGAAATTACTATTTCAACATGATTGAAACAAAATTTCCTTAGAATTTTTTTATTAAACCTAATATTGCTTAATTCAACGCCGACGCCATTAATTATGGTGTTGTTGGATAAACAAGTGATTCAACATGCCAACGAAAACTTGTTTATTTTCTTTTAATTAAATATATTATTTTCATTTCAACAATACCAATTTATGCCATAAATATGATAAAATGTTAAAATAAATGTAATAATTATTTAATCAACGTGGTATTTTGATTATAATTTTTGTGCTCAGATGTTGGATAAAGTTGTATAGCAACTAGAAAAATGCGATTGCTATGCCCTATGGAGTGTCCCCCCCCCCCCCCAGACAGTTGCCACGACACATTCCTACCAACCATGGCGCTTTCTATTAGCAAGTTCGTGAACTATGCCACCGGTCCATCTCACCCGGTGGTCCATCTCTCCTGGATTTACCCTACATACTTAAATACCAAAACCATTTACACAAATTTGCTGCAATTAATGTAGTCTATGTAACATGTAAATTATGGTATGTAAGTGAATAAAATAACCTGAATCAAATTTTATATAATATTAATGTCTTCAATAGAATTAATTTTTAGTAGTTTAACAACAGATTATCGATGGAAATTCGTGAGACAATGATGTTATCACGAGATTTTTTGAGTTTTTATTTAGGTCTTCAAAACAGTAGATAATGATTTTCGCTTAACCACCTCAGTGGGTAATAATATAATTTTTTACAATTTTAATGCCTTCAATGGCTTTAATTTTTAGTATTTAACAACAGATCATCGATAAAAATCGTGTGACAATGATGTTAGTAAAATATTTTTTAGTTTTTATTTCACTTCAATTGCTATTTTAATGCGTAAGTGAATCATGAACAAATGTTTTTGAATTTGGTCTACAATATATTTGCATTCATTAGGGCTTCTATTACACAATATTCGTCAAAGTGTATCTAGGCATTTCGATATTCCGCTGAAAATAATACATAGCAGTAGAAATGGGTAGATGGAAGTGGGAGTGTTCAAAAATACTATTTATAGTGCTTGCTCTAGGAAATTACCTACATATTTATTCTTAATATTGTAACTTATTCCATTTTCTCAACCTGAAGTAGATATCCGTATTCATCACTTACATAGGTAGAAGTTGTAAAGTCATTAAAATAAAGTCAAATTTGCTGACCAAGAATGTTATAAGTATGACAGAATATTTACAGTACATAGTATAAATACTTTCTTTTTTTCAGAACTTCGGAATAAAATGAAAAAAAAAAAAAATACATAATGCCATCATTTTCAGTACAAGAACGGCATTTTTGTCAGAATATAGAAAAAAATCTACGGCAGTCACATTAGTTAAAAAGTACAGTAATTTTAATTTTGCGGGTATGCTTACAGATAATACCACTAGGATCACTTTAGTAATGTTTCTCGTGCCGCGATCATTATGTTACTCGCGTGCTAGCGAGGCAAGGCCTTCCTGCGAGTCTGGATGCATCTTGTGTTACGGATAATTAATGCAGAATTAATTAAATTAAAGACCTACTGAGAATAAACATATGTCTTGCTAAAACTTGTCTATAATGCCAATATTTTGGCGTAGAACGTATGAGAATGTTTCAGCTCCAGTGATACAAATTATGCCTGGGTGTGGTTAGGTATTTAATACTTCATTAACGCAGAAGTAAAAACCGTGTTTACAAAAGGAAATTCGCACGTCTTACATTACTGGCAGCTCAAATACTGATCCCGTAGTTACGGGAACATACGTACTACATCTGTAGTCACTCTACCACATTTTTTAAATCGCGCGATTATAACTCCCGCTAAGCTAGCCGAGTCGATACGATCGATACTGTCGATTCTTGTCCCTAAAAGTGGAAATGCGACACAAAACATCTACAGTAAAGCCCCGATTTAACGAAGTGCTATGGTTACTGAAAATGTTTACTCTAAATCGATGTTTCGTTAAATCCGATTTACCGATTTTCAACCCAATTATTGGAAAACCATATTTTTTGTCCAAGACGTGCAGATTACGTATCATATCACGTGGTAGTAACTTGTCCCCGCGTCATCTGACGCTATAAATATCTTGAGAGTACCTACCTACGGTTTTTACAACATGTCTCACGTTACACAGTGGCTTTTATCTGTGGAGACACCAACAATGCAGGAAGAAGTCCTCTTAGTTGCTATACTGTAAAAATACTTTGTACTTTTAACAAGGAACATCCTTGGAAATTCAGTTGCCAACGATACCACTTGTAAAACTGCAAGACAGAGCTTTGTAAAACTGCCAATGGTACAAATATCTCTACTTTGAAATTTTACAAGTGATATCGTTGGCAACTGAGTTGCCAAAGAATATCCGTGTAAAAATATCAAAAACATTTTGTACAAAGTAGGCTCCCTTCAGTGTTCACGGTGACAGTTTTTTTTTCCACCATGGGACGGTATTAATTATTTTAAGAAACTATTTTAAAAAACTGTTTGCATCAACGTTTTTTGAAAGAAGTAAATGTTTATTTGATTTTTTTTCTTATAACTAGTTTTCACATTTTTGTTAGTAAAATTTTTGACTTTTTATCCGGAATCAGTGACCCTGGAAATCCTCCTAAAGCATACCTTCGCATTAATCATATTTCTTGCGTTTGGCCACCGTATGTATCTTCCATTTTCAAATCATAGTTTGGTCTTGGTATTTGTACATACAGATTTTGAAAACCTCTGCTTAAACATTTTTATTCTAACCCACGTTCATTTCATGTCTAGGCATTTTTTGTTGGTCGCACTGTGCGCCTAAGGAATTAATGAAACAAAAATTTTACTGTAATAACTTTTAATTAAGATATCAAAACATTTTTCTAGCTAAAAATACGTTTAGCTTATTTCAAGGACATTTCATCAAAGTCTTTCAAGCAAAGAGAGGAAACGATATAGTCCTATTTGTATTTGCTTCTCTGTCGAGGACACTTCTGTAAAGAAATTCTATCTCACCGCAGTAATTCTCAAAGGTTGGCGGCCCTACTACAGCCACATAATAGGCTTGATTACATTTTTATAAACAATTGAATGGTAAGCCATTTTCTATGAATAGTAAAATTTTATATCAGGGTGCTTTTAAAAACGTTAGGATGTAACGAAGTTACAACTTAGCGGAAAGTAACTATCTAAATTTGTATTTATCATTACAATATGTTACAATTTATGGTTTAAGTTAATGTAACTAACTAAAAACTTAAAAACTGAAAGTCTGCATTTATAATACCTAAATAATTATAAATAGGTACTAGAAAGGTTGAGTAAATAACACATTCACGCCTTTATTAAAACATAGGAGAAAAAAAAAACTAACTTCTTATGAGCCTTCAACACAGATATTTATATTTCATAGTAATTAACTGTTAAATTTACTTCGACGGTGATAACTCGTCCATATACGTAACCTCGGAGACGGAATTTTCGCTGTTTACTAATGCTAAATTGTTATGTAGAAATTTCTCGGAAATAGATCGTTTGCCAAGCACGGCTCCAGAAAAAAAAATTGGTTGTCTGTAAAGTCGGTTTACGGACGATAGTTTAACGTGACAACGTCATAACAAAACATGGTTGAAATGATTTCATACTTTAATGAATAAAATAGAAACATTTTTATTTTAATAATAAAAGAATAAATACTTGAAATTATACTAGTAATCATATTTTTAAAATGCCGAAATTGTTGTTGTAATAAGAAATGAAAACCACATTAACTTTTCACTTCACTTTATAAACAGTCGACGAAACAGTTCACGTGTAAATAACTTGTAATTAATTTTAAAAACTGGCGTAAAGCTATAAATTTTAAATATAGTTATGAACAAGTTTTTATATAAATAAATTGTAATCAAATATCTAACATAACCTATCATTACTGCACTCGTCGACTGATGCTACATTTTTTAATAATAAAAGAATAAATACTTGAAATTATAAGAGTAATCAGAATCATTTTCTTACGTACATTGTGACGTAGAAATTATTTCATATTACACATTTATAAACAAAGTTTTAAGTTTTCACTTCTGTCGGTGCGGCGAAAGCGTACAATGAGCGCAACGGGACACAGCGTAACGGAACGTGCGCAACGAGACACTTTTTCATGCGTGCAGCCGGCGTTCATCGATTTATTAGACGTCACGTCAAAAAGTAACTTTTATGTGGCTTTAAAACCAAGTAAATAAAATGTTTATACAATAACTTCATGATGTAAGCACACACATATTTTAACTTTCAAAATAAATTTACCATCGACAGTGCAAGCTCTTACATATTTTTTTACTAGCATATATTTCTATATAATTATTGTACAGATTGATTGTAAGTTTGTTTGCAGGAAATCAACTAAAAATTGCCTGACTAGTTATACAAATTATATTTCATTGTTATGAAATTACATAATTCATGCTGAACGAACAACATATGAACACATAAATTAGTTCGTTACTGAGGTTAGACACACGAAACTACAGTAAACTCGTGGAATAACATCATATCAATGTTAAGAAGACTACAAGTGTCCGCTCTACCACTCTGGTTCTGGGGTAGAGCGCCTGCCTTGTGACTTGTAGGACCCGGGTTCGCGCCCCGGCTCCTCCAAGGCGGATTGCCCAGACAAAATGGTGGCATTTTCTCTGGTAGGAATACAATCCCTTGTAACAAGTCAGGCTACCAAAGAAACGGTGGGTGGAACAGAAAAAAACCTACCAGGTGGCTTCCAAATGGGGAGCCCGTTTCTTTTCTTGGGCTCCCCATGCGGTGGCCATTCCGGGGGTTTCTCCGGGGGAACGGAGTTTTGCAAATATATATATATATATATATATATATATATATATATATATATATATATATATATATATATATTTAGTTTTGTAGCGTTTTAGTTTTTAGTAACTGTAGTATCATCATTCCAACATGTTATAAATAAAACTAAAAAAAATTTTGCTTTTGAACATAAAATATTTGTACTAAGTGTGTATCAGTCAGTGAGTGGTTGTATCCCGATGTTGTGTGTTCAACTATTTATCGGTATATATTTTCTTGAATTATTATGTATATGTATGTTTGTGTGTATCAGTATAATATCCATATACAAATAAAATATTCTATTTATTACAACATTTGATACTTTCCAACACAATCTAATGATTAAAATAATTAGGGCCTATATGTTTTAATTATTCTTATAAATTTGCAAATGCAATTTTATGGTATTAGGTGTTCCGCAAAGTAGTAGTTTATCTCAACTACCCTTTAATAGTTAATAAATGATATTTCAACTGTAATCAGAATTGATCAAGAAAAGATGTTGATGAAAAAATATATTAAAGGAAATATGTTTGTGAAACTATACAGCAAGATATTTCAACTGTCCAGATCTGATTTTTCAAGTTAACAAACGTCTGAATTACAATAGAATTGTTTGTATATAACCTTTAGTAAAAAAAAATTGGTTGTCTCTAAAGTCGGTTTACGGACGATAGTTTAACGTGACGTCATAACAAAACATTGATGAAATGATTGCAAACTTTTATGAATAAAATTGAATCATTTTAATTTTAATAATAAAAGAATAAATAGTACTTGAAATTATACCTACTAGTAATCAGATTTTTATAATGCAAGAATAATTAACCTTTATTGCCGAAATTGTTGTTGTAATAAGCAATGATAACCACATTAACTTTATACATCACTTTATAAACAGTCGACGAAACAGTTCACGTGTAGATGTAAGTTGTGTGCTGCCGCTGTCTTTCTTCTCCTCGGACGCATAGTCTAAGCCAAGCGTACAATGATCGTAACGGAACAATGTGCGTAACGGGACTCTTTTTCGTGCATGCAGCCGGCGTT
Organism: Bacillus rossius redtenbacheri; assembly: GCF_032445375.1. Lineage (NCBI taxonomy): Eukaryota > Metazoa > Arthropoda > Insecta > Phasmatodea > Bacillidae > Bacillus > Bacillus rossius. The sequence continues at coordinate 18,254,210 of NC_086334.1, read as the reverse complement.
CATCGATTTATTAGACGTTGTCACGTCAAAAAGTGATTATTTAATGGTTTTAATAAACTTAAAGACCAACTTATATTTCAATCCTAGTAGATATAAATTGAGAGTATGAAATTGTATGATATGTATACAGTTTTTCAACAAACCGTTAACATGTGCTTTTATTGCAAAACTCTTCAATTTTAGTACCTATCGTATCATTAGTAACAAATTACAATTTCTGTGTGGTCTACTCCAAAAACCATGAAACATTTATTTTTGTAGGATTTTGGGAGTTCAATTTCTTTTATTTATGTACTATAGTAGAGTTTTACAACAAACGTTACATACACACGAACGGTTGATTGAAAACGTTTTATCATTGTCATATTTCATGTAGGAAGGGTTGATATTTAATTTGCCTTAAAGTTTCTTAAACCATTAAACAAACACTGTTATGATTCATAAAACCTTTTATAAACAACTGACAGTATACTAATTACACTTCTTTAGGCGCTTTATGAATAAATGGCGGGTGAATTTTTACGATGCGCGCGCACACGCAACGCAATTTTCACAGGATGAAAAAAAGGCTACATAGGGGGCCTACAAATAAACATAATACCTATATGTGTTTTTAATCTTACACTTTGGTGATTGATATTGAATACTGGTACACATAATTAATATATATATACCTATATATTGTTCATATTAGTATACAAATTGTGTTTATAAACTTTTTAAATTGTATTTTTTTGTGTATTTATTTAAGGAGTAGGTAGGTATGTATCTATTATTTTTTTGCATTATAAATTATTACATTATTATTTAACACATAATCAAAAATAATAAATGAGAAAAAATCAGCTTTTTTATTGATTTTTATTATTAGTTAAATCTTATCTCGAGTATTTTACTAAATTAAAAATTTTTTACGCTTGTTTATATTAATATTGGGTAGCCTACTGAACTTTTATCAACATTTTTTAACTTCACCGAATATATAGCTACTACATGCATATACTATATCAAACGTATTTACCTACAATATCACTCCAGTCCTTATTTATTATTTGATTTAAATTAATTACTTGCATTCAGAATTAAAGACAATTTTTTTTATCACGCCAAGGAGGTAAGTGAAGTTTGTAACGCGTGTACATAAATAAGTACATGCACCCATTTGTTTAAAATCACGGGAGCGGCATGATGCAGGACATGTTCGAAACCCCACGGGTCCACCTCGCGCGGGGCCCGGCTGACTGCTGAGCGGTGGGAAGGGACGACATGATGCTGACGCAGGGAAATGTAAAAATGTCACCGACTGCCAGTCGTAATCGGATGAGCGGCAGTTGGAAGAGTTTTTGGGGCCGGATGACTGGCAGTCTCGAGTCCTTTTTTATTTTATTTATTACAATTTTTTTTCTCTCTTCTTCTCCCCGCGGCCGGGAGACGTTTGTCAAGTTGGTAGCAAGCTTAGCGCTCCGCAGACGGGCACCCGGGACGAAGGGTTTTCTCGCCCTCTTAATTACTTAATGAGAGCCTCTAGCCCGTTGGAGCCGGGGAGGAAGTTTCCGCGGGTTTGGCTGTTGCGCGGTTGTTGCCCGCGCGCCGGGCCACGCCTCCCCTCATTGTCGCGTCCCCCTCCCCCACTCGCGCACTCCCTCCCCTTCAACAACTCTCTTCCCCCCTTCTCGCACCAGGGCCGATTGTGCTTCCCTGGTTGGCTATAGCGACTACTCGGCGCAGCACACCCACTCCCTTCAAGACAACCCCCCCTACCATAGCTTTTTTTCACTTTATTTGAAACTAGTGGAAATGTAACGGAGGTTCAACCCTCCCTTACAATCCCCCCTTCCTTTTCCATTCCTTCCCCCTTCCCGTTCTTCCATTCGCAGCCAGCCCAAACTCAGATAACATCTCTTCTCTCTTCCATTTACCATTCGAGCCCTCACACGTTTCTCATCTGGTTGGAAATTCTCGACCCTTAAAGCCCTCTTCCCCCATTCCACCGCGTCCATTGTCTTCTTCCTTGAGGGTTCATTCCCTTCGCGGATTCACGGAGCGCGCGTACCGCCGTATGCTGGCGACACCTTCCGCACAACACATCTGACAAGCACGCGTCTCTTCTGCTCTCGTGCGCTACAGATGACTAGGGATAGGAAAAATTCGCGGGTTCATTTCGCGACAGGCTAAAATACAAATAGTTACACTTCAGTGCTGCCTCTGCTATTGGCTCACAACTCACCTGGATGACTCTGGGCCAATTAGAAACGCCCAACCAAAGCTTTATCGAATCACAGGCTGCTACGTTGGGACGTCTCACAAGTCGGCAGCCAATGGGTGGGTGGCATTTGACCGAGTGTACGTAGAACTATGGAGTTCATCCTGCAGGTCATTGAACCCGCGAATTTTTCCTATCCCTACAGATGACTAGAGACCCGGAAAATTCGCGGGTTCATATCGTGTTATGCTAAAATTCAAATAATTATACCTTAGTGTTGCTTCTGTCATTGGTCCAATGTTAATCTGGAGGACTGAGGGCCAATTAGAGACCCTCACTCATAGAAGTGTCGAATCACAGACACTCAGTCGAGACGACTCACAAGTCAGCAGCCAATGAACAGTTGGCATTTGCCCGAGTGTGTAGAGGATATTGGAGTCTATCCTGGAGGTCATTGAACCCGCGAATTTTCCGGGTCTCTACAGATGACTCAAGTGTCTAGCAACTCATGAGTAGAGCCACGGAATTTTCGCGCATTCATTAAGTCGCAAGCTAGAATGCAAACCTCCACACTGTCGCACTGTGTTCATGATTGGACCGCAGTTATCTGGACACGCCCCTCTACGACCGTGAGCCAAACGATGTCCAGCTAGGAGAGAAGTAAGCGAATCAGGTAGTGCCAAATAACAAGGATGAAAATGTTCTCGCTAAGAAATCAACCAATGGGAAGTAAACATGGGTCGAGCACACCTATAACTTTGAATTCTATCCTGAGGCCAGAGGAATCCACGAAATTTCCGGGACTCTACTTATGGGAAAGGAAAACGTAGGGATTTTTGTTTTGTTTTGTTAAGGACTGAGAAAATTAGCGGTTTCAATGACCTCTAGGATAGGCCCCACGATCCCCTACATACTCGGGCAAATGCCACATGCTCATTGGCTACTGACTCGTGAGACCTGTCAACAGGGATGCTTCCGATTCGATACTTCAGTTGTTGAAATTTTTTCATTGGATCAAGAGTCCTTCAGATGAAGTGTCCCAATCACCGAAGCAGTTAAAATGTAATCTTATTTCGATGCTAGCCTAACGCGAAATGAATCCGCGAATTTTCCATGGCTCTAATGATGACGTATAAGTCTACGAATATTTCTCTGAGAAATTTCACTTCAGGCTAGATTAACCTTGCATATTATGCAGATTAAACAGTAGGCCTACTCATTGGTCGATAACAAGATCACATCTTTATAGCAGGTTACACGTGATTGGGCTACCATTTCTTCACCTTGTTTACCTTTAACTAGGGCCAGACATTTTTCGCTGAAAAAAAATCTGAACGCCTATTAGACTGCAACAAGGTATACCGGAACCAGTGGTTTCTTCCTTGTGACTGGCGGCCGTCTGCGAGAGAAGTCGTTGCCTTATTTGGCCGAGCCACTCAGGACGTGTTTTCTTCCGCACTGAATAGCTGTGATTGGTGGTTTAGCAATCGACATGTACTTATCTAAAAGAACTCGTCCAATCACCAAACATGGACCATGCTACAGATTTTTTAACTTTCAGCTAGTCTCGGAATCTTTTCGCGACAAATGCATGCCCCTACTTATATATAACTGCCTCAGAGTCGTCAAAGACTTGTCAATAACAAGCGAAAAATATGCATATGGCTGCGCCATAACAAAAAGGATTGAAGCACTGGTGGTGTTTGCAATAAATTTGTACAACGATAAAAAAAAATTGTGGTCTAGTCTTTGAGTACTTGCGAGTGATGTGTAGAGACATGCAGAATACGCGGATTCATTTCGCGATAGGCTAGCATCAAAACAACTATACCTTCGTACCGCTTCTACGATTGGCCCACATTTTATCCGGGGAACTCTGAGCCAATGGGAAACACTAAACCAAGAAAGTGCCGAATTACGGACAGCCTAGTGAGACGTCTCACGCGTCAGTAGCCAATGAACAGGTGTCATTTCCGCGAGTATTTAAAGGACTGTGGAATCTATCCTAGAGGTCAATGAATCCGCGAATTTTGCAGGTCTCTAGTGATGTGTGACATCTGACCTCGGTAACGAGAAAATTCACAATTACACTTATAATAAGGGGAATCCATGTTTCGCGAAATGATTTCGAGACTAGCTGAGAGTTAAAAATCTGTAGCATGGTCCGTGTTTCGTGATCGGTTCAATTTCTTTCAGACACGTGTTTCATGTTGGTACAGGAATCACCAATTACAAAGGAAGAAACAGCTGGTGCGGGCATACCATATTGGAGTCTAAAGAGTAGAGACCGGAAAAATTCGCGGATTCATTTCGTGATAGGCTGAAATTCAAGCATGTGTTCAATTATGCTGGTTCTGCTATTGGCTCGCAGTTTAATTGGAGCTCTCTGGGCCAATGAGAGACTATCTACCAAAGAAGCGTCGAATCACAAGCTACCCAGTGGGGACGCCTCACAGTTTAGTACCCAATGAACACGCGTGTTTACTTGAGAAATGCAGAGGATAATGGAGCCTATCCTAGAGGTCATTGAATCCGCGAATTTTTCCGGTCCCTACTAATGAGCGTTCAGATTTTTTCGTGAAAAAATACATGGCCGCATACTGATAACACGAAACTCGGGGCCTCAGACACGAAATCTAACGCAGAATTATTTCAAAATAATGCCGAGCGTGATAACGCAAAATGTGTGTTTCAAATCAAACTCGGCAATCAAAAACCGAGGGTGCAAAAACCAGACCACGTGACGCGAAATACGTCACGACCGGGACACTGACGCATACGACATGTCTCCCAAAACAAGTTCGTCATCGCAAGAGGTAAGATACAATTATTAGAAACAATCCGTTATAATAGTCCTCAATCAAAGTACAATCACACATCCACCTAGTGCGAAAACGAATAGGCTACAGACTAACAGCTCTACTTACGTGGAGCACGCAGATTGGTTGTTCCCGTCTGCTACTACACGCGGCTAACGATCCATCGAACATGGCCGACAAACGCAAACAAAACTCGTGAAGTGAATCGATTGCAGCAGTCACCCTGAAATAATTAACCTAAATACAAAACAATTACGTAATAATTTAAGTCCCAGACCAACCAAGTGAATTCACGTGACTTGGCCGTGGATACAGACGTTGCCAAACCAACAAAGGTCAAAATAACTTAGAAAACGCTTAAATCCGTACGAAATTTACCACACCCACGTCCTGCACAGTGATCAAACATAACGGAAAAGGCTAATACAAACATAAACAGAAACAAAAATGCAAGAAGGTAATGAGAAAATGAGAGCACATCATTTTTTCTTTCTGTCTGCTTGAGCCTCCGGACCAGCACTCTGTTGAGTGCCGCCCAGAGACCCTTTGCAATTTTGCTATGGTGTACCTATCCATAAGGACCTGTACCTCCTGACTAAGGAGTATGGATGGGAATTCCTACATGCTCTTGGTAATGACTTTTGCCTTCTTGTATGAGAACACATCAGGGCACGCACGGTCCTAAACAGCCGCCGATGGGAAAATAGAAGTACATAACCGAGTCACAAGCTAACTTATATATGCGTCAATGTGGGAGATAAATAGGGACTGGAAAAATTCGCGGTTTCCAATGACCACTAGGATAGACTCCACGATTCTCTATATGTACTCGGGCAACTATCACCTGGTCATTGGCTACCGACTCGGGACACCTGTTTACCGCGATTATTATGACTCGATACTTCTTTTGTTGAGTGTTTGCCATTGGCTCAGAGTCCTTCAGGTAAATTGTGGTCCAATCACCGACGCAGCATTAAGATAAACGAGTTTGGATTCCAGCCTGTCTCGAAATGAATACCGCGAATTTTTTCCGGTCTCTAGAGGTAAATAAAGAGGGAAAGCAAGAGGAGGGGGTATGGAAGAGGGCTTCAAACACGCTGACACGTATAATTGCCGAAACGTCCGCTTCACGTGGATCTGCCCTGACGGGTGCCACCAGTTGCGGAGGCGACTGTACCGGCGACGACCCTGGCTCGGCGGGTCTGGTTGGCGGGTTCCTTGGGGGAGGGGGTAGCTCAGTGGCTGGATTGAGGGGTGCACGGGGAGGGGGTTGCCAGGGGAGATGGCACGAGATATTTAATTTGCCGGCTGGTACGTCCTCTCGGCAGCCGACCCGCCGACAATAACTGTCGCTCCGTACAGTCGCGGCAGGCATGCAAACTCTTCGCTGGACAGTCTGCACATTTCACCGCCCGATCTGCAATCTCGGGACGGGGGAAAAAATTAACACGAGAAGTCAAAACGAATGCATGGGCAGGCATTTTATTTTACTGCACGCTCTGAAATATGAGTTCACTCACGTAAGAGAGCAATTAAACTTTTAATATAATAAAATAACACAGGCCTGTGACCACCTCTGGGTACCTATAGCTACGGGCAGGCAATTTTCGCGAAAAAATTTGAACGCCTATTAGATTTCAACAAGGTATACCCGCATCAGCAGCGGTTTATTCCTTGTGATTGGCGGCCGTCTGCGAGAGAAGTCGTTGCCTTATTTCACCGAACCACTCAGCACGTGTTTGCTTTCGCACTGAATTACTCTGATTGGAGTTGGAACACTGAACATGCACCTGAAAGAAACTCACCCAATTACGAAACACAGACGATGCTACAGTGTTTTAACTTTCAGCTACTCTTAGAATATTTTCGCGAAATGTGCATGCCCCTACCTATAGCTAAACATTAAGTGTATGAACAAAAATTGGGACTGGAAAATTCTTGGTTTCATTGACCTCACTTCATTACCCAGATTTCACGATACTCTATGTAATCGAACAAATTACGCCTCATTGGCTACTGACACGTGACACATGTTACTTTGGATGATTGTGATTCGTGAGGTAGCCTACGTACTCCTTTTGGTAATGGTTTTTCATTGGTTCAGAATCCTTCATATAAACTGTGGCCCAATCACTGAAGCAGCTAAAAATGTAAACGTATTTGGATTCAAGTCCATCGCGAAATATACCCGCGAAATTTTTTCGGCCCTCTAACAATTGGCTACATTGAAAGTACATATATGTTCTGAATGTGTCTAGGTATATCAAGTTCGAATTTCTGTTGTTTGAATGACTTCTGCTCGACACCGCTATGCATGAAAACGTGGAAACAACTGCGAATTATCGGAATTTCAATGGAGAACTGTTGTAAAGATATAATTACGAAGACTTGCGTAGAATACCTATCCTTCTGACATTGTCAACTGTGTTCGCAAATATTGTGTGTTTTTCTTTGTGAATGTCAGTTGGCTTCCGAGAGCTGAACATTTTAAGACAGGCTCTACGACACAGACCACGATAATAACTGATATGTGACAAGGTAGGACTAATGCTGTACTCACGGTAGCGCAACGAGTACGACGCACAGCGACACAAAAATATCTCGTTATTGTGGAGCGGTTTTCACCCACACGATAAAAAAAAAGCTTAACCATAACATTTTACTTGCCATTGAATATGCAAAAAAAAAAAATGTCAGCCAACAAAACCTGCAGGTATTTTATGTGTACCATATTTTGTCTCTCTGTAGCCTGTACGTAATTTGGTGCGGGAGTAGATGTCTAATTTCCCGAATGCGACGGAAGTCAAGAGACGGAAATGTGTAACAACTGCGGTGCTGCAATCTGTGGTAGATGACGTGAACCAATGTTCTCAAAGCCAAAGGGAAACTTCTAAGTATTAACTTTTTAATGAATTTTAACTAGACGGGCAGTATTTTAATAAAGTTCCTTGTATAAAATCAGGTCCAAAGCCAGGGTTGGGTGGGTATTCCTCACGTCTTTTTTTCACTTTTATCGGAGCCGTTACATTATAAAGTTTAAATTTTCGGTCTGCAAATCGCATGATTCGATAGTCGACGTAGCTGCTCCGGCAGTGAAATCTAGCGGCGGGTGCAGAAACTACGCGTGATACGCCTCCAGAAATGTAGTTGAAAACACAATTAGCGCACAATTATATCAAGCTCGGCATTATTATGATTTTTTTTTTTTTTTTTTTTTTTTTTTTTTTTTTTTTTTTTTTTTTAGGAATTCTACGTTAAATTTCGAATCCGAGGCCCAAATTTCGTATTGTAAGTGTATTTGCATCATGAGAACACGATCATTTCTCGTGACCGAGGTTTGAAGTTACCACGTTAGTAGCGAGTGCTGAAAGACTCGTTCACGTTTATTTTTAATCGACATGTTTGAGGGGAAACAGCTTTAATCAAAATGTAACCTTCAATCGGAAAGCAAAACACGTGTGTACCGGTACTTACCTTAAAAGTATCTACCTATTACCAACGCACCAGTACACTTTAACCATTTTTCTAAAGCAAAATTCTGGCGTTAATTTCAGTAATGGCTTGCCCGTGACGCGATGGAAATAGAAGATATTTCTAATCAGGGAGCATGTCGCGTCCGCCATTCGCGTCGCGCTTACGTCACAGATTCGCAGAACGTAGCTGGCTGGAAAATTATTCGCGACCAACGCATCGCTGTCTTTGCGCTGTTGCGATTCCCGCATGAGATACCAATCACTCGTGACCTTTCACGCCGAAATTTTGAACTGATGACTCAGAAGAGATCTTTAGGATTTTTGCTTCCAAAAATTGTAGTTATTCTTCCTGAAATATTGAAAACAACAAACTTTCAAATAAAAAAATATCACAATATTTGGCTGGAAAATGTAACTTAAGAAGAGATTTCTGTAATATTTAAGTAAGGTTCATATAAGTACCTACTGTAGTAATTTAAGTACTTGCACTTTTCCTATAAATAACATTTTTTATGTTTTTGTAAAAAAAAAAACTTTTTTTCTGAAACAATGTTTTACTTTATCTTGTATTTAAATTTATTGCTATTTTAAATTTTAAACTTTATCAAACTTAGGTAAGAATTCTTACGTTATTTTTACTTATTTATTTGTCAATTGTTATATAATTTTTAAAATGTTTGCACTAGTCCAAATACCGCACGTAGATTTAAGTGGCTAGACGCACCCACGCACAAACTTTCTTTTGTGATTAATTTAGTGAATTGTAATCAAAGTGTTAAAAAAAAAAAGAGGAAAATAAATTTACTGTAAAAAAAATGGAAGGTTTAGGTATCCAAGATGGCGATGGGATACTCGTCATGAGCACACCGCGCGAGGCGCGGCGAGTGAGCTGGGAGACCTTCGAAGAGCGCAGCAGGACGCGTCCTCGTGACGTCAGCGCCTCGCGACCGCCATTGTTGATTCGCGCGAGCGACCCCCACCCCCCCCCCCCCAACCACGCGTCGCCAGGAACCCCTCGTGCGTGCGTCGAACACAGGCCGCTGTTGCGTATCGACCGCGCATTGTCCACCTCTTGAGTCGTTAACAGCCCCCTTCCACGCAACCAACTGGCTTTTTTTTTATCCTCGGCTCCCCCCTCCCCCCAGCAGTGCTACCGCTCGTGGCGAGCCAATCGCAAGCCCTCCGCAGTCCAGCGAGGAGTGCGTGCCGCCGCAATGACGATGGCCTCTCTTGCAGACGGCAGCCGGTTACAAGCGCGCACACGCCAGAGGTTACTGCAGTCTAACGAGCTTTCGGATAGGTTTTTTATTTCTCTCGCGAAAAATAGGCTACGTGTCACTAATATTATTAGAGACCTGAAAAATTCGCGGATTGATTTCGTGATATGCTACAATTCAAATAATTATACTTTAGTGTTGCTTCGACCACTGGTCAACTGTTAATCTGGAGTAATGAGGGCCAATTAGAGATCCTCACTCATAGACGTGTCGAATCACAGATACTCAGTCGAGACGACTCACAAGTCAGCAGCCAATGAACAGGTGGCATTTGCCCGAGTGTGTAGAGTGTAGCGGAGTCTATCCTGGAGGTCATTGAACCCGCGAATTATTCCGGTCTCTACTAATTATAAATAATCATGGTGCATCTATACGTCCCAGAACAAACACACACCCCCTCCCCCACTACACACACACACACACACACACACACACACATAGCTTTAACGAATGGATTGGTGACGTTTTGTTTGCGCTGGAATGAGAATAATTTTACATCCCGTGTACAGATGATCTTGTCTGATTCGGAATTATGGACATGTGTTCAAGAGGGCCAGCTCGATGTTCAGTTTGAATTGTGTATGAAACTGACACGCGCAGAACACACAACGACTACAGCATTCAGGCCTGCATAGCACACGCAGTCAATAGATTAACAGAAGAAAACTTAAAAAAAAAAAAGAAGATTAGAATGCTACAAGGACCGGTAGTATATCAGCCTATTTGCTTCTGACCAAATTGCAAAACGTTAATTGAAACGTTTTTAAGAACTCACACAAGAAAGAAGATAATAATTTAATGAAAAAAAAAAATCAATTAAACTTTGTTTGTAAATGTGTCCGGTCGTTTAGGGTATGAAATTTCTTGAAACAAATTTATACATACATACATACATACATACATACATACATACATACATACATACATACATTATGTGTGTGATCGAGTTTTCCATTACAAGCCAGAGATCTGTAAGATGTAACCTCGGTAACAAGCAGGTTCGTGTGTTCTCATGTTGCAAATAGGCCTACAGTTATATACGAAACTTGGGGCCACGTACACGAAATTAAACGTAGAATTACTTATTTAAAATAATCCCGAGCGTGATAAATACAAGCAAATTGTGTTTTCATTACATTTCTTGGCGCGGATCACACGTAGTTTCACTCACTCACCATTAGAATTCGCTGCCGGAGCAGCTAAGTCGACTATTGAATCGTTTGAAATTAGCAGACCGAAATTTTAATCTATATAATGAAAATGCTCCGATAAAAGCGAAAAAGACTTGCTAAAATACTATACACACCGGCTTCGAATCTGATTTTCGACAAGGAATTTTATTCAATTAAGGCTCATCTTGTTGAAATTCACTAAACAGTTATTGGTTAAAGTTTCCCCTTTGACTTTGTGAATTTTGGTTCGCGCCATCCGCCACAGATGGCAGCACCGTGGTTACACATTTCCGTTCCATGCAGCTTCCGTTCCATTCATAAAATTACTTCTACCAAATGCGGCGAACCGAGTGCTGAGATGTTGCGCATCAAAATGCCATAAAAAATTAAATGGTAGTCTCATGAGTTTTACTCCAAATAAAATACCTTTCACTTCAATCAATTCAATGACTGTGAATGTTTCGCTCGGTCGTTTGTTGGTGATGGTTATTTAATTATTAAATATGAAGTCTTGCAAATATGAAATGGCTATTAAATCGTGTAGTCGCAACTCATTTAAGTTCACAAAATTATAACAAAATGAAAAATGCTCTCAACAAATATTTGTAGTTTCCGGCTGAATTATACTCATTCCTGCTCTATTTCTAGGGCTACATGATTCAAGCCAGGATAACGCTTGTAAATACACTTTTATATTTTGTAGATTTACAAGAGAATATTTTGGCAACTAGTTTCAAAATAATTTACTTATTTGTAATAAATAGAAACATAAAGATGCCGTCTTAGTTTCAACGATAATTTTAGTCATATAGGCCTACTGTAAAAAATATTGCTTTATTTTCAAAGTTTGGTTTCGTAAAAGCTTAGTTTATAATTTAATTGAATGCCTGAATTTAATAGTGATTAGCTGCTACAACTAGTTTCCCGGTAAAGTCTTTTATGTTTAGTATTGAGTTAATTTTTGTGAATGACATCTGTAATAATACTGTTGGTAGACGTTATGTTATGGCCATTGTAAGTATGTCAATATTTGATCTACGCTTTAAAGAAGGCTCATTTTAAATACTAAACAATAAAAGTGTAATGGCATAAGAACTGTTGAAATCAATAAAGTGTCTTTCGGATCCTATTTCTACCCTTTAATGTATAGGCTATAAAAAGTTAATAAACATTTATACATTCAAAGCGGGGTCTGTATTGATTGATGATACGTTTTGCTTCGGTTATGACATCCACGTTTTTCATTCTGCGCACCGCGGACCACACGTAACGCGTCATTAGAGCCAAAAAAGGGACCATTTTTCCGATGCAGAGGCTGTACAGAAGGAGAGAGAGAGAATAAAAAGACGAGCCACCGCCGGTGAATGGTTGATCGAATGTCTTCCTCCCGACACGAAATTGAAAATGTTGAAGCAAGCTGAGATTTGAATCATTCAAATCCACTAAAAACAAAGCGAAAGGAGTGAGGCTGACGGTAGAGGTTGGATGGCTCGGAACTCCTTACGACTCCCGAGGAAGATGTCGAAAGAAAGAAAGTGGTAGAGGAAAAAAAATCCCAAAAAAAAGAGCACTCTACCACAAAAGCCATCTTCCTATTGTGCGTTGTATTTTCCGTGTTTCTCTTATTTCCCTCTTCGTTTATTTGCCTGTTTCTTTATATTTTACACCCCACCCCTCTTGTGTGTTTCTCCGCGCCTTTCTATCCGAGTCCCCCCGGATTTGGTTTTGATTGTGTTGAAAAATTGTAGAATTACCTTTTTCTCCCCTCACTCCACGAAGGTGTTTTTTTTTTCTCCCCCGTTTCTTTGTCTACAATTTCCATTTGAACTGCCTCGCGATAAAGCCATACGCGGTTTATTCCGAATGGGTGCCTTTTTCGAAAACTGAAGAAAGCACATGCATACAGTAGCAAGAAACCCGGTAACGAAAATTCAGAACGTCTTTTCTTTTCCTCCATCTTAAAGAAAGGAGAAGAACAATACCTTGAGTAATGTTCGAAAAGCATTAGCTTACGAACATATTCGAGACACCCCAAATAAAACCACAAAAAAATTTCTGTCCTCTTTACAAAAAAATTCTTTGGAAACCAGTTGCCAATAAACAGTTTGTAATGCTATTAGAAAGATACTGAAAATTTGTACAACACATTGCATTGTTTATTTTTGCAAAAATAAAAAACTTTTTTCGAGATAATACCTACTGAGCATTTCTTACAAAAATTGGCATATAATTTTATACTTTAATTGATGTTTCATTCAATAATATTTTTGAAACCATGGAAAAGATAATCTCATATTCAATCATTGGTCTGCGTTTTGTTTTATTATGCTTATTAATGCGCACAGTTAATACGGGAAAGCTATTCAGGGAACGGTTAACAAATAACTTCAACTATTGATGGTATTGGGACAATACAAAGCATAAACCCAGACTTACTGCGAACACTATTTTGTAGTGATACAGCTGTTTTCATGTAAATGTACAAATTTACAAAAAATGAACACTGCAGTGCACTTGTATAAAATTTAGAAAAACGGTCCCAGAATCTACCTGGACTGGTTTCGGAGAACCATGAAAAACTGAAATCAAGAAGTATGGATCGGGTTTCGATACTGAATGCGTCACATATAGGTATGTAGCTCGGTCAGAATATGCGATTTTCAGACGTGGAGTAAGTAGCCTATGTAAGTGGGGGGGGGGGGGGGGGGGACTAGCACTGGTATGTAAGTATTGAGTAAAACTAATGTCTAGAGTAGGGGGCCCCAAGAATAAATGAGACTGAGGATTCGGGAATTTGGCCACGACCTTGGCTTCTGAAATATTAATGAAACTGACCCTTACTTACTTAGCTGACTTTTTCGTCATAAAATTTAACAAATAAATAACAATTCTATTTACAAACAAAACATCAAAATGATCTGATTTTTACTATTCTATTTAGATCAAACTAGAAAACCATAATTAAAAATATAAATTTTTTTCCCGCTCTCTAAATTTCTTCCGAAGGTAATATTTAAATGATTTTTTCCCTCAATTTAAATGTTATGTAAGTGAAAATTATACATGCTTATATATATATATTTTTTTTTAGAATAGCAGCACCGCTGTTCTCTCCGCACTGCGCAATGAGGATTTGTTTTTGAGAGCACTATAGTGAAACGCAACTGAATTGTCAGTGAATAAATAGATCCTGTTCAACACGCAAAACACTGTGTATCCCAGCGCGTAGCTGGGGTCTCCGTGGTACAGGCAAGCCACTTAGACTGAAACAAACTATAGACCCGCAAGCATCCGCGCACGTCATCTGAACACATGAGAACGGAATCGTTTTTCGTTTGAAACGCGGGGAAGCACTCGGGACTCGAACCCGCGACCCTCTGCCTGCAAGAATTTTCGGGGCACAGGATGAGGATGAGGAAAATACTCACGGATTCAGTTCACGACAGGCTAGAATTCAAACACTCAGATCGGTCTGCTAGATATTGGATTGGCCACCCACTTCAAGCGGGGAGACCTCTGAGCCAGACGTGGAAAATTCGCGGTTTGATTGACTTCACTATTCTCTATGTAATCGGACACATTGCACCTGCTAATCGGCCTCTGATTCGTTACACCTGTTAACTGGGATTTATTTATTTTTATTCAATACTCCTTTTGTTCTTCGTTGGCTCAGAGTTCTTCAGATAGACTGTGGCCCAATCACTGAAGCAGGGGAGGGGGACATAATGGTGATTCAAGTCTATCGTGAAATGAATCCGCGAAATTTCCCGATCTCTACCAGTAGCGGACCCACGCTCTACTCTCACGTATGTAGCAGCCAAATGAACAACATCATCAGCCCGAGTGTAGCCTACAGCGGACCGTGGAGTCTATCCTGCTAGTGTTGGAAGCTACAGATAGCAGCTCTTGACGCGAGGCAGGCGGAAGTGAGCGAGGGAGGGTTACCGGGGGGAAGGGGGTTGGTGTCAGAGCTCCCCCTCCTTACTACCCCTCCCCCTAGGGGAAAAAAAGGAAGCTAGGGGAAAATGCAGAGGCGAGCGCGGTGTTAACCTTAAATCAATATGTAAGCGATGTGGCGTCGAAGCTCGCTAGAGGGAACAGCGACGTATGTAGTTACAGTTACATGGTGCCCGTGGGAATACTGGCTGTGCGAATCAGCAGGGGCACACATTTCTCGCGTAAAGATCTGAACACCTATTAGACTGCAACAAGGTACGCTTACAGCGGTGGTTTCTTCCTTGTGATCGGTAGAGACCTGAAAAATTCGCGAGCTCATTTCGTCTTATGCTAAAATTCAAATAATGATACCTTAGTGCAGCTTATGTCATTGGTTCACTGTTAATCTGGAGGACTGAGGGCCAATTAGAGACCCTCACTCATAGAAGTGTCGAATCACAGGCCACCCAGTCGAGACGACTCACAAGTCAGCAGCCAATGAACAGTTGCCATTTGCCCGAGTGTCTAGAGGATATTGGAGTCTATCCTGAAGGTCATTGAACCCGCGAATTTTTCCGGTCTCTAGTGATCGGTGGCCGTCCGCGATAGAATTCGTTGCCTTATTTTGCCGAGCCACTCAATACGCGTATTCCTTCCGCACTGAATTACTGTGATCGGTCTTATAACAGTAGTCATGTAGGCCTAAAAGAAACTCACCCAATCACGAAACACAGACGATGCTACTTCTTTTTTTTTTTTACTTTCAGCTAGTCTCGAAATATTTTCGCGAAATACGCGTGCCTCAACTTTTTAGTGATGTAGCGAATATTCCCATTCGTGAATTTTCGCACATTTATTGACATTAGCATTCGCAAAGTTGATGCGAAGATTGTGCGAATATGAACATCAAAATAAAATCATGAAAATAATATTAAATAAAACAAGAAATAATAATTTCATATCATTTTTATTAGAAAAGTTTTTCTTACTTCTTTGTTACAAATATAACTTAAGATTTTTTTACTAAGGTAACCTCGCATTTATATAATTAATAGCCTTAACTTTAATATTAGGTAATAGGTAATAAAGCTTTAGACTTTGTAATATAAATAATCAAATTTTCGTTACAAAACATTAATCACACTATAACAACAAAATTAATTTGTTCCTGTTTTCGGTTTGTCGTTAAATAAACAAACAAATGATCGGTTTATTTCGGTTTGTCCCGGAAATTCCCGGCAATAAAATACTACAAGTGCCAACCTGCTGTTTTTTATAATAATCGTTATGATTGCTGACCTCAGCACTATCTTCGATGCTTGGTTGAAATTCCAGACAAGGCATTGTGTGTGGTTTTTTTAAACCTAGAATTAGATTAACGTTAGCTTGTAAGCTGCCATTTTGATTCGTCTACTGGCATAAGAGGATGTTGATAAGCCCAACTAAATAATATATATATATATATTTGTTCAACTCTATAAATATTTAGTAAATGCCCCTAAGGCTATTTTCACCACAGCACGTATTGGGCATTGACCTGTTATTTGGGCTTAAACATTTTTCCTCACGTAAAAGACCAACTGAAAAGGGACGAGGAGCCAAAGAAAGATAAGAAATAAAAGTTGAAAATTACAGTAAATTTACCGATTTTTCAACTAATAGTTTAGCACAAATAAACTACGTGTTCTTCGTAATTTCAAATATCTGAACCTTTGTAGAAACTACACTGTATTTCTACTTCAAAGTTGTATGTTTCGTTCTAAACAAAAGGAGACGCACATTTGGACAAAATAAAAATTTTCTTATTGTATGCTTAACCAATTTTTTAAACTTTTTTTTTTTAAATACCTACTAAGAATATTGAACTCAGTGTTCATACATTTACGAAAAAAGGCGTAAATTTACGAAAATCCCTGAATAATTTGTAACCAGCGTTCTTCATAAATTGAAGATGAAAATTTTTTTAAGTTATAGGTTCTTCAGGTGCATAATGAACATATAAGGCGAGTGAATTTTAACAAAAAAAAGACAAGATGAAAAAAAGGCTACATACAAGCACCTATATAGGTATTATATATGCTTTTAAATCATATACTTTAGTGATTTATATTTAATACTGGTCCATATAATTAAAAAAAAAACATTCATTTATTGTGAATATTGGTGATATAAATTGTGTTTAAAAAACTTTCTCAAGTGTATTTAAGTATATAAACGAGGTTAAGTTCCATATATATATATATATATATATATATATATAGTACCTATATTAATTATAAATTATAGTATCTAAACATTAAGCTTTTTTATGATTTTTTTTATTAAAAATGAAATTTATCTTAATTATTTTATTAAATTATGTAATACTTTTAATATGCATGTTTGTATTAAAATTGAATATTGATTGAAATTATTTAATTTGATTGAATTTATACTTTACCAACCGTATTTATACCTAATATTTCATCAGTCATTTTATTATTATATTAACTTATTTCTATTTAGTATTTCCATTCAAAATAAGAGTTAGTTTTTTTTTTAAATCACGCCACGTAAGTAGGTGTAACTTGTGAAGCACGTGCACGCACCGCCATCTTGTTTCCGAAGGGAGAACAGAAGAGCAGCGATATTCCCGGCCGCGCGGCGCCGCGGCAACGAGGTTACGCGGGCCCGTGTGTGCGTGTCGGCCTCCGGGCTGCTGGAGAGCTGCCGGAGGCTCAGGTCCAGGTGAGCGGGAACAGACTCCAGCCTCCGGGAGAGGCGGCGGAATGGAATTACCCCCGCGGAGTGTCGGCGCGGCGCCTCCCCTCCCTCGCAGCCCCTGGCAATCTCCCGCCAGCCTCGCGCGCAGACATCCAGCTCTTGTTCGACAATCGAGTTATTGTTCTCTTTCTCGCGCCCCGGGGAGAGAAGGACGAGGATAAGGGGGGGGGGGAGGTGAGAATCGGATTGAGCGCTGGCGGTGAATATTAATAAGGAAGCGCGCCCGGATACGAACCGTTTCGGGAGGTAGAGAGGGGATAAAAAAAGTTTTATTCCCCCCCCCCTTTCCCCTCCTTTACGGGTTCCTCTTTCGGCGCCGCGCATCGATTGCCACTCCGGGACGAGGTTTCGGTCTCCGACGACAAGGGGCCGCCGACGAGGCTAAAGGTCTGCACTGGCCCCGGCTCAACACCTGCTGAAGGTCACCCCGATCACCAGAAACACGTTAGAACCTCATTTAATTGTATCACTCGAACGGAATAGGTAGAGACCGGAAACATTCGCGATGTCAAATCCCTAAAGGATAGACTCCATGACCCTCTATGCACTCGTCCAAATTACCTACATCTGCTGATTGGTTTACCGACTCGTAACACCTGTTGACTGGAATTATCGTGTTTAGCTAATTCTTCTGTTAAAGATTTTTCATTGGTCCATAGAGTCCTTCAGATAAACTTTGGCCCAATCACTGAAGCAAAATAATGTCCAATGTATTTTACTCTATCCTATCGCGAAATGAATCCGCGAATTTCACAGGTCTCTAGGAATAGGTAAGGGCATGCAGATCTCGCGAAAATATGTATTTCGAGACTATAGCTGAAAGTTAAAACACTGTATAGCATCGTCTGTGTTTCTGGATTTGGTTGAGTTCCTCCCAGATA
Source organism: Bacillus rossius redtenbacheri (assembly GCF_032445375.1). Lineage (NCBI taxonomy): Eukaryota > Metazoa > Arthropoda > Insecta > Phasmatodea > Bacillidae > Bacillus > Bacillus rossius. The sequence continues at coordinate 18,235,686 of NC_086334.1, read as the reverse complement.
CATATCGATTGTAACATCACCAATCACAGTAATTCAGTGCGGAAGCAAACACGTCCTGAATGGCCCGGACAATTAAGGCAACGACGTCTCTCGCAGACGGTCGCCAATCACAAGGAAGAAACCACAGGTGCGGGTATACTTTGCGGCAGTCTATTGGGCATAGGTCACTAGGCGCATTCGTTTTACAGCTTTAAGTTCCATGTAAATCAAGATATATTGTAACTACATTCATAATATTTGTTGATGTCAGCTAAGAAAATGATGTAGCTAGGCCTATACATGTTGTTAATATTGAAGTTAAGAAAGCTGTAGCTACATGGTGTGAGTATTGAAGTTTAGATATTGCTACATGGTGTTTGTATTGAAGTTAACTGATATTTTCAGATTCATTATCAATACTCGGGTGCGCGTAAGAAAATTATAATCACTGACACACCACAAGACAGCGTTAGTTACCACTCTCCTAATGTCGCAATATATTGTCTATTGTCTGCTTCTCACGTCAAGACTCAGAGCTCAGCTGTCTTCGCCTTTTTCACCTCGTGCGCGAAGCCAGAACATTGTCGGATTGGTATACCACGCCTTCGATCTGCTCCCTCGCGACAACAATCGTGTGTATATTGTGAATTAATGCGTTGTTAAAGGCATTTACTCTGTACACTGTTAGAAAGTACAGCAAATTTGCGGACTTTTCAACGAAGGATTCAACTCAAATAAACTAAGAGCTCTTCGTAATTTCAAATTGCTAAATCTTCGTAGAATTTACTCTGTATTTTAACTTCCGTGTTGTATGTTTCTTTCTAAACAAAGGTAAATAATACACACGTGGACGAAAGAAGAGTTTTCTTGATGTAGACTTAACAATTTTCTGAATGTTTTGCCATTACAACGATAATATTCTTTTGGATTCATGTCCAAGGTAAATGAACTCAGTACCACAATATTTACGAATATATCCGTAAATTTACGAAAATATCTGAATAATTTATAACTTGCGTTCTTCGGAAATCGAAGGTGTAAATTCTTAAGAGTGTAACAACTAATTTTAGCAAACTTCCCCCCCCCTCCCCCCGTTTCTTTACACATGCAGTACTCGACTTTTCTGTACATAATAAAGTCTTCTCAGAGTGCTCATTGGCCGATACCAAGTTCGCCTCCTATGGCGGGTTGCACACAGCTGGGTAAACACGTCTCCTTGTTTACTACTGGCTGACAGTAGTGCAGGGCGTGTGGTACAGTCTTTGAAGGGCGCAGATGTGTGAGCATTTATAAGCTACTTTGACTCCTAATAAATAGCGTCAAAATTATATGGTGAACTGTGATAAAACCGATATAACAACGAAAAAAAATGTCAAAACAACACATAAAACAGAAATACAAGTTAATCCACCATTTAGCACCAAAATGTAAATAAAAACATAAAAACCAGACAGCAATTTGACAAACCTTAACTCAAACGACAAAAATATTATCTTTCAACATCGTGAATTCCATAAAAGTAATAATTTAGCATGACTTTTGTACCAAAATTTGTAAACTAAATGAATTGGCGATAGTTAATAATCACGTTGTTTGATGTTGCATCTCTTATTGGTTACATATTTTACATTAATCACAATGGCACATTTTTCAAACACTCAAAAATATGATCATTTATTTATATTTTTTTCTGAGTAGTTCTTTTCGAGACATGGTTAGTAGGGTAGACTGGGTACGGTTGAAACATTTTAGCGTTTATCGTCCATTGCGTCGGGATTAGTTAAGCGAGCGATGACGGAAATATACTAAATAAAAGACCATATATCTGTTTACTAACGGGCAATGTTATTTGAGATCACTGTATTTAATGTGTAAAATCAAATTAAAAAAAAAAAATGTAATTTGTTTCAACCGTCCCCATGCCAGGGTCGGTTGAAACAGTGCATGGGGTCAATTGAAAGACATGCAAATAATACAAAATATAATAAATGAACATGTTTTATTCATCGTGTAATAACATTTTACGACTCGTAATGACACAGTTGAACATCACAAATTTATTTTTATTAATATTCAAGTATTTCACGATACTTATAATCAAGTGCGTTAATGTGCATATGTGAAGAGTGGTTATCAATCACAAGTATAACTTTATGTGAAGGAGAAACATTTGTATGTTTTTTAAAGTGTTCCAGGAAATGAATAAATGTTTCATCCTGCATCCAGCCAATTTCATAACATATTTTTTAGTTAGGCTAACATATATGTCTGCACTTCTAATTAAATATTTAGATAGCTCATGCTCTTGTTCCTTGTTAAACACTCGATTGTGAGTCTTATATCCAATTTCTTGATTTTCATCGCTACCAGTCGCATCTCGTTTATGTACATACCTCAACAGGGAACAGTGGTTCAGTCCATTCTTTTCTGCCGCTATTCTTAACGAAGACCCGGCTTTTACATCTTCATAGGCTTGTTTTTATGCTGGTAGGTCAGCCTGGCATCTCTTAGAATTCCTTTGGCGTACCCTTGGCATCTAAGAAACAAGAAAACTAAATAAATAAACTGTTTCAACCGTACCCATAACGAATGTTTCAACTGTCCCCACCCCCCCTTCTAGGTATAAAATGGTTCACAGTACTAATGATAATAAATTATAATAAAAACTAATCATACATATATATTCTACAAATTTCAATTAAAACGATAAAAATACTCTCAATACTCTAACTTTAATAAAACCATAATAATTACAAAAATGTGCGAACAAACAACACTTACTTTTCCGTCACAAAACACAATGGGGCCTCCTATACACAAGCACAGTGCGCGAAGAGTGACGCACGACTAAAATTCGTGTTTCGACTTGTCTTCCGCTTCGTTCTCCCCTTGTACTCCTCACCGCATCACGCACGGTGTCGAGATGTTTCAACCGTCCACCGTTTCAACCGTTTTATTGTGTAAGTGCAACATGCGTCAGTCAAAATGAGACTATTTTGATGAAATAAGTAGCCTATTAAGAAATATTTTAGTTTCATATTTTTAAAAAAATAATTTATATGAATAAACAAAATGTATAAAAATTATATTAAAAAACAATAACACCGAAATACTCTGTTTTAAAAACGAAATTGACTTAAAAAATAAAACCATAAATTCTTATCCCTACTAATGAATCAGAAAAATACTCGCGCCTCTAGATGTAGTGTAGACCAGTGTCTAAGAGACCGGAAAAACTTGCGGATGAATTTCGTGACAGGCCACAATTAATACATTTTCCCTGTTCGCTGCATCTTCGATTGGCCCACAGTTCGAGCGGAGACCTCTGAGCCGGCAACAAACCCGCCGCTAAACAAGTGTCGAATCACGAGTCACCCAATTTAAAACTATGTGGTTTTTCGGAAATAATATTTATAGGAATAAAACTCATGTGCCTATAAATATTTTATTTGGTCAAAAACGTCTAAAGTACTATATAACAGAGGTATCAAAAATTTAACTTTCAATAATACTTCAAGAAAATACATACCGATAAATGGTTGAACAGACAACCACTCACTGTACAAAAGCAAAATTTTTTTAAAATGTTTTAAATGTTTGTTTGAGCTTTATTTATAACATGTTGGCGTGATAATGCTACAGTTACTAAAAACTAAAACGCTACAAAACTACTAAAAATATTTTTGCAAAACTCCGTTCCCCCGGAGAAACCCCCGGAATGGCCACCGCATGGGGAGCCCAAGAAAAGAAACGGGCTCCCCATTTGGAAGCCACCTGAAAGGTTTTTTTCTGTTCCACCCACCGTTTCTTTGGTAGCCTGACTTGTTACAAGGGATTGTATTCCTACCAGAGAAAATGCCACCATTTAGTCTGGGCAATCCGCCTTGGAGGAGCCGGGGCGCGAACCCGGGTCCTACAAGTCACAAGGCAGGCGCTCTACCCCAGAACCAGAGTGGTAGAGCGGATACTTGCAGTCTTCTTAACACTGACATGATGTTATTCCACGAGTTTACTTTACTTTCAGCAGCCAATGAACGAGTGACGTCGACCCTAGAGTATTTTTTTCTAACCTAACTAAAACTGTGTGTGGGATCCGGGTTAGGGAGGGATAATAATTTTAAAATTATTTTGTCTCGATAAACATTCAGCCAAAGTTTGTTAGTTGAATTCAGATTCACTCATTCTTTTTCTATAGCGTTACTCTGACTTCCCCTATGTAACAATCATATTTTAATTGTTTGAAATGCTGCTTATTTTAGTTTAATCTTCAATAAGGTTTTTTTATTTGGTTATAATTACTTTCATTTTAATTTTAGGCATATCCTTAACAAAATTTATTTATATTTCAGGCTGTTTTAAATTCCAGTCTATCTGTGTGGTTTCCAGACGATATTAAAAATGAACAGAGCCGAGGCAGTAACCTCACAAGCTGCTATCTTTTCGCAGCCGCATCAGTCTTTTCTTGCCTCGAAATAATCGATAGTACCGTCTTCATGTCGTTCCAGCCCACCAATAGAAACACGCCTGAACATTCCTTCGGCACTGCTGCTGCCTGTTGCCGCAGATTGGAAATTCACGAACGTCGGTTCACGCGAGCGAAAATCGTGCAGTCCCAGAATGTGTCGGCGCAACTTAGAGGAATGATAGGTTTGTTCTTCGGCGAAGATCATTGGATCGCGGATGGAATTGTAGAATGGTGTAACAGGCCGTAGGACTCTCAGACAAACTTATTCGTACAATTTGATTACGTAATAAATGCTGGTGGAAAAGTGAGTGACCTGTGAGTGTGTGTTTGGAATGGCAAGGGGAGGGAAGGGGGGGGGTGGCTGAGAAATTGGCCCCGGAATCCAAACATAAGTTAGAAACACACAAATAAGAACAGTCATAACTTACATAACTTAGAAAAACACAAGAACAAACCATACAACTGAGAAACATCGTAACTTAGAAAACCATGACTTAGAACCACCACAGCTTACAAACACACACACACCTTAGAACAGTCATAACTTAGAAACACATAACTTAGAATAGTCATAACTCAGAAACACGCAAATTATAACAGACATAACTTTGAAAATTTTATCTTATGTAGTTTCTAAGTTTTTTTTTTCTAAGATGCGTGTTCGTAAGTTTGGACAGCTCTCCAAATTGGCCCCGCTGCCTCCGCCGAGTCGTGGAAAGCAGGGCTGTTCCCTCCCCACACCCCTCCTCCTGCTCGCGACCTGACAGCCTCTCACTCGACGGCGCTGGAGGTGGCGACGCCGCGCCGCGACGCTCCAGAGGAACAGAAGGGGTTGGGGGGGGGGACGCTGATCCTCTTACGACGGGGATCCAAGCCGGCCCCGACACGGCCTCGGCGAAATGAGCGCCGCGTGGTTCGGGTGGGGGAGGGGGGGGGGGGGGCAAATCCCTCGGGAGGCCAGAGGACCACGCTCGCCCGCCAGGTGAAGTCTTCCTCCTCCCCCGGGGTTCTCGCCCACCGCAAGCGACAATGGGCCGTGCGTGGGCGGGCGTCGTCTAGGTACAGTCCGCGACACCCATAACCGCCGTCTCGCGATTGGACAGTTCTCGGAGGTAGCGCCAGTGGTCGGTGCCTTCTTCTGCCGACAGTCATGAGGCTGCCAGTGCTCATGAACAAGCACCGTGCGTGTTCTTTGCAACTGTCTCATTTGAGACAAGTTTCTTGACACGGACTATAACGTGCGTTTCGGGTTGTTTATAAGTGATGAGTAGAGACATGCAAAATTCGCGGATTCGTTCGTTTCGCGATAGGCTAGCATTAAAACAACTATACCTTCGTACCACTTCTGCGATTGGCCCACATTTTATCCGGGGAACTTTGAGCCAATGGGAAACACTAAACCAAGAAAGTGCTGAATTACAGACAGCCTAGTTGAGACGTCTCACGCGTCAGTAGCCAATGAACAGGTGTCATTTCCGCGAGTATTTAAAGGACTGTGGAGTCTATCCTAGAGGTCAATGAATCCGCGAATTTTGCAGGTCTCTAGTGATGAGGTTTGACTTTGTGTGTTAATAAGATACGTTTGACGTTAAGTTATGATAGTTCTATGTTATGATGTTCTAAGTTACGACGTTTCTAAGTTGTGTGTTTTGGCGTTGTGTTTCTACGTTATGATCGTTCTACATCGGCGTCAATTGAGACGGCGAAGGGGGGGGGGGGGGCGAGATGGGAACGGAGTATCCCTTAGGAAACTCGCAGGCTCTCGGCAACGTCCGCCAAGTTTCCACCTTTAGAAAAAAATTCGGGCTTGTGCCCACCGGGAATCAAGCCTGGATCACTTTGGTGGAAGAGGCGAGTGATCTGAGCACTCAGCCGTGTATCATTCCCCCTCCTGGCTGTACACAGAAAAAAAAAAGATTCCATTGAAAACTAATTGCCAAGAAATAGTTTGTAATACTACAAGAAAAAATTTTTACTTTGTACAACACTTGGCTGTGGTTATTTTTGCATTCATGAAATACATTTTTCGAGATAATACTGAGTATTTCTTGCCACAATTGGAGTATAATTTTGTATTTTAATTGGAGGTTCAGTCAATCATAATGTTTTTAAGCCATGGAAAAGATTATCATATGTTCAATAATTTGAATTTATTTGGTTTCATCATGCTATAGATAAACTTGGAAAGCCATTGAGGGAACGGTTTACAAATAACTTTAACTATTGGAGGTACTGGGACGGCGCAAAGCATGAATTCCCGGGTAAGAATCCGAGCCCATAGTGTCATTGCGAAATCTGTTTTTTGTAGTGAAACAGTTGTAAATGTACAAATGCTAAAAAATATATGTAATTCTTAGATGAATATTTCTGTTTCATTTACAAAAAATAAATATATAAAATTTTTTTGTACAGTGTGGAGCGTCGTTCCGCTCACTCGTCGAACCCTTGTCCCGTCCGAGCAATAAACACAACTAATCGAGACGAGCGAGATGCTGTCGAACCTCTCTTCCCCTACCCTTGATGAACCTTCTGCAATCCTTCTCGCCAATACATCCCGGACTAAGTCCCTCCCTCTCCCCCACCCCCCACCCTCCCGGTGGTCGGAGATCGGCAGCCTCCATAGCCGTCAGCTCCCACGTCGACGAGATACCCCCCCCCCTCCCCCAATCAGGACGGAAGGACGCGAGAAGGGTGTCCTGGCAAACAGCGGTGTCATCTGACGCTGGTGAGGAGTGGAAGGGTTGTCCGCGCAGCGAGCAACCTTCAGCCAGGGACGTCGGAACGTTTTCATGAGTGGGAGGGGGGGGGGGCGAAAAGATGTATCACACTTACCTCAGTCCTAGAGCGGGGGGGTCCGGGGGCCCTCCCCCGGAAAAAATTTGGAATTTTAGATGCAAAATTGTGCTATTTAATGAGTTTCCGAACCAAAATATTAAATATACCATTCCAAGAATTTGATGACGTAGTATCTATGTATTAAATATGGATTAAAATATCGTGGGTAGTGTGTGACAAATAACCTAACCCATGTGATCTACCCCTTAGCTTCGGTCTTGGAATTTAATGTCAATATATATAATACTACTACTAGGACCAAACATTTATTCTGGGAAAAGGAGGGGGGCGAAATGCTACTCTCGCCCCCCCATGCATAACATCACGGGGGCGACTCGCCCCTGGTGCCCCCCCCCCCCCCCCCCCCCACCTGTTCCGACGTCCCTGCCTTCAGTGCTATGTTCTCCTCGGCGAAGAAGTCAGCAGTTCCGAAACCTGCGGGCTTTCCGTGTCCTTATCCCAATGTCTCATTGTCGCATGAAAAACTGCCCAGTCCATAAAATTGTGATGTCCGATGTTCCAATCTCTTGAATTCTAAAGTAGTCAATAGAATGCAGTGAATGTTTTTCTTTGATTGTTTTTTGTTTGTTTATTGTTTTCATACGTGTTTTTTTTCCGAATGGGAACCGGAAACTCGTATATCGCGAGTTGTTCTGTTGTTGTTCTATATACTATCAAATGACACAGATTGGGACCAAATGTTCAAGTTCATCAATGTATTCGTGCCAGGGAGATTTGGATAGGTACATCACCCACGCCACGCATGACGTCAGAGGGTCGCGCGAGCCAATCAGCGATCAGTGTCCGTCGGACATAGTTTAAGACATTGTCATTGTTCTTAAGTCCAAGGATATAGTTAAAACAGTCATACGTAGATTCCAATTACAATAATATGTTGGAGAAAACACATCCATTTGAAGAAAAAAAATTGTAAATAAGTTCCTTCTTATCGGTCTCACCCCTATGTAGATTGATGGAAATGAGCCGACAGCCCGACGTAATGACTTGGATTTTGAAGTTCCCGCCGCGGGACTGCTGATTTCCCCTCCTTTAGGTCCTATTTTCCTTCCTTACCCCTCCTGAGTTGGACCTGTCCACGCTGCGCATGCGCCGACGTCATGTCGAGGCTATATAAAGACGTCAATTTGGTTAACTCGGTCTTCTTCGGCGTACTTTTGAATTTATATGTTGTAGACCCACCTGGTCGCTGTGGGCCGTACTCAGCGTAAGTAACGATCGTTTGGAATCCTCTACTTTTTCTATCTAGTCAGCACTTTGTTTCGGCTCGCCCTTAGAAATTGACTTAATGATGTGTTTTTAGTAGAGATATGGGTTAAGTCCTTGCCATGAGAGTTACCCATCAGTCCTGCTCGTTTGAATACTGTCCTATAAATAGGACCGACCAGCGTATGTCCGTCGTAAAGTCATGCACAGAGTCACCACCGCATTTACAAAGAACAGCTTTAGATGCAATAAGTCTTCAAGCGAAAGAACAGTCAACACCGTTGCGAAGCGAATAGAGCTGAAATTCATTATAGATCGTCATTATAGATCGAAGAGTAGAGAGTGTTCACAGCGAAGTCGTCACAGCGAGCCAATATGGCGGTCGGCTCCACTGGCTACACAGCCTGAAGCCTGTCCCCGGAAATACATTCATATACTACCTCCAATAGTTAAAAGTTATTCGTAAACCGTTTACCGAATATTTTTCCGGTATTTAACTGCGCACATAAATAAGCATGATAATTCAAAGTAAAGTCCAATTGGTTCATATCTGTTTATCTTTTCCGTGGTTTAAAAAAAAAAAAAGCTTGAAGGCCATTTTTTTTCTCGAAAAAAAAAAAGTATTTCATACGTTCAAAAATAACAATACCCATGTGTTGTAGGTACGAAGTTAACACAATCTTGCTTGTAGTATCAGAAAATATTTCTTGGCAACTGGTTTTCCAAATATAACTTTTGTAAAAGTACAGGAAATTTTTCTTTACTGTAAAGAGGAAAAAATTTGCGGATTAATATCGTGATAAGGCTAAAATCCATATTTAAAATATATATATATATATATATATATATATTGTCGCTTCGGCTATTGGCTTAGGCCTATAGTTTATTTGGAATACTTGGACGTAAATCCCCCTGCAGGGTTTGGGGTGGGGGGTAAGGGGAATGACCTTGCGCTTGCAAAATCGTGATGCCCCTCGTACCTTTGCAGGACTCTGGACCAATGAAAAAAAAAAAAACCTTAAAAGTAAATCGCATCACGGAGAAACTCGAATGCGACCAATACGCGGGCGACTTTCAGCAGGATTACGCAAGGTACTCTCAGCCAACGAGAGGTTTTTCTCTCGGTCCCATGTCGACGCGCGCGCGAGGGTGGGTGATGGGGGGGGGGGGGGGGGGGGGAGCGCCCCTGTCCCGGCGGACGTCCAATAGCGAGCGAGATCCCGCGGTGAAGATACGCTCTGCGGTGCTGGAGTCCTGGACAATGCCCTCTGGAGGACCCTCCTGGTCCCGCGATGGTTATCTGTCCCCACCCGGGGGACTGCTGCGCTCTTGCCGCCGCGACAGAGGGGGTCTTTCTTGGGGAGGGGGGGGGGGGTGTTATCTCTAGAGCTGTAGCAAACCGTATGTATTCGGTACTGAGTAACGGGTGCGCCATCTAGTAACGAGTAACGAAACGTTACACACGGCTGCATTTCGTTACTCGCATGTTTCGTATGTTTCACGCATGCGCGCGCATATTCGATGAATTTACGTTACAAAGAACGATGTTTGTTTATTAAGTAAAGTATAATTTAGAAATTCGTCTTTCAATTTTTTTCACTGTTAATAAGAAAGTATTTTTTACAAATTAGAAATATGTATGTCTTTGTTTTTTTATTATCGCGTATTTTCACGTTTTTTTTGTTTTTATCTTTTTATAGAGATAATATAATAAAACCACTCTAATGAGATTTAATTGTTTCTTGGTTAACAAAAAACTGTTAATTATCAAATATTGTTAAGTGTTTATATTCTATTCATTATTATTTACGCGACGTCATACTGTACGCGTACGCAATACGACTCGATTCGTTGCTGCAACATAACATGGCATGTTATGCGGTATCAGAAGTAACGAGTGACGTAACGATACGAAAGTAACGAGTACTGATTGTTAATAGTAACGAATACATACGGGTACGCTTTTTTTTTCCCGTTACTTTTACACCTCTAGTTATCTCCCCGCGGCAGTGCTTGTCGCGTTAGCACTCGTCGACGCCGGACCACGCGCCCAGCGAGTCGGACGCCACGGAGGAACTCACGATGACCCGTCCACGTCGACCGCGGCGCACACGAGAACCGCGAGAAACAATTCCTATAGGGACCGGGAAAATCCGCGGATTCAATTAGGTACCTCTAAGGATAGCCTCCATTATCCTCTGCATTTCTCAAGCAAACACGCGTGTTCATTGGGTACTAAATTGTGAGGCGTCCCCACTGGGTAGCTCGTGATTAGACGCTTCTTTGGTCGATATAGTCTCTCGTTGGCCCAGAGAGCTCCAGATAAACTGCGAGCCAATAGCAGAACCAGCATAATTGCACACATGTTTCAGCCTGTCACGAAATGAATCCGCGAATTTTTCCGGTCTCTAACAATTCCCTCGGTCAACTGGGCCATCCATAGATGCCGGCACGCACTTGAAAGAAACTCACCCAATGAACGAACTATCGTTGATGAAACATTGTTTTAACTCCCAAATAGTACCGAAATCTTTTTTTTTTTTCGCGAAAAAAAAAGCACGTCCCTACTTATGACGGTACAGCATACACTGAAAAAATATTTTGATGCGTAAGCATCTCAGCTCTCGGAATGCGGCATTTGGTAGGAGTAACTTTGTGAATGGAACGGAAGTATAAGTCGAATGAGCGGTGCCAAAGTGGTCCCACATGCAGCACCATAAACCCGTATATAGTCACTTTCATTGACATTAGTGGACATACCAAACTTTATTACAGTAAAACTACCTTTGAACATATGTTTTGCTAAACTAGAATAGTCATAGTAAAAAGTAATCTCAGGTTTTAAAATACTTTACAAAACTGGCAATTCAATGGTGATAGGCCTAATATATATTCACCTTCTATTGTTTCAATAACTTAAAAGCGGACGCTTCAAGGGCGAATTAATGACGTGGTTCAAACCTCATCGTCATAAACTTTTTACTTTATAATATAATAATAATGTTGAATCATCTCAATAAGGTTAAGGTTTGTTTATAGGAAGTATTTCCATACTGATTTCATTAGTCGTTTAAGCAAAAACAAAATTTCAACATACCTATATACTTTGTGTTATAATATGTGATTAAAAAAATGTTTCAGCATAATTCTTTAGTAATGTCATAAAAGTATAACTTCTAACGTGTGCGGGAACTTTGTAGTATTAACTTTTTAGTGAATTATAACAGCATAGACAGTTTTTAAATAAAATCCCTAGTAGAAAAACGGGTCCAAAACAGGAGTTTTAGGAATTTTTCAAGTCTTTTGTGTTTTACCGGAGCTGTTCCTACGAGTTTAAAATTTCCGTCTGTTTCGTGCTTATATCTGCGCGTGATGTTGACAAGCAACGTTTACGATTCTGGCGGTGGGGGCAGAAATTACGTGTCTGATTCGCGTCCAGACGCTTTGTTACTTGAAAAGCGAATATTTTATTTATCGGTATATTTGCGACGCTCGGCATTATTTAAAATAATCATACAATAAAATTTGTGTCCAAGTTTCATATTATTATTGTATTTGCAACATTTACAACATGAAAACACATGAATTCGCTCGTTACAGATGTTAGATGTTTATACATCTCAGGCGAGTACTGGAAGAATGGTTCACAATTTGTTTTGTGTTGTAAATGGAACAGACATATTCATGTAAAAACACAGATGCATGAAAACATTCTTACCCGAGCATCTATCTTATGCTTTGGTCCAGTAACTCCAGTAGTTAAAGTTATTTGTGAACCGTTCCTTTAACAGCTTTCCGGTATTAACGGCGCACATTCATAACCACAATAAAACAAAATAAGGTCAAACTATAGACTATTATGTTATCTTATCCATGGTTAAAAAAATAACGTTAGAAGGAAACATTTCGTAAGAAATAAATACTCAGTATTATATATAAGTTATATATAACAAGTTACAGGCTATTTCTTGGCAGCTGGTTCCAAAAGGAATAATTTGTAAAAGTAGAGAAAAATGTTTTTTGACGTGACAACGTCTAATAAATCGACGAACGCCGACTGCACGCACGAAAAAGTGTCCCATATCGCACATTGTCCCGTTACGCTGTGTCCCGTTACGCTTATTTTACTCTTTACGCCGCATCTATCTCTCTTCCACTCGGTTGGAACAACCATCGATTTGACTTTTTCGAGGCACATTAAAATTGAAACACTCCCATTCGTTTCCTACTTTTCCTATCATCGTCCTATCCTTAACAGAATAACACAGATTGGAAGAAGTTAAATAGCAAACATGTATAAAAGTTTTAGTTAAAATAATCTATTCCTTAAAGTAATAAACATATTTGAATTAATGAGTGCAAATAAAAGTAAATTTATCAATTAAATTGTAGATTTCATTTCATTCCTTCTTTGTAATCATACAAAATAGTGATAATTCAATAAAAAAATGATTCAATTTTATTCATAAAAGTATGCAATAATTTCATCAATGTTTTGTTATGACGTCACGTTAAACTATCTTCCGTAAACCGACTTTAAAGACAACCAATTTTTTTTTTTCTGTCCGTACCTCTGGCAGGACCAGCAGTTTGTTGACGGTGTAGCCGCAGAGGAGGCGGCGCTGGAAGCTGCGAGTCTCGTCACGTCCCTCCAGGCTGCAGATGCTACAGCCGAGATAGCTGGAGGCTCCTGGAGGGTCTGGCTGGAGCAGAGATGGAGGAGAGGGGGAACTTCATCTGGGCCCCCTGGAGGAGGGAGAGGAGAGCCCTGGAGAGGGCGCTGGAGTGCCGGGGCGTGACGGCAGCGGCGCCTGGAAGTTGCTGGAGTGGCGAGGCCTTCCCTCCCCCTCCCCCCGCTCCTCTAGAGCGAGGACGTCACTCAGCGCTGACTGACAAGACGGGCCGTCGGAACCACTGACGAGAGCCTCCAGCCCTCCCCCCCTCTCCTAGAGCGACACAGTCTCCACAGTCACAACTCCGAACCATCGAGAACACCTGCACATGACTTAAAACTATATAGAGACCGGAAAAATTCGCGAAGACATTTCGCGATAGGCTAAAATACAAATCGTTATGCCTCAGTGCTGCCTCTGCCGCTGTTGGTTCACAACTCACCTGGATGACTCTGGGCCAATGAGAAACACCCAAACCGAAGCTTTATCGAATCACAGGCTGCTACGCTGGAACGTCTCACAAGACAGCAGCCAATGAGTGGGTGGCATTTGACCGAGTGTACGTAGAACTATGGAGTTCATCCTACAGGTCAATGAACCCGCGAATTTTTCCGGTCCCTACTTACAACTATCCTACACAGAAAAAAAGAACTGCACTTTTACAAAAGATTCCTCTGGAGGCCAGTTGCAAAGAGGGATGGTTCGTAAAACTACAAGAAGTAGGCTTTATTCCAACTTTGTACAACACATGCCTATGTATGAAATACATTTTTTTCTCTCGGCATACATAGGTATTTCACCTTCCTAGTTCTGTTTTTTTTCTCTCTCGGTATAAAAAGTGGAAACACACACGTGGAAAAAATAAGTGAATTTTTGCAGTCGTCTTTAATGTTTTACTTACTTACAGACAAGATTAATCCTTGTGGATTCATGGTCGAAGTATGTGAATTCAACATCCGTAAATTTACCAATATAGCGATAGAATTACCAGGATGAGTTGTAACCAGCGTTCTTAGTGAGTTTAAGGCGGACCTTGGGAACCGTCTAGAAGGAGTAGTGATGAGCTTGCGAAAGACAGTTTGAGAGCCGCGGTGTGATTGGAGAGTTGCTGCGCGCGGTGTTGCCATTCGTCAGCTACGGCGAGCCCGCGGCACACAGGCGTCCCTCGTGGTGGGGGGGGGGGGAAGGGAAGGGGAATAAATTAACAAAATTTGTCGCAGACAGCTCTTGTTCCTCCCCTCCAACACCCACGCCGACTGTCTGCGACAGTAACAACCCCCGTCCCCACCCCTCAACAGCGTTTTTAGGCCGGGTTTATAAACTACCCAAGGGACGCAAGGACGCGAAAGCAAACAACGCAACTAACGAAAGATACTATGTATGTGTCACCCACCAACCACACAACTTGAAATCGTAAAAACAGTATAAAATCAAAGTATTTTTTGTAAAAAAAATTGTTTATTTTTATCATGAAAACATATGAACTCGTCAATAACTTGAAAAATTTTAAATTGTTATTCGTTACCTGTCGGTCTAGAACCTATCGGTCTAGTGCCTGTAGTGCTAGTGCCTGTCGGTCTAGTGCCTGTCTGTCAAGTGCCTGTAGGTCAAGTGCTTTTAGGGATAGTGCCTGTCTGTCTAGTGACTGTAGGGATAGTACCTGTCGGTCTAGAGTCAGTCAGTCTAGTGCCTGACAGCCTACAGCCGAGCCACCGAAAATTAAATAACCAAAATTGGCATGTGAGACAGAGACTTAATCATACCAATATTATAAAAGCGAAAGTATGTGAGTGAGTGTGTATGTTTTATTCTCTATCATCCCAAACTGCTGAACGGATTTGCATGAGATTTGGCATACAGCTAACACATAACCTGGATAAACACATATCCACATTTTACTATGAAATTCCATCTCTAATGGAGTGAAAAAGGTATAAATTCATTCTTATAACAGAAAAAAACATAGGTCACAGACATACAAACAGTGTTTGTCATTTCTCTATGTCCGCCACACGGTCATTTAGTAAGGTCTGGCAACTTCCTATCCTTCTTGGTGAGACCCGACCGCTTAGTGGAGTTTGCGGCGGATAGCAAACTAACGGCGCTACAAAAAAATGTCTAACAATATTGTCTTCGCATGTGTTTTGTAATTAATCTGATTTTTGTTATTTATCGATTTATAGGTACATACATTTTATTAGTGAATCGAATTAATTTTTTTTATCATGGCTCGCGAACGCAAGTCTGATCTTTCGCAGAGCACAAAAAAAGCTCGAGCTATGAGGATAAGCCAGACAGCAAGAAACGTCGCGTCACATCAGCGGATAATTGAGCAGATGGTAAAATAAATTTGTAGAATTCGTAAAAACTATAACACTACATAAATATGTATATATGTTCTGAGCATGCTAGGTGTAAGTGGCTAAGTGTTGATAACTATAGGCCGTAAAAAAATAATTAAAAGTTATAACTTAGAGACCCGTAAAATTCGCGGATTCATTTCGTGATAGGATAGAGTCCAAATACCTTTGACATTATTTTGCTTCAGTGATTGGGCCACAGTTTATCTGAAGGACTTTGGGCCAATGAAAAATCTTTAAAAGAAGAATTAGCGAATCACGATCATTCCAGTCAACAGGTGTTACGAGTCGGTAACCATAATCAGCAGATGTAATTTGCACGAGTGCATAGAGGATCATTGAGTCTATCCTTTAGGGATTTGAAATCGCGAATTTTCCCGGTCTCTAGTTATAACAGATTATGTCGTGCAATGCAAATACTTTAACTGTTTTTTTTTTAAAGTTAAATTTAAGTATTAAACCGGCGGGGCGCGGCCAGTATTATGATAATCCCAACAGGGTGCGGGCTGTACGAGCGTGAACCACCGTTGTTCCTGGAGCCAGGCTGCAGTCCCGACAGACGTCTCTGCCCTCCTGAGGGGCTGACTGGGACAGATGCCCCGCGCCGTCCAGCGAGCCTTCGTCGGGCGAAACGTTCCGCGCGATTAGATCGTCGAGATCTCCTTATCCCCTCCCTCCTCCCCCCCCCCAACCCTCGGCGGAGCTCTAGCACCCTTGGAGGGCCCTCCAGGCGCGGTGATTGAGCTGGAGGGCCCTCCCCTTCCTGACCCAGTGGCGCCCTCCGGCAGTCGATGGGCGACTTCTCCCCGTCTGACGGCTGTCACCTCGACTAGCATTTCGTCCGTCCCTAGCATTTCATCCGCCGAGTATAAACTGCAAGTTATATTGACTTCATAACGTACCGCGAGTCTCGGTCCTACACGCCATGCTGATGATTCGTCATTACTAGAGACATGGAAAATTCGCGGATTCATTGACCTCTAGGATAGACTCCACAGGCCTTTAAATACTCGCGGAAATGACACCTGTTCATTGGCTACTGACGCGTGAGACGTCTCAACTAGGCTGTCCGTAATTCGGCACTTTCTTGGTTTAGTGTTTCCCATTGGCTCACAGTTCCCCGGATAAAATGTGGGCCAATCGCAGAAGCGGTACGAAGATATAGTAGTTTTGATGCTAGCCTATCGTGAAATTAATCCGCGAATTTTGCATGTCTCTAGTCATTACTAGAGACCTGCAAAATTCGCGGATTCAATGACCTCCAGGATAGACTCTACTACACTCTACACACTCGGGCAAATGCCACCTGTTCATTGGCTGCTGACTTGTGAGTCGTCTCGACTGAGTGTATGTGATTCGACACTTCTTTGAGTGAGAGTCTCTAATTGGCCCTCATTACTCCAGATTAACAGTGAACCAATTGCAGAAGCAGCGCTAAGGTATAATTATTTGAATTGTAGCATATCACGAAATGAATCCGCGAATTTTGCAGGTCTCTAGTCATTACTTTTATATAAGGACTATCTCAAAAAAAAAATGTTTTGGGCGGAGGCTGTAACGTGATACCTGCTGACCGTTTTTATCGTGAATATATTGTGTAAATGGGAAGTCCAAGTCCGCCATCTTAGCTTCATTCCTCTCCCTTGCAGAATCTGACGGTCCAGCACCGGTGGGTGGTGCCTTTTAGGAATTTCCACAAGCTGCTATTTTATTCTGAACGTTGTTTCTTGAAATTTCGAGTTTATAAATTCTCCATATGCCTCGGCATTGTTATTTTTTTTTTTCACACTAGTAAGTCTTCGAAATTTCATATCACAGTTGTTATGCCATAAACTTCAAAAATTAAAAAAAAAATTAATAGTTCACTATTGGCCCATGCGTAAATCCTTACCCTGCATGTATGCAACTATGCGCAACGTGAATATACTAAGCCCGATTTATATTTTGTAAAGTTTGAAAATCTATCATATTTTTGTTACGCTACACTTTTCAAACTGGCATACTTATTCATAAGACGTATTCAGGTCAGAGGTATCTAATGGAGGTTTCCTCGTAAGTTCCTTCCAGTGGTACAGCTTCGCCAGATGATCGCCCGCCAATCGCAAAGGCCAGTCATTCCTCGCGAAACATAATGAGTAGAGACCAGAAAAATTCGCGGGTTCAATGACCTCCAGGATCGACTCCAATATCCTCTACACACTCTGGCGAATGCCAACTGTTCATTGGCTGCTGACTTGTGAGTCGTCTCGACTGGGTGGCCTGTGATTCGACACTTCTATGAGTGAGGGTCTCTAACTGGCCCTCAGTCCTCCAGATTAACAGTGAATCAATGGCAGAAGCCGCACTAAGGTATATGTAATTATTAGAATTTTAGCATTACACGAAATGAACCCACGAATTTTTCAGGACTCTAATAATGAGCAACGACTTAACCCGCGCAGTTCAAGTTGTCGCGGGAAAGATACAGCGTGTGTACAGTCCTGAGAAAACGCGGTACACGGAGACGAAAGACTGGGCCAAATTGCTCAAACCTTAGACAACTGCACAGGCGAATAGACACGTTGCGCAGATAAGCTGGTGCGTGTTGGACAGTTATTCCGTCTTCCGTTCCATTTGGCCGGCGGGTTTAGTTCGAGGGCGGCCCAGCTAAACAACATTCTTACTGTACTGTTTTTAAAGATAGTGAAGATGGCTGAAAACGTTATGCATACGCAATAAAAATAAAATCACAACCTTCTATAGGCATAACGTCAGCATCTTTCAAATTTCCAGCGTACGTCAATTTAAATGTAAAAAGGCAGAAATGAAAACCGAAATGCAAGATGAAAGTTTGCCAATGCTTGAGTTCAGTTTTTCTTGTCTTGCGTAATTAATAAATGTGTATTCCAAAATGTGGCTATTTAAACTTTTGTATGTTAACATTCTTGCGTTCTTGAGTAATTTATCAACCTGGACTGAGGCTTTTGTTGAATACACCATAGGCCTATGTTAAGTTATTTCATTATCATGCCATAACTTTTCATCTGAAACCATTTATACTAAAGCTTCTCTTTTTAAGCATTAAATCTAGGGTTTTGTAGAAAATTTATCTGTCAGATAAGTGCTATGCGTTATCTGCAGTTTGTAAAAAAAGGGGGGTTGTCTGTAAAGTCGGTTTACGGACGATAATTTTACGTGATAACGTCATAAGAAAACATTGATGAAAAATTGCATACTTTTTGATTTTGAAATATTATTTACAGTTTTTTTAAATTTAATTTAAATAATTGGTTTAATATAATCACGAACAATTAGTTAAAAAGCCCGCCTTAACCTGTTCGATATTATAGAAGATTTTCTCGCACGGTGGTTGGCCGGTTCTTTCACGCTCGGCTCAGACGGAACGTGACAATTTATCGTGCGTGCAGCCGTTGTTCATCGATTTATAAGACGTTATCACGTCAAAAAAAAGAAGTAATTTTTGTCTGACCGCGTTATTTTCCGAGTTTTTTCATATTGCAAATGCACACAAATTTTCTTCTGTAGTCACAGTTTTATTGAACTACATAAAATTTACCATTGTTTGTGGCAAGTTAAATTAAAGATTTTAGTGATAGTAATAAGAGAGTATTGATACAGAAATACAAGGAGGCAGATCGTGTGGGAAACATCTTCAAGTAATCCTTGTGGCAGTACCTGGTTTGAGGTATTATTGAACTTCGATATTTTTTTTATTAATAGATAATAACCGTAAATTCCAAGTTCTTGTAGCTCCTGCCAGTTGCAAGAAACATCAACGTTGCTGTCAGCCTCTCATGGACAGAAATCGACTTTCTCATACCGATATTTTTTCCGTTCGATGTGTGGAGTCACTAACTGTAGCGAATGGGTGTACTTACCGACGCCCATACGCGGGTCATTGCTCTAATCACCTTGTGATTCACGAAGTAACATTACGCGAGAAAAAAAAAGTTTCTCTTCGGCAGCCAGTGCCTGCGCCACCTTGATCGTCGCTTCTTGCCACGTTTCTATATCGTTGAGTTTTAATGAAACAGATTGCAAAAAAAAAAAAATGTACCAATGATTCCTCCATGACTGTCTCGCACTAACCGCTGAGTAAAACTGTGTTTCGACGCAGGTAGATAAGTATTTGTGCTAATAATCTTCCATTTTCAACTTTCTATAAAACACTGGCCATCATATGCTTTTAATATGGCACAAATACATGTATTTATTATTTTGCAGTTATTTTATAATGACATGTATTAAAGAAATGTTATAAGTATTAATGGTTTTTGACAAGAAAAACCCTAGATAGTATGTCCATCAAACACTTTGGGGGTTTCCCGAAAACGAGATAAAAAAAAAATTAAACAAAGCTTAACATGGCCATATTACCATCAGTGACCTTACGTTGTGTGTGGACCGGCCTTTAGGTCCCTTCTACAGTGACACGGAAACGGAGACGTATCTCACGGAACAAGAGTTTCTACAATGGCACGGACTATCTCGGGGCAGCGCCGAGCTCTTCCGTTCACGTCACTCCGTGCGACCAATAGAAGCCGAGTACTTGGCTGCGGTGGTAGCCATGTTTGTTTACGTTCTGAATACGTTAGAAATTTATTTCAAGTACAAGAATATCTCATGTCCTATTATTACTTAGTCGTTTATTTTTAATGACGTAGGCTATAGGCCTATATGTAAATTCTGGCTGATCTATGATCGCGAAACATAAAATACATATTTAAAAAAAATTAAATTAGTATTTCATAACCTTGAAATGCAATCACATTGGTTGCCCTTTTGTTACTTTTCCGTGCATTGTGGAAGCAGAAGACGTAATAGTGAGATGTTCAGGGGGATCCGTCTCCGTTTCCGTGCCATTGTAGAACGGGCCTTGGAGTTAAGAATAAGGCACGGAGGAAAGCAGGCTATATCTCGCCGCAAAAATAATTTTCGTGGTAAACCTCCGCGTCTGGGTATTCGGGCGACAACCGCTCCCTCGCACACACACTCCAAAGGCCGGGCTGAGGAGGTGTCGGGTGGGAGTCGATAGGTTTGTGCCGAGGAAAAGAAAAAAAAAAAGGTGGTCGGCGAAGGGGGAGAGGGCAGTTATTGTACCCGGGGGGACAACAACACGTGTTATCCCACGACCGCCGTCGTGCGGGTATACCTCGTCGACGACGGCCATTGAGGTAATGCGGTTAAAAGCGGGAACTCTAAACCCACGCGGTCGGGCTTTGGTATGAGGGGAATAGGCTACGTACGTCTGTCAGGGGTAGGCCAGGGGCAGGTGTGGACGGGGGTGTCCTCGCAGCTTCCTCCGTCATCAATTCGACACCTCGCAGAGTCCCAGGGGCCCGTCATTGTTCGCCGTCGCCGATGATCCGCGATCTGGTATCGCGTTTCTCTCCCCCAAACCTCCTCCACCCCTCCCCAGCGGCAAACCGCAAGAGGGCAGGACGGGCGTTCCACCCCCCCCCCCCCACACACCCCCTCACGGACCGCTGACTGTGGTCACGTGGGCTGGTTCCTCGAGCGGTGCTGCCCTTGGAGGTCCCGTGGCCTTGAAGTGGAAATCAGGCCCCGCCATCTTGAATTATTCCGTCTTATCCTCATACATATCTTTGAATATATATACTGTATAGAAGTCGCGAGTGGATAGGATTTACTCTACGTTTTTCAGGAGCGTACGATGAGCAGCTTGGGAACTTCACCGCTGCAGTGCGCTGCCGTAACGCCCTGTATCGTCTTAGTTGTTATTTACACGTTAGAGCGCAGCTCTGTCGCCCGCTGTCATTCCCCGCACCCCCCATCCAGCAATCACTGCAGCTCAACGTCGTTCAGCAGGAGGGGGAAGGGGTGTTTAAAGAGTTCGACACTTGTCCGCTAGGGACCACCACGAGTCGATGCCCTGGAGATGGTGGCGATTGCGGCGGTGAATTAACCAACTACCTCAAAACCGTATTAGAAATTTTAACCTGGGCTGGCGACTTCTATACAGTATATATATTCAAAGTACATATACGTTACCATCTTTGACCCAGTTACACCGATACCAAAAATATGAATTGCAACAACCGACCTTTTTTTTTTCCTTCGGGAGTCTCTCCCTAATGAGCCTTATCTCTAGGGACTGGAAAAATTCGCGGTTTCAATTACCACTAGGATAGACTCCACGATTCTCTATGTACTCGGGCAACTATCACCTGGTCATTGTCTACCGACTCGGGACACCTGTTTACTGCGATTCTTATGATTCGATACTTCTTTTGTTGGGTGTTTGCCATTGGCTCAGAGTCCTTCAGGTAAATTGCGGTCCAATCACTGATGCAGCATTAAGCTAAACGAGTTTGGATTCCAGCCTGTCTCGAAAGGAATCCGCGAATTTTTTCCGGTCTCTAATTATCGCCCTGAATGCAGGATCACACACTGAGAAATCCCAACTTGGACTCTTTACCTCGGACTGTTCCAGCCAAAAGGAGGATCACAAAACATTACTGTCTTTGACCCTAGATACACAGAACCATAACGAATATCCAAATTTTTTTTGAGTCAAGGCATAACATCGCATCTCCCAGAACTTCCGTACCTTATTGCAACCGCATGTTTACTAACAGGATCTGGTCTATAAGCGCCGCGAGGATATAACTTATTATTTCAAGAGGGGGAGTACAACTATCACAAG
The DNA here is from genome assembly GCF_032445375.1 of Bacillus rossius redtenbacheri. NCBI lineage: Eukaryota > Metazoa > Arthropoda > Insecta > Phasmatodea > Bacillidae > Bacillus > Bacillus rossius. Next base: position 18,213,483 of record NC_086334.1, on the reverse strand, counting down.
TGTTTCACAAGTGTTGACATTAACAAGTAGCCGAAGCTAAGTCCTATGCCATGTCAAAAAAAAAAAAAAAAAATAGTACGGAAGCTTTATTTTTAAGCCGTATGAAAATATTTGACATATTTGAAGTTGCTAGAAATATAAAATCTTAACAATGGCAAATCATGCAGGGGTCTTCGTAAATTTATCTATAGCTTCGTGAATTTCTGGGTACTTAAAATTTTCACTTTGAACATGAAACCACAATAATGATATTGGTATGTAAGCAAAAACATTATAAATTGGTTCAGACTACTGAAAAAAAAAAAACACGACTATTCTGTTTGCCCGGTTTGCACCGAATAAACAAAACACGGAAGTTGAATTACTTCGTTGTTTTTTTACGAAGGAACCAGCTTCCTGGGATTACGAAGAAATCTTCGTTTATTTCAAAGTGAATTTTTCGTTGAAAAGTCCGTGAATTTACCGTGAATTCTAATAGTGCGAGGCACAACTTTGGATCAGTATAGATTTACAAGGAAGAGTCTGGGTCTTGGCCGACGAGGTTACAAAAGATAATTTTTTTCTTTGTGAACTTGCAAAACGAAATTTTCTCGCGGTGCGCATTAGGCCCACCGGCACACAGGGTGTCGCGGCCAGGAAAGAAGACACCCCGGACCGCAACCTGACCGCCCCTGGCAGCTGTAAGCAACACAGGGACCGCGGTTAGCCGGGGGGTGTCTCGTCTTCGCCACCGTCCAAAAACACCCCGCGTACACACACGCATGCGCCCTTCTTGCGCCCCGCGCCGACCGCGTTCACAATCAATGTGTTCGGCTCTCTCGCGACAACATCCCCGTTAAAAATTAATTGGTTGTCTGTAAAGTCGGTTCACGGACGATAGTTTAACGTGACAACGTCATAACAAAACATTGATGAAATTATTGCACAATTTTATGAATAAAATTTGAATCATTTTTATTTTAATAATAAAAGAATAAATACTTGAAATTATACTAGTAATCAGATTTTTAAAATGCAAGAATAATTAACCTTTATTGCCGAAATTTTTGTTGTAATAAGCAATGAAAACCACATTAACTTTTCACTTCACTTTATAAACAGTCGACGAAACAGTTCACGTGTAGATGTAGAAGTTGTGTGCTGCCGCTGTCTTTATTCTCCTCGGACGCATAGTCCAATCGAGTGGAAGCGTACAATGAGCGTAACGGGACACAGCGTAACGGAACCATGTGCGTAATTGGACAGTTTTTCGTGCGTGCAGCCGGCGTTCATCGATTTATTAGACGTTGTCACGTCAAAAGGGGGGTTGTCTGTAAAGTCGGTTTACGGACGATAATTTTACGCGATAACGTCATAAGAAAACGTTGATGAAAATTTGCATACTTTTTTAATTTTCAAATATTATTTACAGTTTTTGCAAATTTAATTTAAATAATTTGTTTAAATATAATCACGAACAATTAGTTCAAAAGTCCGCCTTAACCTGTTTGTTATAGAAGATTTTCTCGCACGGTGGTTGGCCGGTTCTTGCACGCTCGGCTCAGGCGGAACGTGACACTTATTCGTGCGTGCAGCCGGCGTTCATCGATTTATAAGACGTTATCACGTAAAAAAAATATTCGCAATAAATTCACGAGATCGCTGATTACGAATCACTCAGGGATTTTGTTAACGTTTATTGTCAGCTTCGCAAATCTACGGGTTCAACGCTCACGAGAAAATATGAATCGACCGAAATGATATCTGTATGCAAGGAAAAAAAAAAAAACATTCGAAAACTGATTATGACTCACGCAAAATTTCATTTAATTTCTTCCACGAGTGCGTTTACCTTGTTTATACAGAGAGAAAAATAACAGGTTACAGAAGTGTAAATACGGCATAGTTTCTTCGAAGATATTGTTGTCTGAAATTACGAAGCACTCTTCGTTTATTTGAGATGATTTTTTTTTAAATCGTTAAATTTACTGTAATTTTTAATAGTGCAGGGGAAACTTGACCGCGGGTTTCCCGCCCACCAGACACGAGGTGCGATGTTGCCCTTTGTGATACGTCCCAGGACTATGCGGAGCCCTGTTCTATTATCTATGCGGGGCCCTCATATCTCTGGAAGCGGCCTTAACGCGGGTGGTCTAGGGAGGAGGGATACGTATCAAACCTCCATAGAGAAATTTGAAAGAAAAAAAAAAAAAACTTAAAAAATTTTTTGAAGCCAATCTGAAACTTAAATTTCGACGATGGTTTTATGATTTATCTCAATAAATATTTCGATATATATATATATATATATATTACTATAAAAAAATCGTGAACTATATGGAGAAAATTTGTAAATAAAAATGGACTTCCCATAACAACTTTATTTTGTGTACATTATATAGCACAGCTATAGATAGATTTTGTCCATGAACAGTTGCTTAAATAGATTTTCAGGGAATAACGGCTGTGAATGCACCTACGTAAATGAACGAGAAGAGTGTTCCACTACACTGATAATGTAGCACTCTTATCTGTGACGGCTTGACAGCCAGCGTATATACGACCGTGCTGCATTCACGCAGTCGCGTCTTGTTTGTTCTGTCTCACGGTGTTGTCCGATCATGCTGTTTGATATGCTTTACCACACTCGCTTGTCTGATGCGGCTGGATCACATAATACACAAGAGAGAGCAGTAAAGTAGATGACACTTATTTTGGCTTTACTCGAGAGCTTAGTGTACAAAATTAGAGATAATAAAATTTTGATAAACTTATAGAAAATTGAACTAAGAGTAATATATATTTATCCTAAATTATTGTTACGCCTAAATACTTTCATAGTTTTTTATTTACATCCTCGGGTACTTCTTTTTTTTGTTTCAAAGCATCTTAGCAGCAAAAAAAAATTTGTAACCAAGGCGAAATTTTAAAAACCTTAAATTAAAAGTTTTTTTTTAGTAAAAATATACTCTCATGCGATTTTACAGTTTGTTTGTACTAGTCGTGCTTCTGACTGGCGAATATTTTCGTGACCTAGACAATACACTTATACATATTAGTAAAGATTAGTATAAAACCATAATTTATGCACGTTTTTGAAGAAAGGGGCTTTGATAAGAGCATCGTTGTCTTACGTATCAAGCAAGCATCATTTCGAAATCTATATTAGTTAATTAGTTATAAGCAAAATGAAAATAACATTGTTAACGCGGGTTGCGTAGTGCCCCTGAAACACTGGAGTGGCCTCTTAAGGAGATATTATTCATTCATAATCATAACGAAAATATTGAACACGCCCACTTAAGCCTGTACCTATAGTGCAGCTGAATGTTCCCGGAAGAGTCTCCGCTGCAGAGGCTAAAGCGAGGGCCAATCAACGAAAGACGAGGAAAAGTAAGTAATTGACGGAGGATAGCCAGGGAATAACTGAGTGAGTGAACACGCGGACAAACCCAGTTAGCGGCGAGCGAGCTGCCCCCGCCGGGACCTCGACGGCTTCAGTCCCGCGGCCCGCGCTAACGACCCGGTGGAGTTCACTCGCCGGTGGGGGGGGGGGGGGGGACATGTACTGCGTAACTTTCTGTCGCCGAGCACGGTCGCCATGTGCTGCCCCTTAGCGGAAGGGGGTGTAGAAGAGGGGGGTTGCAGGCAACCCCGTTGTTACGCCTTTCGGAGTGACTCCATTCGCCCCTCCTTCCCCCCCCCCCCCCAGGTCCGCCTCGTCGACGAGGTAGGGGTGGGCGCCCATTTCATCATCCCCGCGCCATTGTTATTATTTCGTCTTTTCCGTCACCCCTCCACCTCCACCCCCTTCGCCGATATACCTTTACCCTCCCCGCCCCCTGAAAGCTTCATCGCATATTCGGCCCAGCATCCCTTATGGGAGGGGTCGTTATCTCCGCTTTATATTCATCTACGCGTTTCTGCTGCAGCTGCGGACACTGCCCCTCTCCCCTCCAAACCTCCCCTCCTCCCTTTCTCCCACCCCGCCAGGTCGGCGGACCAATCACGAGGCTCCCTCGAGGGCTGCGGGCTGGGAGGGGGGTGGAGAGAACAGAGGGTCGACGGTGTGTAATGAACAAGTTATCCAGTTAACAAAACATTTGCATGACAATCTGTGGAGGGTCGCCCGTATTGTCGGTGATTGTGTGAACACCCCCACCCTCACCCTCACCCTCACCAACCCACCCATGTGTTCCCCTTCGACGTGCTACGCCGTTAAAACAGGTCGGAAGGTTTTGCCGCGTCCACGTACACCGCCATGTTGGATTTCTGCCTTCTCGCTGATTTCAGTTTTGCGGCAAGAAAATTTTTCTTTTAATATCTACTATTGTAGTTGAACTGTATGCATTTATGCAAACGCATAAAAATCAACATATAGCGAGATAAATAATGAAACAAAGAAAAAAATATAAATAATGAAATAAAACCAAACAAAAATTATTCATGAATACTCACCCCACGTTTAAAAAATATCAGATACCGTATAGATTACGTCTGGCGACAAAACCATAAGTTGCAATGCGTAGGTGTTATTTGTGCCTTAGAGTCAAATGAGTCTTCATCCAAAATGTTTTGATTTTTTTGCAGATTATGTCTTCAAAATTTGTTTTTAATCGAACAATCGCAAAACACTCAAAAGCATTTTATAAAATATTAAGTGTTATAAAAGCCTAAGACCAAAGTTTTAGTTTCGTACCTGTGATTGTTGGCAAAAACACCCCATTTGGAAGTAATTAGTCATAATTTTCTTGAGGTTGGCCACACGCATATGAAGGTATGTGGAAAACCGTATTATTGAAAGAGCAGTTTATTTTTACTCTCCTGCAAATACCCAATCGTGACTTAGGCTCATTTGGTTTTCAGGTATACCTACAGATACAGTGAAACATAAGCATAAATTGGCCTAAAACCAAAATATTGACATAAAAATGAAGTCATCCAACATTGAGGTAAAATATGACTTTAAAAATAAAGCAACAGAGTCGTAGCCTACACCCCAAATACGAAACTGTTCAGAATTAATTTCACAAATTCGTAGTAGTTTAAACATCTTTATATTAAGATTGTACCGAAATTATAGTTGAAAAGATAGGTTGCGTGGTTGTAGGTCTATAGGTACATATGTAGGAGACAGTCTCAGACAAAGGAATATCGAAGATCATAATGCGTTCAGAATTAATTATGGCATTTCACAAGCACAGCGCAGTATCATAGATAATTATTTGAACTTCGCGTAATTGAATCTAACTGTAGCCTATAGTTACAATCATGCATTGCGAATAACATTCAAACAAGCGCGGTGTTCGTATTAAGGAGAGTTCGCTATGTACGCTTGCTTAATACCAAATTACTAAAATTAAATTACTAAAACCCTGTTTCGTTTTTAGCCAGTCAGAAGCACGGCATGTCGTACTTACTATACATTTTCATTTGAAATTTTTATTTTATAATAAATAAAATGAGGATGTTGATTTTAGATTGTGCCGAAAAGTATTATTATTATTATTTTAATTTTCTCACTAGGGAGTTTTACCATAAACATCCTGGCAAAAGGAGAAAAAAAAATTTCTTAATTTAATTTTGAAATTTCTACGCTACAGTGGAATATATATTTTTTTTGTGAATATAAAATTTTTTACGTGTGATTTCGCACTTCCAGCTACAGCAGCAAGGGCATCATCAACTCAAAACTGCAGTCCAATTCTTTCACAATTTGCTGGTTAACACCTCCGGAGTAACGGAAGCAATAGCCTCCTCTTCAATTCTGTGTATCAACTCTGGCAAATAATTAGGTGGTGGCGGAACTTAGACACTATCTTTTATGAAGTCCATAAAAAAATTTAAAAAATCCGCATGGCGTTATGTCAGGTGAACGTGAAAACTAGCAAAAAAGAGCTCTGTCGTCTCGACCATTTGGACCAATCCAACGGTCATGGACTTCGACGTTCAACAAGGGTCCAATGTGGAGGGACTCCTTCCTGTTGCCAAATAAAGTTTACAGGTTCACCCTCTGCTCACTGGGGAAAAAAAGTCATTGTTTCGCGCTGTAAGCGAGAAAACAACAAAGCAGTATTTGCGCATGCGCATATCTAAAACTCTTTAAGTTCTATTTTTTTTATTGTGACCTTGAACCAACACTCTACAACGCTTACAGTTGACACTAATAAGTTTTACTGTATAACTGGGGCATACTTTTATGGACAAACTGCATTATTTCAAGAATACTTTTTGAACGTCTAAATATGGCTATTTTCCAGAACTTTGTGTTATTCAGCAAAGTTTTTTTTTAGTCGGAGCACAGTATTTTGTAAGCAAAACATGTTTTTGCCTACTTTTTTACTGTCGATGGGTGGAACTGACTTCCTTAGCGCAGTCGGATGGAAGCAAGTCCCTGGTAAGTGTGTATATTTTATTTATCTAATTAAGTCTAAACTCCTGTCATACAGTCAGTAACTCGTCAATATAGAAAAAAAAGTTAGTCGAAATTGTCAAAAATAAGACATTAAACGTGGTTGTTGGACTCACTGGTAATAAAAAAATGACCAATGACCAAATATGTATTATATAAATAGCCTATTTGCAAAAATAAATGACAAAATGCAATTGAACTATCCCATTGAGGTGATCCTGGCTATATTTCCAGCGTGGTTAAAGTTTTTTTTCCTCTCAAAGTGGGTTTTCTCATGGTATTCCCGTTCCCTCGCAAATGCATTTAGGCGATTCTCCAACTCATCGCCACTTAGGCCCTCGTCCGTCTCCGATGGAGTGAGTGACCTCGACGAGACGTAAGCAAGTAACTTATCACTCGATTCAGTCGAGTTTTTTTTTACGGTGTGCATTAAAATGCGCATGTATGTGCCGTGGCTGCGTCCAGTGGTCTATGTATATTGACAGCGTTTACTCTCGTCGTGGTAGTTTGGGAACCACTCCATGATGTGCCTCGTTCGAACCCAGCCTCCTACACCCTCCTCCCCTTTCCCCTGAGCGCGGGATTGGTTGGATTGGCAAGGGGGAGGGGATGACGCAAGTCACGAGATACAGCGACGCGAACGAAGCTATGCAAATGCAAAATATATCGCGTGATTGTGATCATGCGGTTTTTAACCGCACGGCAAACAAAAAATAAAACGATTATTGGGCCTACATAAAAATGTTTCTTACATTTCATTCCACTGAACAAATGCACCAAAGCGATCAAAGTTTCCAGTTTTTGTTTTTTTAAATTCTAATCAACATTTTTGAAAGAAATTAGTTTGATTCAAATTAAACATTCATTCGGAAAATCACTGTGCGTGAACACATTCCAAAGATTCCACACATATTTTTTTGAAAATAAGCCATTAATAAATAATTCACGAATCACAACAGTTTTACCAACGCTACCATCTTTCCAAGACAAGATTCTGATGTTCATTTCGGTACCGTCACACTCGCGAACACAATAGAAAAAGAAACTCTTCCTAATCGGAAAGTCCATCGCGCTTATAGCCCTAAACGGCATATAGTTTGTGGAACGTGATTGGTTATTGTTTTTTTTTTTTTTTTTAAGTTTTTGTTTACTAAATTTATTTCGCAATTCTTCGAAATGTGTTAAAACACGGTGATTTTTCCAGTTTAGTGTTTAATTTGATTCAAACATGTTTCCCTCAAACAAATATCTAGCAAGTATTGATGTTGTCGTATGTTTGTTACATATTTAAAGGCAAGTAACATTAAGGCCGGTGTTCCGTGACACAAAATTAAGGGTTTAGGTGTTGAATATGCACCCCAACCGTATTCCTAGTGCATGATAGGACACGATAAGTCCTAAAATTTAGGGAGACCGGATGTTGGTATCCTTCCGTCGCCGATCTTGTTGCCCAAATTTGCGCATGCGCAGAGCTCAATTTTTCGTTGATTTCGTCCATATTCACTTGTGTGATCATCGGTGGACGTACTAAGCGTGTTGGTGTGCCAAATGAAACTTTATTATTGTCAAACTATCCTGGAATTCATCCTGTACACATTAATGATCATAACGCAAGAAATAATCGCAACTTAAAAAGTACTTGAAAATAAAATTAGATAGGTGGTTCTATTTTTGTGCGTCGGTGCTGCTATCTTTAGTATTTTTGCCGTAACAATTGTATCGATGCTGGTTGCGCTAGAATGCATTGGAACCAGTTTCTAGCCTCGCGTACGGCACCATTGTATAAACAAACCGTTTACTAAAACGGTTTGTTTATAAAAAAATATGCTATAAACAAATTTATAATTATCTTTTGCGTACGGCTTCGACATTGGCTTTTATAATTTCACCAGTAGAACTGCTAAATAACAAGATAAGTTAATTACAAAGCAAAATAATCTGGCTCCTGACTCACAAGAGAGTTTTTATGTGTGATAATTTTTTGTAGTTATTAAATGAGCATACACTTTAGCTCCATGAAATAAGAAATAAATTATTCTACTGCGTGCATACATGTTTGTTTTGTATGATTAACGTGTTAGGCCTACTGGTATAAGTTTTCATTCATTTTTTTTTCACAGATTAAGCAAATTTTGATAAATAGTGAACACAAATTTAAAAAAATAGCTTTTACTTTAGTATGATATTGTGTCAATAACTCGAAAAATGTAATGAATTAACAAATCTTTCATATTACAATTTCGCAGACAAAAAAACCTGCGATACTCATAATTCGACATCCTCGCCAAACACTCAATTAATAAAATAATACTGACTTATAACTTACAAGTTTCTCTTTTAGAGTTTTTGACATTGATTCCGACTTCATAATTGTTATTCGTATCAACACGTCAAACAAATTGGAATAGTTTAATATGTTTACTTATTTATTGTTTTGTTTTGCTGCCACACTTCGGTACTCGAAGGAGAATTTTGTCGCATAACTGGTTATCAAGAGTCTAGATAGGTAATTACTGAAAAACAAAATTATGACATGTGTGTAGATGCATGTATGATAATTCAATTATGGAGCTAGGCCTGAGGATGTTTTCATTGAATTGTAAAAACACCACACTAAACCAAACAAAAAGAGCATAAAGAATTATGAGCAATTATAAATAAAAACTTAATTATTTCAAATATTATTATAAATATTTTTCCAAACTATATCTACATTAATTCATGGCAAATCAGTTACTTAAATAAACACGAAAATGTGTATGGAGAAAATTTTCTATTAAAAACGTAAAAAAAAAACTATTTCTGACTCACTAGCCAACCGATAATGAATGAGAATGAGATAAAAAGGTCGAGTTTTTACTAGCTTTGGCTTTCCATTGGTTAAAGTGTTTTTTTATGTTCTTATGTTGTAGATTTTCTGAAATTGTAAAGAATGTTTTGTAGGTACTTTTACAAGGATACCTAGTCCTTGGAAATTCAGTTTTTGGGTGAACATGGAACAAACTATTACTATTGTCTGTCTTTTTAAATAATAATAATAACAACAACATACTTACGCCTTTAACAGCATAAAAATAAGTGCCATTTTGCAGTCATTTTTAGTAAATTGCAAAATGGGAATAAATACTTAAGCCTCTGTCTCACACGCCAAGGTCGTTATTTCGTTTTCGTTTGTAATTATGATCAGTTGCGTGACATTTTACAGCTTGTAAATGTAAATATCGTTTGTGACTAGAGACCTGCAAAATTCGCGGATTCATTCGATGATAGGCTAGAATTCAAACACATATACCTGTTAGATAATTTTGCTATTGGCTTAGATACTGTTCATCTGGACGAATCTCAACCAGTTATAAACCCTCAACCAAAGAAGGATCGAATCACAGACAAACCACCTGAGACGACTTACGAGTCGGCAGCCAATGAACTTGCGTTATTTTCCCGAGTGTACAGGGGTATGTGCAGTCTATCCTGAAGGCCATCGAAACCGCGAATTTTGCAGGTCTCTATTTGTGACCAATCAAAAAAACAATAGATATATATAAATATACAGCATTAGTCCTTAATTAATAGCAATAACAGAAGATAAATTCCACGTTCAACGTGGAGTGTGAGACGGATACTTTACAATGAAACAAATCTGATGAACGCAGGAGTTTCGAAATTGTTTACAAAAAAAAAACGCCTTGAAAAAGCGATTTCCGTCAAACGCCACCAGGCTTGTTTGCAGATAATGCGATGACGATGTTGGGTTTGTTTGTTAGTCACGCGCACCAGGGGGGGGGGGGGGAAGGACCATGGCCTGGAGCCAGAAGGGTTCGCCCTCCACCACCCCCACTTGACTGCTGCGACGAACCCCCTCTCCCTCCCCCATTCAACCAGCAGCTCTCCAGCAAGCATTGACTCCGGCGCATAAAGGGCGCACTCTGCCAGATGATTCCATCCCCCGCTGCCGCCCGTGTTTGCACAATCACCGGGGCCGGGTTGTCGAGGGGAGGGGAGGAGGTAACAACCCCCTCCCTACCCGCGAGGCGACACTTCATCTCGCCTGATGGCCCGTGCAGCGCCGCGGGCAAACAGAGGGAAGGGAAGAGAGAGGATTAGCGCCGACAGCGTCGCCATGTTGAACTGCGGCTTGCTGCCTCCCCCCCCTCCCCTATCACCCCTCTCCACACGACTTCATATGCCTGATGCGCTCGCCGGCCGAGAGCAGTGAGCGACTTATACACACTTCCCTGTGTGAACGATTAGCCACACGAGAACATTTCCACTCTATGGTGCCTGCCTGTTCTCAAAGACGCGTGATCGCTCAAAACAGATTGTTAACAAAAAAACATAAAGTTTTCGCGTTTGTTGTGAAAACCTTGAAAATTAAGGATCACACTGCTGTTAAAACTCTTCACATTCAATTTACGAAGAACGCTGGTTTTAAAATATCCATCAGAGAGACATTATCCGGTCACTGGGTTCACTTACTTTGAACATGACTCCAAAAAAATATATTCTCGGTATATTAACAAAACATTCAAAAACTGGTTAAGCATAGGTACATTAAGGTCACGCTTCTTTTGCCCACTTTTGTTTAGAACGAAACATGCAACTCTGAACTCAAAATGCGGCGTAGTTTCTACGGAGATTCAGTTATTTGAAATTAAGAAAAAACTCTTCGTTTGTTGTTTGAGGTAAATTCGTTGAAATATACTTCAATTTTCTTTAATTTCTAAAAGTGTGCAACAGAAATCTTATCTACCAGAGGAGAATTATGGCATATTGGTGAATTAAAACTAAATGCAGTGTGATTTTTTTTGGATGAAAGTAACATTTGTTTCGTCTTATTAAAATAGGGTCAGAAAGAATATTTTGGCTTTGTTTTAGTACGCCTATACGCTTTCTTGGTCAGAATGCAGTTCATTTAGGGCAGCAGGCCTAATTGTGACAGAAGAGTGTGCAGTCATCTTTCCGGGTAATCGGGAAAGTTCACTGAAGGTCGATCAAACCTAAAAGTAACGTAGCCTTTTTTTTATAGTATTTAATTTTTCACTTGTGATTATTTTATGCTTCGTTGCTTTATATAATTAGGTAAATTTGTCTTTCCTTGCACACAGATTGTGGCACATTTTAATTGGTTAATCACATTAGTCCTACAAACATAGGCTACTGTTTTCTTTCAACTTCACGTTTAAATTTTATCATGGCCTGTCATGGCTTTAAATTAAGTGTTTTTAAAGCAATGAAGTCCTAACATTTAATCTGCATACAAGTAGGACATTTAATGGCTAATATACAATACCACAACTTTAAAATATACACAAAAATTCATTTATTAAAACAGCTTTAATGTATCGAAATGATCTTCGTAGCTATATGGAGTAAGGTACTTGTGACAAAAAAAAAACGGTCACGCTTGCGTACTGCTTTAAAATATTTTAGACATAGTTTCCGATTAATATATATATTTTTTTCCTGTTTCGAGACGGTAAAAATATCTATAGGTCTACATACTTATAGCCTAGTAGCAGAATGAGTTCTTACAACTGTGAATTATGGTACAAGTACACTGAAAGAAATTTTTGTATATTTTACAAGAAAAATCCTTGGAAACCCTGCTGCCAAGGATATTTCTTGTAAAACTACAAGGCAGAGCTTTGTACGATGTGCGATTTTGCAAGGCTCTGCCTTGTAGTTTTGCAAGAAATATCCTTGGCAACAGGGTTTCCAAGAAATTCCCTTGTAAAAGTACAAATTTTTTTTTAGAGTGTATGAGCCTTAACTCAACAGATTAGAGCATTAAAAAAATTAAAAGCACTCATCTTACGTGTACGTACATTTACAATAAATCACAGAACACGTAATTTGGAATCTTGCGTGGTTTCTAAGAGTATCCAGTTGTATGGAACACAAAGTACCATCAACTAACTGTAATTTCTAACAGTGTATTCCGTTGAATATTTTTGTAATGAAAGTTACATATTTAATCGTAAATAACTATTTTACTGCAGCCAAAAATTTCTAGCGTATTTTATTTAAGACGTTAATACGAAGAACAGTTTTAAGGCCCTACATATGAACCAATCTATTTTTAAAACAAATACAAAAACTTTATGTGATTGTTATTGTGATAATAACTCAAAAAGATACTCCGGAAATCTAAATAATATCTTCAAGTCAATTTTTCCTATCACATGCTTATCCTTAAGTGTAACTTACAGATATATTGTAAACACCAGTTTAGATGTCTACATTCCCCTTATTGTTTGTCAATTTGGGAATGAACCGTCTAGTAACCAAGAATTTTACAAAATAAGTTTAAAAACCACTGCAAAAAGTTACCTTTTGTCCACAGCTACTTCATCACATAACATGATAAGTTTGTGAAGGCCATCACACAAACGTTTACTTTTTTACGCAAGACATAAATATGTTTTTTTTTTCTTATTGATGATAATGTTGAAGCGACATTAACAATGAACGTACTATGACAAAGAGTACAGAGAAAATACCTCAAAGATAGTTTCGCATAGTCAGGGTCGGATTTAGAGGTGTGGAGGCCTCGGGGCAACAGAGGAGCGGAGGCCCCCTGGCCCCAAATTATTATCCAAATAAAATGAACAATTTTTTTTTTTCAGTCGAGTTTTCCAATAAATGATTTATTGTGAAATCAAGTAGATTCTCTTAGTATTTAAAAAAAACATACATAAATATAATCGGAGTCAAGAATTATATAAAATTAAATTTTAGTGTTAATGAATATTTCTGTAAATATTTAACAATAATATAATCATGTATGTACAAAGTACTGTAGGTAAAGGTAAAACAGCGAAAAAAGAATATCAAAGAAAAATATGTTTACTAGTGTTTACTTGTCGGAATTTGAAAGATTTTTTTTCCGAAGTCTCTATTGTGGGGGCCCTCCGTTTGTGGAGGCCCCGGGGCTTTCGCCCCGGTTGACCTCCCCTAAATCCGGCCCTGTGCATATTTATGCAAAAGAGTTGTTTGGAAGTTTCTCAAATCAAAACCGTAAACGCAAATCGGTCACGTATTCAGCCAAAATTAAATAAAAACCAAGTTAATATCATAACAATGTTTTTTTTAATACTAAAATTTTAAAAATAATAATCTTAGTTCTTAAGGTTTGTTTTGATATTCGGTGATATTATCTAAAATATTAAATAATTTTTGAAGGAGTAATTTTGTTAATGTGAAGTTCATGTGCCCTTATTACTGATTAAACTGATTAAACCATTTGACCTTAGTGTAACTTACTGCAATTAAAAAATTAATTAATTAAATTTAGAGTTTATATGATTAAATTATTCCCCTCAGCTGATTGTATGGAAATTTAATAAAATTCGTTCTCGCAAAATTGAACACCTCTGAAATCAAACATTAAGAAAAAAAGTTCCTTCTCATTACTGCTGATATAATAACGTTGTAGGCTATGCCCTACTTTCTGTCAGACACGCAAGTAATTTGCAGACAGAAAGATAAGAAAAATAGTTCCGTGTATCAATACACCATTTAAAAGTGATGTAGTGTTTGAATCGAGGAACATCCATTTTAAATATTCGAGTTTTAAACGAAAATGTACACCTTTAACTGAAGTTGTTATGAGACATTTATCTTTAAAATAGATTTACGTATTTTATATGCTTGGCGTCTAAACACTAGTCACTATAAACAGAAAAAGCAAATTTTAATGTTAATAACACACTCTTTAAAAACTAATTAAAATAATTTCTCGTGACACTATAAATATAACAGTGTAAGTGTATCCAAACAAAAAAGTGTAATAAATAACAAACATTAATTTTGTCTAAATCACAAAAATGTATTAGAAAATATCAATATTCTACTTATAACATTACAATAACATATTTCAGGACCGTATTTCCAAATTATTTTGTTATAAAACGTACAAAAATAACTATAAGTGTAGGTAAATCAATGTTTTTCATACAAGCACATACATAATACTGCTACTACACTTTGAATGTGAATCTAGACGAAGTTTGTGGCAATGGTAGAAAATTCATCACGCTAGTGCGAACGACATATCCAAAAAATAAAAACAAATTTGTATTTAAATATTTTAATATTTATTTTTAATCTTTGGCTCTCGTAGGAATGCAACCCCTATCTTTCTTGGCTTTGGCACAAATATTTGTACATTAAGGCTAGGTCTCACATGCCATGTTGATTTTTTTCCCTTCATTTTCTAATCATTGCTACAAGTTAAGAGCTGATTCTATCAATTCAACCCTATACCTCTCTTCTATCACAAATATTTTCAACAGATATTTACTAAGTGTCGTGACAATTCGCGCAAGTGATAGCAATTACAAAACACTTGCGCGACATTTTTTTACAACTATCATGTAACACTTGGTGAAAAAAAAAAAAAAAACCAATTCAAAGAATGGCGTAGTGTCAACTCTACAGCGATGGCCGTTAAATAACGGCAATGAAAAAAAAAAAAAAATCAACTCGGAGAAGTTTCCGAGAAATAAACGCTGGACGAGTTTTGTGGGGCATACTGGCAAAAATTAGACTTTAAAAAAAATGAATGGACGAATGAATAAAGATTGGACGCGACATCCGGACGGAGGGAAAGTAGTGCCTCGCTGCTCCGGGTTGCGGCGGCGACCGTCAGGGGCGCGGCAGTTGCGGTGGCGGAACACGTACCGCTCTGGCGCGGGATGCGTCACGTACCGGCGCCTTCATTGTTGTGTAGATGGAGCGCTGGGTTCTCCAGCCCCCCAATCCCCCCCTAACCCCCTCCGCGCCATTGCGCTTATTGAAAATGGGCTTCCCCAAGGGTGGGAAGAGGTGGCGTGTGTAAAAAAAAGTAAGGGGGAGGGGGGTTGGCCTCCAGGGGTTGCGAGGGAGGAGGGCGAGAGCTTTTGTGCGCGTCGCGGACGCCATGTTGGGCGCCCGGGGCGCAATTACAGCGCCCGTGCTATTAGCTGCGGGCGTGACGCTGCATCGTGATGAGACGGCCGCCATTGTGGGGGCCCTGCGGACCCTCCTGGTGGGGAGGGGGGTGGAGGGGGGTTGAAGCGTGGGACACATGTTTACCCTCCAGCCCTTTCAGGCTTATCCGAGACCTAGCGAGCACAGAGGCTGCCGGCACCTACCTCGCCTGCCCAACACGTGGACCAATCAGCGTCGACGATGTGTGACGAGAATAACACGCGCCTTGGAACCCCCGTAGCAACACAACGCAACCTCTCTACGCATTGAAACTGCTTTGATACGCACTTTACACTTTTGTGTCATTAAAAAAAAAAATCTTACAAACACTCAACATCAATAAAATAGGTTGTACCAACCTGGGAAATACAGTAATTTAGCCTCGGAATCAATCCCTCCTGTATAAAGGAAAAAATAAATTTATTTTCTACACACTGATGTGAGCTATGTCTCAGCAAGGTTGTCAGATGTCAAAAATCGACTAATATATTTAATTATGTTTGCTGCATAGTCTGGTTTTGTTTTCGTGAATTCATTGTAAGTAATAAGATTTAGCGTGGTAGCGATATTTTTAAGTTGGCTATCCAAGAATGTAACACTTTTGCCTTGACAGACGCATGCCCAAGAGTCAGTAGGCTTGTGAAATGCTATTTATGCACCGGGAGGAAGGATTTTGAAAGTAGATGCTAATTTCCTTACACAAAATTTTCCTTATGGCCGACCTCACTTGCAAAGGGGATAAAAGGCCGAATCCTTTAAATAAAACAAAATAAAAGGATATATATTGTTTTATTTAAGGGAAATTATATCAAAAAGTATTAAAATAGCGCTTTAAGGGTGGTAAATGAAGTAGGGGTGATTTTTTGAATTCTCGTGTAAAGACAGAGCAAAATTTCATAAAGTTCTGAATAAAACTGGTGATTTGTATAAAAAAAAAACCACAAACAGAACATATCTTTCTAAAATAGAATGTTCCTTAACGCAACGTCAATCCGAGAAATTGTTTTTGGTAAATTAATCACAGCTCTGAATAAAAAATCCAAAAGATGGCTCATTTTGGGGGGAAAAACTTGCTAAGTTAACAAAGCAAATTTTTTACAGTATGAATAGGCTAATAAGATTTATCAGATTAGATTTTTTTGCCGTATAAGTCGTTTACAGAACCTTTTTTAGTCACAGTATCTGATAACGTGATGCAGGGTGGTGATTTTTAAAACGTTTGAAAAAAATTCCTTTAAGTAACTCAAATTTTACGACACTTTTTGAATTTTTGGTCTTTTGATAAAGAACCGTGATTAACTGGCCTGTCAACTGTTCTCGGCTTGACATTGAGTTATGGAACACCGTGTACAAGCCTGAGTGGCTTGTTCCCATCACTGCCTCCGCTACATGAGTACGACGTGTTTACAGATCAATCTGTCTTTCCTTCGGAACTTGCCCTTCTGCTCCATTGACTAAAACTGTGCACTCTGCGACCAATAAGCAATAACTTGCGGGATAAAAAGTAGGATTTATTTTGACGCACAAACTGATAGGCTATGATAGATATAACTAGCCATGGTCCTAATTTTGTAAATATTTCTACTCTGATATCGGCAGAAAACAAATGGTTTAAGAGCCGACGAAAAGTCAGGCGTAATTGAAGAGAATTAAAAAAATTATCAATTTTATAGTTGAATTCCATATCACACGAAAAAAACAACTAAGAACTTGAATTAAATTAATCAATTTAATTACATGGCCAAGTTAATTCAATCGTTAGTTGAAAACCAGCTATACTCGAAACTAGTTGCAATAATACCAAATTTCCTCTTTTCGCGCACAATCAAGCAAACATTCAAATAATCATTTCATAAATAACCACAAAGAAAATGATAGTATAGGCTAGTTGGGTTTGGCGCTGTTTCACCATGGATTTCATGACTACACGAAAGGGTGAAAGTGCAATCAGACTTGATGTGCATGCGCATGTATTAATTAATTATTTCGCAAGTTATTGCTCGTGAACATTTGTGATGCCGATACAGAACGGTTTTGAACTAAAAGAGACTGTGTGTCGAGGTGGAGAAAGTTTCTGTAGCTCACTGTCGAGTTGTTTTTTTTTTTGTTATCAAAAGTAATGTCTGATTGAGTATTTTTAAAAATTGTTTTCTCAAAAAAAATTTTAATTTTAATTTTACATATCCTTTTAAATTTTCAATAATGTGAGGATTTTGACAGCTAAAAAAAAAAAAAAAAATTTATTCTTGAAATAAATTAAAACTCTTTTACGAAGTAGCCAGTATCGTTATATTTTTACCTAACTATTTTCAATTATTTATTACATTTTTTTATCCTAATCATTTCTCCGTAAAAACGTGAAAAAAAATGCATCTTTGGCAGTTAATCATGCAGGCATATAGGCTAATTCTTTTTTGTGAAATTTAAACTACTCGAAAAGTCTACAAATGTAATCGTGTTCAACGTAATTTAAAAAAATAATGATCTGGAACGGAATTGGTATCAAATGGAATGAAATGTTTATTGCGTCCAAACAATATCTGAGTATATGCAACAACATCAAGGTAATGTGTAAACATCGAGGTAATCTCTTGCCTCTATCGCCGATTGCGATCCAAAGGGTTTCGATTCCCAACGTAGTCAAAATTTAGAGAGTTATTTTTTTTCGCAAGTGGAGAATCGTGCGCAGACGTGGTTTCTTCCGACGACCCTCCCGATATCTCGACGAGGCGCTTATAGCCGTTACTCATTCGTTCGCGAAAAAAAAAAAACAACTGACGAGTTGTTGTTTACGTCCAACCGACAGATCGACGTTCGCGCCGTGCGCAAGGAGACGCGGATAGGTCTTTTGTCAAAATTTCGCCCCCGGGACACAAACGGACAGAAGAAAAAAAAAATACTGGTTCATTAAACTCTCGTTCGCCCTCCCACCGTGGGGGGGGGGGGGGGGGGTCAAGTAACACCCCGTGGTGTTTGATTCAGTTCCGCGCGAGTCAAGAGATCTGGCGTATGCTCGGGGGGGTTACAGACGAAACCCCCTCCCACCATTTTTTCAAAATTTTTTTTGCGATAGTTCCTTTTCCTCGAACCGTGTCAAGAACTTTCACGGAGATTAACAACGCCACGACTCCGCCTTTCCTTTGTTCCCCCGGGAACATTTTTTTCCCCCTCCCCTTCCTTTTAATGGCGGTATCCGAAGAGGGTGGAAAGGGGGGGGGGGGGGGCTATGCCTAGCGCTCGGAGAGAGGCAGAGCCTTTCACCGAGCCTTGAATAATGGCGGATGAGGAGGAGGGGAGGGGTGTAGGACGGGGGAACCGAGGGATGGGTGATGGTTCAGAACCAAATTTGTTTACCCCGACATCATTCATCCCTGCATGAGAGCCCAGTTACCACGAGCCTCCCCTCGCTCCCGGCGACTGCTGCGCTCCCGGGGGCTCGGCGTGGGGTGTTCGCCCCCCGCGGGGGAAGGTGCGGGGCGGCCCCTATTCAATTCGTAACACGCCACCGGGGCGGGCCCCCCCACACCAGCACGCACTGAATATAGAGTGGCCCGGGGAGCGCTGGCCTGCGGGCGTGAAGCGCGCATGTCCCCCGGAGCCGCGACCAGGGGCCTATTCCACCAATAAACTTTGCAACTTTTCAATTTGCACTTTGCACTTTGCATATAACTGAAAAGTGCAAAGTAAATGTGTTCCACCAAAATTTTTAACCTCTTTGCATTCCTACAGCCGGTCTGCAAAGTCTTTGCATTATTTTATTCATTGTTTACATTACTGTTGCCTAGTTTGTAGGTTATAGAGTGCATGATGAGTAAGAAAATAGAAGTTGTGCATAAAAAATTAGCAGTATTAGAACTTATAAAAGAAAAAAAAAGATATATTATTTGCAAGTTTCTCCAGTAGGTACAGTAACACAGAAACAAAAAGAGAATGAATGGACTGACGTTCTTTTAAAAGCACAATGAATATCATTGTCAATCATGAAATTTATTCTTAATCTGTACATTTTCCTTACTGGAACTCTTGTCATCTTCATCAGATTCATCACTTGAATGCAATAAAATACGCCTCCTCATTTTCCTTCTTTTACTTTTGTAGCTTATGTGTTTATGTTACTACCTATGTTTTCATTTCTCTCAACAACATTAAATTAAATAATTACTTAGATGCTAAATTTATAACAAACAACACTTTTAACCACCTCAAACAAATTATTTAAATAATATCACACAATAAAAAGTTAAACTGCAAAAGCAAAATGATATTTGCAAATATTTATATATGAGTTATGTAGAGAGAGATTGTTGTGGAACAGAAACACGTCCAAAAGTGCAAAGTCTTTGCACTTTTCGCTTTGCACTTTTCAATTTTTGCTTTGCGAATTCTAATTTTCGTGGAACAGAAGTAAGAAAGAAAAGTGCAAAGTGCAAAGCGAAAAGTTGCAAAGTTTATTGGTGGAATAGGCCCCAGTCCCCCCGGCCGAACACGTCGTCCTGCCGAGTCGAGTCCGCGGGTCGTGCTCTCGGGAAACTGGAAGAAAAAAAATCCTGTTGTCTGTAAAGTCGGTTTACGGACGATAGTTTAACGTGACAACGTCATAAACAAAACATTGATGAAATTATTGCGTACTTTTATGAATAAAATTGAATCATTTTTAATTGAATTATCACTATCATGTATGGCTACAAAGAAGAAGTGAAATGAAATCTACAATTTAATTGATAAATTTACTTTTATTTGCACTCGTTAATTCAAATATGTTTATCACTTTAACGAACAGATTATTTTAACTATAACATGTTATACATGTTTGCTGTTTAACTTCTTCCAATCTGTGTTATTCTGTTAAGGATAGGACGATGATGGGAAAAGTAGGAAACGAATGGGAAATGTTTCAAGTTTAATGTGCCTCGAAAAAGTCAAATCTATGGTTTTTCCAATCGAATGGAAAAGAGATAGATGCGGCGCAAGCGTACAATGAGCGTAACGGGACACAGCGTAACGGGACACTTTTTAGTGCGTGCAGCCGGCGTTCATCGATTTATTAGACGTTGTCACGTCAAAATTTTTATTTCGAAGTCCCATTGATTGCACAACCTCGGTGCATCAAAAGCCACGCATCAGAAACACTGGGACGCCAAATTTCATGTAACTAACCCTTAGGCAAGACGTGACGGACGCACCTGAAGATGATAGCGCGTTACAAACTCAAGGCAACGCCATCTATCGACGATGTTCTAGACTAAACTGTCGTTAGCGCCTTTAGTTCGCTAGCGGCCGCGAGCTTCATTGAGCGGATGGGTTTTCACCAAGGAGAAGGATGGGAAGTTGCTCGACTTTACACTATGACCGTGTGGCTGACATCAGAGAAATGACACTAACCCATTGTTTGTGTGTCCATTGACCTACCACCTACGATTTTCTACATTAAAACTGAATTTACCGTATTTTTCACTTCCTGCGGGATGGAATTTCATAATTATATGTAGTCTAGGTCACTCCTAGGCCCATAAACTATATATATGCAGACATTCGTGTCGATCCGTTGCTGCGTTGCTGCTTGAAAGAAGGATAACAGACAAAAAAAACTTCCGCAATTATAAAATTAGCAGGGACTAGCCAATATGCCCGAAGTGTTCTGCAGGCACAGAAAACTCTCGCACCGTTCATAACACACGCCCTCCCACGTGGTTACGCCACTACCGCGTCTCAAATGTGAAAAAAATAATCAAACAATGCAATGCGAGTTGCCATGGATATGCAGAAGGCATCAACAATGCAAAAGCCCGTTTTCCGTGGATACGAAAAAAACATCAACAAAGCAATGGCGAAATTTCATCCAAAATAATTAAATTCTGCTTGAAGGGGGATGGTTTTCTCGAAATCTCACCTAGACATTCCTCGTGTTTCGAAGGTCAAGTGTGAATAATTTCCATCTCAATTAATCCTGACTCGCGTGCGCACTCATACACCGAAAACACACGAACTGCCGCTAAATTATATGAAATTTACACAAATTGGTTGAAACGACGCGCGCGCGCCACCAATTGTAAAATGGTTGTACTGATTCGGAAACCTTCACGGGCTTGCGCTCAAAAACTCACCGAAGTTTCTTCGCAATCGGATGAATGGTTTAGGAACGCATACGGATATAAACAAACAAACATTTTCAGCAACCACATATTAGTGTGTCGTTTTACACTGTTAAAAATAATCACCTTAAACGTTACGAAGAACGCTGGTTTACAAATCATTCAGGTATCTTCATAAATAAAGCTATCTTCGTAAATAAGGGAGTACTAATTTCAATGATTTATATACAAACATGCTTTTTCTTCTTCTGAAAATAGGTAGGTAGGCCTATATATTGATCATATTTAAATACCAATTGAATAACTTTATTGTGAAAATTACTTTTTGCCATTGTAACTAACATGTATTGCACCAGTTTTATGTACACATATTTATATAAGCCCTAATTCATCAAAACGTTCAAATCCTCTTTACATTATGTGCAGATTTAGAATCCTTACGTAGGTTATACAAAAAAAGTTTAGGGCCTGTTAATATAGATTTTAATATTTATTTATCTTTCCTTTTGGCTGAATAATTTATTTATATTTATGTAATTAATATATGATCTCTATAAGTGTTTGTGATATTTTTTATTTTCTTCTTGTAGTGTTTGTCTTCGTTAAATGTTGAAAATACTGCTAGGCCGGTACTTAAATAAACGAATAAATAAGTGAAATATAAATGATTAAAGCAGATGTGAGACAATCTACGTTCAAGTTGAAATCTGTGTTGTGAGTCGATCCCGAAACGTTCAGGCCGCCAGTTGGGCGGACCAAGATGGCGGCGCGCGGCGCATGGGCGGCTACTTCATGGAGAGCGCGCGGCGCGCCTGAATGCGTCATTACAGTGCCTGTTACCGCCGCCTCCCCCCCTCACACGGAGCAGTCCCCCCTCCCTTCTTCTCCTTCGCGTCTCGTTATCCTATCATAACGTCATAACGTCTCACCAAGCCTGTGTGCGCCGCGAGGGCCAGGGGGGGGGGGGAGGGGGCAGAGGGGGTGGGAGTGAAATTGCTTCCTGCTGCAACAATGGCGGCCACGCGATACAACCAGGAGTTGCGAAGAGAGAGTAGGCCGGGGAGGGGGCGGGCGAGGGAAGAGGCGGTCGAATTGGCCGGCCCCCAGCGGGCGAAGAACGTGCGAGACTCGCGGAGCGTAGAGGGGGAGGGGGAAAGAAGAGAATTATGGGCCGGGAAGGGGAGTGCGGAGGTTGGGAAATGACAGCAGAAGGCGATAATTGACAGGATATGACGGGCCCTAGCACCGGCTTTAGAACAACTGCCTCGCCTTCCAGTTGTTTCGCCGGCGTGTGAGAAGCTGGCTGCAATTTTTTTTTTTTTGTGGAAGGACCGTGGAGGGATGGGGGAAGTACGGCGCTATTTTCGTAGTTTTTCAGCACTTATCATGAACGAGGTATGCCAATTCGTACTTGGGTATACCACCCGCGCCAATTGTAGTGGCATAACGATATCTATAGAGACCGGAAGAATTTGCGGATTCATGACGTACGCTAAAATCCAAATAATTATAGGTACCTTTGTGCTGCTTCTGCTATTGATCCGCGTTTAATCTGGAGGACTGTCGGCCAATTAGAAACTCTCAATCAAAGAAAAGTTATCAAGCTCATACACTTCACAAGTCAGCAGCCAATGAACAACTGACATTTATCCAAGTATGCAGAGGATCGTAGAGTCTATCCTAGAGGTAGTTGAACCCTTGAATTTTCGTATAGTAAGGGCACTGAATATATATATATAACGTATATAATATTCAATGGTAAGGGCATGTATTTTTCACGAAATTATCTGATCGCTCGGGATACATGGTTGGCTGAATCTCTTCGGCATTAGCCACTACGAATAAGCACGTGGTCCAAATCTTCGAGGTAGTAGGTCCTAGGCTCCGATTCACGAACAGGGTCATAAACAAAAAGTTCGGGACGCGAATTCACAGTGAAACCTTTTCCGAAGACACTCTTTTGCTTGGAGATCCACACAATTACGCCCATTTTAGATTTACTCTTTCGTGGATATTTCTTTTTCGTGTTTGTTAAGCACGGTCCCAAGCAGGCGAGCATCCTTCAGGTCTTTGGGCTTCATTTTCGTGGTAGAATGCACTGCGGAACTGTATTCGCTAATAAGTAGGGGCATGCAGATATCGCGAAAAGATTTCGAGACTAGATGAAAGTTAAAACACTATAGCATCGTCTGTGTTTCGTGATTGGGCGAGTTTCTACCCAGGTACATTCCAATTGTAACAACACCAATCACAGTGATTCATCGCGGAAGTAAACGCGTCCTGAGTGGCCCGGTCAAATAAGGCAACGACTTCTCTCGCTAGACGGCCGCAAATCACAAGGAAGAAACCACAGGTGCGGGTATACCTTGATGCAGTATAGTAAGTGTTCAGATCTTTTCGCGAAACATGCCTGCCCCTACTAATAAGGTTCGGCAAGATATCCAGCCACTTGTAAGTTCCGTTAGCCGTGAACTGACGCCACATCTTGGCGTGAAAAGTTAAACCTCTCGACTACGCAGGCTTTGACTTTACTATATGTGGAGAAGTGTTTGATTCTACACTTCATCATCAAAAGCCTTGTGGTTTTCATTTTACAATTCTTTGCCGAGATCCGTTTGCAGGTGCGACCGAGTGCGTTCATCTTGCAAAATGTCTGCCATGGTCTTGGTTACGTCGGTCGCCTTCTTCGAATTTCACAGGTGTGGCCGAAGATAAAATTATGTATGTGTCGATGACCGTTAACATGTACTTACCTGAAGCCCTATTGTTTATTCGGGGATATGGAATCATCTCAATAAGGTCCGCCTAGAATAAATCATCACGTCCACGCACTTCGACTTTGCATCGAACATCGAGGCATATTCGTCTTGCAGGAACATATGAAGTTCGCGCGCGACTCCAGTTTCCCCTCAGTTCTTCGAGTGTGGAGACTATTTCGTTGGTGTGCGAATAGTTTCCTGCACTAAGTGAAGCTAGCACCAGACTCAAACGATCGGCCAGTTCGTTCGAAGTATACCAATATATACAAAGTAAAATTTCTAGATTGTCTAAACCTTCACCATGTAATGCTGAAAGATCACTAAGGAGATTATAGAGAATGCTGATTTTTTTTTCATTATTTTCTTCTTTACGTACGCCACATTCTGGATCTTTATCGCGGAAATGTGCATGAGTTAGCTCCAGCAGTTATTTAAAATCTTGAAAATCCTCGTTGAAATAGCCTTTAGGTTACCTGCGAAACAGCAGTTTGTAAAAACCTGAGTCCCTTGTGTTTTGTAATCCTCTACACATATTTCCTGGTATTAAGTCTGTATCTTTAGCACCGAGGTACTATTTATTATATTTCTGTACACTCCATGGTTCGTGTCATTATTCCTGCTCGTGAAAGATCTCAGGTAGGCCCGCATACACTCGGTGTCCACGTTTCCGTAATTCATTAGTGTACATAAACATGCTATTCGTAAATTTCTCTTCTTCTCGAGCTGATTCATATTCCCTCTTCTTTTCAGTTGGTATCTTGTATTCAACTTCTGTCTTCACGGTGATGGATGGTTCTTCCTTATTTTTAAGTTCGTCAAAGCGACTAGTGATTGGTTTAAAAATCTCATAATTTTCCATTTCACGTGAAAGTCTGGCGCTTCTAACAAGCAGATATTTTGCACGGGCAGGCTGTTTTTCTCGATGAAGGTTCACTGGCCAAGTCCGACATTGTACTGGCTGTAAATAGGTCGAATGACTTCCTTTTATACTTTTTATTCGTCTGCAGTAACTTTGTCGATTTCTTCCATACTTGAATCAATCACATTCTTGCTGTGCTTAGAAAGATCCGTTTTCGTTGCCAAGTGAGGTAGTGAAGCATACAGAATATCTTGAAAGGTCCTCGAATCGTCGCATCTTTGCGCATTCGATAGTTCGAACACGTCAAGAATGTCGAGAGTCCGAAACCTCCACACGCTAATCGATGGCCAGCAGGTACTCCTGCAATTCGTTTTTCACACTTTCTACGTTTGGCCTATAGTAGCGAAATGTATTTGCAGTTTACGGTACCGTGAGCCAGTGTTCAACAAACACCTTCATCACAGATTTCTGTTTATGTGAGTACATAGCTTTCCTGTACGTTGCATTGACACAAAATCCCAGGATTTGAAAACATACTCGCACTCACTGTAATTTGTTTTTGTACTTTTTACAAGGAAAATCCCTGGAAACTCAGTTCTCAAGGACTATACTTGTAAAAATACAAAAATAAATTTACAGCGATAAAGATATAAGGCAAACTAGGTTTGTTATTGTTTGAAAACAGATGGGCAGAATATAGCAGAAGGAATGAAGTAATGCTGCTACCTCAAACATATACATTGTTGAAAATTACCGTAAATTTACAGACTTTTCAACGAAAATTTAACCCCAAATAAACGAAAAGTACTTCGTCATTTTAAATAACTGGATCTTCGTAGAAAATACACTGTATTTCAACAACCTAACTGTTTTTTGGTATACATAAATGTGGTCAACGCACAAGTGAAATAAATAAGGGTGTTATTGCACGACTCAACCTGAATTCGAATGTATTTATTAGATATCAAGATTATTTTTGTGGGTTTATTTTCAAAAAGTGAATTTTGTACCCTTAGATTTACGAAGGTAGCGCTACATTTAGAAAGATCCCTGGATAATTTGAAACCATTATTCTTTGTAATTTCAAGGTGAAATTTTCAACAGTGTATTGAGCAATATCACTGGTCTAATGTCACCCAAACTCGTGAAGCGATTAGAAATCCATTCCGAACAGAAAATAACTTTCTACGACCCAGAATAAATCTATAGGTGACCGATATTGGATTCCGATATACTGACTGGGAAGAGAGAACAGCAAAATTTTCTGGAGCTTGGAAAAAAAAGTTCTTATTTAAAGCACGTTCTTCGTTGAAAAATACGCAAATTCCCCGCTCAGCAAAGCGAAGTAGAATATCCCCCCCCCCCTTCCCCCGCCAATACACCTTTAAAGGACCAATTAGCTTTACGGATCCTTGAAAATCGTATCTTAAAATATGTCAACATTTTTTGTGGTTCTTCCTAATGTTGCAGTATCCTTACAGAATCGCAGATGCAACCATTTGTGAACGGGAGACTCGCTCGCGTTCTTTCATGAATCATTGTGGCTTTTGAAGAGTTTCAGACGCTGTTAGTAAAAAAAAAAACGATAGTTACTGCTCAGCCAGCTAACTGCTGTCTACTCGCTTTTATGTTTATCTATTACTGTAAAATGATTAGCTCAAACGTATAGAATTAATAAAAAAAGCCAGAGTGTTTAGAGTATTGAAAATTTGTAAGCGCAGAAACAAATTTTACACCAGGTTGTGTTAGAGTCGGAATTATTCGGATATCCTTTCGCGGCTAGTTTCTCACTAAAAAAACTCTATGTTTAAGAATTTACGTACATACATAATATTAAACTTCAAACTATACACACCAAAAAAAATTAGGATGTTTGTGAAACTATTTTTTATTTAAGTCATAATGTTTAAAACATTTGTAGGATTTGTTTATATGTAAAACTGTGGTGGCCATATTCCACTTATCCAAAGGAGTAATAGAGATTTCACTCCCTGTACACACCACAAATTAAGTAAAAACAATTGGTTGTCTGTAAAGTCGGTTTACGGACGATAGTTTAACGTGACAACGTCAAAACAAAAATGATTGCATACTTTTATAAATAAAATTGAATCATTTTTTATTAAATTATCACTATTTTGTATGGATACAAAGAAGGAGTGAAATGAAATCTACAATTTAATTGATAAATTTACTTTTATTTGCACTCATTAATTCAAATATGTTTATTACTTTAACGAACAGATTTTTTTAACTATTACTTTTATACATGTTTGCTATTTAACTTCTTCCAATCTGTGTTATTCTGTTAAGGATAGGACGATGATAGGAAAAGTAGGAAACGAATGGGAGTGTTTCAATTTTAATGTGCCTCGAAAAAGTCAAATCGATGGTTGTTCCAATCGTGTGGAAGAAAGATAGATGGGGCGCAAGCGTACAATGAGCGTAACGGGACACAGCGTAACGGTACAATGTGCGTAACGGGACACTTTTTCATGCGTGCAGCCAGCGTTCATCGATTTATTAGACGTCACGTCAAAAAAACACTTGAGCGAGTCTTTCGGCACTCGCCAGAGACGTGTAACATCTGACCTCGGTAAAGAGGAAATCCACGTGTTCTCACGTTGCAAATTCACTTAGGCTATAATACGAAACTCGGTCTCGAAATTTAACGTAGAATTATTTAAAATAATGCCGAATGTAATAAATATACGCAAAATGTGTTTTTAACACATTTCTGAACGCAAATCATACTGCGTAGTTCCCGCACCCGCCGCTAGAATTCGCTGCCGGAGCAGTTACTTGGAATATCGAATCATTCCATTAATCTATATAATGAAACGGCTTCGATAAAAGCGAAAAGAAACTTAAAAAAATACTTACACTCGTCTTTAGACCTGATTTTCGACAAGGAATTTCATTAAATACCACCCTTTTTTTAAATTCATTAAACAGCTAATACTATAATATTTATTTTTCGCTTTTTGGACTTTAGTCCACCATACATAGCAGCACCGTCTGTTACCCATTTCCGTTCTTGACTTTCGTTGCATGCACGAAATTATTCCCAACAAACGTTGTACGCCGAGAGCTAAGATGTTACAAATGAAAACAAAAGCTATTGCCATGGATCGTCGTAAATTTATGGGTGCTCATTTCGCTTAGTATGAAAACGAAAACTCGCACGAATAATCTTGGACTGCAAACCTAGTATGGGGCCGCCTACAGACAGGATATATTTTAGTGTGAGGCAAAATTATAAGGTCGACGTTTGCTGGTGCTTCGAAAGCGATATCGCTTTTAAGCGCAAGGATGTGCATGGAGTAGCGTGCAGTCTTCTAGTTGTGCTTAGGGCAATTATGAGATTTCAGCGGTAACCATAACATCATATGGCAGATAAATGTTTCATGCCTAAACAAGTATTTTAGCCATTTTGAAACTCAAAAAAATACAGGTTAGAAACAGGATACGGAAACAGAACTACTTCTTCGCCCTCAGCGAATTCTCAAATGCTCTTAGTGAAAGGAAACCACCCGGATATGTTGAGCAGTTTTCAAATGGCGTGTTTTCTTCTGTAGCTCTGCGCACCGCGAGTGTGCCCGGGTAGGCGGGGCGCTTATATCTACCTATGTTCGATCTACAAACAAAACACTCTTATTCCTTCCGCGAGACTGTTCGAACTGTAGGTACAACGGAACGCAGACCTGTGCAGCTGGAATACGGAAATACAGTTCATTTGAGGCGTTTATTCTTGCTTGAGAGGTCGGTATAAATACGTCGTTGTTCGTAACAGCGTCAGCAGAAAATTTTTTTTTTCCTGTACTTTAAAAAAAAATCCTTTGGAAACCAGTTGCCAAGAAATGTAACTTTGTACAACATAGTTATGGTTACTTTTGCATAAATGAAATAACGTTTTTCGAGATAATGCTAAGCATTTCTTACAAAAAAAATTGGGCGTAAGATTATATATTTTAACTCATGTTTCATTCACGCATTAAAAAAAAAAAATAAACATGGAACAGATAATCGTATACTCAAAAATGTGACTTTATTTGGTTTTAGTATTCTCGTTAATAAACTCAGTCGATACTGGAAAGCTATTCAGGGATCGGATTATAATTAACTTTAACTTTCGGAGGTGCTGGGAGAACGCAAAGTAAGTATGAAAGAATGCCCAGGTGAGAATCCGAATCCAGTATCAC
Source organism: Bacillus rossius redtenbacheri (assembly GCF_032445375.1). Lineage (NCBI taxonomy): Eukaryota > Metazoa > Arthropoda > Insecta > Phasmatodea > Bacillidae > Bacillus > Bacillus rossius. Next base: position 18,184,210 of record NC_086334.1, on the reverse strand, counting down.
CTACTGCGAACACTGTATGTTGTAGCGATGCAGTTGTTTTTCACGTGAATGTACAGATGTACAAACACGTGTGACACGTCTGTTCCGTGCCCGAGCAGGAACGACGGCGTAGCCACCTGAGCGGCGCGGCAGGAAGAGGGGCGGAGGGGGTGGCCGCCGCTGTCGGCGCAGGCATCGAGCGACGAGGGAAATTACTGCAACGGGAACCCGCGCGGCGAACAGGACGCCGGCGCCGGGCGTCGGGGCGACAACGGGCCAGGCGACGTCTCGCGCCCCCGAGTCGCGCTGGCCTTGACGGACAAGGATGTTCATTTTTTTCCCCTTCTAAACAATCAGTAGAGACCCGGTAAATTCGCGGGTTCATTTCGTGTTACGCTAAAATTCAAATAATTATCCCTTAGTGCTGCTTCTGTCATTGGTTCACTGTTAATCTGGAGGACTGAGGGCCAATTAGAGACCCTCACTCATAGAAGTGTCGAATCACAGGCCACCCAGTCGAGACGACTCACAAGTCAGCAGCCAATGAACAGTTGGCATTTGCCCGAGTGTGTGGAGGATATTGGAGTCTATCCTGGAGGTCATTGAACCCGCGAATTTTCCGGGTCTCTAACAATCAGTTAGAGACCAGCAAAATTCGCGGATTCATTCGGTGATATGCTAGAATTCAAACAGATATACTTACCTCTTGGATAATTTTGCTATTGGCTCACTGTTCATCTGGACGAATCTCTAACCAGTTATAAACCCTCAACCAAAGAAGGATCGAATCACAGACAAACTAGCTGAGACGACTTACAAGTCGGCAGCCAATGAACTTGCGTTATTTGCCCGAGTGTACAGGGGTAGGTATGTGCAGTCTATCCTGAAGGCCATCGAAACTGCAAATTTTGCAGGTTTCTAGAATCACGTTCGGCACTTCATGTGACGTCAAGGTGACGTGAATGGCGGACGCGACAGACTTTCCCAGATTAGAAATTTTTTGTAGCGAAACTTCTTTGGGCGCGATCAGAGTAAAATTTCAAGGCCACATTTTAACCACAACGTTTTCGTGAAACATTGTTCTGAAACGTTTCTGATGCGAAAAGAGCAGAGAATAGGTACTTGGCCAAAGAGATATAAAGAGAGCGCTATGCTATATACGTTGCTGGGCTTGTTTTCGTTTTCCTCTTTGTGGTATGATTCGCCCCCAGCAAAAAAAAAATAGAACCGTAAGAGACATATGAATTAAAGATTAAGACAGGGAGTGTGCGCATGCACTTGTTTTGGAAAATATATATAGGTATCCTATGTACAGGTAGCCTACAGTCAGCTGCGAGTGCCGTGAATTTTATATTTTCTACCAGCGCACTCGCGTTCCTCCTTGTTCAACCAGCAGCGTAGAGAGCGCTGTTGAGGCAGACCCTGCGTTTCTCGCATGGATAGCGCTACCTGTTATGAACTTCATATTTCGTCCAGAGATTTGGCGTGTTCCAAATGGCAGAATTGTTTTAAGAAACATAACACGCACAGTTTTTCTTTATGGTGTGAGTATTTCAGCTGTGAGTAATATTGATCTTTAATTAATCATTATTGTTTTATTAATAATTATTAATATCCTGAATAGTTAGTTTTAATTAAGTAACAATTTGGATGATTCATGATAGTTTATAAAAATGTTTTCTTTCTCTCATTCTCTGTCATTTTATCCTAATTATATGATATACTTACAAGTTGAGGTTTGAATTGCCAAAGAAATTTCACTTCTATTATGTATAGACTATTGAGTTACACGCACTCTTTTTTCTTTCTTTTTCTATTTTCATCGTAACGTTACTGCAAAGAGTGTCAAAACTTGGGTTTTCTAGATAGTTATGTTTGGAATTTTGGGTTAGTGATACAATAATTATTCGCGTATTGTCAAGGTTTCGTTTACTAAAATTATCCACGCAAGCTCTGAAATATTTTCAGGCTCAGTGATTTTTTTTCCAACTGAAAATTAGTAAGTAGCTAATAATTTTTTTCCCCTAAAACACGTCGATTCATTAAAAACTTACAAACTTTGACGGATGTTGTACTATGTGTTTGTTACGTATATTATGTTTTAAAAAATGGTAGCTTGAAATTTTCAATGGCGCCAATCTGAAGAATTATCACGGGAAGCCCACGTACACTGTAAAGCATGTTTTGCTCTTTTACACGGATAGTCCTTGGAAACTCAGTTGCCAACGATAGGCCTATCACTTGTAGGCCTAAAACTGAAAGTCAGTGATTTGCAAATTTGGAAATTGTATAGAGATATGCCTTGCATTTACAGAAGTGATATCGTTGGCAAGTGAGTTTTAACATGACTATCCTTGAAAAAGTACACAATTTTTTTTACAGTGTGGTGGGCTCCGAAACACATGGAGCACAGACGTCCCGGGCCAATTTGAACACTTTTTGAGTCTCCCTTTGAGTAAAGTCGCTGTCGGTAAAAACCAAATAATAATAATAATAATAAAGCAAACACAGACGTGTTGTAATTCCGCCAAGTTGGCAGTGATTCAAGGAAAATTGTTCCGCAACATTTTTTTTTTTATTGAACACGGCTTTGAAAAAAAATTTTTTTCCATGCATGAACATAAGGTAAAGTTTGATGTAAAATTTTTTTTTTTTTTTCATAAATGTGAAAGTTTAAAAGTTTCACGTGAGCGATATGACAGGGCTCCCAAATATGTGAACCGACTGTAGCCGTGGCATCGAACCTAGAAGCCTCGCTACAAGAGCATTACGCCTCGGAGCCCGGGAAACACACAAACTTTGTTTTCGTACTTTTACAAAAGATTCCTTTGGTAAATCAGTTGCCAAGAAATAGTTTGGAATAACAAGAAAAAAAAAACCCACATTGTATGGTTATTTTTGAATAATGGAACACTTTTTTGGAAACAATACTGAATATTTCTTGTTGCACTTATGAATTATGATTAATGTTTTATACACGCATAAAAGTTTTAAACCATGGAAATCATAACTGAATATTTAACAATTGAACTTTATTTTGTTTTATAATGCTTAGTAAGTACTGTTAAGCTATTCAGGGAACAGTTTACAAATAACTTTAACTAATGTGGGTACATAGGAACAACTCAAAGCACAAATGCTCAGGCAAGAATCCGAACCCAATATTACTGTTTACATTTTTTTCAAGCGATACAGATGCTTTCATTTAAATGTAAAAATTGAAAAAAAGTATCTGTAGTTTCAGTTTAATTTACAAAATTCTATGCAGTACAAATGAAAGGAAACAAAAGACCGGTTAAAAAAAACCTTATTAGCGTTATTATACTTGAGCATGGCGCCACTTATTACGAACTAGTAGGCTATGCACGATGAGAGCTGAACAAATTCCTATTGCAGAAACTACTTCTGTGTACGAAAACTGGTTCATGTAGTCTTTACGTACGCTTTGTCTGTGAACTAACTTTTCCAATCGTACGTACACCACTTAAAAAATCGTTCTGGTAGCACCGTGAACAGTGAATGAAAATACACATTTTACAAGACACCAAAGCTCACACTTTACTGCACAAACCTAACCAAAATAAAACTAGAAAAATGGAAATCGTACATATAATGAATTATATATGAACTGAGCGGTGACACCTTTTTGGAGTAGTGCATAAACAGGGCCTAAACCAATCGTTGCCATCGCAAGTACACAGAAAAGTTAACTGGGCCTATGCTGCTAATATGCTGGTTCTTACACCTGTCCTCTTTGCTTTATTCATCGCATGTTATCTATTATACTAGTACTTACACCACACCTTTTTCATCGGTCAGTTGTATATAGGTACTTATAGTCAATTTCGTTTCTAATTACACCTAAGTCTCTGCTGAGTGCCGATTTCCTCAAAATATTAAGTGTAATAATTCTGAACTTTTGTATTGTTTTTCAGTTTTTAAAAAATATTTTCTCCTGTCTTTTGTTATAATATATATGTCGTAGGCTATGTATAAATTTAATTGTTGTCAATATGAACTGCAATTTTATTTATGGTTTCTCCTACCACATCAAGGCTTACCTTCCATGCCTGGTGAGTCTTTTACATCTATACAGATTCTGAATAACTCTCCTATTTTTTAAACTCAGTTTCATGGCACATAAACATTAATAAGTTACATCAATATTATCTCTTCCTAGCTTATGAATGCCAAATGACTGAATGTTTATTTCTTCAAACATAACAAAATAAAATCATAATGTTGAATCACGTGTTCTTACTTTTCCCTCCTTGAAAAATTAGTACATTATTGAAATAATTATGTCTATAGGATTTAGTTTAGGTATTAGGTATCTATTAGTTAAGTTTATGATATCAAGCGCTCCCAACCCAAAAATTTGAAGTAAACAAGGGAATATAGAGAAAGAGTATTAATAGCTCGTGGTGAAACAATACTCAATGAAGTACTTGATTTTTTTTATAAAATACTACTGATACATCAATATTAACCTACTATTTATCTATGTCCCAGTTTTACAGTTTCACGAAGTATGATTTGATATACGTCAATTTACACCAATACTTAGAAGAAAAATTAATCGTTACTGCAAAAAAGTAAAAAAAAAAATACATTTTATTTTATTTTTGGAGGGAAATTTAAAAAGAAAACGATCTTCTATCTTCTTTTTTTGGGGACGGGGGAAGGGGATATAATAATTTATTACTGGGCTATGGTTAACGTTACCTGCGGTGTAACCGCGAAATAACGTATAAAACATTTGTGATATGAAGTAGAATTTTTTTTTTCGCAATAAACTATTAAAAAAAAAAAAAACTTTAAAGACCCAAAGTTCTAATAGCTTCTCTTAACGTTCATTATTGGACGAAAGATTTTTCGAACTGGCTTATTTGTACGAGTTGTCGTGTTACTAAAAATAAGTAACCATAAATGAGTAACCATAAAAAATAGCGTACAGTTACCGTTACTTACTAAAAAAAAAACCTTGTTGACTGAAAGTAGGGCCTAAAATGCAAGCAGGCACTGAACATGCGTGGCTCTGAGCACCTGAGGAGTGTCATAACCCGGTATTACCCCCAACGAGCCAGCCGTCCCTCGCAACATGGCGGTCGGATCGGCAGACACCCCCCCTTCCCCCAAACCCCTACCTCGCTCGCAGTGTCACCGACCAATCCCATCACTCCCCCGACGCAGCGCTCCCCCCCCCCCCCTCACTATAGCCGTCACAGGCACGAGCGACCCCCTGCCTCGCCGCGCTCATTCAAATTAGAGGAGACCTTTCGAGGCGAACCATACCACCCCTCCTCCCCCTCACACCCCCCCCCCCCTCTTGCGGGCTTGAAATGGCACGGCGCTAGCGGCCTTCTGTACGTCCGGCTTGCTGGTAGGTACGCAAACACCTGGGACCACGGTTTCTTTTTTTTCCCCTGTGACTATAGCTGAGTGTTGAAAATCTGCAGCATCACCTACACGTCGAAATATCCTTCGCAAAGTCACTGCATCATCTCGCCTCAGGAACAGCCCGCACCAATGTGCCGGACACCGGGAACCACACCTAACTAGGGACCGGAAAAAATTCGCGGGTTCAATGACCTGCAGGATGAACTCCGTAGTTCTGCGTACGCTCGGTCAAACGCCACCCGCTCATTGGCTGCTGTCTTGTGAGACGTCCCAGCGTAGCAGCCTGTCATTCGATAAAGCTTTGGTTGGGTGTTTCCCATTGGCCCAGAGCCATCCAGGTGAGTTGTGAGCCAATAGCAGAGGCAGCACTGAAGTATAACGATTTGTATTTTAGCCTATCGCGAAATGAATTCGCGAATTTTTTCGGTCTCTACACATAACTTAGAAGCACACAACTTAGAACAGTCATAACTTAGAAACCTCGAAAAAAATCCACGTAACTTAGAAATGTCATAAGTTAGAACGATCACTAGCGGACACCAGCGGTCTACCGAGATTCTTAAAGAATTTTATTTGAAAACAAAAAAAAAACTGGCTCTTTAAATTCACAGACACGTCACCAAGGGAATTCAGAATGAATGTGTCTTGAGTGTGTGAAAGAATGACAGAATCATAATAAATGTTTTAATTATATTTTAATGATTTTATTTTTTTAATTATTTAATATGGGTTAGGTTAGTATCTAATTAAATATATTTTTATATTTAATACACAATTTTTAATGGTTTATATTATTAACAAACTTGGATGTTAAATTGTTAGCTGATTCATAAGTAATTGCGGTAATTTTTTAAAATGTTGATAAGTAATTTCGGGTTTCATTCCTAGATATAACGTAGCCTATTATTAGAGACAGAAATAATTCGCGATTTCAATTACCAATAGGATAGACTTCATGATTCTCTATGCACTCGGGCAAATTACACCTGCTCATTGGCTACTGACTCACGAGAACCATTAACTCGGATGCTTGCTATTCGATACTCCTTTTGTCGAGGATTATTCATTGGCTCAGAGTCAATCAGATTAACTGTGGCCCAATCACAAAAGTAGCAAAATGTAAACGTGTTTGGATTATAACCTATCGCGAAATGAAACTGCTAATTTTTCCGGTCACTACGTATAAGGTATCTGTGAACTTACAGCTTGTCGAAGTACGATTGTCGTTGATTTATGAAAGTATAATGTTATGAAGAAAACAAAAAATGAGTCAAAACACTGAAATATGTAGTTTTTGATAGCCGTGAAAAATGTTTGCCTATATGCACCTTACAAAAAAATAATCATTTTAACCTAAAAAAAGCTAGCGATGTCAGAGTAGGTATTGCTGTCTTCTAAAAGCCACCCATTGGGCATTTAATATTATATTTTAGGAAACACAAATTGGTGGGGGTCCATATCTACCACAAAACCCTGTTTTTTTCTTCATTGAAGTCTCGGGGCGGTACCAAAACGAGGCTGTTTTGCGCCTAGAAAATTTTTTATCTCGTGGAACGCGGTTAAAACTGATTCGGTGTGGGTCCAACTGAATTCTCTGTCACTTGGATCCGTGCTGACACGTTCAAAACCTACGTGAGAAACTACCACATTGCAATGTTCTGTAGGCATGAAATTAAAGGGGCTTCGCATACCTAGATTTAATGAAAAAGTAATTAAGATGGGGGTTATTTATAAATATTTTTTTAACCAATATAAAAAGTCTTTACAATAAACAAATAAAAACAAATTCCATAGTTTTCTTATAAGATATATACCAAATATATTAATAAAATTTCAAATATATTAATAATAAATATACTTAAAATAGTATTCAAGCAATGCTACACGTTTAGATCTTACAGTTTCAGGGTTCAATATAAATAAACGATTAAATTAAATCTTAAGACAATTCTTATTCTGTTTACTTGTGTTTTTTTTAAGGGAAATATTTGAAATGATATATATTTTTCCGCAGTAGTTATAAGATTAAAAAGTGTAGATTAAAAAAACACCATAGTAAATTATTTAGTTACTTATAGGCTATAAAGACAAGAATTTTTTTTTTTAGTTTTTCGGAAACTGCGACAGTTTAAATTAAGCGAGCAGTTATAATTTTAATTTCAAGCGAACATGTTTAATTCGCATATAATATACAGGGTAGGTGGAGATATATGGGCTAATCAAATTTTTTTATATGAATAGTTAATAGTTCAGCGCAAATAATATTGTGATTACATAACCTATCTTGCATTGTGTCTGTTTTCCTTAAGATAAATTGATCAAAACAATAACAGTCTATTACATCAAGTACTTAGCAAAAACCTATTGCCCAATTGCTGTTTTGCATGTGAAATCAAACTGAATGTGTAACATCACTTAATTATATATGATTATACTGTTACAAGTGAAAAAAAAAAACATATTCGCAAAGGTATAGCCCAGTAAATTAAATACATTTTTATTTAATAAATCTTGTTTAAGCAATTTATTAAATTACAACATTACAACAGGTTTGTCCACAAATTAATCACTCATTCGTGTAGTCCACAATTGACTATCCCCACTGGAGCTCGGCTCGACAGAGGCGCTCCCTACTGCTCGTCTCTTGCTTCGCACCTCTGTCCCACACACTGCCTCGCACTACTCACTACTACAGTCCCGATACACCAGTCTCCGTACACGAAGTCCGTCGTCTGCTTTCTTCTCACCAAGCGTTCCCTTGCCCTCTAAACATCGCTGCCTCGGAGGTTGGCGTCGCAGCTTTTATACCCCTCAGCCACTCTTCTGGAATGGTCTCGCTCCCCCTTCTAAGTGTCGCGCCACCAGGGTCGACTTGACAACACCCGAAGCTCCCAGAACAATGGCGTGCTAGTTACGCCACACCACGCAGGCGGGGCTCTAGGGAACGTGCCGAATCCTCCAGATCCGCGGAGAGTTCCGAGTTCTCGGTGAGGAAGCGCCGTGGAGAGGGAGAAGCATCGGGGAAGGTTTGGGACAGGGTAGTTAGCGTGTAATGGTTACGAACCACGCCACACCCACGGGCTAACGGGCCGCTGGCCTGCTTCGTGGCTTCGCATTAAGTATAATTACTCGTAACACTACCAAAATAATTTTAATGACTACAAAAATTAATTATAATAGTTTAAATTAACTTAAATTTAGGTAATAAAATTGCAAAAGAATAAGCTAATAATGATGTGACTTCATTTCGGATTAGTCAAGATAAGGTTTTTACAAGAGCGAGACTTAAGATGTCCACAAATAAAATATGTACACTTTCAAATCATCTTCATCTTCGCACGTTTGTTCGACACAGTTGGCAGACACGCGGAGCAGCCTGTCGAAGAATTGTCCGCAGGCGAAAAGCCGGCTAAATAAGGATGTTTATTGGCGCGTGTTGTTAGCATCCTTTCCCCCGGGGAAAGAGTTTTTTGGCCGCTAGGGGAAGGGGGGGCAGAAGAAGAATTTGCGGACGATGTTTTGTCCGCGGACCGAAGGAGAGGGCGAAGCGCCGAGAAGGAAGGGGAAGAAAAGGGCAGTCCCGCGGGCTGACATTTCGACTGCGCGGGCGACAGTTCTCGCCCCGCCCCGACCCCCTTCGCCGTCCACTTGTCGACCCGACCGAGCGCTGACAAAGGTTAATCCCCGTCATTTCCCCGCTCATTACCCGCCAGAGCCGCCGCGCCAGGGCCTCGCTGTTGTCACAACAAATGGCGAGGACCCGTCACCGCGAAGGTACAGTCGCGTGCGGCGCATCACGGGACCTCGGTTCCCTCCAGCGCGTGGACCGGCGACGGATACGCTGTCGTTTTAATTTATAGATTCATATTCATCAGGGGCGCAACAACTAAATTTCCAAAAGGGGGGGGGGGGGGGGGTAATATACCTTTTTATAAAGAATCATCGATCCCCCCCCCCCCCCTATTCAATCGGGGTCCTCCCCCGGGAAAATTTGTATTTCAAGGTGGAAAATGGTGCTATTTAAGCAGTTTTATTATCTAAAAATTGATTACACAGCACTTTATTTGCCCCCGTTTGCCCCCTCTTCAAGGTTTCAGAAGGGGGGGGGGAGGCAAAATACCCTTGCCCCCCTCCCCTGTTGTTGCGCCCCTGATATTCATACAGATGTTTATAAACTTGTACATTTATGTGAACGCAACTGTATCTCTACGAAAAAAAAAATATTTTCCGGGCATTCACGCTTGTGTGGTCCCAGTGCCTCCAATAGTTGGTATTTGTAAATCGTTCCCTGAATAGCTTTCCAGTATTAACTGCGCACGTTATAAAGCAAAACAAAGTCTCAAGTGTTGAAAATTCGATCATCTTTTCGATGGTTAAAAGTTTTGATACTTGTATAAAACAACACTAAAAAATTTAAAATTAATCACAAAAATTGGTAAGTTTGTCAAGAAATATTTAAAAAAAAACGTGTTTCACAATTTTCCAATAATGATCGATTAACAATTAATATTACTAACTGTTGAAATACTTGCACCATAAAGAAAAACTGTGCGTGTTACTGTTTCTTCAAACTATTCTGCCATTTTGAACATGACAAATCTTTGAACTAAATAAAAAATTCATAACAGGTTGTGGCCGGCAGGGCCACATTTTTACTTGTAATTTATTTTTGTTGCTGGTCTCTAGTTTTATATGGTTTTTATTTCACGTATTTTTACGCCTTTTTTAATTAATGTTAATTTATCTGTAAATTTTTTTAATTATATTTGTTTCTGTTAATTAGTTGTACGCAGTTTGGTAGCTATCGATTATGAGTTTAAGAATTTCGATTGTGTTTCACGTAAATACCACTTGGTGAGCGCCCGGCGGTTGGCTGATGACGTCAGACATTCGGCTTGCCGAGAAGAAAAAAATCAGCTGGGCCGGCGCGGGAGTTGGTGCCGAGCGACCGTCGAGGACAGAGCCATGTGACGGCGCGGACTGGTATGCCGGACGGCAACGGGCGACGAAGAGTATTGGGTTGGAGGCTCCACGATGGGTGACAGGGCAAATGGATTGCCCTGTGGTACAGAAGAAATCAAGGTAAAGAGAGGCCGCGATTTTGATTTTTACCCTCGTGGTGCTGCACTGGTTTTTGGCAAACCTAGTGAACTGTGTATTTTCCCATACTAAATTTTATTTGGACGGAACTTTTATTAGCCTGTTTGGTGAAGAGGCCCATTTGTTTCACACGTTGTTCCAGTGTGGGATTTTTTAATAAGGTCGCCCGTTTGCCTGTAGTTGTAATAAAAGTATAAGTTTGGAAGAAACGAACATTTTGCAATTTGTTTTTGAGACTTTGTCTTCGGAATTTGCATACTTAAAGTTGGCTTTAGCTAATATATCAGCTTGTGCAGTATTATTAAAAGTATGCGATCGGTATTGGACTACATGCGCAGCCTGATGTTGGTTGGTGCGGCCATTCTACGTTTTTATAAAATCATTGGCAAGTTAATAAAGAAGTAAGACTTTGTTTGAAGTATATGATAAATACTTCTGTGGTAACATAGTTATGTTACGTGAAGAGTTTTTGCTACATTTCCCTTAAAAAAATAAGATAATTTTTTTTTGATCATCGTTCACGCCTTTGTGAATTCGTACATATGGCCCGGCGTGGCATTAGACTCTGGAGTTGGTGAGGAAGGTCAGGAAGCCAGCGCACGCCTAGGATATTAACTTTGTTTTTTTGGCAAGTCTTTAGCAACGAACATCTGAAGAAAGACTAAACCGTTGATTGAGAGTTTAAGAACTTTATTTAAATAAATTTTTTGTACTTCAGTTTTATTTTTGTAATATTTTTTTATATATTTATATATTATATTGATTGTCTTGTTTGATTTTTGGTATTAGGGCAGTCAGTATATTTTGATATTTTATAGTGGCCACGCCTCACGCCCTTATATATTTTTATACTTGTTGTTATCAGTATTTATATTTTTACGATTTTTTAAAGGTTATTGTTAGTATCGCAAATGGGGATAAGATGCTGCCATTATTAACGTCAGCTTTTGTAACTAAGCTTGTATGGTTATGTATAGTAAAAATTATTTTTGCAAATTTCTATTTTTTAATAACATACGTCCAAAGTCTTGCCTCTTGTTTGTTTAATGGTTACTCTACTATTATATCCTTTGAATTTTTTTTGGCCTGACCCCTGGGCAGTGGTGTGGGGAATTTATATTGTTTAGCTTTTTATGCCTGGTTTTAATATTTATTTTTTCCCTTCGTGCCCAGAGTGAGTCGGGGACGCAACCCCTCTTCCAATTAAGGAGGAAGAAGGGTTACAACCTGCGCCACTCTGCTAGGCAGAGACTTTGGACTTTTGCGATTTTGCTGACTTTTTTGTTTTTTTTAATAATGGCAGTTTCTTGGATTTATAAACTTCCCAAAGAACAGGTTTACGCTAATTTGCAAGCTGCGGGAGCAGGATCAGCACCAGGATTTTTAGTGGTCTTTTAGATTTCCAGTGATGGTTTTGATTTTTTTCCTGTGAGGTTATTGTTTTTATAGTTCTTTGCTTTAGTTTGCAACCTTTAGTTATTGATTATTTTGAGAGAGAAGGTTTTGTCTAATACGTTTCGGTCTTGACTTTGGAGCTTGTTTGTTTGTTTTGGCATACTTAGATCCCGTTTGTTCGGTTTGTGAGTTTAGTTTGTCTTTTCCGTTACTTGTTGGAAAATCCTTCTCTTGTTTTTTTTTTTTTTTGAGCGTTGAAATTTTGACTGAGGCTTTGGAGGCAAGTTTTCCTTGTTGCAGGTTTGTTTGTTTGAGTTTGGGCTGGTTTGTTGGATTAGAAGTTTTTGAGAATACTTTGTCTCCAAGTCCAAGGTTTTTTTTTTGACGTTTTAGTTTTTTTAAGGTTGCTGTTTAAATTTTTTTTTTGTTCAAGGCGGAGGTTGTGGCCGGCAGGGCCACATTTTTACTTGTAATTTATTTTTGTTGCTGGTCTCTAGTTTTATATGGTTTTTATTTCACGTATTTTTACGCCTTTTTTAATTAATGTTAATTTATCTGTAAATTTTTTTAATTATATTTGTTTCTGTTAATTAGTTGTACGCAGTTTGGTAGCTATCGATTATGAGTTTAAGAATTTCGATTGTGTTTCACGTAAATACCACTTGGTGAGCGCCCGGCGGTTGGCTGATGACGTCAGACATTCGGCTTGCCGAGAAGAAAAAAATCAGCTGGGCCGGCGCGGGAGTTGGTGCCGAGCGACCGTCGAGGACAGAGCCATGTGACGGCGCGGACTGGTATGCCGGACGGCAACGGGCGACGAAGAGTATTGGGTTGGAGGCTCCACGATGGGTGACAGGGCAAATGGATTGCCCTGTGGTACAGAAGAAATCAAGGTAAAGAGAGGCCGCGATTTTGATTTTTACCCTCGTGGTGCTGCACTGGTTTTTGGCAAACCTAGTGAACTGTGTATTTTCCCATACTAAATTTTATTTGGACGGAACTTTTATTAGCCTGTTTGGTGAAGAGGCCCATTTGTTTCACACGTTGTTCCAGTGTGGGATTTTTTAATAAGGTCGCCCGTTTGCCTGTAGTTGTAATAAAAGTATAAGTTTGGAAGAAACGAACATTTTGCAATTTGTTTTTGAGACTTTGTCTTCGGAATTTGCATACTTAAAGTTGGCTTTAGCTAATATATCAGCTTGTGCAGTATTATTAAAAGTATGCGATCGGTATTGGACTACATGCGCAGCCTGATGTTGGTTGGTGCGGCCATTCTACGTTTTTATAAAATCATTGGCAAGTTAATAAAGAAGTAAGACTTTGTTTGAAGTATATGATAAATACTTCTGTGGTAACATAGTTATGTTACGTGAAGAGTTTTTGCTACATTTCCCTTAAAAAAATAAGATAATTTTTTTTTGATCATCGTTCACGCCTTTGTGAATTCGTACATATGGCCCGGCGTGGCATTAGACTCTGGAGTTGGTGAGGAAGGTCAGGAAGCCAGCGCACGCCTAGGATATTAACTTTGTTTTTTTGGCAAGTCTTTAGCAACGAACATCTGAAGAAAGACTAAACCGTTGATTGAGAGTTTAAGAACTTTATTTAAATAAATTTTTTGTACTTCAGTTTTATTTTTGTAATATTTTTTTATATATTTATATATTATATTGATTGTCTTGTTTGATTTTTGGTATTAGGGCAGTCAGTATATTTTGATATTTTATAGTGGCCACGCCTCACGCCCTTATATATTTTTATACTTGTTGTTATCAGTATTTATATTTTTACGATTTTTTAAAGGTTATTGTTAGTATCGCAAATGGGGATAAGATGCTGCCATTATTAACGTCAGCTTTTGTAACTAAGCTTGTATGGTTATGTATAGTAAAAATTATTTTTGCAAATTTCTATTTTTTAATAACATACGTCCAAAGTCTTGCCTCTTGTTTGTTTAATGGTTACTCTACTATTATATCCTTTGAATTTTTTTTGGCCTGACCCCTGGGCAGTGGTGTGGGGAATTTATATTGTTTAGCTTTTTATGCCTGGTTTTAATATTTATTTTTTCCCTTCGTGCCCAGAGTGAGTCGGGGACGCAACCCCTCTTCCAATTAAGGAGGAAGAAGGGTTACAACGTTGTGCTATCTATGCGGGAAATTCAGGGACTGCCTCTATCAATTTGAATTCATAAAAACCCTTTTACACCCCTTAGGGGTGGAATTTCATAAATTGTCTTAAATAGGATGTAGTCTTGTACCTATGCATGAGTAAAAGGTTCAAAAATTTTCAAACAAAATAAAAAACAAAATACCTACTTTTTTTTCCAGTAATATGGATTTCTTTTTTAATTTTACGCAAAGCCTGTTAATATGTTTCCAAAAATTTTTGACAAAAAGTCCGACTGGGAACCAAATCAAACGCACAAGTGGCTATTATATCTCTTCGTTCATTTAGGCAAACACCTGAGCCAGATTCAGGACCATCGTTGAATGCGAGGTTAGGCAAAGGAAACTAGAGGAATCGGCAGAGGCCATCAGTTTTCGACAGCTTGTCTTGCGTGACTCGGCCAGCTGTTGCACATGCGTATGTGCCAAGCTGTACCTATGGAGCGGCGCTCTGTAAGCAGCGCAGACGGACACCAAGCTTGTCGATAATCTTGGAGGCGATGCGTGCGTTTACCTCGCGTCAACACACGCACCTATAGACCCTTCTCCCTCCCGCCCGACTTGTAATGCATTGACAAGGAAGAGGGGAAGATTCGTAAATGTTGTCTCAGCACTGTCCGTGCTGGCTGTACCTAGGTGTAATCAATGGTTTATTTGAGCCGACTATCTGCCGCGGTGGCAGATTCAAGGGGTGGGTGCCATTAAGGGGCTGAATTGTGCCACCCTTATTTTTCTGATCGCAACTTAACACTGACAATAAAAATATATAGTTTCAGAATACATGTTACCTACTTATTGCGTGCTTCTGGATACGGCACTGACTTCTGTACCCAAAGGCAGCTGAACCTTTACAAATAACTTTTTCAGATGGTTGGCAAACCCGTTTCTATACGTTTCCAAAGGATTCCTTCACACTTAACTTTAAAAGACACAACTTAAAACAGTCATAACTTTGAATCCTAAAAAAATCGACATAACTTACTCTTATCGTAATTTAGAATGATCATTTCATTGAGCTACATTGTTTACAAACGTAATAACTTAGAAAATTTTGACTTAAAAATATTATAACTAAGAAATACACAAATTAGATCTTCCACCTGTATCTTAGGAAAGCACAAATTCGAATCATCACGTGTTAGAAACACATAGCTTATAGAATTAGCTATAAATAGTAGCCTACCAAATAATTTAGAACAGTTAAAACTAATTATCCTCGAAGGTTTATAATTTTGTATTAAGTACAAATTGTATGGTTCTGCGTTATGACAGCCGATAAAAATAGGCCAGGTATTAATAAACAGAAAATTAGTATTGGATTTAGCAGTTTATTCTGAAACGGAATAGTTGAATCTTTTATAAAAATGCAAAAAAAAAAAAACTCGAGCGAACACCCACACAAACATTTGAAGTAATCTGCAAGCGTCTGTGTTATAACTTATGTAGCGCCAGGCTCGACATCGGACCGAGTGTGCGTGCGATCACGGAAGGGCGGGCTCACGGCGGACTGAGAGTGCGTGTGAGCACGGAAGGGCGGGTTCACGGCGGACCGAGTTTGCGTGCGAGCACGGAAGGGCGGGCTCACGGCGGACTGAGAGTGCGTGTGAGCACGGAAGGGCGGGTTCACGGCGGACTGAGTGTGCGTGCGAGCACGGAAGGGCGGGCTCACGGCGGACTGATAGTGCGTGCGAGCACGGAAGGGCGGGATCACGGCGGACCGAGTTTGCGTGCGAGCACGGTAGGGCGGGTTCACGGCGGACCGAGTGTGCGTGCGAGCACGGTAGGGCGGGTTCACGGCGGACCGAGTGTGCGTGTGAGCACGGAAGGGCGGGCTCACGGCGGACTGAGTGTGCGTGCGAGCACGGAAGGACGGGTTCACGGCGGACTGAGTGTGCGTGCGAGCACGGTAGGGCGGGCTCACGGCGGACCGAGTGTGCGTGCGAGCACGGAAGGGTGGGCACACGACGGACCTGAGTGTGCGTGTGAGCACGGTAGGGCGGGTTCACGGCGGACCGAGTGTGCGTGCGAGCACGGTAGGGCGGGTTCACGGCGGACTGAGAGTGCGTGCGAGCACGGTAGGGCGGGTTCACGGCGGACCGAGTGTGCGTGCGAGCACGGAAGGGTGGGCACACGACGGACCTGAGTGTGCGTGTGAGCACGGTAGGGCGGGTTCACGGCGGACCGAGTGTGCGTGCGAGCACGGTAGGGCGGGTTCACGGCGGACTGAGAGTGCGTGCGAGCACGGTAGGGCGGGTTCACGGCGGACCGAGTGTGCGTGCGAGCACGGAAGGGCGGGCTCACGGCGGACCGAGTGTGCGTGCGAGCACGGTAGGGCGGGCTCACGGCGGACCGAGTGTGCGTGCGAGCACGGTAGGGCGGGTTCACGGCGGACCGAGTGTGCGTGTGAGCACGGAAGGGCGGGCTCACGGCGGACTGAGTGTGCGTGCGAGCACGGAAGGGCGGGTTCACGGCGGACCGAGTGTGCGTGTGAGCACGGAAGGGCGGGCTCACGGCGGACTGAGAGTACGTGCGAGCACGGTAGGGCGGGTTCACGGCGGACCGAGTGTGCGTGCGAGCACGGAAGGGTGGGCACACGACGGACCTGAGTGTGCGTGTGAGCACGGTAGGGCGGGTTCACGGCGGACCGAGTGTGCGTGCGAGCACGGAAGGGCGGGTTCACGGCGGACTGAGTGTGTGCGCGCCCAGTCACGCTCGTGACCGAGACTCGATCAAAGCCACGCCTGGACTTCGTCGGCCGTGACGGCGTATGTGATCGCGGCGGAGGGGTGAAGGGGGGGGGGAGATGGCAGGGCGGCTCCTACTTCGTTATCACGTCGACCCCGCCTGCATGGGGCGTGAGAACAGTGTGTCAGGCCGCTGCTACCGTCACACACTCTCCGAGCAGTCAGTTAACCAGGTAATCTATAACCATCCGTTCCGCTTCGGCAGATAAGCCTAAAGCGCCACCCCACACGACCTTGTTAATGCTAATTATATATATTTATTATTAATTGATGTGCGAAATCTCAGCTCTCGGTATACGGTATTTGGTAGGAGTAATTTCGTGTACGTAACGGAAATGTGCAAACACGATGGTGGATGGCGCCAAATACAGTTCGCAAAGCCATATTTTAACGACATGAACAGTATTTTAATAAAATTCCTCGTCAAAAATCAGGTACAAATTCGGGGTTTATTTATTTTTTCAAGCCTCTTTCGTATTAATCGGAACCGTTTCAATATATGTATACTTAGTTTATCATTTCGCACTTCAGATCGAACTTAGCTGTGCCCCGATAGCGAATTCTAGCGATTCGCGTCTTGAAATTTAGTTTAAAACACAATTTGCGTATTTTTTTTCACTCCCGGCAATATTTTGAAGAATTATACTTCAAATGTCGTGTCCGAGTTTCGTATTATAGGCCCTAAGTGTATTTGCAAAGGTTACCGAGGCTAGATATTATCTACATCTTTCGCGAGTACTGAAAGACTCGGCCACATTGTTTTTTTTTATTCTCAAAAACCGGGACAATAGAATTTAAATTTTGTGCAGCATACATACAGTGAAAACAAAAATTAGCTATGGATATATTCAGGCTAAATGACTGGCAGTTTATCAAAACATAGTAGATAATTTATAGGCTTCCTTATATATATACACACACATACCTACATATATACACATATATACATACTGTATATATACGATGACAATATTTTCAACAAAACTAAGTCTAAAAACAAACAGTATCTAATTACTCATAATCTAATACAAACGATTACCGTACTTTCACCGTAAGAATAAATAAATAATTAAAATCAGTCTTCAATTTAAATCTGCTCTTCCAATAGAAATGTCAATCAACTGCAGGTATATTTTAACTGTTTAACACGACTGACCCAGTGAGACGCAGCTGACACACGCTCGCCGAACCAACACCATCTTTTATAGGCCTATTAGTCGTTTCGCTATTTCACTGTCTTAATTCGGTCACAAATCCATCTCCCAACACAAGGTGAATTAACTCGCCGGAAACGAAACTCGCTTGCTTTATTTGTCCTGTTAATTGGGGCGGCTTGAAAACGAAACTTTAACTAAACATGCGACATGCATCCATCCAAAACCCAGAAACTCTCCCAGTGAAGTTATCACTGCAAACAACTCATTACACAGTGGTGGGCTGGAACTCAGGATCCCACAGAACTAGCACTCGATAACTTCCTTATCACTGGGTCACGCGTCAGTCTAGGATCATTCAGGTTGAGTCTGAATTTGATCGAAAAATTTCGGCTGCATGTTAATTTAGGAGAAAATAAGTTGATAACACAATAGGACTACGCGACTTAACGGTCTAAAGTTATTTCCAAGTATGGTCAGAAGTCTTTGAAGTTGTAACTGAAAAACTTTTGTATTGTGAATAACAGAGAAACGATTTCAGATGAAACACTGAGCGTCTTAATAATGTTTCATTGAATATACATCCACAATTACCTTTGTCGCTGTAACAAAATTATTTCAGTGAAATATTTGGAAGTAGTAACATGCCACAAAAATATGTGGAAAATAAAGGTGTTACTTCAAATAATTTTGTGGTAAGTGGAGCGCGTAGCGTCTTTGCTTGAGCCTTTATTCATAAAACTATGTACGAGGGGTATTCGTAAAGTAAATCCCGTTTGGTCATTAAAAACATGAACTCGGGTAAAATTTTTTTTAACAGTTTTAGTGTACCACCATATACCTAAATCACATTTTCACATAATCGCCATTCAGTTCCAAGCACTTTCAGTAACGCTGCACCAGTTTCTGTAACCCTCTGCATGAAAGTAGTATGGGTATGGAACGGACGCCTTGGACATAGGCATCATGGACTTTGAATACGCAATGCGTGTAGCCTAAGTACAGGTACTTAGTGAACATCTCCGGAAAACTTTACTTAATTCGAAAAATGATGTCCACCGTTTTTTTTCGACGTGATAACGTCTTATAAATCGATGAACGCCGGCTGCACGTACGAAAAAGAGTCACGTTCCGCCTGAGCCGAGCGTGCAAGAACCGGCCAACCACCGTGCGAGAAAATCTTCTATAATATCAAACAGGTTAAGGCGGGCCTTTTTATCTTATTGTTCGTGATCATATTTAAACAAATTATTTAAATTAAATTTGCATCAACTATAAATAATTATTGAAAATTAAAAAGTATTCAATTTTTTCATCAATGTTTTCTTATGACGTTATCACGCAAAATTATCGTCCATAAACCGACTTTACAACAACCCCCATTTTTTTAATGACCAAATGGAGCAAAAGAATATCCTTCGCATAAGTCTCTAGAAGACACAAGTAGGTAAATTATCTTTGTAGCGAAGGAAAATATCAAGGAAGTTTTTTTCATAAAACTAAAGGCGGACTCTTATAATGATAAGTGTAGATATACAAGTCACAACCAGTTTGTGCAAGTAACATGAACACTCGTGTTTCATACAGTTTCCTTTAAACTTCACGAGCTTGTAATCTATGGGTTTATAAACTAGCGGCCAGCGAGCCGCAGAACGCAGCGCAAACGTAACACAGTGTGTGTGTGGGTGGAGAAATATGAGACAAAAATAACTAGAAATACCAAATACGTTACACCAGCACTCCTGCATTTTCGTTTCGTACGCGAACTTAACTCCAGGCGACCGCAACAGTCAAATCCACTGGTGAAATAGCGACATTCAGTTACAGAAACTAATCTTAGGAATCCATCGATTGAATCAGAGCAAATTAGAAACATTCTCAGTCACATTTAATTATTTTGTAACTGTTTCAATTAATTATAATTTAGAGTGCAGTGTGTAAACTACACTAACTTGAAGATGTGGTACGCCTACGGAGTATGCAACACAACGGCCACGTAAGCACTACTGGCTGCGGGAGACAGCTTTGTTGCCATAAACGCCTGGGGAAACTTCGGACATTTTTTTTGTGCACCAATAACCAGTTTTTTAATAGGTTCATCTTTTTCAGTGCAAAGATAGTTCAAATTTTTTTTTCAGCCTGCATCCTGTAGACTATTTGGTTTCAAGTGACTGTTAATGAAAGTCTAGGAAAACGTATGTTGGTCCATCTTAAGATGTTGTACATTGTTTAAAATTAAATTAAATTTTGTAAACTTTTCAACGAAGAATGCATTTAGGAAAAAAAATTGAATTTTCTTCGTAGTTCAAATAACTAGATCTTCGAATAAAATTCAACATATTTCGACTTCTGAGTTCTGACTGTTGTAAAATGGGTGAACACTCAGGTGGAAGTGCAATTATATATTTTTTTATGTTTACGTAAATAATTTTTCCGGATTTTGTCAATACTTCAAGAAGATTTCCGCGAATTCATGTTCAAAGCAATTAAAAACTTTGTTCCCATAAATTTACGAAGATTCCTGAATAATGTTTTAACCATAGTGTTTTTCGTGAACTTAACGTAAAAAAATATTTAACGGGGTGGACTCAGATACGAAACTGTCGGCCTACAAAACTTCCACCTTCGACTGTCTTCGGTAGGAGCAGGTAGACCCTCTCGGAGCGGCGTGGCCCATCGTGTTTTAGACATGCATCCTCTGGCCATGACGCAGCGCTGCATAACTTACAAACATAGATATAACTTATAATATGTAATGCCTGGTCTATGTTACGTGTTTCTAACTTATGACGATTATAAGTTATGTGGTGCGGTGTAGTGCGATTATAAGTTATGTATTTTAATTATATGACAATTTTAAGTTGTGTGTTTCAAAGTTGTGATGGTACTATTATGATTGTCAAAGTTACGACGTTTCTAAGTTGGGTTGTTCACCGTTGTGTATTTATAAGTTATTGGGTATAAGTTATGGAAGTTATAAATTGTGTGTTTCTAGGTTCTAGGTTCTGATGGTTCTAAGTTTTAATTTTATAAGTAACAAACTTTTTAATTTGTGTGGTTCAACATTGCGTATTTCTAAGTAACGTCTTTCTACGTCATGGGAGTTCTAAGTTGTGATCTTTATAACTCATGTTTTTCTAAGTTGCGACGTTTTTAATTTGTGTTGTTTTGGCGTTCTATGTCTCTAAATTACGAGCTTCAAAATTACGACAGTTCTCTAATTTGTGTGTCTATGTTATGACAGTTCTAATTTATATGCTTCTAAATTTCTAATTTATGTGTTACGGTGTTTTGTATTCCTAATTTACGCGTTTCTAAGTTATGGCCGTTCTAAGTAGTGTGTTTATAAGTTTCCATAGTTCTAAGTTAAATTTTTTTTAAGTTATTACGTTTACAAGTCGCATGTTTCTAAGAGATGTGTTCCTAAGTTATGATCGTTCTAACTAATGAAAGATCTAAGAATTGTAAATGTTTTCGAGAATTCTAAGTTAAGAATTTTCTGAATTTTCTGTTTCTAAGTTATGTGTGGATTCCACTCCCGCCTACCCGGGTACTATACATACGGTGTGCAGATATTTAGAAAACATCACGTGATATGGAAACTGCTAAAAGATATCACTGTTAACGCAAAGCAGTTCAAGAATACATTGAAAGCGGGTGAGTAGTCTCTTTCGGTATTTTGTTTTTAAATTTCGAATTTATTATAAGAGTGGAAAAGGCTAAAGCACTTGCAGTCAGAGTAAATTCTAGGCATCAAACACCTGGTACAGATTCTTGAAGATAAATAAGTAATGCATTTCCCTTGAGTGCTTTCAAGAATCTCTATTCTGAAAACAAGCGTTTTAGCTCTTATCACTCTTCTAAAAGCGAAATACGGACACTCAACTATTCATCTGCCCTCAGTGTATTATAGATCGCTAGGGGCAGGCATTTTTCGCGAATAAATCTGAACGCCTATTAGACTGCAACCAGTTATACTCACACCAGCAGTTCCTTCCTTGTGATTGGCGAACGTCTGCGAGAAAAGTCGTTGCCTCATTTGACCGAGCCACTCAGGACGTGCATTGCTCCCGCAATGACTCACTGTGATTGGTGTTTTTAACAATCGATATTGACCTGAAAGAAACTCGCCCAATCACGAGACACAGACAACGCTACAGTGTTTTAACTTCCAGCTAGTCTCGGAATCTTTTTCGCGAAATATGCATGCTCCTATAGATCGCTCTTCGTGAACAGACGCCACTCGGATAGCTTCGGCAGCAGCATGGTTTCCGCACACCGTGTGGGTGCCCGGGTAGACGGGGCCCCTGTAGCAACGCGGAACTGCGAGGAAGGGTGACGGAGGAAGCGAGTGGAAACGGGGAGTTGTGATCGGCGCGGACTGTACCGACCCGCCCGGAGTAGCTCCCCGAGAAGCGAAAACTGCTTCGTTGCCGACGGTGACTCAGCCTGATAGCCTGCACTCTCACCCGCCCGTAAATAATAATTAAATAAGGATACCTGCGAGCAATCATCTCCCCCGGGGTCCGAAACAGCCACCCCGCTGTTCCTTCCACCACCGACCTCTAAATAAAATTAAAAAAAAAAAAAAAAACGTAAAAGAGAATCGTTCCTTCCAGCGAGCATCTCTCTGAAGGAGAAAGAGCGGGTGAAGGGAAAAGGTAACAAACGAACATGTGGATAGTGGACACTAACAAGGGGGAGTAATGGTGTTTGTTTGCGGGGATCGTGACGGGTTGATAAACAAAAAAGGAGGCATTTCTAACCCTCCTCTTCCCCCCCCCCCCCCCATTCTCTCCTTCTTTTCAAAGCCCGCTGATTGGCTCTCGACGGCGCCTCAACGCAGTTGCCCTCCCCCGCACCGCTCCTCCACTATTCCCCGCTGAAAGTCTGGAAGCCCGGTAGCCGTCCAGACGTAATTGCTGTAGTCGGTCTGGAAGGGAATAAAAAAAAATATAAAGGTTATAGAAGGAAAGAGGACGCTCCAAGTTAAAACAGTTCCAAGAAGTTGAGGCCATTCGGAAACCGGTCGTCCTGACCAGAAGGCAAGCAGCTCCTCCAACCTCGTGCCGTGCACGGTAACACGTTCCGAAACTTACCACTAATACCAGTCATGTATGGGAATGGCAAGAAATTAAGAATTGTAAAATATATTCACCGAATCATTGGAAACTTAACTCTCTTATAGGTTGTCTTATTTCATACGAAAAGTTAAATTTTTCTGTTCATTTACAAAAAAATTCCTTTCAAAACTAGTTTCCAAGATATAGTTTGTAATACCACATGAAAGATACTATAACTTTGTACCATGGTTATTTCTACGTATAGCCTATTAAATATGTTTTTAAGATAATATTGAGTATTTCTTACGAAAACTGGCGCATCATTTTTTTTTAAACGACGGAAATGATGATCGAATATTTAATACTGATTTTTTTTTGTTTTATTGTGAATATTAGTGTGCTCAGTTAATACTGGAAATATATTCAGGGAACGTTTTACAAGTAGGTAACTTTAACTATCGAAGGTACTGGGACAACACACAGAATAAATGCCCGGCTAAGAGTCTGAACCCAGTTTTAGTGCGAACACTATTTTGTAGTGATGCAGTTGTTTTCATGCAAATGCACAAATGTACAAATATCTGAAATTTTAAATTTTTCTTCTGTTCCATTGACAAAAAAAAACTACGGTGCAGGAAACTTATAACTATTCTATTTTCCATACAATGTAGTACATTCTTACTCCTGTGGGTAGAGCCATGGGTATTTGACGGATTCATTGCGCACTAAAGTAGACTGGACACACATATTCATATTTTTCATGATGATGATTGGTCCACAGTGCTCTTGACACTCAATTGGCGACCGTGAGCAAGTTACAAACAGGGAGAACAAGTTGGTGTCCAATTACGTGTATAAACACATTTAAAAAATATATTTTTGCGGACATTTCGGAACTGCACAAGCAGAAATAGCATAAAATCTGAATATTTGCGCCTAAGTAGTATATAAATGGTTTTCACTTGACACATTTATTTATATTTTTATTTTGCAATAGCCTCTCTGTACGTATACACTGTAATTGGGATTTTTTTTAAAAATAACCGATAAAAAGAGTTATTTTTATTTAACGGGAACTTGATGCATGAACACATTTATTTTACACTCGAATGAAAATTCGTAATTTTTTTTTATGTGAGATTTCGGAACAGATTTTTCAATCAAAAGTTAATTTAGTCAGAAATCTTTTATCTGCAGATTATTATAAACTTTACATTTTTTTTAGCTATAGACTACCTATAAGTTTACGATTAAGTAGATATGAGTTAATTTTTGTTCCAACTGATAATTTGTGTTGTCTGTAGTTTTAATATAGCCTACATATTCTAAGTTCAGTATTATAAACTATTGTTAAGGTCGAGAAATGATAGCCCAATTAAATAACTAGAGTTTGATTTCTTAAATAATATTTACACTATTAATTAAATTATAACAATTAAACTTCCTGGCCAAAGAGTGATCACATTTTTTTTAAGTAGTCCTTTAATCACTTCATCCACTGGAGCTCGGCTCGACAATGGATCTTTATACGGCTTGTCTTCCACCAACCACCTCTGTCCCAGGACATTGCCAAACACTGCTCACTCGTCCGCCGTCCCCGATGCACAATCTTCGCGCAAGAAGCCCTCTCGTCACCCACTATCGCTCGCCAAGGGATGTGTCACTCACCATTTTCACCCTTGGAGGCTATCCTCCTCGTTTGCATACCTCTCAGCTTCACCCTGGAAAGGTCTTGTGGCCCTTCGAAAGTTCACGTAATCAGAATACTCGACTGAAGGGAGTACCTATAGGTACCTATGTCTAGGGACCGGAAAAATTCACGGGTTCAATGACTTGCAGGATAAACTCCAAAGTTCTACGTACACTCGGTCAAATGTCACCCACTCATTGGCTGCTGTCTTGTGAGACGTCCCAGCGTAGCAGCCTATGATTCGATAAAACTTTGGTTGGGTGTTTCTCATTGGCCCAGCGTCATCCAGGTGTGTTGTGAGCCAATATAAGAGGTAGCACTGAGGTATAACTATTTGTATTTTAGCCTATCGCGAAATGAATTCGCGAATTTTTCCGGTCTCAACCTATGTCCCATTCTAGGTCATTATTTTTAATTTACTTTTAACGAGGTTAAACTTGTAGATTTTTGAGTGGCCGAAATTCAATAAAATTAAAATAAATGTATCATGCATACCTTTTGCATAATTAGCTAGCAAAGTTAATTTTTTTTGTGCAGTATGGATAAGGAGAGCCAAAAGGAATAAATAGCTGACAATTGTTCGGTTTAAAGGCAGTGCTAGTCGCTATCGTGTGGTATGGGTTAAATTTATTTCAGGAAAAAAAATTGTTTTGTTTAGTATTTTAAAATTATAACTATTCTGAAGATTTTAAAAGGTTAGGTAAAATTATTTTTTTTCCTGAAATAAATTAGACCATATCACATAGACTAATAGCTAGAGACCCGTGAAATTCGCGGGTTCAATGACCTCCAGGATAGACTTCAATATCCTCTACACACTCGGGCAAATGCCAACTGTTCATTGGCTGCTGACTTGTGAGTCGTCTCGACTGGGTGGTCTGTGATTCGACACTTATGAGTGAGGGTCTCTAATTGGCCCTCAGTCCTCCAGATTAACAGTGAATCAATGGCAGAAGCCGCACTAAGGCATAATTATTTGAATTTTAGCATAACACGAAATGAACCCGCGAATTTCACGGGTCTCTACTAATAGCCAGTAAAATTTATTTTAAACCTAAATAGTTCAATTTTAATATTTCATTTTTCTTATCCATACTGCTCAAAAAAGTTAAAAATGCAACTTTACCAGCTAATTATGCAAAAGGTATGCGATATAGACTATGTATTTATCTTCATTTCGTGAAAGTTCAGCCACTCAAAAAGTAGACCAGTTTTACCATGTGGAACGTAAATATAAAATAATATCCTGGAACGGTGAATACACACCCTTAACACTCGAAGCTCTCAGAACAAACGCGTCATAGTTACTCCACTTCACGCAGACGGGACTATGGTTCGAATTACAGTCCGACAATCCTGAATCCAGTTTTCCACGTGGTTTCCCGAAATAATTCCAGGAGCATGCGGGAATGGTTCATTACTACAACCATAATCCATTGCTGAATCTTTTTCAAACACCCTACCTGATCTTTTAGGCCTGTAGACAATTGAAGTGTTTTAAACTGTGTCCAACGAACATCGATCACTGATTGGCTCACGTGACCGTCTGACGCCATGCGTTGTGTGGGTGATGGTCCGAATCTCTCTGTTCAGGATACATTGGTCACTTGAACATTTGTGTCCCAATATGTGACCTTTGGTAGCATAGAATAATAAACACCCGTGATATTTGCTGTTTTCGGTCCCCGTTCTAAACGATGGACAGAAAATAACGAACATTTATTAGCATCTACTTTTGCCTTACAAAATATAGGTAAATAATTATTATTGAACGCCCACAAATTTCAAAAGTCAAATACATATTCAAAACTTAGCTGCGTAAAGCATGAAAATCATAAACAAAAACAATTATTTTTTTGGCATTCTACATTTACTGCGCTTTTATAACTAAGTTACTTTAAAAATCAGTAACTTCGGACATCGGACATCGCAATTGTAGACAGGGCTGTTTTCCATGCGGCAATGTAACGTCACTCACATTAGGACAAGGACACGGATCGCCCACATGTTCGGACTGTTATAGACGGGCCTTAATAGGCCTGCTTTGCTGTCTTCAAGCCGTAGAACACAATAAAACAAATACGTAGGCCTATTTGACGTACATACCAATATTTATCACATAAGTTCATCAGAATCAATCACTTTTTGATAGAGCACTAGAAAATAGTAACTACTGAATTAGTGAACAAATGTGAACAGTGTGCAATCAAGGAAAATATTACTGTGTCGTTTCGATCAAATCAGTTGTACATCTATGGAAGCCATTATGATGCTGATAATAATCATGAAAATAATTAAAATATAATGGCTTTCAAACAGAAATAGCCTTTCTTATGCGATAGGCTTAGCTTATAATCAAGCAGTTGATTGTGGGAGTATTATTTTCAATTAGGCTCTATATAAATTTACAAACATATATTTCCATTTGACACGTGAGATTCTATTGTGTTTAGGAAGCAAAAACATAACTTATTATAGGAAGGTATAATAGCCACTTATTTCCTACTAAAAAGCCCGTTTCTTGTTTGTAGGCTACCTAAATCACCAAAAAAACAGTTTCCAATTTTTATATCACAAATTTTGAAACAGTTATGATTAGAGACTGGAAAAATTCGCACTTTGGATGACCTCCAGGATAGACTCCACCATCCCCTACATACTCGGGCAAATGTCACCTGCTCATTGGCTATTGACTCGTGTCACCTGTCAACTGGGACGCTTGCGATTCGATACTTTTTTGGTTGAAGGTTTTTCATTGGCTCAAAGTCCTTCAGATAAACTGTGAGCCAATCAGAGAAGCAATTTAAAGGTACAGTTTGGATTCTATCATATCGTGAAATGAATCCGTGAATTTTTCCGGTCTCTAGTTATGATAAATAAATAGCTTGTGATTGAATAGCTTATAAAAGGGTCGTGCGCAAGGAGGGGGGATATGGGGGTGGGGGGTTATATCTTCCTCCCCGAAATCATAAGAAATCATAAAAAATATATATAATTCCCATTTAAAAAAATTAAATAATTTGAAAACAAACAGCAAGCAAAGAGGTTCTTATCCCTTACTCCTACCCCAAAATGAAATTCTGCGTACGCTCTTGGAGTGTACTTAGTCGGCTTCAGCTAATCTGAACTTTTAGAACCAACAACCTGACAATTATTCCTGCCCATTACTGTTAAAATTTCAACAATAACATAGTCTATAGTTAGAGACTGAAAGAATTCGTTAGACTCCACGATCCTATGCATACTCGGGCAAACGTCGCCTGTTCATTGGCTGGTGACTTGTGAAGCTTATTAACTAGGTAACTTGTGATTCGATACTTCATTGACTGAGGGTCTCTTAATTGGCCCACATCGTCCAGATTGAACTCGAACCAATAGCAGAAGCAGTACAAAAGTAAAATTATTTGAATTTAGGATATCACGAAATGAAACCGCGAATTTTTCAGGTATCTACCAATATTGAATATTAGCCAAATTAACTACGTAAAATCTTTAGGGCTGGAAGAATTTTTTTTTTTCTTAATTTAATAGTCTAGAACTAGATTATGGCTACCTGGTGAAAATATTTAGTAATGCTCAGTCTACTTAAAACTAGAGATGAAAAATATAAGTCATAGTCTACATTATGGAAGTTTATTCGTCAGTTTTTTTTAACAACGTGTTAAATAGTATAAAAATGGATAGTCTACTTTAGCCCTCCCTTTGATTTTTAAAAGTTGTAGGGCCGCTGCTTTCCGCGGTACATTGGTGCCAGTGGAGATTCATGCGCGTCTCGGTTCGCGTAGCAGAATAGATAGGATCTGTTTCCGCGCGGCAGCCATTATTAAGCTGCGCCCTCCCTCCGGCGAGAGGATCGCTGAAACACATTTGTCCAATCCGTCAATCAACGCTGCCCCCTCTCTCCCCCCCTCCGCCGAGCGAGGCGTGGTCGCGTCTCCCTCCGGGAGGCGGGGCCTGGGCCGCGCCGGGCGGCTCGCACGCAGTTCGGGCGGCCGCCGAGAGATGGCGCAGGCGTCGTGGTGTTCGCTTGCGAGAGTCGCCGCCGTGTG
This sequence comes from Bacillus rossius redtenbacheri, assembly GCF_032445375.1. Classification (NCBI taxonomy): domain Eukaryota; kingdom Metazoa; phylum Arthropoda; class Insecta; order Phasmatodea; family Bacillidae; genus Bacillus; species Bacillus rossius. Next base: position 18,155,468 of record NC_086334.1, on the reverse strand, counting down.
GCGCGGGGGTCGCCTGCCGCCGGGCTTCGCCGAGTTCCAGTGCGCACTCGCGTACTATACATGCGTACTTGCTTGGCCTCCTCAAACAGCTTGTAAAAATATTTTTTTAAACAATTAAAAATAAAGTTTAGCTGAAATTACTAATTTTTGACACTTCCCTAGTGTTACACAATTTTATGGCGATTTACTTTATGACACTTGATATGTTTTTTTTTTTTTTTAGTTACAATTGGTACGCATGTGCATGTATGTTGAAATTGGTAAGTATGTTGAAACTTCTTTATAAAATTTTTAGAATAAAAATGTTTTAATTCAATTTATTATTATTATTATTATTACGATTAAATATATATACATAACTAAAATTATTTTACAGTTCTTAAAATTATGTAACCTCAGATATGTTTTTTTTTCGCAAAAGGGCGAAGTTTATTTTACTCAGAGAAGGTGAGAAGTACAGAGATTCGTTCATTTCCAGTTCGGACAGCCCTTGTGATGTCACCACTTCTGGGGACAAGTACGTATAAGTACCTATATACTTCCAGGCGAATTTGTAACCGGCCTAATAGTGCATTAAAGCTCACCTCATCTCTTTGGAATGCTTTCTAACAGCACGGTTACACGGAAGTTTAATTTAAACAAACAGCAGCTGCCACATTGGAAAATAACACACGCACCGCAAAAACAGTCCGCACACTGCACACAGAAAGTTGATGAACTGCTAGCTTTTCTCTGTGCTGTGCGCCGATGTCTGTTTCAGCGTGCACTGCGTCAGCGGCATAGAGTAACTGACGATTGTTTTGATACGTATGTGAATTTCAAAGATAAATAGTTTAACTAATTTGAATATGTTTTTATTGCGACGAAGTTCTGATTAGTTTATTATTTCTCAACGTTGAAAAAAAACTGTGAAAACAAATGATTGAATTTAGGTAAAATACTGTTTCTGTAAATGATGGCTGAAAAAAATTCAAATATTTGAAATGGGGGGACTATTTTTTGGAATGATTCGAACTGCTGTGTAACGTGCGAACGTAACGTCGACTTCTGCTCTGTGCGTTGGCAAATGTGCTATTTACGTGATGCTTGCGTACTACCATGAATGTAGCCTAGGCTTAAGTGTGTTATATCGGCTAAGAATATGCTTTTAAGTATGAAACTACTTGTCTAGTTGTGCTGTCAAGTTTGAAAAGTGAAAAACTTATTACGTTTAAGTTGAATTTTGGATAGGTAGTTGTTGAAAGGATAAACTGCCAAGAGTAAATTCAAAATACTATTTAGACCTGCCTACACACTGTGCAAATGAAAAGAGCTCTATATATCAATGAAGCATTGATTGGATAGGTCTACCCAAAAAGCAAGGAAGAAATTACACTTTTATCTACTTGAATAAAAATTTTTTTAAACGTTTCTAATAAAACCGTCAATTCCAGGATAGTTTTAGTTACATTAGGTTATTAGATCGTTAAACGTTATACCTATGTTTTACACGTCACTTAATAAACAGTTTTTTTTTAATTAAATAAAGTTACTAATTTATTTATTGAGCTAATATAAGAGGCAATTGATAGCTACTAAACGATGTGATTTTTACTCTATGCAAGGTACCTACCTACCTATAGATACGTACTTTTTTTTACATAAAAGCTTTTTCTTCAAAAATCCTTTCGTAACTTTCTTTAGAGTAAAAGTAATTGTTTTCAAATACATACCTATGAGAAAAATTACCTAGTCATATTTCCATATGCCTGGAAATACCGCGAGAGCAATCAGGTATCTTTAAGGTCGACTAGCGGCGCTCTACGCATCTGAAGCGATGCCGATCGTTCGCACCACACGCACTCCTCCGAGACGATACTTGTTCGAACCCGGACGGGGTCACGCACGAAGTTCTTTTTTCTTCTTTCTTGAAAGTGGGGAAACGTGGTCGACGTTTCCGTGGACCGATGGGTTTTCTCGGAGTGCTTCCGTTACACCAACACCCGTTCAATCCGTCGAAGCTCCATTCTCATATCTTCACTCCTCGTCGTCTATAATGATCTGGATGTCGACGAAACGTCAAGCCTTAATTTGGCCCAAATTATTTCATTCATTCGTAGCTGACCTCTGCAGGAGTTGAATGGTTTGCACGCGCCACGGGTTCTCGCTTGTCGCAGGTCTTCGATTGGCTCAAAAATTAGTTGCCTCAACAAACAATGAAAACAGACATATATATTTTTGTGAAAAAATTTAATTTTTTTTTAAAGTGATCGCTATTAGAATGACATCGGATTTTTATTTCCACTAATATATTTATACAATCAATTTCTGCGTAGATAAAAAGTTTCTTATTACTGAAAATACAGTGAAAAGATACGAACTTTTTTACGCATAGGCCTAGTACCTATCTCCCTATAACCTATAGTGTACCAAATACCGCATGCTGTACGTAGCAACTTATCACTTATTATGCTACTATACAGTTATGCTAGTAGGAATAATTATTTAAATTATTGTTTGCACTTTTAATTTAGTTTTATAATGAGACGTAGGCCTGTAAAACAATTTCTGTCTTCACAGGAAAAACATCTGTCATTAGATAGCCTATCCCTGAAACCAGTTTCCAAGAAATAGTTTGTACCTCCTACTACAAGTAAGATATCGTACCTTTGTACAACACACGGCTATGTATATTTTTGAATATATGAAATACAATCTTCGAGATAAAACTGAGTATTTATTACGAAAATTGGCGCATAATTTTATGTTTTTATATATTTTTCATTTCATCATAATTATTTTTAAAATAATGGAAAAGATAATTGAATATTCAATTATAAGGCTTTATTTGTTTACAATGCTTTTGAATGTGCACAGTAAATATCTACTGGAAAGCTATTCAGGGAACGTTTTACAAATAACTTTAACTATTGTAGGTACTGAAACAACATACGGCATAAATGCCCGGGTAAGAATCCGAACGCAGTATTACTGCGAACAATTTTTTGAAATGATAAAGTTGTTTTCCTGTAAATGTAAAAATTTAAAAATATCTGTAATTTTTCATGTTCTATTTACAAAAAAAACAAACAAAAAACAACTTTTAAAGTGCATAGACTAAAACTAAACGAACATTTCACAAACTCAATCACTTTTTCGCATTGAAACTCTATTACACGAAATACAATAGGCTGTAGGTAGACTATAAGATTTAATGGCTGCAAAAATGGATAAATGCTTTCTTTGTAATAAAGTTTTGGCAAGTACGTTAATGAACGAGCCGTTCATTTACGCGAACTAAAAATTGTTTCTCTGTAGCTGGCCTACACTATAAAATAGTATTTGTATGTTTTTCAAAGAAATTCTTATGGAACTTATACATTGTTACACATTTATATTATATTTAACAAATGTATCCTGCCACTCCGAATTAATCATAAAATTTATCAAAACATTAGTTTTACATTCTCGGAAATGTTGTATTGGATAATTAAAAATGTTATATTTGTATACTGTACCCATTTACAAGAAAATATCTTGACAAATATTTTCCAAAGGTTCTCTTTGAAAAATTACCAAAATTATTTTACAGCGTACCCTAAATAGGTCACACGCCGTTAGTGTCAAATACAAAACGGCGGTAAATACACTCTTCCGCTTGCTAATTGCAAATTATGCTGGAAAAACCACAATTGTGGAGGAAGGAACTGGTAAAACACAATTATTTCTAACTTCCCTCCCCCCTCATTTCTTTGTTTTCGATCCACCTCTGACTTTAACGTTTGTAACGCCACGTAACATACAGTATAGTCAGCTACGACTAGGTTGGTATGCCTATAGGTCTGTTCAGCTTTATAACAACTAGAGTATACCTACGCACACTGCACAGTTTGGCCCGCTAACAATTAAACCGCTTGGTTCTGTCACAGAAGTACCAAAAAGATTCGTCAATTAAGTAGGTGGTGTCACTTCAGTGAAGAATCCGTCGTCGACAATCTTACGTGCGATCTACGTAACAAAAATAAAAGAAAGGAAACCCTATATAGCCAATAGTTTATTACCTATAAAATCAGAATATTATTTCAAAGCATTAGCTTACCTGAAACATTTCACATAGGCCTATATGGATTTATATACTATAATATGATTTATGTCACTGCGGTCGTAACATCTTCATATGACGCAGTCTTGCCAATTGCGGGAAAAATTAGTCTAGAAACACCCCACGCTTACTGTAACACTAAGAGTATTCTTGCCTGATTTTACTCAAACGATTCATCATTGAAAAAATACAATCCCGTGACTTAGATGTGCTTAAACCTCACTCCTACTATAGAATATACATATGCCTACTGCTTGCAGCTCGCACCGTCAGCTGGTTCTATTTCTGACTACGTTTTGACAAGCAACTGGTGGACTTTCTAAAAATCTGTAATCACTAAGGCCTCTTAGATGTTTGAAAAGCGCAGCGTAAAGGACCTATTTCTGTGATGCATATGCAGCCTCAGTGGCGAGGAGTCAAGCTTTTCCAAATTTATTTATTGAAGTTATGCTTCTTTAGGCGCGTTTTGAAAAAAAAATGATGTGAGTGAATTTTTACGATGCGCGCGCACCCTGAAACGAAAATTTTCACAAGTTGAAAAAAAAAAAAGCTACATAGGTACATGTAAAAATTATATGAGTTCTTTTATATCTTATATACTTTAGTAGGTGATTTTAATACTGGTCTATATCATTAAAAACATTTATTTATAGTAAATATTAGTGATAGAAACTGTGATTAAAACCTTTTTAAAGTGTAGGTATTTATATAAGTGAGGTTATGTGTGTATAATTTATTTGTATTATAAATTGTTTTAATAAATAATTAAAATTAATGAATTAGAATTAACATTCAGTATTAAAATTTATCTCGATTATTTCACTAAATAAAAATAATTAATTTTATACACGTTTTAAAATAATATCCAGTACATACTGAGTATATATATATTTAATTTTGTTCAATATATACTTTACCAACCATATTTATAATATCAATCCAGTTCTTTTCTTATTTTATTTATATTAATTATTTGCAAGCAAAATAAAAGTTTCTTTTTTTATTACGCGAAGAAAGTATATCATCTATTGCGCGTACATAAGTACACGGAAACATTGATTTATTTAGTTTCATATTGTAGGGTGTCTAAAAATTCACGGTGAAAAAATTTCAGGCCTTTTTCTGTAATTTTATTTTTTATTATACTTTATTTCATGTCACCTGGGTTCATTTTCATACCTAGAACGTAGGTGCAGAAACATAGCTACGACTTTTATGTGGGAAAGCCAATGATTTTTTTTTTTTAGCGGAAAATTCACATGTGATATAAGTGCTGTTAGACGACAGTATCGAACTATTTATATTTTAACATGCAGCTATAAATTAAAGTGAATCGTAAAAAACAAACACAAAATCCAATTTAGCCAAAAGGCTACTGGAAATAACAGTTTCATAACTTCCAGCAAAATTACTGCCTTTTCTTTGGACTTATTTTTGTGACACGTAGACACTTTGTATTCACATCAGTGCATTTCGGAGCTTAGCGTCCAAAACAGGTTAAGCCAATGGTCATACAACTCTACGGGAAATATTGTTACGAATCTTATTCAAATAAATTCTGGGCTAAGTCTGCAAGTGAAGAAAATTACGGGTGATGAAAATTCCAGTACATCACTCTGTTGGAGTTAAACACTATTTCGTGTGTTTACTAGATGCCACATTTTAATAAAGAAAATTTTTATCATTAACAAAAAATTTGTTTCGGGAGAGAATATCAACGGAATATAAGTGTGGGGGGGGGGGAGGGGCGACTTTAGCTACTTTCCTTAGTATCGCGTATCTACATGTGAAATGCAGGAGGCATTATTATCTAATTATTATCGCAACATTATTGCTAATTTTTTAGTACCTACAACGCATTGCAAAGTTTATCTTTTGACTGAGACCTACATAATTCAAGCGAAATATCAATAACTATAAATTAAAGGTTGTTTCGTATTGTTTAGAATGTTGGGAGTAAAAACGATTGAAATATTGTTATATTGAATTTGGGGGGTGGGGGGGGGGGACGCTTTTTAAGTTTGAGGCTAAAGCGTTTAGAGTAGCTAACATGCATTTCATTTCGGATTTAATTGCTAAGTAGCCATTAAAAGACCTTATCCTATAGGTATACAACTTACGGACTAAAATGAACTAGGAGGGGAAATATATTAGGTATTTAGTCCAGTTAAACATTTAAACTAGAGTTTATAATCCGGTCCAAAACTTACGCCAAACGCTGTCGAGGATTGATCTGGAATCGATGTGAAAACAAAAATCGCCATGTTGAAGTTGTACTTCTACTTTTCCTAGTATGGATAAATGCCATGGAAATAATAAAAAAAATTAACATTTGATAAACATTTTGTGAGCCAAGAAAGTAGAATTTTTAACTTTATATATATATATATATATATATATATATATATATATATATATATGGAGACTCAAGGGTAGTTTGTTTTATGTGAAACCCGCTGCGTTGCGCTTACCCTGAGTCCGCCCTTGTTTATAATTCGGTTCTGCTCTTGAATATTTTATTTTAAACGCCTTATCAACTTCTGTGCTCTCTCCATTATTGATCCCGTTGATTCCGTACGACGTACGAGGTCTCTCCAGTCCAAAATGTGGCCCTTAACATATTAATGGCAAGCATCACAATAATGCTATTTATATCAATATGCAAGCTCAGTATTTTCAGATATTCGAAATTTAATTAATTGAAATTATTATTATTTTTTGCATTAAATAAAAACTATGTGGAACTTTTCCTTGTTTATGTGAGATACATCAAAGTTGTGGAATCTACATAGCCTTATAAGTATACCTATATAAATAATTCTATTGTACATCGTAGGTAGTCAAGTGTTTGAAACCAGGAAGTATTGAGTGAATGCCATACCCATGTTATAAAAATGAGAAGAACTCTATAATAATAATTAATTCACTTCGGAGTTTTGTGTATACCTATATATAAAAAAACAAATGTATAGCTTTTGTGCTATTCTTCTCACTCACAGTAAGAAAAACTCTACAAATGATAAACTATAGTTAAAATTGATCATGCCTACAGGGACTCTTTTAAGACATTAATAGCTGTTTAATGTTTTGAGACAATTAACATATGGAATTTACCATATGCATTCATATTATTAGGCCTAATCAGTTCATACAACATCGAGGAGATATTAGAAATTAAAATAGGAGGCATGCCAGCGAGAAAATACAGAAGCACACAAGAACGTGCATCATAAACAAACAAATAATATTCCTCAATTATTATGCTACTAATATATTGAGTAACGTGAATTTTCTGTTCATATTTAAATTTAATTAGTTTATTATCACACAAATTCATATACAGCCTACCTTCCTGACATTAGAGATTTAATATTTTTTTATAGAACCATATAAATTTAACTTAGTGAAAGGTGTTTTGGTTATTAAAAATGCTAATACAGATATAGGCTATCTGTTTCTAGTATGCTACGGAAAGCTCATCATATTAAACAATCCCTTTCGGCACAGCCTACAGGCGTATGCAGATTTCGAAGTACCTATTTATTACGGAAATATTTTGGAAACTTCTATAAAATTCTAGAACATTTTAAAAACTTAATGTGCATAACATATTTATGTTCTCCAATATTACAAAATAATCGATTAAACATTTTTTTTTTTCATTTTCCATGCAGCGAAAATATTATGAATGTTTTTAACTCAGTGCATCCAAGCACTGAATAGCTTAGAAACAATTTCATATTATGCCAACTAAGGTAATTATTCAATTTTTTTACTTTAAAAACTAATAACGTGGTCTTATACAAATTTGCTTTGCACTAAGGTTTAAGAAAATAATAAAATGATTTAAAATAAATTCGATACTAAGATGATTTGGCATTGTTTTTAAATCAACCCCTGTTTTAACGGTAATGATTCATTTCATCAAAAATTGTTTCAGCCAAGGTTTCAGTTGAAGTTTGGGATTAATACAATAAATTAAAAACGTATTTAATAGTATTTATACTTTAAAACCTTGTTATTTCCACCACTTGCAGTAATGGTTGGTTAAATAAAAATGTATTTTAACAAAAGTTTTACACAATATTATTTAAATAGTTAAATAAAAAAGACTGGATTCGATAGCGTAGCCTACTTGGTAGTTAAATTTATTGATTTTCTTATTCCAAACTCAGGTTTTTCTTATCCCTTGCAATAATTGTTTGTATTATAAAAATGATTTCAGACAAAAGTTTTGGGTAAAAATTACAAGACTCACAAACAATTTGAACGGATTTGATGGTGTGATTACTATGGGAGTTAATTTCGTATTTTAACCCCTGGTTATCAGAAATTTTTTCAGAGAAATAATTTATGTAATATTTGTAGGGTTTGCAAACAATTTAAACGGTTTTGATAGTAAGCTTACAGACGGAGTTATGAATTTTCTTGTCATTTGACCCCTGTTTATTACACCCCTGGCAGTAATGGTAGGTCGTATAAAAAATTATTTCAGACGAAAGTTGTAGAGGATATTCGTGGTTTTGCAATAAATTAGATTTTATTTGATAGTGTACATGGTACGGAAATTATGAGTTTATTTTTAACTCCACCCCTAATTTTTTTTTCAACCCACTGCAAGATGGCTAATATTATCAAATTTTGTTTCAGATAAAAGTATTAGATAAAAATTATAAAATTTACATATAATTTTAACTGATTTCATGGTGTGATTATTAAGGTAGTTATGAATTAATTTTTGTTTTAATCTCTCTTCATCCAACCTTTGTACCCTCTGGTTTGTTGTATCAAAAATTGTTTCAGACAAAATTTTAGATAATAGGCCTATTTATAAGGTTTAAAAACAATTTCAATGGATTTCATATTTTCATTACTAAGGTTAGTTAGGCAATAATATTTTTGTTCTTCAATCAATGTTATTTTCCACCCATTGCAGTAATAGTTGGTCGTTGAAAAATTATTTCAGACGAAAGTTGTATAGTTTTACATTATCGTCAGCTTACTTCTAAAACCTCGTAACTCCATTTCAGTCAATTTTACAGGAGAACTTATGAGCTTTTGGAGCACGGTTACGACTGACAAAGATACGAGGTTTTATAATTTGTGAATAGAAAAGAGACTAAGTAGAGTTGACTTACGAGGTTTTATCAGCATATGCACTATGAAAAAATGAACAAATACACCAAACACATCCGTAATATAAAGCTGTGAAAATCTTGACTTGCGAGGTTTTAGAAGTAAGCCGACGTTATATTAAAATTGACTTAATAGTTTAATTGTTACGGAATTAATGAATTTTTTAAAATTATACTCCTGTATTTTTAATCCTGTTTCTGCATTGGTTCGTTTAATCAAAAATTGTTTTACACAAATGTGTTAGATAAAAAATTACACCATTTAGAAATAATTTGAACAGATCCGATAGTGTGTCTATTAAGGGAGTTATGATTTTTTTGTCATCTAACCCTTGTTTTTTTTCCCACCCTTTGCAGTTATGGTTGGTCGCATCAAATATGTAAGTTATCTAGACAAAAAATTTTGGTATTACACCTACGAGTTATAGCACGTTCAAACGGATGTGATATTCATCATATTATGGCAGTTATAGCGATTTTTCTGGTTTTCAAAAAAACCTTCCCCATTTCTACCTCTTTGATCAAATATTGCCCATTAACGAACTCGACCGATATTTTCCCTGATCATATTTTGTGTATCAGTTTGGAAGTGATTTGTGAAAAATTACTGTAGTTATCGTGTTCATAAACTTTTGAGTTTACGACGGTTTCGGGGATATGAACCATGAAACGAAACACCACATAAAAATCTTCCTGAAGTCGTACATGGCTACAATAGGTAGTATTTCTTCATGAGTAACATAGCCTACTCCAAACGACGGTGATATTGTTTCAAGGGTGAAAAAAAAAAAAAACACAACCAATGAATGAATCTCGGAGTTTATAACCGGAATTGTCTCTGAAAGGTTGGCAAAATTCACGCCGCATCGCGCAGAAGAATTAAAACGCCACACACCTCGGCTGTTAGTTCCGCAGGCGGACTACAGATAGCAGCAGGGGCTTACGTCGCTCCACAGTTTTACATGCTAATTCTCTTATGTTGCTTTTTCCCCTCGCGCCAGGAATTGCGGACAGGGATCGCGTGATGGTGCGAAGGGGGGGGGGGGAGGGGGGTTTATGGTGGGCGCCGCAAGCTGCCTCGTCTCCGCTGTTTCGCAACCCAGGGGTGGGTTTTTAGACGTGTTTGAATGGGGTTGACGAAGTGAGAGACATGGAATGGGGCAAGGAGGTGGCACCGCGCTGAAGGGGGGGGGGGGAGAAGGGGAAATACACGCGTTGTGTGTGTTTAAACGTGGTAATCCCTTTCACACAAAACTCCCCCCACCCCAGCACACAGCTCGGGGTCCCTCGACATACAAGCGTAAAAAAAAAAAAAAAACTCATAGCCCCAGGGCTGGAAATCCCAACTTCGTACCAGAGTTAAATACAATCAAATTGGGATTTTTATTTATCACTTAGTCCGCTTACGCGAGGGTCCCGAATAATAAAAAGAGAGTCGCAGAGAGAGAGGGAAAATAAAGCAGGAAAGGCCAGCTTTGTCGGGGAAAGTTTCCGCCCCGCTCTGCCGCAGGACACACGGCCACGGGCGCTGGGTTCCCCGACTGTCCAGGTCTTATTGGATTAAACGCGCCGTTTGGCCGCGTCGCAAACTACGCGCGCGGGGAACGACGTCGGATTCCGCTGCCAGAGTCGAGGTGCCGCCCGCCCGGGCACTCACACGGCGCGCAGGGCTTCGCAGGGAAGAACACGCGCGAACTGCAACCTGTGTCTGTTCAGAAGAGTGAAAAAAACTGTTAAAACGCGTGTCTTCAGACTAATTATCCAGGCATGAAACACCTGGTGCAGATACTTGAAAGCACTTGAGGGCCTCGCATTACCCGTTTAACTTCATTTCTCCGCCATGTTATGTTATGGTTAGAGACCCGGAAAATTCGCGGGTTCATTTCGTGTTATGCTAAAATTCTAATAAATATACCTTAGTGCTGCTTCTGCCATTGGTTCACTGTTAAACTGGAGGACTGAGGGCCAATTAGAGACCCTCACTCGTGGAAGTGTCGAATCACAGGCCACCCAGTCGAGACGACTCACAAGTCAGCAGCCAATGAACAGTTGGCATTTGCCCGAGTGTGTAGAGGATATTGGAGTCTATCCTGGAGGTCATTGAACCCGCGAATTTTCCGGGTCTCTAGTTATGGTACCGCTCAAATCTCATAGTTGTCCTATCCACGATGATTGGGACCGGAAAAACTCGCGGGTTCAATAACCTGCAGGATGAACTCCATAGTTCTACCTACACTCGGTCAAATGTCACCCACTCATTGGCTGCTGTCTTGTGAGACGTTCCAACGTAGCAGCCTGTGATTCGATAAAGCTTTGGTCGGGCGTTTCTCATTGGCCCAGAGTCACCCAGGTGAGTTGTGAGCCAATAGCAGAGGCAGCACTGAGGTATAACTATTTGTATTTTAGACTATCGCGAAATGAATTTGCGAATTTTTCCGGTCTCTAGTGATAGGGTGAGTTTCTCCCAGGTACATATCGATTGTAACAATACCAATCACAGTGATTCAGTGCGGAAGTAAACGCGGCCTGAGTTGCTCGGTCAAACAAGGCAACGACTTCACTCGCGGAAGTCCGTCAATAACAAGGAAGAATGCGCTGGTGCGGGTGTACCTTGTTGCAGTCTAATAAGTGTTCAGATCTTTTCGCGAATGAGAAGTCTGCGCTCCAGTCCACAGTCTTGCGCTTAGAGGCGATACCGCGCCAGATGCACCTCGGAGCATCGACCTCACTAACACAGAAGATACACTCCTGACCCCTGACATGGCGTGCCAGACGCGTCTGTCCGATGCGTTGCAGCTGATGGTGACACTTGACTGGTTCGCGTGACCTGTGACGTCAGGTGCTGACGGATGGTAGAGTCGCGCGACCAGAGTTGGCGATCTTGCTACTTCCGAGGTCAGGCAGTGCCATCTGCATCTGACGTCACGAACAACATTCGCCAGTGAGAAGCGACGTGTGTGATCAAACTGTTCGATTGCGTGAAGATAATTATTTTCAAAACCTACGGTTTAATATGAAGGTATTAAAAAAAAAAATTCGCGATATTTAAGTTGCTTTGAAGCGAACAACAAAGTGCTTATACAAAATATAAATAAAATTATAAGCGTGTGTAGGACTGAAAAAAAATTGCCGAAATAAGTCTTAAAATCTTAATTAAGTTTAAAATATAGCGAAATTTTTATTAACAATGTATTTTATAATTTTTTTAAATTACTATCTATAGTATAATATAACGTACTGCCCTCTGTGTGTTATCGCGTGAACCAGCTGCATCAGACAGTTGAATGTGGCAGGCTGTAGAGTAAACGTACTAGACAGCAAGCATGGTTTTGACAACACAGTCAGGCACAAGGAGATTAGAAATAAACATAGAATTCACGCCCATGTTAAAGATGATACCTTACTTTTTCTTTGAAATCGGTCAAAAATTATTCTGACACTATCACCACCACACTAATGGTTACACAGCATAAAAACAAAGAAATTTAATTTTGTTCCCCCTTCAGAATATCAGTAGGTATCTACCCCATTTCAGAATTGCTCGGGTTAAGGATTTAGGTATCATGAATATATTTATACGTTTCAATCAATATACATTTTATTAAAATATCGTCTATTTAGTATTTCCTTGTCTTGATGTTCACGAAACGTTTTTAAGGATTTACATAAGATTTTATTCGTTGAAATTCTTAAAGTATGTTAGTTTTTTCGACTTGTTTCACAATTCATAAACATCTTTGGTTCCTAAAATCGCAATTCAATTTACACAAACGTCCATAGAATGCATTACATATAAATTGGCTTTATTTAAAGTGGTAGTTATAAATACCGCAAACACGCAAATAGGAATGAACAATTAGTACCTTGAAAGAATAAACTGTTACATTGCAACACACATGGACGCACAAAAATTAATATAAATGTTTGTAATTAAACATATAAATTTACATTTGAGGCGCTATACATTAGTCAATACGTATGCATCCTGTTTATTGTTTTAAATACATCAGAGAAACATGTGCATAAAAGAACGATTTGATGACGAGCGGGATTAAAAAATAAATAAAGTTCTCCAGTCTGACGGTGTCGACTTTGTTGATTCGCACATTTAGTAATTAAAAAAAAAATTGTAAAATGATTTCCTCAACACTAAAATCTACGAGATAAATTAACTATATTAAGATTTTTTTCACAAAACACACTGTTAAAAAAATTTGGGAGTAGTCACGAGGACTGCCGTCAGAATTGAAAACTTAAAACTATAAACAAACAGTTGTTATTTTTGGATATCCAAATTAATTGTTTGATCTTAAATTAAAACTTGTAAATCAAAGTAACTATTATTAATATTACTAATATAATTAAGAAAATACAAATATAATTGGAAATAAGAAATACTAACTTCTTAAAATATAATTGTGTAACATAAGAAAATATATTTTGATAAAAATCAGAGACGTTTTCGCAATTTTTACGAAAAAATATTATCACACAACAAAGTTGTTTTATCACGTTATTAAAATAACTCTTAAATTACTATAAAATACGCATTGCATAGTAATTGTAGGTATTAAAAAAATAAATAATGATATTCTTAAGTTTTAGGTTATATTGCTACAAATACTCAGTTTTCTTCGTTATTCAAACTATATATCTATATGAGAATATTAATATATTTTATACTCACTTTTTATTGCACAGTAATCGTATACTTAAGATTTAAAATAAAAATTGAACAAAAACACAATTTGAACACAAATAGGAACATATATAGTGTTATCGTTAACACGTCGCGTGAGCATGTCGACGACGACTTAGGCCTACATGAATTTACTCCCTATCCAAACCTTCCCATAAAAGTTTTCACTTCTAAAAGTTATTTATAATTTATCTGTGAATGTGAATGACATCCTGACGTTGTTACGGAGGAATCGTAGGCCTTAACTGGGGACAGCAAGCAGTCTTGTCGGACAGCCGAGGACAAGACTACGCTTAAGGCCCTTGTCGTCGCTTAAGGCCCTTGCAGCGGAGGTCTCTCCATAGCTTTGCGGGACTTACCTTTGGAAGGGGGGGAGAGGGGGTTATGGAATAGGCTCCCGATCTTCTTCTCCCCCCCCCCCTCCCCCGGCTTCGACCGATTCCAGGCTGGGCATCACTTACAGAAAGTGCATTGCAAAAGCTGCAGTCTGGAGATAATGATTTTTGTAATGTGCTCGTGAGAAAGTTGGAAACTTGAAGCAAGTAAAATAGTTCGTTAACCGATGTATGGACTTGCGCCTTGTTTTGAAGCTCCTTCGCGTGTTTCCGGAAACTGATCAAAGTAAAACCGTTTTTTTTTATTTTACCGTTCCTAAAATCCGTTAAATGTCACGTGCATGATTAAGCTTGATTCGTAACGTTCCAATTTAGTCCTGAAAGGTTGGAAATGAACCGTAAATTTTCGCCTTAAGATGAACAGCTGTTACAAATCATCCATGGATCTTCTTAAGCACATTAATTTAAATAAAAATAATAAAATAATAATATGATAAATCTATAAATTACATTTTGGTTACTTTCTTTGAATATGGACATTATGGACAAGAATCATATTGCAGTACTAAAAAAAAACTTCAAAACTTGTTAAGTCTACAGCGAAAACACTCTTCTTTCACCCAAGTGTCTGTGTATTTATTTACCACGTATAAGTACAACTACAAACACAGAAGTTGCAAGTCGGCGTGGTTCCTACGTAGATCCAGTTGTCTGGAACTACGAATAACGCTCCGTTTATTCCAGATTCGTTGTTCCTTGAGAAGTTAGTAAAAGTTACCATAAAAAAAAAAGGAAGTACGGCTCGTGCATGAAGTGAACTGTCGCGACGCTGTTAGGCCCTTCTTCCTCCCAGGCGGGCGGTACTATTTGCTTAGCCGGAACTGAAGCGTGACCCACGACGGAAAGCGGATGTCTTCTCTCGCGCGTATTAACAAGAATACTCCCGGCCTGCATCTGGATTATTATTATTACTATTATTATTATTTCGCCTCGTACATATCTTTTCAAATATTCTTCTCCGCTTTCTCCTCGTCCTCCTACACTTTTCTTCACTTTTTTCCTTTCCTTTCTGTGACTATTTTTTTTGTCTTTCCCCCCCTCCTCCTTTCTCTTCCTCATACCTTCCTCGTTCTACTCGGCAGTAGCTCCCGGGGACGAGCGAGTAAAATAAACACGACAAGCAGTCGGCACGACTCGACTAGCGACTCCATTAAATAGTTCCCCCCTTCCTTTTTCCCCAGTTCCACCGTCCCCCGCCGTTATTATCGTCCTTTATTCTCTCCTCGGACCGCCCCCCCCCCTGCGAGACAGAAGAAGGGCCAGAAGCCAGGAGAGGGCCTTGGGATGGGGGGGGGGGGGGGTTGGGTTTCGCGGATGCTGCTTGGGGGCAGAGAAGCCTGAAGCTAGGGGGGGGGGGGGAGGTGGGTGTTTTCTCTCGTATCGTTAACTTTCAAAGGGCAGGCAAATGTATGCCCATGCTACGCCTCACTTCTTCCTAATGTATCTCATCAGCGAAAGAAAAATTGACTTCCCCCGGCAGAGTGGAGGAAGGAGGGAGAAGAAGAAGAAGAAGAAGAAAAAAAGCGGGCAGTCTAATTCTATCTCCGCCCGCTTGGCTGCGTTGGCAGACTTCGACCCAACTCCCCTCACCCCCCCTTTACAACCACACAACTTTTCTTCCCCTTAGTCACTGGTCCACTCGCCAGATCTCGCGATGCGCCGAATGTCGTTTACGGAAACACGCGTCACCGCGTAACCTCGCAATTTCTACGAAAGACAACCTGAAGGAAAAAAAAAAAAAAAATTCTTGAAATTTTTCATCGAGTGATCTCGCACAAACAAAGACCTGAAATTTCAGTAACAACTTACGTTTTACCGCACAGCTAAAGTATCTAAATTGAGACAGGAAAAAAAAATCATCTAACTGCCTGTGACCATGATGATCGGTACCTAGAGCACCGTGTGTTTAAACCCATAAAAGTAAAAATTTTAACAGGATTTACGAAAGATTTTGTTTGATGCATTTCCGTGGATTCAGCTTAATGTCCTGTAATTAGCGGTAAATTTTCATGAAATACCTATATGCTTATATAAATGTTTGAATAATATAGCCTAAATGCAAGTTGTTGCAAACTAACATGAAATATTTAAGTAAGCGATTCCTTTGGAAATTGACGTAGATTTTTTTTATATAAGCTGTTTAAAACCTTGCTCAATTCTTAATACGATAATCGCCTTTAGAAAAATTGTTTTAGGAAATGATTCTGTCTAAGATAAAAAAAATTCCTTTAATTTAAATACGATTCCAAGAAAACTGTACCATTTCATTCTATGGAGTCAATGCTCTAATAAAAAAAACTTTTGATTACCTATACCTAGGGACACCTGTATTTCGCGAATACATTTCGTGTCAAGGTATTTCACAAAATACTGTAGCTTTTCTCCTGTGGTTATTGGCTGAGGTCGGGGAGAGGTGTCGTCCCGCTCTTGACGGGGCCAATGAGAATGTGGTCACCGTACTGCTGCACCCTCGCAATTTGCTATGACTCTTAGAAAAAGCTACAGTGTTTTGTGAAATACCTTGGCATGAAATGAAATCGCGAAATACAGGTGTCCCTACCTATACCCATTCCCATTCGTCAAAATAATAGAGAATGTCAACCTCGTATTGCCTTCCAAATGCGTGTATTGTATTTCGGGGTTTTTGAATATTAAAAAGTTTAATTTTTTTTTTTAAAGTTTCACGACCGTTACGGGCTAAAAGGCGTAAGCATGCCAAATTTTGAAATTTCCAGCTCGTCTAGGAATGTGTTACAATTTTTGTAGAGGTGTGACGACTCACTGACTCACTCGTTCACTCAGTGTGATCTCGACGCTGGAAGAATGTTGCCACGGCGTGTACCCGGGCAAGGAAACGGGCGAGGGGGATTGACGCACAGGCTGCTGTCGGAAGGGGTTGAGGACACACAGAGCGCGCGCAAATAGATTACGACGCACGGGTAGGGGTGAAGGAGGAAGTGAGGGGGGGATAAGCCCGAGGAGTGAAGGGGTGGACCCCGCGTGACGCCCGCGGCCATAGCAGCTCGTCCCAGTGACTGACTGCTGCTACAGTCTGTGCCCGGGTCGTTACCACAACGCAGAAATACCATTAACGCCGAATGTCAAAATTGACCACAACGCCGACAGCTAGAAAACTGCTGTGCACCACAACGCCGAAATAACAACTGAATTAATTTGTGTGTGTTTCTCAAATGCACCTTAACGCCGAAATACCACAATCAAACCTAACCTTACCTAAGCTAACCTAACCTAGCGTAATATAACCTAACCTAACTTAACCTAGCATATCCTAGCCAAGTCTAACCTAACCTAGTCTAACCTAACCTAGTCTAACCTAACCTAGTCTGACCTAACCTAGTCTAACCTAACCTAGTCTAACCTAACCTAACCTTTGTGGCAGTCCTGCAATGACATTTTTCGGCGTTAGTGTATTTCGGCGTTGTGGTAATTCGGCGTTGTGGTCAATTTGGCATTTCGGCGTTGTGGCGTGTCCCCGTCTGTGCCATGTCTCAAGTCTGACACACCTCGGAAAAGTAGTCCTACCATCGGACACCGATTTACAAGCGGGCCGACCGGGCATTTGCCCACAGCGCCAGTTTCTGAGAAGGCGGGAGAATTCGAGCTGCGGAAAAAAATAATGTTCGCAGGCTTTCACGGCCATTATCTGAAGTAGCTCGGCTTCTGGGTTGATGTAGCCGCGTCCTTGGCGAATAAATTCACCGACGTTTCGGTCGACATTGCAGTCGCCATCATCAGGGAGGAGTTACCTACTCATTAGGTACCTACCTACTCAGTAGGTAACTGCTGCCTGATGATGGCGACTGCAATTTCGACCGAAACTTTGGTGAATTATTCGCCAAGGACACGGCTACAACCCAGAAGCAAAGCTACTTAAGGCGGAAAAAAAAGATTCTAGGGAGGGGAAAAATAAGTTTTTAAACG
This sequence comes from Bacillus rossius redtenbacheri, assembly GCF_032445375.1. Taxonomy (NCBI): domain Eukaryota; kingdom Metazoa; phylum Arthropoda; class Insecta; order Phasmatodea; family Bacillidae; genus Bacillus; species Bacillus rossius. Next base: position 18,137,216 of record NC_086334.1, on the reverse strand, counting down.
TACGGTAATGATTCGATTTTAAAAATACACATAAAATCCTACAACCTAAAGCACAACAGAATACATATAATATCCCCGCGTTTGCCGTAAGAGGAACACATACATAACCTTGTTGCAGGTTTATTTACCCCTTTTGTGAGAAGCCTATATAATTACCTCAGTATTTAGTTGAATAATGTGCTGTTTCAAAACTAATCATAAAAAAGTCTTGAATTTGTACCATTTTATGATGTTTGTGGGAAATGTAAACAGGAAGGTCGGTGCTATGAAAGCTGCCTGAATCGAAGCCTGCGTACCAGCGGTAGGCCCACCCATTGGCCAACTGTCACTTGTAAAGCATCGCATGATGTTTGCGAACACGGACAACAGTGTGAAGTTGTTTACAAACACCGTTGACAGAACATCAGGACATATGCCCCTGGTACTACTTCTGATAACTGTCCGAATCAAGACAGGTTAACATGGCACAGGCTATATACTACACATTTTAAACAATGTTTTAACGACGTCACTAAACATGCAATGTATAGGAGATTTCTCATACTTAATATAAAATGTGTTTCCCAAAACGAATATCGTAAGGAAAATTATATCTTTACCAAATGTAATTTTTAAACACACACATGCATAAATATGGCAATTTTCGTTATTAAATACAAATTATTCTTTATTGTAGAAACCATTAGAATTATGATCCTATAAAGTCACCTCATAATTTCACATATATAATTTTTTTTGTTGGAAAGATTTATTGATTTTCCTTGAGAAAGACATCAGTTGTTTTTCATGCGTTACGTTGCCTCTGTGACGTCATGTCCTCTCACGAGTTGTAAAAAAAAAAAGGGGGGGGGGGGGGGTTAGGAGGAAACCGAAGTTACCCGAGCGAACGTAAATGTCGTAACGACATGCTACTTAGGATATACTTTTTTTTTGCTCTTGGCATTTGCTGTCGTGAGAAGCGCTATCAAGTCAACTAGATGTCGAGATGACTCGACGGATGTAGAGATGAACTCAGAAAAAGCTCCCAGAGGCAGGAGTTCAGAAGCGCAGTGTAGAACGTGAGCGAAAGTGCTACGTCGGTGTAATCTCGGCCTGTCTTGTTGTATCGGCGTCGTCAACAAGTTGTCGAAAGCACGGTTCCACAATGAAGCGGGAACGTCAACAGATGGTAACCTAATGAGATTGCTTTTGAACCGTCACAAAAAAATAATCCATTTGAAAAATCCGTTTCGGCACAGCCTACATACATGCTTAGGTAATAACATGTTATTTTTATAAATAACTACCCCCAACTTCATTTTGAAATAAGTAAACAATATTCTAAAAAAATACACTCGAAATATTTTTTTTATAACCATTAAGACATACAACCGAGAAAATATTTTGCTTACGCTACATGGTTCTCACCGAAATTCTTGCTGGCTAATTACATATGATGACTGTAACACTCTATTTTCTATACTTAAAGCTTGTATCACTAAACTATTGTCTGTGTAGCCCTATATCTGAACATTCTACTCGCAAAAATCTATTGGGCTGTGCGAATGAAGCGAATAAGTTATATATATATGCACTATCAGATTCAAATTCCTAGGTAAGGTTTTTGTTTGGTGGGGGGGGGGGGGGGGGGGGGGGGGGGAATTGATTGTTGGTTCAAAGAAGGGGAGGGGGTGAATAGCTATATTCGCTATATTCGCTATATTCGCTATATGTATATATATATACTTGGAACACAAATACAAAAATATTTTACTTGCATATGGGTTAAGGAAACCTACAATTGCAATCAATAATGATAGCGAATATAGCTATTCACCCCTCCCCCTTCTATGAACCAACAATCCATCCCCCCCCCCCCCCCCCCAAACAAAAAACTTACCTAGGAATTTGAATCTGATAGTGCCAACCGGGTGATCCGGGGGTCCTAACTCAAAAATGTTTTGAAAATTTGTTCATCAAAATCTTGTTTTAATATAAATACAACACTATATGGTAAACAAAAAATTGCACTTCAGAGGAAATTAAATTCCACTGGTAAACATTTTTATATTTTGTGTTTATTAATTCCCCCCCCCCCCCAAGTGTATGAATTACCCCTTCTCCAAAATTCTTCTCGATTACGCCATTGGTATCCTGTATCTCCCCTGTACCTTCTTCTGCTAGCGCCTATGCCTGAATCTAGTTGCGGTGTTTTTCTTTGATTTCAGACCCGGGTACGAATGTAAGATTTTTCCACGCCATCCGGGGATTTAGGTTTCCTGCTACAAGGGGGTCGGATTGGAGGGGGGTGCGGAGGGGAGGCTTATAAACATAAGCGCACAGCACCCTTGGAGTCACTCTGGCTGGCTTGTTTGCACTGGTATCATGTCTCGGAGCTGTCATCCCGCCTGACAGCGGATCCAAACAACGAAACCCACACTCTGAAAACATCGCGCCCGGCGCAGCATTGACTGACGTACGTCCCAGCCCCCACACACACATCTTTGTTTTTCTTCTGGGACGTGGTCGTGGTGTTTTGGTGTGAAATCCTCCAGCCATTAAAGGCTAAAGGAAATAAACCCTTCCTCGTGCGGGGGTTGAGATAGTGGGAGGGGGTGAAGGGAGTTGGAACGAAGCTGGAAGACGGCTCTAGAGGGCTGAAGGGAAGATGATGACTGTAAAGAAAAAAAAAGAAGTAGGTGGCATGTCCCGACATTAACCTGCTCGGCGGACAAGAGGAACACAAACAAGCAAGTTCCCGGAGGAAGGAAATAACGTGACACCTGTCAGAGCCGGAGGGGGAGAGAGGTCGGTAATGCCCGAGGCATCGGAGCTCGGAGCGGCCCAGGCTGTTTGTTTGGACGGCGGCGGGGTAGGTAAGGTGGCGAGGTTGTCGTCCTGCGTCGCGCCCCGACGACGCGGACACACCGGCCCTGGGAAAACGCAAACTGCCAGGACGTCAACACGTCTTCACGACGCTGCCCGCGGTGAAACGGGGACCAGCTAATTGTCTTGCCCCCAAGGCTCAGCAACATCCGGAATAACCTTTTTCATGTGCGGTATTCCAAGACGCTCGGTGCGAGGTAGCGAATAACCACCGCCTTGTTGGGATGCGACCGTAACGTAACTCGCGGGCCGGGGTGCTGTCATAACTTAGAAACACACAACTTTGAAACACACAACTTAGAAACACATAACATAGAATTTTCTAAGTTATGACTTTCTACGTTACGACGTTTCTAAGTTGTGTGTTTCTAAGTTGATAGTTCTAAGTTGTGACTTTCTACGTTATGACGTTTCTAAGTTGTGTGGTTCTGCGTTGCGTGTTTCTATGTTATGACAGTTCTAAGTTGTGTGTTTCTAAGTTGTGATAGTTCTAAGTTATGAGTTTCTACGTTATGACGTTTCTAAGTTGTGTGTTTCTAAGTTACGTGGTTTTTTTCCAAGTTTTCTAAGTTATGACAGTTCTATGTTGTGACTTTCTAAGTTATGTGGTGTTCCCTCGCGGGCCGTATTCCAGAACGTGTCCAAACTGAATCCCCGGTAAGGGGAACGGATCGGCAGCCGTTTTTAACAACGGTGCCCTGCGCGAGGCTAGAAAACTGGCTCCAGCGCATTCTAGGGGACGTTACGCAACCGTCGAAACCTAAAAATTATTACGGAAAAAAAATACCTGAGATATCAGCACTATCGCACAAGAATAGAACCGCTATCTAGTTTTCTCAAGTACTTTATTTTTTTTTAATTGCTTTTAATTCTTGTTATGACAATTAAAGTGTACAAATTGTATTTCAGGAGAGTTTCGCTGTCATAAGTTTTCATTTGGCCATACGTACCAACACGTTTGGTGCGTCCCCTGATGATCACAAAAGTGACTATACACGAGTTAATGGCGCCCGAACGGGTCCGCCATCCGGACGAATTTATGAAAAAGTGAGGTCTGCGCATGCGCGGGATTTTGACAACAGATCGTCAACGGATAGGACACCAAAATCCATTCTCTAAAAATAAAGGACTGGTCGTGTCCTATCGTGAACTGGGAATAGGCTACGTCAGGGTATATAGGTGTAGCATATTCAACATCTAAACCCTTATTTTTGTGTCTGGGAATATAGTTATTTCATACTGCTGTCTGCTCCAGTGCAAAGTGGGAAAAAAATTCATCTTTATATTTACAAAGAATACTAGTTAAAAATTATTCATGAGTTTCAATTACTTTGAACACGAACAAGAGAATTCCGTTTGAAGAGTGAGCAACAATCTTTTTTAATCTACACCAAAGCTATCTTCTTTCTTCAACATGCATGTCTGATATGTTTACAGTGGCAACTCAGAAACTACGCTGCAATCATTCTGTAAACAGAGCCACTGTAAAAACATTGTAAAATTACATGCACAAAGGTTTAATAATTTTATATTTTTGTCTTGTCATGAAAACAAGTACAGTTGGTGTAGGTACATTTACACAAATGTTTCTAAAAAACCATATTGTGCTATAAGCTTCGGTAAAAACACAAAAATGTTCATTTTTTATTACAATAACTAACGTGTTGAATTACATATATGGATGTATAGATAACATTACACATACATCGAGTGTTAAATTAATCAGTGTCCTGTTTTTTTTGCCCTTCAGTATCCTGTTCTTGAAGGTTCACACATAATAACGTCATATTTGTCAGAGTCAATTTACAACTACCTAGAAACAGCAAACAATTTTGTTTTTTTGCAATTTATACTGACAAAACCCTATTTAATCTACGTTAGGTTACGAAAGGTATTTCCAGTACACAATGATTTATAAGTGTGCATGATGGACGAGAAGTTAAGTAGTTATCATAACCACTTTGAGGTCGTTGGTTCGACACTCCGTTAAGTCGTTTAGATTGTTAGATGTTTTCACACAGTTAAAGTGATAAAATTAAAAATCGCTCTGAAGTACACATTGTTCATTAACATGTTCATTGTTAATGTAAACTTACTCAACGATGCATTAAAAATAATTGACAATTGTAAAAATACACACGCATGCATAATATTAATTTATATATCACGGAGTGTAAATACACTAATAGCTGAGTAATATTTATCAAACCATAACAATTTTACTTTTAAGTTTTTGACAATATTTCTACTTGAACATAAGAGTAAAGCCATATCGACACAGGTTGGTGTAATTTCATTTTAACGTCAGTCTGCCAAATATATTTTATTAGAAATTACCACACAAAAAAAATTACAGTGAGGGTAAACATGCATTTGAAAGGAAGACGACTTTTTTTTTCTGTTATAGACTTAACAAGTTTTTCAAGGTTTTGTTTATACTACAAGATAAATCTTTTAAGTTCATTTTCGAAATAAGTAAACACAATGTCCATAAACTTACGAAGATATATCTTGATTCTAAAGAAAATTTGTAACCAGTATCTACAGTATTATTTGTACATTTAAGGTAAAAAAAAATTATATATAATTGTAAAGATCCATGTCATAAAAAAAAGTTACTTACACATAAATTTCTTTAAAAATTTAACGTTTTCTTCCTGTGATTAATTTCTTCATGACTGCGTTGAGGTCAGCATTGCGCATCGCCTGCGTGACACTGCGCGCAGCTGTCTCATCGAGGTGACGCCTGGCGGATTGATGGTGCTCTCTCAGCGCCGTCAGCGCGGGGGATAAACGCTCGTACGAGTCATGTTCTTCGCCGAGTGTTTCTGGTCGTCAGTGGCGTGAGATCACGTTTCCTCCTCGACTTCCCCGCCCGCACACTGTTACAAACTACAGCACAAGCGAGCATTGGCGTAGCTGTGTTCATAAAGTTGGAGGGGGGGGGGGGGGGACAAATAATGATTTTGATGTCATGTGAACCCATTCCCCTCCTACTATGACGGGGGGTCCGCTGGTCCTCCACCGGAAAATTTTGATTTTAAAAGTGAAAAATAGCGCTTTTTAAGCAGTTTTTGTATCTAACCATTGGATACATCGATGTTAAAATTATTATTGTTTCCTTAAGATAAAATTTGAGAGTGAAGAAATTACAAATAAAGTTGGGCAGAATAATATTATAAAATAAAAATATCACGGTCTAGAAAGTTGGGGGCGACAGTCCCCTCCACCCAATAAGTTCAGGGGAACATATCCCCCCTGTCCACCCCGGTTCCTACGCCCCTGCGAAGCGAGGACTTTCCAGCGAAGGATGCGTTTCGTACATCGTAACGTTGTTTTTTAATATAAAAGAAATATTCATCTAAAATTACAGACATTTGGAAATTTGTACATTTACATGAAAATCACTACTACAAAATAGTGTTCGAAGTGATACTGGGTTCGGATTCTTACCCGGGCATTTAGGTATGCTTTGTGTTTTCCCATTGGGCCTACCTCCAACAGTTAAATTATTTGTGAACAGTTCCCTGAATGGATTTCCAGTATTAACTGCGCAAATAAAGTACAATTATTGAATATTCGATTGTTTTTTTTTTCCATGGGTGTAAAAAAAATATGCTTGAATGAAATATTAATAAAAATATATAAAATTATGCGCTCATTTTCATGAGAAATACTTTGTATCATTTCGAAAAATGTATTATATATATATACATATATATATATATATATATATATATATAAACCATAGCCATGTGTTGTACAGGGTAGAGACCGGAAAAATACGCGGATTCATTTCGTTATAGGCTGAAATTCAAACATGTGTACAATTCTGCTGGTTCTGCTATTGGCTCGCAGTTTAACTGGAGCTCTCTGGGCCAATGAGAGACTATCGACCAAAGAAGCGTCGAATCACAAGCTACCCAGTGGGGACGCCTCACAATTTAGTACCCAATGAACACGCGTGTTTACTTGATAACTGCAGAGGATAATGGAGGCTATCCTAGAGGTCATTGAATCCGCGAATTTTTCCGGTTCCTAGTACAGGGTTACCTACAATATTTATCTTGCAGCGTTATAAACTATTTCTTGGCAAGTGGTTTCCGAAGGAATCTTTTGTAAAAGTAAAGAAGGTTTTTTTGTCCTGAGTAGCTACAGGAGTATTTCCACTGCCGTGCACGACTTGGGCGAGTGCCTTTTTTCCGGGGGAGCGCGCAATCATTGGGGCGATCCGCGAGGAGATATAGTCTACGTGCCGGCCCGTCAGTGGGTTGCCTCGTTAGCGGCGCGGTAATAGGCGAGCCGTGCTGCCAACCTGGCCAACGGAAATAACACGCGCGTGGAGACACCGGGGGAAAAAAAATAGGATGAAAAAAAAAAGATTGTACACGCGGCGGTGAACCCAACACGGGCTACATACAACAAATGGACAGCTCATTAGAGAATGGAATAACAATAATAATAATAATAATGACTCCGCGAATGACCAGAACAAATAAACGGGGAGCAGGAAGGAGAAAAGGAGAGAAGTACAGAGAAATAAAAAGTCCTGTCGTTAGCAGAAAAGCTGCCCCGCATCCGACACGCCAGTTAGTTCGCGTTAATGAAGAATCAATGGCCGCCATATTGATTTTTTTTTCAAACAATATCTCGCCGTACCGCTCAGCAGGCTGTAACGTGACGTGGCCAGCGTTGTGTTCTGTTGGTAGGTATATCATTATTGTTTTAAAGCCTTCGAAGACGACAGCATTAAATAAATAAATGATTTGTGTCCAGTGGCTACAAGTGAGAAACCATTGAATAAACAAAAATTGTGAAAACTTCTAGAAACTTGAGAAGCTATTGCTTATTCAAATAGAAGTTAACAAAATGAATTACAAAAGTTATACTCAGAGTTAATGTAGGAATTGATTTTATAGGTAGGCCTACATTCTTTTGAGTGATTCTTGCAATGGTAAATATTGATTTAAATAATGATTTTTGACTTACGCCATTGCTAGTTTGCACTGTATGCCATAGAGAAAACCCATAAACGGACAACACAATAGCGACAGCGCAGACGGACACTGTACGCCTCCCAAGAGTAACAGGCGTTTTGCCTAAAGGCGGTTTGCCTAAACATGAATTCGTTACGGCGATTTGCCTAAAGTCATTTCGCCTAAAGGCGTTTTGCCTAACGTCGAATTGCCTAACGGCGATTTTCCTAACGGCGAATTGCCTAACGGCGTTTTGCCTAACTACGATTTGGCCAACGGCGATTTGCCTAACAGCGTTTTGCCTAAAATGTTACTATGATGACAGAACCTCGTTTTGCCTAACGGCGTTTTGCCTAACGGCATTTTGCCTAAACGACGTTTTGCCTAAAATTAGGCGAAAAGCCTTTAGGCAAAACGACACATGCCCGACAAAACAGTTGCGGTGTTCGAGGACTGAGATCAGTTTCCGTCATCAGGCACAAACAGCCTGTTGGTGCCTGATTTTATTATTGACTGTGTTCATTAAATGTTTTGTGAACTTGGACATTTTTAAAACCTTGTGAAACTTCTACTTTAAACTCATGCTTGCACCGCAGCACTCTATGAAAAAATTTCACCTCAAATTTACGAAGAATACTCGCTAGAAATTATCCAGGGATGTTTATAAAGTTTCAGATTTCTTCTAAATTTACAGGTAACTTACTGAATTTACTTACGTTGAACATGGACTCATTAAAAAATAATACCTAATGTTGGAGTTTTAATTATTTTTTATAGTTAATGAAATCTTCAAAAATGTAATTCCCTAAAAATCACTTTTCTCCCTTTTAAGTAGGCTAGTTTTTTTTTATTTACATTGGAACACAGAGCACTAAAGTCGAAATCTGCACTTTGAAAGAGTTTTTTTCGCAACGTTTTTAAACACTGAATGACATAGACTGCAAGTTAATGGGAAATTTCCCATAATTTTACATATCTAATAAATTTGTTTATGAAAATTTCCCAAATAATATTTAGATGGTCATTTTCCATACAGTTGTATGAGTAATAAACTTCATTACGTATTTAAATATTTAGAAAAAATACCAACTTTGGGTGTCGTAGCTTAAAGTTTCGACGTAGATAGAGCTCTATGAACTACGTACTAAGAGAAATCCTTCGTTTATTGGCGGTGCTTTCTTCAAGTTCTTCAAGTTCGTAAATTTCACTTTTATTTTAAAAGTGACACATAAAAAGGGGAAATAGTTCGTAGAGTAGTTATAATTTCGTACGTAGCCTACCCTTATTCACGAAATTTGATTATAATATGTATATCTCGGATTGAAAAGTCTTACGAATCAATCTTTAGGTTTACCTTTTTCATAGTTTGGCATCGACAGAGTGAATTTAATTTTAGGAGAGTTTATTCGTTCGCAGAAACGTTAAATTACAACGTTAAATTACTTTCGAAAGTGTTCCTATCAGCTCAGACACGCTATTTATAACGAGTTTCTCGTGCAACGCCGGTCTAAGCGGCCCGATCCCAAGCATGAATCATTTTTACGCTGTCATCGCGAGATACTGTTGTTACTTTTTTAAATAATCTATGTTAGCGCGTAGTGACGTCATTTTCATGGTTTGTGGCGGCAACGTTTATTCAGAGTCTTCGTTCCGCTGCGTCTCATTGCTGCAGTTACTTCCAGACGGTCCCACTATTGCGTTTAGTTTAATTACTAATGTTTCAAATTACTTTATATTCCATGATAACTGTATATCTGCCGACTCCAAAGATCTATTAGTGCTCTAGCGCAACCTGTGATCATGCAGCCTGTTCGTGGTGTAATGATTAGAACTAACCGTTTGTATCGCAAAACTTTTTATTTTATGGATTTCAGTCATAAATAATTCGTTTTTAAGTTTCATAATGAAACGGCTCCGATAAAAACGAAAAAGACTAGAAAAAAATACTAAACCCCGGATTTGGACCTGATTTTCGACAAGGAATTTTATTAAAATACTGCCCATCTTGTTAAAATTCATTGAACAGTTAATACTATGAAGTTTCCATTTGACTTTGTCAACTTTAGTTCGCGCCATCCGCCACAGTAGGCAGCACCGTGGTTGTTACACATGTCCGTTCCTTGACTTCCGTCGCATTCATGAAATTACTCCCACCAAATGCCGTTTTTATACCTACCGAACTCTAATATGTTACGCATCAAAAATAACACAAGAGAGGTTTCAGCAGGGCTGGGTCAACAGGGAAGGAATAGGGTTGGGTGGCTCCCCTCCACTGGTAAGTAAACTGAATCCAACTAGACACATTATTCAAAAATATAACAATTTTTTCTCCTTCCCTCCCCTTTCCCACAGCAAATTGTATAAAACTAATTACATTTTTGTATATATATGCTAAAATGACTGAAATAAATTTGTAAATACTTCCTACTATCAAACCTTAACCTTATTGAGCTTATTCAAAATTTAAGATTTTACAGAAAACATTTTCATTACTAAATTTTAATTTTATTTTTAATGGCGTAGAATATATTGTAATACCAGAATTCAAACGCATTTGCTTGAGTTTTCATTATTTATTTTCATGACTATAAATTTAAAACAAGATATTAAAGGAAAATTGTTCCACTATAAAGTTTTATTTTTTATACCTGTGAGCGGTGTACATTTAGCGATGTTCAAGAAAGCAATATATACCCTACGAAAGAATCACGCGGGTTCGCTATATTTTCGAGATTTTTGAGACTTCCGCCAGATGGCAGCACCGTGTTTGCACATTTCCGTTACAATCGAATTCCGTTCCATTCAAGAAATTACTCTTCTCAAACACCATATACCGACAGGTAGGATGTTACACGTCAATAATTTTGTAAATCGCTAGGGACAGGAAAAATTTGCGGATTTTGCTGGTTCGATGATTGGACCGCAGTTCATCTGGAGGACTCCGAGCCAGTGAAAAAAAAAAATTAAAAAAAAGAAATATCGAATGACAAGCATCCCGGTTTACGGGTGTCACAAGTTAGTAGCCAAAGAGCAGGTGTTTATTAACCGTTTGCATAGGGGATTGTGGAGTCTACCCTAGACGTCAATGAAACCGCGAATTTTCCAGTTCCCAATTATTTTTTTTTCGGCCAGGAAACCCTATGATCGACTTTTCTTTTGGCGGAACCCCAACTCCTTCAAAGGAAGTTATTATTTGTAAACAATCGTGCATGCTTCATACGTAGAGACCTGAAAAATTCGCGGATTCATTTAACGATGTGCTAGAATCCAAACAGCTGTACCTTTATATTGCTTCTGTGATCGGCTTACAGTTTATCTGAAGGACTTTGAGCCAATGGAAAACCTCCAACAAAAAAAAAGAGTATGGAATTGCAAGTGTCCCAGTTGACAGGTGCCACGAGTCAAAAGCCAATGAGTAGAGACCTGCAAAATTCGCCGTTTCGATGGCCTTCAGTATAGACTGCACATAGTACCCCTGTACACTCGGGAAAATAACGCAAGTTCATTGGCTGCCGACTTGTAAGTCGTCTCAGCTAGTTTGTCTGTGATTCGATCCTTCTTTGAGATTCGTCCATATGAACAGTAAGCCAATAGCAAAATTATATAAGAGGTATATGTGTTTGAATTCTCGCCTATCACCGAATGAATCCGCGAATTTTGTAGGTCTCTACCAATGAGCAAGACGTAGAGACCTGCTAAATTCGCGTATTCATTCGGTGATAGGCTAGAATTCAAACACATATACCTCTTATATAATTTTGCTATTGGCTTACTGTTCATATGGACAAATCTCAACCAGTTATAAACCTTCAACCAAAGAAGGATCGAATCACAGACTAACCAGCTGAGACGACTTTCAAGTCGGCAGCCAATGAACTTGCGTTATTTGCCCGAGTGTACAGGGGTATGTGCAGTCTATCCTGAAGGCCATCTAAACCGCGAATTTTGTAGGTCTCTAGCAAGAGGCTTTTGCCTGAGTATGTAGGGGGTTTTGGAGTCTATCCTAGAGGTCATCGAAAGCGCGAAATTTTCCGGTCTCTATTCATCCCACATTCGTCCTGACTCACGGAACCCCCTGTGACCTCTTGGGAACAGCTGGTCTATGTAGAGATCGACTCTGTTCCAGAGATCGCCGTGTGTCGATATGTCGCACGCTCGTGTGCACGTGTGCGAGCGGGCGACCCCTCGGCCCGGCGCAGGTACGGCGCGGGACGGGGAGTTGGAGTGGGGGCAACACGTGACCTATCGGCCCGCCCCATTGTTGCAGGCCGCGCGGCCGGGCCCGTGATACGTCGCTCCTCGGCGATGACGTGTTAATTTACCGCGGAGCGAGGTCGCGGCCGGCGGTACAGTCGCGGGATACTCGCCAGGGACCCCTGGCCCGGACCGCGGTTCCTGCTGGGATACCAACAGAGCGCGTGAGCGCATGCGGCTCTCGCCCGCGCGACTAACAGGAACAAACGATTAAGTATCATTAGAGACACGGAATTTTCGCGCATTCATTTAGTCGCAAGCTAGAATGCAAACCTCCACACTGTCGCACTGTGTTCGTGATTGGACCGCAGTTATCTGGACACGCCCCTCTACGACCGTGAGCCAACGATGTCCAGCTAGGAGAGAAGTAAGCGAATCAGGTAGTGCCAAATAACAAGGATAAAAATATTCTCGCTAAGAAATCAACCACTGGGAAAGTAAACATGGGTCGAGCACACCTATAACTTTGAATTCTATCCTGAGGCCAGAGGAATCCGCGAAATTTCCGGAACTCTAAGTATTATCTTTGAAAGATTTGTGCAATGGGAGTGCATGACTTGATGTAAGCTTTTGGACATACGCTCGTTGCTAAGCACACGTATTATGTCTGTAGAAGAAAACTACAAAAAAAAACCCAAAAGACAAAAACACAATTTAAGAAAACCTGTTGACAATAGCATTTTTTTTTGCTTGATTTGTGTTTTTTGTCTTTTGGGTTTTTTTTGTAGTTTTCTTCTACAGACATAGTACATGTGCTTAGCAATGGCGTATCTCCAAAAGCTTACATCAAGTCAAACGATTAAGTATAACATGTTTTTTTTGCCGCACGTTTAATAATACCCACACTGTTAGAAATAACAGTAAATTTACAATCTTTTAAAACAAAAAATTTCACCTCAAATAAACGAAGAAATCTTCGTAATTTCAGATAACTGTATCTTCGTGTAAACTACGCCGTATTTCGACTTAAGAGTTCTTTTCTTTCAGTATAAACAGGATAAACACACACGTAGAAGAAATAAGTGTGTATTTTACAGTAGTCTTGACCAGTTATTGAATGATTTGCTTATATACCAAGAACATTCTTGTTGGTTCGTGTTGAAAGATAGTGAATCTGTAAATTTACGAAGACAACGATAAATTTATGATGATCCCCGAATAATTGTAACCAGAGTTCATCATAAATTTAAAGTGAAGATTTTTAATAGACTAACCATCTTTCGAAAACAAAATTTCTGACTTCAATTTCAATGGCGCTCGCGAAGCGATTAAATATAATTTTTTTTAGTTGTGGAGCCTATTACCAACATGTGTCTACAGGCAAACAATTCTCGCTAAAAAAAAAAAAAAAAACTGAACACAATATTTTGCGAAACATATATGGCCCCACTAATAGTTTTTTTTTTTTACCTGCAATATATTTGTGCGCAAGTGAAGCTTTATGACCAAGAAACAGTGATTTTTTTTCGCGAAACTGTAATACGGCATTTCTGCCTCAGTATAAGTTCTGCTCTGTGATTGGCGGCCGTTTGCCCAAGAGAAGACGTTGCCTTGTCTGGCCAGGCCATTCAGAAACGTGTTTGCTTTCGCACTGGAATGGCTGTGAAGGGGCATGCACCTTGGAAGAAACTCGACCAATCACGGAACACAGGCGATGCTACAGTTGTTTTTTTTAACTCGCAGCTTGCAGTTAGCGGAAAAAAATCTCCGGCCCTAGCAAAGAGTATATAAAGGATAATAGTTGTAACGCAATGTTATTTTCGAGCGAACCTTATCGAGCTCATTTGTTTGCCGAACATACCCGAAGTACGGACCCCAATTGTGCCAACTGCTAAACAAACTAAATAAATACAATTTGATTTGTCATCGCTGCCACCATCATGATAAAATTATTTATTAAATTATATTAAAATACAATAATTAGACAAGTTGTATACGTTTTAATTAATATTACGCCATTTTCTTACTTTCTGTAGTACATCTTTATTAAAATAATGGTCTGTTTTTTTTGTATTACAACGTTTGCAGCATGTTCGACCGAATCCTCGGAATTATTCGGTAAGGAATTCGTTGCCCTATTCGAGTTGGAGGGGCCTGGGCCCTAGTTACCACAAAGACGCCAGCCGTCACGGCTAGGGTTACCAGACACTGATAATAAAAAAGGAGGACATTCAGCTCGCAAAAGGAGGACATTTCACTAAAAAGGAGGACAACATATTTTCTTAAAAAGCCATGAATTAATTACAATGGAGTACGATATTTTACAATGTTTTGGCATTTAATACTGTTTCAGTATAAAAATTCAAACAAACTACGCATATACAGCATATTAAAAACACGTGCTTCTGTCAAGCTGTCATAGAACTACTTACTAGTGGGGTGACTCTGCGGACAGCGCATTAGCGCGCACCGCGCGCTTTACTCAGAGTGTAACTGCAGGAATTATCTCACTTTATAAAAAAGCCGGACATTTTGGAGCATTAAGGAAAATCCGGCCGGACGCAAAAAAATACATAAAAAGGAGGACATGTCCTCCTTTTGCCGGACGTCTGGTAACCCTAGCCACGGCTCACATCGGCGACGGACAAACATTATCCGGAGTGCGCGCGTGTCTCGTCGAAGGAATGAGCGTGTTTGTACGTCCCGGGACACTCGGCGCGACCAAGATTGATGGATCTTCCTGCGGGGGGGGGGGGGGGGGGGGCACATCCCCCCCCACTCTTGCTGGCCCCCCGCGGGGCCGGCGCCGCCCCGAGGCGCGGCGGGAAATTGAAACACACGCGGCCGGACGGCCATAAATCATGATCGGGGGGGCCCGGGCACGTCATGCCGCGGGGGGGGGGGGGAGATGCTTATCTCGATGGCGAGGCGCGGCTCGCGTGCCGCGCTGGACCGGGATGCTGCGAGAGGCGAGTCTGTCTCTCCCCCCCCCCCCCCCCCCCGCCTGCGCGCGGGTGTCAGTGCGCCGCTTGCAATCAGCTCGCGATATAGGCCTATACTACTAGAACTGCCCGATCACGGATACCATTTGAGAGCCATCGCTAGGGGTTCCAGCGACCTCCAGGACAGACTCCACGATCCTGCTCATTGGCTACTGAATCGTAACACCTACCAACTGGGATGCCTGTGTTCTGATGCTTCTTTCGTTGAAGGTTTTTTTTTCTCCATTGGCTCAGAGTCCTTCAGGGTTAAACAGTGGTGGCTCAATCACTCAAGCAGCATGGACGTGAACGAGTTTACGCAAAACGAATCAGCGAATTTTTTTCCGTCTCTAGCCATTGCGCACTTGTCTGTACAGTTCTCTGGTTTCGTGCCATGGTTTCGTCTACGACGTGTACTACTTTTTAGACAGTTAACAAGCTCTAAAAACGGATGTTTTCACGGTCATTTTTTGTATTGTAGGGACTTGTGCGATGAGACTTCATCTTTGATATTCCACCATGACCGCTGAAAGTCCCATAGAGGCGCGTTGCTGACGCGAAGACTGCACGCCAGAGCGGTTCCTGGTGCGTAGAGGCTGCGAGGCGTGTGATTCGCGAGCCAGTGTCGCCCTTAGCGCCCCCCGCTCGTGCGTCCAGCCAGGCGGCCATCTTGAGATCTCGGTAGAGTACACGTTGTGACGCCAGCTCGCGGAACTCTGGGTATCCTTCACCGTGCTTCCATGAAAAGGGGGGGGGGGGGGGGAGGAGAGGGTCTAACTTTACGAGATTACGCTTTTTTTTATGAAATACAGTTCCCATCTACCAGAGCAAATGTGAGCAAAACACCATTACTATTATTAAATTATATGCAACTAATACCAACAAATTAATATTTCTAACTATACAGTATATAGTTTTCTTAAAAAACAATATCCTACCTTGGGGAAACAGAAAGGACCGAACATCAATAAAGGCAGCCTAGTAGTAAAATAGGGCAGAAGCCCATCTTTTAAACCCTCTGTGGAAAATTTAAACATTCTGAAAAACAATAAATGCGTCAAAATTAGACTTATTTATAGTGTTACAGTTACTGTAGCAAAACTAACTAAAAGCAGTTGCAAAGCTAGATCAAAATTTACTCTACTGTACATTTTTGACTGACTCAGTAAGTACCAATTTTAAGTCTTACTACCAATAACAAAAAAATGCAGATCAGTAGGTACTTCATGAGTGTTTCCAGGGGGCTCGCTTCTAAAACTCCAAGTTTTTATTATATAAATAACCAATATTATCAATTTTTGTTTTATTTAGGATTTTTAACATTATTATCGTACACAGTAAAAAAAATGTAGGTTTGAACCTCAAAGGAGCTAAACCAAGTAAGAAATTGTATAATTTATAACACATTTACATGGGAATCACAAAATGCATTCTGTGACTTCCTTGTCAAAATTTTGGAGGATTACGTTTTTTTTTTTTATTGGGGGGGGGGGGGCCGCATATACACACACACATTCGGATAAAACATAATTTTTAATATTTTTAAAAGAAATAATTGTAAAAGTGTCCCCTTTATACTTGTAAATATTTGCAAGGATATACAAAATAGTTACTAATGAAAAATTCTTTATATATGGAGACCCGGAAGTTCAACAGAATATTTGGGTCACCAGTAGGACTGCAAACATCTATATCTCGGCATTGATTCGATGAGAGGTTCTACAGCATTAAATCAGCCAACAGAAAAGCTAACGAGGATGAAGTATCTCACATAAGACACTGTGAACTGGAGCCTGGCGACAACAGGGGCGGAAATCTGCAGGATTCGCGCGGCCCGAAAGGTGTTGTTGCACGTGGGGTTCAAAACGACACAAGCCATCTCTGGACAGGGGGTGCTTGTACGTCGCACACTGCCGTTATTTTTTGGCCCATCACATGCGTGCAGTAAGCGGGAAACATTTAAAATATGCGCGGAAAAAAGGTTTTCCACGAGGCAATTTGGGAACGTACCACAACGCCGAACGTACAATAACGCCGAAAACCATAACGCCGAATGCCAAATTGACTACAACGCCGACAGCTAGAAAACTGCTGTGTACCACAACGCCGAATTACCACAACGCCGAAATACATTAACGCCGAAAAATGTCATTGCAGGACTGCCACAAAGGTTAGGTTAGGTGAGGTAAGGTTAGGTTAGGTTAGGCTAGGTTAAGCTAGCCTAGGTTAGGTTAGGTTTGTGGTATTTCGGCGTTAAGATACATTTAAGAAACACACTAAAATTCATTCAGTTGTTTTTCATTTTGCTCCTATAGACCATTTTTCGGCGTTACCGTATTTCGGCGTTGTGGTACACAGCAGTTTTCTAGCTGTCGGAGTTGCGGTCAATTTGGCATTCGGCGTTATGGTATTCGGCGTTGTTGTACGTTCGGCGTTGTGGTAACGACCCGGCAATTTTGGACGTAACAGTCTCACAGTCACGCTTTTGCAAGTGCAGTCACGTCCTCCTTATTTGGTGGTGGGGGGGTTCCAGCGGGGTAGCGCAGTGTCCTCGCCGTCATCTCACGCGAACCGACGTTGAGAAGCTCCCGGCAGTCGGACGCCGGCGGAGCGCGGACTGCGCGACCCTCGCGGAACTCCGTCGGCCGGTCGCGGCGCGGCGCCGGGGAGGGTAATTAGTGCGCCGGATTAACTGTTCCGTCGTGACGGCTGTAATTAGGCGCGCGGACACAATGGCGCTGGGCAGGGGTGATAGGGGAACCAGCGGGGAGGGAGTGTCTGATCACCTCGCGGTACAGTCGCGTCCGCGAGGGTTGGGACCACCACCGCTCGTGCGGTTAACATCTCGCGAGTGTTGGGAAAAACAGCACATGTTAATACCTATATATAAATCCAGTGTCCTGATGTTTGTTTCCAGTGAACTCTTCACCAAGTCAACTGATTTCGATGAAAATTGGCATTTATGTGTAATTTTTACCAACTTGAGAGATAGGATAGTTTTTATTTCGATTAATGGTCTTAATAATTTATAATTAATAATAAACTGATTATCAATGTTGATTGGTGTTTAAGCCCGGGAAACAGTGGGTACTTCGTCTCCATGACAACGTTGCGTGTATTGTGGTATTAAGTTCTTGTCAAAATTAATTAATTTTAATTTTATTTCATTTATTATAACTGTAAATAAGAGATTTGGTCTCATTTCCCCCCCCCCCCCCCCCCATTAATACAACCGTGCGAAGCCGGGTCGGGCAGCTAGTCATCAATAAATCTAACTAACCCGTGACTACGCTTTACACTCTTCCTTGGTTGTTGTGTAGGCCTATAATTCTTTAATCTCAAATCAATAAACACTCCCCCTCCTATTTTGACAACTGAAATTTATTTTTATTTCATTCAACGATAAAAGCTTCTTTTTTTTTAGTTTTAAACCAAACGGTTTTTTTAATGTAGCCCTATCGAGCTTACCTAATTATTTAATCACCCTATGAACAGAGGGATGAATGAACACGTTCACTCCGAGCTACGCTGACAGTGTTACAGGGACAGTAGTTTCGCAATGAGAAAAAAGTGCGATGTTTCAAATAGATGATCCATTCGAAGGACACCTACCAGAGGAAGGACTGGCTGGTTCCACGCAGCAGACACCTCGTGGAAGCATGCGAGGGATTCGACTCGACGCCGCGACCCAGGTCGTCAGCGAGCAGGGCAGAGCAGGTCGGGGGGGGGAGGAGGTGATCAAGGTGCGCGATGACAGGTCTGGAAACAGCTACAGCGATCCGGCCACGATCGGGGCCGACCCGAGTGATTTATATGCAAATACGCGGGACTGAGACGTCGGAGCGCGGGAGAGCGGTCAAGGGGGGGGGGGGGGGGATTGGAAGGCTAACTTCTTGTTCCTCAGGGGGGGGGGGATGGTGGGGGTGAGGTGCCCCAGGTATTCCGCCGGATGACCGATCAAAGGGGTTGGAGGGAGGGGGGGGGGAGAAGGGAGAAGAAGTCCTTGGCGAGTCATGATGGAGATGTCGAAGGGGAGGACCCTCGTCGGCGGCCCGCTGGGTCCGGCCCCTGGTCGGTCACGCGGGAGTCGTCGTCGGACGAGCGAGTGGCGGGTCGTCCCGCGTACAGTCACCCGGGCCGGCCCCTAGCGCTCTCCTGGACGGGGAGATCATGTTCCCTCCGCAATCCTGGAATAATCCATCATTCCCAACAATAAAAGAAAATAATAATAATAAGAATTTGAAAGCAAACAACAACAAACTAAGAGGTCAATTTCCCCCCCCCCCTCCCCCCCTTCCCCATCAACCTTTTTTGAGTTCCCAGCTGTGTATCTGTTCCGAAACAAAGATAATCTAAAACGTGGACAAAATAAAGAGTGTTACTGACAATTTTTTTTAAAAGTTTTTTTTTTTAATATACCAAGAATTATCTTTTGGATTCACGTTTAACCTTCGACAAATCACCTTAGTTTTGTTACATATCTGTGCACTTGGGGCCTTTTGAGACCCCAACTTAAAATGTGGGTAAATGTATATAAGTTGCACATATCTTGTAATGTTACAAATTACCATGTATTTATTATCTATTTTAATGTTACACTACCCAGTGTTCTAATTACACGTTACAACAACATTTTAGGGCACATGGGGTCTTTTAGGACCCCAATAATATTTGAGATTTTATATATGTAATACGCCATGTAGTGATTTACATATTTGTACTCATAATATTTTACGACATTTTAGATGTTTCACTTTGGAAGAATGTGGACAACCACAGAAAGTTTTAATGATTTTTACATTTTTAGTCATATTTCTCAATCATTTGAAATGTCCCTGTCAAAATAACATATTTATGTCATTATAACACACAATGTTGTTGTTCTTGAAAATGTATGCTCACATAATTATATAGTATGTCTAATTTGCAGACATACAAAACGATTTTTATATTCACAATATAATTTTCAATCACTCTCTGCAGCGCAGCTAGAACACTTGACAAAGTTTTCACTATGCGAGCTGCATACATTGTATCCACAGGAGTTGCACACAGATTTAATTTTTTTATCTTTGGTTCTTGGACACAAGTGACATCGTTTTCTCTTGTTACTTGTAGGAATATATTCACTTGATGTTTGCTTTTTGTAGCCAAGTGCAAGAAGGCCACTTTTCACACCCTTCTGAATGCATTTACCATTCTGCAGCCTTTTTTCTATGTATGGATGAACAAGCTGGCGTCCCAGTTGTAACAAAAAATGACGCCTTTTGTGTTTTACATTTCCAAAATCTTCAGGGTTATAAAATACCCAAACGATAAGTGATGCAATACCAGCAACATCCAGGAGATTATAAAATAACAAAAGTGGCCAGCGCCTTGTGTTACGTTTGCAACTATAAGTAGCCACCATTTTGTCCAGTGTATCTACACCTCCTTTCTTTGAATTGTAGTGCATTATTATCTCCGGCTTCTGTTCAGTTCCTTGTACAGTTGTGGAATGGTGCATTGACGAAATAAGTATAACTGAACTGGATTTTTTAGGCACATATGACACCATAGTTAGATTACCAGCAAAACCAAATACAGATGAATGGATTTCTCTACATTTATGAGGCAACATTTCCTTAGGAATTTCCACCTTATTTTTACGCAGTGTCCCCACGAATGTTGTGTTCTCTTTCAATAACTGTTGAACCAAAGGAATACTAGTAAAAAAATTGTCAGCAACAATGTTTCGTCCTTTGTTTTTCCATTTTCTGACTAGTTCATTGACAACCCTAGAGCCTTGGTTTTGGTCTCTCGTACCGTGTGTGGGCTTGCCCAGATATATTTGGCCATTTAGCGGAAAAGATGTATCAGAGTCACATAACCACCAAATTTTGACGCCATATTTTGCTGGTTTGCTCTTCATGTACTGACGGAAAGGACATTTTCCTCTAAACCCAACTAACTGTTCATCAACTGTCATGTCAAAACCAGGTACATATGACTCTGAAAGTTTCTGTACAAATGTATCCCATATTTCACGCAAAGCTGCAAGTTTATCTTCCTGTTGGCGTGCCACACGTGTTGCCTTATTATCAAAACGAATCATCTTTGTTATCTCTTTGAATCTTTTCAAGGGCATAGTAGCTCGGAATATTGGCCTGCCATGTTCCTCATTCCATAGCTCACTGAGCTCTTCTCTGTTAGCACGATACACACCAGCACACAACAATAGTCCAATGTAAGCCTCAATTTCCATTTCGTTTGTATCTTTCCATATTTTATGTTCAGTGTTCGCATCTGATATATTACAATCATTCATAACTCGTTCCGCTTCTCTATTAGTTTCCCTTACAATAGTACTGACCATTTCTGGTGTCACAAATGTCCCAAATGCTTCTTTTACTGAACCCGGGCGATTACACTTCACTCCAGGTTTATCACGAACTATATTGTGCTTCAACGTTTGCCTTTGTGTTGGTGGATCCCTAAACCATTTCATTCCATTTTTAGCTATGTAATACTGGCCAGACAAGTTACTTTCTATTTCCGAGTCATCATCTGATATTTGTAAAGCATCATCTTGATAATCTTCATCTTCAAGTGCATCACTTTCATTTTCAGTTGTTGGATTACTGTCACTTGAACTTGAAATATTTTCACTGTCACTTATCTCTTGCAACATCTTTAGTAATATACTTCTTCCTTCTTCACTGGAGTGGCGTTTGCCTTCAATTCTGAAATAAACAAAAACATTTACCCTTATTTTCAAGGTGAGCGGATGCCCACTGTAGATAGTTACTGTGAACAAAATACAGTATCTTAGTTTTTGCAAGGAAGGAATAAGTGGCATTGTATAATATACCAAAACAAGTTTCTTGTATTTATTACTAATACTCGAATGCAGGGATGGACATTTTTATTGGTCTGTTTATTGCTATTTTTATGCTGTACAATATAAGTGTAATATATATATATATATATATATATATATATATATATATAATATAAAATAATTTATTTATATTTTGAATTTTTCCTAGAAACAGCATTGGCGTTATAAAAGAACAACAAATTTATGGGCATGGAATTGGAAATATGGACATTGAGGAACTTCAACTATTTTCTGGAATGATAGTTGCAAAAACCACTATAATGCACACGACCGAGAGCAAACACACAACCTCCAGAGTTTGCATCAGATATTGTAAATAGTGAAGTGTTTGAACGTTATTATTGTAAAAAAATTACAGAACACAATGTAGCTAGAGAATACGATTTTTTATGAACTTCCCATGCCTGTGAAAATTAGTAGGCTATAATAAACAAAAAAGGTATGAAATGTTTCAAACCGTAGAACATCAAAAACGATCCACCGCCCGAGAAAAGCAAATGGCACTTGAAAAAAACATTGTAGAGTGTAAATGGACGCTTTCTCTATGAGTCAAAACAAGCTCACTTTGTTACATCTGCTTTGAACTTTTATAGGGCACGACGACAAAGATGCCCAAAGCGAACACATCCTATTGATAAAATGTATTGAAAGCACTAGTAAACTTTTGCTCGTAAAATAAAAAATATATAAGCAGCCTAGGCCATCATTTTGAATGATAAAATGCGCACTAAAATTGTACTGCTACTTACATAATTTCTTCATCCATATTTTATGTTTTTCTATATTCTTCTTTTACGATTCATGTTTCGTGGAATATATTGTTCCTAAAGAATATGCAATTTTATAATCACGTCTCCACAACTTGTAAAATATAACGCTAAATAATGATAGTTCAAAACTAGTAACACAATCACTCCACGCAACAAAACTCATGGGTACAAATACAACTGCCGAGCAGTTGCGATAGCTGATGCGCCAAGAGGATACCATTAGCGCTATCTGTTTACTCATTTAGGAACTGCCAGTAGAGTTATTTCTAGCTCCGTTGTCTCAAGCAATAATATAAAGATAAATTTTTTGAAAATTAATTTTATACATTAGATATAAGTTATCTTTGAGTGGGGGTACAAAAGACCCCAAGTGCACTGTGAAAGAGACTTAAAGTTAAAATATTTATTACACAGATATTTTGAAACCAAACATTTCCAGAATTTGAACAAAGCACCTAAAACACATTTTAAAGAAATGTCCTAAAATAACATAAGTCACAGGCTAAACATATGAATGCTACGAAGTGAAACATTTTCGTGGGGTCCAGAAAGACCCCACGTGATGTGTCGAAGGTTAAAGAAAATTATTTTTTTTATTTTTTTATTTTTTTTCAGAAATTTACGAAGATAACTTTATATTTAGGAAGATCACTGGATAATTTGTAACCACTGTTATTTCGTAGATTAGAAGGTGAAAATTTTGAACAGTGTGTGTAAGTCGGAAGTCGGCGTAGTTTCTTAAGAAGATCCAGTTATCTGAGATTACGTTAAAAAAAGGCAGTGAATTGACGGCACACCCCTGTGAAGGTACGGTGGGTGTGGAGGGATGCGTGTGGAGGGAGAGATGGTTGCATCTGCACGGCGTCTCTCGCGCCAGATGACAGGGCGCGCGGGCGTCTGCAAGCCACGGCGTCGCGGCGATACCGCGCCAGCTCGCGCCAGATTACAGGCTGCGCGCCGTCTAGTTAGCCGGGGTCTGCGGAGGGGGGTGGAGGGAGGTCGGTGTCCCCTCCCCCACCCTCCGCAACACGCCTCTTCGTGAGCTACGCACTCTGCGAAACGATCGCCTCAAGGCTCGGTCCCACGCGCCGATCCATAGTTCAACTCATTTCGTTGGTATACCTACATGACTATAGCATAACGTCCCTGAAAGTTCCAGCGTACAGCCACAGAAAAAAACGAGATATTCACCCAAGCACGCTCATATACATTGCCTATGCATTACGTTGCTTGTACAAATATTTGTAGTACATAGTTCGATCCTTATATTAATCATCATAAAATAAGTATTAATGTTTTATTTAGTAGCATGTGTTTGCATTAGCTGTTTTTTTTACATAGACAAAAATAAATAATTAAAAAAAAATGTTATTTACTTTCAGTAATATAATCTATTCATTTCCATACCTATATATCTTACGAATATATGAAATTTCAATGTGAATTTAATTGTAAATTCCTTTTTTTTTTAGTAGTTTATTAGTTATTTTATTTTGACTGTATTCACTTTTCAATGCTTTGTGTACGAGTGATTGGATATCCGCTTTTACACTTTAAATTTGATTTTTTTTCTTTATTTATTTTCTATATTGGTTTTATACTGGAATAGTGCCAGCCTATATTGGACTTTGTATGTTGGCCGGCGCTAGGTGAATGAATAAATAAATAAAATTACTGTCATCCAACGGCTATCCATGTAAATTATCTCGGTGGCTTTCACATTTGTTGTGTTCTGTCAAAAGATATCAGTGAGCTGCAAAATGTCACGTAAGTCATCACAATCATGAACACTTGAACCCCTTTAAACTGCTATGAGTTAACACTGATGGCTGGTAACAAAATAAGTGACAAATCACTAAATTTACGGGCATATTCCTTGATTTATAGTAATGACAAGAAAATAAAGGAAACAAATTGGGATGTTAGACCAACACTTAAATTCTGTTTACAAACTATCTAAGTTTCTTAGACAAATTACGGATATCTTCTTAAATTTACAGTTACTGAATTTACTTACATTCAGTACGAACTCATTGAGAATCAAAACCTCCAAAAACTTGTTACACTGCTCTGTTAAAGTTAAGATGTTACTATCTTCACATTTGCTTCAGCTAAATTTCAGATGTTGGCAGCTAATGTTGATTCCATAATCGTAGTTCCTCACCATTCCACCTAAATTCACCAATTTCACCATCTTCATCATAAAAATAATAATTACCATATTCACCACTGTATTCTTCAAAATCACATGCTTTGACTTTTTTACATCATAAACTTCGCAATCTTTTCACTGTTTTCATCATCATCTTTTATTTAACTATGATTTTTTTTTAAATTTGTGGTGACAGCAGAATCACTTTTCAAAAATTCACTTTTTTTTTTTAGTTTTAGAACGGTATTACAAGACATTCGGGTAAGGTAGCGAATAAGCACTGCCTTGTTGGGACACGACCGTAACATAACTCGCAGGCCGTAAAATAGAACGTGTCCAAACCGAATCCCAATAAGGAAACAAATCGGCAAACCGTTTTAATAAACGGTGCCCTGAGCGAGGCTAGAAACTGGTTTCAACGCATTCTAGCGGATTTTTTGGAAGCCATCGATACTAGAAACAACAGCACCATCGCAAAAAAAAAATTGAATCGCCTTTCTATTCCTAAGTACTTTTTAAGTTGCGATTATTTCTTGCGTTATGATCATTAATGTGTACAGGATGAATTCCAGGATAGTTTGACAATAATAAAGTTTCATTTGGCACACCAACACGCTTGGTACGTCCACGGCGATTATCACAAAAAAATGCCTACATGCGAGTTGAATGGCCCCAGACGCGGGTCCGCCATCTGGACGAAATGAACGAAAGAGTGAGCACTGCGCATGCGCGGAATTTGGCCAATAGGATGGCAATGGACGGGACACAGAAATCCGTTCCCTAAAAACCAAGGGACCGGCCGTGTCCTATCGTGCGCTAGGAATACGGTTAGGTCACAGGTGTAGCACTATGGCCCCCACAAGGGGGGGGGGGGGGGGCTGGGTGGACCCCTGGGTCCAGGACCCGGGCTCAGCCACGCTTATTTTTATCTCAGTGTGTGAAATAAATGTACATACTCGCTGTGGTTATTTTATAGTAAAATAATTTCATAAATAAATCTTAGTTTGGACTTATAAAATAGTTACCATAATTTTATCCTGTATTTTCAGATTAAATAACGCTCTAAAAAGAGTGACTTGATGTAAGTTTTTGGACATACGCCATTGCTAAGATGACTATAGAAATAAAATGATTAGAATCTTTGACAAATGTATATCTGTCTGTCCTGCTAGTGGCTCAACAATTTTCAGGAGATATTTTGATAGTTTCTGGCATAGGGAATTACAACAACTGATGATCGGGCGCAGAGGCATGTCGGGTTTATGAATCTTTGGAAGACCGTAAATGTGGGGTGTTTTACTGCTGTGTGGTGTCAGTTATGATCTAGTTTTTTCTGGGATGTGATTCTGGTGTCTTTTTTAGAGTTTGGTAAGGTTTTGTATATTGAACTGTGGTGATCAAATCAGTAATTTATTGCTCATAGTCTGTTTTGTCAAGTATGACTGTAGCACGACCCTTATCGGCTGGGAGGATTACAATGGTATGGTCGGATTTCAGAGTTTTGATGGCCTTGAGTTCATCAGGCGGCAGATTCGGTTTAGGCGGACCAGCTGAGGTGATTGCTGTACGAGTGCAGGTAAGAAATAACCATGCTATTGTAATGTAGCACGTGTCTGTAAAAGTGTTTATTTTGGGGGGGGAGGGTGAGGGGGGGGGGGGTTTTCTCCGATCCCGGGTCCAGGGCCCGTAATCGAATGTGGAGGCCACGTGTAGCATATTCGACACCTAAGGTCTCAGAATACCGGTCTCAGTGCGTGTTTCTCGCAGGAGGGTGGTAGCATCGAGCCGCGCGAGCTAATAAACAGCGGAAGAAGAAGGTCTGAGCCGACCGGAGCCGGGGAGGCGATGTAATAAGTGAGAAAACAAGTAGCGCGCGCCGCTCCTCTCCCGCCCGCTCCCCTCCCAGGAGGCCGCCCGAGGGCTTACCGTCACATTACGCCATCCGTCCCGCGCGCCCTGGCCGTCGACCGGAGCCTGCAGGCGAAATAATCTTCTTATCTCCGGCTGCGCGCATCAAATATTCAAGTGCTCCTTGAGAACTAGAAGGCTTCCAGCATCGCAACTCCCCCTCCACAATTCCTCCATTCCTTTCCCGCCCCCTGGTGCCCTCTTCAGCTGTCTCCCATTTACTTCCCCGGCTTGTATTATGCTTTCTCCGGGCTTCTCGCGAGAATGAATACATTATAACGTTGTTACGCGGAAGTGGATGTGGAGGGCAGGGGGGAAGAAGGAATACACCCTAGCAAGCTCTCTCACTCTCTCTCTCACTCTCTCTCTCTCTCTCTCTCTCGCACCACGCCTGAACCGACGTCTACCTTCCCCAACCCACACTCACCTTTTTCATCTCATTTCTTTTTATTTAAAAAAAAAACTGGGGAAAGAGAACTCCTGCGCAAACAAAGGAAAGAAACATCGGATTATAAATTCCGACTTCTGCCGTTTCTTCTTCTTGTTCCGCCCGAAGATACATGCTTTTGCATGTGCGTGGCCTTTGGGACGAATATTCTCACCCTTGGTATTCCCAACTCCTCTCTTTCTTTAACAGTTTCTGTTTCTTTCTACCCCTCTCTCTCTCTCTCTCTCTTCTCCCCCTCCCCCCGGGGAAGGCGTTTCTTTGGCTGGGCACGAAGAAATTGTTCGTGTGCAGACGTACGAAATAATATCTCGTAGCGCGGAAGGCAAATTCGTGGGTTCATGCGAGAAGTTCAGTGGCAATTTTTTTTTTACATGCACGTGAACCGGAATTGAATATGGTTCGGTGCTTGCAGTTATTATTATTATTATTATTTCAGCCAGCAATAACGCTTCACAGAGCTGGCCGAAGAAGCTAAAATTGAAGTCCCGATTGCAGCTGATGTTTTTTAGAACCTCACTTTGGGCGCTTGTATGCTTCGATCCCGAAGTTTGGTAAAATAAAAATAACAGTTTTGAAATGAATACCGTAATTTTCTTTCATCAACAACACGTGATAAATGATTTGATTAGAACTTATGATTATACCATAACGCATGTAAACATTTGTCTCCTACATAAATTCAACATGGTAAAAATTACACTATTATATATGTATTTGTCTTTATAAAACTTTTAAAAATTTCATTTGAGAAAGTTAAAAGTATTTTTATGCTTGTAAGCATATGCTACGAAATGTTGTTTCCAATAAGGAGAGTGGTTTCTTCCAACGTTCTTAGATAATATTTTATGCTTGTTCACTTTTTATGATGGGAGTAAAACATTGTTATACTAGTACAGTGTTCCCAGCACGAATAAAATGGTTTCAGACACGTTTATGAAAGATTGTAAAAATCTTTACAATGTTTCAAAAATAGTTTGTTATATTTATGAAATATATCTTAGATACTGAGAGCTGTATGGGTTTTATACAATTCCATACCACATTTACTTATTCTAATTGCTTAGCCCCAAAAATTAAAAAAAAAAAGGGGGCTTGACAAGTAATAAATATTTTGAGGACGTATTTTTATGATTATTAAATTTGTTTTATTGAACCACCCTTCCGTTTTTTTTACGCCGTTCAGCTAGTAGCGAGGCGACTTACAAAATAAAATTAACGAGATCTTAAAATTAAATATTACGCCGCACATACATTCATGATTGGACTCCAGAACACGTGACGCCGAAGTCGGCCTTTTTTTTTTGCGTAAAAGAATCGTCTACTTCAATATTAAATAATGACCTAAATAAGGCCGAGCAGACTTAATTAAGATTTAAAATAATCTTGCAGTTCACTGAATGTGTCTGCAGGAGGAGCGGTGATCAGCAGGATCGATTTTTAAATAATCGGTGCATCGATTGTTGCCCTATAATTGAAGGATCTATTCTTGTCCTGACTCAACAGTTTAACTCAAAGAGCCAGTCTTTCCGAAAACATATTTGAAAAATTCTACTCACCAACTAGGTACTAATTATTATTGCTTAAAGATAAGGAAATAACTGAACTTAATTCGAATTAACAATGTTCCTGAATGAAAAAAATATATATATATATTTAAATTTATTTAGACGTAAACCATTTCTGGTTTCATTGTATATCATAGATAAACATCAATGACGGACAAAATAGAAATACGAAGAATACCTACAAGCCAAAATCAGCCGATGACAAAAGTTAAATGCTACACAGAAAATTCCTTTCACTTACTTAGAATTTTTGTCCGTTATTGAAGTTTCTCTATGCCATACAGTGTGACCAGCAATGGCGTATGCCCATTTTTTTTTTTAAATCAATCTTCCTCATTGCTATTATCATTCAAAGAACGTAAAAATGAGCTAAGATCCCGTAGGGTAATGGTAGGTAAGAGTACGCACCTAGTGGATTTTCAGTTACATCGGCGGAAGGAGAGAAGATACAGATTTCAAAAAATTACACAATATTCTTTATTTCTTTGCAAATCATTGTAGAAAGTATTGATTATTTGTTAATCACTATACACGAATTAAAAATAAAAATTAAAAACATGTCAATCTCGTACTCTTAGCCTAGTGGGAGGGTAAGGCTAAGAGTACGCGAGTAGGGGGTTAAGAGTACGCACTAGCAGTAATCGCAAACAAATGGCCCACAACCTTCGTAAGCGGAGCAGTCCTCGTGCAACCAGTCCTTGCAGATACCACATTGAATCCAGTTCTCAGAATAAGAATTTCCACATCCTGGGCAATTAACGGAATCTTCATTATCTTCTTTGGAAAGTACCGCATGCGCCGAACTCGTAGATGCGCATCGGTAATCATTTTCAAATTGCATTTCTTTAGGCCTACTTACATTCGATTTCTTCTTTGTGGGATTCATATTCTTCTCACTTGCCTTTTCTGCCTTTTTGAGTGCTCTTCCTGCCTTTGCCATTTCTAATTCCTTTTTCTGTCTATCTTTTTCTTCCAAGGCATTTTTGAATGGTGAATTGGTTATTATTTCGGACTTCTGTGGTGGTCTTTTCCTTTTATGATTTGCAGTGTCTTTTTCTCTTATTTGTGGAAGCGGAACAATTGAATGAATGCTTATAGTTATTTTGTTTTCATTGTAACTTTCTGAAGGCATATCTTCATTTGGTAGGCCTGATGAGTTGCCATCCAGAACACCTGGATTAGAGCAGGTATAGCTGGTAGACCTTCTGCATTGGGGGGTTGTTTAGCACATGGGTTATCATATTCAGTTGGTATTCCTTCATTTAGTGGTTGTTCATCATGTCGATTAGCAGACACAGTTGGTAGTCCTTCATTTAGTGGTTCTTCAGCACGTCGATTAGCATAATCAGTTGGTTGTTCCTCAATTAGTGGTGTTTCAGCACTTGGATTAGAAGATTCCGTTGAAACTTCGTTCAGTGGTCGATCGGTCACTAATGAAGGTGCAATTAGTTCATCAGTTATTACATCGGGATTAAATGGTTCAATTCCCGTAACTTCAAAAGCTTTTTCTGCAAGCTTAACTCTTGCAGTAGCAGTGTAGGCTTCTTTAAAAATTTCGGCTGCATCGGTAAGTCTTATTACTTCTCCTGGATGTTGAACTAGCCATTTCTCGGCTTCAGTTGCATACGAAGCTTTGAGAGGCGCAAAAAATACTTTATCTAAAGGCTGAATGACATGGCTTGAGTGAGGAGGAAGAGTCACAAAAGTGATGTGGTTATTTCGGCAGAACAAAACTGCAGAAAGTGAACAATGTGTCGAGTGATTATCTGCTATGAGCAAGATTGGATCTTCTGCTGATGGTTTCACATGATGCACAAAATGATTCAGCCAGTCGAGAAATAGGTCTGAGTTCATATAACATGTCTCAGTCACGAGACTCAAAGTTCCATTTCCATATGGTGCCATCCCATACAAATGAGTAACTGGAAACAAAAAATTGGTTGTCTCTAAAGTCGGTTTACGGACGATAGTTTAACGTGACAACGTCATAACAAAACATTGATGAAATGATTTCATACTTTTATGAATAAAATTGAATCATTTTTATTGAATTATCACTATTTTGTATGGATACAAAGAAGGAGTGAAATGAAATCTACAATTTAATTGATAAGTTTACTTTTATTTGCACTCATTAATTCAAATATGTTTATTACTTTAACGAAGAGATTATTTTAACTATAACTTTTATAAATGTTTGCTATTTAACTTCTTCCAATTTGTGTTATTCTGTTAAGGGTAGGACGATGATAGGAAAAGTAGGAAACGAATGGGAGTGTTTCAAGTATAATGTGCCTCGAAAAAGTCAAATCGATGGTTGTTCCAATCGAGTGGAAGAGAGATAGATGCGGCGCAATCGTACAATGAGCGTAACGGGACAATGTGCGTTACGGGACATTTTTTCGTGCGTGCAGCCGGGGTTCATCGATTTATTAGACGTCACGTCAAAAAGAACAAAATATTGCAGTTCACTAATGTTATACGAAAAGAAAAGTTCTAGAATAAGACTGTGTTCTTATTAATTTATGCTACTATTAAATCAAATATAAGATTGACCTACAGCATTAGTGAGGCATAAATCAAAGCTATTTGCAATATACAACATGGAAAAGTTTAAACATAACTCGCTATATTAATGTTTTTCCTGTTATTCAAAGAGAAGCTAGAGCTAGTTATGATAAGAGTACGCACAGGGAGGGTAAGAGTACGCAGTGATCATATGTTGCGTACTCTTGGCCTTCCGAGCAATGTTTCACAAAACCGTCAACAGATGCCAGCACGTTAAACAAACAGAAGTATTGACCACTGTGTGTTGTTGCAAATGAAATGTACTTTACTTTGACATAGGTCTTAACAATAGTTGTGCAACTTAACTTACTTAAAAACCTTACGTTAGACATTCTAAAAATTACATACAATAATAGAAAAACTGTAATTGGCCTTGTAGTTCGGTAACAAAGAAGAGCACATTGATGAAAATACGGTGTCTTCTTCTGCAGTTATAGACGCACTAAAGCGTCAAACGAGAAAGTAATTCAGTGTTGCCAACAGCACGAAATTTCAATGCGTACTCTTAGCCACCCGCGTACTCTTACCCACTGTTACCCTACGCAAATAACGACACGCATCATAAAAAAAAAACCGAGCACTCTAATAAAGAAATGTTCTATACAGGCTGTTCCATAACTCAACGTTAAGCCGAGAACAGTTGATAGGCCAATTAATCACGGTTCTTAATCAAAAAATCGCAATTCAAAAAGTGTCGTAGTTTTCGAGTTATATGCATTTATTTAAAAGTTATCATATCCCTACCCAGCATAAAATTACAATATACGGTGATAAACATTTTTGTTACGAAATAATAAATAACCATAGCCTACTATTGATAACGAATAAAATAAAATTAAGACGTGCTAAAATCTTTGCACGGCTTATGTGGCAAAAATATTTAATAGGGTAACTTTGAATATCCATAACGTACTTATAAACATCCACTTTACTTACGTATTAAGTTGTTTGCTTTAATCAGCCATCTTTACAAATAACTCGCTAAGTTTAAAAAGTAATTTTTCACGTGTAACAACTTAGCTCTCAGTATACGGCGTTTGGTGGGAGTAATTTCGAGAATACGACGGGAAGTCAAGGACCTTTAATGTGTAACAACGACGGTGCTGCCATAAGTGGCGGATGGAACGAACTGAAGTTCACAAATACAAAAGAAAACTTTATAATATTAACTGTTTTTTTTCTTAATTTCAGAATTTACTGCCCTATAAACTGTTTTCTGCTTGACGTTGAGTTGTGGGACACTCTGTCTACGATTCCTCCTCGTGAATAATAGATTTGAAATCGGTTACGGAAACAATCGATTTAAAATTGATTACTGAAACAATCGATTTAAAATCGATTTCTGAAACACTATATTTAAATTATGTTACTGAAAAATCGAATTAAAATCGATTATTATAAATAATACGGTTTCAACCATCGTTAAGAGGAGAGTGTTTGTTGCCGCCGCCCAGGGAGAACAAGAGAGGCGCCGCCTCGTAAAGCCGTCGGAAGGCAGCGCGCCAGCAGCAGCCGCCGCCTTGACGGGAGTCGAACCACAGACTCCCGGCTCCCACGCCGTTAATAATCGGCCGGGACTTTCACGGCCCTCGCGGCCATGTTGTTTACGAGCCGCCGGGCGCGGGTTTAAGGCCCTGCGACTGAATCATTCGTGTTTACGTCCATTAACTTCATTGTTTCAACCTTGAGAATTTACAGAATTTGGCACACAGGAAAAAAAAGTGCGATTATAACTCAGTACACGTGATAGAAGTGAAACTTCTATGGCAAATCAAACCTCGACTCATAAAAATATCATAAGGATAAATCGGCAGAGAGCGAGAGAGAGAGAGAGAGAGAGAGAGAAGACAATTTTCTATTAATGATTAATTAACAATAAGTATTACTAAATGTTGAAATACTCACACCATAAAGAAAAACTGTGCGTGTTACTGTTTCTTCAAACAATTTTGCCATTTGGAACACGCCAAATCTCAGAACTAATTATGAGATTCATAACAGGTAGCGCTATCTATGCGGGAAATGCAGGGACTGTCTCAACAGCGCTCTCTACGCTGCTGGTTGAACAAGGAGGAATGCTTGCGCGGTGGTAACATATATTCACAGCTGACTGTATGTATAGGATACCTATATCTATTTCCTGAAATAAGCGCATGCGCACACTCCCTGCCTTATTCTTTTATTACTATTTCTCTCTTAGTTCTATTTTTTGCCGCGGACGAATCATCGCACAAAAGGACGAAAACGATCCCAGTAACATATATAGCATAGCGCTCTCTTTAAATCTCTTTGGCCAAGTACCTGGTGTCTGTGTTTTTCGCGTCAGAAACGTTTCACAACAATGTTTCACGAAAATGTTGCACTAAAATTAGGCCTCGACTGCAGCCAGTGACAGACCCTCTTTCAGGGACGAGCGCTCCGCGGGGGTTGTTTCGGACAGCGGGTTGCGTTGGCTTCCGGCGCAAATTAACGAGCCGGCGCGAAAATTGAAACGAGCTCGCGTCGTTAAAACTACAGACACACACACACACATATGTGTATATGCATGCTCCAAGCGCGCTCGTTTTGCACTCGCGCCGCGCTCTGCGGCGGGTGCTTTCGGGACATGATTTATGTTTCTGGCGGCAGATGGCTCCGGTGTCGTCCGCCGGTCGTCCGGGTGCCAGCGGGCGCAACAACGACGTATAGCCACCTTCCTGGCTCCTGGGCCGAGGGTCACGTGCCCGACGTTTCGGCACGTCTTGTCGCAGTCATCATCAAGGGACATTTAAAACAAAGGAAAAAAATTGGTTGTCTGTAAAGTTGGTTTACAGACGATAGTTCAACGTGACAACGTCATAACAAAACATTGATGAAATGATTGCATACTTTTATGAATAAAATTGAATCATTTTTATTGAATTATCACTATTTTGTATGGATACAAAGAAGGAGTGAAATGAAATCTACAATTTAATTGATAGATTTACTTTTATTTGCAGTCATTAATTATGTTTATTACTTTAATGAACAGATTATTTTAACTATGACTTTTATACATGTTTGCTATTTAACTTCTTCCAATCTGTGTTATTCTGTTAAGGATAGGACGATGATAGGAAAAGTAGGAAACGAATGGGAGTGTTTCAAGTTTAATGTGCCTCGAAAAAGTCAAATCGATGGTTATTCCAATCGAGTGGAAGAAAGATAGATGCGGCGCAAGCGTACAATGAGCGTAACGGGACACAGCGTAACGGAACAATGTGAGTAACAGGACACTTTTTAGTGCGTGCAGCAGGCGTTCATCGATTTATTAGACGTTTTCACGTCAAAAAAATCCAAGACGTGGTGTTCGGGCACCGTGTTTCATGAATGGCCGTTCAGAGCCGACAGATGATTGGATAACGGTCAGGCCAATCAGGATGAATCTGCTTAGTAAGTGCCCAGGACCAGGCCTTCAGTTCTTGATCGCCCTTGAAGATGGCTGCACTAAGGGCATGCCGAAACTTGGAGCAGACGTGTTCTCAATACAAAAGCCAAGCAGCTAATGCTTTGGTCACGGAAAACCTACGATCTCGAAACACATGTATGACAGTTGAGGATATTTCGGTTGATTTGTGTTGTAAGGTAGTAAGAGGGAAATCGTTTCCGAACTAAACAAATAATTATCAAAAAATATGCCTCCCGTGAATCACCTTGTACCAATTTTAAAATTTTCCGACTTATTCTACTTGAAAAAATTAAGGCACATCTATCAATTATCACTGTAGTATAAAAAAAGAGTTAATCTGAAGTTAATACAATTACAATACAATAAGTAGACATTTCTGTCATGGTAAATTCTGACGGGCTAAATAAGACACATTTTCTAAATAACACACAGAATAAAATTTAAATAAACGAGATGGAAGGATTATCACTACTTTCTGCCTGCTGTAACGCATAGTTATTTTTAATGGCTCTTTACTGAAACGGATTCTATTATTACTATAATCATGGGCATGAAAGTTTCACACGTTTTCATGATAAACTTGAGTAATCAAACGAAGCTTTAGGAATAAATTTTTTTCAAGAGTTTTGCAATTCCAATTTGTAGTTTTGGTGACTTCCTGCGGTTTTAAAAAGACCAATGTTTATTTTTCTGATTTCGTTGCGTTTTGCGTCTTTGAGCTCTTGCTTAGTTTATAAACCCAGTCTTAGACCTCCAGCTTCCAGACGGTAAACGTAACCGTTGGTTCGGTTATTGCATTTTGATACCATCAGTTTTCATCATCCGGGGAAATTTTTACGTATGTTTCACTTTAAAAGCATTACATTTGGTCCTTTGTAACAAATTTTATCGGCAAATTATGCTACATTTTATCTGCAATTTGTAAAAATTATGCAAATATTCAAAATTAAAATAGAAAAAATTGTGCGACTTACTGACTAGTGGTTCCTAGGCAACGCATACAAAATGACATATGTAGAATAAATGTTTTTTAACTAAATCATCAAAAAAAAATTACAGTTCAAAATACCGGGTGGTTAAGCCTTAACGAACATGACAAATTTTTAAGTATTAGTAAATTTATTTTCTAAACCACCAGACAATGAATATATTGGCCTTAATTATCTGGAGGGTGGTGCGGATGTCTGCCGCTCTTTCAACATACAGAATGACACCACTTGTGCCACTGTTGTCCCCAATGAAAAAAACATAATTAGTCTCGGAATGTCTTGCCCAAATTTTACGACTGTATTCCCGGTGAAAAGGTGTGAAGACGGAAGCAGTATATAAAGGGTTTTATGAACTAGTAACTGACTTTATTGCTCTTAATTCTTGCTTATTCTTTAAGCTGAATAATTTAACACGTGATCTGAAAGTCAGTAAAATAACAGCGCTGTTAATATGTTTGGTTGCACATCTGTCGTACCATAGCAATAACCGTGTATCATATCAATAGTCTGACTACTGCAGTACACGACTTATGTACACTGTTAAAATGTTCACCTTAAATTTATGAAGAACGCTGGTTAAAAGTTATCCAGGTATCTTTGTAAATGAACGGGTACAATGTTCACTTGAACATGAACCCACAAACATAGTTAATCTTCGTAGGCTTGTTTAAAAAAAATCAAAAGCTGGTTAAGACTCATGCAAAAACACCATTTATTTAGTCCACGTGTGCTTTTACCCTGTTCGTAACGAAACACAAAATTCGTAAGTTAAAATACTGCGTGATTTAAAAAATAATTCTTATCTAAAATTACGAAGAACTCTTCATTTATTTCGGGGCGAATTATTCGTTGAAACTTTCTAAAAATTAATGTAACTTTTAACAGTGTATGACATCTGAAGTTTACAAATACTTATATGTTGATTGATAACTTATTATATTTAAATACTCTCTTGAGGATGATGTTAGATTTTAAAGACAAATATTCCCGCACAGTAACGATGTTAAAACTTATGTCATGACTCATGACAATGTTTTTCATAAACCATACAAATACGTAAATACTTAAATTATATATTTTGATTTGGTGAAGCATGCATAAATTAATGTTTCATAAGAATTTTCCCACTTCTACAGCCATGTAAATAGTAGTATCTTACAGCCCCTCCCCCTTTTTTTTAACAACCTATCAAAAAAGTGTCAGGTCATAAGCCTTAAATACTCTCTACGACAAACAAAAAAATTTGTAAAAATTGCAGGAAAAGCAGGGAAGGAACCACCCATGGCATATGGTGAGGAACCACCGGGAAAACTATATTAGATGTATAACAGACGTGTTCGAACCCAGGCCCTCCTAGTCTGTGGTGCATTTGTGTCAGTAAGGCGGATGATAAGTGCGACGCTCGCTGGTCCTTCTAGAGCGGTGTCGCCTCTGGACTGGCGCGCAGACTTCTCATCGTGCACAGGGAAACCATAACATTGTATGGCAGTGAAATGAAGAATCTGTAAAGGACTGTTTCGTGCCTGGAGCCATTTTCAATCTTCTAAAAAAATACAGTTTAAAAAAAAAATGCGGCAGTAGGACTAAGAGCACCTATTCTTGTGTGACTTCTCGTGAACAAGCTCCAAATGGCGCGGTGTTTTGTGAAGCTGCCCGGGCAGGGGGAGGGGAGGGGCGCTTGACCGCTGGCTCGGCGTATCTCCGCGATACGCCCCACGACCCGGGGGTGGGCCCGAGGGGGGCGGCAGGTGCGATACCGGCGGCGGTAGCGCCCCGGGCGGCGGTAATTACGATGCATAAATCACGACCCCCTGCACGAGGCTGCACACCGCCGACCGGGCGCGTTCCCACATCCACCGACTCGCGCCTCGCCGGTGCAGACTCGAAAGCCCCCGGCCCCCGGCTCACGAACCTGTCATCGCCAGGAAACATACGAGATGTGTCCAAAAAAAAAAACCTTGAATGAATTTTCATACCACCAACTGCTTACGCTACATCTATTTGAAGTAACAAGGAAGAAACGGAAGAAACGAGGAAGAAAACGAGAAAGTTTTCCTCGAAAAGAGAAATTTTTAATTTTTCAAATTTTTTGAAAATTTTCGACGGAATTTTTTCTCTTCAAAAAATTGGAAATTCTGACGAATTTTGAGGATGTTTGGGTAAATTTGGGCTAATTTTGACAAATTTTGAAGGTCGAATTCAAGGTCAAGGTCAAAGGTCAAGGTAACGGACATCCAAGATGGCCGCCGTGACGTCACAAACCAAGATGGCGGTCGGCACCACAGGCACCACACCCTGAACCCTGGCTCCGGAGGAACTATTACATACTTTGAAGTAACAAGCCCGATGGCCTGATCCGTTGAGATAGTCAGTGTCAAGTTCGAACCAGTTGTGATCTGTCAGTCAGCTTCCAGAGCCGGAAGAGTGAGGGTCCTGTTTACAGTGTCTGTCGCGCATCATGTGTATGTAGACACCCGGAAATTTCGTGGATTAGGCTGGCCTTATGGTGGGAATTCAAAGTCGTAAGTGTGCTCAACCAATGTTGGCTTTCCCATTGGTTGTTTTCGTAGCGAGAACATTTTTATCATTAGCACTACCTTATCCGCTTACTACTCTCCTAGCTGGGCATCGTTGGTTCACGGTCGTAGAGGGGCGTGTCCAAACAACTGCGGTCCAATCACGAACATAGTTCTAACTTGCGACTAAATGAGTGCGCGAAATTCCTGTATTTATAATAATGGAATTTCGAACAACGTTCGTTTGCGAAACGGAGACCAGAAAAATGGGTAAGTGCTAAAATGAAAACGGTTTGACACTATTCCCGACATTGGGAGGGGCCAACACCGAGCAGCTGAAGGCCTTCCAAAAAACCTTCCAGAAACGCTTCCAGTCGTGGAGTCAACATTGGGATGGATGAGCATCGCTAGCCAAGGAAAGTATTTTGAAGGAGATTAGTCCAAATTTTATGTGAGATTATTAGGTACTTAGTTTGTAATAAAATTATTTACCAAATTTTTTTGTATCACGCCTCCTATAACGGGGTTTCGGGTTATAAAAAAAATATAACCAGGGAAACGAAGCTGTAAAATAATAAACTAAGTTCTAGGGCCAATTTACTCAAGTTGAGCTTGGACGAACGGCTGATCCAGTGGTCAAAACATTCTAGGTTCGAATCCTCGACAAACTGGAAGAGAACATTTATCCTCCTTTAAACTACGCAGCGTTTGAGATAAAGTTACATTACTAAAACTTTTAAATCTTTCTGGAACGTTTCAAAGGATGCCCAAATTTTAATTTTTAATGTGTTTTTTTTTTAAATACTGGAAAGCAACTGTAACCCGTCAGAAACTCATATTTCCAAATCTGCACTCATGGAGGTAAGTAGTTAATGAGTGGGTGTGAGCAATAAGGTAATAAGTTGAAGTCCAAATAAGAACGAGCCATCTGTAGAGACCGGAACAATTCGCGGTTTTATTTTGTGTTTAGTTACAACCCAAAAATTTTCTACTTTTGCTGCTTCTGTGATTGGAACACAGTTATATGAAGTACTATGAGCCAACGAATAACCTCGACAAAATAAGTATCAAATGACAGGCTTCCCAGCTACTATTTCTCACAAGACAGTAGCCAATGAGCAGGTGTAATTTGTCCCTATACATAGAGGATTGTGGGCTCTATACTAGAGGTAGTTGAAACCGCGAATATTCCCAGTCCCTATCGATCTGTTCAGCAGAAAATATATGTTTTTGATATAGAGAATTTTAAATCTAATTCCTAGCTGATGTGTTGTCAACTTTTTGTATTAAGAATACTCAACTGATGATGAAATGCTTGAGATTCTTCCATAGCTGTTGATTTATGCCGCTACGGTATGTTTTCTAACCAGAGTGACTTCAACTTCCAGAACAGGTGGCCACTCCGCCGGTCGATACCTCCTAGTCTGCACACGTGTGCCGTAGTCACGTCGTGCCGCGGCAATGGCTGACAATCCCAGCCGGCCTCCGGAATGCTCTACTCCGCTCTTCCTCCCTAAGATCATCACAATAATCACCAAGTTCCCTGCCATAACAAGGCGACCGAGTTTTCACCTATATGCATGCAATAAGAACGAAAAATTCAAAATATACAAAGCGTATTTCATAAAATATTGTTTTGGCATTGTTCTTATGTTTATCGATCCCTGCTCGTAAGGGGGGGGGGGGGGGAGATAGACAGCCCTGGACCTTGATGATGAGGCATTGCAGCGGAGGGCTGGTGTTGGTTAAACAAAGGAACCGCGCCTCGTGTGCCGGGGGGAGGGGGTAGGAGAGTGTGTAGGGGAGGGGGGAGTGTGCCCCGAGGGCCAATACCGGCCGCGAATCCATCAAACTTTCGTCACGCCGGGCCTCGAGTGCTGCCAACCTGGGGCAACAGCCACCCCTCGACCCCCCACCATCATCCCTGGCGCGGCCTCGCCCGGAGGGAAATTTCCGGCCTAATACATCCCCTTCTTCTCGCCTCCCATCCACCTCGCGGCGACCTGGGGCGGTCCGTTTGAGTAATAATCGCCAGGAATGATTCTGTCGGGTTTGATTTACGAGTCCGTTGAGAACGAAATGAGGACGTATTAAACACGACCGGGAGTTGGAATTTTTTTTTGGGGGGGTAAAAACTAGGTTGGGGAGGGGAAGGGGGGGAGTTAGCTGGCCGTGGCTTGCAGTTTATCAACGTGCCTTACTTAATCAACGACAATCATGGCTTGAAAGTTACCACGAGATCCCAAGGCTGTACACGGGACTAACTCGAACAACAGGTGATTTGTTTCACGTGGTGACGTCATCGGTAGTTTCTGGATCACTGCATCTAACATCTCAAGGCGATTCTGATAGATCGCCTTGTAACGTAATATATATATATATATATATATATATATATATATATATATATATATATATATATAAACAATATCGTGGTGTGATACCCTACAGTAAAATTTTACCTTATTCATAGTAATAGCATTCACAAACCAGTCGAAGTCCATGTCTCCTTGCACCGAGGGAAAGATTTGCTTGCCTGAACAAAATATTTGTTTTGTATAAGGCCAAATATATATGTATTTTTGTTGTAGGAAAGATTTTTTTAACCAAAAAAAAATCATTTTGTCATCTCAAACATTACATATTGTTAGGGGTACAATATCAATTTTGCTACCCATAACATTTGGCATGACCAACCAAATATTTTGTTACATCAGGTAAATATTTGTTTCGCCATACATCAAAAATTCCTGTTTTATATAGGCTTACGATAAACGACTGACGAAAACGTGAGGAATAAACGTATTATGCATTTCCCCTCTTCCTCCCGTTAATTCCGATAGCACGTAGAAACCTAGATGAAAAATGTCGTGGTCCCTCCCCAATGTTAAGTTGTTTTACTCTCTGCTAATACAGCTTCTAATACACACGCTTTTATACTTGCATGCTGCATCTTTTCCTTCTCCTCACTTCCCTGCACGAGAGCTGGCCATGACCACAACATTCGCTCGCCGTTCGTTTATAAATGGCCCCATTGTTCGGTGGGCCGGCTCGTAAACACCGAGCGCCACGCATTCTGGCGGCGGGCAGAGTCCCTACCGCCTGCCTCGCGCCGTTAATGTGCGGGCGGCGCGGTAAATTATGCTCGCTCTGCACAGAGAGAGAGAGAGAGAGAGAGAGAGAGAGAGAGAGAGAAGGTGAAGAAGGAAGGGGGGAACTAAGTACGAGCCGGTGATTTCGTACCAACAAGCGCTCACTCACTGCCTTTCTTGAGAATTTGTGTACGTGAGGTTCGAACAGTGGTCTGTGTACTTATATATCTTGCTATAATCGAATCATATCGTTCGAACGCCATCGATTCTTTGATATTCGACGTGTTTCATACTCGAGGGGAAAAAAATATATATTCAAAAAAAAAATATCTGAGGAAAGGAAAGCAGGTTTGAAGTGCAGATTGGGTTAAATAAAAAAAAAAGAGCAAGTCTTTCGGTACCCGCCAGACTATAAAGTTCCCTTTTGGCTTTGTGAACTTTGGTTTGCGGCATCCGCCACAGATGGCAGCACCG
Source organism: Bacillus rossius redtenbacheri (assembly GCF_032445375.1). Lineage (NCBI taxonomy): Eukaryota > Metazoa > Arthropoda > Insecta > Phasmatodea > Bacillidae > Bacillus > Bacillus rossius. The sequence continues at coordinate 18,095,408 of NC_086334.1, read as the reverse complement.
TGGTTACATTTCCGTTCCATGCGACTTCCGTTCCAATCACGAAATGACTCCTACCAAATGTCGTATAACGAGACCTAAGATGTTACACTTCAAAATACCCGTGAATTTTTATTTGATGTTCGTCATCTTCAAATTAATTACTTTTCCGTGCGCAATAGTTCATAATGCGGAATGATTGTAAGGTGAAGTGGCGCTTCAAGTGGGACATTTGGCTCTCGGTTCGCAAGATCCGGTCCCTCGAGTCCTGGTCAGGGCATCCTTGTCAGTATTCACCAAAATAAAAATCAACTCAGACGATTGTTTCTTACTACAGGGCCATGGATATTCCTTCCATAATTTATCTCAATGGTTATGGAATTATATATATATATATATACATATATACACATATATGATTTCTTTCAATGCATTGTTTTATTATTTTCCAGAATCAGAGAACTATTTTCATTCACTTGCGAACCTGAAGGGTTCTGCCTTCCTTGACGACTGTGTTTGAGTCTTCCTTCCTTGGCGTCTGGGTTGGAGGCTATACTTCTTCTTTGGGGGATTGTGTTTGAGGATGTACTACCTTCCTTGTCGACTCTATTTGAGTCTTCCTTCCTTGGCGTCTAGATTGGAGTCTATACTTCATCTTTGGGGCATTGTGTTTGAGGATGTACTCCCTTCCTTGACGACTGTGTTTGACGCTGTACTTCCTTCCTTGGCGTCTGGGTTGGAGGCTATAGCTACTTCTTCTTTGGGGGATTGTGTTTGAGGAAATACTACCTTCCTTGACGACTCTGTTTGAGTCTTCCTTCCTTGGAGTCTGGGTTGGAGGTTATACTTCTTCTTTGGGGGATTGTGCTTGAGGATGTACTCCCTTCCTTGTCGACTGTGTTTGACGCTGTACTTCCTTCCTTGGCGTCTGGGTCGGAGGCTATACTTCTTCTTTGGGGGATTGTGTTTGTGGATGTACTCCCTTCCTTGACGACTCTGTTTGAGTATTCCTTCCTTGGCATCTAGATTGGAGGCTATACTTCTTCTTTGGGGGATTGTGTTTGAGGATGTACTACTCCCTTCCTTGACGACTGTGTTTGACGCTGTACTTCCTTCCTTGGCGACTGGGTCAGAAGCTATACTTCTTCTTTGGGGGATTGTGTTTGAGGATGTACTCCCTTCCTTGACGACTCTGTTTGAGTATTCCTTCCTTGGCGTCTAGATTGGAGGCTATACTTCTTCTTTGGGGGATTGTGTTTGAGGATGTACTCCCTTCCTCGGCGTCTGGCTGCCTGCTGGAAGTACTGGAGCGCACAGAGGACTGGCGTGTCGAGCGAGCAGGAGGCCGCCATGGTAACTCGCGGCGCGGTGTTATCGCGGCCTGCCCCGGATGCACAGGTGCTGTGGGGCGCCACGCGCGCTGCGGTTCCCGGTGGTGCCGCGGCCGGCCCGTATCAGGCCCCGCGCGGCCGCCGCTCCGACGGCCCAGAGGGGCCATAACTCTCTGCTCGGCGGGGTGGGGGGTGAGGGGGCGTGTCCGCTGGTAGGTGTTGGGACGGCATGATTGCCGGCCACCCCGCCGTAAATATCCTGCAATGGAGCCCGGCCCCGCGCACACCGCCTCCAACAAGCCGCCGCCGCCGCCTCCGCCTCGGCCGAGGCTGCCATGCCCCCCAACTTCTGTGAACACAACTGTATTTTATGATAATAATAAGTAGAGTCCCGGAAATTTCGCAGATTCCTCTGGCCTCAGGATAGAATTCAAAGTTATAGGTGTGCTCGACCCATGTTTACTTTCCCATTGGTTGATTTCTTAGCGAGAACATTTTTATCCTTGTTATTTGGCACTACCTGATTCGCTTACTTCTCTCCTAGCTGGACATCGTTGGCTCACAGTCGTAGAGGGGCGTGTCCAGATAACTGCGGTCCAATCATGGACACAGTGCGACAGTGTGGAGGTTTGCATTCTAGCTTGCGACTAAATGAATCGGCGAAAATTCCGTGGCTCTAATAATAAGTAGAGACCGGAAAAATTCGCGAATTCATTTCGCGATAGGCTAAAATACAAATAGTTATACCTCAGTGTTGCCCCTGCTATATTGGCTCACTACTAACCTGGATGATTCTGAGCCGATGAGAAACACCCGACCAAAGCTGTATCGAATCACAGGCTGCTACGTTGGGACGTCTCACAAGACAGCAGCCAATGCGTGGGTGACATTTTACCGAGTGTACGTAGAACTGTGAGTTCATCCTACAGGTCATTGAACCCGCGAATTTTTCCGGTCCCTAATAATAAGTAAAGAAAATAAAATATCTCCACAAACATTTAAAAGTTATTTAGGCCATATAGGTATACCTACTGTTAAAAATGTTTCGTAATATTCCTTAAACATGTCATAGAAATTATCAGCATTAAGGCTACGTTATTTTAGGATAGTCACCATACAAATATGGTGCATTCCGAATACATTCAACGTATTCTTAAACAAATATAGTGTTGGTAACATAATAATTTACCCATACAATTGTGTAAGTTAATAGATTCCATTACATTATTATGTAGAAGTGCTACCGATTTATTTTAGAGTATAGGTACGTATGCCTAATAGTTATATTCCCCCTCCATTCCCTAAGTCATCTATGGATGACTCATTGTCATGCCCGAGACTATTTTGTTAGAGGTCCCATTGCATGTTAGTGCTTCTAAAGAATTGATATAGTATACCTATTAGTGAGTCATAATTACAGCTACACTTTATACATGTGCAGTGTTAGGAATGAAGGTCAGCTGGATTATAATTTGATTTAAATCTTTATTAAAGGAAATTCATCTTTATATGGGAATAATAATTTAAATTTTAAAAAATTTCTCTATAATTATGTCTCTCGTATCGTGTAAAATGTTCTAGACTAATATTTTTTTTTAGTTAAAATATTATTTATTTGTAACACAGCTTGAAATTTTTATCACAATACATAGTTTTCATGACACTATAAAACGAAACAATTTTTTTTAAAAACCGTTGATTAAAGTGATGTTAGCGTTTATGAAAAAAAAAAAAAATCTTTAAGAGATGGTCCAAGCCTCAACTTCTAGCAAGATGCTAGGAGCTATTAGTCGTTATCGCAGTTAGGCTAGATATCCGGTAGTTTCTATTATTTCTGTTACCTTACAGTTAATAACTTTGTGAAAGAAAAGCGTATCGCTTAATTTTCTTCACTGATACGATGCGCACGATACCGCAGAGCCTGAATGAAGACGACATGACATTCAAGCCGGTATTCCACGACACAAAATTAAGAGCTTAGGTGTTAAATATGCTAGTGCACGAGATAGGACAATAAATATTTGGAAAGGTATAAATTAAATTATTGGATTCCAAAAAACTATTTTGTTAGTGTGATTTTATGTTCATCCCTCCGTAAGGTAAATCGGTTATAACTTCATTTCATTACATTTAAATCACGTCAACACTGTTAAAATATTTCACCGTGTGTTTGCGAAAAGTGCTAGACCTTCAAATCGTTCAGTGGCTGTCATGTGAGTTAGAAGTGAAGGAAGCTTAACGCTTCAATTATCGACTTGAAGTGTAAAATAAAATATTCAATAATTTTCTTGAAGGTTTACAATTGTAACAAAAATGGCGATGGAAAATCAGCAAAGTGACGTTCTCCCTCCACGCATCCCTGCTCAAACATCGAATGCCCCACTCCTTTTTTTTTTTCGTTTCCGTTGTGCTCTGATGAATTATCATCTTTACTTACCCTACCGGATATACAGAAGGTTCACTTAAAAAAAATTGGTTGTCTGTAAAGTCGGTTTACGGACGATAGTTTAACGTGACAACGTCATTACAACTACATTGATGAAATGATTGCGTACTTTTATGAATAAAATTGAATCATTTTTATTGAATTATCACCATTTTGTATGGATACAAAGAAGGAGTGAAATGAAATCTACAATTTAATTGATAAATTTACGTTTATTTTCACTCATTAATTCAAATATGTTTATTACTTTAACAAAGAGATTATTTTAACTATAACTTTTTTACGTGTTTGCTATCTAACTTCTTCCAATCTGTGTTATTCTGTTAAGGATAGGACGATGAAAGGAAAAGTAGGAAACGAATGGGAGTGTTTCAAGTTTTTGATGTGCCTCGAAAAAGTCAAATCGATGGTTGTTCCAATCGAGTGGAAGAGAGATAGTTGCGGCGCAATCGTACAATGAGTGTAACGGGACACAGCGTAACGGGACACAGTGTAACGGGACACAGCCACACGGGACAATGTGCGTAACGGGACACAGTGAAACGGGACAATGTGCGTAACGGGACACTTTTTCGTGCGTGCAGCCGGCGTTCATCGATTTATTAGACGTTGTCACGTCAAAAACAAACAAATATAACCCTTTCAGTTATCGAGAGCACGGACTTTGGCTAATCAAAACTTGGCCGACGACGTGTGCGCCAGGTGTTAATGAAGTCGCCCGCGCGCCGACCCCACAATTAACACGGCCACTGCTCGCCCGAAACATAATTTAGCGCAATAAAGAAAATACTTAGGACACGCGGTAAACTGTTATTATTCCATAAATTACAGGCGAGGTAAGGAGAACCCCTTGTTTTCGGGTCGGTAAATAACTCTTGGCGGGAGTGGGCGGGCCCGCAACAGCTGGTGTATCGGGGCATCGATATCCCCCCCTCCCCCCGATCAGACAACCCGACCATCGGCGATAGGGTATGGAGCCGGAGGAGGGGGGGGGGGGAAGAGAGAACGCCTTGGTAACCGGCGAGAAGTGACACAGGGACCTATAATCCTCGCGAACCCGGCGCCGCTAAGACTACGGCTGTTAGACGTAAAGGATTATGGGTAGGAGCATGTGCTTCCCGTGAAAAAAAAATTGGTTGTCTGTAAAGTCGGTTTACGGACGATAGTTTAACGTGACAACGTCATAACAAAACATTGAGGAAATGATTGCGTACTTTTATGAATAAAATTGAATCATTTTTATTGAATTATCACTATTTTGTATGGATACAAAGAAGGAGTGAAATGAAATCTACATTTTAATTGATAAATATACTTTTATTTGCACTCATTAATTCAAATATGTTTATTACTTTAACGAAGAGATTATTTTAACAATAACTATTATACATGTTTGCTATTTAACTTCTTCCAGTCTGTGTTATTCTGTTAAGGATAGGACGATGATAGGAAAAGTAGGAAACGAATGGGAGTGTTTCAAGTTTAATGTGCCTCGAAAAAGTCAAATCGATGGTTGTTCCAATCGAGTGGAAGAGAGATCGATGCGGCGCAGGCTTACAATGAGCGTAACGGGACACAGTGTAACGGGAAAATGTGCGTAACGGGACAATGAGTCATCCTTTTTCGTGCGTGCAGTCGGCGTTCATCGATTTATTAGACGTTGTCACGTCAAAAACAACTGTAGCATCGTCTTGTGTTTCTGATTGGTCGAGTTTCTCTCAGATAAATGTTAACCGCTTGCACACCAATCACAGCCATCCAGTGCGGAAGCAAACGCGTCCTGAATGTCCGGGCCTAATAAGGCAATTTCTTCTCTTGCAGACGGTCACCAATAGCAAGTAAGAAACAGCTCGCGCGGGCATATCTTATTACAGTCTAATGAGTATTCAGATTTTTTTTTCTCGCGATTAACATTAGGTGAATAATTCCATTCCAAAAAAAAAAGTAATAATCTCACATCAAATTGTAAACTAATCTACTTCAAAATACTCACTCCCCTTGGCTAGCGATGCGCACTCATCTCAATGTTGATTCCATGATGGGAAGCATTTCTGGAATGTTTTTCGTAATGGCCTTCAAATGCTACTTTGCGGTCCTGCTTTCAATGTCGGTAATGGTGTCAAACCGTTTTACTTTTAGCACCACCCTTTATTCTGGTCTCCGTTTCGCAAACAAACGTTGTTAGAAATTTCCATTGTTGGAAATACAGAAATTTCGCGCATTCTGTTAGTCGCAAGTTAGGAAGCAAACTTTCAAACTCTCGCACTGTGTTCATGATTGGATGATTGGACCACAGTTGTTTGGACACGCCCCTCTACGACAGTGAGCCAACGATGCCCAGCTAGGAGAGCAGTAAGCGAATCAGGAATTGCCGATTAACAAGGATAAAGATATTCCCGCTAATAAATCAACCAGTGGGGAAGCAAACATGGGTTCAGCACACCAGTGACTTTGAATTTTACCCTGAGGCCGGACGAATCCACGTGACGATTCCGTGAGTGTGACGTAAATTACGCTCGTCAATGCGATGACGTTTGCATTGTCCGCAGCAAATGTTTAGGTATTCTGTTGTGTGCGTTGACACAGGTTAACACAGTCTACTTTTGCGTGTCTTCCCATGGAAGAAACGTGACAAGTCACTCGTAGAATGTGCGCGATACCAGCATACCAGTGACCTGAGTCGACGAGGCCTTGACCACAATCGACGAGGCAATAGTTACTGTCGAAGAGGCAAAACGTGCAGGATTAAAGACTTTTCTTACGAAAATGCTTAATGCCTTAACGCAATACGTATGAGTGACTTGTGTATATATTTTTAATGAAATTGCAATTTTTTTTTAAATTTCTGGATAATAAATACAGATTTTCAATATGGTGGACGTGAAATCATAATTTATAATGACGGAATCCAAAATGGTGGAAAGTTCTAGAATCCAAAATAGCTGAAAGTTATAGAAAACAATATGGCGACCGGGGTCCAGGTCACCCAAGCTGGCCGACGTGTTCAAGTTCAATATTCAACGGCAACCTTGTCCAATATGGCTGCCGTGATGTCAAAATCCAAGATGGTGGCCTGTCATTGGCCCGCGCCCTGCTCCCCAGCCTGAAGTCTGTGAGCTGACACACGTTCATACACGTGTGTTCCGCGGCAACATTTCACTGTTTGTTATGCTAGGATTACAACAATGCGAAGGATGTGATGCAACGGCAAAACATCGAATTATTGTGCACATGCGACAACAGAAACAACCACCCGCGTAAATACATTGAATTTTAACTACCTATATAGCTACATGCGAAGGTCATCAAGTTTGACAACATGGCTTTCAGATCACCTGTTTTGGGGAAAAACGGTTTGATACAAATGTACTATTCACTTCAAATACACTAAGGCGTGAATTTGTTTAAAAGATTTTACAAACGAATCTAGTAAAAAAAAAAAAAAAAAAAAAACAAGTTTGCCATCACACGAAAAAAAAATTGTGATCCTTATTTCCGTAATATCGCAACCGAGATACAGTAGAAATAGATATTCAATGCTAATCGGAAAGTCAAGTCACGCCCGCGAATTTGGTTGCGCTTATGTCACAAATCTGTTTAACGTGATTGGTTGAACATTCGAAGGTTCAATGAAAAGAAATATTTCCCTTGCCATAATTTTTTTTTTATTGACGTCGCGTACCTTGCGCTATTTTGATTATATAATTAGACTTTACACATTTTATGGAAATGTTTTGTTCAGTTTGTTTAATTATGGGCCGTGGTCGGTAAGAGGTTCTTTTACGCACTTGGCCGGGCTCATGTTCTTACTAGATAGATTTGACGTTCGTGATTTGCTTTAACAGTAAGCCAGAGTCACAATGTTTTGCGAAATACCTTGAACACGAAATGTTTTCGTGAGAAAACAAGCGTTTCTACACCAAACGCATACTGCGAGTGTTACGATACTTTATCCCATAAAGTTTACATTTTCCTGCAAATTAATTCCAGTCTTTTTTTGGATTGAAATGAAAATATAAATATTCTATTAATAATATATATATATATATATATATATATATATACATACATAAGGTTTTCTCTGTTGGCAATGTTATTCTTTAATTATATTAATTTAATTTATAAAAAATGTTTGTATTATTTTTGATGGTAAATTTAACTGTTCCTTATGAGCAGCACCTTCTTGGACATGGGAGCAAAGAGAGAGAATAAGGCTGACTTCAGCAAGCACACCAAGTACTTGACCACCTCTGTTAACGTAAAAAAAAAAAAACGCAGATTTTTCTCCCTCCCTCACTACGCCAACTCGAAGAGCTTCGCAACCCCCCTCTCTCTCGAGAGAGAGAGAGTGGACGTGAGCTGCCGCGCGATCACGGGAGCCGGGGAAGTTCTCGACGGAGAGTGCTAGCAGCAGCCCTGTCCGCCAGGGGAGAAATCCGTCAGAGCTAGCATGAATACCGGGTCGAGGGGGTGCGGAGGAGGGGTTGCCCGACCGTCGGAAGATTGAGAGGCCATCTCCTAGACCTGCATCTCGGACCACTCTCCCGTCCTGGCGTAGCCTAGGGGTCATCCTCCGACGAGGGTCCTCTGGTCTCCCCTCACTCCCTCCCGGCAGTTACCACTCCGCCGTCGACAATAGCGGGCCGCGCGCGCGCCGACCTCTCTCTCTCTCACCGGAACCTATTCTTCGGCGAAAATTGCTTACAATCGAGCAAATCGCCGGCGGAGGGGAGAGCTCCGCCAGCGCGTTCACACTTCTCTCGTGTATTCTTCCGCGATTTATTCCTTACCACCACCCACCGCCCCTCTGACACACACTCACTCGCCCGTCAATGCCTTCGACGGTATCGGCTAGCGGGCTCCGGGGCGGGCATTGTCCAGGGATCGACGCGCCGCGTCGCGGACACCCGCTCGAGTGTGCGGGGGATCGACCCGTGCGCCACAATCGATCGGTCGAGGTCGAGCAGCCCCCCCGATACCTCGACAACCGACACTCGCCTGAACATCCCTGAGAGTCTTGCTCGCGGTGTCGAATTAAACAATGTGTCTAGTCGAATCAACTGTTGAATGCATATCGCACCCTGAGTACAAGACTATCGTAACTCAAAAATCAGTGCAATACTATCACAACTCATTTGCCATAGTCTTGCACATATTCTTATATAATGTTTTCCAGAGTGCAACACTACGTTATTTGCCATAAGTCCCGTAAAAGTAAATATAATATTGCGATAGTCTTGCAGTGCCTAGATAATGATATTTTCCTGCTTATGGTAAAAATTTCTCACAAACTCAATTTTTTGAGTTGCGATAGTCTTGTACTCAGGGTGCGATATGCCCATAACTCTTGACGGAAGAAATGCGTAAAAGAGAACACACGCTACGTTGCATGTACTAGCACGTTTCTTTTTTTTTTTTATCGCGGAACAAACAGAAGAAACATCTAAACATAGAGGTTATAGGCATTTTTTTTACCACGCCAATGATACCAGGTGCTGATTTCAGGCAGCCAACGCTCCGGGCAGATACTCTCTTTAGCCGCCACTTTCCTTTCCCATTTACCCCTAAACATCATACAATATTATACAATTTTAAGCTTTTTTACAATCAGTTTTGAAACGGCATATCTATTATGCGAATAAATACCAAAGGTTTCCAAAGACATGAGCTGTTATATTTTCTCTTTTTTCTTTATGTAAATTTAATATATGGTTGTTGCACTCTTTATTAGGCTGTTAAAACTACCGTAATAAAACATACCGAATACTGTTAAACGAATTTTTTGATCTATGTCTAAAATATTTAGTTCAAGGCATATTATTTTTAAGCGCAATTGCAAAAGTTAGTATAAACTAACATTCTTTAAAAAATAAATTATATCATTACTGTAGGCCTATGTTAAATAAACCTTATTTTTCCCATCCCAAAGTTCAGTTTTCTTCGCACCTCGAATTCCCCAGCCCCTCAAAGCAGGATGGTCCGCTTTGTGAATCGGGGTCTGCTTACGACTGCTCCATTCTGCTCCGCGACAGACCGCGAGAACAGATGTCACGAAGGAAGCTGCAGGGTGTTACTGTTGTTTGCGTCCAGCGACCCTGTGTGCTGCTATGGCAAGATGGTGGGGGGATGAAGGTGGGAGGGGGGGAAGGGACTGGCCGGCGCATGAAGACGTGACCATAAATAAATCCCCGGGGCTCACTAGGCATCGGGAGATCGGCAGCGGCAGATAGCCGCCTCGCAGACCTTCTAATTACACCGGAGCCCCCGGGCGAGTTGGGTTGGCACCACTGCAGGGCGACGGGGCAGCCCCGCGCAGCAGCGAGCTAACTCCACGCACTGCACGATGATGCTGTAAAGCCCAAGATACGGTGATTTTTTTTTCCCTTAACCCAACTTGTTTGTAGGAGAGGTCCGGGTTAGGAGAGATACGTAATAAATCTGGTAGTTTATAAAAGTGCTTGATTCTAAGCCGTTTTATAAAATTATCACCTACATTATGACTGTATTAAAACTCGTACTTTGTACTATAAGATTGTAATACCCTTGGCTATAGCCTAACCAGTTATTTACTCTATGAGATGCACTTGGGTACAGCAGAGGCCAAATTTTTTCATAATTTGTTTTTAAAAATTTCATATTCTCAGCCAAAGCCAAATATTTGTGGAATTCACCTCACTCTTAATCTTAAAAATAAAGGGAATGCCGACATTTATGTGACTGTCAGCATTGCCTGAGAAAAAAATAAATGAAAATCTTGAAATGATTAAGATAATTTGTGGGAGAAAAAAAAGGGTAAACTGTGGCACATTTTAAGGTATCCTGAAAAAAAATTATAGATAATGTTGACAAAAAACGTGGTAAATTTGAAGGTCTGGATGAAGGTATTTATTTTCAGCCATCACAACAATAAAGCATCCCTCGCACGGATAGTCTATTCTTATATAGTAGTAATTACTATGTTTGTATAGTGATTTTCCAGTATTCACATTCAACAGTTGGAATCCCCCCACAGTTTAAGAACGTATACAGTCATCTGGAATTCAAGGATTAGCGAGCATTCAACTGGCGATGTACTTTCGCCAGGTTGGAAAATTTCCAGTGTGCAGAAGCCACTTCGCCAGGTTGGAAGATTTCCAGCATGCAGCAATTCGTGGTTTATTCACACGTCCGCTGGAGTAGTCACTTTGCCAGGTTGGAATTTTTCTAATACGTTTTCGCAAGGACTTGAAGTGGAAGTTATCCAGTCGACTGAAAATCGTGACTTAACTATAAAAAAAACTAGAACAGTAGTACTTTCTCCAGGTTGAAAAAATCCAGCTATGTTACCATTTGTGGGTCATCGCTTCACGCGGAACTTAGAGAAAAATTAAAAATAACACACCACTGAAGATATTTAACATATCGAATTAACAAACTAGGAAAAATATTAACCACGTGAAATTAGGTACAGTGGCATGCTTCTTCTCTTTAAAAATAAAAATAGGTAAGGAATATCACGACTAACTATGTTTTGGCTGTCAAAATTCTAAATTGTTGCACTGTAAATTTATTTTGTATATGAAACAGAAATATTCATGTAAAATTGCAGATATTTGTAAATTTGTTCTTTAAATAAAAACAACTGTATCAATATAAAATAGTGTTCGCAGTAATTCTGGGTTCGTATTCTTAACCAGTGTTTATGTTTTGTGTTGTCGCAGTACCTCCAATGGTTAAAAAGTTATTCGTAAACCGTTGCTTGAATAACTTTACAGTATTAACTGCGCACATTAAAAATCACAATAAAACAAAATAATGTCCAATTATTAAAATATTCTATTATCTTTACATGGTTTGAAGAAATTATGCTTGAATGAAATATCAATTAAAATATATAAAATTATACGCCCATTTTTAGTAAGAAATACTCAGTATTATCTCGAAAAAACGTATTTTATATAAGCAGAAATAACCATAGCTGTGTGTTGTACAAAGTTAACATATCTTTCTTGTAGTATTACAAACTATTTCTTGGCAACTGTTTTTTTCCAAAGGAATCTTTTGTGAAAGTACAGGTGTTTTTTTCTCCCCCTGTGCGTGCAGGGCAAATTCTTTGGCTGGCAGTCGTTGCCCCTTGTGCCATATCTCCCCACCAGCTCCGGCGGTCTGACCACAATCAATAACACCGCGTGGCAGTGTCTCTCGGGCTGCGAGGTATTACCGCCTCGAGTGACGCGGGGGTTTCAGGGCTGCGGAGACGGGGCGAGGGGGTGGGTCGCACCCTCGCAAGAAGGGAGGGTGGGAGGGGTGTTACAAGTGTCGCCGGCGTATCCTTCGCTCCCCCCGTGTTGACACCGCCTCTTGTCGCCATCTGAGGAACTAAATGTCCACGGGCCCCCGTAATGAAGTTATCGGAACGATTTTCGAAACGGGCCGGCGAGGGAGGAAGGCTTTTAGCAACGATGACAAGTGGTGTTGGCAGAACTGAATGGCCGGAAGGCGAGAGAGGGAAGTGAGGATATAAAGTTAGGTCTTCCCGCCAGAAGCAACACAAGCAGTAGTGCCTACAACACGTGCAGCATCAGGTGCTGTTATAAATAACTGAATATCTGAATAAAAATCCTTTCTTTAACGGCAGTGCGCTGTTAAACATTTTATTATTCAATATACTAATGACATCCCCCCTCCTTCTCGCCCCACCAACATAATTAATATTTATTTTAAAGTTATTTTTCTTTCCGCAAGAATTTAAATTGTTCTAAACAAACATTATTAACAAAAATAAAATTTACAGAAATGCATACAAGCAAACTCACAGAAGGATTTATCTAAAAAATAAAAATATCATTACCAAATCGTCATACTAACTAAAGACATAATTTAAAATATAAACTGAATAATAACACTTAATCAAAATTATACAAGAAAAAAAATACTCTGATTATAAAATCCTTGACAGAAGCAAATAACTTCTAATTAGGCCAGTGGCTTGGCCACAATCCATGCATCGAAATAATATTTAAGTCGTTTTCCCATATGGTTAACAATGTCGTCTTCCAAATGTTATATGTTTCTGATTTTTGTCCAATCTGTACAATATATTCTACAACACATCCATATTCCAGTCTTATGTCTTCCGTCTCGACACATCCAAGTAATACACGGAGAGCGGTATCGTCTTTTTACAAACATTACTCTTGAGGATCATCAACTAGCCCTGGAGAGTGTAGTCTGTTCTTAAAATCTATATGGTCAGTAAGATACTGTGTACTATGATTATCTATTGTGAGTCATCTTCTTTTAATCATTTTCTCTATACTGTGGAATATCGAATATAGTCATTTCTGACAGCGTGAAACTTGGTACCTGTTACCTCGTCAACATATTACGTAAATACTGGTCTGTTTTGACGTGACAACGTCTAATAAATCGATGTACGCCGGCTGCACGCACGAAAAAGGATGACTCATTGTCCCATTGCGCACATTGTCCCGTTACGCTGTGTCCCGTTACGCTCATTTAACTCTTGCGCCGCATCTATCTCTCTTCCACTCGATTGGAACAACCATCGATTTGACCTTTTTCGAGGCACATTAAACTTGAAACACTCCCATTCGTTTCCTACTTTTCCTGTCATCGTCCTATCTTCAACAGAATAATAACACAGATTGGAAGAAGTTAAATAGCCAACACGTATAAAAGTTATGGTTGAAATAATCTCTTCGTTAAAGTAATAAACATATTTGAATTAATTGAGTGCAAATAAAAGTAAATTTATCAATTAAATTGTAGATTTAATTTCACTCCTTCTTTGTATCCATACAAAATAGTGATAATTCAATATAAAAATGATTCAATTTTATTCATAAAAGTATGCAATAATTTCATCAATGTTTTGTTATGACGTTGTCACGTTGAACTATCGTCCGTAAACCGACTTTACAGACAACCTATTCTCTCTCTCTCTCCAGTACGCCGCTCTTCAGGACGCACGTGCGTGACGTCTCGACGCCCGCAACCCGACGAGGGCAGCTGTGTGCAGTCCGCAAACACCCGGCCCGCGTATCGGAGGACGATCTGCGCCCGGCGGGGATCAACAGGGTAAGGCCTGACGTCCGCTGACACGCCGTCACATGTCCGCTGACACGCCGTCACATCCCCGGGACATATCCGGAGCTCTCGGCTCGCTCGTGCAACTATACGGTCGGCAACAAACAAACAAAAAAAGAACGAGAATTCATACGTGGTCACGACCGACCAAAATTTCATTCACTCGTTTCGATCAACTTACACGTTCGAAAAACCAAAAACTTCGCGCGTGTTAGGGGAGAACAGTAAATAAATAACTTACGTTGTGTCCGGCTGCAGCTGTGACCTGACGATTCCTCGCAGCCTGACGGTCTAATGCACTAACCTTTGGCCGAATTTAAAGGATAGGAACTCATAGCCATTTACCATGAAGTTCAAATTATACATCTGTCATAACGTTTCCAGCAATCCGCCTGCCAGCCCGTCTACTCAGCAAGAAGAGCTAGACCAGGGGTGTCTCTCCGGCCCCGAGTCGGCTGGCGGTGTCTTCCACGCCAGCCGCGTCGTCACGCGCTCGAGTCACCGGGCACGGAGGCTTCCAGAAGGTTCTGGAAGCTTCCACGTGTCGCAGTGGCATGCGCGCAGTTTCCTCCTTCTGTTTGCACGACACCCCGAGAGTAAGCAGACTGGTACATCGTGACGTCAATGAATTTTTCCTCGGTCTGCACAAACACTTTCCGGCGCATCAGCGAGCCTGCTGCGTATGTGTGCCATCCTTTTGAAATACGTCTTAAAATTAACACAATGACTTAACGCTACTTCAGAATTAAGCTTAAGTATTTCAGTGAAAAATAAAATTTACTCAGTCCCACGTGTATCCCTCACAAAAATCCCGGACACAACACTTATTTTTGCGAGAACTTAATTAATGTAACACACCTAACCTATCAAAGAGAGAACGTAGAATTTAATAAGTGGTGGGTCGGTTTGGGGAGGGGGGGGGGTCATATAATCACTTTGCCCGCCGATTGCTTTTAAATTGTTTCAATTTGTTGATAGGAATGTTATATAATATTTTAGGATTTGGGGGAGGGGAAGGGGGGTTCCACCACTGAACCTAACCTACCGAATGCTAGCTGCACGAACGCTCATTTGCTGGATCCGAACACACAAGCCTAATGGATCCCTTAGCTAAATAAATAAACACAATAAATTGTCAAATGCGTCACATATCGAGATTTCTAGGGATGCGACACTTACGAACCACTGATGCAACTACATCCATTAACTTCGGAATCGTGTTGTTATGACTCGCTCTGAGCACTCTGGCAAGCGGCTTCGAGGCTCGCCCTGAGTCAAACACGAGGTGTCAGCAATTTCAACACCGCCAGCGAAACAGCGACGCGAGTCGCCGAAGGCCGACCGCCGCTGCGAGAGAAAGAGGACAACACGGAACATCAACACGGACGCGGACGGAAGAATAAAAACGACAGCCACCGTCGAGAAGGGGCTTCTTCTGGTCACCGGCGACTGGACGGCTGAAGTCGTGACGCCGGAACCACGGAGCGCCGTGTCCTCGGCCGCCGCAGTCCGTCGTCGAATTCCTGCCGCGAGCGCGATCCAGCACAGCGTGGGTAAGGAACCTGCCGAGGTGTGGTAGCGAGGCTCCCCGATCATTGTCTAATTTGGTGACCGCTAACTCTATAATAGTACGTGACATTAAATCAAGTCTCTATATTGAATTGCCTTTCATTGTTAGTCTTGAGCCCCCTATCACCCTGTCTTAGAATAGTAAATAATTAAGATCATCTTTAGGTTGAATCATAACAATGGTGGAGGCGCCTTAAGTTTCCCACCTCTTGCTGCGAGCTACGAGTTTATCATCCCACCACCCACCCTTTTCTGTCATATTTTGTTTTTTGGGTGTAGCCAGACCTATCACACCTATTTAATAGACATAGTGCTTATATAAAATTTGCATGCAAACTAACCTCTTTTATGCTGCTTTGCTTATACTAACTCTAGTATTAAGAGTGTACTTTGTTAGTAATGTTAATATATGGCGAATGACGAGGGACCACGACCTATTAAAAGTGCAGCCAAGCGATTGTTTGAAACACTGTCAGCAAGCCCCGGCTCCAAGGCTAGCGCCTCGCAAGTACGGCTGAGTCAGGATACAAACACAAATGCCACACAGGATTTTAACTCGTTAGTCGCACGAGCACAGCAGCTTGTTACCACTAATCCAGAGGTGGTACAACAGTTGGATCACACAGGGAGACGTAATACTCGAGCATTCCTCAGTAAACTTGTTTCACAAGGAGTAGAACCAACACAAAACACTGCAATAGAGTATGACGACGTTCTTAACCAGATAGATTCAGGAAAGTCAACTGGGGAAGACAACGGTAGGATCACTGTAGACATAAAGGACAAACACATGGAAACACACACATACGATAATAACATGGCACAGCAACCAATTAAAGTTTTCCTAGAGTCACAAATACCTATAGGTACATTCGAAGGCAAAGCGTTCGAAGATATAGAAGAGTTCCTACACAATTACAATACAATTGGAGAAATCAACGGATGGACAGACCAGGACCGACTACAGCGGCTAGGACTATATCTACGAGGTACAGCCAAGAGGGCGTATGAAAACTTACAGACAGTACAGGACTCAAACAGGACGTGGCAACAGACGGTCGAAAGATTAAAAGACTTGTTTACGCCGCCAGACAAAATTAATAGACGCAGACAAGAATTGCTCTCTCGAAGACAACAGACAGACGAAAGCAGTCTCTTGCATGTAGAAAATATAGTGTACCTAGCAAAACGCTATAAGGCAGATATGAAGGATGAAGAGATTTTGGACATTTTGTGGAAGTCACTTTTACCATCTGTCGTGGACAAGTTGATTTTGCAAAACATTCATACGTTAGATGACATGAAATCATGCTTGAGAAAAATAGAAATAGGAAATAGTAGATACAAAGCCAACATTGAAAACACAACACTTAATACAGAATCATTAGAAAAGGAAATAAGTTATTTAAAAGAAGAAATACGTAGTCTAACAGTCAACAACGCTAGCACGAAACACAACATACAGCAACAAGACACCCACGAAAAAACAAGAAAACCACAGTACAGGCCAAGGGAAGTAAGATACAGGGACAGAACATTTATAAACAATAGATCGGGATATGGAAGCAAACCTCCACAGTATGCTCTTAGTAATAGTTGCGCACAGTGTCAGCATGCTCAAAACTTTATGCGACAGACATATTACAGGCAGTCGCCGAGCCAAAATAACAGTCATAGAAGAGAGCAGCGTGCGAATTATGACAAAGCTGAGAATATACGAAGAACTGAAAAGAGACATGAAGGTTTGAATGGGAGAACGTTCAATGAACGAAGACAGTACGAAGACAGACAATGGAGGAATAACAATGAAGATGATAGGAGCAAGAGCAGAGATGTAAACAGGGATAACTGGCAATACAGAAATAAGAACAGGTCGTATGAGCAACATTCAAAAAACGAATATTGCAGGGAGTGAAAACAGTGATTCCCGCGCTCCCAAAGCAGAAAAAAATAAACGGAAATCAATCAAGAATAAAAAGTAGTTACGCCGAAGTTAGCAAGCGAAATGCTATGCCTGATAATAAATGCATTTCGCTGTATAGAAACCAATATAGAGCAATTATTAAAAAGATGCCTAAAAATAAAGAACACGAAGAGCCAAGGTGTGAAATAAAAATTTCAAGAACGTCAACAGCACAAGAGAAACAACACTGTGAACGTGCAACAAGGAGAAAGTCAAAGGATAAGGAAGGTCAAGAAATTAATGGTCAAGCGCAAATAGGATCTTATAACCGAGACACAGAACAAGAAGTCGGAATAAATGTAACAGAGAACGGCAGATTTAAGGAAGTAGCACAGGTAAGAGGACCAAACAAATTCCAGGATACATGCGCAATGTGTTTTTACACAGGACATCATTTAGATAAATGCCCATTATTTACCAATCAAGATTTTGAGTGGCACACAAATGTGTCAGAAAGGTTCAAGGAATTTCAACGTAAGTTTGGTTTGCAAAATAAACAACCCAACTTGCCGTGGAGAGAGAACAATACACACAGGAAGTATCGCAGCAAACTTGATGACGCGGCGACAGCAGGCGCGCGTGCACCGCTACAAATGCAGAGTAAGCAAGGAGGTGGCGTAGCTGACAAACAAGGTCGTGACGAGGAAGGAAGAGAATCAGCTGACCACATGCGGGAAAAAAATAACAAGACACGAAGAACGCCCAAGGTCGCTGTCAAGATAGGAGAGGCCACTAGAATTGCGTTAATAGACACAGGAAGTACGCGCAGTTGCATTGCGTCTACTATCATCACCAACCAACCACTAGAACCATTGAAGGAAAAAATCACACTTGTGGGAGCCACAGAATCACTCCCGACTCCGACACACCAGGTGAAATTAAAATTTAGTATACAAGGATATTCATACACACATACATTCCTGGTAATCGAACATTTAAGTTTAGATATAATACTTGGGTGTGACTTTTTACAAAATTACAACGTGGTCCCATTTATGAAAGAAGGTATAATTGTCATGGAAACAGCAAAATCCCAGAAAATGATTCAAATAGAAATGATAAATGAAAACTTCCAAACATATGCAGGTTCGATTCAAGAATGTACTCGTAAAGTAGAGGAAATGCAGGACGAACAAGCGAAGTCACCATATGAAGGAATAAATAAAAAGTTATCTCAGCAGGAACAAGCAAAGTTACGACGACTTATTAAAGAAAACGAAGATCGCTTTGCATTTAAAATACAAGATATCACAGAAACTAAAAATTATCAAATAAAAATCGAACTGACAACAGACAAACCGATCCACACAAGACCATACAGAATCGCGCCAAAAGTTAGAGACGCTTTAATGGCACAAGTGCAGCAAATGGAGGCAGCCGGAATTATCGAGAGGTCGGACAGTGCGTACGCAGCACCATCACTGGTGATACAGAAGAAGAACGGAGGAATACGCTTCTTAACAGACTTTCGTCTCTTAAATAACTACGTCAAGAGAATGTCATATCCTTCACCACGAACGGACGATATATTACAGACGTTACAGAACTCGCGATACATAACATCACTGGACCTATTTTCAGGATTTTACGCTATACCCGTAAGGAAGGAAGACAGACATAAGTTAGCTTACACTATTGACAAAATAGGGTTATACCACTACAATAGAATGCCAATAGGACTTTCAAACTCACCAGGTTATTTTCAAGAGTTTATTGATATTTTATTAGGACCACTGAGGTGGCACTCTGTGATAGCATACGCAGACGACATTTTTGTTATGGGAGACTCATTCGAGGAACATCTACAAAATTTACAGGATGTATTTAACAGGTTAAGGCAGTTTCACGTAAAAGTCAACCCTGCAAAGTGCAAATTTGCACAGGATGAAATAAAAATATTGGGACATTGTATAACACCGAATGGAATAAAACCAGATACAGACAAGGTGGAAGCCATAAACCGTATGACTCAACCAAAAAACATTAAGCAGTTACGGTCATTTCTGGGCATGACTTCATACTTAAGGAGATACATAAAAAACTACGCAACAGTGGCAGAACCATTAATAGAGCTTACAAGAAAACAAACGAACCTCCATTGGGGGGTAAAACAGCAAACTGCTTTCCAACAGTTAAAACAGGCAGTCTCGGAAGTACCACTACTAGAAAAATTTGTTGAAAACCGAGAAACAATTTTAGCATGTGACGCATCACAAACGGCAATAGGTGCAACCTTAATGCAAAAGGATGAACGCGGAAACCGTCACATTATAGCTTACGCATCAAGGAAATTGACATCCAATGAAACTCGTTGGTCAACAACAGAACGAGAATTAGGCGCCATAAAATATTTCTGCCATCTGTTTAAGCAATATTTATATGGCAGACATTTTATTATTGAGACAGACCATGCTAGCTTGAGATACTTAAGAAGCATGGCGGAACACAATACGCGAATACAAAAATTTGCCACATCAGTTGCTGAGTTCGACTTCGAAGCAAAAATTGTGAAAGGTGCGAACAATAAAATTCCAGACGCTCTATCACGTGTGCCGACGACAGATGAGCAATACATAAATAAGCGCGTAGGAAACAAGGAATATATAGTAACAGCATGTCACGCTCGAGGTAATTCAATTTTTCACTCTCTTGCTGACGCAATATTTCCGGAAGAAAATAAGGAAAGTGAAATACAAACAACCATTGCTAAACACATCCACATAAACTGGAGTGATTACAAAACATTTTACGAAAACCTGGGTAGCCCTATATTGAACAAAGAAAAAATTCTACTAATAAACATGAGTAAGGACGAGGTATTAAGTGAGCCTATATTACACGCAGCCGTGGAAATTTATCAGATCAATATTAAGATAATTGATATAGAAACAGGTCAAGAGAAAACATTCGAAACTAAAATGCCTACTCACACAATAGTGCTGCTCAAACATAACAAACATAATAAACAAGTATTCGAAACAGTAGTGTTGAACTCCAGGTACGATATAGGTATTGAACGAGATGAAGATTTACTATTTTCAGTGAACGACATTGTAAACACATCACCCTTCCAAGGAGAATATAGTGAAGACCCTCATATTCAAAAATTAAAAGTAGCCCTTACAGACCCGGAACATGCGGAGGGAAAATACATCAAATTAGCTCGGCGTTATGGAATGAAAAATAATGGGGAAATATATTATAAAGTAAATACACCGGGAGGAGAAATTCATCTGACACTAGTCCCTAAAAATTTTCAACGGGAAATTATACAAGCCCACCATGATGCACTTTTAGGAGGCAGCCATTTCGGCATATTTAAGACAATTGCAAAAATACGCCAGGCATATTATTGGGATACAATGAGTAAGGACGTACAAAATTATGTCAAATCATGTGAAATTTGTCAAAGAGCTAAACAAGGGCGTGAAAAACCATCGGGTCAGTTGCAACCAATTGAACCGCTACCAATATTTAAACAGTGGGCACTGGATGCCAAAGGTCCACTTACTTGTACCAGGAATGGGAACAAGTATATTCTTGTTATGACAGAATATGCGTCAAGATTTGTAGTTGCTAAGGCAGTACCAAGAATCGACGCCGAGACTTGTGCAGAATTTATCAAGGACGTTATTCTACGTTTTGGATGTCCAGACAGGCTGCTGACGGACAGAGGAACGTCATTTAATAACGAGTTAGTAACAAAACTTTTACAAAAACTGCAGATCAAGAAGCTCCAGACAACAAGTTTCAATCCCTGTTGTAATGGATTGGTGGAATCTATTAACCGTGTAATTGGAGAACAGCTGACAATATGGGCAGCTGAAGACCCCCGCGGATGGGATGAATATCTCCAATACATAATTTTTAATTATAACACGACAGTAAATTCCAGCAGTAAATACACACCCTTTTTCCTTGTACACGGGGTTGAGGCCATGCAACCATCACATGCTGTGCTTGGGAAATTTCCACGTCGGCCGGTAGATTGGGAAAAACACTTGCGTAGTGATAGAGAGCAGGCAAAAATAAATATCATGCACAGTCAAAAAACACAGGAAACCAATTTTAATAAGAAATTTAAAGTCAATACATACAAGGAAGGTGATTCCGTTTGGCTTAGACGTAAAGCTCGGCATAAGTCGCTATCATTTAAATACATAGGTCCTTTCCAGGTTGTCAAGGTGTTGGGGCCAGCGACAGTAGGGTTGAGAATGAAGAAAGGTAATAAAATGATCAACGACACAGTGTCAACACGTCATTTAAAGCGAGCATACATAAACCGACAATTCGTACTGTTATCAGAGTGATAATGCTCGGCCTAGTAATAAGAATAACGATAACAATGTGACAGTAAGGCAAGACAAATATATAGGATACTGATATAGCATAGTAGAGTATGTATGAACCTTATGGCATGTGTTTTATTACAGGGGGAGGAGCCAATCATGGAGTTCTTTCAGGGAATTTGGCATCTAGTCATACTCAGCATGTTTGCAGTCAGTGTCGTCAGTAACAATATGCCTAGCCTTCGTACTTAAGCGTGTGTGTATTGGGAAAAAAAATATATATATATAAGAGTAGGTAAGTATAAGGATACAACGAGACGGCCGCAAACCCGTTCCAACCAGCAGCCAAGGTACAAGTATATATGAAGAAAAAAGCACCTATATAGGTGAGGTAAAATAGTAAAATAGTTAATAAATCCTTATCCTATAAAATTCCCTCGCCATGGTACCAATTTTCACTCCCGGGAGTTCACGTTATGTAGCGCTACAGTGGACAAGAGTTAAGGGTCGACCCGTTTTTGTACAATAAAATAATGGTATAAATATTGTAGATAAGTGTCCATGTCAATAACTTACTGCGATTTAGGATATGAGGAGTAGTTTAATAAAAAAAATTATGATATTAGTAATAGTTAATACAATAAATTATAACTTACAGCTTATAATACAGGAGGATGACATATGCTATAGATAGTAGGGAAATGTTATTAATTAGATATACGAAAGAAAAGGATATGTATGTATATATATAAAATAAGAACATAATTATATGGAGATTGTTTTTATGTCTCCATACAAAACTTAATTTTATATTCCATTTGTGTCAAAGATATGTTTCTTTTAGATGATATAATTATTTTTCCTTCCTTTATCAATGTGTCTGTATATTTTTGTTGTCCAAAGCGGTTTGTATTGTAATTTGTATATTTTGTTATAAGTTTGTCTTAATTTTGTTTTTGTATTTATAACTTATTTCACCTTATTTTATATATTTTGTATGTAGTAGTTGTCTTGTATGTCGTGCACAACGTTTCGACTCACTTTGAGTGTTGCTGTGAATGTAACATTGGATAAATAAATAAATCCATGATAGAGTAAAATTACAAAAAAAAAAAATCTGGTTACCACACATATAGTCAGAGTATGTTCATATGAATTGTATTGATATATTTATAATACAACTAACATGTATCCAGTTGTTAACACGTTGATTATATTAATTTGTGTTTTGTTATGTTATATCGGTTGTAAAAAAAAAAAAAATCAATGTAATCACAAATCGGTATTCTCAGAATACTAAATAGAAATGTTATAACAACTATAGAAAGTCTCGCTGTCACACCACGTCAGGAATGCGAGTCGATCCGCGTAACCGACCGCGAGAGAAGAAAGGACACGTGGCGCTCCGAGCGTGAAGGCACCTACAGGAAGATCGGGTCCGCGGCCGATGCATCAAGACACCTACGTTCCCGCTCCAAGATGCAGTTCCAGTGTCCTCTTGAACTAGGCTGAGGACAGCCTCTTAATCCAACCAGGGGGAGAGTGTTATGACTCGCTCTGAGCACTCTGGCAAGCGGCTTCGAGGCTCGCCCTGAGTCAAACACGAGGTGTCAGCAATTTCAACACCGCCAGCGAAACAGCGACGCGAGTCGCCGAAGGCCGACCGCCGCTGCGAGAGAAAGAGGACAACACGGAACATCAACACGGACGCGGACGGAAGAATAAAAACGACAGCCACCGTCGAGAAGGGGCTTCTTCTGGTCACCGGCGACTGGACGGCTGAAGTCGTGACGCCGGAACCACGGAGCGCCGTGTCCTCGGCCGCCGCAGTCCGTCGTCGAATTCCTGCCGCGAGCGCGATCCAGCACAGCGTGGGTAAGGAACCTGCCGAGGTGTGGTAGCGAGGCTCCCCGATCATTGTCTAATTTGGTGACCGCTAACTCTATAATAGTACGTGACATTAAATCAAGTCTCTATATTGAATTGCCTTTCATTGTTAGTCTTGAGCCCCCTATCACCCTGTCTTAGAATAGTAAATAATTAAGATCATCTTTAGGTTGAATCATAACAGTGTGTTATTTAATTTGCATATAATATTAGCTCAGTTCATATTGGCACAGGTTTTTATTTAAAAAGTTATAAGTGTAAGTAATAACTCAAATAAAAACGTTAATAAAATAACTCAGAGTTTTATTGAATGCTCATTTTTACTATTATCTATATTTCGAAATTCATGACAAACTTTTATTTATTTTGATCGCTAACATGTATTAAATACTACGCTATATATGTATTAAATAGGTCGTAATTATTTTCAGTTTGCAGAATATTCGTAGATGTCGCGACTGGAAATGGCTACGTGCACGTTAGTACGAGCAACTGTCAACAGGTGGTGCTAGCAGTAAAAGTATTCGGATAGGTACTACCCATCCAGTAGAAATGGGTCCTCTACGTTGTGGCTGCAACTGCTAGGAGGATGCAGGGATGCGCGTGCTGCATGTAGGC
This sequence comes from Bacillus rossius redtenbacheri, assembly GCF_032445375.1. Classification (NCBI taxonomy): domain Eukaryota; kingdom Metazoa; phylum Arthropoda; class Insecta; order Phasmatodea; family Bacillidae; genus Bacillus; species Bacillus rossius. The sequence continues at coordinate 18,071,240 of NC_086334.1, read as the reverse complement.
TATTTGGACACAGCGAGGTTGCAGCGCAGTCCCTCCCGGCGCCCGCGGGGTGGGGGGTGAGGCGCCAATATAGCGGCGGCAAATAACGACCGGGCCCTCCAGGTCCGGATATTGCGCGGGTGGTCGTCTCGGGGTGTTGGCAGTACTGCCGCGTCTTGCGAGCGACACGTGTGTGCTCGGCGGACTCCTCCTCACCCCTCTCACTATCAACCCGGCTCTGCACGCGACGGCAACTCTACAAGGAACCAAGCGACAAGGAAATCGAAGAAGGTAAAGGTTCGCAGCTCAACCACCAGTGTGTTTGTTTGTGTTCGCTTTTTTTTTGGGGCGAAGGGGGGGTGGGGGGTAGCGCATTCACGTCCGCGCTCCAAGGGCGACCCAGCGCTCATAAGCATGAGGCACGACCGAGTTTGTTTGGCGACCTTTGAACACACGAGAGTGGCGCGTCAGCCATCTTTTTACATGCTTTATATTAGCTTCACCTGTATGTTTTTGTCTGTCCGTCTGTAACTCTTTTTTCAATCAACTCGTCAGGGGTGTGTCTATGTCGGTGAGGCGGGATGATAAGAGCGAAGCTCGCTGGTGCTTCTAGCGCGGTGTCGCCTCTAAGCGCATATAGATCTCAACTAGTGCGCAACCTTCTCGTCGTGAATAGGACAAATGTGATATTTGAGTGGCGGAGGAATAAAAATTAAGACGTGACAAAAGTCCCTGGTGAGCTTTCAAGAATCTCTGCCGGCAGTTTCTTGCACAGAAATTATTCAGGAAAAAAAATGCGATTTAGACCTGTTCACTCTCTAAACCTACAGTTTAAAAATGAAACACGGAAACAGAACTACTCGTCCGCTCTCAGCCTATTCTTAAATGCTTTATTGGTCACAAGTACTACTAGCTAGCTGTAGGAAAGGTTTTGATGGAGATTAAAAACTGACGAAAACTAGCTTCTACTGCGCAGCTTAGGTTCCCACCTCCCTTCTTTGCGACAGAGAATTTCCGTCACTCCCCTCTCTGTCGCAAAGAAGGGGGGGGGGGACCTAAGCTGCGCAGTAGAAGCTAGTTTTCGTCAGTTTTTAATCTCCATCAAAACCTTTCCTACAGCGAGCCAGTAGTAAGTACCCACGAGCAGCGAAGACTGTATACATACATACACACACTAGCGTGTGTCCCCGTGCGAATAATCGCACGGTGATTTATTTCTTTAACTGTCACATAGTAAAATAAAAAAGTTATCATCAATCGTGAAATAGTTATTGATTGTGATAAAATAAATATATTATATATGTAGTGCATGGTAGCATTGGGGTAGAAGTGGGTGTTGGTAGAAATTGGAGCTCATCTTCTCTTGGTTGCACACGGTTGAGAAAAAATGTTGTTTTATTGTTATATCTCTGTCTCCCGTCATCGTAGTGAGATAAAATGTACCTACAACAGTTCTTAACTCTAATCATAAGCTTTTAAACATTAAATGTTTAATCAAATTTGGTCAGGTAGTTTTTGCGCGGTACTCGAACAAACTAACAAACACATATTCATTAATAATACGGAAATTCCATAAAAAATAATTCAATAATAAACTATTATTTAATTCAAACTATTTTGAAATCAATAATTAAACAATATATATATTAAAACCAAGTTTATATGGATTACTGCGAGGTTTTTGTTAAAAAGGGATAAATACATTTGAGTTCTTATTGTGTATAATATACCAAAAATTACAGTCGTCTACTCCACACACACTTCTGTTACAAATGAAAAATGTAGCGCTATACAGGATTTATAATGATCAGACATTGTAGACAACTTAGAAATGTCATTATTTATAAAAGTCATAACTTAGAAAGTCATAACATAGAACTGCTACAATTTAGAACTGTCACAACTTGGAAAATTCTGTCTTGTGTGTTTCTGAGTTGTGACAGCAACCCGGACCGGAGTAGGGGTGCGTGGTCTCCGGGGTGCCACACAGTCTATGGGGTCACGGGTTCGTATCCTCGATCGGGTCTGGAATTGTACACTCCTCTGGGTTCAGCAGTGGGCGTGCTGTTCGTCCCTCCACCACCGCAGCGGGAGGCCAGCAGCCAACTCGCCTAGCCGCCCGCCACGGGTATCTCTCTCTCGGGAAGCCTTCATTTCACAGACGAGAGAGCCACACTCGAAGTTCCTCGAAGTTCATGCTCGCTTTTTCTTTTCCGTACCACAACAGGTGTATTTATTTGGGATGCAGCTTACTCATACGTCATACGCCGTTCTATCTCATTGTATAAACCGGTGTGTCATTAAATTTTGCGGTCGATTAGGATAGGTTAGCTACATTATAAATACTTTAAAACATTGTGGATGGTTGGTTTTATTAGGTAAGTAGGTATAGCTACATTAAAAATACTGTAAAATCATTTTATGGTTGCTTAGCACATAACTTTTTAATATGTAGCTATCCAGCGCTAGGAAACGGTTTACATGATTTCACAGTATCTTTAATGCAGCCATCCTAACCAAATCAACCGTCCACAATGTTTTAAAGTATTTATAATGTAGCTAACCTAACCTAATTGACCATTAGTTATCATGAGTTGTCCAAAATAAACATTCACGGACACACGGCAAAAAAAATATGGCGGCGTACAAATAAATACCGTTGCCTTGTTTATGGTCTTTCCTTTTATCAACACCGCCATATTTATTTACAATGAACAAAAAAAAAACCGAAGATGCACGATCGTAGGTTTGGCTCTCTCGTCTGTGATAAGAAGGCTTCCCCCCCCCCCTCTCTGCGGCGATTCCTGGGGCTCCCCATTTGACACGGGAGCAGACTGTGGGCACAGGCACGTCGACATTCGAGGAATTACGTCATCATGACGTCAGTTGTGCAGCTATCTCTGTGAAACAATCTGTTATCTTACCCAGTTACTAAACAACAGGCAGTAACAAGATGTCAACGCTTATTTATGACATATCTTGTCACAACAATATGTACAATTATTAGAATCTGATAATACGAGATACATATTATGCTGTAATTATGATAATTGGTTGAATTAAATGCACGACGCAGAAAAAAAATGTTAGCCATTAAAATTAATACAATTTTAAACAGTTCACAATTAGCATCGGACAATCTAATTTTACAGAAACTATAGGAATCGGTAGTCCCCGAGATAGTGTTAAATCTGGGGTCGGGTTCATGAACTAGGTCCTCACATACGGAAACAAGAGACTATCAACGCTCTTGGTGCCGGACTTGGCGGTACACGGCGGTTGCGCGACGTGACAGCAGCGAGGTCGTCATCCGTCACTCCCCCTCCTCCCCCTTCTCCCCCTGTCAGTCTGTCACCCTCTTGTCACGGTGCTGTCGCAACACTGCCGCGCCCAACATCCGTCACACTTACCACACGCGACGCTCGTCCAGCTTCTGTCTGTCTGTCTCTGTCTCTGTCTCTCTAGCACACGGAGCCGCGATGAGATGTGCTCGCTCTCGGCCACTCTGCAAACGGGATCTACACATAACTTAGAGACAAACAACTTAGAACTGTCATAACTTAAAAACCACGTACCTTAGAAAAACACGACGCCGAAAAAAAACATAGGACGTAGAATCGTCATAAGCTTAGAATAGGCATAACTTAGAAAATTCTATCTTATGTGTTTAAAAGTTATGACAGCACCCAGATGCAAACAACCAATACTTTATAGCCTTAAAAAACACTAGATTGCGAATCCTAGAGCTATCTGTATCTACGTTTAAAAAAAAATTGTCAATTCCAACCGAGAGGCATTACGCAAAAGCCGTTCAAGTCACAGTAGTTCAAACATCACATAGCTGGCCTCAACATGTTTAAAAGGCAACAAGAGTCAGGAGACGTCAGGAGAAAGCATCCAACTTTTCCTTTCGAAATGTTAACGACGTTCAGGTTGTTAGTTTAGACTGCCGAAAAAGAAGGTTCGCTGATTCGCAAAGAAGATATTGAGTGCTGGTGATGGCATCGAGTCGCGACTTGTTTCGTCTTCCTTGCCTCGTGGGTCGCGTGCTGCTCGTGACGGATGGGCGCCGGCGGCAGGCGGCCGCTTCCCACGGCTCCGGATGGACTCGCCCCGGATCGCCGGATGCCGTGCCGCCCTCGGCCCACCCTCGCACGTGCTCTGTCGGCGCCCTCGATGTCCACCGCGCGACATCTCGCCGACAGACACGTCTGCTGATACGGCAGCGAACTATACCTAGGGACAGGAAATAATTCGTGGTTTCGATGACCTCTAGGATAGACTCCACGATCCACTATGTACGCGGGAAAATTACACCTGCTAACTGGGATGCTTGTGGCAAACTGTGTTCCAATCACTGAAGCAGCAATAAGTTACACGCACTTGCAGTGGCGGATCCAGGATTTTGGTTTGGGAGGGGCTTGACCCAGCTGAGGCTAGGCTATATCAAGGCAAACACTAAAACAATAGTGGACCCAGATGCTTTTGGAGGGGGCTTGAGCCCCTTAGCCCCCCCCCCCCTCTGGATCCGCTACTGCGCACTTGGATTCTAGCCTATCGCGAAATGAAACCGCGAATTTTTCCGGTCTCTAACTATTCCGCGTGTGATCCTCGTCCGGACACGTAGTTTGAAAAACAAAAATTTGCGTACGTTTATCACGCTCTGCATTGAATTAGCTTGGCTTCTGGGTTGTAACCGTATCCTTGGCGAAAATATTCACCGACGTTTCGGTCGACATTTGCAGTCGCCATCTTTAGTCGCCATAGTTAACCTACTAACTGCTCCCTGGTGATGGCGACTGCAAATGTCGACCGAAACGTCGGTGAATATTTTCGCCGAGGACGCGGCTACAACCCCAGAAGCCATGCTACTTCAGGCAATGGCCGTGCAAGCCTGCGAACATCACGCTCTTGCATTAATTTAACGAACTCTGCGTTAAAACTTCGTGTTATAGGGAAGTGTAGGCTACTTGCAATATGAGACACAGAAAAGCATCAAAGAATTTGAAATGACTGTTGACCATAAAATTAAAAAAAAAAAAATTAATTGAAGCTAAACAAAACAATTTGAAAAATAAATATGGCTTTATTTTTCAGGTTTCGCTTAATTTATTAAGCATTATTTCCAAGACGTTATAAATTACTTGGTTAAAAAAAATTACAGGAAACTATTTTGGTTAGAATTTATACACGCTCTTTTAACACTAACATTTCTTTTAGTTATATGTAATTACGTAATTTTCCGCCACTTTTCTAAACAAAGTTCTACACGTGACAACATGCGTGCTGTTTTGGTTCCGGCAAGACACTGAAAATCAATGGATTATGAAGTTGCGTAAAAGGGCACGTTATTTTAGCTTGTAATCAATGGAAATCCCAATTTGTTTTTGTGTGTATGTTTATAACGTCCTGATGCCGGTTCCGCCTGTCCCCCAGTGGCCGTCGATGTGGGTTTGGTGCTTGAAATTCGGCCACTCAAAAAGTCTACAAGTTTAAAACTGTGCTAAACGTCAAAATAAAATAATGACCTACACACGCCTTTAAACAAAGAAAAAAAAAACTTTAATTGACAACGTTTGCCTTTTGTCGTTGATTTTTTTTCTGGGTCTACTGTTGAGAACCGTCATTTTCAAGACAAATTGAATGACGAATATTATAAAAAAGAAATATGGAGTCTAATTTTAAATGTACAGCAAGAAACTTACAGTAGGTATTTGTACACGTATATACCTGTAGTGACAATTTCTGTTGATGTTATGCGTTATGGCACGTTACTCTTTTCATCTTTTACTTGCTAGTCATTTCCCAAACGGGTCATTTACGGTCGCGCATGCTCATAATTTGAAGAAGGTAGGAATTCGATTGTTCGCCGCGTGACTAATAGTTGTGCGAGCTCAGAGCCTGAAACCAAATGGTTTTCACAGCGTGCTCATTTTGGCTTTTGAATCACGTCGAGTGGTGCTACTATTCCTGTAAGTAAAGGAATGGTGTATCCGTGCTTAGACACTGCAGTGGATCTCACGATGTGTGACAAAAGCGAGTCCTGTGTCCAGACACCTGGTCACCGGCTGTAATCACACGTGTGTCAGCACATTTTTTTTAATTTTTTTTTTTTACATTTTCAACAGAAGCGCGGCCTCGTGGCTTGTTTATGTCGACGTATCTGCCTCCGCGACGGAAAACCCGCAGCTGGAAAAAAAAAATCAGGGTGTGGTTTTTGTGGTTAAGGAGGGGGAGGGGGGAAAAGGATTTTCCGTCTTATTTATCTCCATGACGAGCTAGTCTTTTGTCCGGCACCGAGTGACCAAAGGGAGGGTGTTGGAGGGGAGGTTGGGGGAGAGGACTTGTTTGGGTTCACCTCTGTCACTCGGAGAGAAAAACGAGAACTCAATTTACTCCTTCGCACCCCTGCCTGAAAGCTCCCTCCCCCCAGACAGTGCTGCGGACAGTAATTGAAAAGGGATGTCGTGTCCCAGTGTTGTACCCCCGGCAACATCCCCCTTGGGGCCGGCCACAGGCTCGGTGATGTCTGCAGCTCCCTGGGGTGATTATAATTAAACCCCAGTTAACACCACGTTCTCCGCCCCCCGTCAGCGAGATTCCATACGTACATTTCTAGCACTGGACGTTTTATTTCCTTTTTCAAAATCAACATCCCGATCACGACTTCTAATCGCTTTAACTTGAATTCGAGAACACAACGACTTCCATCTCATTCTACACACGTGTACGACTTAAAATTAAATAACAAGGCCATTCGTTTATTTCTTTTCCCTTTTGATAAATACAAAAGGGGCCGTGGTTCTCTCAAAAAAGGAGTTGCGAACACTGGTCTCGATGGGTAGCAGTCAGTAGACTGAAAAAAGTTTTGTCCGAAATGTCGGAGAAACGACTGTTGGTTCATTTGAATGGCTGTCGGTCTACTGCCTGTCAGTCAGTCGATTGTTTGTTCTACCACCTGTCGGTCAATCATATTTTTTGGTCTACTGCGAAACTACTGTTCAGTGTACGACATGTCGTTCAAACTATTTTCTGTCTACTGCCGTGGCCGCGTCCTATGGAAGACTCTTCTTCGATTTCTACTCGGGGGATATTTTTGGAACGGCAATTGGTTTTGTACACAAAATGTGAAACGCTTCGTAGCGCCGGGTGAATACTATGGTTTGAGGCCTAGCATTCTAAAATAAACTCATAATTAATGACTTCTGATTGATCTTCCAAAATGTTTGGGGTCTACTACTTTTATATGGAAGACCTCCTTCACCTTCGGCGATTCTGTGAATTATGGTGACAACTTTCATATCTGAAATTCTCTTATGAATCTCTGCAATGAATGCTAGAAATTATTATTCGCGTGGCTATGTTTGATGTAAGTTAATATAAACAAAAAAAATTTCATTACTCGCCAGAAATGTGTAACATCTAACCTCGGTATCAAGCAAATTCATTGCGTCTCATGTTACAAATACACTTATAATACGAAACTCGGTCACGGAATTCACGTATAATTCTTTAAGATGATACCGATAGTGATGAATATACGCCAATTGTGTTTTAAACTTCATTTATTGACGCGAATCACACGTAGTTTCCGCATCCTCCGCTAGAACTCGCTGCCGGAGCAGCTGCATCGATTTGTTTGGCATACCGAATTTATAAAGTAGGTATATACTGAAACAGCTACGATGCAAACGAAAATGACTTGAAAAAATAGTAGAATTCGTTTTTATATCTAATGTTGACAAGGAATTTGATTAAAATACTGCTCATATTGTTAAAATTCCTTAAACAGTTGATACCATAAAGTTTTACTTTGGTTTATGAAATTCGGTTCACACGATTCACCACATGTGGCAACACCGTGGTTACACATTTCCGTTACATTCACGGAATTACTTCCGCCAAATGCCGTATACCGAGAGCTAAGATGTTACACATAAAAAATACAAACTAAGGTTAATTTAGTCGAATTTGTTGGGATGAGATGGTTTGAGAGGAGACATGTGACGAAAATAAGAGCACAAACTATCAGCTATTAATGATTCAACTGTTAACTAGGTAGTAAATTTATAGAGTTGTAGTGTCCCAAACATCAGGTTCGCTTGTTTACCAGCGTTCTTCTGAGTGAAGCAAGTGAATCAACAAGCGGTTTGATCCTAATGCGACGATCAGCAGCAAAATTTGAACTACGGGAGAAGGCAGTCTTAATAAGCCACCAACCGATTACAAAAGCCGCCCATTTTAGGTGCTTGAGTGCCATTTAGGAAGTTGCAAGATAGATGTGTTAAGTTCTGCTCTCCAATAAAACTGGGTATTCTCACTGTGATGACTTGTCAATTAAACAAATCAACAGAAAAATATGATAACTGTCATCCCAATAGCTTCTTGGAAATTTTCCCCCCAAATTCTTAGGTGACGGCTAAGTGCCTTTTTTTTTTTACAATAACCCATTCATTTAACAAATATTAAAATAAGTATCTCATACAATCCGTCACTTTTTTTTTTATCGAAACACTTAAATGCAGTAGGTATTTTCAGAAGAACCAGCAGTTTTAATTAATAATTGTGTGTTGTGTACTTTTTGGGCGAGTACCTACTATCTTTTGTAAGCAACCGGAGAAGATACGTGAATGATTCCAACCGGTGCATGAGATACTTAGAATTTTTTTTCTTTTGAAGGTAGGCTATGCCTTGAAGATCGTTTCATGAAAATAATAATTGCCATTTTGTTTGAGTACCTATTGCTCGCCCCGTCATGAATCCTTTCCCTTCCCCTTCAGAGCAGCGATGTTCCCGAGGTAATGACGGCCACTCCAAGGTTGAAAAGGAGTCCACAATGCAACGCGACGCGGGGGGCCACCGCTCGATAGCTCTACGTCACGTCTACGTCACACTGCGGGCGAAGCGAAGCATAGCAACTGCGAACAAAACGAGCAGGTGGGGAAAGACTAAGGCGGTTTTTTTTTGAGATAGTACCTCCTTAAAAAAGACCCTCTAGCCTAAAGTATGCCACAAGAATACGTCAGCCATTTTTTTTTGTTGATCTTCCAGAATAGTTTTCCAAGGATCCTTACATAACCTCAATTGCAGACTTTCACGAAAGGGTGCGTCCTTTCTTGTATCCTTGTGACCTTTGAGAGGGATCTGGCGATAGTCTGTTGCTTAGCCAACCGACTGCTACATCCTGTCGAATGATTTAACATAGCGTGTTAAATTTGAAACAATTGCCTAAAAAATAAATTGAAAACTTTTCAAACATAAAAAAAAATGTGAGCTAGTTTTTTTTAGTACTCTCCAGAGATGTTTAACATCTTCCGTCGGTAACGAGCAAATTAATGTGTTCTCATGTTGCAAATACACTTAGGTATAATACGAAACTCGGAGACGAAAACAATTCTATAAAATAATGCCGAGCCTGATAAATGTACGCAAACTGTTTTTTCAGCTACATTTCTTGACGCGAATAATACGTAGGTTCCGCACCCAACACCAGAATTCGCTGTCGGAACAGCTGCGTTGACTATTGAATCATTCGATTTGCAGAGCGAAATTCGGAACTATATAATGAAAAAGCTCCCATAAAAGCAACAAAAAAACTTGTAATAAATATTTAATCACGGCCATGGACCTTATTTTTACAAGGAATTTTATTAAAATTCTGTCCATCTTGATGAAATTCATTAAATAGTTAACACCATAAAGTTTCCCTTTGTATTTGTGAACTTAAGTTTGAGCCATCCGTCCACAAAGTACAAAGTTGCGTCTTTCTTGTAGTAGGTAGTACAAATTATTTAGGCCTATTGGCAACTGAATTCCTTAGAAAATTTGTGTGAAAAGCACAGGATTTTGTTTCCTGTGTATGATTTTTATATCAGCAGTAAGAAAAATAGTAATTTGTACAACTAGTGCATTAATGTTATATTAATTTATTTATTACACTTAAGCAAACTCAAAGTGCATCACCAATTTATTGCCCATATTCAAGTGGATTTTTCTCAATATTATTCTTCTGATATTTTTAATGAGGATAGGAAGAGTTAAATTAAATTTAAAAAAAAAATTGTCTGTAAAGTTGGTTTACGGACGATAGTTTAACATGACAACGTCATAACAAAACATTGATGAAATGATTGCATACTTTTATGAATAAAATTGAATCATTTTTATTGAATTATCATTATTTTGTATGGATACAAAGAAGGAGTGAAATGAAATCTACTATTTAATTGATACATTTACTTTTATTTGCACTCATTAATTATATATTTTTACTACTTTAACGAACAGATTATTTTAACTATTTAACTTCTTCCAATCTGTGTTACTCTGTTAAGGATAGGACGATGATAGGAAAAGTAGGAAACGAATGGGAGTGTTTCAAGTTTAATGTGCCTCGAAAAAGTCAAATCGATGGTTGTTCCAATCGAGTGGAAGAGAGATAGATGCGGCGCAAGCGTACAATGAGCGTAACGGGACACAGCGTAACGGGACAATGTGCGTAACAGGACACTTTTTCGTTCGTGCAGCCGGCGTTCATCGATTTATTAGACGTTGTCACGTCAAAAAAAAAACATGTTAGGAACGCGAGAGACCAGACCGCGATGCCAGGTTCGGAGCTGGCTGGCGGCCCCGCACGGCCGCTGACGTCACGCGCCGTCCACTGACGTGAGGCCTGGCCGGATTACAAGGATTGTCTCTACCTCCTCTCGCCCCTCCGCTCACCACGCGGCGCCATGCCTCGGCGCTGTTATCTATCGCATGCCGCCGCAGAGAATTGACGCTGCTTTTCTGGACTGTTCGGGCGTCGGGTCGGGTCGGGATGACGCGACTCGACGCACAACTGCGCTCGTCGGTTCTGGAAAGACGACCCACGACTACTTTAAGGGGCCCGCCTCGTCAGGGGTGTATGTGTGTTAGTGAGGCGGGATGATAAGCGCGACGCTCGCTGGTGCTTCCAGCGCGGTATAGCCTCTAAGCGCAAGTCTCTGAACTGGCGCGCATTCGTCTCGTCGTCACAGGATAACTGTGAAATTTGAGCGGTGACCGTAACATTATATGGCGGAGAAATGAAGGTAAAGGTGTTATGCAAGCCCCTTAAGTGCTTTCAAGAGTCTGTACTGATTGTTGTATGCCTAAAAATTACTCTGAAAACACGCGTTTTAGGCATTTTAACGCTTCTAAAAATACAGTTTAAAAACTTAATCCGAAATTAAAAGTACTTTTCGGGCCTCAGCGAACTCTTAAATGCTATTCGTAAATAGGCCCCACTCGGATATCTTGAGTAGTTTTGAAATCGCGTTGTTTTTCCTGAAGCTCTGCACACCGTATGTGCGCCCAGGTAGGCGGGCCCCTTAAGCCGCTACGCCGGCCTCCGCGGTAGTTCAGAGCGGGGATTCCGAGAGCGAAGGGAAGTGCGACATCGGCGAAGAGGGCGAGAGACAACCTCCCCCCCTCCCCTCGTGAGAGTGTGGCGCGACGCGGAGTTCGACTGGACCGTGAGAGTGCGGCGGCCGAGTGGCGCGAGACTGCGTGTGTGTGTGTGTGTGCGGACAGGCGCGCGGTAAGGGGCGAACCACTGTTGAGCCTAGCTCCAGTGAGGAGTGCTGCGAACTGCGGAACTCAAGACACTGAGTGACTTGAGGATGAACGTTTTTTTTAAGTGCCAGTGATACGTGATGGGACATTTTTAAGTACAATTATTTATATAAAAATTAATAAAACTGTAATAAAAACTTAATTGGGCTATCCCTTACGATCCTGGTTCTTACCACTTTATAAATACATTATTTGGCAATGTCACATGTGCTGCTTCTATGCAAGGTTATGTATTAAAGATTATCCTGTCTACATGGCGGGTCTCGATTCGTAGACATGGAGGCCCTGTGAGACCGCGGGAACAGCTGCTCCCACGGGACGCCACAGCTTCCCACGGGCATTCCTCCCGGCTCCCGCCACGATATTCAACACCTATCCACGAATTAATATCAATAATAATAATAAAAAAAGAAAGAAACCCTCCCACGCCCGGCGCGTCTCCATCTCCTCCCCTCCCCCTTCTCAAACGCGCTCATCAGCATGCGGCGAGGCGCTACAAAAACACACCGGTGCGGCGGTCGGTAGCCGTCGTGGGGACTGCCTTATGGGGGGGGGGGGGGGGGTGAGAGGGACTCGTGTGCGTGCGCTGCGCCTCAGGGCTGCGTGGTCGTTTTGTGGATGACTCGGGGAGATTTGCCCCGACGCCCCCGCCTTTCCCCCGCCCATACCACTTGCCAGCGGCTAACGTGACGGCCCCGTCGTAGGGCGGAGGGGGGCAGTTAGGACCGGACTCGATCCCACACCTCGGCCACCGCCGCCCTCAAGTTTTAATCCCTTGCGGTCGTCCGATTGGCTCGCGCGTCACACGTCTCTACCTTCGCCTCTGTGCACTTGGCACCGTAGATGGTACACCTAACAATTCATGTAAATTTACAGATGTTTGTTAAGTTTGTACGTCTACACGAAAACAGATGAATCACCAACGTAGTTATATCGGATCCGGATTCTCACCCGGGCATTTATGCCGTGTGTTGACCCAGTACCCCCGGTAGTAAAAAAAGTTATGTTGCGAACCGTCCCCTGAAAAGCTTTCCAGTATTAACTGCGCGCATTAATAAGCACGGTAAAAATGAAATCAAATTATTGTATTCCGTGGTTTTTTAAAAAAATTATGCTTAAATGAAACATCAATTGAAATTTTAAAAAAAATCATCCTCCTCGGCAATTGGTTTGGTAAACAAAATGTGGAACACTTCGTAGCGCACAATTTATGCAATTTAAATTAACCTCCATTATCTGCTTTTCTAAGGGACATAATTAATTCCTTGAAATTTTTTCCACATTTTTATGTGTTATGTTTATTTTCAAGATGTCAATATTCGTCTATTGTTTTATGCACTTAATTGCCGGAATACAAGACTCGCTATAAGCATTGCAATAGGTCTGCTTATTCCTGGGCATGTGACGCCTCGCCGGACTCCGGTGAAAGCTTCACGAGCCTTCAGACTTCCCTGGGCGTCCGACAGGCATCGCTAGTAGCACGGGAGAGTCGTGGCTTGGTTTTAAAACATATCTGCATTACATTAGTAGTGATACACTGATGCATGATTACCTTCACATTGTTCAAGACATTTCGAGATTTTGTTATTGTTGTTGTTGTTGTTGCGGACACAATATTAGTCCGAAGGATCACACTCGTTATTCAAGAACGAATGTTTCGCTCGTAATTCGATCTCATCCCAGGGAAATAAGAGGGGTCGAAGTGTCCATGGACTAGAATGTAATAAAGCTCTGTGGAAGGGGGCCTGTCCCCTTATAATTGGGTCGCGGGGCAAAAGTGAAAATTGGAGTTATAATAAATTTTGCAGCCGGTATGGTTTGTGGATTGCGCTTAGTTGTCGTGTGTGTCTTCTACGACATAGCAAGCATAGTATACCTTTTAAGACTGCCCTGTACACGGTGTACCCCGGGCCCTTCGCCTGGTGTTAGGTAATTATTAATCATGAGGTTTGTTTTTGGCCAAGGAGAAAAAACCTATAATAAGAATCGTTTTTTATGAAATTGTTTTGTTGTTACATTGTTCTGTATAAAATTGATCGTTAGTAGCCACGCCGAATCTGCAGCACTGTTCCGCTATCCGCGGGCAGATGCTACAGCGATGTGCCGCGATCAAAACTTGCGCGCATCGGCGCACGGTAATTAATTCAAGGACGAAGATGGTGGGCGAGGGAGGGGAGGAGCGGAAACGTGCGCTACGCGATACGTATCTGGCGCTGAATGGGGCGGCTGACGAGTAGCCACGACTCGCCCAGGTCTTGACGAGACGAGGCCAAACAAGATACCGCGGCGGCGATCCTTCGGGCGTCCCTTGTCAAAACTTTATTCTTCGCGAGCACGGGAGGAGACGTGATAATTAAATACAACACACCCTGGAGGTGTCGTGACTCCTGTCGGGCGCTGAGTGGTCTTCTTGGATGCGGCCTGCCTCCGAAATAAAAATAACTTCAATACCGTTCACGATTTTGACGTGAATACGTCTTTGAAATTGCTTCCATAGCGGGAGGCAATTTAAAAAAAAAAAAAAAGAATGATAACATGATCGGGGGGATACAGTTTGGTGTTGTAGCTACGTATCGATCATCTCCATCCAAAACTTAATTACACCACTGGACAGCTAAAGGATCAAAGAATTTCGTTACGCTAAGTGAGGACTGTGACGCATCGCGCGCGGTGGAGGGGGAAGCGCCGCCATTTTGAGGTCATTTTGCTGCGTTTCGAGATTTTGACTCGGAGAAACTACGACGTTCGTTTGAGTATGAATCGTCAGCTCTCGTCAAAATCTATCGATTGCACATATAAAACGTTTGTGTAAAATAGTTACAGTGAATATATACTTATATGGTGTTAAAATATAAAAAAAGCGTATTTTAGATTTCGCCTACCTGTTACGTACACGTATTCACGTACAACACACGGCCGTGTCCATGACACAGCCACACCCCGTTATTTTAATTTAATTTGCTCTTTTAATTTTACACGAGGCGAAGCTGAGGCGTTACACTTAACCACAGAATTAGCCCACACACAAATGATTAATATTGCTAATTGAGGTATTGTTTTCAATCCTCGCGCCACGCCTCGCTATTACCTTGTCCTGTTAGCGTTCAACGCGATATTTTATATTGTTTGATAACGAGCTAGAGTTCCTACAATAAATGCTATCGTAATTCAGAGACGTTTGTTAACTTGAAAACCAGATCTGGACAGCTGTAAACATATTTCCCAATTATAGCCTATATTATTTCATCAGCATCTTTTCTTGATCAATTATTCATTACAGTTGGAATATAATTTATTAAATAATAAAGAGTAGTGGAGATAAGTACTACTTTGCGGAACATCTAATACCATGAAATTTCATTTGCAAATTTGACTGAAAAGCTTCTATTTGTAAGACGCATTGCTTGATGAGGCTTTGCTCATGTTGAAATAAATAGAATATTTTATTTATATCTGGATGTTGTACTGTAACACATATGTGTATAAATTACGTGTATGTGTCAAATACGATCTTCCTGATTGAAAACTATGTGGTTTTTCAGAAATGTGCTTATAAATATTTATTCGTCGAAAACGTCTAAAAAAACGACATAACAAAGGTATTGGTTAATATTTTTGACTAAAATTTAACTTTCAATAATACTTTAAGAAAATATATAGGTACCGATAAATGGTTGAACACACAATATCGGTATACAACCACTCACTGACTGATATAGATACACGTAACTCAAATATTTTATATACAAAAGAAAAAAAATGTTTGTTTGAGCTTTATTTATAACATGGTGGAATGATAATGCTACAGTTACTACATAAAAACTAAAACCCTTGAAACTAAAAAAAAAATATTTTTGCAAAACTCCGTTCCCCCGGAGAAACCCCCGGAATGGCCACCGCATGGGGAGCCCAAGAAAAGAAACGGGCTCCCCATTTGGAAGCCACCTGGAAGGTTTTTTTCTGTTCCACCCACCGTTTCTTTGGTAGCCTGACTTGTTACAAGGGATTGTATTCCTACCAGAGAAAATGCCGCCATTTCGTCTGGGCAATCCGCCTTGGAGGAGCCGGGGCGCGAACCCGGGTCCTACAAGTCACAAGGCAGGCGCTCTACCCCAGAACCAGAGTGGTAGAGCGGATACTTGCAGTCTTCTTAACACTGACATGATGTTATTCCACGAGTTTACTGTAGTTTCGTGTGTCATCAACATCTAACCTCAGTAACGAACTAATTTATGTGTTCTTATGTTGTTCGTTCAGTATGAATTATGTTATTTTAGAACAGTGAAATATAATTTGTATAACTAGTTTGGAAATGTTTTAGTCGATTTCCTGCAAACAAACTTACAGTCCCGCTGTACAATAATTATATAGAAATATAGACTAGTAAAAAAATATGTGGATGGTAAAGTTATTTTGAAATAAACGTTTTATATTAAAAGAGTGTGTTTAGTTAAAAATGTGTGTGCTTACAAGCATGAAGTTATTGTAGAAACACATTATTTAGGCTATTTGGTTTTAAAGCCACCGAAAAGTTAACGTTTTTACACGATTTATTTTAGCTTCACCTGTATGTTTGTAACCGACTCCTTTGCACTCGATATTGACCCACTTTAAACGGACAGATTTAATCTAAACTTCGTACACTTATCGAGGACCGGTGACAATACACTAATTTAATGAGTTTATCTCATTATCCTGATTAGGATCGACAGGATTAAATAATTTCCTCACCCAGCCTCTGTGTGAAAGCAAGTGAGACAACTGTGCAGTCGGCGCATGCGTACCGTCTACCTACTTTCCAGCTCGACAGTTGGTTTGTTGGCCGAGCGGATTTTGGCGCGGGTCTTCGGTGACGACAACCCACGGATTCACCGGTCGTGGGTTCTAATCCTGTCCACGGTTGAAAAAATATATTTGTTTTCTTTTCAACAAATTTTGGGATTGGTGCCGTAAATCCAACTGTAATTCGTCTGGAACTTCGCCAATCCTTCTATTCAAACTAAAAATTGAAAAATAAATATAGTTTAAAAAAACAAATAAACACGCTTTTAAAGCACATCGAACTAAAAAGTGAAAAATAATTTTTAAAATAAGCTTAAAACAATAATGAATGAAAGCGTGGGGCGCTTTGTTCCATATTTATCGTACATCGAGCGCCCGATGGTAGAGCAGCCGACATGTCATCGGAAGGCTCTGGGTTCGAATCCCAGTCCGGGCTATCCAAATTTTTCTCACATATTCTATGCACTCTCATTGAGAAGGTCCTTTCCTCATCCTTTCTCAATCCTTATCCTTCCCAAAATTCCTGTTACGTAAATGTGGAACGCTTCACGTAATAATTAATCCGTAACTCCCATCCTTTCCTGCTTCACAGCATTAATTTCGTACAGTATGTAAGACTGGTCGATATTACTTGTTCGTCAATAAGCTTATACCATTAAGTCTCACTGTATATATTGATAACGTTAAAATCATTGAATGGCTTCTAAAATCGAGATTTGACTATCAATACAGCTGTGTACATGAATAATTTGGAAAATAATTACAGTTACTTATGGTTATCGCGGAATTAATAGTAGATTAGAACAAATAACTGTTTAATTTGAATTAAAAATAGTGTAAAAAAGTATTTTATTTTACACTATTTTTAATTCAAATTATTCCTATATTTTAGTTGGATTTTCTATAAAAGCGTGTTTTTTTAAACTATTAATTCACTTTTAGCTTTCTTTTGTTTTACCGTGCTTAATATGAGCAGCTATTACTGGAAAGCTATTTGCAAATAACTATAAATATTGGAGGTATTGGGGCAACACAAAGCATAAATGGTAACACTATTTTGTAGTGATACCGTTATTTTCATGTAAATGTACAAATTAACAAATATTTAAGTTTACGTGAATATTTCTGTTCCATTTACAAAGAAAATTTACGGTACACAACGGCAAACAGAATAACTTAACGATGAAACTTAACATACAAAAAGAGACGCACAGGTGAACCCAGCGATGTGAATAAACAGTGACGACAGCACAAACGACATAGTAAGCAACAGTTGAGCGAAAAAAACAGATATTTTGAAAACCACAACGATGATAACGCAGACTAACACAGTAAGAGAACAGTTGCGACGTTTCGGGAAAGAGATATATTCCCTTCTTAAGGCACAAACAGGTTTGTCATGACATACAGTTTAATGAGTAATGGCCTGTGTTCGAAACTACTTCTTTAATAATTTACCTATTATTTAAAATTTTGTTTGTCAGTTGAAATTTTATTTAATTCACACAAGAGGAACCTGTTTCTGTAACAGTAAGTGTCAAGAGCGTAGTAAAAAAAGAATTTTATTTTACAAAAATACAATGGCAGGAATTTCAAAAAGCACTTAAGGGATCGTCAACTAGCCTAAAAATGTATTTTCAAGCATTATCTTTGTAAAAATGTTTCCGGAGGATGGACTGGCTTCTGCCCTCCCCTTCCATAAATACTGGCTACACCCATGGTAAATGTGTAAACAATATCACATGTAGGGCCTACATAGTTACACGCACTAGTACACGATATTCTCAAAACACGTTAAATAAAATTGTGGTAACTGTAATATTGAAACAAATAGTAGTTGTATTTATAATATATGTCTATAATTTTTCAAGACATGTGATGATAGCCTACATGAAGTACTCTATTTTGAAACTATGTATTTGTACTATTATGCAATAATAGTACACTCACGCCTTTAGCATAAGGAATCACTACAAGGCAATGGCCAGCCGGGATTTGAACCTGTGTTCTCTGGAATATGAATCTTGTGTCTTTCGACTCGGTCCATAAACTTCGATTGTGTATCTTTTCTCATCTTCAGATTGCCTTGTATTGTTGCACCATGCTACAGGCGTGAGTGTACGATCATTGCCTAATAACATTTTCAGTACAGCCTATATATAAGTATTTTAACTTTAGAAAGGTAAAGGTAGCTTTTGTAGTATAATTTTTTCTACTCCAAACTCTGTTAACCAAGGCTATGTCAGACGCTGCTGTTACAGCAGGTGTAAACGACTTCATTCCTTGAGGGGGGGGGGGGGGTGTGAGGCATCAATTAGTAGCACATGTCGGCAGGAAGTTCTTCGTTGATTCAGTACAGCCAGTAAAGAAAATAAAAGCTTCCAAGCTGTCATCTAGACTATGTAGACGTTTGTGAATGGTCAGGACTGTTCTTTATACCTCAAGAGCTACGTAAATATAGCTGTACATAATGAGTGTTCTAGAGGAAAGAATGGACATACAAATGGATAGTTTAGCAAGGCTCATTCACACTCGAAAAATTATCAAGAGCTTTGAATTTCGATTGATTGAATATGCTCATGCGACATAAAACAATTTAAACTGTTTTGATGGTCTGGTATGCCCATTAAAGTAATTGTGAATTTTTTTTGTCCTTCAACCCCTATTATTTCCCACGGTTTGCAGCAATGATTAGTTGTATTAAAACGATGATACGAACAAAGGTTTTTGGTGTTAATCTTGCGAGGTTTAATAATCTCTACTAATGCGATATGTGTCATATTAAGGGAACTATAGCGATATAATTATTAAAAAAATTCTTTTTCATGTATACCCCTTTGGTTAAAGTCTACCCATTAATGCAATTGTGTGTGTATATATATATATATATATATATATATACATACACACACACATTTTCTGGAAGTCGCACCATGGTGCTGACTACAATACCTAAGTAATCTTTAAAAAAAATATATTAAAATGCCATTAAACGAAGGAGTTTCGTCTTCATGTTAGCGTTTTTTTTCATCACTAGTTTAGCTTCGTCGAGACAAAACATGTTTAGTCCTTACAGAACAGTTGGAAATCAGTGACCGCGTATTTTACTGTTGAGGGATGCACTGAATAACAGTGCATTGTATTGATTTCGCGAAGAGCTGGCCACGCAGCCTCTGCCGTAACCGAGACAGCGCGACGGACACGACGCGAACGACGCGAATGACGCGACGTGACATCAAAGCATCGCGTTATTTTGAATATGCGGTTCTTATCTGCGTCACGAACAAAACTAAACGGTTATGTATAATGTTCCTTGCGAGTACGTACACACATAACGTTTACAATATAGGCATATGTTTTAATCGATACGTCTGAGAGTAATAATTTTATTTTGAATTTAACGTTCTTTTTTTTTTTTTAGGATTTTACTATCAAACACACGAATAATAATATTATTACCAAAGAACCAGTCTAACAATATAAAAAAAAATTCTAACACTCATTTCGGTAACTCGCGTCCGCGAAGCGATGGAAATAGAAATTTTTTTTTTTGGGATGTTCGGCGCCATTTTTGTGTTGTTCCCAGAGCCAGCGACGCCACGCTGGGCATGCCGACGTCCGCGCGCACCCAATCACCAATCACGGCCTCTTGTAATCGAATCAGCCAGGTGGGTGTGTTTGCATGCCCGCTTGTTTGACCAATCTCTGAATTACATGATGGGGCTAGTAGGGGGTAGGGGGTAGGGGTTCTGCTGTCTGTGTTGCGGGCGGCGTGTGTGCGCAGGGACCCGCCAGGGTTCGCCCAGTTTAGCGGGCCGTTGAAAGGACGGACGAGGAGGAGATTTTGGAGGGGGGGGGGAGGGAACCGCGTCTCGTTTGGAATGCTAAGTGACCCCTCGCCCCCTCCCCCACCCACACAGCAATTGGTTGTTCCCGCCAATCGCACGGGGATCTCGTGTTTGCGCAGGGAATAAGTCGGCGACGACTGCAGAGGGTCCGGCGCACAGCTGTCCTTGGGCCAAACGCTGACGTAACCGTGCCGGTTTCATTAACGAACCACACGCTATCCCTACACCTTACAAGTCTGTGAAGGGAATTTCGTCTGTAATTAACGAATCTCTCCCAGATTAATTAGTGGGTAATTTGTCTTTTCAGTGTGTATAATTATATATGTATCTACATACAAGGGCTTCGCCAAGGGGGTAGGGGGGGCAGCCCCCCCCCCTAGAGCCTTAGCGATATAAAATAATGTAGCCAAATGCAAAAAAAAAATACACACTTTTCCCACAACTTGCCCCCCCCCCCCCCCCCCCCAGGGCATCGGCTGGCGACGCCCTTGTCTACATATATCCAGGGTTGAATAACTCCGACACCATTTAACAGATCAACATGAAATTTGGCACATCGAAGTGGGTTTTTTTCTCCATGGCGAAGGTTTTTATGCTATCCAATTTTTTGTAACCTTCCACTAGATGGCGCTGCAGCGCACCAACTTCTAGACCATTCAACCGATCGTCAGGAGAAAAAAATACCTTTTTACCACGCTTTTATTAGCTTCGCCTGAATGTATGTACGAATTGACTATGTAATAAAATCTTTCCATTCGATTTTTACCCATTTTTCGACGTAAGAATATGTTTGAAATTTGGCACACTTATAAATAACCTCTGAAAATACAATGCTTTGATAATTTAAGATCTTAGTGTTAAGGGGGGTGGGAATCAAGGAGTCAAAAAATAATAATTTCGAGCTATGGATAATAACCAGGTTTTTTTGTGTATCCATGAGGTCGGGGCATGATGGGAATTTTCCCCGGGGTCGACTGTTACCACTTGTATGCAATTTGTTGCTAATTTGATCGTTAAATTACGTTCATTAGTCGTTTTATCTTACAATAAATAACTAACATGACTGTTATGCTTTAAAGATAGACAAAATTCAATATAAAACTTTTGAATTAGTATTTTTATTTTTCAATAGAAGAAGTTGAAGCATTTAAAGTTTTAAATAATTATTTCTGTATGCGTTATAAATTTAAATTATATCTGGTTGCTAATGCATACCTGATGATGAATACCACCTGGTTTTTGAGTCACTCCACTCGCAATTTAATGGAAATGTATCAATGAAAGAAGACAGTTGATCGCACAAGAGGCGGTCGACCGTTGGGGTTCCGGAACCCGCCTCGAAACCTCGCGGGAGCTTCGCTGGGTTTCCGGTTGGTTAGAGGGGCAAGGAAGGGGAGGAGGGCGCCCGTATTTTAAAATCTCTCGTAGCGGAATTAAGTGCGCGCTTCACCCCTCATCGCCTAGCTGATGCTGATGCAACTGGATTCGCAACGGCGCGCGGTGTTGAGGTTATGGTGTGTTCCCGGGTGGTGGGGGGAGGGGGGGGGGGAAAGGAGTGGGGCGGGGGTTTGAGCATTTTGCATATGGACGCCAGATGAATATTAAAATCCTCCCTGAGACGCGAGGTTAGGCAGGCGAGAGAGGGGATCTGCCGCTAGGGGCGGCAGTGTGCTCAGACGGCGGAAGGTGCCGCTCCAGGTGGATGTGCGACGAGACAATCGCAAATCCTCCGCCTGGCGTCACGCACTGTGCATTTCTGCCGCTGCGGCTAAAACTTCCGCGGCTTTTTTGAAGTGAAACTTCTGTGTGTGACGATAAGCGTAAAATTTTAAGGTCGAATTTTAACGCAATTTTTTCGTCAAACATATTTGTGAAACGTTTCTGACGCGAAAAGGACAAATAATAGGTACTTGGCCAAATATACGTTGCTGGGCTCGTTTTCGTTCCCCTCTTTGTGTGACAATTCGTCACACACACCCCAAAAAAATAGAACCGAGAGAGATAGATGAACGGAAGAATAATACAGAGAGTGTGCGCATGCGCTTGCTTCAGAAAATAGATTTAGGTATCCTGTACAGTCAGCTGTGAATGACTTGAATTTTATATTTGCTATCAGCGCGATCTCTCTTGAAGTAGCGTACGTAATAAAACCTCAAAATGTTTTAGGAGTTAAACTCGTTACTAACTTAAAACGTGATGCCAAACTTGTAGGTTACTACCTGAACTTAAAAATTTTCAAATAGAAACACTAAACCGAACAGGTTGACTTCCTGAATCCTCCACCCTTGAATATGCTTCGTGCCACGGCAAGTCACAAGGTGTAAAACAAAATCCGTACAAAAAAATTAAATTATTAAATATGCCCCTTAAGCATTTCTCCATTGGCGTAAACCCTGAGGTTGCAATCATGAGCACCTATTTGGATTTCGGGTAGATGAAAGTCATCTACGTGGACCGCTGTTTTAAAATAGTATAAATAAATTACTACCCATTATAAAAAGAGGTGTGCACTTCAGGATTCGGGGTTCCCCCAATTAAAAGTCCTTGGTGGTGTTGGAAACATTTCTTTGGTGTGAATTCATAATTCGTTATGGAAGATGGAAGAAAGTTAACGCA
Source organism: Bacillus rossius redtenbacheri (assembly GCF_032445375.1). Classification (NCBI taxonomy): domain Eukaryota; kingdom Metazoa; phylum Arthropoda; class Insecta; order Phasmatodea; family Bacillidae; genus Bacillus; species Bacillus rossius. Next base: position 18,048,420 of record NC_086334.1, on the reverse strand, counting down.
ATGGTTTTCCAATAAATTGATTTATTGCTGACGATACTGATAAATATGCTTCACTTAATGTGTCAGTTGAAAATATAAATTGAAAGTGTATTTATTATAATTTCTAGGTAAAATAGTACCCAGAATATTTTATCATCATTATGAATCCTAGTGTTGTCATCATAAAATAAACTTATTTTATTTAGGCAAAAAATATTTTTAATTAAGTAATACAAGCATAGCCGTAATTTGTATGGTAAAGAAGTGAATTTACCTAAAGGAGGAGGTAAGTTTACAATGTTTGATGTCACCGCCCGTGTAATATTCCCCCCTTCCTCTCCCCATCAAAATGTAATCGATTGTAATCGATGGACAAACAAATTATGAGATGCTTCCATTTCTACACGCTACAACATACGCACATATTGTGGTCGCGTGGCAACACCGCCAGTAGGTCGCGGTCTCACGTTTAGCACGCGGCCCCCACTCTCGTGATCCGTCGCCGGCTGACTGACGATTTCCGGCTAGCCAACTGACTACTCGTGGACGAGGGGAGTGCCCAGCGGTGAGAGGAGATGACAGCGGTGACAGGCGTAGACATCCGTCAGCCGTGGCGCGATGGGGTGAAGGGGGGGGGGGTGCCGAGATCCACACATAACTTCGAGACGTCGTAACTTAGTTACAGCATAGAAAAGTAGTAACTTAGAAAATAATAACTTCCAACTCTGACAATTTAGGAAACACACAACTTAGATCTGATGTCATGCCTTATACCTACACATAGCTTAGAAACGCTCAACTTAGGAAAGCAATAACTTGGAAAATCTTAAACCTAGAAAATTTTATCTTGTGTATGCCTAAGTTAAGTTGTCTTTCTAAGTTGTGCGTTTTCCAAGTTATGACAGCACCCTTACCTTGTGGCGATCTTGCGGCGCCCTACTGTGCTCAGACAAAGGGTAAGGCTGAATTATTGTTCTGTTCACAATCGAGCTACTTCAGTGTCTGCATTGGCCGATGCCAACGCCAGGAGTTCTTTCGACCTCGGAATATATCGCACATGTTTTGGGTCGGCCCAAGTGAGTTGATCGCCGAGTTCAAGCGAAAGTGTGCATGCTTCACAATGCGAGCACTCGTGCCCCTGGTCGTCGCAGCAGTCGCCGTGTCCGGGCATCGAACCCCGGACCCGCGAGGAGTCCCAGAGGCGAAGGGTTGCCACCCTCTGCCCCTGTGTGCAGCACGCAGAAGTCACGGGTCCATTAAGGCAGTGATAAAGGAGGTTAGGTGACTGTCACTGTGCGTGTGAATTGAACACACGGGTGTGTTTGAGCCCGAGCTATGCCGAGAGCAATCCGATAAGCAAAACTGTGGAGAGAGAAAAAAAATAGATAAACGTAACTCGGGAACACATGGCTTCGGATCCCTGTGGAAGCATTTTCAGCTGTGTTGCCTCTTCGGTGCTCTTTACGCCATTCTGTTCTTGAACTAAGTTGCTGATTTATTAAAGTTCGTTTGTTAAATAAAATGGTCGTGATTAAACTTGTTTATGTGGTCGTGAGAAGAATCACTCGCCTAGACTGTTTCATCTAGGTAAACTAAAAAAAAAAGTTTTGTTTTGACAGGGGAAAAAAATAATTTTTAAGTTTACTAAGTGGCTCGTTTGTGTCAGCAAGATGTCCCCCCCCCCCCTCCCCGGCTAATAAGTTATTTTTGTCACAACAATTAAGTATATGCACTTTTTTTCTTTAGTACTCATATCATGAGTATCGCCCCATGCTTTGGAGTCTATGGACTTTCGTCGTGGATATAATGTAGAATATCGTACCATAGATTTAAATGAATTTTAAAAACATACACAAAAGATACCACATGCCAATTAAGTGTTAAAATTGTGAAAAGAAGTATGGTAAGTAAATTTGAGAAAATAATATTTCACAGGAAAATTAAAAATATGTCAAATAAAAAATTAATTTGTGTACCTACATAAACACACACATACACACATCTCTAACTCAAAACTACATTCACTATGGTGAAATATTTTTAAAACTTTGTCCTTAAAGTGATTACCAAAGAGAGACATGCGCTATTAAAAATAAAATCGAATGACTCAATTCCTTTTCTTGTCAAATGATGAAAACTATTGTAGCTGAGCAACAAATCAACGAACAATGATTCTTACGACAGGTATCTTACACCTGCAAAAATACGTACCAAGCTATCATTCCCCCTTCATCGATCAAATGGTCCTTTGGGGGGGTGGAGGTGGTTGTTTACCAACATTTATTTACGACTAATTTTACGGCACTCAGGATAATGTGCGACAGTGCAAAAAGTGCAACGCTTGCGTAGGGAAATATTCGTAGGGAAGGTCATAACACAAATAAATAAACCGCGTGGAAATGCGCTGATTGAGTGTGTTGGGTGCGGCGGGGCCTTAAAAGGGCGCCTATGCCGGCAACGCGACCGCGCGGGCGTCGGATGCGCTTCCGCAGCAAATCGCGAATCCGCACACACGTGGTCGCGTTCCCACCCCCCCCCCCCCTCCCTCACGCGTGTTGTGACAAGTCCCCCCCCCCCCCCATCATGTGGAGGGGAAGGAGGAGGGGAGGTTTAGCGCGGGGAGCAAGCGCTCTGGCGGCGGCCTCCTGAAGTAAGCCCCATGGATAATCGCTAACCACAACACGGCCGCGAACACCGCGCTCGTTAAGTTTTCACACGCGCGCCGCTGGCACCCGGGCGATCTGCGGCCCGGCTCACGTAGCTCGCTCTGCCCACAGAGCTGGGAAGCCTTCATTTCACAGCCGAGAGAGCCACACCCGAAGTTTTCCGAAGTTCATGCTCGCTTTTTTTCCCCCGTTCTATCTCATTGCATAAACCGGTGTGGCATTAAATTTTGCGGTCGATTAGGATAGGTTAGCTACATTATAAACACTTTAAAACATTGTGGATGGTAATTATTAGGTAAGTATAGCTACATTAAAAAATACTGTAAAATCATTTTATGGTTGCTTAGCGAATAACATTTTTAATATGTAGCTATCCAGGGCTAGGAAACCGTTTACATGATTTCACAGTATCTTTAATGTGGCTATCCTAACCAAATCAACCGTCCGCAATGTTTTAAAGTATTTATAATGTAGCTAACCTAACCTTTTACAATGAACAAAAAAAAAACCGAAGATGCGCGATCGGGCGTTTGGCTCTCTCGTCTGTGAAAAGAAGGCTTCCCCACAGAGTTGGCGCGTAACTCCGTGTTAGTCACGTGATGCAGTCGGGAGATGGGTAAAGACAAGTCACATAACACAGACTTGCCACTTTGGCTACGGCTGCAGTCCCGCTTGGTTATGATTAATATTTTTATTTATTTATTCATTTATTTTACTTTTGTCCCTTCTAGTCGCGAAATTAAAACTTTAAAACCCAAATGCAGACTAACGTAGCTTAGGATGTGGTGAGTTACTGCGGCCAACCCGAGCATGTTTCCCAACCAGGCGCATATATTCAATGGAACAAACCTCAAAGCCGTTTTGACGAAAACTTACGAATTAAATTTTTACAAATAACATCGCACCCGAGTTATTTGGCATCGTTATTTTCTGTACTGATTCATTTACGAAGCAATCGACAAGTATTTGATTTTTATCAAGATTCCAAAATTAAGGCCTGGTCTCACATGCAAAATTGTTTTTTTTTTTTCTGTCATTACTTTCATTTAAGGACTAATTATCAAATTTCAACCCAGTACGTCGTTTGAATTTGTGGTTTTTCAACATAAATGAACTCATTCGGTGTAAAATATCGTGTAAGTCTTCGTAATTGTTATCAATTGCGTGTCTATTTACACACATTTTACTACATCAAGTAATTATTGTTGAAAATATTTGTGACAAGAACCAATGAAAGGGAGATATTAGGTTGAAATTTTAGGAAAGCCCTTAAATAAAACTGATGGATAAAGTCAGGAGTGTATCTGTGTTAATGAGGCGGGATGATAAGCGCGACGCTCGCTGTTGCTTCTAGCGTGGTATAGCCTCTAAGCGCATGGCTGTGAACTCTGACGCACAGTCTTCTCGTCATGCGAAAGACAACTGTGAAACTTGAGTAGTGACCGTAATATTATAAGGCATAGAAATGAATGTTTAAGGTGTACTGCAAGTTCCCTAAGTGCTTTCAAGAATCTGTACAGGTTATTTTACGCCTACAAATAATTCTGAAAACACGCCTTTTGGCCATTTTACCTCTTCGAAAAATACAGTTCAAAAACTTAGTCCGAAATCGAAAGTAATTGCCGGCCCTCAGCGAATTCTTAAATGATTTTCGTAAACAGACCCCACTCGGATATCGTGAGTAGTTTTGAAATCTCGTTTTTCCTGAAGCTCTGCGCACCGTGTGTGCGCCCGGGCGGGCGGGGGCCTTAAGAACTACAATCGTTTGCTGATTGCATAACATAATCCAACTGTCTTTACCGCCCTCCTCTGTTGTCTGCATGGCGTAAATTCTCTGGAGTAGCGACCTGAAAAATTCGCGGGTTCATTTCGTGTTATGCTAAAATTATAATAATTATACCTTAATGCTGCTTCTGTCATTGATTCACTGTTAATCTGGAGGACTGAGGGCCATTTAGAGACCCTCACTCATTGAAGTGTCGAATCACAGGCCATCCAGTCGAGACGACTCACAAATCAGCAGCCAATGAACAGTTGGCATTCGCCAGAGTGTGTAGAGGATATTGGAGTCTATCCTGGAGGTCATTGAACCCGCGAATTTTTCCGGTCTCTACTCTGGAGTACTCTCCCTTACCCCATCCTTCTAGCGTGGATTTCATCATACGCGTTCAATTCTGATTTAAAAAAAAAACACCCAGTATTGAACTGGAGCTCATTGGCTGCTTCCCCGTTCACCTTCTCTCCTCGTCGCACGTGATTCGGTTAGCTGCTATGCTACTTGAGTGTTGCAGTGGCTTTAGGTCTTATAGGGCGGGCCAAGTAATCCATCAGGCCTATTAAGGTATTGCCTAGAGACCTCCAAAATTCGCGGTTTCGATGGCCTTCAGGATAGACTGCAAATACCCCTGTATACTCGGGCAAATAACGCAAGTTCATTGGCTGCCGACTTGTAAGTCGTCTCAGCTGGTCTGTCTGTGATTCGATCCTTCTTTGGTTGAGGGTTTATAACTGGTCGAGATTCGTCCAGATGAACAGTTATCCAATAGCAAAATTATCTAAGAGGTATATGTGTTTGAATTCTATACTATCACGGAATGAATCCGCGAATTTTGCAGGTCTCTAGTCATGCCTCGCATATTTCGCCAAAAGATTTCGAGACCTGCCGTGTGTTAAAACACTGTGGGGTCAAAACCAGGATTTTCGCAAGTGGGAAGTGTGGTGGACGTTGCCGTGGCCTGTAGGTTCCCTTGGAGTTCTCCCATTTCCCCCACCAATTCATTCCGTCGCTGCTCCACACCCCGTCCACACACTCCAGGCTAGCCGAAAAGACAGTTTTGTCCCTCTGGTAGAGCAGCAGACTCCTGTGAGTGTTTCGTGCATGCGTTTCGTGATTGGTTGAGTTTCTTTCAGTTACATGTCTGCTGGCGACACACGAGTCACATCCATCCAGCGCGGAAGCAAACGCGTCCTGAGATTGGCCTGCCCAAATAGGGCAATGGCTTCTCTTGCAGACGACCACCCATCGCAGTCTAAGGAAAAAAAACCTGTCCATACCCATGATCCAATGAAAAGGTTCATCGACGCCCCGTGTGACAGCGCGGAGCGAGCGCTGACGAAACAGAGACTTAATTTTTTTTTTGAAGTAGTTCTGGGAATACCCGCTAGATATGAGCTTTCACAATATATTTCTAACATAGCTGCAGCATTGATAGTGAGAAGTAATGGATAAGCTATTATCAGGCAAACATCCAGTTTAAATTAATTCACTTTATATAGGTTTCCACATATTTTTTGGTGTTGCTTACCATAAATTTTGCATTTCAAACTAATTTATATAGAAAAATATTTTTTATTACAAAACATTAATTGATTTTCGTACATTTTTTATATTTATTTACCAAGTAATTAATAAAGTACCTACTTAAATTAACATTAAAAACCAAACAGTTCGGATCCGAGTTTTTTTTTGTTAGAGGTTACGGGCCCACATTACAGATAGCGTCACATGTCGCGCTTGAACATGGTTTCAGTTTCCACTGTAAGAGTCGCAGTTCTATGTCTCCCTCCTTGTTCTGTGGTCGCGATGAAACGTTGGCGAGGGCAGTGTTCGAAACCAAACAAACGGGGAGGCGGTTAATCAGGCGAGCCAACCTCCGCGGCTCCCCGACGCCGACTTAACCAAATACATGCTGTTTTGAGTTCAAACACGGGAGCGTGGCAGGGGGAGGGTGGTGGGGGGGGGGGGGGTGAAACTGCATTCCCGCGGTGGAGTTCAAATAATCCCGGCAGCGGCGGGTAATTTGGCACGAGGCATTACCCGCGGGCAAACAAGTTTAGCGGCGACATGTTGGAGTACTGCGAGCTGGCGGTTGCAATCAAGACTAAGTTCGTCCTCCGTTGTGGTACGTACATTTCGCAGCTAACTCTTCTCTACGTATTTAATAAACAAATCTACATACAGTAGTCGATTAGCTTACCACAGAAATCCTACAAATAATTTTTTTTTCTTTCTATTTCGTGACTGGAGACAGTTTTTTTTTTTTTTTGTTTTTTTAAATTTTAGATTGAATTTCATCTCCTAATAATGAAGTTACACTTTGAACTTTAAAACTCTGCAAATAATTTTTTATTTAAAGTATCCATATTTTTTCTCAGAGTAACATTTTTTAAACATGCACTTATATCGGTATCGTCGTATCATAAAACCGTTAAGCCATTTCTAAAATAAATTCGGGAAAAAAATTATTTTTCCCAAGATTTTGGATATTCAATGTAGTTAACCTAAATTGACACCCACCACTCAAGTTTTATTTTTTTTATCTCTCATATAATACTAAATGCATTTCAAGATTTTGCAAAGTTCTCAGCCTTAGCCAGAGTTTTGAAAACCTGCTTTACAAACGTAAATATCAATTGATTCAAGAGGATTAAAAACCAATAATATCTCCCAATTTGTAACAGATATAAACAAATTCGAATTTATAATACATGAATCACGCAAACAAATAAGTTATTGCAGAGGAGGGTTCGAGAAGGTACTTGGGTTGAAAGGTATTCAGCCTTCATTTATTTCTGATCGCGAATTGTACCGAATAAAATAAAGCTTTCTGGGGGTAAAATTAAAGAATAAAACATTGATATCTGAAAACGAGCCTTACCTCCGCCAACCCCTTCTTCTATCTTGTGTGTCCGCCAACTGGCTCAGATAATATTCGCGTCACGATAATATCTAAAAACCGAGGAATACAAAATGTGCTTGCAATGATGGCGGAAAGAGTCATCGCCACGTAACAGGCTCACGCACGCCCGCGCAAGGTGTCGACAATCAACACAACCGTCATCCACACTCACTAGGTACCACCGCATTCATTCATTTTAAAGTTGCATCCACGGTCATTAAAATTATTAAGTATTTTTTGCAATGAACTACAGGAAATTGGCTACTTATTTCTACAATGAATGACATAAATAGCGCCGGAAATGACAGCGAAGCTGAAACTGCTCTCACAGGGATTCGAATCCACGTAACTTGATTGGTTCAAAACTGCACTCAGCATAGTGCTGGTTTTTAGCCCAGACTGCAAGCCCATCTATTCAGCACCCACTGTAACCTGAATCAGGGACGGGATACAGCTTCGAATCTTGGGAGAGGTGAATGAATGGAGGGTGTTGGATGGTATGGGATTATCCCCCCTCCCTTCCAAAAACGCAAACACAGAAAACATTTTTCTGTACTTTTACAAAAGATTCCTTTGGAAACCAATTGCCAAGTAATTGTTTGTAATACTACGAGAAAGAGATAATGTGTACAACACATGGCTTTTGTTGTTATTGCATTTATGAAAGATGTTTTTTCTCGAGATAATACTGGGTATCTCTTTCGCACATTGGCGCATAATTTTATATCTTAATTATTGTGTCAGTGAAGCATTTTTTTTTAAACCATGGAAAAGATAATGGAATATTCAACAATTTGACTTTATCTTGTATCATGCTTATTAATGCGCACATTTAATACTGGTAAGCTATTCAGGGAACGGTTTACGAATAACTTTAACTATTGCTGGTATTGGGACAACACAAAGCATAAATGCCGGAACGAGAATCCGTGTAATATATATAGTTGGATTCATGCAAACGTATAAATTTACAAACATCTGTAATTTTACATTAATATTTCTGCTCCATTTACAAAAAAATAATAATATACAGGGCAGTTAAAGGGGTAGTAAAAACTTTTGAAAAATAATAGACTTGAAACCAGCGATGAAGCCCTCACGACCCTAGTTTCATACAAGTCAAGCAACTGTATAACCCTGCATGTTCTGAAAGAAAAAATCAAAATCTTTCTAAACATGATTGTTTATTTTACCATCATGTGGTTTTTATCTCTTTAGCACATTCAATGACATTTTCACATTCACTACAGGAACGATCGTTACTTACGCTGAGTGCGGCCCACAGCGACCAGGTGGGTCTACACCATATAAATTCAAAAGCACGCCGAAGAAGACCGAGTTAACCAAATTGACGTCTTTAATATAGCCTCGACATGACGTCGGCGCATGCGCAGCGTGGACAGGTCCAACTCAGGAGGGGTAAGGAAAGAAAATAGGACCTAGAGGAGGGGAAATCAGCAGTCCCGCGGCGGGCACTTCAAAATCCAAGTCATTACGACGGGCTGCCGGCTCAGACTTAAAGAACATTTATGAAATTTATGAATTCGTTATCAAATCTTGTTGTCCTCTCTACAGTGTTTTAGTTCAATGGGGGGGGGGGGGGGGGGGGTTTGGAGGAACTGAACAAATTGACTGACCGAAATCAGCCCATAGTACTGTCCGGGCCCGGCAGTCGGGACCACGTGGCACGGGAACGCAGTTACCGGGACTCCTCGCTGCTCCCCCGTCACGGGACTGGCTGCCCCCGGTTCACGGACAGTAAGATCTGACCGGGCATTCGCGCAGAGCGCCGGTTGCTGAGGGTTCGAGTTGCGAGTTACTTAAACCCATAATACTCTAGAAATATATTCAAAACTCGTTTAACATTGTACAGTGTACTATAACTCAAGTTATATTACGGTAATTATAACAGCTTATATAAACATTCAACAAACAATTTGTTACATTTTTTTTTAAAATAAGGAAGAAAAAAAAGATGAACAGCCGATGTGCTTGAAAAAAAAAAACCTTAGTAGTTAGTTGCATGATGTGCTGATAACAAGTAATCTCGAGCTCGTATGATTTGCGTGATGCTCGGGGGGAAACTGGGGGAGGAAGAAGGTGGAAGGAAGGAGGCTGGCTGTGCGGGAACCAGGGTCCTGCTGACCGAGGTCCAGCGACGCCCTGTGGGGGGGGGGGGGATGACGCCACCTGGGAAAACAAGCGTCGCGCAGCGGAGAGAGGCGTCGACGTCCATTGTCCCGCGCGTCGAGTGCCAGCCGCTGCCAGCCCCGCGCGCGCAGACGTCCCTCCTCCTTGGCATCTGCTCCCCGTGGTCCGAGCCTCGAGGCCCCCCCCCCCCCCCCCAGGGCTCGAGGACTCTCGTGGACGTTGACGTTACAGGTCATCCATCACTTTACATCTGCGTTCCGCGCGGCGGTTCAACTTGCAGACCTTTTTCCAGTAGCGGCTCAACGTTCACATCGCACACGTCTCGCGTAATTAGCTGGCGAATTTTTCAATTTTTAATGTTTCGAGCAGTACCTATGGATGAGGAGAATCAAATGGAATATAAAACTGTAAAATTGTAGGTTCCAGTCAATTATATTGGCTGCTATGTGATTTCACTGCTGACGGTTTACAAATTAACCTATCAGGGCCAGTGGCGTAGCCAGGATTTGTGTATGGAGGGTGTTAAGAAGCATGTCCTCCCCCCCCCTGTATTAAAGCGGGGGGTCCGGGGGTCCTCCCCCGGGAAAATTTGGATTTAAAGGTGTAAAATAGTGCTATTCTAGCAGTTTTCGGTACTTAAATTTAAAAATTGTAATGGTAAAAATTTTATTAATTTTAATATGAACTTTGTTTGAGTGATGAATAAGAAATTAATTAAAGATTTGGTGCTAAGGGGGGGGGGGTTTGAACCCCTAAAACCCCCCCCTGGCTACGCCCCTGATCAGGGCAAAGCTAAGCAACACTTTCGTTCACCCAAATGGGTAAACGAATGTATTAGAAACCATTTTCCAACACGTAGCCTAATCCTTGAAGAAGAAAAAAGTAAAACAATTTTATAACCTCGGTATCGAGCAAATCTATACGAAATTTGGATACGAAATTTAACGTTGAATTATTTCAGTTAATGCCGAGGGTGATAATTAGACGCAAATTTTGTTTACATCTACATATTTGGACGCGAATGACATGTTTCAACACTCGCTGCTAGGATTATCCTCCGGATCATCTACGTCGACTATTAAAAATCATTTGATAACCAGACCGTCATTTTATTCTTTGTACTGAAACAGCTCCGATAAACGCGAAAAAGACTTGAAAAAAAAAACAACTAAACCACGGCTTTGTTCTTGATTTTTGACAAGAAAATTTTATTAAAACACTGCTCATCTTGTTAAAAAAAATTGTATCAAACAGCTGTCTTTGATGAACTTTGGTTGACGCCATCCGCCACAGATGGCAGCACCGTCGTTTCACATTCCCGTTCCACGGCGAATTTCGTTCCGTCCACGGAGTTACTTCTACCAAATGCCGTAAAAACAAAAGTAGCTAGATTGTGACGAGAAACTATCGAAGAGGGATGCTGGCGACGTGACGGCGAAGGAAGAGGGGGGGAGAGGAAGGCCAGTCAAGTCACGTGACTCGGTGACACGTGCTCGGAGCGCAGCGGCGGCTACGAGGACCGGAGAAGTGGTCCGCCGCACAATGGCCGGGCCGTCCGCGCCGGAGAACAGAGGGAATGTTTTCGAATGTGTGTTTACTCTGGCGCTAATTCTCCCCCCCCGGGAGGTACACAAAGCGGCCGGGGCCCCTTGTCTGGTCCGCTGGACCAAGGGGAGCAGGGGAGCCATCTGTCCCCAGGTGCGCGCCGGAGACATTGTCTCCCTTGCAGGCGCTGAGCTGGTATCATGGCGCGGCCGACTGCAACCTGCGCCTGCAGAGCGTTGTGGCGGGTCCCGCGCCTCGCAGGGGCACGGTGACGTCACGCGGCCACCCTCCCCCCCTTACCTCAACCCCCGGGGTGGTTCCCATTCCAGCGTGGTGCGATTATTCCCTCGTCGATGACGTGGCCGTTTAGGATAAGGCACGCGTCCACCCGCCGTTTTGGCTCATTGCTAGAGACCTGTAAAATTCGCGGATTCATTTCGCGATAGGACAGAGTCCAAATACTTTTGACATTATTTTGCTTCAGTGATTTGGGGCAACAGTTCATCTGAAGGACTCTGGGCCAATGAAAAATCTTTAACGGAAGAATTAGCGAATCACGATCATTCCAGTCAACAGGTGTTACGAGCCGGTAACCAATCAGCAGGTGTAATTTGCACGAGTGCGTAGAGGATAATGGAGTCTATACTTTAGGGATTCGAAATCGCTAATTTTACAGGTCTCTGCTTATTGCATATTTTCACGCAATCAGTTTACTTTCTCTGAAATCCCCACACTTGTTATAAAATATAGTAAATTTACGGATTTTTCAACGAAGAATTCTCAGATATTTCGACTTATAAAATATTTTTTTGTTATAAATTCATAAAAATTGCGTGCACGAAATAATAATAATTTTTTTCGGTATTCTTAACAATTTTTTTTTTTTAATATTTGGCTAATATACCAATATTATACTCGTTGGTTCGTGTTCAAATAAGGTTAAATTAGAACCCTATATTTACGAAGATAATAGTGCACTTAAAAAGATCCCTGGATAATTTGTAACCAGGGTCTTCCGTCAAATTTAAGGTAAAATTTTTTAAGAGTGCACAGAATTTTATCACTGTACAAACATTGTTAAAATCTTTTTGATATATATATATATATATATATATATATATATATATATATATATAGTGACAGATGTATTCTACAAGTTATCTGCTATTTGTAAAAGAAATAATAAACATTTTTTTTGCATATTTAAAATTATTAGCATGACTAATTTCGTCATTCGTTTCCTGTGTTTCCGTGCATGGGCAGTGCGTACAACTTTGTTCTGTAGTCTTTCGCTGTAAATATTTCATTCATGAAGATGTGAAGTGAGCAAACAAAAGAAAAAGGTAATCAAGTAATTGCAAGATGGCGGGTGAAGCCAGGGCCGGAGCGGCAAGCGGCAACTCGACGTGGCGCCCGCCAAGGGACAGGATGCAGGATGGGACAGCGCCCCGCCATTGTTGCTGCACTGCTATAATAAATAGCGATTGTGTGTGGGGGGGGGGGGGGTGATTGGGGGGAAGGGGGCCCAAGGCGCCCCCGCGGTCTCCAGGAAATGGGCTAATCAACCACTTGCCCGCCACAATGGCTACATGAGCGCGGCGGAGCTCGCATTGTTATGCAATCCACGGGGAAGCGCCACCCCCCTCACGTATCGGGTTTCGGCGCTCCGTCCGTCGAGGCAAAAAAAAATTACTAGGCATAAGTCTGTTTCCGAGCAGTGAGGACGTGTCCTTTACCGATGGAACTCTTTATCAAACAAATCTTCCATGCGTTCAGCGAAAAACTGGCCGTTTGAACGACGTTCCGAATTATTTCAACGCTAACACAAACTTGGTGTGGCAAGGAATTGAAAACATTTTCAGAGGTCATCGGTGAGCGTTTCTACGCCCGAGCACTTGGTTTACTTGTAATCTCGCATACTTGCGCACTCATAAGTATGAATTGCTCGTTCGCATAATTGCTCGCTCGCATATGTACTTCCACACTCGGACCGTTGCACATATTCTTATTCAACCGTCACGTGTTTCTTATATTTGTGTACTCCTCAAATATCCAATCTCCCAATGTGTTATAATTTCTACTTCTAACGCATGCGTGGCCCACACACCCATTTTTAAAATTTTTTATTCAAGAGGTTTAGGTTATGTTAGGCCAAACACATAAATAAAATTCTTACAATTTTTTTTTCTCCGGAAGGTTAAAGTTTTGCGTCCAGGTGATAGTAACTGAAACGAAAGATCGGTTAAGTTAATTCAGTGACGTGAAAACCTATACAATCTAGCAAACCCCTGGAAAAAAGTGGTGGGGGTGGGTGGGGGGGGGGGGGGGAGAGAGTTTCAACCAGCAGTTGCAAGAGCGAATGGTGAAACTCGGATATGTTCGGTTCTGATCTGGTGTCGATGAATCATGTATGTAGTCTTTCGAGTTTCGTGTCATTTAATTTGGTTATTGTTAGTTTCCATCTCTCAATAAACTGCGTACATAATTCAACCTAACATACAATTTTTGATGTGTACAGTAACATCTCAGCTCTCGGTACGTGGTATTTGATAGAAGTAATTCGTAAATAGAATGTGGCGAATGATAGGAACCAAAATTCTTCACAAAGTCACAGGAAAACTTAATATTATTAATTGTTTAATGAATTTTATCAAATGGTCAGGGTTTTTAATAAAATTCCTTGTTGAAAATCAGGTCCAAAGCCGGGATATAGTATTTTTTTTTTTCAAATCTTTTTCGCTCTTATCGGAGCATTTTCATTACACAGTTGAAAATTGCGCTCTGGAAATCGAATGATTCGATAGTCACCGTAGCTGCTCCGGCAAACGAATTCTAGCGGCGGGTGCGGAAACTACCAGTGATTCACGTCCGGAAATGTAGTTGACAACACAGTTAGTGCACATTTATGACGCTCCACATTATTATAAATTATTCTCCGTTAAATTTCGTGTCCGAGTTTTGTATCATTTAAGTGTATTTGCATCATAATAACACGTGAATTTGCTCGTTACCAAGGTTAGATGTTACACATCTCTGGCGATTACTGTAAAAAAAACTCACTTTTTTTTGTAATACTCCTTTTTTTCGATGTTTTACAACGCTGGCATTATTATTATTATTATTATTATTATTATTATTATTATTATTATGAAGGCTTACCGTAGAGCTCAGATCGAAACTCGATGCTCCAAACTGGTTAAGCAAACGCCAACCGAGGGTTCAGAGAGCAACTTTATATTCACAATAGAATGAGATGGTTTTTTTTAACTGCCACAACTAAAAAAAAACTGCCAGTATGTGGGTTATCGTGCACTACAGCGTGTTCTATTTTCTTGATTACATATTTGCCCAGAAAAAAAAAGTTGTGCTTGCTCCTGAAAGTAAAACATAAAATGTAATTTACAGGGTAGCTTTCATATCACTTTAACTCCAGTTTACATATAAATAAACAATTATCTTTCATATGTTATGCTTAAAAAACTTGTATGAATTATTCTTTCCACCCGAGCGAAGTCACAGGGACAGTTAATATGATAGTGGTAATGCATTTATAATCAGGGTACCCCACCTATGTTAATAAAAGGCATCTGTGGACGTTGACTAGGGGCCGTTGGAAACAGGAGCACCACGAGGAAACCACAGGGTTTCAATGAGTAAGGAGTCGCCGTGGTCAGAGGCGAGTGCTCTGACCGATAAACACTCGTGGTCTCTGCTTGCCGAGACGACCGCGGCAGTAATGAGCTGTGTGCGGGTGAACGAAGACAAACGCGAAGTCTTCTTGTACGGCGTGTTTTCGTTTCCCCTTTCAGCGTGGAGGGGGAAGCGTTGGGAATAATAAAAAAAAAATAATATAATGAAATGGCAGAAGTTGAAAAATTGTACGGTCACGCTACACGAGGGGGAATTTCACAGCTGTTCTTCCGTCTTAATTAGTCAATACTGATTCTCGGCTAACGATGCTGGCTCAATTAACGGTCATCTGAAGGCGAAAGAAAAATAGGGGAAATTTATTTCCCACACCTCTGTGTGTCCCTGCCTGAGGAGGAATTGTTGGGTTAGTAAAGGGGCCCCTAGGGATTGGGGGGGGGGGGGGAGGAGGAAGAGAACGCGACGACAAAGGTAAAAAAAAACTGCAATCAAATGAGAAATGAACCTGTCGAGCGTAAAGCTAAATTAATTACCCAATTAATAAGCGACAACTCATTTAGCTGCCGCTGCAGATGTTCGCTGGCTCGAAAGACCCGGCGCCTCGTCGTGTTCACAGCACAGGAATGTCATTCCGTTCTTTGTTTACGATGCACCGATGCGAAGCCTTGTATTGGGAGACGAACAATATTTCATTATCCAATCCTGTGCCTTCTTTTCGCTTTGTGACATTTCGGAATATTCCGCGAGACGTTCAAACTGCATGGAAGCATTTGAATATTTATATTCACTTATTATTATTTCATTGGTGCTTCTGAATTTTGTCGTCGTTCAGAAATAGGCCTATCGACATTCAGTACTATAAAAAAACTGTCGTATATAGCTTGTACAGTAATAGTATGAACTGCTCTTAGCTATGAGGGCCATTATGGCATAAATAATATAAAGATATTGTATTACCACGAATAAATGTTACTATCAGTTTCACGACACTACTGCAAATGTACATAGTTCAAAAGTCACGAAATGGAATTTTGCTATGGACTCTGGTGGATGTAGCACTATGATTGCTGAACACTTGCCCCTTCCTCCTTTTTTTTTTTTTTTTTTTTTTCAAAACCGGATTTATAAATTCTGTTGATTCTACGGTGCACCGAGTATAGCTGGCCGCCTGTTTTAAGCGACGCAGAATTTTCCATTCAGCCGCTCGTTTAATTCATTCCCGGTTTTCCGCACCGGCGCGGTTATGCTGATACGCGGCCGTGGATTGTGAGGGGAGGGGGGCGGCAGAGCTGCAACGTGGAAACAAACAGAACATTTCCTGTAATTACAGTCCCTCAACCCGGTGGCTCGGAAACAACGCCACGAGTTGCGAATGTACGCGCGGCCGTGTGTTTGCGATACAGCCCGCGTCAATTAACTCGTCTCGGCGTCGACAACTCTGGAAAAATAGCACCGGTGGTACTCATTTCCCCGCTGTTTGTTTACGAACACTGACTGAAAAACGGTGGCAGAAAGGCTATTTTACGTACGTGACAATTTGCACTATCTTTGAGAACTGTCAAATTTGGGACAAGTTGAATGTCACAGACTGTAGTTGCTGTCCGTATCCTTCCGATATGCGAGTAGCTATTACTGTTAAAAAAAAAAAAACATTTTAGGCCTAACGTAAGGGGCAATTGTATTTGGGTGCGCCGATCTCCGTAGCGGATCCGGGTGCAAGATGTGTTACGCATGCACTTGTCTAACGTTTAGGTGAGAAATAAAATATATATATAAGAAAGAGCACATGTAACTCAGTACACGTGAGAGAAGTGAAACTTCTTTGGAAATTTAAACATCAACTCGTAAGTATATCGTAAGGGATAAAATGGCAGAGAGAGAGAGAGAGAGAGAGAGAGAGAGAGAGAAAGAGAAATAATACTATTTTCTAAAAAAAAAAAAAAAAAAAAGTGGCTTGTATTAACAGGATTGAAGGAAAGTATTAAAAATATAAAAATGAAAACATTGTAGTCAAAATATCAGTTAACGTTTTGAGTTAATTTCCTTGATATTTATAAACATTTTGATATTATAGCTCGTCCTCATCGACGATTTCGCACTTCACTCCACTCGCCTGTAAGGAACTCTCGGAACTCTCGCTGAGGCCGGCGTCACCGCTTTTATACCCTTGGCAGTGGTTCTGGAACCAACTTGAGGGTTGTGACGTGTCGCGTCATCCCGGGCCGACCCGACGCTCGAAGCATCCAGAACAACGTCGAGTCATTCACGCCGCTCCACGCTGTGACCCGCGAGATTCCCAGGCCGCCAAGGGACGGATAACAGCGCCGAGGGTGCAGGGGGTGGCGAGGCCGGGCCGCTATAATCCCAGAAGGTGTGCGCGTGACTTCAGCGACCGTGCGGGCCCGCCGGTCAGCTCAGGTAACTGGCGCGTGTCGCAGCCTTGCCTCGCGCGTTTCGTAACAATATATTTTATTGTGTTAGTTACAAAATATTCCTTGGCAACTGGTTTCCACAGGAATCTTTTTGTAAAATGATTTGTGCACAAGTCATCTCGCTAGGCGATCTGGGCCTATATCCGCTTTCCACAATAATGATTGTCCCCGCAGCGAGGGACTTTACTATTCCAACGGGGGCTCCCCTCCCCCCTCCTGGATATATGACTATCATAACAATAATAACAAAATTCACAGAATGTTAAATTTTCTGGAAAATAGCTATATTTTCGTTGTTTTTTTTCAAATGAATAATGATGCACCGGGGAATTTTGATTTAATACAATTTCTTGGACATACGCTATTGCAGTTTTGCACTGTTTTCCTCTCCATCCATGGTTTTAAAATCCGTGTCTCCACTCTGGGGTATTGTATCAAAGTAGTTAAGCGTGCAGGCTTAGCTGCATGGGGCATTAAGCGGAAAGCATTAAGTCTGTAGGTAAATTTAAAACGTTGATGTGGTCACATTTCAGCTACATAAGTATCGGCAGGGATTTTAATCTCAGGATAGTTCAGAATGATACACTTGAGATCTGTTATATCTTTTATCTTGAATTGGTAATGAAAATACAATGCCCAACAAAAGTTTAATATCACAAGCTTACTTAATACAAAACTACCCTAGTATCTGATTTGGTTTTTCAGTTATGATTTTATGAATATTTTGTTAACAGTGCAGACTCTGAGACATCTGTCTACCCATAAATAATTTTGATACAAAGTTTAGTTTTCAAAATACCATTTTTTTAATAATGCTTAATTAAAAACCTGCATTATTAATTAATATTTTAAAAATATTAAACCATTTGGTTTAAGTATCAAATGTTTCCCAGAATTAAGCGATGAGTAAGATAATTTTGTTAAAAAATAAAACAATTAATAATTTTGATTGTATAATAAATTATTTTTGTACAGTTTCAAAAAAAACGAAGAAAATATTAAGTGTATTTGCATGTTAAAATATAAATATAAATATGGTCTAGTGGGATAGCGAGACCGTATGGGCACCAGTCAATATCCTGTTGTACATCTCTCAGTACTTGCGGGGGGGGGGGGGGGGGGGGGAGATACTGAAATTTACCAAACGATTTAAAATTTACAAAATATTTCAATATTAAAAGTGTAGGTTATTATAATAAGCACCGTAAATTAAAAAAATCGTATCTTGTCAACTAAATATCGTATTTGGTTAGATATATGTCTCATGTTCTCTAACTGTTCACAAAATATTCATGAAATGATAACTAAAAAAAAATCATAAACTAGGGAAACTTTATATTGAATAAGCTTGTGGCCTTAAACTTCTGTTAGGCACTGTATACGATCCAGAAGCTTGAAAATAAACAAGTAATCTGCCCGGGTGTTGCCAGAGAACAGAAGCTACTTGCGGGCATCCTGGAAATGAGATTGAGATGCGACGGACGTGTGGTTTTTTCGTTGAAACGCCGCGTGTGTACAGACCGCGATGCGTAACGAAGCAATGAGATTGTCTGCAGTGATACGTAGATACACACACTGCGATACGGCGCATGGAATATTCCTGATACACTTATTTCCGTTTACAAGCTTCGTGAAACATGACTGCCCCCGACAAAAACCGCTTAACTACGTAACTTGTTTGACCTTCGTGGTCGGAACATCGACGATGAAGAGGACTAAACTACTCGTCATGTCACTTTACAAAGCAGTTTCTAACACTTTATTATTGGATGAATACTTTTAACTGATTTCTTTCGGTATATTTCATACGTATTGCGTGGACTATTCGCAGTAAAATATAAAACCAATTCAACAACACTTAAGTAAAAAAAATTAAAAAGAGCATTTTTTAAACGTTGGAAGTATATTTTAAAAGCAATCTTGGAGCAAAATCTTTAATTTTATTTAGGAATTTAATTATCAGCTTAAACCACGCCGACTAAAATACCTTACATTAATTGAAAAATGCAATTATCTTTGACATAACGGTGTCGCGATGATTGATCATAAGCTGACGGTTTGATTCTTAAATTATATATTTGTGATTAAAATGCTTTAAAAGCACATTTCTTGTTTGTTCTTTTTATTATCGTTTCGGCCAGCTAGGGACTACATTATTCCAACTGTTTATCATTTATATTCTTGTAACTGTTTAAGCTTTTGTGATAAAAAGAGAAATTGCAAAAAAACAAAATTAAAAGAAATCACTAACGGAGGCTATGGTTATATTAAATCTCACACTGTAGAGAAATAATACGGTGTCATACTCATGAGCTTCCACTATCAACACAGAAATATGGACCTTTCCTTTACGTAGGTTACGTTGAGCGTTACCATGAGTAGCCTACATTTTATTTGTAAACAGAAGTTATTGTTAGGATAGGCATATTAATGGCATGAACCTAATTGTACCATCGCAAAAACTGAAATTTGACATAAAACTCAAAAATTTGAAATATATATCATCTTTAATAAATATACAGTAGTCTATTCTCTGAAAAAAATATATTAATATTTTTCACGTGTTTGAGAATGGTTAAA
This sequence comes from Bacillus rossius redtenbacheri, assembly GCF_032445375.1. Classification (NCBI taxonomy): domain Eukaryota; kingdom Metazoa; phylum Arthropoda; class Insecta; order Phasmatodea; family Bacillidae; genus Bacillus; species Bacillus rossius. The sequence continues at coordinate 18,028,740 of NC_086334.1, read as the reverse complement.
TTTCTGTATTGGTGCTTGGACGAAACTTAAATGCCACTAAATTATATCTGCTTTCAATATATTGACATACCGTTAACGGTACAGTACATACATACGTAAGTACATCTTCCAAGAGTTTAATTGCCCGAGAGGCATGTCAAAAGAACATCCGGTCAGATTTTAGCTACTTTTTGGTTGTTGATGGGACCCTGCCGGGGGTAACCCTGTCTCGGGCATCCTCGGCTTGTCTGGATGGGCACCAGAGATGGTGAACAGGCAGAAGCCTGGGGCGCTCGAATGCCGAGCCCTAGTGGCCGTCGGGGTCCCAGAGGCCTTGTCTCGCCGCGAAGAGCCCAAGGCTCGTGGGGAAAGGAGAGGGTTCTAGTATAGGGCGGGATCGATCCTTGAAGCGAAAGGATCCCCGCTGAGGTTTCCTCTGTCGGTCCAGGATCAGTGGAGCGAGCTCGGAGCTGACGCAGCGAGGCTCTGCACCGCTCCGGCGCCAGCCTGGACAGCTAGCAGAGGTTTGACAGCCCTCCACCGGACCACGGGTTCTGGGTGGCCAGCAGTGCTGACGAGGTCCAAGGGCTAAGGACACAGTCAACTGTCGAGCTAGGGTGTTCGGTGTTGATGATGCTTCGATGGTTAGCCTCAGCCTCTCGCCATAGACGAAGCTCTAATAGCTTTCCCGGTTGCTTGAACGGCGTAGGTTATCAGTTTCCTGGCCCAAGGGGGGGGGGGGGACAGAGTGGCAGGACTTAATGGCTAAGAGCACTGGGTGAGCAAAAAAAAAAATAAGGAACTTCAAATAATATAAAGGAATGAAAACGAACGAATGTGGAATGCCCGGGTGTCTGACTGGAGGTCTGTGAATCTCGGGGGTCTCACTGGCGTTCAGTGAATCTCGGGCGCCTGACTAGTGGTATAAGAATCTCGGGTGTCTGACTGGCAGTCAGTGAATCCCGGGTAACTGACTGGCGGTCAGTGAATTTCGGGCGACTGACTGGCGGACAGTGAATCTCTGGTGACAGACTGGTGGACAGTGAATCTCGGGGGTCTGACTGGTATTTAGTGAATCCCGGGCGATTGACTGTCGGTCAGTGAATTTCGGGTGTCTGACTGGAGGTCAGTGAATCTCAGGTGTCTGACTATCGGTCAGTGAATCCCTGGAGTCTGACTGGCAGTCAATGAATCTCGGGTGTCTGACTGGCGTTCAGTGAATCCCAGGTGTCTGTCTGGCGGTTAGTGAATCTCGGGTGCGAGGCGTCACGCAAGAGTGACTCGCGGACTCTAGGCCAGTGGACGCAGCGTGCTGGCGGGGGGGTGGGTGGGTGTAGTGGGTGTATAATAGTGGTTTCCCGGCCGCTGAGGGAAACCGATGCGCCGGAAGGAATGAATCCTGTTCTCGCCAGGCATGGTTCTGTTCCAGTGAGCCACACGCACGGTAATTAACCGCTTCCTCGAAAGAGCACTTTCTCCGCACGAAAACTACGTATGTCGTTCCGCAGGAAGCGGCGGGCAACCCAAAACACATGCTTCCATATTTTACCAGAGTTTCGTGTTTCATTATGCGTCTTGATATGATCAGTTGTCAAGGCTTATCGTGCAACTTAAAAACACGCAGGTTATGTTAAACAATAACTGATTTTCTTTAAAGTAAAGGTTTTTCGTAAATCAATAGTTATAAAAAGGCATTAATTGATGAATAATCATGGTATATTAATTGTTTGCATTTCTTAAATGTTTGTAATGTAACTTATTGACATTTTCTATAACGATTCTTTAGTCTCTTACAACCAAAAAGAGCGTGGATGATATTAATCAATCTGATAATAAAACTAATTTGAATCGCGGAAATCAACTTAGATTCAACACCTATATGATTTCATAAAAAAAATCAAAACATGAGCACGTGGCCTGCACGCGCGCTAGAAGCGAAACTTCACACATAAAGAGATATGTATTTAGTAGGGTACATAAATATTTAAAACACGTGAACAAGAGTGCAAGTATGCAAGTGTATAGGCGAGTGTAGGTACATGTATGCGAGTGTATAGTAAAATGTGCAAGTATCTTAGTGCGGAAGTATGCGAGTAAGCAAATATGCAGTTGCGCAAGTTCACAAGAGCACAGGTTGTACAAGGGCGCAAGTATGCAAGTGCGCAACTATGCAAGTGTGCTATGAATAAAACATGCCATCGAGCGTTGCTGCTGCCATCTGCGTTCTTGGCAAGTAATTGAATAGCTAACAAAGTACACAACGAAGAATCATACTGGAAGTTCACAACTGTAACAAGCATGGACGACGTAAAACCTTCAAAGAGTCTTATAGTTGTCCGACTCTGTACTTTGTTCGATCTGAGTGCTACCCTTTCATTCCGATGCGCTATTTTGTTGCGCTCTGATGACGTCATTGCCTCGACTCTACCTTGCCAGCTGTGAAGAAGTTTCACTTCAAAAAATGACCGAGCGCGTACAGGCAGCATACGATACAGACGTGATATGGAAGATGTACCAAACAAATCCGTCTCTCTCTGATGCTTATGTAACTGGCAGACTTATGCATCAGTCCAATTGTTCTGGAACTTTCAAAACAATCCCTGCGTCGCCGCATTAATAAAATTTTTTATAATAAACAATACTTAAAAGATAATTGAAAACACATAAAAACTTTGATAACCAAGCAAATATAGGTAAAAATAAATTTAAATGACTTTTTCACAACGCAACATAAATATTCAATTATGATCATGAAACACGTGTCAAACACAGGAACACTTATTATAAGAAATAAACAGCTATTATTTAAATTGAACTATAAGCCCCAAACATACATCGATCATCTCTGATTATAAAAAACATAATACCTCGTTTGTAAGAGTCCCTTCGCTAGTGAGAAATTTACATCACCTGCTTCTGTACTTGGCGGTGTGACGTTTGAAGAATAACATGGTGCGTAAGCCGTGATAAATACAAAGATAACACCAGAACTACCTATACTTCAAGGTGAATTTTTTGAAGTAATACCCCGGAAGGGTAAGTTGAGTGATTGGGGGGGGGGGAGGTTTCCCCCCGGTTAACAGAAAGTGGCTGGTCCAGTGCCCCCCCCCCCCCCCCCCAAAATAAATTCAAATATTGATGCTTTTGTACGCATTTTTGGCTATTTCATGACCTTCAAATGCTTTATTCAAAACGTGAAAATTTTAAATGGAACGTGACACTTATGAACTGTAGATATTTACATTATGCACTACTGTTTATGACGTGTTCCAAGAGAAAGCTATTTAGCATATAACTGTTCATATGAATTGTCCATGAATTAAGCCCAGAATATTCGTTAACGAGTGTCTTCAGAGGAGAGCTGTGGCCCCCCTCCAGGTGTCCGGGTCCCGGGGATACTGCCCCCCCCCCTACCCTGACCGGGTGTCCCTGCTGTATTCCAGGCCGAGGGTCGTGAGACAGGCGCTGCCTGGTCCCGGGCCGACAGCAGTGTTAACCTCAATTAGCCGCGTAATTTATTTCTGTATCATCTTCGCGAAGGATCTTTTTTTTTTCTTCCCCTTCGTCCGACGCATGAGCGCGACCGCTATCGCATGCCTGTTTAACAGATATTACAAACAGGCCTTGGAAGGGGGGGGGGGGGGGAGAGGCGGACAGTGGGAACCGACTATTACCATACAATGAGGGGGAGGGGGAGGGGGCCCGCCCGCCGTGTGGGAACAGCGCCGCGCGCCTGCGCAGTCCGCTCCGGTCTGGCTGGCGTCCGCCGGCGAGCCGCCAGTGTCGCCAACTGCAGTTACGTCCTCGCGACAACAACCACCACGACCGCTTCTCCCTCCACCCATTACGTTGCTTTTGACGTGACAACGTCTAATAAATCGATGAACGCCGGCTGCACGCACGAAAAAGTGCCCCTTACGCACATTGTCCCGTTACGCTGTGTCCCGTTACGCTCATTGTACGCTTGCGCCGCATCTATCTCTCTTCCACTCGATTGGAACAACCATCGATATGACTTTTTCGAGGCACATTAAACTTGAAACACCCATTCGTTTCCTACTATTCCTATCATCGTACTATCCTTAACAGAATAACACAGATTGGAAGATTTTTTTTTATTTTATCGGTCACAGGTTATTCTTACTAATATTACTTTCCTATGTTATAATTAAGCAATCAGAGCGAAAGATAAGTCCACCCAAAATTGCATATTGTGGTGAATATTTTAACGAAAGTAAAGGCAATCTGAAACAAACAAAAAAAAAGTATTTACGTTAACGCATTAAAATACTACATCAAATCTGTAGGAATCGCAAGGGATGCCCGAGGAAATTCTCAGGAAGGGAGGGGGAGAGAGTTTTTGCGCGTAGGTTTCTAACCGACACAAGTTATCTCGGGACTGGGCGCTCTGCATGTTGTGTTCCGAACATATTTTGGCCTTTATGCATAAAATTGGCAGAAATCTTTTAAATATAAAGAAAGTTTTCCATAAAATATGGTTTTTGACTTTTACTTTTATCAAACACGTTTCACAGTCACTATTATTTTGCAAGCGCAAGCGGACCCCCTCAGTGAGGGGCTTCTTAATTCCAAACCCGTCCTCCCCCCCCCCCCCCCCCCAGGATCCACGCTCGTTTCCTCACACTCATTTTGGATTCCGTCTGTGCCATTTCTAGGGGCTCTAGCTAGGCAAGGACGAGCATCTCGAAGAACCATTGCTTTGTTAGGTTTTAAGTAACTGACGCGAAATAGCGAGACGCATAAAAAAAATATATAACACACCATTTAAAGAACCCGCTTATAAAACTACCCAAGACACAACCCGAAAATTGGCCAAACTTGCATACTCGCTTACATTTACGCGTGCTTTTTCCAGCATCTTGCAAGCATCATGTGTATAAAATTCGAAGCTATGATATTTTGTTGTTGTTTTCATACAATTTATTACTCTTGACTTGCTCACATTAAAATTAATATGTTTTTATCACGTCCCGTTGTAGGTACAACATACACTATTTCAGTTACCTACATTTCTTAATTTACAATTTACTTTGTTGTAACATTGTAATTTTTTTTACAACATATCGGGTATGTGTCTGAAAATGCTGTGCTTAGTGCAATTATTGAGGGTATCAAATTTATTCATTATCAGTTTTAATTAATGGAAGGAGTTAGGTAATTTTTTAAAAAAAAATATTTTTTTTTTTCTCTTGCAAAGTGGATTACGTATTACGTACATTCATTGAAAATGGTTTCTAATATTGTATGGTAGTTCACAATGAGTTTTCAATGAAGAACTTTTCCGTATTCTCTTATAGATGACGGTTAAAGCTACTCTGTATACCTATTCAGAAGGCTAACACTCTGGACAGCAGGGTATGCTGCGACACAAGCCGAATGGCCTCCGTGAGAATCCCATACGGCCATGACAAACCGGTAGCCTCTGCAGCTGCGCTGCGGGAGTCCACGTGACGGCTTCTTCAATTAAGTCCGACTCCGTCTCGGGACCGGGCTCATTGGTTAATGATTGCTAACAGACTCGGCCATGGGGCTGATTGACTTATCAGAGCGAACCTCTCCCCCCCCCCCCCCCGGGTCCTAACTCGCTCCGGAGACCGGGAGAAACAGTCGCCAGATAACCGCCGATGACCCCTGGGGACTTGTGGGGGAGGGGAGCTGCGTTCGCCCACCTCCCGCCTCGCTGGAGCTGGAGGGAGGGCGGCGACGCCGGTGGTCCTCCAGACGGCTCGCTGGACATCCTCAGCTGGAGCCGCGACATGCGAGCGTCACCCGAGACGTGTGGCGTCTAACCTCGTGTGTTCTCACGTTCAATACGAAACTCCGGATACGAAGTTAAACGTGGAATTCTTTCACACGTAGTTCATGCATCCGCCGCTAGAATCCCCGTCCGCAGCAGCTACGTCGAAAGAAAAAAAAATACTTAAAAAAAACTAAACCCCGGGTTTGGACCTGATTTTCAAAAAATAAATTTTGTTATGATACTGCCCGAGTTAAAATGTACTTAACAGTTGTTACTTAACAGACACGATCTCCTTTTTTTTCAAAATCATATCGTGCAAGTTCTTGAAGATATATATTTTTAAAATTATTTGTTACGTCGTTGAGGAGTGTCAGTTGGTTTCGCGAACGTGTCGACAGTACGCAGCCATGCCGTCGGCCTGGAGATGTGACCCTCGCGTCACGTGCGATTCGAAGGCTGCCTAAGTCACAGGTGTCGGCTCACTTTCTCGATTGGCGAATACCTGTGTTCGGATTTGTCGTGTCAGACCGGACTCGCGATGATCCGTCCGTCACCCGTCCATACGCCATTCGTCCGTCCGTCAACAAGACGAGTGATCCAAAGATAATACGCGCGTCCGTCATAATATTTTCCTACTCGGACGCTGTCAACAACTATTGCCACTTATATTTTCGAGGAAATTTATCTTGTAAAGGTTTACCAGCTTGAAGACCATGTGCGCTAGGCACTTATGAATAATAAAACCAACTCTACAATATTTGTTTGAATATATTTTTGAATTACCATGCATTATTAATTGCTTGTGTGTCTCAAGTTTTTTTTTTTTTTCAAATATAAAACTTAGAATGTGCTCATAGGCTAGTTAAAAACGTAATACGGAAGCAGATTTGCAAATAAACAAACTAAAAATCTTTTTAAAATAAAGACAACGTCTTTCAGAGATTCTTGAGGTTTTAATCTCACCCGTCCGACTGTATAAAGTTAAAGCTCGGCAAGGTTTTGGCGGACGGTCCATCTAATTAACGGTTTTTCGGTCCATCTGATTGGTTGATTGTCACGTGATTTACGGACGGACAGAAGTTGGACGAATGAGTCGGATCATTGTCGGTCCAGCTTTACCAAAAAAGCTGTCTTACATTTGGTTTTACAAGAAGACAGAAAATTTTCATATTATTCTATAGTTTTTTTAATGGTCAACTCCATATTATTATTTCCATTTATACCAAAAGTTTTTGATATTTCTTAATTTTGCTTGGATTAATGAGCGGAATTTTTAAAACATAAAACAGTTTTGAATAATTTACCTTACGGGCTACGTATTGGGCATGTTGTAACGTCAAAGTTTTATTTTTTTTATTAAAATGCACCAAGGGCCCTTTTTTTCGGCCCACAATACCTTGGGCATTGGCCCGTCACACCAACAGGAAAGCGCAAGATCGGTAAATAAGTTCAAACAAGATAATACAATCTTGCAAAATAGGCCTATTTGATTTATAAATCACACTTTTAAATTGCAATGAACGAGAGTTAAAATGGAAGGCTGCTGCTGGTAGCTCTACTACTGCTTATTTTCTGTCACAAACCATAATGTTGTGAAATCATGGAATATGGGGATAGTGTGGTGTGGGTTGTTCTTGAAACTAAAACGTTACATAAGATACTGTTTAACCAGCTAGATTTTTTGAATGTGTTTGGTTGGCCCTTCAAAACCAAAGGTTGGTCACCAATGGTTGAGTACATACCAATTGTAAACGAAAATGACATCTTATAATTATTAGTGTGAAAAAATTACACTCGCAATATACATAGCCTACCTACAGTGGTTTGATAGAAATATTATCAGAAATAATACCAAAAAATTTCAACTTTTTTCAAACCTATGATAGTTGAACATAGTAACAATATACAAGCACTAAATGTACCAGATCTTAAAAGATTGAGAAAAATATGTTTTGCCACACCAGCGGGAATTAAGCCAAAAGAGTAGTAATCACAAATTTCTCACGGTTTTAGGTAAGAAAAAAATGTTCAGTCGCAGCAAAAAAAAATTCATCAGCGAGATTGAAATGATAAGTTTTCTTGTTGAAGCTAACATCAGCATGTTCGAAGGATTTGGGTTTTTGTTTGAAACTGTGACCTTTGAAAAGTTCGGTTTGAGTGTTCAAATGCCAGCTCGAGCCGCCTTTGTGTAAGACAAGCGTGACATTAAAAACCCTAACCTCCGTCCTTGCCTGTCGCCACCTGGCAGGAAGCAGGCGGCCTCCGCGCATGCGCGAGGCAGGGCCGCGAGCAGCTGCTTGCGGGCCTCCTGATTGGTCGTCACCGCAAGATGACCGGATCAATATCAGCGGGCCGGCTTTAGCAGCCGCCTGCCGCCGCCCACACTTCCTCGCCCCTCGGCGAGACGGCGCCGCAACCCGCAGCGCAGCGACTAGCGTCTTCAGTCGCCGGCACGATGCTCACACGACAGTGCATAGGCCCGCATTGAGTCGTACGAAAACCAAGTGGTTTTTTTTGACATGACGTTTAATAAATCGATGAACGCCGGCTGCACGCACGAAAAAAGTGTCCCGTAACGCACATTGTCCCGTTACGCTGTGTCCCGTTACACTCATCGTACGCTTGCGCCGCATCTATCTCTCTTCCACTCGATTGGAACAACCATCGATTTGACTTTTTCGAGGCACATTAAACCTGAAACACTCCCAATTCGTTTCATACTTTTCCTATCATCGTCCTATCCTTAACAGAATAACACAGATAGGAAGAAGTTAAATAGCAAACATGTATAAAAGTTATGGTTAAAATAATCTCTTCGTTAAAGTAATAAACATATTTGAATTAATGAGTGCAAATAAAAGTAAATTTATCAATTAAATTTTAGATATCATTTCACTCCTTTGTATCCATACAAAATAGTGATAATTCAATAAAAATGATTCAATTTTATTCATAAAAGTATGCAATCATTTCATCAATGTTTTATTATGACGTTGTCACGTTAAACTATCGTCCGTAAACCGACTTTACAGACAACCAATTTTTTTTTCCGTTAAAGAATAAAAATAATACCATACAATAAGATACAAAACGGCACGAAAAGATTTTCTAAATGTTTGCACCAGCAAGACTACGTTGATAATGAATAAATCTTACTTATGTAAATTGGCCGACTGGTATTTTTATTTTATTTTTCCTTCGCCGCTCCTCACAATTTATAAATATTGTCATATTTTTCTCTAGGAAGACTGTGGCGTGCGCTCCTTTTCGTGATTACTTTCGTAGTGACAAGTACCTAGTATATTTCGGCAACCAAGTGTCCTGACGTACTTGGTCGCAAAGTTTGCTATTATTTTTAGTAGTATATGTGCATTACTATCCGTCTATCCTATTGACTGCATGGTACTTTTTGTGGCATTTTTAAATTGTTTAGTTTTCATAGAGTTTATTTAATCTCTTTTTTATGGGAAATTTTGCAGCTTTCCGTAGCTTTATTTTTTTCTCGTTTTTTCAGTTCTGTTCAAAGCGATTCCAGCACTACTGGACTGCAGCCTCACACCACCCACTTCCCTGACGACTTATTACCAGCGCCCGAGCCCCTCGCGAGCCTGAGGATTTCTAACTCTTTCACGTAGGCTTCATTCACGCGCCATATTTATGTCTTCGCTGTCTAACACTAACTCCCCCCTCCCCTCTCATTACTCAGTGCAGCTGCACGTGACTTCCAGAGCTACTGCTCGTCGGCTCGTTACCACAACGCCGAAATACCATAACGCCGAATGTCAAAATTGACCACAACGCCGAAATAACAACTGAATGAATTTGTGTGTGTTTCTTAAATGTACCTTAACGCCGAAATACCACAATCAAACCTAACCTTACCTAACCTAACCTAATCCAACCTAGCGTAATATAAGTAACCTAACCTAACTTAACCTAGCCTAACCTAACCTAGCCTAACCTAGTCTAACCTAACCTAGTCTAACCTAGCCTAGTCTAACCTAACCTGACCTAGTCTAACCTACCCTAACCTTTGTGGCAGTCCTGCAATGACATTTTTCGGCGCTAGTGTATTTCGGCGTTGTGGTACTCAACAGTTTTCTAGCTGCCGGCGTTGTGGTATTTCGGCGTTGTGGTGCGTCCCCCTGATCGTCGATGTCTCGTGTTTTCGGCTGGTCTCTGGACAATTTGTTTGAATACGATCTAGTCACTTGTATTCGGCGAATCTTTCCCAAGAGACTTCATTCTTAAAACATGAGTACCTAGTTGTTTTCTTCTGATAGGCTAGCGAATTCTCGTCGCCTCTTGCGCGCGTGTGTGTGTGTGTGTTTTGTGCTCCGCACCAACATGGCAACCTCGTGATTCCCTGTGGTTCATCTCCGTCTTCTTCTTACGTCTTAAGGACATGTCCCAGCCCACATAACTGGTAAGTGGTATCCAGTTTTGAAGTTATACTTCTTAAGGTACATTATGAAAAAAAAAATATATGGGAGTGAATTTTTTACGATGCGCGCGCACCATGCAATGAAATTTTCACAGGATGAAAAAAGGCTGCAAATAAAAAAAGGGAAATAAAAATAATAATATTTATTTATTGTGAATATTAGTGATATAAATTATGTTTATAAACGTTTTTCAAGTGCAAATATATATGTGAGCTTATGTTGCCGTGTGTATAGTTTTTTTCACTATAAATTATTACACAATTGTTTAGTAAAAATTAAATGCGTCTCTATTATTTCATTGAATTAAGTAATTAAATTTATATACAGGCTTATATTAATATTGAATATTGAGTATTCACTAAAAAGTTTAATTTGATTAAATGTATTCTTTACCAACCATATTTATAATATCATTCCAGTCCTGTTATTATTTCATTTCTAATAATTAATTGCATGCAAAATTAAAGTTAGTTTATTTATTACGCCAAGTAAGTATAACCTATAACGTGCGTACATAAATAGGCTACCGTAACCATTTTTATAATTGTAAATTAAAACGCCTCCTCCTTTTTCGATAACGTTATTTTGTGTTTTTGTTATTTGTGAGTAACACTGCATCGCTGTGATGCGGTGGGTTCTGGATCCTGGGTACTCCGTTCACCGTCCTCCGTACTCCGGTACTCCGGTACTCCGGTACTCCGGGTTTCAACCGGTTTTTTTTCCAGATGGTTTCCCATCTACTATGTACCTTCTATGTAGTCCTGGATTAAGCCGCCATGCCGTCTACGCCGTGTTCCATAGGCGCTATGATGTTCCACAGCAAAGAAAAAAAATAATTTTATCTTCCTCACCACAATAACAACTTGTACCGAAATTATTTCGATAGGACTTTGATATTTCGAATCATATACATAAAATTTAAAGCATTAATTAAATTTAAATTGATCTGTAAGCAGCCCCCAATTAATAATTAAATTAGTCTATCTAGTTTCTTCTTTATAAAACATATCGGGAATATTCAAATAATTATATTAGTCAAAGAAAATAAACTCAAACTCTGTTTTATTATATCTTAAAACTTCAAATGTAAAGTTAATGTTACCACGGGTGTTTTTAAAAGACATTAATTTGTTTTAATGTACGATTGTAATCTTTTTGTTATTATTATAGTTATTCTTTCCAGTACGTATCCAATATTTGTATTTAATAGTAAATAATCTAATAAAGCAAATAGTTACGTGCTACAATATGGAAACAGATTGCAGGGTAATATTTATCAGTGAAACGAAAGAGGGAGGTTATAGTAACTCTATCCCAAATAACGGTTACAAACTATAAAAACTAGTTAATGCCCGGCATGTGTTGCAATGCCACATTCAATATTTTTGTAATTTGTTTGAAGTAGATACACATATACAAAGCATCTTCTATCTAATTCTCTAGCCATCTCTAAATCTCTCTCAAAATTTCTGTTTCTATCTCTCTATATACATATAACTATATATAACTATACCTTTCTATAATTCTCGTATATATCCCACTATATCTCTCCTTTATATACCTATATCTCTAAATCTCTCTATGTGTCTATATGGCATATCTCTATGTATCTCTTTATATATCTATATCTATATATAATTCTCTATTTCTCTCTCTATCTCTCAATCTATCTATTTCTCTATGTCACTCTCTCTTGTATATTTAATTAAATTCTTTCATACGTACGCACTTATTAAATGAAAACACACGATGTACCTATAATTCTATATGAAATAAACATATTTTTTGAAACGATTCGCACGCCACCTACATACTTTAAAATGGTTGTACTAAACTCAAAAACTTTCGCGGGCGTGCGCATAACAACTCACCAAAGTTTCATCGCAATCGGATGAATGAATGGTGTAGGAACGCATAGCCTACGTGAGAAACAAACAAACAAACAAACATTTGTTTGTATATATTAGCCTTTATACAGCTACGATTTTGTTATTATTATTATTATTATTTTGCTATCCAATTGCTAATCAGAGTGACTTCAAATGCATAACAGACACCCGCTCCATGGATACGACTTGCGCGCCACCTATTGTACGTTATCTCACCTAGACGTTGACCTTCCTCGTGTTTCAAAGGGTGCAAAGCTTCATAGAGATCAGATGAAGGATGCATTAACAATGAAATGGCGAAATATCATTATGAATAATTAAATTTTGTTTTAAGGGTTGGCTTTATCAACCTCTCACCTAGACAGTGACCTTCCTCGAGTTTCAAAGGTCAAGTGTGCAAGGTTTCATCGCAATTGGATTAACGATTTAGGAACTCATAAGGGACAAACAAACAAACAAACATTCATCTATATATAATATATATAGCTAATACTCTTGTAATAAATGTCATATAATTAATGTACGCAATGAATTCTAAATGCATAGATACAAACGGTTGTAACAGTCATGGTAAATAGATTGATCATTTAGATTTATTTTTAAATTATTTAAGCTAGTTTTAAAAGGGATTCCACTTCTTTTACTTTGGTACGCTCAAGAAAAATGTTGAGTCAACGAGAGGGCTTAAATGTTCATAGCTAAAGATGAAAGAAGCTATAGGCAACGATCATAAGATTATGGACACTTCAGCAATTTTTGAAGCACAAGCGCTGACTGGCAGCCACTAGGGGGCGCATGCGCCACTATGCCAACCCGCGCACAAACACCCAGCTCCCGACCCCAGCATGGTTGGATCTTCCTGGACCATCCTCCTTGTCCTGCACTGTACCTGCCTGCTTGATGCTTGCAATTATTTAACCCCGCATAAATGAGCCCTGTGTCCATGCAGGTTTTACCTGGGCACAACCTTAACTAGTCATAGTCTAGAGTTTGAGAAAGGCTAGTTAGTCATGACATCAATTATTGCTGCCATGGTTAGCCAATCACCGGACAAAAAAAAACACGATGCATGCTACGTTTTCTGCGTTATTAGTAGAGACCGGAAAAATTCGCGAATACATTTCGCGATAGGCTAAAATACAAATAGTTATACCTCAGTGCTGCCTCTGCTATTGGCTCACAACTCACCTGGATGACTCTGGGCCAATGAGAAAAACCCAACCAAAGCTTTATCGAATCACAGGCTGCTACGTTGGGACGTCTCGCAAGACAGCAGCCAATGAGTGGGTGACATTTGACCGAGTGCACGTAGAACTATGGAGTTCATCCTACAGGTCATTGAACCCGCGAATTTTTTCGGTCCCTAGTTATTAGGCGTAAAAGGCTTCGGCCTGGGACGCACCTAGAGGTTTTTTTCTAACACTGGCCCCTCACAAAAAAATACACTTAGTTTTGGTTAGATTAGGAAAACAGATCACCACAAATGTTCTTTCGGAACGAACTCATCCGAAGGCAGGTAAGAAGAGGAGCGGCAGATGAAGCGAGGCGCGGGTTCAAGTTGAGAGCACGCGGGATGTAGCCGGTTCCGGCCAGAGTTGGGGAGGGGCGGACTATACAGTCGCAGGCCCCATTGTGAGAGCGACCGGGGCCCTTCTTCTGACAGGCAGGCGAGCAGATCTGCTGGTCCGGTAAATAGACGTATCACTCTATTGGTCGCCTTCGCGCACTCTATTCACAGGGGTGTGTATAATACCGTCATTACACGAGCCCGTCACCATTGTCAGCCCCTCTCGCTGATCGCGCCACGCCGTCAAAAATAAACACTTCTAGTGCCGTCATGCACAGCGACTGTGCGGCCTGCGTCATTCAAACCTCGCATTTAACAACGCTATTAAAAAAATTGGTTGTCTGTAAAGTCGGTTTACGGACGATAGTTTAACGTGACAACGTCATAACAAAACATTGATGAAATGATTGCATACTTTATGAGTAAAATTGAATCATTTTTATTTTAATAATAAAAGAATAAATACTTGAAATTATACAAGTAATCAGATTTTTAAAATGCAAGAATAATTAACCTTTATTGCCGAAATTGTTGTTGTAATAAGCAATGAAAAAACCACATTAACTTTTCACTTCACTTTATAAACAGTCGAGTGGAAGAGAGATAGATGCAGCGCAAGCGTACAGTGAGCGTAACGGGACACAGAGTAACGGAACAATGTGCGTAACGGGACACAGCGTAACGGAACAATGTGCGTAACGGGACACTTTTTCGTGCGTGCAGCCGGCATTCATCGATTTATTAGACGTTGTCACGTCAAAAAATAATAACTTGGCTTCTTATCGGAACCAAACGTGCTGGAGTGAAAAATGTACTCACAATCCAAAGATATAAATGCCTCGCAAAGCAACAGAAACGTAGACTACGTAGACTATATTTGTTTTTTTATAACAAAAAATTGACAAATTGTTGCTTATCAAGTAAATTTCACACTTTGAGTCACTGGCTCAACTAAGCATGGCTCACTTATCTTTGGGGATTGCATTTAAATAGTTTTCATAATCAAGTCCACGGATTTCTAGGTTTTCTAATAAGAGGGAAGCATTGGTAGTCCGAAATTAAACGCCTACAGCCGACAATGAAGTTGCCTTGATAATGTTTATAGTAACTTATCAAAAAGAAAGTTAGGTTATTTTGTGTTATAACGACGCCAGATAACACTTATTTTACGTTACTTTTGTTTCGCACTATTTTATAATTGTATGTAATCGATGCTCTCTGTACTTGACAGGGTCGGCAACAGTGTCTCCCCGCACTACGTACTTGCGTTATTAGTCTGATTAGTAACTGTGTTAAAACCAATTATCTGGCCATAATAATAAAATATTTATTTTTTGCACTGGGGTGAGCGTACCAAATATGTCCAAAAAATTAACAGTAATTATTAAGTCTTTGGAATCTTCTCTGAATCAAATCAAAAAACGAGGAAACTTAAAAATTTAATTTTTGAAATAAAAATCGATAATATTTGTGGTACCAGACTCTAATTAAAAAAAAAACCTTTTGTAAGGTATTGCAGCTAATTTTAACGGGTTAGATTGGATGATTAGTAATTAATTATTAAAAAATTTATTATATATTTCTTTTTAATTTCTTGTAGTACAAGAATTTTTGATATTAAGAAAGAAATAATGATTTTTGTGTGTCTGTGGACAGTGTTGATTTTGTTTTCTTATGTCATATTGAAACTTACGTCCAGGTGTCAGCAGAACGCAGAACAAAGCACAACGATGTTCGATTGGGCGGTGAGTAGGGAATTGGACAGTGCTGACAGAAGAGTTGCCGGGAGTGAGAGTGAGTTTAGGATACCAGTATCCCGCGGAATGCGATACACCGGCATGGACGGAAGCTGGGTGCGCGAAGGAACACGGGAAGGACAAGAAGAGGGTTTGAGTAGGGGAGGGGGTATTTTCGCCCCTTGTGTTTTGACAGTGTGCGAGGAGGGGCGCGGCGGGGTGCGGGGCCCCACTGAATCCCTCATCCGCGTCACCGCGCCCCTCTGAGAGGTGTGGGGGAGAGGGGGGGATCTGTGTAAACGCCATTTTGGGCGGTAGTGTTCGGAGGTAGCACTCCGGCACTAAGCCGCTCACGCGGGGTAAGCGGCTTAGGACCGAGCACTGAGACCTGGGGCGAATGTCTCTCTCTCTCTCTCTCTCTCTCTCTCTCTCTCTCTCTCTCTCTCTCGGCACCGCCGCGCGCCCTGTCTGCGGACGACCCGCGGAACACAACAGTCTCTGCAAGAGCACGCAGGCTGAGACGGATCCGCACGGACTAGCTCTCTTCCGTTCACGTCGCTCCGTGCGGCTGCGGTGCTGGTAGCCAAGTTTGTTAACGTTCCGAACACGTTAAAGGTTAATAATGTTCGCAGGCTTTCGCGGCCATTGTCTGAAGTAGCTTGGTTTCTGGCTTGCAACCGTGTCCTATAGGCGAATAATTCACCGAGCTACGCAGGTAACTGCTCCCTGATGATGGCGACTCGAAACGTCGGTGAATTATTCGCCTATGACAGGGCTACAACCCAGAAGCCAAGCTACTCCACGTTAAAGATTTTTTCAAGTACCAGAATATCTAGTGTTTTATTTTAACATTGTATTTCATTTTTATTATAGGTAGCCTACTTGTAAATTTTGCCCGTGCAATGATCTTTTTTTTTTTTAATTAAATTAATAGTTCGTAACCTTGAAATGCAGTCTCGTTGGTTGACATTCGTTAACGTTTCCGTGCATTGTGGAAGCAGAAGAGACGCGATAGTGAAATGTTCCGTGAGATCCGCCTCCGCTGACGTGATCCTTCTCCGTTTCCGTGCCGTTTTATACACGGGCTTTGAAGGCCGCTTGCTGAGTCAGGCAGTTAAAGTCCCAAGCAGAATACTTTGCAGGTCAATCAAATGGAGAAGGGCTTTGCTTTGCCTCAGTTGGCCTGGATCTCCATCGCTGATTCTGAATATGTCTAAGACGGCGGCTGAACATCATGCTAACCAAATGTCACTGGCTGGTTACCAAGCGGGCTTTCGCTGTACCTAAATCTTCGTTTAAGTAATGGTATTCACTGGAAAATTATTTATAGCAACTGAAGTATCGATGAGATTGTTTGACTGCAGTCAGTCAATTGTACGAATTCAATTATTCTTGTGGAAAGTCTCAACAAATTTTTCCGTCAGGCTCCACTGATTTGGAGCTATTTCAAATATTTCAAGTGGAAGAGCGTGCTCATACTGAGCCAGTCGGCGGGCTCATTGGTCGGTATTAAGCTTGGTGTGAAATGACTGGATCAACACTTCTTAGCCTCGCCTCTAACTGGCTCGGATTCGTCCAGGGCGCGGCGAGAGAAAAGCTACTTCCAGTCTAATCTGTCACTGGATGGATCCGGGAAATTCTCCTCTCTCTAAAAGGAATCAGCACAGACAATTATACATGTGACGGAAGGGATCATACCAAAAGTTAAAACATACTTTTTTCTTCATGAAAGCATTACAATATTAACATCACAAATTCTTACTTTTTTTTTTTGCAAATGGAATTCATTTTTTTGTACTACAAATTCATTCTGAATAATTGAGACAAGTTGCATAAAAGAGAGTATGGGCCGAGAGTACGGGACATATCACGAGAATGAATGGGGCAGGGTGTCGCAACGAAAAGGGAGATACGTGACGAATAGCGGAGAGGCATTTGTATTTGTGTCTCTTTTATGACAACCCTTTTTACTGACCGTCCTTCGCCAAGGACCATTTTTTAAAAAGAAGGGGTTAGAAGGCTTTTTAAATCGGTCCTATTTGAGCATGTGTCCACAAATAGGGGTAAATGAAAAGTGAGGTAGGGGGATGTAGACTTTTTTTTTTGGGGGGGGGGGGGAGGGAGAAGGGGGATGGAATATATTAATAAAGACCAACTACAACAGAATTGAGAGCACATTCATCCCGGTGCCTGATGTCTGCTTACAGCTCCCTACTTGTGCATTAGTGTCAACTAGCACCGGCTCAGTTACCAGTTACTACGCTTTGTGTCATATCTTTCACTCAGTTTCTCCTTAGCAAACGTGGGAACTGAAGTGTAATCGTTAAAATTTATCTGGGTGTTTTAATAGGTAGCCAAAGCTACCCCAAATAAGAGAAAAACTTTTAACGCATATAGAGAGACATGGCTGTTAAAAGCTAATTAATAGAGACAGGAAAAATTCGCGGATTCATTTCACGACATGCTAAAATGCAAATTGTTGTATTGTTATGCAACTTCTGCTATTGGTTCACTGCTAACCTGGAGGACTGTGGACCAATTGTAGACCCTCAGTCAAAGCAGTATCGAATCACGAGTCTCCCAATTGAGACGCCTCACAAGTCAGTAGCCAATGACCGGGTGACGTTTGCCCGAGTATGCACAGGATCGTGGAGTCTATCCTGGTCGTCATTGAATACGCGAATTTTTCCAGTCCATACTAATTAATAGAGACCTGCAAAATTCGCGGTTTCGATGGCCTTCAGGATAGACTGCACATACCCTTGTACACTCGGGCAAATAACGCAAGTTCATTGGCTGCCGTCTTATAAGACGTCTCAGCTGGTTTGTCTGTGATTCGATCTTTCTTTGGTTGAGGGGTTATAACTGGTTGAAATTCGTCCAGATGAACAGTAAGCCAATAGCAAAATTATCGAAGATGTATATGTGTTTGAATTCTAGCCTATCACCGAATGAATCCGCGAATTTTGCAGGTCTCTACTAATTAATAATAAGAATACCTCGCCAGCTCAAAAATCATTGGTGTTATTTTTGGATACCCAGATAACAAGGTTTTATTATGTTCAGAAAGCTATCGATAAATTTGTCGTATTTTGATCTTAATTAACTTTTACCATCTAACTACTCAAGTAAATTTTTTTTGAAGAATGTCACTTTAACTTATAACTAACTAATTGTTATTCTAGGGTAAAATATAATCCCAGATAATTATCAATAACTACGTGTCAGTTTTTATTTTCTAGTATTAGTTATGCATACATTCTTATAGTCTCTAAAAGTGCTATTGTTAGTTAATATTATTTGCATAACTGTTTAAGAGTTTCGTAAGTATACATTTTTTTATGTTACTTTTAATTGTTTTAGATAAGTAACAAACATTTGACACAGGTACCGGCTACATTATGAAATAAATACCGGAAGGCGCCCAACACAGTATTTAAAGCATATGAAACAACTGACCTGAAAGTGCAAAGAGCTGGAAACTAAAATGTGAAACGCGTTTCAACGAACCAAAAAAAAAAACCCGTTAAAACTCATGAATCGAAGAACGCTACAACGAGACTTATTCGTCGAGCTATAAGACGCGATAAAATATGGCAATTCTATAAAATAACGTCATCGTTGAATGGTGCCCCAAAAGCGAAACAATAAATAATTACAAGAGTACGAAACAACTCAGTTAGATCTCAGTAACATTAAAATTTAAATGCAGTTCGTTGGTAGTACGTGTTTTTTGTTTAGCAACGTTTCTTCTTTGTGCTGATGGCTACACTTCACTTTATCTCTACCCGTACATATCCAGAAAATTATCGCTTGCATTAGTAAGTAGATGTCCAAAATTAAGTCACGAAAGTTGCTTTCAAACTGAAATGAAGAACCCGAAAAAATTAATAAAATTTATAAAACTGTGTAGGCATGAAATTTTGGCCAAAATATATATTAAACTCTAACACATTTTCAAAAAATGTACCAACATTGTAATAAGAAGCATTTAATTTATTATCTGTTTTGTGTAAATCTACCGAGTAAAGCCAAACAATATGCAGTGCTGCCCTCTATGATCGATAGTGTCAACCAAATGCATCATACACGTGAATGTGGCACACTGGTCGCACATCAGCACATCACTGTCAGACAGATCAGACAAACGCGACTGTGTGAGTGTGGAAGGGCCTTTACGCAGCCTGAACATAGAATGGGGACGGAGATAGAATCCAAGCGGAAGTGGCGCGGTAAAATAAAATTACGCAATTCCGGCCTGATTACTATATTAACTAGCGGGAAACGAGTGTCATGGCGCGTTGTCGAGTCTGTCAAATATTACAGCACTTCGTCCGCTCGAGTTTGAATGCCATTATTGTCTTATGTTCCACTATAAACAGTTTGAAAACATCGTGGCAGAGACGGGAAAAAAAAAAAACGTTGGTAACTAACAGGATCAAGTACGAGTAATTTGTTGTCAACAATGAGACTAACATGTACTCCCCCCCCCCCACCCATAAAAAAATCACTTTTGGTACAGCCTACAGGCGTAGGTAGATTTCGAAGTACCTATTTATATTTTTGGTAACTCCTGGAACCTTTTAAGAATTTAATGTAGCCGACATAACATTATATATGTTCGTCAATATTCAAAAAAACGATCGATTTAACATTTTCTCATATTACATGCAGCGAAAATTATTTTGAATGTTTTTTTTTTAACTTAATGCATGCATCATTGAATGTCCTAAGTAATTTTATAATATACCTAATAAGGTAGTCATACAATTATTTTTTATCTTCAAACACTATTTTTCATTCCTTTCACTAATACGTGGTCGTATAATTTTTTTCTCGAAAAAGGTTTATGGTAATATTAAGATAGTTATTAATAAATTCTGACGAATTTAATTTTCAAAAAAATTTAATTTTTTTAATTTCAACCCCAGTTTTTACTGTAATAGTTCGTTTCATCAAAAATTGTTCCAGCCAAAGGTTTCAGATAAAGATCAGGCGTTTTACAATAAATCATAATGGAAATTAAAGTAAATGTACCTATTTTTTAAAAAAGTTTGTTTTCCTACCCTTGTTAATCCCATCCTTTCAGTAATGGTTTATTATATAAAAAATCGTGTCTACCAGTTTAAGTACCGTTTCTAAAAATAAATAAAGCACACGCGGTCAGGAGCGTACGTAGGATTGCATTTCGAGAAGAGGAGGGGGGCGATAAAACCACTTTTCCCACTGTTTGCTTTCAAATTCTTTCCATTTGTTAGTACGTACGCCTCTGCGATACGGTATTGCTTTTATGTGCTGAGTCTGGGCTTTAAGCTGGACTTTCTATCAGTCACCCGTCTGTCCGTCAATCACGTGACACACAGCCGATCAGATGGCAAAATAATAATAATAATAATAATAATTCCACCCATTCGTCCGTAAAAACCTTGCCAAGCGTTAACTTTCGACGGATGGACAGATGCAATTATAACCTCAAGAATGTCTGACAGACATTCTTTATTCTAAAAGTTTTTTTGGTTTGTTTATTTCCTAATCTGCTTCCGTTATATGTTTTTTTACCTTGTCTGTGAACACATCTTAAGTTCTATATATTTCAAACAAAAATTATGTGAGACACAAAAGTAACTAAAAATCAACGGTAGCTCGAAAATGTATTTAAATAAACATTTTAGAGTTGGTTTTTATTATTTATAAGTGCTTAGCGTACATGGTCGCCAAACTGGAAAACCTTTACGAGACAAATTTTTCTCAAAAATATAGACGTTAGTGGTGGTTGGCGTCATCCAAGCAGGAAAACATCATGGCGGACGTGTTGACCGTTGTGAAACGCTCGGCTTGTTAGCGGACGAACGGACCATTGAGGGTCTGAGCGGTAGGTATGTACGTTGGCGGACCGTAAGCCTACGTCGGCCTGTGCGCGGAAGACAAGAATGTCGCCACGCGAATCAATAGTCCATGGCGGACAGCGGCGACCGCAGCGGACAGCACCGCCCCTCCGACGACCATTGACGCCGCCCCTGACCGCGTGGGAGGAGGAGGGGGTTGTGGGGGGGTGTTTGGTTGGTGACGCAGATGCTCGGCCGACGCGACAGAGCGCGCGAGAAGGTTGAGATGTCCCTCAAGGCTTTTCAGAAACCAGCGCATTCTCTCTCCCGGAGTCCATTGAAAAGCTGTGGATGGCCATTGATACGCGGGCTAGATACAGACCTCCACACCTCGCGCTACAAGTTTCCTGTCCCCCCCCCCCCTCATCCCTCGTCAAGGAACGCCACACCTCGTAACACCCTAATGCTCTTTCAGCGGAGGGATATTTAAAAGTAACGCCTCCGAAGAGAGGATACGCGGGTCGCCACCTGGACGCAAAGGGGGGGGGGGGGCTTTCTCTAGCCGAGTCCCCCGTACCTGGGCGCTTTCAAAAGACCTCCTCCCCTCCCTAAACTTCTTCAGCCTAACCCGCTTTTGAGGCGCGCTAGAGTGTTTCTGCGGTCCTGCTCTCCCGGCGGATCAGGAGTCGAGGAGTGCCGCTCCGCTGGCGTGCACGCGGGGCGCTTGTTTACCCCGGGCTTTGAGCGCGGGTAATGAAGCCAGGGCCAGTTACGTAAACGATAGGCATCGGGGACGGTTCGCGGGGCAGGCGCGAACAAACACCCTCTCGCGATCTAGATCGGCACCTCCCTTCCCCCTCTCCCCTACTTCGCGCGGTTCGCACCGGTAGAGAAGATTACGTAACACGTCAACACTAAACCCTTTTACAGCAAATGTGCCCACGCTGAATAATTTTTTTTGTAAATGGAACAGAAATATTTGGGAAAATATATTTGTACACTTCCATCAAAGCAACTGTATCCAACAAACTTGTGTTCGGATTCTCACCCGGACTTTTATTATCTGTGTTGTTCCAGCACCTCCAATAGTTAAAAGTTATTTGGTAAACCGTTCCCTAATAGTTGTCAAGTGTTAACTGCGCGCATTAATAAGCATGATAAAACAAAATCAAGTCCAACTATAGAATATTTTTGCTTTTCCCCGGTTTTAAAAATTATGCTTAAACGAAACATCGAATAAGATATAAAATTGTACGCAAATTCTCGTCATAAATACTCAGTATTATCTCGAAAAATGTATTTCATAGTTACAAAAATAACCATACCCCTGTGTTGCACAAAGTTACAATATCTTTACGTAGCATTACAAAAAAAATTTTGTGAGCGCGTTTGTATCTGCTGTTGATTGGAAAGGAACAACCAAGCTAGAGCCTAATTTGGGATTCAGATTATTTATCCTTGTTCGCAAAGTAATTTTTGTTTTGTTGTGTTTACAGTAGCCTACGTACAATCTAGCACTGAAGCTCTTCAGATTTACGGTCTAACGTTCACAGCTTATATGTAAATACATATATGAGCAGCTGATAATATTTTCTCTGCTCTCTGGGAGTTGACGTGCTCCTAGCATCCGTAGGCGTAGCTGCGCCGAGTTCTGTGTACCGTTGTAAACAGGACAAAGCATGCACCTGGAGAGAAGTATAGTGTTTCAACTGTGGCCTCAACAAGTTTTCGAAAGTTTCGTTTACACTCCAAGACGATTCTTGTAAGTTCATGCTCAAAGTAAGTTATCTCTCTTGTTTCCATAACAGAAATAAAATTAAGGGCGGTATTCCAAGACGTTCGGGTTAGGTAGCCGATCAGCATCGCCATGTTGGGGCACGACCGTAACCTGATTCGCGGGCCGTATTCCAGAACGTGTTCAAACCGTATCCCAGTAAGGAAACAAATCAGCAAACGTTTTAAGCAACGGAGCCCTGCGCGAGGCGCATTCTAGTGGATGTTTCGCAACCACCGATATAATTGTTACTGCAAAAATACTATAGATATCAGGACAATCGCACAAAAAGGTAAGAGCCTCTAATTTTCTCAGGTACCTTTTTTTAAGCTGCGACTATTAAAAAGTGTTCAAAATATATTCCAGGAGAGTTTCGCTGTCATTAGGTTTCATTTGGCACACAACACGCTTGGCACGTGCCCCGATGATCACAAAAGTGACCATTAACTATATAATGGCGCCAGACACTGGTTCGCCGTCTGGAAGAAATCAACGAAAAAGTGAGCTCAGCACATGCGCGGGATTCGGGTCAGAAATCGGCAACGGATGCAACACTATAATCCGATCCCTAAAAAAAGAAACTGGCCGTGTCCTATCGTTAGAGACCGGAAAAATTCGCGGATTTATTTCGTGATAGGCTGAAATTCAAACATGTGTACAATTCTGCTGGTTCTGCTATTGGCTCGCAGTTTAACTGAAGCTCTCTGGGCTAATGAGAGACTATCGACCAAAGAAGCGTCGAATCACAAGCTACCCAGTGGAGACGCCTCACAATTTAGTATCCAATGAACACGCGTGTTTACTTGAGAAATGCAGAGGATAATGGAGGCTATCATAGAGGTCATTGAATCCGCGAATTTTTCCGGTCCCTACGCTATTATACACTAGGAATACGCTTAGTGTAAATGTGTAGCATATTCAACCCTAGGACTTATTTCAGTATCTTGGAGTACCGCCTAAGTGTATTTTGTAGAAGGGGTCCGAGTTAGGGAGGTACCTAGGTACGTCTCAGGCCGAACCCTTCAGCCTGGTCGTGCTGGGGATTAGCCATGCAGGGAGAGGGTCGAATGCATCGCCAAGTGTTATGTGCGGGTAATGGCCAGTCATGGTAGATATTGAAGCCATGACTAACTCAAAACAATATTTTGGTTTAAAATGTCATGTTGTTTCGTGCTGTTACTTGCTATCTGCGTTTGATGTTAGCGAGCGACATTTACGATTCAGTTAGCGAATTCTAGCGGCGTGCGCAGGAAGTGCACGTGTGATTATGGTACTCGAAAAGTGACTACTTTAAAAGGTATGTTATTTTCTTTATCACTCTCGGCATTTTTTTAAAAAAGAATTCTACGTTAAAAATTTGTGTCCCGAGTTTCGTGTTGTAAGTTTATTTGCAACGTTAACAAAAAAAAAGAAAAGAGAAGACATGAATCTGCTCGTTGCCGAGGTTAGATGTTCACACATCGCTGGCGAGTACTGAAGGACTCGCACACACACACAACACACACACCAACAATGTTCCGCAGGCTTTCACGGCCATTGTCTGAAGTAGCTTGGCTTGTGGGTTTGTAGCCGCGTCCTCGGCGGAATAATTTCACCGACGTTTCGGTCGACATTGCAGTCGCCATCATCAGGGAGCAGCTACCTACATATCAGTAGGTAACTAACTGCTCCCTGATGATGGTGACGGCAATGCCAACCGAAACGTCGGTGAAATTATTCGCCAGGGCCGCGGCTACAATCCAGAAGCCAAGCTACTTCACAACACACACACACACATATATGTGTGTGTGTGTGTTGTGAAGTATATATGCACGAGACGCGAGACTGCTCGTCTTATCGCTTAGTCACGCACGGGCTCTCGGCGCCAGGTCTGTTGTTGAGCCCTTTTCACCCCCTCCCAACAAAACTACACAACCCTCTCCGATACTGTAATCACTCCCTAGATAACCTCTTTCTCTACGAGACGTGAGCCTGGCACGAGATACTCAGCGCGAGTCTGAACTCGACAACGATGTTCGTCACGATGACATGAAGACGAACATTTATTACTTGCGGTGTAAAAATGCTTTTCAGAGGCTGGTAAACGTCCTTGTACCGTTATTTATTCCGACAAATGTATTTATTGCAAACAAGAGGAACTGGGGGCGCATGTGATTGATAATAGTGAGTGATGGGAATAAATAGCTGTCGTTGAGAAAACGCCGACAACAGTTCATATAATTTGCAGTGCAATAAAAAAGTTAAGTGAACTATTTATCGATCAATTATCTACTGTATGCGCCCCACGTTTTTCGTTTTAAAACTTACAAGTCAATTCATAGGTGTTAAAAATATCAACAAACAAAATTTTTAGGACAGTCAGTATGGGGTAATAAATCTTTACGGAGCTAAGAGAAATAATTTTATAATTTTTAGTCCGTTTTAAAAACTTTTTTATAATATAATTTTTTCTTTAATTATTATGTTCTGCTTTTTAGACTTGTGTGTGTGATTTATTCAATTTATTTAATGCAATTTTTAGTAGGGATTAAGTATCTGATTTTATTCCTAACCCTATAGATGTTGTAATGAAATTTGGTGATTGTGAATTTTAAATACCTATAAGAATACTTGTAAGGTTTAAAACTAAAAATGAGGGGCGCTTGTAACACATGATAGTAAGGAGATAAGTCGTAACGGACGCACCAAACTACAGTGCGTGTCAAATTGAATCCAACGCCATCTATTGACGAAGTTCTAAACTACACTGTTATCAGCGCTGTGAGCGTTGCTAAGCGGACGGGTCTCGCCAAGGAGAAGGATAGAAAGTTGCCAGACCTTGTGATGATATGACCGTGTGACGTACATTTCTCCTAGCCCTGTATGCGTGATATAGGCACTACCTACGAGTACTGCGTTATGCACCCCACAAAATGGTACTGTTCTGCTCGTAACACAATACCACGAATCCAGGGGCTTTGCCAAACAAAAACAAATTTGTAACGAACAGACAAACTGAAAAGTAAGCTAGGTATTAATCCATTATCATCCAGTTATAAGTTATGTTCGAAGTTTAAAGTTTCTAGCTCATCGGGAAGTTAGTTTAACTCGACTGAAACATTTTGTAGCGAACAGGCAGACAGACAGACATAAGTAAACGAGGTTATAAAATCATTTTAAAAAGTTTGGTAAACGTTAATTATAACTTTAAATGCTTCCAGTTTTACGGTACAGCCTACATCACTGTAGGTGCATCAAAAGCCGCCATAAATGACACCATAACATAATTTAAAAAAAAAAATAAACGAAGAATTTTAAATTTATCTGTGAAATCATTGAAATGTACTCACGCACAGGTGATTTTGCCGAGTGAACGTTACATTTGCATTAGCTAAACATATTTCTTCCAAACATTTCAATAAAAAAAAGTCTTTAAAACGCGATGATTGTCGCACATCTGTAATTCTAAGATTTTTTTTACATGAAATCGTTATATTTTTGTTCGTCGCGCGGTTGAGCAATAACGCGATGTTTTTTTTTTTGTTTTTTTTTTTCCTGTCGCGTGGCGTCGTCGCCGCGCCGTTGTGGTCCGGGAAGCCTAAGATGTAGGTACATCAAGTTCTTTCCCTGCCCGAACACGCCCGAATATTCACCTTCGGCCAACCTCGGGTTTATTTATATATATTTATATATTTCTCTGTTTATTTTAATGTAGCTATACTAACCTAACTAACCGTCCATAGTATTTTAAAGTGTTTTAATGTAGCTAAACTTAACCGACCACTTTTGATATTTGAATTCGTTTTTCCTGCGCAAAAATAAAACAAATGCCGAGGTTGGCCGAAGGTGAATATCCGGGCGTGTTCGGGCAGGGACAGAACTTGATGTACATGTTAGGTCTCGGCACGAAGGTGTGCCGGGAACAAGGCGCGCTCTTCAGGCCCCGGGGAGGGCGCGGCATGTGTCCGCGGACCGCGCTAACACCCCCGGCCGCGCTGCTCACAACAGTTTTGACAGCGCGGGCTATTAGCAGGATGAATGTCAAGCCTCCTCCCTTGCCATCCCCTCCCCACCAGCACTCCGGAGCTGGTTCGTTCCATCAGGCATCTTTCCTCCCCCTTCGACATCCATTAGCCCGCAGAGGGTGAGGGAGCGAAAAAAAAAAAAAAAAAAAAAAAAAAAAAAACCCACCCCCTGGGGCGAGCGGCCGTGAAAACAACAAACATATTTCAGAAAGAAGACTGCGTCAGAACGTTTTCATTCCGTGGTTTCTAAGACAAGTCCGCTCACGTGACAATCTGAAGGCGGTGTCGCGCTCGCTAATGTTAATTTTTTTTTCTATGACTTAAAAGGCTATTTTTTTTATAAATGTAACACTACAGGCCGCATCTCTTGCGTTCGGTCTGTCACGAATATTTTGAAAAAAAAAGATATTTACAAATTTGTGCAAGTGATAATAATGACAAACACTTTTGTGGGTTTTTGCACCCTTGGGTAAATAAATGTTAAAAATAATTGTACCTAATGGTAAATGAAAGAAATGTATTTTATAAATAATAAATAGGTAGTTTTTCCCAAGCATAGAAGTTTATTATAATATTGACGAAAAGTAACAACTTATTTTATTCTTCAAATAAAGCAGTCTACTACTACGACGTTATCCTTCAGATAAAAACACTTATTTTGAAAGAAATCTTTGTTTGGAGATTCTGTTTTGTTTTTTTTAACTTTCAGGCTTTGTGTGTGTGTGTGTGTGTATATATATATATAAATCCATTGATGCAGCCATTTATTTTTCTCTAAAATATATTTATTTAAATTAAAGTTTTATAATTTAAAGAGCATTAAAGTAAATTTAATTCCTTTTATATTTTTAATGACTGCAAGCATCTGTACCTTAGCATTGCTTTGATGATAGGTCCCCAATCATTCCGCCACTTCCATCAACGACTGTGGGCCAATCATATAACAGCTAGCAGTAGAGAGACCGAGTCACATCGACCCAGTCAGAAGAAGGGTAGGATATACAGTAAGAAATCTGCCAACAGAAAAGAAATTGAGGATAAAGTGTACACATGAGTGTGAATTTTAACCGGGCGAAAAATTAATCCGCGAAATTTCCAGACCAGTTATGTGTTAAAACTTTGCAGCACTGTGTTTCGTGGTTGGCTGAATTTATTCCAGGCACAATTCTGATGTCAGCACACCAATCACAGCCATCCAGTTCGCAAGAAAACGCGTCCTGATTGACCTGGCTAAAAAGGGCAATTTTTAGAGACAGGAAAAATTCGCGGATTCCTTTCGAGACAGGCTGGAATCCAAACTCGTTTAGCTTAATGCTGCGTCAGTGATTGGACCGCAATTTACCTGAAGGACTCTGAGCCAATGGCAAACACTCAACAAAAGAAGTATCGAATCATAATAATCGCAGTAAACAGGTGTCCCGAGTCGGAAGCCAATGACCAGGTGATAGTTGCTCGAGTACATAGAGAATCGTGGAGTCTCTATCCTAGTGGTCATTGAAACCGGAAATTTGTCCAGTCCCTAGCAATTTCTTCTCTTGCAGACGGCCGCCAATCTCAAGAAAACAGTCTCTAGCGCAGGCATACCTTATTACAGTCTAACGAGCGATCAAAAAAAATATTTTTCGCGAAAAATGCATTTCCCTGGCTACACAGTCCTTAGTATACTCAGGTCGATATATCTTGTTCATTGGCTGCTGAATGTGCGAGAATGTGCGAGAGTCTTTAGTGGGTGGCTCGTAATTAGATACTTCTTTAGCTGCGGGTTTGCTATTGGTAGGGACTGGAAAAATTCGCGGTTTCGATGAACTTCAGGATAGACTACACAGTCCTCAGTATACTCGGGAAAATAACGCCTGTTCATTGGCTGCTGACTTGTGAGTCATCTCAACTAGTTTGCTTGTGATACGATACTTCTTTGGTTGAGCATTTCCCATTGGCCCAGAGTCGTCCAGATGAACAGTGAACCAATAACAAAAGCAGCTTTAAGGTAGAACAAATAATGCAAGGGAGGTATCGAGTTAAAAAAAAAAAAAAAAAATTGTGAAATAGCTCTTTTAAAAACGCGATGACGAAAAAAAAAATCAACATAGGGTGTGTGAAACTGAGCCTTATAAGAATAATTCGATGATTTGCTAGTTTTTATATTTCTCGGCAGACACACGGCACCGGGGGTGCGCTTCAGGTCGGTGTAAAAAGAGGTGTGTGTGTGTTTGTGCCGGGGGGGGGGGGGAGAGAAGGAAGGAGGGGGAAGGGTTGGGGGGGATGGTTGTTTGTCGCCCAGGGCAACGCGACCCCCCGCGGTTTGATTGGCGGCTGCGGGGAGATACGCCCAACATGGCGCCGCCTAGAGTCCTCGCAAGGCCGGATGAGCAGAAGCTGTCTGTGCGCGCAAAGTGCGTGACGTACATGCAACATTTGTGTTGACACAAAAAAAAAAAGTAATACTCAGGTGTGTAATTACAGATAATTGGGTACTATTATTAAGGACGGCGGTCGCTGAATGAGCCGACTTCCGTTGTGCAGTCGGATGCTCGCCCGGTTCTGGGTGCGAGTCCAGGGTTAAGGCCCGTTACAAGTTGGCATGGAAACGGGAGACAGAACAAAAAGTTTATATTTAAGGAATAGGTCAATGGGAAAACAAACACGGGTTTAGTGCAGGTAGGTATAACCTAAAGGTACGAGAATGGAGAAATAGGAAGAACTTAAATAATTGTAGCCAGGTTGTTTTAATTACACTCTGTATAATATTTACATTTCTTCCTAAATATCCGTTTACACATTGCTCTACATATACAATACATATGCCATTTATATGCTGATGTTATAATTTTCATTGAGATGTCCTGGAAACTGTAAAATTGTTTGACGCAAACAGTGCCATTGGATATTTTTCAACGCTTCGAACATTTTTAACACTGTAAAATATGAGCTATGGGTTAATACGTATTATAAAAAATTTTTAAACATATCACGATCAAAATTTAATTCAATTTTTGTACAAATTAAAAAAAAATTATATATTAAGTTAGTATTGTGATTGCTTTCTGACTCAGGAGAAACATCCACGCACAGTTAACATTTATTTTTGAAATAATTATGTATGAATCTCGCTTACGAACATTGGGACAGTTATTTTATTTCCAAAGTTTTGAGTTATACAAACATAAAAAAACTAAAATTTAAAAGCATGTTTAATTTGTGGTATATTGATCACTCTTGGGTAGGCTATGCCATAACTGTTCCGAACCTCCCAAAATTCCCATTCTATGGAATGAAAAACAAGCCAGTTTATTAATTTGAGTTATCTAACATTCAGTGGGTACAATAACTTTAGATAATCTAGTTTCTGGAATAGATATTGAATGACTTATAAGAGGGAAAACATAATAACGTCCCAATCTTTTCGTTAGAAAGTGCCAAAAACCTGGTTCATATCACATATCGAACAATAAAACTGTAGTTAAAAATAACTATGATTGGTTTTACTTTTTTTTAGTAAGGCTTCTTGGTTCCCAATTATCTAATACTGAGTCTTAAATGTAATATTTATTTATCTACATATAGTTGGCAACTACCAGCAGTATCGTAACTTATTATAGATTGCATCTGTTAAAAATTAATGGTTCTGAATTAGATTGTATTGTTCCAAAAGTTTGTGCAATTTTCTATACTGTAGGTAAGGCAGTTTTAAATTGCGGACGAAATATTAATAGCTTGCATACTCTATTGCTTCCCAGGTTTGAAATAAAATAAATTTTTGAGTTGATTGCACCTTGAAAATTAGCACGATTTTTTTTTTATTTACTTGAGATTGCTTTATGATAACACAGCTCTCAGTTACACTTTTTGTAATATTTATGACAAGTTAACTCTAGCGCATGAAACGACTAAAATTTCTGCTTGCGCGTTATAAAATAACTTACAATTTTCCATAAACCAAATATTTCAGCACGTATATGCAGCATTATGTAAATACTTAAGTAAAAATCACAAGCCCATGCAATTACCTTCCAGACTATCACAATATTTTCCTTTCACCTGAAGCTCTAGAAATGTAAACATTTGGAAGGGAAAATTTGCTTCATTTATACGTAATTACAATCCATATGTGACTATATGCTACCATTTACCCTTAAATAGGTACAAACATTGCTTCTTAAATATATAATATATAGTATCATGATTTTTTTTTTTAACTGGTGGTATATTCAACAAACGTAAATTATTTATAAAATGTCAATCATACACAAAAAATTCGAGTGATCTACATACAAACGAAGAATAAGCTCGCACTCTGCTCTGACATATACATATATATATACTGGTTATTATTTATAATTCTATATTCGCGTCCGAATTTTTTAAACTATGTTTCTGTCTTCCGCTGCCGAGTTTAATCCGCCGCCACCAATAAATACTCTTTTAGTTCATCTGCAAGTAGCATCATATTTAGGTATATAAGATTTTCATTTCCACGTATTATCTTTGGTTTTCATGTAAAATATGATTAGAGTCCTTGAATACACCACTTTATTTTTACAATTTCTTTAATGCGGCTTAAGAGATCGCCACTTTAAAAAAACATGCTATTCCATCATTCAAGGATACGCAGTAAAGCAAATTATACGTTAAAAAAACACTATATATTACCATTTTGACATAAAAAAAATAATTTAAATTCTGTTGTAATTTAAACATGGTCCGTACGCCTCCTTAATATCCTTAAGAAAAAAATCCCTTAATTTGTCATAAATATATTAAGGGCTCTTCAAAGTCCTTAAATTACAATAAAAATCCTTAAAAAAACTTTTAAAAAAGATTGTAGCTTGCAAATAATTGATAAATGCGGGTATAAAATGCTGGTACACTGCTTGGGTTAGGTGTGTTCCAGAGATAATTCTGGACATCAGGGGCTTATCTGTAAGAACTGAACAAATTTATTTGTTGTGCATTAACTACTTAACATTGTTATTTCCTTGAGGTACATTGTTATATTAAAAAAGTTTTCTACCTTTTGGTAATGATGAAGACATTGAATTGAAGGGGACCTTAAAAACTCCTTAATTTTTGATTGCTTAAGAGTGTACGAACCATGTTAAATATAACGATATCTATTATTTTCAACTATCACATGAAAAGGGATAAATGTTTAAATTAATTATTTTTAAACAGTATTAGTATACAGACAAATAAATCCAATGCCAAACATTATTTCAGTGAACCAAATAAACCATATCTCTATATTTTTAATAATTCTTTGTAAATAACTAGTATCAGTTGTCAAAATGTGAATATAAAAATTGTGTATTCTAAAACTTTATTATGTATTGTAAATTAAAAAAAAAGATTGCACTCAGCCGGTACTTATGACCATCGTATAGGCATGATGAATGATGATTCAAAAAATAGGTAGAGAGTCACGTATTAGAGGAGTTTACAGAAACACCGCATCAGCTATGCATGTCAACAGTACACAACGCCGGAACGACGTTCATTCTCCGAACACAGTAAACAGTATTCCCCTCTGATCGCAGGTCGAAAAGTTAACAAATCGCCACATGAAAAAATGACTCAAATTCAATTAGCAGACTTGAAATTTTGCGTGTGATAAGAACAATAGCAGCATTGTTTAGTGGTGCTGACAGCCATGCAGATAGTGTAGGTGCTTAGTATGTTGTTTGAAAAGCCAAAACAACAGCATCAGCAAGTATGTACTGAGGCATGTTACAGTACGCGAATTTTCGGAGCACTATAACAGCAGTACTACCAGTACTCTGTAGAGTGTCGGTGTGCTTGTGGCTTGGAGCACCATAGCAGCAGCATTGTGGTTGTGGTTGTTTCCTCGGAGCACCTTAGCAGCAGCAGCATTGTGGTTGTGGTTGTTTCCTCGGAGCAACACAGCAGCAGCATTGTCGGCGTGCTTGTTCCTCGGAGCACCATAGCAGCAGCAGCATTATGGTTGTGGTTGTTTCCTCGGAGCAACACAGCAGCATTGTCGGCGTGCTTGTTCCTCGGAGCACCATAGCAGCAGCATTGTAGTTGTTCTTTGGAGCACCATAGCAGCAGCAGTGTAGTTGTTCCTCGGAGCACCATAGCAGCAGCATTGTAGTTGTTCCTCGGAGCACCATAGCAGCAGCATTGTAGTTGTTCCTCGGAGCACCATAGCAGCAGCATTGTAGTTGTTCCTCGGAGCACCATAGCAGCAGCATTGTAGTTGTTCCTCGGAGCACCATAGCAGCAGCATTGTAGTTGTTCCTCGGAGCACCATAGCAGCAGCATTGTAGTTGTTCCTCGGAGCACCATAGCAGCAGCATTGTAGTTGTTCCTCGGAGCACCATAGCAGCAGCATTGTCGGCGCGCTTGTTGCTTGGAGCACCACAGAAGCAGCATTGTAGTTGTTCCTTGGAGCACCATAGCAGCAGCATTGTAGTTGTTCCTCGAAGCACCACAGCAGCAGCAGCGTCGCCAGGTGTGTCGGAGCACCACGGCAGCACCGCCAGACACCAGGAGCACCGCACCAGAGCCGGAGGTCAGGTCACCAGCAGGCCGGGAGGTGCGGGTGCTGGAGCCGGTATCACGCGAGCCGCGGCGGCGAGAAGGGCCGGTGCAGCAGGGGGGGCGGGGCGGGCGCGGGGAGCGGCGGCGAGTGCGTGCCCAGGCTGATGCTAGAGTCGGAGGTGGTGGAGGCGGCGGCGGGGCTGTGGGGCGGCTCCAGGGGGCGGCGCGAGGACCCGCCGTGGTGGTGCGACAGCTGCGCCGCCAGTTGCTGCTGCTGCATCCTGCAACACCCGCGGAGGACCGCTCTCGTCAGCGACAGGCTCGCAACACAGACCACAGGCTTTCACGGCCGTTGTCTGAAGCAGCTTGGCTTCTGGGTTGTGGCCGCGTCCTCGGCAGTCGCCATCATCAGGGATCAGTTACCTGTAATGTCGACCGAAACGTCGGTGAATTATTCGACAAGGACGCGGCTACAACCCAGAAGCCAAGCTACTTCATAAACTACAAGCAGTGGCGGTTACAAATTTTTTTTTCGGGGAGGAGGAGAGTTAAAAATGTTAAAATTTTAACACGTGTATTAAAAAAATTTTTAGGCCTATCCATAGTTAATATGGCGTCTTGGATAATAACATACTCTCTTCTCTGATATCTAATAATTTGAAAAAAAAATTCATTACATGTGGGATTTGGGAAGGGGGGGGGGGGGGGGCTATATCGCCCCTATCCCGACCTAAGTTCACCACTGACTACAAGTATCATTTAGTCAAGAATCCAGATGTCTGTAGGCATGCGTCGAGAAAGGCGAAACTTTTTTTTAAAGTATTAAATGTTGCTATAAACGTCATGTTAATTTAATGTACATGTTTAAGTCATAATTCTCCATACGAATAGTGAAAGCGGTGACATCTTTGTTTGTTTTCAGGATGGTGAACTTATTGATAAAAGATGCCACTAACGAAGGATGAACGGATTGACATTATTGTGTTTATGTTATATACGATACCAGTTGTACTAATAAAAAAAACATTAATCATCATTTTCACAATTTGTATGGAGACTTACGACTCATCTTGTACTTTATCAGTAAAAACAATCTTCTTCCTTATACATTTGTGTTTATTCAGTTGACAATATAACACAAAACGAAGTCGGAGTTTGACGACGAAGTTATCCTACATCTGAATATACAAAAAAATACTAATTTGTTTTATTTCAGTTGCCTTCTTCGCCATAAATTCCTTAAATTTACTGTAAATACTAAGTGTAGTGTGCGCACTGCGACTTCCAGCATAAATTTAAGTTCTTGATAATTATTGCCAAAAATACATTACAAAATATTTGCGAAATGAGGGTTTTGTTATAATTGTGTATGGAATACGACAGCGTATATTCTGCTTTTGATACAACCAAAGCATATCAAATGTAAAAAAAAAAAATTATTCGAATCATTATATCTACATTAGGATATAGAGTAAACATATAGTTATGGCATAGGTAAAACTTTATTCAATCTGTAAACTAACATCATGAACATTGCAATACACATTAGTATTTCATACAAACAACTAGGTACCTAAAATGTTGGTCTATTGACTTAAATATGTTAAACTATAAACAGTTGCTTTTTCATCAGCCTTATTAAGTAAAAATGTACAATGAATAAAACACACAGTTGTTTTCAAACACCTTTTTTTACTCCTATAGATGAGAGGAAGTCAACAGCAAAAACCAATTATAAAGATTTTGAAAACACATACAGCAGGCCAATGTGTCTAGGTTATTCCCCCCCCCCCCCACCCCCCGCCAATATCAAACAAATGAACATCTCCCCTGCCTTCCTTTTCCCCACATTTTGTGCAATTTTTGTTTTTGACAGAACGTAAGCACAAAACTGAGCTTTTCATCAGTAAGACAACAGCTTTCAAACAGCCCTACACTCGTTCGCTAGTGGGATACCAGCGGCAAATCATACGAAATAGAAATTTCGAGGTGCAGCTGTGTTGCAGGAAATTTTAGTTAAGTTCTGAATCATCCTATCAACATTGGCAAGTTCTTTGAAATAGTGTAGGCGACGAACGAGAAGCCAACATAGTTTGAAATACTGATTCTCACTATAATATTTATTGACAGAGAGTAGGTATTTATGCCGTGAAAGTATTTCAAGATTTGTTTAGAAAACTTGCTTCTCTATTTATAACACTTTAGAATTATATTTTAGGGTTCTTATAAAACGCGATTTAGCCATAAATTATTGTAAAGTATACATCTATATAAATAGAAATGTCATTTTTGTTCGTTTGAAATTTCTAAATCTCCGAAAGGTATTTACCGATTGATTCGAAATTTTGACATAACGTTGCATTCAAATAGGGACGTGTTTTAATATACCTATGTCACGCCTGTGACAGGTATAAAGATCGATGAAAATATAGATAGGTAAAAACATAGTTTATCTTTAATATTTGCATTCCCTTTAGAGTTAAAGTTAGGCCTATAGATATAGACATAGAGATAAATAGAAAGCTAGAGAATTAAAGACAGAGAAATATATGTTTTGTATATGAATCGGTCCATGCAATAAGGGCTTCAGTCCTAAATAAGTGTTTTGAGAAAAACACAAAAAAACTGTCTGTGCCTTAATATTTTAATAATACAATAACAAGGTATTTTTATATGGTACCTAATGCTGTCACCACTCATACGAATTATCTATATTACTGTTCTTGTACATAGTTTGTCGAAAAAAATAATAATAATATTTGTTGGACTGAAGCCCTTTTTTTGCATGGATAAGTTTTTTATTACACATTTTTTTTTATTGTTATTTTAGTATTTACATTATTTTCAATTGTTTATCTGATAAAATGGTAGTAAAAAAAGTTATAATATGTCATGTGTTACTAAAAATTAGTTTATTTACTCAATTACAAACTGGAATTATGGAAGAAAAAAATGGACTGAAGCCCTTTTTGCACGGACCAATTCATTATGTGTGCCTACTTCAAACTACAAACAAACAAACAAAAAAAAATTGTACTGCGGTATGGCGATGCAGAATGCAGTTGCACATCGGGAACGAGCGCGCAGGTAGAGCTCGCCAGTCCCACCAACCAGAGTCCGGCCCGCGCCGTGTGGTTCTTGGACGAGTCCCAAGCCCGCGCGAGGATGGAGAGTACCTCCCACCCTCCCTCCCCTCCACTACCCACCCAGCGACTCGCTGTTTATTGAAACTCGCGGACGACGTTTGTTTGCACACTCGCGGGCGGGGCCGGGTTCCCGCCCGTTGACAAATTCGCCTTGTTGTGTTTTCACTCCGCAGGCTTGTTTCCTTCCCATCGCCTTGCAGCTCGTGTTGCGTTTTCCCCGGGGCGTGTTGTTGCAGGTGAAGACAGGAAGGCGTCGCCGCGGGAGGATACTCGCGTCCGTTCTGAGTGCTCGTGTGACGGAGTGAGCAACGGCGAGCGGAATAAAAAAAAAATACGTGCCTATTTATGTGACTTCGGGGGGAAAGGAGGGCATGGGAGCGGAGATGATGATGGGTGGTTAGAAGCATGCTTCCGGCCGTCCGAGGCGGACCGATAGGACGCGTGACGTCACGCCAGATCGACGGGCGTCCCGGGGCGGTCTGTTTGGACAGCCGGGCGTCGCAAATGGACGCGCTCGTTAGGGCGCCTAACATTCCGCCTCCCCTTCCCCTTCCCCTCCCAACCGAGCCTCGTCCCGACAGGAGCTGGAAGGGCGAGTTCCGCCGGTGAGGGGGTGTGGGCCCTGCCAACTTTGATTACCGCGCCGCCACTTTATGGCGCTGTTTCCCCGTCGCCCTGTTTGCCTTCCTGTCTTTTGAGGCGCGGGCTCTTGGTTTCCCAAGCAATCTGCCCCCCCCCCCCCCTGCCTCCGCCGCCCCTCTGCGGTTTCCTTCCGGACACACGGCCTCAAACAGCGCTCCGCGCGCTGACCGCCGCTATCCAAACACCGCCCCCTGGCTCTGCGGAGAGAGGCGACCCCTGCGCTTTGTAACGAGGGCGGCCTGCCCTCGGGAGCGGTTTCCGACGGCGGCGGCGCCAGAGAGCTGGGTGGACCGCCCCTCACCGCCCGCCCCGCGGCTAGTTCTCCTGCGCTGCGGTGCCATAGGCGGGGAGATTCAACAAGGTTCCGAATCGTCCCATCAACCTCAGCAAACTATTTAAAAAAGTGTTGGCAGGGAACGTGAAGGTGAAACGGTTTAATATAACGAATAGTCGTAGTGTATCGCTTTACGGCGAGAGATAAAACGTATTTCATGGAAGAATTTTGAAATTATGTTTTTTTTAAATTTACGTCTGTATTTCTGATAGTTTGAAAATAAGCTCCTTCCTTCCTTCCCTTATATTTTTGTCACCAAGAAGTATAAATATTATTCTGAATTAGCTCGTGAGGATGTCGCAACACACGTTATCGCCGTAAAAACTAAACGCCTTCACCATCTGTTTTAGCTTTGGAATATGTTTGATGCCAACCGTCCAAGTTCAGTACATTTTGCTTCTGATAATTCTAAAACGTATGTCTAGATGTCTCGAATACAGGATTCTCTGAGATCGAAGCACCTACCCAAGTTATATATAAAATGGGTTTTGAACAACCACCCAGGCAAGCAAAGTTCAAGACAGTAATAAAGCAATTTATCTGATTGTCCGAAAAGAAGCGTTACGCGGCAAATATTACACTGTACTTACTATATGTGCATTCGTAAATTATGCATTTATAGGTAGGTGCGTAACATTAAAAAAGCAACTGAACTTTTTGAATGAGTTTCCTGATAATACACGCAGTAACAGTTAAAGTAGGTACATACGTGTTTTAATCCATGTAGGTATCTCAGTGAAATGTAATATATATTAATTTAAATAAATATACATTGGTTTAAGACTGTTTTACAAAAATGTTGTTTGGAAACAAATAGTTGCAAATATTACCTACAGAATTCTTCGCTTGCTTTCCCTTATATATAAAAAAACTTAGGCTACGGAAACTAACAAATAGTTTAATTGATTTTAATTTTTTCTAACATATACATGTCATTAAAAATGGAGACAAAAAGCTATCAGTAATTGTCTACAGCCTTTTTTTTAAACAAGGGTCGATTGCTTTCTCAGCGAATATTTTGCAGGCCACAATAGTACCTAATTACATAATGTAACCATAATCATTGCGATTATCGTTTTTTTCTTAACAATTTGTTGGTAGTCATTTTGCAAGATGACAAATGTAACATAAATCATATTACTGACTTTCAACTAAAAAAAAATTATATCATTTACTTTAGAACAACAAACTATATTTTGAAAAAGTTTATAATACCCATTTCTGAAATTTAGAAGCCGTGGTAAAAAATAATAATAAAATATAAATTTAAAAATTATTATTCAGCAATCAATATTTTGGAGAAATCATAAGACTCAGTTAGGTATAAAACCAAGTAGCTGTGTAAAGGAATTAGAATAAATCATAAACTTTAATTTTTTTTAGAATATAACACTGATTAGGCCTACCATTCAT
Source organism: Bacillus rossius redtenbacheri (assembly GCF_032445375.1). Taxonomy (NCBI): domain Eukaryota; kingdom Metazoa; phylum Arthropoda; class Insecta; order Phasmatodea; family Bacillidae; genus Bacillus; species Bacillus rossius. The sequence continues at coordinate 17,989,727 of NC_086334.1, read as the reverse complement.
GTTTAGGATGGCAAACCATTTTTATTTAAAAAAATGCGTTAAAATGATTTTCTTATATTTTAATTTATTTCGATTTTTTGATAAATGAAACGCACTTCAGCGAAATTTCTAACGTCCGTTATAAAATTCATCCACTAGACAGTTGGCAGTCGCGAAAGAGCTACCAGACGTCTTTCTTTTACGTAGTCCACCTCAAACTTGTGGAGGTTTGCAAGAAAAATAATGCTCGCTGAAACACTGTCTTCCGGCCACCGAGAAATAACCCGGCGAGCCACCGGTGGTTCGCGGGTCGCGGGTTGAAACCCCTGGTACAGAAAACAGCTGTTGGCCTGGAAACTAAGTCAAATAAAAAAACAGATTTGAAAAACCGCAATCCGAAGGGCACGTGGTTCTATCACCGCGTCACATTTCACTGCGCTTGCAAAAAAAAAGTCTCCTAAATTTGAAAATAAAATTGTTAATTGTGCACTGTTGGAAATCAACAATAGCGGACATTTTAACGAAGAATTTACTTTAAAAAAACTAAGAGTTCTTCGTTATTTTATATAACCGAATCTTCACAGAAACGACGCAGTATTTCGACTTCCATTAACGTGGAAGAAAAAAGACAGTTTTTACTCTAGACTCGAAACGTTTTTAAAAGTTTTGTTAATAGGCTATAATGATGATAGAAGTTGATTCGTGTTTGAAATACTTACATACTTACGACGGTAGCAGTAATTTGTTGTTTTTTTTTCGAAAATACCTTAATAATTATTAACCAGCGTTCATCGTAAATTTAAGGTGAAAATTTCTAACACTGTGACGACAAGAAGTGGCAAATAGCTGAAAATATGTGAATTTAATTACTGCATAGCACGCAAGTTATCACGTTCTGAACGCAGTCGCACTAATATTGACGTCGGACTGTAAATGCAAACCCATACGCAGCCAATCACGACCAACTATTTTATACAGGATGAGTATTTTAAAATAGGACCCGAAGGAATAAATTTGAATAGAACGAGTGAATGATAAAATACAGTACAGTGTTACAACATCTTTACCTAGATGAGAGGACATTTCTCGCTCTTCCTCTAGGTAAAGTTTATGTCACACTTTACTGTATTTACTCAATCACTTATTTCCTTTCGCACATGTTCCACGAGTAGTCTTTTAACCCACCCAGTCTGTATTTCACGAGACGATTATATTTACTAGCGACTTGTTTGTGTATATTATTTCCCTCTGTGATAATGTTTGGAAGCATGTAAAATTTTCAGTGTTCTATTAAGTTACCTATTAATTTTTGACGTGACAACGTCTAATAAATCGATGAACGCCGGCTGCACGCACGAAAAAGTTTCCCGTTACGCACATTGTTCCGTTACGCTGTGTCCCGTTACGCTCATTGTACGCTTGCGCCGCATCTATCTCTCTTCCACTCGACTGTTTATAAAGTGAAGTGAAAAGTTAATGTGGTTTTCATTGCTTATTACAACAATAATTTCGGCAATAAAGGTTAATTATCCTTGCATTTTAAAAATCTGATTAGGTACTAGTATAATTTCAAGTATTTATTCTTATATTATTAAAATAAAAATGATTCAATTTTATTCATAAAGTATGCAATCATTTCATCAATGTTTTGTTATGACGTTGTCACGTTAAACTATCGTCCGTAAACCGACTTTACAGACAACCAATTTTTTTTTACTCTGTTAAAACACGGTACATTATGAAGCGACCCAGTGCTGAATATTGTCATTGCCTACGTAAATAATTTAATAAGACTCGGTAAAATGAAACCTGGTATAGCTATTGAAACGCACCACTCACAGACTACACCAATTATAATAGAAATGAACTTTTTTTAAAATTTGTAAACATCGTAGCTCTCGCTACACGGCATTCGGCAGGATTAATATTCGTGAATGGAACGGAAGTAGACTGGTACGGTAAATGTGTAACGACGGTGCTGCCATCTGTGGAAGTCTCAGAAACCTCGAAAAGATGGCGAACTCGATTTATTAATCCGTTTAAATTGCTTTCGAGAATATCGCAGAATTTACTCCGCGCAACAGGTGTTAAAAAATAAAATATGTATAATTGTACAAGAATCCTTTCATTTATAGTCACAAAAACTGTTTTTTTATAATTATGTATTTTAAGCGGAAACGTGGGGGAGGGAGTGTGATGGAAAGGAGAAAGAAAATGAGAACAAAAAATGGGCAAAATATTTAACGGCAAAAATGAAGCAAATAGCAACCACGCAGCCTCCATCGCAATCGGTAAGTCTTTTTATTTTCTGCAGTTGTATCGGTTTGTTGTTATCAGAGTTTAATCGGAACTTCGCCACTTATGTTAGAGTCCATGTAATCAATGAAATTAACATATTATGTGTCATATGTTTGTTTATACGCAATACAATTTTGACAATCCCTAGTTAACAATGAAGTGTAGAGATAGCGCAGTCATATGCTGTGGAGAAATAATGAAACTGTTAGTCTCGGGGACGCACCACAACGCCGAAATACCACAACGCCGAAAGTACAATAACGCCGAAAACCATAACGCCGAATGCCAAATTGGCTACAACGCCAACAGCTAGAAAACTGCTCTGAAACAAAACGCCGAAATACAGTAACGCAGAAAAATGTCATTGCAGGACTGCCACAAAGGTTAGGTTACGTTAGGCTAGGTTAGGCTAGCCTAGGCTAGCCTAGGTTGTGGTATTTCGGCGTTAAGATACATTTAAGAAACACACACAAATTCATTCAGTTGTTTTTCATTTTGCTCCTGTGCCCCCCCTCCCCTCCCCGCAGCAACATTTTTCGGCGTTACTGTATTTCGGCGTTGTGGTACACAGCAGTTTTCTAGCTGTCGGCGTTGCGGTCAATTTGGCATTCGGCGTTATGGTATTCGGCGTTGTGGTAACGACCCGTTAGTCTCCATATATACACATGTAGGAGTGTTCGCGCGAGGTCCGTGTCGACCGAGCCGGCGCGGCGCTGGGTCCGCCGAGTCTCGCCGCCGCCGGGAGAGGACGACCAGAACAAAAGACGCGGCCCCCAGGAGGGGCTTGATGGAAGGGAGAATATCGTCGCCCGAGATCTGGACCGGGGATTGTAATGGAGAGAGGGGGGGGGAGGAAGGTTAGGGGAGGGAGGAGGGCGTGTGTGTTCCGAATTCAAACACGGAACGAGCGCCGGAGACAGCTGGAGCGCTTGCCCGTATCATCATCGCGCCGAGGCATGAAAGACGGCCCCGCGGAGTGCAGGAGAAGGAGGGCTATTATGTCGGCCCCAGAAGACACTGATACCCCCCGCCCGCCTTACAGGGGGCAGCACCTCCCTGCTTCCCCCCCTACCCCCCTACAATCCACCACTTCCGGGCTCCCCTGGACGCCCGCCGTTGTTTCCGATCTCTTCCACGCGTCCATAGGCGCTGCAGTCTGCTGTTCTCTCCCTTGCAATCACAGAGCCGTAATACAGTATGTCCACAAAAGAATGTTCCGGTTAGTACCAACTTTAAGCGTTGTAGTGTGTTGTTAGTTCAAGGTCACAATTAAAGAGTAACTCAGAAGTTTTAGATAAGCGCATGCGCGAGAACTGATTTGTAGGGACCAGAAAAATTCGCGGATTCAATGGACCTCTAGGATAGCCTCCATTATCCTCTGCATTTCTCAAGTAAACAAGCGTGTTCATTGGGTACTACTAAATTGTGAGGCGTCTCCACTGGGTAGCTTGTGATTCGACGCTTCTTTGGTCGATAGTCTCTCGTTGGCCCAGAGAGCTCCAGTTAAACTGCGAGCCAATAGCAGAACCAGCAGAATTAATTGTACACATGTTTGAATTTCAGCCTATCACGAAATGAATCCGCGAATTTTTCCGGTCTCTACTGATTTGTCGTTTTCTCGCTCGCAGCGCGAAATAATGCCTATTTCCCCAGGGAGTAGAGGGTGAACGCACTAACTTTATTTGGCAACAGGATGTAGCCCGTCCCTAATGGACTCTTTGTACGAGAGTGGTTGGATTGGCTGTAATGGTCGACACCACAGAGCTCTTTTCCGCTGGCCTCCACGTTCACCTGACATAACGCCATGCAAAGTTTTTCCTTTGGGATTTTACAAATATCGCGTCTACATTCCGCGGCTACCTAATTATTTGCCAGACTTGAGACACAGAATTGAAGAAGCTATTGCTTCCATTACTCCGGACGTGTAGACCAAATTGTGGGAAGAATTGGACTTCAGGTTGGATGTGTGCCGTATAATTAAATGTACATATACTGAACATTTGTAAAAAAAAAACTAAGTTGGGTTACCTTTAATTTGATGTATGAATTGTTGTAAATAGTCTAAATTAAACTTTATTTAAACTGGAACATTCTTTTATGGACACGTGGATTGCCGATATTACCGTTGTTAAAAAAAAACAAAAAAAACGCACATCCTAGTTAAAGGAGTGAATATGAATAGACCTACATTTTTTAATGTGTAAAAATATTATAGACTATAAAAATAAATTTTATATAATTTATAAAAATATTATAAAAAATAAAAAAATACTGTTAATTAAATAAAATATATATTTAACTAAATATAAATGATCAAATATAACAATAAATAATAATAGCTCAAAGCAATGAATATGTAAGCCTAATAAAATATAAACATATTAAAATAAATAAGACCTTCCAGCTAATATGATCATTTAGGCATCACCTTTTGACAGCCATTCCGAATTCCTGCCAAAAAATGCACATCTCAACTTGAGGTAGGGTCTTCCACGAAATTTTGTTTATTTTATTATTTTGTCATAACTGTTATTTAAGGAATATTCTTTTAAATAACTTTCTTGAAAATTGTGTTTCTTTATTTATTTTTATCTACATTAGCGGTAAAAAATGTTATGCAAGTAGACCTATTTGTGATTACGATCACTTTAGTGACAGTTATACACGTAAATAATGTTTGCCAAATTTCTGGTTAAGAAATTTTGAGCAAGAGAGCTTCGTGTTTGATTTAAAGTAATTTCTCTTAAATGATAGTTACAACAAAAAAAAACATTAAATAACCCCCATACCGTGAGCCACCGAGACACATAACCACCCTACATATTTGAACAAGTATTTACAAATCTTAACGCCCTCTGGAATGCAATAAATCATGTCAAAAAATTCAATGTGTTCATATTAGTTAGGACGTACAAGTATAGCCTATGATTACTTTTTTACTTCTATTTAAAACATGAATTGTACAAAGAAGTAGCAGCAGATGTTATTTCATGAACACGTCTACAAACGTCAAAATCGATCGATACTATTAAAATCAGAAACGTTCAAGGTTTTTCTAAAAGCTCCCAAAGCTAGAATAAAATAGGTAAATAGTACGGAAAGCACGGCTTCTCAAAAACATTTATTTAAATCGGCCAACGAATTCTCTGATCGAGTGACCAGTGATAGGATAGTGCCACGGCAGTAAAACACCATTGATAGGGCCACGAAAGTGATAAGTTAACAGTGATAGGGCCACAAAAGTGATAAGTGACAAGTGATAGTGCCACGAGTTAACTGCGGAAGTAATCACATGTGCGAACAGTTAACCATAAACTATACTGCACTTTTAAAGATTACGGTAAATTTACAGACTTTAAAATGAATAATTCACCTCAAATAAACGAAGAGTGTTTCGTAATGTCAAGTAACGATATCTTGATGTAAACTACGCCGTATTTCCACTTATGAATTCTGTTTTTGGTATAAACAGGGTAAACGGACACGTGGAAGAAATAAGTTTATTTTTTTGCGTGAATCCTAACCAGTTTTTGGATGTTTTTCTTATATAAAAAGTTATTGTAGTATATTAATATTCACAGTAGTGAACTTTTTACCCGTAAATTTACGAAGATTACGATCAATTTACGAAGATAACATTTACAAAATAAGCTATTGTGAAAAATAAACTAAATATATCACCATTTTTTTACAATTATTAAATTATCTTCGCGAGTTGGAAGTTTATGTTTCTTTTGAATACCAACTAAATTGATACACTTGAAAAATAAGTGCTTAAATAAATCTTATATGGCACAAAATATTTTATCTGCACCTCAACCGCAGTGTCCAGAGATAAAAATACAAACGGCTGACAGAAAAATGTGAGAAAGTTATTTATAAAGTATTGCATACTTGTTAGTTGATCAACGTTTCTTCAGTGAGGTACGGAAACTTTGATGGTTGCTTAAGACAGTAACCCAGACAAGGATTACGGATATGTAAATTACGGTTTATGTTTTGGAGTTTGTGTTTGTTAGTGCCGTCTACAATTATTTTCTGGGCCCATTTAACAATAATTATTTAAACGGTTTCTTTGATTTCTAGATATTTTTTTATCTTTCAAGTTTTATGTAAACTGTTTAATAGGTATACTTTTGATTTGATTTCAAAGGGACGTTTTATATTGCCGTACAGCAGTCAAAATAACTAAGACAACGCAAACGCACTACAGTTATGTACTGCACAAAAAACGTCGATCATAAAGACTAAAAATCAACCGCAAACATACTCGTAAAGTCATAGGGGGAAAAAAGCAAGCAAATACTATGATTATAAATCTTTATTAGAGAATTAGCAATGAATAAAATAAATGATAATGACCAACGTTTGCTGTAAAAAAAATTTAACAAAAATTATCTAATAGGAAAACAAAACAAAACCCTTTTAGCAGTGACATACTTATAGTAAACTCGGAAAATCATAGACACAATAATAGTAAACAAAAAAGTACGGCGATTATACACTTCACGATATTTCGGGTACTGCAATCGGTCCCCAAATTCAGGCGAAGACATTTAAGTTGCTGAGAATGGGCGAACAATGGACGAAACCGACTGGGGATAGGCCTATATCGCATAGCGACATAAAAAAAATAGGAGAAGGCTGTCAATCGCCAGCACGTACGGCACTGCGCATGAGTTTGCAAACACTCATGCGCCTCGCAACCCCTCTCTCGCACGACACAAATTGGACCTCTTGTGCATGGGCCGGGATCGCTGGGAGTAGAGATCGGGGAGGGGGTAGGAGGGTACACTGCAGCTCAGCCTCCAATAGCCGAGATGTTTCCCACGAATCTCCTCATTCATACAAGAGGTCTCCCCCCCCCCCAACTATACCCTCCCCTTCCATCCACACAGCTTTCCAACTACAACCATCACACACACAAACTTCCCCTCCAGGACACGGGAGGGGTTGGACGAGGGGAAAGGGGCAAGTGGAAAAAAAAGGTGGAAGGAAGGGGAAAACAAACACTCTCGTCAGTGCAGGAGTATATAAAAAAAAGGGAGGGAAAGGTTTGTAGAGCTAAAACACACAGACAAAAGGGGCAGTCGACAATCACTACGGGGGTGTGTTCAGGTTGGCCGGGGCCAAGGACTCGATACTTTTTGACTCCATTGTCTTGAGGGCCTGAAGCTGTTTGGTCGCCGGGTCGCGTCGCTATGCAACCCACGCGAGCGACGCGACGGGGAGACATCGCGCCGCACCTGAGCGGAGACGACAGCCACATTTCATATTCTTTTGTGTCCTCTCCCCTGTTCTCCCTCCCGGCCACTTATTTTTTCATTTCATCGCGACGTAAACAATCCGTAACAGGACAAACACTTGGTGGTGGGCGTGAACAATTGAAACGTAGTAACTGCCTTCATTAGTGGACTAAGAATTGTCTATAGACACTGTGGTAATTACTTAACAAGGATGGTTAGCTAAAGCCAACAAGCATTGTCCATGTCATTAAGCGCCCCAACCCACCCGGGCACACGCACACACTGTTTGAAAAGCTTCAGGAAAAAAACCACGCGATTTGAAAATAGGTACTCAAGATATCCGAGTGTTTACGAAACGCATTAAAAAAATGCGCCGAGAGCCGATAAGTAGTTGTTTTCAGATAAATATTTTTAAACTGTATTTTTATGACTTTAAAATGACTAAATTGCATGTATACAGAGTAACACCCGGTATAGATTCTTGAAAGCACTTAAGGGACTTGTATTAAGTCTACCTTTATCTTCATTTCTCCGCCATATAATGTAAGGGTCACCTCTCAAATTCCATAGTTGAAGACTGGAAATAAAAAAGGCTGTAAGTGCCTGTTTTATGAAATATTATATTGTTAGCAATAAAAAATAACATGAAATAAGGCTGAAAATGCCCTCAGTAGTGGTTAGTTAGTTAGCTGTAGCAACCACTAGGTTGTGCTTGCTGTATCTCCTGGCAGTGTAACCTGATCAGAGGTTATGGACAGACTCCATTCGGATATCTTGAGTAGTTTTCAAGTTGCGTTCCGTATGTGCAGAGCCTTCACTGTGGGCAGGCCTTAACAGAGGCAGGTATTTTTCGCGAAACAATGTGAACGCTAACAAGACTGCAACAAGGTCCGCCTGCGCCAGCGGTCCTTCTTTTGTGACTGGCAGCATTCTGCAAGAGAAGCCATCACCATAATATTGGTTTGGCCAGTCGGGAAGCGTCTGCTTCAGCACTGAAATACTTTTACTCGTGTGTCGACTGTAGGTATGTACCTGAAAAATATTCTCAAACAATCGCGAAACACAGGCTTGTGCTGGCCTACACATATTTTCGCGATAAATAAATGTCTTACTCATTAACTGATTTTTTTTTGCCGTGTCTGTGACATGAACAGACCCGCAGCTGACAAATGTTTTGATAAAGAATGCGAACACGTTCCAAACGCAACACGCAAACGATTTAAAATTTCTGATGTGGATTTAAAATATTCCAAATCACCAGCCAGTGAACAAAATCCCTGATTAATATCGAGATATGGCAATTAAGAATTTTTTTCTTGATTGTATGGGTCATTTTAAACTGCCAATTACAGGGCTGGCTACCTTGACAACACAACAGAAAAAATAGGGTTTACGCCAACACCTAACATTTCAACCTCGAAGCAGCCCTTTGCAAAATTACTGGTGGTATCAAAACTTTCTTCTCGTTAGTACAAGGCAATATATTGTTGGCGCCACAAACCATTTGACAGTGCGTATTCCGGCAAATTGTTTTCTTAAGACCAATTGTTTATAGTTTCTCCTCAGCCACCGAGCCTGGTTGACACTTCTGGAGAAGTCCTGAGGAGTGGAAGCGCAGCGAAAGTGTGAAAACGACGGGAGCGCCACTGTATGTGGAGCAGGAACCACTCGAGTACAGACTCGGTGCTTGTAAACGACGAGTCATGCAGGAAGATGAGGGCAAGTCATCACCAACCTATACTCTCCTCGCCACGTGTGACAGGGAAGACCCTGTCCACGGCTTCTCGGGACCTCGATTTCACAGGATGTTACAGAGCAACGTCGACAACTTTCGGCAGACGACGTGGCCTTGCGGGAACCTAAGACGGAAGACATGTTGACCACAATCACCTCGAAGATCGGTCTCACCCACCATGTGTAATGTTTGTTTGTTTTTTTTGACTTGACAACGTCTAATAAATCGATGATCGCCGGCTGCACGCACGAAAAAGTGTCCCGCTACGCACTTGTTCCGTTATGCTGTGTCCCATTACGCTCATTGTACGCTTGCGCCGCATCTATCTCTCTTCCACTCGACTGTTTATAAAGTGAAGTGAAAAGTTAATGTGGTTTTCATTGCTTATTACAACAACAATTTCGGCTTTTTTCTTGCTTTTTAAAAATCTGATTACTAGCATAATTTCAAGTAATTATTCTTTTATTATTAAAATAAAAAATGATTCAATTTTATTCATAAAGTATGCTATCATTTCATCAATGTTTTGTTATGACGTTGTCACGTTAAACTATCGTCCGTAAACCGACTTTACAGACAACCAATTTTTTAAACATTTTTTTGAATGGTTATTTGTAAGTTAACTCGATACTTCCCTTGCTTTTTTTGTCCACCTGATTCAAGCAGTATGTTCATTTTGCCGCTGAATAACATTTATAAACACACACCCCACACACACACACACACTTTTTTTTTGCTGCAATATCGCTCTGTGCGTACTGCCTACTTGTCAGAATTTCAAATGAAGCTCTCTTGGCAAATTACGCAAGCCTAAGCATTTTGCAAAAAAAAAAAATCATCTGAGAGTGTTCGAGCAAGACGATAGGTATATTTTGTTAGTTTTGATACACTGGTTAGCAGTATTTAAAGATACAGCTTTTAAAGCTTTCTATTAAAATGATAGGCTACATGTAAATAAAATAAAAAAGGATGGCAATCTCTACTTCATTACTGAAGCGAAATGATACTGCCAATAATTTTTTTATCAGGTTTAGCATACCGTAGTTTAAAAAAATATTTGCCGATCCGTTGCTTAGTTCTAAGTCATTTATGATATTATTTTTTTTAAGTTCAATGATTTTTTCAAGGGAGAGATTTAGTAAATACATTATTTAGTCTGGGCTTATTTTCTCGTACGAGATCACCTGCAGAGCTCTGACTTTGTTCGAAAACATCCTGTACACGCATTAATTATTGTGTTGTAAATGGGCTCTACATATAAAAACGTTCCGCAGTACCTAGGTCGCGTTTGGAAGTTGGAATTCCTGCAAATCTCTATAAACGACTGGGCCACTTCCAACCCACTTCAAAATTTCCTATGGATGCACTTATCTTTGTTTTTGCACCTATTAACGAATGACATCTTAACATTTATACTCAGATAATAATCATTCGTGAAACATAGTCAGAATAATTATATTAATACATAAAAGATACTTTTATGGCCGTCACAAAAATATGTTCTCAATATATTTCCTAACAATTTATTTTGAATAACATCTATCCTAACAAATATATTGTGGTGACTGTGATGGCTGTAGAACGTTTCTTTCGGAGAGGCGGTATTTCCGGGCTGTAGCTAGCACTTTAGCCATCGTTGCACGCGGGACCAACATGCCTCGGGTCCAGCAGCTTGCAGAACAAGCACAGCATGGTTGTCATCACTGGAGGGGGTGTCTCCCCGGGAGGCGCCCCCGAGTCGGGCCCCGGCGCTCCCGCAGAACAAACGAACGTCGCGGCTTGTTTTGGTAGCATCTTCTCCCCCCCCCCCCTCCCCCTCCACAGGGCCGCGTGGCGCCGTAGGTCGCCAGCACTTCCGGCGCCCGCTTCTCCGCCAGGTAGACGGTTTTCGCAAGTCCCCCCACCCGCCCCTCTCTCCCAGCACTCGAACCACCTCAAACACAACCCCCCCCCCCCCTCGACAAGTCTTGACCCCGTCACCCTCCCTAACCGACACAGGGTAGATTATTAACCTCCTCTTAGCGTATGTACACATGTCATGCTGGGTCATGGAACGTCTCAAATTTGATAATTCTGCAAAGGAATACCAGTTTTACCTAATTGGAATCCTATGGTTTTTAATTTCTAGGAAATAATGATTTGCAAATAGGCATAACCTATATAATTAAATAATTTGTGATTTATCCTCTCAATATTATATTTGGTGGATGGGATCAGGTGTGTTAGAAAGGCTGGGAAATTATTAACGCGAACTCGAATTAATTGGTTGGTTAGTTGTTAGGTCATGTCAAATAGTAATGGTGACAACAACGGTAAAAATTAATTTCAAAAATATTGCTTATATCAATTATTCTTATTTTCCCTAGACACATACTGAAATTTCATAATTATTTTTATGGAAAGACACCAGTAAAGTTGGTTGGAAATAACGCCTTTTCCTTTACAGTATGTAATATTACGAGTCTTTTAAGGGGTCATGGTTGCATTACAATATTTTCGTGTTTCAAAGAAAAACTTTTTGAAGTTATACTTCTTTAGGCGCGTTATGAAAAAATGACGAGAGAGAAATTTTAAGATGCGCGCGCATCACTGTAACACAAAATTAACAGGTTGAAGCTGCCCTATAACAGCTCATTAAGTCTCGAAAAAAAGCTACCAACAAAATAGAAATAGAACCTCTATTAGTCGCGCATGTTGGCACGCTCGTCGCCTTTGATCACTGTTTTCATATTTATAATATTTATCCACATGTTTCTAGTTTCTACATTCACAACACTTGTTTTAGTTTCATACAAGTGCGAATTTATATGTGCTAATAAATTATATTCAGTAGTGATTTAAATTGAGTATTTTGATTAATATTATTTACTATTCGTAAATATTGGTAACAAAAATTGTGCTTATGTACTTTTTCAAGTGCTCCAATATAATTGAGGTTAACTAACCGTAAGTATTATTTATGGATATAAATTAAAATATTATTTATTTAATATAACTAATAAGTACTAATTATTATTAAATTATTAATTTAAACATTTATTATTGGTTATTTAATATTTAAAAATTAAAGAAATATGTTTAATAAAACATTTAATAAAAAAATTGTGATAAAAATTAAAATCGAACATCAAATTAAAATATTAATTTTTAACATTTATTATTAAATTGAATAAATAATTATAAAAATAAATGAACAAATTTAATGAAAACTTTTTGATAAAAACGAAAAGTGAATATTAAATTAAAAAAATAATAAATATTAAAAAAAACTTAAATTAAATTTTTGATTTTATTATTAAATTTATTTATTTTCTTTTAAAATATTAAATAATCAATAATAAATATATAAAATTAAGAATCTTATAGTATTTAGTACAAATTATGCCAAATATATTTATTATTCTCTATATTTTATTTATTTAATTTTTCAAATTTGAACTGAACTTTATTGACTGTGTTGACTATCTTTTTCCAGCCCTTTTATTATTTTATTGTAATTAATTATTTGCATGCAATTAAAAAATATTTTTTAATGATGCCAAAGAAGTATAACTTCTCACGCGCGTACATAAGTACAAGCACCCATTTTTTTTATATTTTATATTTTGTCCCAAATCCGCACCACTCAGCTTCTCAGAGCTCGAACGAAGCGAGTGCAGAGGGACACACCGTCTGCGTGCTTCTTTTTATTCTGTTCTAAATTGTTCTAGTATTTTACGGTTATGCTAGTACCAAATGATGCATATATACAAAGGACCAAGGGCGTCGCCAAGGGGGGGGGGGACAGTTGCCCCCCTAGAGCCCTAGAGATTCAAAAAAATGTAGCCAAATGCAAAAAAAAAAAAACATACTTTTCCCACAACTTGCCCCTCCCTAGGCTATCGGCTGGCGACGCCCTTGAAAAGGACCTCCAAGGTTACAGCAGGCTCTAAACCAATCGTATGCCAATTCGTTGCTCATTAATTTATGTAATATGCTGAGAAAGAGCAAGCTAAACATTCGACAGTAGGAAACAGAAAGACGTAGCTGCGTTTAAGTTCAAATAACAACACTTCATTTGAACGTATACATTTTTTTGTTATACGACACAACTCTAGTAAACTATATTACTAGCTGCGCCCCGCTGTTTCACATGTGGTTCAACAGTTAATTTTAACTAAAAAGTAATAATTTTCAAGTATATTCATTGCACGACATAATCTGTTATCACTTCTAATTACTTTTTACTACCTATAGTAATCAACACTTTGCGACTCATATCTATCATGCTCAGAACACATATTTATAACTTGCTATGGTTTTTACGAATTTTCTTTCACCATCTGCTCAATTCTCCGCTGTTCTGCATGAAACAAAACACTGGGAAACTACTTTATTAAATAACTGTCACATTTTTACCACGTTTTACTTTTCCATGTTATGTTGTCACATCTGCTGTTTGTTTTCAATACATTTTGTTTACATTTTTTTAAAACTGTCTTCAAATGGTATAAAACCCACTCCCAAATAGGTATTTTATATTTCCTCAATGTAACATTAACCTTTAATTCTGTTACTTGTTTTCGACCAAAACAAATATTCCCCCCCCCCCTTCGAAATACGAATATTAAAAGTAAAACGTGTTACAAAGTTTATTAGCAGTAAATACCTTTTTATAAAACAAAAAACTTAAATAAAAGTGGACCTAAGAAAAAAAATAGAAAATTGTTTGCTACACTGATCTGCGGAGCTTTGTACCATTTGCAACATTACAAAGCTCTGCCTTGCAGTTTTACAAATGATATCGTTGGCAACTAAGTTTCCAAAGATTTTCCTTGTAAAAGCACAAAAAAAATGTTTTACAGTGTACATTTGACTAACTCTGTATTTTTTTTTTAAATAAGACATAAATAAGAGAGACTTTCTATCCATCTTCCTTTCTAGCTTAGCAAAATTTCTTACAAACGAACTCATATTCGTTATTGATAGGGACACATGTACCTATTTCGCGAATACATTTCGTGTCAAGGTATGTGACAAAACACTGTAGCTTTTTCTTAGAGTGATGGCGAATCGTGTGCGTGCAGCAGAGGTACGGTATCCACATTCCCATTGGCCCCGTCAAGTGCGGGAAAACACCTCTCGCCGGCCACAGCCAATAACTAGGGACCGGAAAAATTCGCGGATTCAATGACCTCTAGGATAGGCTCCATTATCCTCTGCATTTCTCAAGTAAACACGCGTGTTCATTGGGTACTAAACTGTGAGGCGTCCCCACTGGGTAGCTTGTGATTGGACGCTTCTTTGGTCGATAGTCTCTCATTGGCCCAGAGAGCTCCAGTTAAACTGCGAGCCAATAGCAGAACCAGCAGAATTGTACACATGCTTGAATTTCAGCCTATCACGAAATGAATCCGCGAATTTTTCCGGTCTCTACCAATAACTACAAGAAAAAAAACTACGGTGTTTTGCGATGTACCTAGACACGAAATACAGGTGTCCCTAGTTATTGATAAACGAGCACCGGAATACAAGAGGCCTCAGGCAGCAACACGTGACCGGGAACGTCCAGATACAGGTGGCAGCACTGGCTGGCGTCGCGGCGCCGCAGGTGACACCCTAGAAGGGCCAGGCGAGCGCTTGTCCGCTCGAGCGGGCCGCGGTGTCCGGCTGGTGGAGTACGTGCGCTCGGGTTACGCCCGTCTCCACAGCTCACTTCCCCCAGCGTTGCTGTCGGCCCCGGTCCACCCGGGCACACACACGGCGCGCACAGCTAAAGGCGGATGAGTAGTTTTGTTTCCGGACCCAGGTTTTTAAACTGTATTTTTAGAAGAGTTAAAATTTATAAAACGCGTATTTTCGGAGTATTTTTTTTTTTTGGCACAAAACAACCGGCGCAGATTCTTGAAAGGACTTAAGGAACTCGTTTTACACATTTATCTTAATTTATCCGCCGTATTATGTTAATGTCGCCGCTTAAATTTCACAGTTGTTGTCCTGTGCACGACGAGAAGACTGCGCGCTAGTTCAGAGGCGACACCGCGCTAGAAGCACCAGCGAGCGTCGCACTCGTCATCCCGCCTCACTGACACAGATACATACACCCCTGACTAGGCGGGCCCCTTGATCAGGCAATACTGTCTCAGCTTGCAACTGTACTGTACTGTCTGTCATACCGAAAATTTCGCGGATTCCTCTGGCCTCAGGATAGAATTCAAAGTTATAGGTGTGCTCGACCCATGTTTACCTTCCCATTGGTTGATTTCTTAGCGAGAACATTTTTATCCTTGTTATTTGGCACTACCTGATTCGCTTACTTCTCTCCTAGCTGGACATCATTGGCTCACGGTCGTAGAGGGGCGTGTCCAGATAAATGCGGTCCAATCATGAACACAGTGCGACAGTGTGGAGGTTTGCATTTTAGCTTGCGACTAAATGAATGCGCGAAAATTCCGTGGCTCTAGTCATAGCCACTGAGGGCCTCGAGGCCCGACTGCCAGATCCGAGCACCACGGGTCTACTGAGTGATCGAGGATCCCAGAATGAAGTGGTAGACCAGGGTAAGAGCCAGCAGCACTGTCCTCGGGTAACATGGGCAGTCAACTGTCTGGTTAGCAGCTTCCTCCTCCTGGATGCTGAATTCCCCCCGCAAGGTGTTGCTTTTACAGGTGCTGGGAAACCCGAAATGGCGCAGGGTCATACAAAGGTCGGGCCCACACCTCATTACGGAACTCCCCGGAGGAAGCAATCTAGACCTACGGAAATATGCTTCCAGTGCCTGACTCGCGAGCTCGGCGTGGCCCTATCCATTCCCAGATCAGCTACTCGTCCCCTGGTTCTACCCAAGAGGGCGCAGGTACAGGGACGATTGATGAAGCGTGCGGTCGGAGAGAGAACATGCCAGAGCCGAGCATCGAACCACGGACCCGCGAGGAGTTCCATCCCACTGTCTCGGGTCGTTACCACAACGCCGAAATACCACAACGCCGAACGTACAATAACGCCGAATGCCAAATTGGCCGCAACGCCGACAGCTAGAAAACTGCTGTGTACCACAACGACGAAATACAGTAACGCCGAAAAAAGTACCACAACCTAACCTAACCTAGGCTAGGCTAACCTAGCCTAACCTAGCCGAACCTACCCTAACCTAATCTTTGTGGCAGTCCTGCAATGACATTTTTCGGCGTTAATGTATTTTGGCGTTGTGGTACACAGCAGTTTTCTAGCTGTCGGCGTTGTGGTGCGTCCCCCACTGACTCTAGTCGTGAAAATAGCTATTAAGTTTTAATCGTGGTGTAAATAAAGGATGTTCGGTGACCCTGAAGTGTGCGTGAGTTGAATAAGGAAGGGTTGCAGTCACGACCCAAACCCCGCGCTGTGCCGAGGCATGCTGCGACGTAGTTGAAGTCACTATTTTTTATCTCACCGTCACCGCCTTGCGACATCCGAAACATCGCGGAAAAAAGTGTCTGATCACGCCTGGTGATGGTTAAGGTGCCCATCTAGTCAGAGGCGTATTTGTGTTATTGAGGCGGAATGTGATAAGTGCGACACTCGCTAGTGTTTCTCGCGCGGTGTCGCCTCTAAGCGCAAGGCTGTGGACTGGCGCGGAGTCTTCTCTTCGCGCATAGGTACAGACCGGAAAAATTAGCGGATTCATTTCGCGATCTACTAGAATTCAAATATGTTTACCGTTTTGCTGCTAAATGGCTGGGCCACAGTTCATCTGAAGAAATCTGAGCCAATGGAAAAGCATTTAAAAAAGGAGTATCGAAGGTGCAAACAATTTTTTGTTCTGCTATTTAACGTACAAATGTTCAAAAATTACAATTGAATTTTTTTTTAAATATCACAGGCTTTCGCGGCCATTGTCTGGAGTTGCTTAGCTTATGACGTTACTACCTCAGTAGGTAACTGCTGCCTGATGATGGCGACTGGAACGTCGACCGAAACGTCGGTGATATTTTCGACTTTGACGCGGCTACAACCCAGAAGTCAAGAAACTCCAGGCTGTAAAAGTGATCTGTGAGTGAGTAGGTATCGCATTACTTGCACGGTTTCCTGCGAGTTCTATTAATAATAGACTTGTAATAGCCAACTTATCAGGTTAAACCCAAGATTAATTAGATATCTTGAAACTCAACTAGGGTGTTCTTGGTTCCTGGGCACGGATATTTCGTCACCCCCTCCCTGCCCCTCCCTAACGAGAGTAACGAACCATCCCAGCACTCGCCTCGGAGTGGCTTCGGGAAAACACGGGAAACCGAAATCAAGATGGCGGGAGCGATATTCCCCGGATCTTCTTGAGGTGCGAGTTCAGTGTTGCCAACTATAACTCCTCACCGGCTTGTGACCGTAGCGCTCAAGTGTGGTTGATCTCAGTAGCCCTGCATGACTCAACCCGTGCCTCAGCCATGTTTGTATTTCTACTATACTCTCGGAGGCAGGCGGGCCCCTTAATGGCGATATGAAGACCGACACGTTGGGAGGTTGAGTTGAAGATTTTTCGAGATCATGACAGTGATGAGATAGTTGCGAAAGGGTTGGATGCGGGGTGGCGGGGCAGACCTGCTAGTGACTGGTCCACGCTCTCGCCTGCGTGGAAGGGGTTCAAATTTTCTCAGCGCCTCTGGAGGGTTTAGGCACGTTCACAGAGCCCCGCCTGAGCGAAGTGGCGTAACTAGTACGCCGTTGTTCTGGGAGCTTCGGTTGTCAAGTCGATCCTGATGATGCGACACCAAAAGGGGCGCGAGAGCATTCCAGAAGGTGGCTGAGAGGTATATAAAAGTCGACGCCGGCCTTTGGGGCAGTGAAGAGAAGAGGGTGAGCGATCACCGAAACGGGCGAGTGGTGCAAGGCATTGTGTTGGGAAAAAAGTGATTAATTTAGGGGAAAACATTTTAATCATTAGTTTAAATGGTAAATAAAAACTAAATACAGTTTGGGCTATCCTTTTTGAACCTGTTTTTTTCCTACTTGTAACAACGTCATCGTCTCGTGGAAAGACGTCCTGCCCGCCAGGTGGCGAGCCCGGCGCGGAGAGTGAGACGTCCTCCTCTACCACGCCATCTGCCCCGATCACCGAGTTCTCAATCAACCCTGTCTCCCCCCCCCCCCATCCCCTCCAGAAGACGGCGGGAGGGGCGCGGGAGGCCTCCCGCGGCGAAAGCGGACCCCGGGGGCGTGTGTTTCCGAACTAATGCGTCGGCAAACTGTTATTTTTACGTCGCAGCGGGGGAGTGCGGGTCTTTTGTGCCCGCGAGCCCTGGGTTCAGCTCTGTAACGGGATACTGGGGAGGGACGAAGAATGACGAGCGGCCGGGTCGAACACGGCCCGATAGCCGTGGTTCACGGGCCAGCAAGTCCAGGGCCTCGTCAGCGGACAATTAAGGGGGGAAAGGAGAACGTAAAAAAATATATATATATATCGAGGGAGAATCCGTAACGCGATCCTTTTGGCTCCTCCAGGGACGACGATCATTTGTCCACCGCCCGCCATCCGGGCCCGCTTTTCATGGCAAGCCTCCCTCCTGTTGTTTTCGCGTCGATCCAGTTACCCGCCTGCCCCGAATACCCTTCTCCAACCACTAATTTTTTTTTTTTTTTGCCAGCCGGGAAAAGAATGAGGGGGGAAGAAAAATGTTGACGTCAATCGCTTCACCGCATGCCTGTTTGGTTTCGCATAATTTGCCCATCAAGCGTCTGACGGGCCTCCTCAAAGTGAAGTCTTTACGAACTTTGCCTGTCTTTTTACGATAGAACTCCTGCCACAGAGGAATTTCTGCGTTACCCACAAACCCTGGTTATTTTCTAATTGCCATTGATTTTTTTTGTTGCAAAAGTTGAATATTTACGCTATGTGTACACAGAAAAAAATTTCTTTACTTTTACAAAATATTTCTTTGGAAAACTAGTTGTCAATAAATAGTATGAAATACTTTGTACAACATATGGCTGGCTATGGTTATTTTTCCATATAGGCCTATGAAATCCGTTTTTCGAAATAATACTGTATATTTTTTTTTTGCAATTGGTCAAAATTTTATATTTTAAATTATGTTTCATTGGAGCATAATTTCTTTTACCAAGTGGAATATAGTCGAATATTCAACAATTTGGCTTTATTTTGTTGCATCATGCTTATTATGTGCGCAGTTAATACTGGAAAGTTATTCATGGAATGGTTTACAAATAACTATAACTAGGGACACCTGTATTTCGCGAATACATTTCGTGCCAAGGTTTGTCACAAAACACTGTAGCTTTTTCTTTGAGTAATGGCGAATCGTGTGCGTGCAGCAGTACGGTATCCACATTCCCATTGGCCCCGTCAAGTGCAGAAAACACCTCTCTCCGACCACAGCCAATAACTATAAGAAAAAAAACTACGGTGTTTTGCGATGTATCTAGACACGAAATGTATTCGCGAAATACAGGTGTTCCTACCTATGACTATAGAAAGTACTTGGACAACACGAAGCATAAATGTCCAGGCGAGAATCTGAACCCAGTATTACTGCGGACACTATTTTGCAGCGATACAGTTGTTTTCATGTGAGTGTACAATTTTACAAAAAAAATATCTGTAATTTTACATGAATATTACTGTTACTTTTTACAAAAACAATTTACAGTGTAGGGACACAACAATCCGAGCACTCGCACGTCCGCGCCAAAAGTATACTTGGTGTGATTGGCGGCCATCTGCAAGATAAGCCATTGCCCCCTTTAGCCAGACCAATCTGGACGAGTTTGCTTTTTGTAATAAACTGCTGCGATTCGTGTGTCGATGTACCACAGAGAAACTCATCCAATCACGAAACCCAGTAGATGCTACAATGTTTCAAAAAAAACAGCTAAAGTCTCTAAATATTATCGCGAAAAATGCACGCCCATAGCCTCTGGGCTGCCACCCACACCCACACACCCACACGCACAAACACACACACACACATAAATATTTGGAGACCAGCTGTGTGTTAAAACACTGTAGCATCGTCTACGCTTCGTGGTTGGTTGAGTTTATTTCAGTAGTTGCATGTCTACTGTCGGTAAACGAGCCATAGCAATTCAGTGCGGAAGCAAACGTGTCCTGAATGGACCGGTCAAAAAAAGGCGATGGGCTTCTATTAGTAATAGAATAGACTATTACACATGGTCGACAAGGAAACAATCGCTAGTGCGGACATACCTTATTGCAGTCTAGTGAGCGATCAGATTGTTGTGTAGGTTAGTGCTGATTGTTTTGATGAACCCCAAATGAACAAACAATAAGAACCATAAATTTTATTGTAAAAGGTATTAAAATTAAATAAGGAGAAATAAAATAACCCAATCAAACCCCAAGAGAACAAACAATAAGAACCGTTATTTTTATTGTAAAAGTAATTATTTTTATTTTTTTTTGTATTGAACTAATTTTAGTATAAACTAATAGAGATATTAATCTCTCCCCAAAAGAACAAACCATAAGAACCACAATTTTTGTTGTAGAGACCGGAAAAATTCGCGGATTCATTTCGCGATAGGCTGGAATCCAAACACATTCACTCTCATGCTGCTTCAGTGACTGGACAACAGTTTACTTGAGGGAACTCTGAGCCAATGAAAAAACTTCGACGAAATAAAAATCGAATCACAAGCATCTCAGTAAACAGTTGTCACGTGTTTGTAGCCAGTGTGAGCAGGTGCATTTTACCCCAGAGGACATAGAAACCGCGAATTTTGTTTTTTCCCCAGTCCCTACTTAAAAGTGTTTACTTAGTGAATCCAAATGACGCCTCCTAGTAGAACCTGGGGTGGGTCGCCGGTGTGTGATGCGATGTGGCTCAGACAAAGGCGACTTGTCTCGCAGGGGAAATGGAAACACTCGACACTCGACAGGTTCGGGGGCGGGGTGGTTTCAGTCGAGTGGTAGCTTTAAAAACTGAAGGGTTGGTAGCCGGCGTGTGAGTGAGGGGGGGAGGGGGGGTGAGATGTCAGGGCTGTCGGCGGGACGGGGAGGACATCCCGCACCGGGGAGGGGGCAGGGTTGAAGGGCGACGGGGAAATTGTGCACTTCCGAGACGCGGCTGCTAGGAAATTGCGCCCCGGCCGCAGTGTAAATAGAGCGCGTGCCGCCATGTTGGACTCGGAGAGCCGACTTCCCCCCCCCCTCCCCCAACTCCTGCCGAGGCACCCAGCGGTAATTATCGTCTCTGCCACCAGCCCAGGTGTTGAATAATGCATCGCGCCGGCTGGCTGCAGGGGTGGTTGCGAGGGTGGAAATTACTTCCACAATTCCGGTGCCGAAAATGCGGGGATCAATATTGACTCTCTTCGCAGCCGGTCTTCCGGGGGTAGAGAGAGGGGGCTGAGCACTGAGACAATGCGCCCTCGAGTCCATTTTGTGTACTTGGCGAGGAAACAACGTAATCACTTTATCTCCTTCCCTCCCCTCCCCCCTTACCGGTGCTTTCTGAGCACGAAACCCTTCCGGAAAGCTTTACATTGCTTATTGATAACACGTAAGTTACGGACAGTGTCTAATCGTATTTTCTTCATCGATGGTCACCCGAAAGACAACAGAATTTGGACTATCGTATTAGGGATAACCTCAAAGTATTTTCATATGGTGCCTAATGGGAGGGCGAGTTAAAATAATTTTTTTATCGTTTACATCTAGAGCCAATCTTTTGTTTTATTTCCGATTTAACTAATCAGATTTTATAAATACTTTTATTTTTCCCCACGAGGCATTATTATGAAAATAAAATGGATTGCATTGAGACGGAAGATAACTTAATTATTTCAACTAAATTAAATACTGAGCTCAACCGAACCAGATTTGTTTCATTTTAACGTTCTCCCAGTGACACTTTTAAAAACTGAGAAAAAACATAATCCCGCATCCACAACCCTCCCGGTCCTGCTGATAGACAAACAATTTTAGATGCTGGCATACCTAACTGTGCCAAAAAAAAAACTCAATAAACTGTTGTAAAAAAATGTATACCTATATTGTCAAGTTCATGCAATTAATTAGTGAGAAAAACAAAGATGCTTTGTATATGTGTACTTACTTCTAACAAATTATAAAAAAAAAACTGAATGAGGCATCGCAACGCATGCCGGGCATTAACTAGTTTTATAATAAATAGAGTTCTAAAATTTGATGGCAAACAAGGTATGTCCGTAATAAAATGGCCATCGCGGGTCTCTGGGTGCTTTCCCGGCTTGTCCTGCCCTGGAGCCGCCACTGAGTGCAGATCCAGGGTCTAATAAACTATACGATACGACTTGAACCAATTACTGTGGACCTAGCTGCGGGAAGGAGCTTCAGCCGCTGGATCATGAACAGCGAGGAACATAAACATTTTTTGTAAAGTGCGAGCAAGGTAGCGACTGAATGATTGGCGTACACAACGTTGTTAAGGAAAGGGTTCAACCTACCTGGGTGCACATACCACGTCCAGAGCTTCAGAAAAAAATCCATGCGATTAGAAAACTGATCAACCTATCCGAGTGAGATTGTTTACGAAAATAATTAAAGATTTCTTCGAGAACGTATGAGTAGTTCTGTTTCCATATTTTGTTTCAAAGCTGTACTTTCAGGAGAGTTAAAATGGCTGAAAAGCGTGTTTTGAGGCAATAATCTCCGGGTACCAATTCTGGAAAGCGATCAAGGGCATTGCATCACAACTTTATCTTCATTTTTCTACCATGTAATCTAATGGTTACCGCTCAAATCTAATAGTTGCCCTACGCACGACGAGAAGACTGCGCGCCAGTCCACAGTCTTGCGCATAGAGGCGATACAGCACTAGAAGCACCAGCGAGCGTCACACTTATCATTCCGTCTCACTAACACAAATATACCCCTGAGTAGTATAGGAATGACGGAGCTGGGACAGGCCTCAGGCGGTGGATTGAAGATTGTCGACCACCATCTTGGATTGTGACGTCACGGCGGCCATCTTGGATGGTTGTGACCTTGACCTTTGACCTTGACCTTGAATTTGATCCTCAAAATCCGCCAAAATTGGGCAAAATTTGCCCAAAATTGCTCAAAAATCGCCAAAATTTCCATTTCTGTGGAAAAAAAGTTCCGCCAAAAAATTTCAAAAAATTCCACAAATTAAAAATTTCTCTTTTCGAGGGAAAAATTTCCCGTTTCGAGGGAAAAATTCCCGTTTTTAGTCCTTAAAAATCCCAGCGGCTGAAAATTCCTAAAACTGGCTTAAGCATCCTTAACTCAAGCCTCAGTTAAGCCATTTCTAGGAATAAGGATACCATGACCGCCATCTTGGATTATGTCGCCACCGTTGCAATTTTAGTTACGGTCGCCATCTTTAAAATCTTCATTTACTATCCGATTTTAATGAATTTTTTTTTAAAAATTATAAAAAAATTCAAATAATAAAATTTTAATAAAAATATTTAAAAAGCATACATTAACGACACGGAGCTCGGAGTCCGCGGTTCGAACCCGGTGGGTGCAAAAAAAATTAAAAATGACGACAGATCCTTCCCCCTAGGTGGCTGCTGGCAGACTGACCCCCACCACTTTTACCAATGCACATATACCATCAGGTAGTATGACGTCATGTCCGCCATCTTGTCTTCGATGCTGGAAGCCAACATCATTGTATCGTCGGCTAGAGTGCGCTGACACCATGCTAGTTTAATTCTTACCCACTAGAGTGCAGTAATCATTTATTACTGTGACACCCGACATATTGTCATTTGGCCGCCATCTTGAAAATCCATAATTATTTAGCTAGAAATTCGGGAAAAATTCCAAAATTCATTAAATAAATTTGTAATCTATATACTGATCGATTAGGTCGACTAAGGTCCTTGGTACGATCTAGGATGATGCAAAAAAAATTAAATATAACATCAATTTAACATAAAAGTAACAGGTTCGAGGAATTAAACACCGCAAGTTCTTTTACAAACATAATATTTATTACATAATTTCTATTCTACTACAGGATCACTTACGAAAGCCAGCAATCTTATAATCATTTAGTTCCGCAGCGGTGTGAAATGACTAATTCTTAGCTCCAATCGGTTTATACTAGACAGAGTCCAGCCAGAACCTTTACAGACATAGTCCACCTCTTCTTGACAGAGTTTCTGGATACCGTTTTTAACAGTTTGCTTCACATCGTTAGAACTGTAAATTACTGCAGCCGATGTCTTGAATGCACACTTCTTCACTTTGTCATCGAACGGATATGGCTTTCCATATATACAGTCCAACCACAAGTTATATTTCAAAGGTCCGTTTGTTGCTACATCATCAGTAAGCTGATTGATTATCTTCTGTCTGATATCGTCAAGAAAATTACAACTGTCCTTCGACTCACCGAACGTATTTAGATAATAGTAGTCTTTCAACGTTCCACGAAATGCAGACTGCGCCAAGTAGAAGCCATTTCGTTCACTTGTAATGCTCCGAACACAGTCTTAGGTTTAGTTCCATGTTCAGACGTCATATCAATCAGTTGCTGGGCATCTGTTTTTTTGGTTGTACACTTTCGTGTCTTCAATCTAAAGCGAGGAGTCGAAATGTCGGCAGGTAGTTCAGCAGTAGGAGCACAGACTCCACCTTTACATTTTTTCGCATGATGTCGCAAACTATCGATTCGAGTAAACCATTCATGACAATCATCACATCGAAACTTGATACGAGAAGGATTCTTTTTGCATTTGCTCCGCTCATGTCTTCGTGCATCATGGAAAAATGCGAACTACGTATCACAGTAGCTGCAAGGATACCGTGCTGATGTAGACGAACCTTTCAGACCCGATCCAGATATGGACGTTGCAACAGTAGTACCATTTCCAGGCATACTCTTATGAACATCGATGCATCGCTGTTGCACCGAAACCTTTACTTTCTGCCGCACAGCAGGACCTTTACATGCCTTCATGTGCGTTTTCATATTATCTTTTCTGGCAAACTGCTTATGACATTTCTCACAAACAAACATTTTACGATATAGGTTCTTGACACATTCGCTCCTCTCGTGTCGCCGAGCATTGCTGTTGTTTGAGAAAATCTTGTCGCAGTAACAGCACCGATGTTCGCTAGTTGTCAAATCAGCATCCATTGAAGTCTCCATCGAGGTCGTATCATCGATCGTCGTGGTTTCCTGCACATCCAGCTCAGTAGTTATTAAGCTATCTTCTGCTGGTGGTATCACATCTATTGAAATCTCCTCCAATGTTGACGTCGTCGTCGTTGCCAACGAGATCTGCTCCACCATTGTCGTCGCTGACGTCAAGGTTCCCGTAGACGATGGTACAACGTCCATCGAGTTCGACGTTAAAGTCGGTAAAGATGCCATCGAGTTCTCAAGAACAGGTAATTACGCGACTTATGCACCAGATGAAATAATCTAGGTGATCCTTACACCGTCGACGACAGTAACAAACTGACCGACCTGCTGTCTAGGACTCGCTTATATACATGCACGGGATGGAATAATACGCTAGTCAAATCAAGAATCATTTACAATAATACTAGTCAAAACAACATAAAAAATAGAAGGACCAACAACGAAAAGGCAGCACATTTGGAAGCACCGACAACGAAAAGGCAGCACATTTGGAAGCACCGACAACGAAAAGGCAGCACATTTAGAAGCACCGACAACGAAAAGGCAGCACATTTGGAAGCAACGACAACGAAAAGGCAGCACCGACAACGAAAAGGCAGCACATTTGGAAGCACCGACAACGAAAAGGCAGCACCGACAACGAAAAGGCAGCACATTTGGAAGCACCGACAACGAAAAGGCAGCACCGACAACGAAAAAGCAGCACATTTGGAAGCACCGACAACGAAAAGGCAGCACCGACAACGAAAAGGCAGCACCGACAACGAAAAGGCAGCACATTTGGAAGCACCGACAACGAAAAGGCAGCACCGAAAACGAAAAGGCAGCACATTTGGAAGCACCGACAACGAAAAGGCAGCACATTTGGAAGCACCGACAAAGAAAAGGCAGCACCGACAACGAAAAGGCAGCACATTTGGAAGCACCATCAACGAAAAGGCCGCACCGCCAACGAAAAGGAAGCACATTTGGAAGCACCGACAACGAAAAGGCAGCACCGCCAACGAAAAGGAAGCACATTTGGAAGCACCGACAAAGAAAAGGCAGCACCGCCAACGAAAAGGAAGCACATTTGGAAGCACCGACAACGAAAAGGCAGCACCATCGACGAAAAGGAAGCACATTAATTTGTCATTGACTCCAATATTCATTGGCTCCAATATTCATTAGCTCCAATATTCATTGGCTCCAATATTCATTGACTCCAATATCCATGAGCTCCAATATCAATTGGCTCGAATTGCTCCAAAAGGTTCCATCAGCCTTTTGGCTCCAACAGTTTTTTGGCTCCGATAGTCATTGGCTCCAATAGTCTTTGGCTACAATATTCATTGGCTCCAATAATCATTGACTGCAATATTAATTGGTTCCAATATTCATTGGCTCCAATATTCATTGGCTCCAATATTCATTGGCTCCAATATTCAATGGCTCCAATATTCATTGACTCCAATATTCATTGGCTCCATCAGTCATTGACAACTACAGTCTTTTGGTCCCAAAAGTCTTTTGGCTCCAAATATATTAGGCTAGAATTCTTCGAGTCTAAGAGACTATGAGACCACATGGTTACAGAACTACGTGACTACGAATCTTCAAGTTTACGAGACTGCGAGGCTACAGAGCTACGAAGCCTCTAGTACACAGGTTTACGTGACTGCGAGGATACAGGACTACCAGTCTGCATGAGTACTTGACTACGAAGCTACTCGTCTACAAGGCTACAATTACAGCATCTGTTTTCGTCAGAATTTTCTCTTTTGCTCCAACTGCACCACCAGCATTATGTTATAAGATTACAAGGCCACCTGCTTACGTAGCTTCAAGTCTACGAGGATACTTGGATACGTAGCTTCAATTCTACGAGGTCCTAAGACTTCGTGACTACGCGACTTCGAGCCATGAGGTTACGAGATTACGTGACTACGAATCTTCATGTTTACGAGACTGCGAGGCTACAGAGCTACGAAGCCTCTAGAAAACGAGTTTACGTGACTGCGTGGATACAGGAATACAAGTCTGCATGAGTTCTTGACTACGAAGCTACTCGTCTGCAAGGCTCCAATTGACACATCTGTCTTCGATGGAATTTTCTCTTTTGCTACATCTACACCATCAGCATTATGTTATAAGATTACAAAGCTACTTGCTTACGTAGCTTCAAGTCTACGAGGCTCCAATACATCATGACTACGAGACTACGAACCATGAGGTTACGAGACTATGCGATTGCAAGTCTTCAAGGTTACGTCATCGCGAGGCTATAGAACTACGAAGCTTCCAGAACGCATGGTTACGAGAATGCATGACTAATTGACCGCATGGCTACGAAAATTTATGTCTCTAACTGACTACAATAGCACTATTCAGTGGTGAGAGTTAATTTATTTCATGCAAAGGTACTTGCTGCAAGCAGTTCCGCTTTTCAACATCAGATGACGTCATGTTTTGCTTGCAGGTAAAATAATATTTATTTATTTTATGCGGGATGCGGGTTGTTCACTATCGGTCGCATAAGAAGAATGGCATCGATAGTCTTCAAGGAGAAGGAAGTTCGTCCTTCCTGCTAGTGCTTCTCAGATTTCTCACGGTCCGCCATCTTGGATTGCGACGTCACGGCTGCCATCTTGGATGGGTGTGACTTTGACCTTTGACCGAAACCGCAGGAATGATCGCAAGCACACGGATTAACCATCATAATATTGATAAGAATAATCAGGAGCACACGGAGAAAACCATCATAATATTGGCAAGAATAATCAGGAGCACACGGAGAAAAACGACACATGTTTTCTTTGATATCATAAAATTACAGGAAAAAAATATTTAAAAATAAAAATAAATTAATAAAAAAATTTAAAATAAAAACAAAAAATACATAAACTGATTCTGCTAGCTTGTAAACTTATCATTGTTGAGCAAAGATAGAGTTATAGTACAAGCCAGAATTTTATGTATTTTTTGTTTTTATTTTAAATTTTTTTATTAATTTATTTTTATTTTTAAATATTTTTTTCCTGTAATTTTATGATATCAAAGAAAACATGTGTCGTTTTTCTCCGTGTGCTCCTGATTATTCTTGCCAATATTATGATGGTTTTCTCCGTGTGCTCCTGATTATTCTTATCAATATTATGATGGTTAATCCGTGTGCTTGCGATCATTCCTGCGGTTTCGGTCAAAGGTCAAAGTCACACCCATCCAAGATGGCAGCCGTGACGTCGCAATCCAAGATGGCGGACCGTGAGAAATCTGAGAAGCACTAGCAGGAAGGACGAACTTCCTTCTCCTTGAAGACTATCGATGCCATTCTTCTTATGCGACCGATAGTGAACAACCCGCATCCCGCATAAAATAAATAAATATTATTTTACCTGCAAGCAAAACATGACGTCATCTGATGTTGAAAAGCGGAACTGCTTGCAGCAAGTACCTTTGCATGAAATAAATTAACTCTCACCACTGAATAGTGCTATTGTAGTCAGTTAGAGACATAAATTTTCGTAGCCATGCGGTCAATTAGTCATGCATTCTCGTAACCATGCGTTCTGGAAGCTTCGTAGTTCTATAGCCTCGCGATGACGTAACCTTGAAGACTTGCAATCGCATAGTCTCGTAACCTCATGGTTCGTAGTCTCGTAGTCATGATGTATTGGAGCCTCGTAGACTTGAAGCTACGTAAGCAAGTAGCTTTGTAATCTTATAACATAATGCTGATGGTGTAGATGTAGCAAAAGAGAAAATTCCATCGAAGACAGATGTGTCAATTGGAGCCTTGCAGACGAGTAGCTTCGTAGTCAAGAACTCATGCAGACTTGTATTCCTGTATCCACGCAGTCACGTAAACTCGTTTTCTAGAGGCTTCGTAGCTCTGTAGCCTCGCAGTCTCGTAAACATGAAGATTCGTAGTCACGTAATCTCGTAACCTCATGGCTCGAAGTCGCGTAGTCACGAAGTCTTAGGACCTCGTAGAATTGAAGCTACGTATCCAAGTATCCTCGTAGACTTGAAGCTACGTAAGCAGGTGGCCTTGTAATCTTATAACATAATGCTGGTGGTGCAGTTGGAGCAAAAGAGAAAATTCTGACGAAAACAGATGCTGTAATTGTAGCCTTGTAGACGAGTAGCTTCGTAGTCAAGTACTCATGCAGACTGGTAGTCCTGTATCCTCGCAGTCACGTAAACCTGTGTACTAGAGGCTTCGTAGCTCTGTAGCCTCGCAGTCTCGTAAACTTGAAGATTCGTAGTCACGTAGTTCTGTAACCATGTGGTCTCATAGTCTCTTAGACTCGAAGAATTCTAGCCTAATATATTTGGAGCCAAAAGACTGTAGTTGTCAATGACTGATGGAGCCAATGAATATTGGAGCCATTGAATATTGGAGCCAATGAATATTGGAGCCAATGAATATTGGAGCCAATGAATATTGGAACCAATGAATATTGCAGTCAATGATTATTGGAGCCAATGAATATTGTAGCCAAAGACTATTGGAGCCAATGACTATCGGAGCCAAAAAACTGTTGGAGCCAAAAGGCTGATGGAACCTTTTGGAGCAATTCGAGCCAATTGATATTGGAGCTCATGGATATTGGAGTCAATGAATATTGGAGCCAATGAATATTGGAGCTAATGAATATTGGAGCCAATGAATATTGGAGTCAATGACAAATTAATGTGCTTCCTTTTCGTGGGCGGTGCTGCCTTTTCTTTGCCGGTGCTTCCAAATGTGCTTCCTTTTCGTTGGCGGTGCGGCCTTTTCGTTGATGGTGCTTCCTTTTCGTTGTCGGTGCTTCCAAATGTGCTGTCTTTTCTTTGGCGGTGCTGCCTTTTCGTTGTCGGTGCTTCCAAATGTGCTTCCTTTTCGTTGGCGGTGCTGCCTTCTCTTTGTCGGTGCTTCCAAATGTGCTTCCTTTTCGTTGGCGGTGCTGCCTTTTCTTTGTCGGTGCTTCCAAATGTGCTTCCTTTTCGTTGGCGGTGCTGCCTTTTCGTTGTCGGTGCTTCCAAATGTGCTTCCTTTTCGTTGGCGGTGCGGCCTTTTCGTTGATGGTGCTTCCAAATGTGCTGCCTTTTCGTTGTCGGTGCTGCCTTTTCTTTGTCGGTGCTTCCAAATGTGCTGCCTTTTCGTTGTCGGTGCTGCCTTTTCGTTGTCGGTGCTTCCAAATGTGCTGCCTTTTCGTTTTCGGTGCTGCCTTTTCGTTGTCGGTGCTTCCAAATGTGCTGCCTTTTCGTTGTCGGTGCTGCCTTTTCGTTGTCGGTGCTTCCAAATGTGCTGCCTTTTCGTTGTCGGTGCTGCCTTTTTCGTTGTTGGTGCTTCCAAATGTGCTGCCTTTTCGTTGTCGGTGCTTCCAAATGTGCTTCCTTATTTTTGTTGATGGTGCTTCTATTTTTTTAATGTTGTTTTGACTCTAGTATTTTTTAGTAAATTGTTCTTGATTTGACTAGCGTATTATTCCATCCGGTGCATGTATATAAGCGAGTCCTAGACAGCAGGACGCTCAGTTTGTTACTGCCGTCGACGGTGTACGGATCACCTAGTTTGTTTCTTCTGGTGCATAAGTCGTGTAATTGCCTGTTCTTGAGACTTCGAAGACATCTTTACCGACTTTAACGTCGTACTCGATGGAGGAAGTACCATCGACTACGGGAACCATGACGTTGGCGCCGACGATGTTGGAGCAGATCCCGTTAGCAACGCCTCTGACAACACTGGAGGAGACTTCGATATGTGCTGTTCCACCATCAGCTGAAGTTTCGTCAGCATTGAATACTTCAATTAATGAAGAGCGTACTTCGCATCAGTGCAAATACTGTGGTGCATCATTTACTATCACCTCAAATGCTCGCAGACATGAAAGAAGCGGTTGTTCTAATAATGTTCAAAGAATACAATTTCAGTGCAATAAGTGCAATAAACTAATTTCACGTCTCGATAGCTTCCATCGTCATTATAAAAAATGCTCCGAGACGTATAATGAACATGGTTATTGATTTGACTCATGTGTTGTACTGGCTAATGAGACTATATAAGTGCTATGAACTTCAGTCCGTCTCTGGCTGTGGTGATGAACGGATCGGATAGACAATTAAAGTCATGTAAAAGGCTTAGTCCGTACAATAAGAAGACTGTTTGAATCGAGGAATCTGAAAGGCTTTTGTTATTTGTCAGTGTTTTTTTTATACTTGTAGTAGTGTATTGAATTTATGTAATAATTTTTTTTAAAGAACCTGCGATTTTTTTTCAAACCTGTCGCTTTTGTGGTATTTTTTAAAATTAAAGTTGTTTTGTATCGGCCAAGGATCGAACCAAGGACCTAAGTCGATCTAATCAATCATTATATAGATTACAAATTTATTTAATGAATTTTGAACTTTTTCCCGAATCTCTAGCATTAAAATTACGCATTTCCAATATGGTGGTCTTGATGTCTGATAGGATGATGGTCGTAGAGGATTGAGAGTCTCTTTACGAATGTTGAACATGGTTTATTGAAATTATTATTTTTTATGTAAATTTATACATTATTACATTGATCGGGTATCGAACCGAGGACAGGAGCGGATCGAATCAATATATAAATTAATGAGTGATTTTTTTTAATGAATTTTGGAACTTTTCCCGAATTCCTAGCTAAATAATTACGGATTTTCAAGATGGCGCCCAAATTTCAAGATTGCGGGTGTCACAGCAATAATTGATTACTGCACTCTAGCGGATACGAATTAAACTAAAATGGCGTGAGCGCACTCTATATGACGCTACAATGATGATGATGGCTTCCAGCATTGAAGACAAGATGGCGGTCATGACGTCATACTAGGTGATGATATATTTATGCTTTGAAAAAAAGTGGTGGGAGTCAGTCTGCCAGCAGTCACCACGGGGGGAGGGATCTTTCGCCATTTTTATATTTTTGCCCTCACCGGGTTCGAACCGAGGACTCCGAGCTCCGTGTCGTTAATGTATGATTATTAAATATTTTTTATTAAAATTTTATTAATTGAATTTTTATATAAATTTTAAATTTTTTTTTCATTATTATCGGATAATAAATAAAGATTTTCAAGATGGCGGTCGTAACGATAATTGCAACGGTGACGTCATAATCCAATATGGCTGCCATGGTATCCTTATTCCTAGAAATGGCTTATAAGCGGCTATCTCTTAGGAGTTTTAAGCCAGTTTTAGGAATTTGGGTTCTTTCTAGGGCAAAACGACTTTTGAGGATTTTCGAAATCCTGATTTTTGAATTGGGGAATTTTTCGAGATTTTTTGGCGGAATTTTTTTCCACAGAAATGTAAATTTTGGCGATTTTTGAGGAATTTTGGGCAATTTTTGCCCAATTTTGGTGGATTTTGAGGGTCAAAGGTAAATGTCCTACTTGTCCCGTTACGCTGTGTCCCGTTACACTCATCCAAGATGGCCGCCGTGACGTCACAATCCAAGATGGCGGACCGACAATCACAATCCACCGCCTGACGCCTGTCCCAGCTCCGTCATTCCTATACTACTCCCCCGACTCGGGCAGTGACCCCAGAACACTACAGTAAATCACTACTTTATAGCTAAATAAACATTTTATAAAATAGCACCTTACAATTTAATTTGCTGTAGATTAAATAGGTAACTTCAATGATATACTGCTCAACTGAATTTAGCTATATCCTATTGCAAACCAAAATGACGTAAAATCTTGGTGGAGGGGGGAGGAAATGTAGAGGGGAGTTGGTTGTTAACATTAAAATATTTACATACCATACAAATTGGCCCGATATAATTTTTGGTCTTTATATGTGGCCATAACTACTAAACATGTGCCTCTAATGCTCTAAAGGTCTAAACCATGCAGCTCATATCAGTCCCATGTGTGAAACACTCCAACCCAGCTACAGGTATGGTGCAGGTAATTCCCGCGAAAAAAAAATTGAACGCTCATAAAGACTCATGCAGTAAGGTATGCCTACTCCAGAAGAGTCTTCCTTGTAATTGGCGGCCATCCGCAAAAGAAGCCATCGGCCATATTTCGCCAGGCTATTAAGAACGCGTTTGCTTCCTTCTGCGCTTACATGAGTGTGATTTGTGAGATTCGTGTGCCGTCAGTAGACATGCACTTGAAATAAACTCAACCAGTCTCGAATCACAGACGATGCATCAGTGTTTTAACACATAAAACTAACCTAGAAATCTTTTCCCGAAAAATAAACATACCCCTGTTTATCGTCGTAAATACGCAGGCCTACAGTAATCGTCTCGGCGGTTTCAGTCTGTGCGTCGCAGTGTTGTTGTGTTATCCAGATTATATCTGTTTAGTATCGATGTTGGGTTTTTATGCTTTGTATGTGTTTACAGTTCTTTTCGCAACTGTCTGGTCTATGTTGGCCCAACTGAGTTCGTCTGTTTTGTAATAATTTTCTTTTCTGACTAAATTCCTTCCGCGAAATTATCTTTGCTAAGAATTTTACATTTGACATCAGCTCATTTTGGCTTGTTCTGGATGTCTATTCGTGAGGTTTTCCCGTGTTGTACAGTGTAAACCAGAAGTGCAAGCGAGAGGTTGGACTGTAATATCGACGGTGAGATGCCACAAAGCCAGGTGCGTCGTGGCGGTTGGAGGAGGGATGGGGGAGGGGGGTTCCCTTACCCCCCCCCCCTGGGGGCTCTCACGAGAGATCGAAGTTAGACGGTGCTCCATTAGAGACTAATTGAAACAGCGAGTGGCGACGCAGGAATGCCAACTCCCGCTCGCTAATCTGTTTGCGCGGTGGTTGCGGTGGTATATTAGGGGGGCAGGGGCCCTCCGAACCAGATTACACTGACGAGATCTCCTGAGGGCACGCCAGCCGTCCGAGGCGCTGATTGGCTGGGCCGCTAGCCGCGCAACGCTGTTTCAGTTCGCCTTCTGAGACCACGGCGGTTGTGTCCGGTTTGGATCCGAGCAGCGACATGTATGTACACCCGCGCAGCAACACAGCAAGTGAGGCCCGTCTTCTTATTGGCCCCTCCACTTTTTTTTTTAAAGGCAAAGATGTTCACGTAACCCGATTTTTTTCACGCAAAAATAATGACATGTTTCGTACCATAAATCCTTAGTATTAAAGAAATTCAGGTTTGTCATGTTGTGACTGCCGGTAAATCCAATTTTATACAAGAGTTAACTTTGTGGCCTTACAAGTTACAAGCATTACTCTTGTCATTTTACAAGCAGTTTATATTACATGACACACTGTTGTTATTTTATAAGGGCTGTTGATACTACACAAAATTTCCTGTAAATTTTACGTTTCTTCACTGTATACGTATTCTAAAGAAAAATTCCGAAATTAATAATCACCCCAAATGCTATTATTTCCGCGAAGGACCTTCATAACACCATGAGAAATGGTGGAATCACAACCGTGCGACGGGCGCATGCGATAGACACGATGTATATACACTGTAAAATAGGGACCGGAAAAATTCGCGGATTCAATGACCTCTAGGATAGCCTCCATTATCTTCTGCACTTCTCAAGTAAACACGCGTGTTCATTGGTTACTAAATTGTGAGTCATCTCCACTGGGTAGCTTGTGATTCGACGCTTCTTTGGTCGATAGTCTCTCATTGTCCCAGAGAGCTCTAGTTAAACCGCGAGCCAATAGCAGAACCAGCAGAATTATACACATGTTTGAATTTCAGCCCATCACGAAATGAATCCGCGAATTTTTCCGGTCTCTACTGTAAAATAAATTGTACTATTACAAGGATAGTCCTTGGAAACTTAACTGCCAAAGATACCACTTGTAAAACTGCAAGGCAGAGCTTTGTACCATTTGCAACTTACAAAGCTTTGCCTTGCATTATTACAAATGATATAATTGGCAACTGTGTTTTCAAGAATTTTCCTTGAAAATTAAAATATATATATATATATATATATATACACACACACACACACACACATACACACACTTATATTCAAGTTTATAAAATATATTCTTAGTCAATAATGTTAGACACATATATGACGTTCAAACGAAAGGGAAAAAAAACCAGGCACGATACGACTTTCCGATTAGAATGATTTTCAATTTCCATCGCGTCAACATTACTAAAATGCGTGTCAGAATTATCTTCTTTTTTTTCGACATGCGGTCGGGCTGATGCATTAATAATATTAGTTGTAATTATTTGTATTCTTTAAAAGGTTTTGTTTTCTGAATCACTGTATGAATTTTTTGGACTGTTTTTTTTTTTTTTTTCGAATGAACGTTAGATTTGGTTTTAAAATATTTTCTCAAAGTTGTCGATTTAATATAGGTACTTGTGCAAATTGATGGTTGTCGTTTTAGTGGTTCGTATGTAATGGACCAGAAATTCTAATGTACATAATATAACAGTTTTTTTTTGTTTGTTTGTTGCGAGGGTAAGAACAGAATGTTCGCAATAACGCGACTTTTTCGGTCGCATTGCGTCCAAATCGCGCGCGTCGAACCATTATGATTAAAGCACAGGACAACGTCCTCTAGAGTGCATGTGGGCGAAATCAATTTATGTTAGTACACACGGGCCCCTTAACCTACGAATCGATGTAGGATTACCAAAATAAACAAAATTCGTGGTTTTGTTTGTGAAATCCTGTCCGAGCGAGTGGGCTCCGGATTAGCGGGACTTTACTGTGATAAATATTTTTTAGAGTACTCATTGGCTGATAACCAAGATTGCATATGTTGCATACGATTGGGCGAACGTCTTTCTCCTTGTTTATTACAGGCTGAGAATCATCCAGGACGTGTTAAGATCACTGTGGTACAATCACTGAAGAAAAGCACTTTATATGTGCTTCAAGTCTACTTTGCTACCCTGATGAATCCGAAGGAGCATGGATTTTACGAGAAGATATTTCGCGACTGTACCTGAGAGTTAAAACACTATAGCATTGTCTGTGTTTCGTGACTGGTTGATTTTCTTCCCAGGTAAATTTTAACTGTCAGCACAACAATCACAGCGATCCAGTGCGGAAGCAAACTCGTCCTGATTGGCCGAGCCAAATAAGGCAATTGTTTCTCTTGCAGACGGTCAGCAATTACAAGGAAGAAATACCTTATTGCAGTCTTACGAGCGTTCGTAGTTTTCCATATCCACATATTAAAGCAAATTACGTATTTGCTTCAAAAATGTTAAAAATATCTTGGCACGTGAAACAATGAGTGTGATGTTGTTGTTAATTATTTTCTCGTAAATCAGGCTGTCTGAAAATGAAAGTAAATGTAGTAAATTAAGTAGCTACAACTATTTCTAGTACGATGACAAAGCATATGATGCCCACAACCTTTCCAAAAAAAATTATCTGCTTCATACAACATTTGTAGAGTAGGCCTAATCATAAATAAAATTTAATATTTTTAAGTGTGTGTGTATATATATATATATATATATATATATATATATATAGAGAGAGAGAGAGAGATGCTTTAGCCACATTTAAAAAAAGGTTTTTGGTTATATGCCTAATGTAGGTATACCGAGGAAGCAAACAGGGCATGAAATATTTCGAGTATGCATGGAAAATTTTCCTTTAATTAGTTTCGTGTTGTCGGGGGGTGTACCTATATCGAAATTTATTGCTCTTAAGATTTTGCACTTTGATTAGGTATTGACTGTTTGCGCGTTAGGGTTCAATGAATATGTTTCTAGCGTCCATACATATTTTTAGTAAAGGCTTTGAAAATATGAAATAGGTTGTACATATTTTTACCCTCGAGATGTTATGGGAAGCAGTTAAAATTTTCAGAATGCAAACATCACCTTACATTAATGAAGTGTCTTAAACATTGTGTGTTATGTCGTTCTAATGTCAGGTTTCCCAGATTAAAGATAAATAAATTAGTTTTTTTATTTTAAATTAAGTAGGTTTATGATATTATTCTTTGATCTATTACACTTCAAGCAAAAACCTTCGGGACGGAATGGGTGGCCGGGTGGGCGAGAGTAATTGCTACAGCGCTGCCTCAGAAACGTGTTTTTCCCAAGAGAGCGAGCGGCGTCGCCAAAGAGGAACGCGGAGCGAAGCGTTCAGAGGTTCGGAAGAGAGAGAAAAGAGACCTGGCAGAGAAATACGAAACCTTTCGCCGCGAGACTACGCGAAGCAAATCAACCTAGATGGGAGAGGGGAGGGAGGGGGGAAGGAGAGCTACGACAAACGCGCCGAAAAAAGAAGAAGGGGAAAAAAACAGGCGAACATGTAAATTAGCGCGACCCGCCTGCCATCTGGCGGGGTGTCTGTGTGTAAAGACACTCCCGGCGGGCAAGATAGGGGCGTGGTGAGCGACAAGATGGCGGCTCTCGCTTCGCCCTCCCCTCCGAACACGCGGCTGCGCTGCCGGCTGGGCGCTGCGCTGGAAGGAGACGGAGCGATAGGGCCGTGTGCGGGAGAGAAGAGGAAGGGTAGCTACTTCTCTCTCTCACTCTCTCTCTCTCTCTCCTTCCCGGCTCGCATGTCTGTTATTACCGGATCGAGGTGCGGACGGAGGTACCGCGCGCCGGAAGGTTCTGTATACGGTTACAAACGCGGCGGCTTGCTCCGGTTACCCGGTCACCCGATAGCTTTCAACCTCGCCGGCCTGCCTCCCCTCCCCTCCCTGTCCCGGCCCGTTCAACCTCGGTCGCGCAGACCAAGGCTTCTTTTTTATTTTTGTTTCGTTGTTTAGTCATTTTACCGCAACTCTTTATCCACGCCGCTGACTTCGCGGCAGGTAGCCGGCACGTGACTCCAAAATAATTTAAGGCATCGCATTTGATATGTTCGAACATGGCCTACGCCTACACGGGTATTGATGTGACATTTATCTATGTTTATTATTTAATGTTTTTTTAACAAACTTATTTTTTAACCCCCAAAAGCACGTACAGATAGGTTTAAAATACTTTAAATTGTATAAATCGGTAAACATTTGTGTTTTTTTCCTACACACCAGTGTTGGTAACGTAAAAAAATTTGTAATAGATATACTATCAAATCCGTTGTAATTTATTGTAAAATTTCTAAACTTTATCTTTAAAGTTTGGCTGTAACAATTTTTGATGAAACTAACTATTGCAATTAAAAAGGGGTTGAAATAAAAAAATTAAAACTTACTTTGTATAAAACATTCAAGATATTTTCGTTGCATGTAATATTGGAAAATGTTTTATCGATCTTTTTTAAATCTTGGCCAACATATGAGATGTTATTGTACATTAAGTTCTTAAAATGTTCCTGGAGTTTATAGAAGTTTCCAAAACATTTCCAGAATAAGTAGGTACTTCGAAATCTACCTACGCCTGTAGGCTGTGCGGAAAGGGTTTTTTATTTTAAGTTTTCGCTATTTTTAATTACATTATTCCTTTCTTTCAAAAATCTCTGCTTTTGAACATCTTCAAATGACGATCTTCGTTTCATTATCCATAACTTCACGGTGTGAGTAAAATAATGTCGGTTCCGTATTTCTAACTTAATTCCCGGATTTTTGGCGAATTTTAAAATATTTTCCATAAATGCTTTCGCAGTTTTTTTCTCTATATCCCGCAATAGCTAATCTTACAATCAAAACGTCTTGAAAATTTCACAGAAAATAGAAGCAACATCTGGCGTTTGTTTGAAACTATAGCTAATGGTCAAAAAATATTAATCCAACATTTTTAATAATATTTTGAATAAAAGCTGATATTTCAAACACAGTTAAAGTACAAAAATTCGATTTTACATATTTAGAAAAAAAAATTGTTAACAGGAAAAATACTAAACCTTTTTTACCCCTATTTTTGGATTTAAAAAAAAGGCTAAAATGATGTGAATAAGTTAACTTAGGATCTAACTTCACACCAAGAATTTTTTTTTAAATTTCAGCTCTGATATAGAAATGTCCGATTTTCTAATTTTTTGGGTAAACTGATTAATTAAATCTGTCCTTGGCTAGTCCCAAAAGCTAAACCCGCTCATTCACTGATTTATTACTGTATATCTAAATATAAAACTATTTTAATAATATGTGTTCATCTTCTTATAGTAGGTCGTAAAGCAGTACCATGAAAGGATGTTTTGGTCGCCCTTAACGTATTCAAACTCTCATTATTCCATGTGAATAACGTGTATACTCTGCTTGAAGACAACTGTAAAACTCTTAGATTTTTTTTCACGTTTGTTAAAATCGTGAAAATTTATTTGCTGCATTTTTCACTTTTATATTTTATTCCTATCCTAAATGCAGTCGTGTGAGACGGTTATATTCAAGTTCATAATAAATTAATTGGTATTCTGATACTTCCTCTCTGCTGTTATGGATTAATCTATGGGTTTAAAGGAGTTTGTCTCTGACTGTCTGCCAGTCTGTATAATGAAAAGCGCGAGTGTTTAATGCTTGTAAACTTCCAGAGCACGTCAGCTAGTTCATTGGATAGCGTGAACGTAATTTATTATAAGTTTGATAGTAATATTGACATTTCTTAAGATAAATTAGCAAAAGTAATCTTCGAAATTAAGTTCCAGTTTGTCTTAAAATACAAAAGAGTAAATTTACCGTTTTGTTTTTCTCTATAAGCTATTCCATATTTCCCAGGCTCCCCCATTTGAGATCTTTCCAAAATATTTTTGTCCCGCAAAAATAAATGGCAAAAAACAAAAGACCGCCTTTTCATCCTTTTTGTGGTCGAATATATAAAAAATGGTAAATGTTAAAATATATGAAATAATAATTTTGTACTTTATTCTTGCCGAGTTTCTTACCTTCAAAACGTCTTACTATCAAAACGTGCCCCTGTTTCACTGCTTTTCAAGTCGAATATTGAAAAATGATAAAATTACACATTATTTATGCTACGATTCTTACAAACAACTTATTTTTTCTATGGAGATATGAATATTTTTATGATAAAATATAACTTACTCCCTTTTTATACCTTTAAAAGAAAAAATCCGCAAAACCTAAAAAATACTATTTTTAACTCTATATAGGTACTTAATGTTCCTTCTTATTTTTAACCCTTACGCTTAGTAGATTTGGAAATATTAATTTTCTTCTTTAAACCAAACATAACCCCTTTACACCTATTAGAGGCGGAAGCTTGCAAATAAGTTACACAATAATTACATAGTTTTATTATTTTTACCATTAATTAACGCCTTACTTAATTAGTTTTGGAAATAAAATGTTTTAATGAACAAAAACACCCTGTTTTCACCCCCTTAAAATCAGAATTTTAATAAACACAAAAAACAAGAAATACGTAAATCTAAATGCAAGTTTTTTTAGTTTTTAAGTTCTTATTCTAACTGAATTTTAAGTGTTGTTTTTTTTACCAATCTTAGGGTTTGAATTTCGAAAACTAGTGTTATTGTAGTTAGTAAATTTCCTATGTTTATCATTGATACCCAAAATAATTTATTTCAGAAATATAATTACTAAT
Organism: Bacillus rossius redtenbacheri; assembly: GCF_032445375.1. Classification (NCBI taxonomy): domain Eukaryota; kingdom Metazoa; phylum Arthropoda; class Insecta; order Phasmatodea; family Bacillidae; genus Bacillus; species Bacillus rossius. The sequence goes on along the minus strand of NC_086334.1, from coordinate 17,948,956 downwards.
TTTGAAATCATTTATACCTGTTTTCATCCCTAAGGGGTTGAATCTCGAAAGAAAAAATAAGTAATTGTTTGTATTCGAATGTTTATTAATGCTACCCAATTGCATTTATTACGCTTAATTATATTGAAAGATATAATCATTAATCTTAAAAACATTGATAATCTTTTTTCACCCCTAAGGGGTTGAATTTATCAAAATAAAAAAATTGTGATTGTTTGTATTCATATTTTTATTAATGGTACTCAATAGGCCTATCATTTATTGCATCTAATTAATTTGGAAATATTATTATTAATATTTAAAACATATTTTCACCCCTTAGGGGTTTTCGCAAAAAAAAATTTTTTTGTTGGTTGGTTTTGTATGTTAATGGTTGGTATAGGGGGAAAAAAAAATTCAGCTTGATTATTTTAATAGATATAATAAACTATCTTAAAACAATATTCACCCCTTTTTCACTCTCTTCAGGGGGTGGAATTTTGTAATTACATGTTCCCTAGTTTTTAAGGTAGCCAAAGACCTTTCTAATAAAAAAAATTTCATCAAAATCTGTCAAGTAGTTTTCGAATGATGCTCGAACAAACGTACCATATATATATATATATATATATATATATATATATATATATATATATATATATATATACTTGACAGTTTTTGATGAAATATATATATATACACACACACATACACGCGCGCGCGCGCACACACACACACACATCACACACACACACATCAATACTGTAAACAGGCATTCCCAATAGTTTTTTTTTTTTAATTTCAAACCATTTGCAGGCTTTTTGCCTCGAACAGTTTCATTGTTAGTATAGATCCCGGTGATCCTGCAACACTGCTTATCTCAAACGGCAGCGAGCGGATCAGAGGGCAGTTGCTAATCGGTGCCTGCTCGCTGCAAGCCCGCGACGGCCCCTGACGCCGAGACACGCCGCCGCCCGCTGCACCGAGTCATCAGACAAAGCGGCGCCGCTTTTTCAAGTGACTCAATTTACAGCGTAACCCGATTACGACCCGCGGGGGGTGGGGGAGGGCGGTGAGAAGGAGAGGGGTAGTGGGGGAGTGATCGCGGCTAATGAGATTGCTGGCGGGAGTCTTGATACGCTGGAGTGTCGGCCCGCGCGCGCGGCTCTCTCGTGTGCCGCTACGCACACTGCCGGCCCCGGGAACTGAGCGCTCGGGCGACAGGGGTGTCCAAACAGCCAGCTCCGCCGTGACGAGAAAAAAAAACACGTTGGTCAAGTTCCGACAAGGAGATTTTTTTTTGTGAGCGCATCTCAACTTTTTTTCGCCATCAGGTTTTTACTATTAACACCAAACTGCATGATAATAAAAAAATAATTACTAATATTGCTGTGAGATTCCTTGGAAACGTAGCCAAAATATTTCCTTGTAATTCTACAAATATAGCAGCCAGACTGTTTATCTGAACAAGCAAATATTATAATCAATCAATCAATGTTTAAAAAATTGATACAGCCTCTATATTTTATATATGTTACAATAATTTACTTAAGCATATAACATAGACATAAGTTGGAAACATGGTTTTGCGAACCAGCTGCCAACGGAATATCTTGATTTGAACTGGTTAAATTTTACTATCATTGTTATCAATGTTATATTTAAAATCTTTTTAATAAATATATGTTGTGAAATCTTTTAAATGTGTTCACGCGCCAGGGTTAAACATACATGTCCCACGAAAAGTTTAAGATCATTATAAAACTTGATATAATAATATTTGGTCTAAAAGTTGTTAGAAATTATCGTTTTAACTTCATGCTGGTCCATTCTGAAATCAACAACAATCAATACTCTATTTACCACGTTTCAACACATACGCACACAAGGTAAACTTGCTTGCCCAGATAGGGCCTAAACTGCATATTAATACCAAAACAGAAGGCAAATACGGTAGTCTTTTAAAGTGTAGCAGAACATCAACAAACTAAATTATGTTTGTTTGTTGAATTTAATTTAGTTCTTTTCTTTTATCAAAAAATTTACATAGCACTTTAAAAAAAAAAAATTATCTGTCCATTTTAAAATCTCAGGTACAGATTATTTTATTATACAACAAAGTTATATGTTAATGAACAAAATAAGCAGAAAGAAATGATAGGATGTGGTTGTAATCAGAGTAACATTAGTTTTATCATCAGCCTGATTCAAATATGAACAAAATGGCGAGAGGCCATACAACACCAAATTAATGTGATTATTCACTTTTAGAGATAATGTTCAAGGATTTAGAGAGCTAGAGTATTTTCCTGAAACTAATATGGCCACCAAAAACAACTAGCATTCGTTAGAACAAAAGGTGCAGAAAAGTGCAGAAAAGTTCAGAAAAAGCACAAACATCACGAGCACCACACAAGGCAAAATATAAAAATTCTGTCATTGCAACAAGCAAACACCATTAAACTCTGGAAAACTGCAGGCAATCACAGAAAATAAACACTACCATACTTAGCTCTCAAAATCTTAATTATGTCGGTGACCCCCCCCCCCCCCCTTTCTCACTCTCTCTCTTATATATATATATATATATATATATATATATATATATATATAAACTCCTTTGTTGCTCGTCGATAGGCATCGTGGTTTTCTCTATCTGCTCGAAACCTGAGCTTAAATACCCTGCAATTCCCCCCCCCCCTTTTTTTTTCCCACAACCCTACTGACCCTAAAATCCTCTGGGAATTCGGAACATCGGAGAAGCAACTAAATCCTTCCAGCATATTCTTCTCTATATTCTGTAATAAACTCGACCAAGTGTATTCGTAGATGAAGCTTCCACTTTTCTTGTTTATCTTTAAGCTCTCGACATACCCGGTTGGTACCCCTGAGATTTAGGTTATGTTGAAAAGATAGTTCACACAACCCTCTACTACCCTCTGAATGTTTACTTTCTGCAGCACTGTGTGTACTATCTATATGACTTGTTGATGTCGACACATGTTTTGTTTTCCCCCACACTAATTCTCAAGTAAGGGTTAATTATACGTACTTACCATGTCCTCAGATGTGTTTACTGTAGAAACATAAAAACAAAATATATTAAGTTTTGTGTCTTAACCAGTATTTGTTTATGTGACTTTCAAAACTAATCACCGTATTCTTGAGAGATGAATTGTCCTAGTAATTACAGGCTTGACTAAATATGTGAATAAATTTTCACAAATTTTATTATTGACAAAAACTAAAAAAAAAAAAAAAAAAAAATCCCTTCTACTGCAACTAGAACTGTAGATTTGTTTTTTTCTTTCCAAAATCAGGCTCTATTGATTAGTTACTTTACTAAATTTTTAACTAGGAATTTTAAGAGTTGATTTAAATCAATGAGTATTTCTACCAGACGTTACCAGCATTGTAGTAGTAATCTACTGATGGTCTTAAACTGTTGGTTGGACCTGCACTTATTTAAAACATTTCGTTTAAAAAAAAAACCTGACGCATGGATGGCTGTCGATATATGTGTGGTGCATACCTATGTGATGAGCAGAAACATTTTTTACATTATCGTTTACCTTCGTTAGTCACCCGGATAGAAATATGAATAGTAATGAAACGTGTACGAAATATAAGGCGATACTTGGCTGTGAAGAGACAACGAGAAGCCGGGCTTACGCCGGTGTTGCGCGGAGCTGCAACAAAGGCGGTCCACCGGGCGAGACGGGATCACACATTAATAAGCTATTTTCCACACGTCTGGGGTCTGGACCCCCCCCCCCCCCCCCTCCTCGCCCCTACCCACAAAGTGTGCTGCAACGAGATCTGCGCCTCGGCGAAAAGATGCATTTCAGTGAGAATCCGTTTACAACTAGCCGTGTGCCCGATGGGAAATAAAGATTTATTTGATACTTATTTTTTTATGAATCACCAAATAACGCAGATATACGACTGACTTTATTTCCAAACCGGAGCCTAAATGCCGATTTCCATATTTCTGGCTTCATAAATGACGAACTTCCATACAAACTTACATCTCCTATCCAACCCCTTCAGGGTATGAATAAAAAAAAAATTCTTACAGCTCACCTACATTATATAAAGGAACTCCTGTGCAAAATTTCATGCTTCTAGATCTAGACCCACCGTTTGAAGCTGTGGGTCGTCTGTCAGTTAATAAGTTGTAGATTTTTATTAAGAAGATTGAATAATAAAATATTTGAAAAAAGTTAAAATTATCTTAAAATTGAATTAGATTATAGAGGCTTTTCTTATATGATTTTTACTTAACAGCTAGCTAACTATTAGTTTATTCTTTCGTTTCAAGCCCTTGTTTCATGAAAAACACACTATACACTGTATTTACTACTTCTGTACTTAAACTTATCCGTAATGAAAATATCTAGCCGGAAAAACCAACCCCGTCGAATCCTGTCAAGTCGTTCAGATTCTATTATTGTTAGAGACTGGAAAAATTCGCGCTTTGGATGACCTCTAGGATGGACTCCACAATCCCCCACATACTCAGGCAAATGCCATCTGCTCATTGGTTACCGACTCGTGACACGTGTCAACTGGGATGCTTGCGATTCGATACTTTTTTGGTTAAAGGTTTTTCATTGGCTCAAAGTCCTTCAGATAAAATGTGAGCCAATCAAAGAAGCAATATAAAGGTACAGTTGTTTGTATTATATCATATCGTGAAATGAATCCGCGAATTTTTCCGGTCTCTAATTATTGTTTATCACGTTCCCTTCGTTCGTGAACGATGCAGACCAACCTGCTCCCGATGATCCGTCACGTCCATCTGTTTATCAACCGTCCGTCGATCACGTGATCTCAGGCCAATCAGAAGGCCTGAAAAATTAAATATCCATCCGCCCGTCAGAACTTCCCGAGCCTTAGTGCGGGAGCAAACAGGTCGTGAATTGGGCGCCCCCCGCCCAAACAAGGGCAACGGCTTCTCTCGCAGACGGCCGCTAATTACAAATTTGGGGAGGGGGGGGGGAGGTAGAAGGTAAGACTCTGGCGCGGGCATACCTTAACTGCAGTATAACGCGAACGGTCAGATATTTTTTTCCTCTCGCAAAAAAAAAAAATACGTGCCCGTAATCGTTGCTCTCTAGTTATGAGTAGGGACCGGAAAAAATTCGCGGGTTCAATGACCGCTAGGATGAACTCCACAGCTCTATGTATACTAGGTCAAATGTCACCCACTCATTGGCCGCTGTCGTGTGAGACGTCCCAACGTAAGTAGCCTGTGAATTCGTTACAGATTTGGTTGAGTGTTTCTTATTCATTGGCCCAGAATCCTGAAGATGAGTTGTGAGCCAATGGCAGAAGCAGCATTGGTGTAAAAACTGCTTGAAATTTTAGCATATATCGCGAATTGAATCCGCGATTTTTTCAGGTATCTAGTTATGAGTAGGGACCGGAAAAATTCGCGGGTTCAATGACCTGCAGGATGAACTCCATAGTTCTACGTACACTCGGTCAAATGTCACCCACTCATTGGCTGCTGTCTTGTGAGAAGTCCCAGCGTAGCAGCCTGTGACTCGATAAAGTGTTTCTCATTGGCCCAGCGTCATCCAGGTCAGTTGTGAGCCAATAGCAGAGGCAGCACTGAGGTATAACTATTTGTATTTTAGCCTACCGCGAAATGAATTCGCGAATTTTTCAGGTCTCTAGTTATGAGTACGTAGCGGGGGAGGGGAGGTTATAGGGGTTAGGAGGGGGGACGGGCTCCAGCTGGTGTCGTTTTGGCACCGAGGCCCACGGAGATGGCGCCCGGCGACCGGACAATGGCGACGCGAGTCCGGTGGAAATAATTGGGGGACTCCCCGCTGCTTTGTTAGCCGCGGCGGTAATTACCCCTCTCTCTGTCCCTTCCCCCGGCGGCAACAACGAACATAACCTCCCTCCCTCCCTCCACCCTTCCGCCTCCTAGCAGCTATGCCGCGCGCGCAGGCGTGAGGGAGGGTGATCACAAAGTGATATCGCGGTCGCCGATTAATTACCGGCCGCGGCGCCGGGGCTTGATTCTGTTATTGAAAAACTGACGCGTCGCGCCGCGGGTGGACGGGGGGGGGGGGGGAAGGCGGCAGGGTCAGCGTGGATGCACCTGCGCCCGCGCGCTTGCAGTGTCTGGAGGCCCTAGCCTAACCCGGGCACACATACCTACCTACACTGGACATTTCTTTTTGTTAAGTGGAACAGATATTTATGTCAAGTTACAGATATTTGTAGATTTGTGCACTAGCACGAAAACAACCGTATCTCTACAAATAAATAGTGTCCGCAGTAATACTGGGCTCAGATTATTACCCGGGCATTTATGCTTTATGATGTCCCAGTACCTCCGATAGTTAAAGTTATTTGTAAACCGTTCCCTGAATAGCTTTCCAGTATTAACTGCGCACATGCTACAAGATAAAGTCAAATTGTTGCACATTCATTATCTTTACCGTGTTTTTTTTAATATGCCTGAATGAAACATAAAAAAAGGTTAAAACGCGTTTTTTCAGATTATTGAAAGCGCCCAAGGATCTTGCAATACATCTTTATATTCATTTCTTCGTCATTTAATGACATGGTCACCACTTGAAAAAATTCATTGTCTTCTGCACGAGGAGAAGACTGCGCGCCAGTTCAGAGCCTTGGGCTTAGAGGCGACACCGCGCTAGAAGCTCCAGCGAGCGTCGCTCTTATCATCCCGCCTCACTGACAACATAGCATATACATCTCTCACTAGGCGGGCCACCTTATGCTTAAACAAGTTTCGAAATACGTTCTTTAAATGTTTCGTGCAGTGGGGAATTTTGGTTATGCAATTTCTTGTACATACGACATTGCAGTTTTGTACTGTTCGTTCTGGAAAAAAGAAATTCAAGAACGCAAATTAAGAAATAAAAAAGAAAGCATAAATTAGCTATGTCAAACAGATAAACCCAATGATGGAACGTGGTGAATATTCACAACACATCTTTTTTTTTGTAGCCAATAATTATTTTTTTATCTATTTAAAGTAAGTTAATTGAGATTAATGACAGGTTTCAGCTAGCGTAAGGTGTACCTGGCTCAGGCCTATTAAAATATGCACATAATTCTTATTATCTTTGAAAGATTTTTGCAATGGGAGTGCATGACTTGAGGTTATCTTTTGGACATACGCCATTGCTAAGCACTTTTTTTGTTGAAGAAAACTAAAAAATATCCAAAAGACAAAAACCACAAATTAAGCAAAAAAATTGCTGTTGTCAAAGGATATAAACACCACATAATATTCCATAACAGGAATATGGTCAACAAAAAAGAAAAAAACAAAGAAAAATGGACTCAGAGAACGAAAAAACCCCACAACTGATGACAGCACAAAAATATTGAACCCAAAAAAAAATTAAGCACAACAGTTGAAACGAGACAAAAACACAAAACGAAAAGACGAAACAAACACAATAGTTTTCCAAAACAGAAACAAGCGACGTTTCGGGAACTGCTATCTGCTCCCGTCCTCAGGCAGAGACGCACATGGTACGAAAACACAGGTGCGACTATCGACTCTTTGTCTTTTGGGTATTTTTTTTTTTTGTTTTCTTCAACAGAAAAAGTGCTTAGCAATGGCGTATGTCCAAAAGATTACATCAAGTGACATAATTCTGTTCCAAACTGAAAGGTAAGAGTTATAAAGGCGACGACTGGCTACCGTCGCAGTGGGGTGCAGGAGGAGAGTAAGCCGTGCCGCAGAGCAAGGAAACACGACCGTGGCAGATGTACGACGCCGCGCCGCCGCGTCCGGCGGGGCTGTCCCTCGCAGTTCTCACCCCCCAACACTCCCCCACCCCTCCTTCTATAACAACTCTCGTCACAACTGCCGTTATTGGATTTGTGCTTTGCCTAACAATTGGATTAACTCTAATCAGCCAGAAAATTAACTCCGCCCGGGGTTTGCGTTCGAATGTATGCATCGAGGATAAGTGAAATAAAAAAAAAGGGAGAGACAGAGAGAAAAAGACGGCTAGTGGGGTGCCAACCAAGCAAGGGGAAAAAAAAATACTGGTAAACTTGTTCTCTTCCGAGTTCCCCTTCCCCTCAATATTATTTTTTTCTTTTCTCTCAGGGGGATCCCTAATATCCGCGTCTCTATTCTCAGCAGTTATCTACACGAATTCAATCTTTCCCACTCCCCCTTCCTTCTTCTTCTTGCTTTTTTTTGTTTGTAGTTTTGGTGTCTTAAAATTACATTTTTCGGTATCCTGCAAAATAGAGAAAGAAATCACAGCAAATAAATGTGTGTGAATGTAACATGCTGCAGATTGTTCTTGAAGATTGAATGCAATATTAGAAAAAAACCTCTATGCAATATTTAAACAAATTCTAATTACATTTTACCCATTTTATTTCTTGATTTTGGGTGTGGATAAATTAACGCTCAAAACACTACACAGCAAACTTTGTCCCACAGTATTTGTTAGACCCAATATAGATCACCATCACTGTTTGATGATGACATATATGTAAATTGGTTATAAATTTAAAGTAGATTGCAATAAGACAATGAGTTGGTCTACCAATAAACTTTTTATAGAAAATAAATCTGTAATTATCCGTCTACTGCCGCATTTCAGAACGTAATTGGAATAGTCTACCATCCCCAACTAAAATTAAAAGCAATCATTTTTTTAATCAGCGGATATCTTAGCGAACGCTTCGTCACAGGTGACGCGACAAACAACGATTTATCGAAATCATCTTAACGCACTGGTAAGACACTGCACCCGCGTCCAGGAGAACTCGAGTTCAAACCCCAGCTTGGTCATCCAGGATTCAGGATCCAGGATCCAGGATTCAGTTTGGAAGTTCACAAAATCACTCCTCGGCAAATTTAGGGATGTGGCAGATTCTTTCCTCGACTCCCATGCCGTATGTTCAATGTTCATTAAAGTAACGAGAAAATGAAGGGTGTTTGAGGGGAGAACGGATAGAATTTGTGAGAGGGTGTTGGAGGGGTTAGGGAGGGAAAATCGGCCGCGTTTTAACATTTACATCGCAGCATAATTCCACGGACATTTCAACTGGATCTCCGTGTAAACAACGTAGTATTTCTGCTACTACCGAGTGAGTTTTGTTGCAAAAAAAAAGTTAAACATGCTCGTGGACTGAATAAGTGTGTACTTTCTGTGAACTTTAAAAGTTTTAACAAAATCTTCAGTGTGAATATTGTGAGATATCCTCAGAACTCGTTAAAGTACCTATACGAATATATAGGAAATTTTTCGAAGATATTTGTATAATTCGTAACCAGTGTTGTTCGTAAATTTAAGGTGGAAATTGTTTCATCAGCCTACGCAAAATTTCATTAGAGGGGAGGGGGGAATAGAATCACATTGTCCGCTGTTTGCCTTCAAATTATTTTTATTTGTTGGTGTCAATGATAGATTCTTTAGGATTTCGGGGAGGGGGTGTTATCCCCCCCCCCCTTTCCGCATATTAACCCTGTGTACGTTCCTTAAATTTTTATATTCAGCTTACGTCTTTAATGACTACGCTGTCGTAAGTCAATAAAGGTTTTCTTTTGTGAGACAGGCTGGGATGCATATCATTATACACATGAACTGCGTTTTCACAATGATCCGTCTCATCCGTCCGTCAACAACGTGACTAACAGCCAATCAGATGGCCCGGAAAATTCCGTCCGTCCGTCGTCCGTCCGTTCGACAAAACCTTACCAAGTTTTGACTTTCAACGGATGGACGGATGAAATAACCTCCAAAATGTTAGCAAGGTACCCAGTCCGGCAACCTTTTCTATCTCAAAAGGTTTTTAAGTATGTTTATTTGTTTAGCTGCTTCCGTTAACTGTCATTAACTTAAGTTTGAACACAATTTTTAACAGAGAAAATATTTAAATAAATATAAAACATTTAAAAAAATAATTTAATGTTTTATTAAGTGCTTGACTTTCATAATCGTCAATATAGTACATCCATTTAAGATAAATTTTCACCACCATTTAAGTCTTCTAGTCAGTTGGCAGCTTTAAAATGGAAAAGTATTTGACGGATGTGCTCGGCTTGTTGACGGACGGACAGACGGACGCGACGGATCATTGCGAGTCCAACTTAAGGGGGTGCTTCCATTTCAGGTCATGATTTTATATTTATATTAATCACTGATCAACTTCTAGACTTTTTCCATTGTTCAACTTTCACGCAATGAAAAATATATAGGCTACAGCGCATACTTTTTGCATAATTATCTGCCAAAGTTACATTTTTAACGTTTTTGGGTCGTACAAATAAGGAGAATTTAATTTATTGCAAAACTGAAACTTTTTAGCTTTAAATGCAATGCCACTGGCTACTTCATGATATGGTTTGCATTTCTATCACAAAAACTCATTTTATGTTTATTCGCTGTCAAAATCGTAACAAATTTGATAATTTTGAAATGCCAGGTAAAATTAATTAATATTTTTTGAAAGAAATTCAAACCATTTCAGTTAAACCTAAAAAGTTTAAGTTCAACAATAAATTAAATTCTCCTTATTTGTACAACCCAAAAACGTTAAACATGTAACTTTGGCAGCTAATTATGCAAAAAGTATGCGCTGTATACATTTTTTCATTTCGTGAAAGTTGAAAAATGGAAAAATTATAAAAGTTTATCAGTTATTAATATAAATATAAAATCATGACCTGAAATGGAAGACACCCCTTAACTCGGAAGTCCGGAGACGGAAACGTTTCAACGAAGATTCGGTTTTCGGAATCACTGAAGACCCCATTTATTTCAGGTAAATTCTACGTTAGGAACGTCCCGTGGATCTGCTGTGATTTCCAAACAAAGGTGCAGCTGAAAACAACGCGTTGTGACGTTTCGCGTGTAAAATGTCGTCTCGGGAGAGGGAGTGTCTCCAGGCTAAGATGCGGCGTCGGATCCGGCCGGGAGACGCGCGCCCCAGCCGACGTGAATGTTTGAAGTAAAGATTTGGCGTCGCGCGCAAGTGCGCGAAGGGTGACTATCCCCCCCCCCCCCCATCCCGGTTATGGGTAAAAGGGGTGGGCAGAAGAAGGTTTTGTCTGAAGGGTTGGGGGGGGGGGGGGGTCGAGAGGGATGCGAACATAATCCTAACTGCCCGGGGGACCGAGCCCTGAGGCACCAAGGAAAACATAGCCTACTTTAATATAGTGGAGAGGTGGAAGGTCAACACGGCGGGCGCTCCGCGGCAGAGCGGGCTAACTCGAGGTCCTGCGCCGCGTCGCACCACGACAACTGCGTTGGGTTGTTTCCCGGGAAGCATTATTCTACTTAATGCGTTTGCCCAGTTTTTTTTACATTGAATTCATAAAATACCAACTGTTTAAAGTTTTAAAATATTTAATATATATGTTTTTAAAGACTTTAATAAAAAATTTAAATCCATTTCTGCCATGAACCGAGAGCATGCATTAACCGTTCGAATGTAGCCTTTATCGTAAAACCTAAAGTTCTTAAAAATAAAATTTATAAAAATCTTATACATGCAAAATTATTTTAGGTTTTCTGAATACCCATTTTTGGACCACTTAAAAGAAAATTAAAAAAAAAAAACGTTGACACAGGCTACATAAAACCACGCTAAGTCGTGCTCTCAAATTACGCTAGAGTTGAAATATTAATTGAGCTTGTTGACTTATTAAATTATTCATTAACATCCACCTATAGTCATATTACGAAATTATTTCAAATGACGTCTCAAAAATCACTAAATTGCAGAAGCAAAATAAAAGGGAAACCACCCCCTTAAGACTAGCGTTCACCTGTCATGTTTGGGTGGGAAAATGTATTTTCGTGTCAATATTTTAGGTTTTTTTTTTTTTTTTTTTTGCCATTTCTGTGGAATTCGTTAGGAAAGAATTTCGTGTTATATTTTATTGCAAATTTTGTCGCCAGAGACTAGTTGTCTGCTATTTGTAAAACTTAAAGCAAATATTCAGAACTAAAACTACTTATTTGACTTGTTGCGTCACGATTAAACCTTAGAAATTCGTTTCTTTGTCGTTACAACAGGGGAGCACACAAAACATTACTTATACCTATGTAAATTTTTTCGTTATACTTCTTCATAAAAATCTAGAATGAACAAAGATCTAAAAATTCAAGAAATTATGGAAGGATCGGTTTTATTCTCTATAAGAGACTGTAACAGAAACCGAATGCGCATTCCCGAATTTTAAGTCATTCATAAAATGATAAAGATCAACATTAAATATTCTCGGAATTATAAGACAAAGTTCAAGGAGACGTATCCTGCTGCACTGCTAATGTAGTCTTTTTATAATAGGATACAGAATGTCCAGCCATTCCCACAATCCATATTACCTGACATTACCTTGAATTCTCCAGGCATTTTATAATTTCCCGTTCATCAAAACACCAAAGTATATTGAAAATCACCAGTCTAAATTTTTGCATACTATTAACACAAAGTAGCCACGATTCTTCAATTTCGTGACAAAATTAGACACTTAAAAAAACCTGGAAACAATGCACAAACCTATGTTTCTTACTTGGACACTCCAGGGCGCCATCGTAGATGTAATTCAACCCCACATGCCATAAAATATTACTCTGATCAAAAATACTTGCCACAACAAAATTGTATAACAAAGGTAACACAAGCACAATATCAATAGGACATTAAAGTGTTAGCAATGCAGGATGAGCCTGCGCCTAACAATTTAATTTAAATCACATGACCTAAACACGTAAGTTGCTGACTTTTCCCTGATTTTTGTTGAATTAGTTCAATGACTCTTTCGTGTACCCTGTTTTCCCTGATACCAGACATACTGTAATAATACTCTTCATTACGCTACAGGCTGGACTAGACTGTTTTATATATAGGTATGTATACCTATAAATAATATTTTGGCATGTATGACGTTGATAAACTCCGACACTGTTTAACCGATCGCCATGAAAGTTGGCACATCGAAGTGTTTTTTTTTTCATGAAGAAGGTTTATATACTCTCCATTTTTTGTAACTTGTCCCTAGATGGCGCTGCAGAGCATCAACTTCTAAACATTTCAACAGATTACCATGGGTAAACAGATAATCATAAATTATAGACATACAAACAGCAATTGTTAGAGACCTGCAAAATTCGCGGTTTCGATGGCCTTCAGGATAGACTGCACATACCCCTGTACACTCAGGCAAATAACGCAAGTTCATTGGCTGCCGACTTGTAAGTAGTCTCAGCTGGTTTGTCTGTGATTCTATCCTTCTTTGGTTGAGGGTTTATAACTGGTTGAGATTCGTCCAGATGAACAGTAAGCCAATAGCAAAATTCTCTAAGAGGTATATGTGTTTGAATTCTAGCCTATCACCGAATGAATCCGTGAATTTTGCAGGTCTCTAGAAATTGTATATCATGTCTGTATGTTCACCACACTGTCATGTAGCGCTATCAATTTTGCTTTAACTCACGGACGATATATTTCTTTTTGTCGAGCGTTATTAATTGGCTCAGACTCATTCTGATTAACTGTGGTCCAATCACAGAAGCAGCAAACGGTCAAATATTTGGATTATAACTAGAGGTGGCAACGATTTTTAGCTAAATGATCTGTTAGCTTAATAGACCGCAATACCGTACCGTTTGCAAGAGAAGCCATTGCCTTATTCGGCCAGGCCATTCCGAACGCGTTTTCTTCCACATAAGAGTTGCTCTGATCCGTGTGCCGAGAGCGGGCATACGCCTGGAAGGAACTCAATCATGAAGCACAGGCGCTACAGTGTTTAATAACACATGTCTTTATGTCTTGAAGTCTTTTCACGAAAAAAAAAAAAATCACTGGCCCTAATTATATCCTATCGTCAAATGAAACAGCGATTTTTCTTCCGGTCTCTAACCAATTATTATGAGCACCAATTATAAGTTTTGGGAAGCAGTTGTGACTTTATTTTTTAATGAGACTTTTTTTTTTCAAATTGCTGCGCCAAATTTTGTAGTGAGTTCAAATGATGTGCTCTGATCGTTTGCATGTGACGCAACTTCCCACTAGCACTCGTCACGTAGCGGTCTTTTGTTCCCTTATTGCTCCGAACCCCAGAGTAAAGGGATCTGGAGTGAATGTTAAAACACGGCCGATCTTTCCTCCCTCTACCACGCCAACACCCTCTCACAAATCCCATCCCTTGACACGTTTTCCCTTCCCCTTCTCCGCCCCTTACTTTCGCTCGTCACATTAATGAACGGCATTGAACATTTGCTATTCTCCTTTTAAAAACAACTTGCAAGATGGTCGCGCCTCGGCTCCCAAATTGAGTCTGCCGATAAGCCCGCTGCGAACCGAGCTGCAAATTGCATTCAAATTTCCTCTCTCCTCGTCGACTCCTTCCCGCCTCCCCTCTTCCAAATCCCCTCACCATCCCCCCTTCTCCCACCCCCACACCACTCCTTCGCGAACCAATCCAGAAGCCGCTAAAAACCGCTGCTATCGTGTTTCCCTGCCGCAGACTCTCGCCGAGGCAAATTTATTCCGGTTCCGTGTTTCTCTCGGGCTATCGGCTCGTTAATCCGATTGCGATACATCGAGGTGGGAGAATCGATTGCCAGGGCGTCTGATTCTTCGAGGACTGATTCCTCGTGGGGAAACGAGAGGACACGTAGGCTAATGATAAACAGTGGCATTGTCCTCCATTATTTTTTTTAGTTTCATTTCTGTATTACGTGATAGTAACACTTTATAAAAATTGATACTAAATTATTCGCTCCAATTTATGTGGTCGTGTACATCGTAAGGCTGTATACAGACTGAGTCAGAACTCGACAGACTTCAGCGACAAACTTCAGCTACAGATCCGTCAAGAAAAAAAATAAGTTGAAAACATATATTACAATTTTATGGTCTAAAGTGCATTTTAAGGATGGAATAAACCTTTTATGTTGAACTATAAAACCTTTTTGTTTAAAATAATATACAAAAAGTATTTAAGATGAAACACTCAACGTCTAGACAAAGTTTGATTGAACAGATTTATCAACCCCCCAAAAAAAATGTTAATCAACCTCCCAAAAACCTTTCATTTGTCGAAAACTTATTTATTTGGATTAATAGGTAGTAAAAATTCGTCAGGAAAAAAAATACTTTAATGAAATTATATTACGACAGCCTTTGAGTTTTGCGATGGTTGAAGAAATTTGTTCAATAAAACATTAAGCCAAAGGTGTTCGTAGACTTTCACGGCCATTGTCTGAAGTAGCTTGGCTTCTGGGTTGTAGCTGTGTCCTTGGCGAATAATTCACCGACGTTTCGGTTGACATTGCAGTCGCCATCATCAGGAAGCATTTACCTACAGTAGGTAACTAACTGCTTCCTAATGATGGTGACTGCAATGTCAACCGAAACGTCGGTGAATTATTCGCCAAGGAGTAGGTAACTGCTTCCGGATGATGGCGACTGCAATGTCGACCGAAACGTCGGTGAATTATTCGCCAAGGAGTAGGTAACTGCTTCCGGATGATGGCGACTGCAATGTCGACCGAAACGTCGGTGAATTTTTTGCCAAGGAGTAGGTAACTGCTTCCGGATGATGGCGACTGCAATGACGACCGAAACTTCGGTGAATTATTCGCCAAGGACACGGCTACAACCCAGAAGCCACGCTACTTCATTAAGCCAATGGTTCAAAATTCCATCTCAAATACCTTTTCTTATTATCATATTTCGTTTTTTTTTCCCTGTGCAGTTGAGACTAGCTGAATCCGCGAGATAATCGTTGTCGTAATGACGAGTTCGAAGGCGTTCCCGATGCAGCCGTTCATCTAGCAACCGTGTTTGTTCCCCGCGCGGCCGTGATTCACGGTGCGTGCGTGTCAGGTGGCCCCTCGCTCCCTGGAGGCCCCTCAGGTGTGCCCTTCTAGCGCGCGAGCCGCCTCCCCTCGCCAGGAAGACGTAATGAAGTGTAAATGGCGATAGTTGGGAGTTCCCACCCTCCCCTTCCCCATACCCCGCGAGGCCGAAACCCGGGCATCAAGTGCCACCTACAGATTCTTATTGTACCTTCTTTCTTCTTTCATTTCGCCCGCTGGCTGCATGACTGGACTCATGACGTTCTTCGCTACCTCGCCTATTACTTTCTAGTGCTTCGAGAGGCGAAGAGAGAAAGAGAGACACAGAGAGAGAGAGAGAGGCAAGATTTGAACGGCAACCATTGTCTCGGGTTGGAAAGTGCGACTGCTCTCCGATGGGCCACAATCGCCCTTTTCCCTTCGACTCCCAAGCTGTCGACCCGGCGCGAAACAATTAACTTTTCAGGAAGTCAAAACGGTCTGGGTGGACTTTTTCCCACGGCTAACCTCTCGCCAAAGATCAGCTCGGAGGGAAAAAAAAACAATTACTCGTTTTCCTGCGCCCGCTAAGCGTGGAAACAAAACCCCAGCACCCTTCTTTTCCACTCTGGGCGCGAGAGGGGTCGTTTTAAAACAGTTAGTGAGCCTGAGAAGCGAAATGCGCAACAGTCTTCGCGCAGCTCTAGGCCTCGTTGGGACTCACTGGAGCGCAGCCAATGACGAGTGAGTGCGCGGCTCGGTAGGAGCAGCCCACACAGAGGGAACCAAGTTCCCTGTGTGAGGGTCATTAAGTAGGCCGCATAGAGCTTAGTACATCTGTTAAGATATTTATGGGTCCAACTCCAACGGTTCAAATATAATTGATATTATTTTAGAAAAAATTGGAGGGTAGAATGAGGTGCCAAATCAATAGACAAAAATTTTTGGTTTTTAATTTTTTGTCAATTATTTTAAAACAGTATTTTTTTATTCATTGTTTTTATTTTCATGAATAATGTCAATTAAACTATATAATGTTTCATGATACTTACATCACCAAAACAGTGTCATTTTGAAAGACACAAGATAATACTTTTACAATTTATATTCATTCGTAATAAGCACGTATAACTACTCAAAAATATAGAAATAAATCGAAGGTATTTGTGTGTTTGAAAAAATTTCTTAACGTCATCATGAAAACACAATTTACTAACAGCTGCAAAATAAAACAAAAATTTATTTTTTTTCCTTCAGTTTTTTAATTCATACATTTTGGTACAAGCTTCATAATAAATAATAACAAATTGTATTTCTCTGAATCTACATGGAATTTTAAGACGTTAAAAAAAGACATAAAATCCAAATATTTTATTCACAAAAACAACACGAGTCTTAAAAATAAAGGCTACGTAAGGAAAAAAAGTAAATGTAAATAAGAGTAGTTACTAGTAGAGCTCTAAATATAAGACAAGGAAACCTAAATTATATAAATAAATTATTAAATTAAAAACAGCACCTGGGCATAATAAAATTTATTACTTAGTTGGAACGGTAAACTTGCATCGCTTTCGAAAGCTCAGCTATTTCTTGCAAGTAGCTACTTATTTTCAATTTTAGGTATTATTGTAAGTTGTCGTCGGTTAATTTACTTGTTAATTTATTCATATAATTTCATATAATTTCACATGAATAGGTAAATCCAAAGATTGTTAGAATACCAAGTGCTAGTTTTTTTTTTTTTGTGTCATAGGTTTCAGAAAGACTATTCTACATATCACATATGCAGCGCAGTGAGTGTAGAGCCATAAATACCTATGAAAAGCGCCACATGTGGCTTGCGAGCCGCGGAATGCCGACCCCGGTTCAAAGAAAAATAATGGGACAGACATTTGTACTTTATTATCACCTACGCATACGTAAGCTCAGTAGATTTCAGAACAAATAATTACGTGGAAGCTCATTTGATTGTGAAAGCTGGTGCACCAATTAATTATATTTTCGTCAGTACGGATACATGAGTGTTTTCGAGCACATTTCTGAAGGAAAGGCTACGTGCGGGTAGAGATTGACGCTCAACGCTGACAAAGATTCTGTGTATGAAATCAAGCATGACGTCCATGCAACTGGAGAGAGAAAAACTGCGGAGACAAAGGCAACTGAATGCGAAGTTATAAACTGTTCTTGAGTTGCGGGGGGAACCCGCGGAAGGGGGGACGCACCACAACGCCGAAATACCACAACGCCGAATGTACAATAACGCCGAATGTCAAAATTGACCACAACGCCGACAGCTAGAAAACTGCTGTGTACCACAACGCCGAATTACCACAACGCCGAAAAATGTCATTGCAGGACTGCCACAAAAAAGGTTACGTTAGGTAAGGTTAGCTCACAAATTCATTCAGTTGTTTTTTTTTCATTTTGCTCCCGTGGACCCCCTTTCCCCGCAAAATCATTTTTCGGCGTTGTGGTACACAGCAGTTTTCTAGCTGTCGGCGTTGTGGTCGATTTTGACATTCGGCGTTATGGTATTCGGCGTTATTGTACGTTCGGCGTTGTGGTACGTTCGGCGTTGTGGTAACGACCCGCGGAAGGTAGTCGACGAGGAAGAAGCACTGACGGCTGGAACGAGGCGGTTGTTGCATCAGCTGCGTCGCCGGCCGACAAGCGCCGAGTCACCACCGCGCTGTCAGCTGCGCGGCCTCGCTTCCGGGCCCGGCGCACCAATGCGCATGCGCGGAATAGCTTTAAGAGTAGTAGGGGGGAGACGTTAACTTGGCTCGCGCTGTCGGCGGCCAACAGTAAATTACCGAGCCTCTAACGTCCCAGCGCTTTCAAATTGTAGGTACACGTCAAAATACTGTCTGCTTGGTGCCTGACAAACAACACATGCAATGTGCAATTTAAAAAAAAAACCCTCACAATGTTCTTCGCTACTTCGCCTGTACAGTTAAACCTCTTTGATCCGGACTAACTGGGACAAAAGGCAATCCGGACAACCGAAAATTCTGATAATTGGGCAATAGGCCTACGGGTAAAACGAAAATCGAAAACCTAAAATAAGCAGACTTACCGTGAAATAGAAATTCTGTAACAAAAATACCCTACATCGTTTAAAAAACATTAAAATAATATAAAAATAACTTTTCGCATCATTTATTAACAAAGAATAAGTCCAATTTCTTCTGTTTCAAAACACGTATGGCCTTTAAATGAAGCGCGGTTTTTCATCAATGGTTCAGCTGAGTGTTGTCGGGCTGAAACTCGAAGTACGCCATGATGTTTGTCAACTGGAGCGCTTTTTAAACTCAACAATCATTGCATTACAATAATTCTACAATCTATGCAGGAACTGGGGAATGAATCAAACTAAAAACAAAGTGAATATCTGGCGTACTTATATAGTTACGTTCTTGCTAAGGTAGTTAAAAACCTTTTTTTATGAACATTTAAATTAAATGTCTAAAATCTGATCCGGATTATTCGGCGATCCGGATCAACGAGGTTTTTTATCGTTCTTGCTAGAGATGCAGCAGCATCAGCCAAGCTTGAAGAGGGTTGCGCATAGCTTTGAATATATATACTGTATAGAAGTCGCCAGCCCAGGTTAAAATTTCTAATACGGTTTTGAGGTAGTTGGTTAATTCACCGCCGCAATCGCCACCATCTCTAGGGCATCGACTTGTGGTGGTCCCTAGCGGACAAGTGTCCAACTCTTCAAACACCCCTTCCCCCTCTTGTTGAACGACGTTGAGCTGCAGTGAATGATAGATGGGGGGTGCGGGGAATGACAGCGGGCGACAGTGCTGCGCTCTAACGTGTAAATAACAACTAAGACGATACAGGGCGTTACGGCAGCGCACTGCAGCGGTGAAGTTCCCAAGCTGCTCATCACACGCTTCTGAAAAACGTAGAGTAAATCCTATCCACTCGCGACTTCTATACAGTATATATATTCAAAGCGCATAGGTTGTAGCTTGCACTTGGCAAGTCCTATCCTAAGGGCGTAAGATTTGCGCGTCTTCTCCCCCCGCATTGCTGGTCGTTTCGGTCGTGTCGTCGGCGTCTGAGGCTGAAGTCGGCAACAAATTGGTCAGTTACGTTTCTGCACCTTGCACATTCCCGGAATGATTCTTGCGAGGCAGAAGACAGATTGAAACAATGTAGTGGACACACGCATTTTCTGGTTTACACAGTATCTCACAGAAGAACCTCATAAATGGACCCAAAAAAAAGATGAATTCATAAACCCACGTAGGGCAAGCTAAAATCAAATGTCACATGTCTAGAAGGCACACAAAATTGCGTGGAAGTAATTTACTCATAAAACAAATTACAGCACAGACGCACACAGTGCGGTGACGACGATGATAAATTAGCAACAAGAACAGAACAAACAGAAGGTTAAAATAATAACTCGTGCGACACAGAGGCGCACAGACAAACACCTGCGATGAAACTGAAAGATAATGTGCACAGTACAACGGCGACCGCACGGCCGATTACAGTGGTCTTTCTACGACAAAACCGTTGCGACGTTTCGGGAACTGACATCTGCTCCCACCAGTAGCTACTCACGGGGGAGAAACTCTAATTGCCGAGTCCAGAGACCTAGTTTTTTGAAGTAGTTTTGTCTCATACCGCTAGATAGTAGTAGGTACTATCATTGCTATACTGATTGTGAGAAGAAATGCTTAAGCTATTATCAGGCAAACAAACTAGTGAGAATTAATTCACTTTATTTTGGTAGCCCCGTATTTTGTGGTGTGGCGTACCAGAAATTTTCCATCTCAAACTAATTTATATAAAACATGCTTTTTTTATTACCAAGTAGCATTAAGTATTTCTCGCACAGAGCAATTTGTGGTCAAGTAGTCCAATGAACATTATAAAGCTAAACCCCCCTTGTTGCTGTCATTGTCAGGGAGCACATCCAGCCAATTATTCCCTCTGTCCGGAACGATCTAAAAGGCTAGATACGAAGTTATCGGAGAAAGAAAAGCTGCAGTAAGTAAATTCGGGTTCACATACAAGATTCTAAAACTGTCCCCACTCCCGCCAAAGGACTGCCGTCAGCCACAGGTAACAAAACTTATGCTACTGCTGTTGCTAGTGGGGTCGCTGTTCCAAGTTGTACAGGCATACAGAAACTACTTCTCCCAATTGAGACTCTAATCTTGTCACAGAGTTGCCGGATATTGTTTTAATGCGCGAACAGCTCAACGTCTGTACTTGGCTCACAGTCATAAAGAATACTCTACGACAGCTAGCTTCCGCCAAGTATGGCCTTGCAGTTTGTGAAATATTATTGAACGCTTGTCAGTCATTGTTTATTTCCATCAGAAACACTGCTGTTTCTGCTTAATTTCGTGATGAAGAAAGACAAACATAACATTCCAGTTTGGAATGCCAGATCCCTACTGCCTAGGTTAGCAGAGTTTCTCGCTTACATTACCTATCACCAACCCATATTAATCTTTGTAACAGAGACAGGGCTGTCTCATTCTAAGCAAAGTTCAATACCTGGACATGTATTCACCGAACTGACAGAATTGGAAAAAGTAGAACACTTCAACTTTATGATCATTTAAACTTTTTTTTTCATATTTATGTTCTGTCCATATGCTACACCCAGCTACATGCTCTACAACACTCCATTTTCAAGCATGCCAAGAATTGTTTTTGAAAAGCTTCGAGACATAATAATCCTCTAATTTGTGACCTGTCCCAAGATCAGTGTCTTAAACCCCGAAAACATCGAACAATATTAGACTACCAGAAACTTTATCCCCCATTGTACTTTATATTTCTTCAAGGTTTCAGGACAGTATGTAGTTTATTTTACGTCTGCATGTCTGCACTACTTCAGCCATTTAAATAAACCTTCATAAATAAGGTTTTTCTAAGGGACATAATTAATTCTTACAAATTTGTTTATGTTCAAGATGTAAACATTCGTCTACTCTTGTTATGTACTCAGTTGTCATAGATGTGATGCACACACAGATATAAAGTGAACAAGAACCTTCATCCTCACCCGATAGATAGGATAAGAATCATGCTCTAGAAAATCAATTTTTTTTTTTTAATTTTTTCTAAAAAATTTCATAAAGTGAGTTATTATTATTATTATTTTTCTAAACAGTCTCGTTTTCTTGTGCGTCACATGAAAGAGACGATATGGCTAGAGCATGTACATATAGGGTAGTCTCACGTGCTAGGCACCATTTTATCTATATTTTATGTGTCAATAAACTACTTACTTACTTACTTACTTTGGATTTAAACCTCCCATTCGAGTTTTTTTTTTTTTTTTAAGTAGTTATGGGCCCACCCAACAGATAGCGTCACATGTCGCGCAAAACATGGTTTCAGTTTCCACTGCAAGAGTCGCACTTCTGTGTCTCCCTCCTTGCTGTATGTCAGTCGCACGGTTGAAAGTGTTTGGGAAACCCCCCCCCCCCCTATCCCCGCACGCACGGCACGGATGATTGGCGGGGCGAGTTCGGAGCGCGGCCGGCCAGATGGCGCTGTGTTTGCCCGCGGACCTCGCGTCCAGGTGAGCCGCCGAGGGCTGGGTGTTGATTCAGTCAGAGTCTCGGCGTCCCTCGCCCAGCCTCGTGGGGGGGGGGGGCAGCTGTGGTAAGGAGTAATTAGCCGCCGCCGCTGTCAGCGAGCGCCGCGTGCGCCCACCTGCCCGCGAGTCAGCAGGGGGTGGCCGATTATGGCCATCCCAGACAACTGCCTCTTCTCGCCGCGGGCTGGACTCGACAGTCAGGTACGCACCCAGGTCTTTCCAGAGTCCTCACTGGCCGACACCAAGTCCTTCAACTGGACTGGATTACTACAATGTAATTTTTTTTTCTTCTAAATGGTAAAAAAATATCCATGTAAAATTACGGATATTTGTAAAGGTGTACAGATGAAATCAACTGTATCACTATAAAATAGTGTTCGCGGTGATACTGGTTGGGTTCGGGTTTTTACCCGGGCTTTGTGTTGTCCCAGTTCCTCAAATACTTAAATTTATTTGTAAACCGTTCCCTGGATATCTTTCCAGTACTAACTACGCACATAAATGTACATAATAAAAAGTCAAATTATTGAAATTTCGATTATCTTTTCCACAGTTCAATAAAAATTGGTTTGAATGAAACATAAACTAAAATATAAAATTATGCCCCGATTTTCGTAACACATACTCAGTATTATTTCGAAAAACGTAAGTCATAGGTATATGCAAAAATAACCATAGCCACGTGTTATGCAGATTTAAAATTATTTTCTTGTAGTATTTCAAAATATTTCTTGGCAACTGTGTACAGACCGGTAAATGTCGCGGATTCATTTCTCGACAGGCTGAGTTACGCCTTTGTGCTGCTTCTGCGGTAGGCTCGCATTTTACCAGGACGACTCTGTGCCGATGAGAGACCGCCAACCAAAGAAGTGTCGATTTGAGCACATCCCACCCAGAGCTGAGATGTCTCACAGGTCAGTAGCCCCTGGGCGTCGCAAGGATATATTTTTTTTTTTGGGGGGGGGGGGGGGACTTCAATTGATTTAGTGTTGAGGAATTTCCATGCCCTGGGAAAAAAGCGGGTGGTCCAGGGGTCCTCCCCCGGGAAAATTTGGGGTTTGTAGGTGCAAAAAGGTGGTTGGTTTTTAGGCATGTTTCTTTCCTAAATATTCTAATTATAGTTGGTTGCAATATATAATTTATTTTTTTCAAAAAAATATTTTCAGAGAACAAATTTGTAAAAACACAGTTAACATATCTGCATTCGGTATCGGACCTGATTTTGATTTTATACGAAGCTCGAATTAAAAAGTGCTCACATTACCACGATTGGACTAAATGCACCATGCGCAACATATGGGTTATATCACAGAAATCATATTTTTAATATAACTACGAAACTCAATATAGTATTGGAGGGGACGAAATTGAAGACTTTTATTATTGGGAAGGACGTGTCCCCCCCGTCCCCCCCGGTTGCGACGCCCATGAGTAGCCAGTGAACGAGGGGCATTTCCCCGAGTGCGAGTAGGAATGTAGAGTCCTTAATGGCCAGGTCAAATTCTACACAGGCGTTCATAATTTTTTTCGCGAAAAATGCCTACCTCTACTTACAGGGTGTCTATAAAAGAATTTCGCAATTCCAATGACCTTATACTATAACAGTTTGATTTAGTCTATGTATTTACAATAAATCATACATATAATTGAAGGTAAACTAACTTAGCTTTCTGACAAATGTTTAATTCGAGCACCTTTAGCTATAAGGCATACATCCAAAATAAAGTCCAATTCTTCCCACTCTTTGGTTAAAATGTCCGGAGTAATGGAATCAATAGCCTCTTAAATTCGGTGTCTCAACTATGGCAAATCATTACGTAGTGGCGGAACGTATACACGTACTTGTATAAAGCCCGAAGGAAAAAAAATCGCATTGTGGTATGTCAGTCGAACATGGAGGTCTCGATACCATCTCGATACCATCGGCGGATATTTTTGCCACATGTGGGATCAAAATTTAACTTTAAACGAAACGCACGGTTGAACTGAGATTACAGATTGCAGAACACGAAATGCTTTATGCTCAGGAGTCGCCATTTTGCGTAGGTGGCGCTGCGAGCGAGAAAACAACAAAGCAACACTCGCGCGTGCCCTTATCTAAAACTTCTTCAGTTACTCCTTAACTGCTACCTTGAACCAACACTCTATAGTGCTTACAGATGATAGGCCCACTAATTTAAATTTATAACCGAGGCATTATTTTATGGACATACTGTAGGTATTATAGTTTAGTAATAAAATTATTCGGCGTGTGTTTTGGTCACGTCCAATGAATGGCCCTAGGTTAGGAAGCATATGACGTACATTCTGTATTGCACAGACCCGAACAAGCCCGAATATCTACCTTCGGCCAATTCCTAAACAACCATTAAAATGATTTGACAGTATTTATAATGTAGCTACACTAACCTAACATAACCAACCATCCACAATTTTGTAAAGTAATAAAAAAATTATCCCGCAGTTGGCCGAAGATAATCGGGCTTGTTCGGGTCTGTGCAATAGGTACAGGATGTACATCATAGGCTTCTCCCCCTAGGTTACGACCAGCCGCGGGAGGTGGCTACACTCGGACACCTATGTCTCCCTCGACGCTCAGCGGGTTTCAGGTGGCGCTGGCGGCGGCGGCGTGCTAACGAGCTTGCCGGGAGAGGGGGGTGGAGAGGGATAATTACCGCCCCCAATCCGCCTTCCCCCCTCCCGGCTCATCACCGTCCCCCCCCCCTTCATTGGCCACGCGACACCACGCGACACCACGCGGCACGCCCATTCCCCCCCCCCCCCCCCAACACCCTTCTCCCATCGTCTCGTTAACGCTCGCGCAATCATGCGTATATCTCCCCCTCCTCCCTCAACCCATATTACAATCACCCACTCAACATGCAACACATGACAGCAAAAAAAAAAAAACGACAATTTGCAAGAGACGTGACATCAGCCTAGAGGCACCAGTATTTCCCATATTTTTTTTCGGAAGCAAAGGGTAGACTTACGAGCACATATACATACATATCTGCTTCGCTTCCATGATCGGCCCACAGTTCTACTGGACGACCATGAGCCACTCATGAACTTCGTGTGCAACGCTGTCATGCGGACGAAAAGTTACGTTATTTGTAGAGACCGGAAAAATTCACGGATTCCTTTCGAGACAGGCTGGAATCCAAACTCGTTTAGCTTAATGCTGCGTCAGTGATTGGACCGCAATTTACCTGAAGGACTCTAAGCCAATGGCAAACACTCAACAAAAGAAGTATCGAATCATAAGAATCGCAGTAAACAGGTGTCCCGAGTCGGTAGCCAATGACCAGGTGATAGTTGCCCGAGTACATAGAGAATCGTGGAGTCTATCATATTGGTCATTGAAACCGCGAATTTTTCCAGTCCCTAGTTATTTGTAGGGACCGGAAAAATTTGCGGATTCAATGACTTCTAGGATAGCCTCCATTATCCTCTGCATTTCTCAAGTAAACACGCGTGTTCATTGGGTAATAAATTGTGAGGCGTCTCCACTGGGTAGCTTGTGATTCGACGCTTCTTTGGTCGACAGTCTCTCATTGGCCCAGAGAGCTCCAGTTAAACTGCGAGCCAATAGCAGAACCAGCAGAATTGTACACATGTTTGAATTTCAGTCTATCACGAAATGAATCCGCGAATTTTTCCGGTCTCTAGTTATTTGGTATCGGTAGGGACACCTGTATTTCGCGAATACATTTCGTGTCAAGGTATTTCACAAAATACTGTAGCTTTTCTCCTGTGGTTATTGGTTGAGGTCGGGAAGAGGTGTCGTCCCGCTCTTGACGGGGCCAATGAGAATGTGGTCACCGTACTGCTGCACCCTCACAATTTGCCATGACTCTTAGAAAAAGCTACAGTGTTTTGTGAAATACCTTGACATGAAATGAAATCGCGAAATACAGGTGTCCCTAGCCCCTAGGTATCGGCAAATAAGTACGCTAAAGGGGCTTCAGATTAGGATAAAGTACACTGGAGTCTAGCCTAGACCAGTGATTTTTTTTTAGCGAAACAACCTGTTCGCTTACTAGACTGCAATATAGAATTACTGCGTCAGTATTTTATTTGTCCAGGCCATTCAGAACGCGTTTGCTGTGATTCGTGTACCAGCAGTAGACATGCAACTGAAAGAAACTCAAACCAGTCGTGAAACACAGGCGATGTTACAGTGTTCTGACACACAGCTTGTCTCGAAACATTTTTTGCGAAAAATCACTGACCTTAGCTATATACATTTCAGAAAATATTTCCAGATAGGCTGAGTGTTTCAACTTTGTAGCATTCGCGGTTGGCTGGGATTATTTAAGGTAAATGTCTACTGTCGCGGTCTTAGCTGTCCAGTAAGGAAGCAAACGCGTCCTAAATGGCCCGGCCAAAGTCTTTTCTTGCAGACGGGCGTCCATTACAAGAAAATCTATAGCCGGGCAAACCTTATTGCAGTCTAATAAGTAGGGGCAGGCATTTTTTCGCGAAAAGTTCTGAACACTTATTAGACTGCAACAAGGTATACCCGCACCTGTGGTTTCTTCCTTGTGATTGGCGGCCGTCTGCGAGAGAAGTCGTTGCCTTATTTGACCGAGCCACTCAGGACGCGTTTACTTTCACTCTGAATAACTGTGATTGGTGTTGTTACAATCGACATGTACCTGGGAGAAACTCGCCTAATCACGAAACGATGCTACAGTGTTTTAACTTTCATCTGGTCTCGAAATCTTTTCGCGAAAAATGCCTGCCCCTACTAATGAGTGATTAGATTATTTTGCGATATATATACATATATATGTACATACACACACACACACACCTATGAATGGGTTATTTTCCACAAGATAAAGAAATAAAAACAGAATGGTTACATCTTCGATTTAAACAGGTTAGGTCCTTTACTTTATTATGGGTAGAGACCGGAAAAATTCGTGGATTCGTTTCGCGATAGGCTAGAATCCAAACTTGTTCGCCTTCATGCTACTTCAGTGATTGGACAACAGTTTACTTGGGGGAACTCTGAGCCTATGAAAATAACGTTAACAAACTCAGTTAACAAATGTCACGAGTAGTCGTATTTTACCACAGTACACATAGTATCGTGGAGTCTATCCTAGAAGTCACTGAAGCCGAGAATTTTTCGAGTATTAGTAAATGGAATTTAAGTAATATAATTAAAGTCCTGAAATTAACAAATATTAGCTCCTACCCTCACGAATCGGAGAAAAAAAATTGGCATTCCATTTTCAATTCATTTAAGTATGGATAGAGACTGTAAAAATTCGCGGTTTCAATTACCACTAGGATAGACTCCACGATTCTCTATGTACTCGGGCCACTATCACCTGGTCATTGGCTACTGACTTGGGACACCTGTTTACTGCGATTCTTATGATTCGATACTTCTTTTGTTGAGTGTTTGCCATTGGCTCAGAGTCCTTCAGGTAAATTGCGGTCCAATCACTGACGCAGCATTAAGCTAAACGAGTTTGTATTCCAGCCTGTCTCGAAAGGAATCCGCGAATTTTTCCGGTCTCTATTTATGGATGTATAAAAACTGCAGTACCTATTAGAATCAACAGACACACTTTTACAGTATTACTAGAGTCCCGGAAATTTCGCGTATTCCTCTGGCTTCAGGATAGAATTGAAAGTTATAGGTGTGCTCGACCCATGTTTACTTTCCCATTGGTTGATTTCTTAGCGAGAACATTTTTATCCTTGTTCCTTCTATCCTAGCTGGACATCGTTGGTTCACGGTCGTAGAAGGGCGTGTCCAGATAACTGCGGTCCAATCATGAACACAGTGCGACAGTGTGGAGGTTTGCATTCTATCTTGCGTCTAAATGAATGCGCGAAAATTCCGTGGCTCTAAGTATTACTAGGGTCACCTGTATTTCGTGAATACATTTCGTGTCAAGGTATTTCACAAAATACTGTAGCTTTTCTCCAGTGGTTATTGGCTGAGGTCGGCGAGAGGTGTCGTCCCGCTCTTGACGGGGCCAATGAGAATGTGGTCACCGTACTGCTGCACCTTCACAATTTGCCATGACTCTTAGAAAAAGCTACCGTGTTTTGTGAAATATCTTGACACGAAATGTATTCGCGAAATACAGGTGTCCGTAAGTATTACCTAACACAACTGTTTTAATGTTCTTTCTGCCTTATCGGAAGCAAATGTTCAATGTAAAAATGCCCCCCCCTCTTGTGGGAGCCTGTGAGCGCGGTCGGCCGGGCGGAACACGTCTGGACCTGCGCGGGCGGGCAGGACCCCAGGGGGGGGGGGGGAGGCGATGCGGCGCCTGATAACTGCCCTCCGCTCTCCGGTTACCTGGCGGGGCTACCGCGTGTCGGGTTACAGCGCGCCGCGATACTTCCCCCACCCCCGACCCCGGGGAGGCTCTGCTGTTTGTCTGTCGTCGACGACCCTGCCGTCGTCTCTTCCCGATGCACGATTCCTGCCGCTAGCGCCGTCCCCGTGTTCCCGTGAGCTCCGTCGCCAGACGCACGCCACAGAGCGCAAAATTGTCAGACACAACCTTCTAACGTAAAGTAAAATTCGTTTAACGTATAGGAAAAATATTGTATTTTGCAAGGTAAATTTTGGGGTGAGAATTGTGTATTTTATCAAGAACATCATCTGATGAGTATTTTTTTTTGTTTCTAGGGAAGTAAAAGACGCCATCTTTGTTTCATCTTTTTTTGTTGATATTTTTTGTTTACATGATTAAATTTTTTAGAAGTTTGGCTCTTTTCAGCACTGCACATACGCACTTTCATGGATTGCCTCATTATTAGTGACTGACTGATATAAATAGTTTCTCCTGTGAAACATTAATTTGTGTTTAGCATTAAATTATTTTTTTTATATCTCTCAGAACTACTACACACTACTTTATGGTCTTAGAACAATTAATAAATCGTGGTATGGCAGTGAAGCGGCCTCGTCGGAGCGGCGACGGAACGCAACAGCGTGGGTACACGGTTACTTGCACGTGTTAAACTCCCGCGTTTTTTCCGGGAATCGAACACGGAGCGTCTTGGCGTGAAGCGAGTGAGGGCGGTCATTGGATGAAAGGCTTTCCGACCAGCAATTACGCTAGTACGTATAGTCTTCCTTCAATGCAAAACAGATAACATATTGACGTGATAACGTCTTATAAATCGATGAACGGCGGCTGCACGCCTGAAAAATTGTCACGTTCCGCCTGAGCCGAGCGTGCAAGAACCGGCCAACCACCGTGCGAGAAAATCTTCTATAATATCAAACAGGTTAAGGCGGGCTTTTTAACTAATTGTTATTTTTTCATCAATGTTTTCTTATGACGTTATCACGTGAAATTATCGTCCGCAAACCGACTTTACAGACAGCCCCCTTTTTTCTTTCAAACATGTAAAAATAACAAATGTTTACGGCCACCCACCCGCCTGGGCACACACACGGTGTGCAGGGCTTCAGAAGATACCACACGATTTGAAGGGGGGGAAAAATGCTCGAATATGCCTTTATATCAGAGTGGTTTCGGAGTGCTTACGACAATCATTTGACAATACGCTGAGGGCGGACAAGTATTGCACCTTTATCTTCATTTCTACGCCATCTAACTTTACGGTCATCCTTCAAATCTCACAGTTGCAGTATGCAGTCCGTCAGTCCACAGTCTTGGGCTTAAGAGGAGATGCTCCAGCGAGCGTCGCACTTATCCCGCATCACTAACACAGATACGCCTCTCACTAGACGGGACTCTAGGCTCAGTCCATAAATAATAAGCGTCTCTCCAACACCACAAAAACCGATTAGGTACCTATATGTGAAATTTGACCCATGCCCACGATTTACATTAAACAATGCAGTAGTAAGATTTGTATTAAATTCCAAGATTTGTACCTTGGAGCGTGAACAAGGAATGGATTTGTTGATAATAAATTCATATTTTTGAGATCTTAAATGTAGCGCATACGCTTGAACTCCTCAGTTTAATTAAAACCCACAAAGTGTTCGTGTGTATTGAAATTAAAATTTTAAGGATAAGTAAAAGAGTTAAGTCGAGTCGGGCAAAGGCTACGCGTATACAACTTTCTGTTTTACTCGAGCAGCGTGGAGACACGACCACCACTGCAGCTTGGCTCGCCGCGCCAGTCTCGACTGAGGGCTGCCAACCCTCCAGAGCCGAGTTTACAAACCCTCCCGCCCCCCAACCCCCACCGGCTCCGCGCCAACCCTTATTTTCCTAGCATTAGCCCCGACTCAATTAATCCCTTTGTGGCGCAGCGCCCAATAATAGGCTATTAGGGGGCGCGGGGGGGCCGGACCCATTTGTAGCAAGAAACCCAAACTAATTGTCTCTGCAGCCCGGCGCTACCGGAGCGCGCCTGGCGGCCGCCCCAACAACTAACTGCCTGCGCCCGACCTTCCGGGCTCCCGGGCTGTGATTGGCTGCCGACACGCGGTCGGCTCCAAGACTGCGCGGATACAGCTCTGACTCACGGATGCAAACCTTTGGGAAATTACGGAATGTACGACTAGTTAAAATAGTAGCAGGCTAGCAATAGTCGTTTCATGTCGTCCTCGAGTTCGGGAGGACTTGGGTTCGAATCCGAGTCCAGACATCTATCTATACTCGGTCTATTTTGGATCATCTAAATTATACCAGCTAAAGATTAAATGGTGCGGTATTTAATGTCTCCATTATGCACATTGTTACATAAAAATAAATCAGTATTATAGTTTCACGTTATAACGTGTTATTACGGTCTAGTACTTCAAACTGGGGGGCATTATCATTGTTTACTTTCTTTCGTGATTATTATAAAAAAAATTGTAATACCTATTGATAACATGTGTGTTCACTGCAAAATTATTTATTTTAATATTTGAACCACATCACCAAAAGATCCATTCCTTGCAGTTTTAGAGTAAAAAAAAAATTCATGGACGGTAAGATATTGAGCATTAATTATGAACGTAATATAAAGAAGGTGATTTTATTTTATGTACGCCAAGCAAAACATGTGAAGTCAAGAAGTTATGTTGACGTTGCTCAAAAAGCAAGCAGTGTCGTCGTTATAAAACTTAAAACATTGGGATTATCACACGAGTAGCTGCTAAAATAGCGTGACTTCCGCATGTGGCTTCCCGAATAACTAGTTTATTTAAAATATATAGACTATGTAACATTTACTTACTTTCGAATGATTGCTAAAACAATTTGTTTTACATAGTAGTGGAAAACGGGTGTCTCCTTAATTTTGGTCAGTATACTAACAATTTATATATATATATATATATATATATAAGTGTTATACCACATATAATTAGCTGCTCGTCGCACCGAAATGAAACTGGTAGAGGGTAACCTACGATTCACAAACACTTTCGTACACACCCGAATACTTGCCTTAACATAATTTAGGGATTTTTTTTGAAGTTCACACGTAACGAGGACATCGCCATGCGCGAGTCACTGCTTCGCTTGCAAACAGCTTGCTTCAACAATGACGTGGAGCTTCTAAATCGGAACCTGTCGCGTAGCGACGGGTATCAAGGGACGTAAAAAAAAAAAAAAAAAAAAATTTGCAATTTTTCAAAATCAATATATTTTTTTTATGTCTTTACGTTATGTTTGTTACGTCACTTGATACCCTTACGTTGCGCATTTTATTTAACACGCGCGTTTTTTTTTTTAAGTTAAAAAAATATATATCCCGAAGTTACACTCAAGGATGTCTCCGGGCGAGTATGAAAGTATCTGCGGGCCTATCAACTGCACGGCGGGAATACGGGCCAGGGAAGACTCACGAGCAGGCTGCCTCCTGCGAGGTTGAGGTTGAGGTTGTGTCTCTCCCCCCGGGGCCCCTGGCGCGCCACATCCCCGCGTCTCCAATCCGCTTCCCGGAGCGGTCTGGGCAGGATTACGGACGGCGCAAACAAGGCGTCGGGAGATCGCGCCCGGGAGGGATTGATCGGGAGAGCGAGATCCGGGAGTTGCGGCCTTGTCCGGGTGCCGGACTGGCAGGCTGTGAGGGTGGAGCGAGTGAAGAGCAGGCCTTATTACCATGTCCCATGCCGCCGTGCCCTTCAATTGTAGTAGCAGGCTAAAACACGTGGATTTTAATACAAAACAATATTTAATAAAGAAAAATCTACCTGTACATACTAAAATGAGGGGTGATTTTTAATGACCAGGTTTTTTTTTACAAACTTAAGAGTAGTTTTACTTGTAACTTGTGTGTATTAAACATGTTTCTGTTTCACAAGTCTACACGCATTAAAAAAAAATATTACACAAGTAATTTGCTAACTATAACCATCTATCATTGTTTGCCGTAAAACCTGCCAAAAATGGAAACATTTAGTAGTAGTTATAAAAATGCAAACATGGGCATAGGTATAAAAATGTTCCATTTACTTATAAGTACTTATTAGATGCTAAAATTAGACCAAACTAACGAAAAAAATATATTTAAGGCTCAGTTTCATATGCCTCGACGTTTTTTTCTCGTTATTTTATTTTTATTTAAGATATACCTCTGAAATTGTGACCCTATACCTCCTTTGTATTCGTTGTTCAGCCACTAATATTTTAAAGTTAAACAAGTTCAGGAACATTTTCAGATATAATTTCCGTATGCGACTGTAAACTGAGATGGAGCGTCAAAAAACAAAATGCAAGTTGATTAAAACACTGGCTTCTAGCACCGTTCCATTGCTCTTTATTTAAGTAATTTTTTCGTGGCTTTCGTGACCTGCAGACATATTTTTATGTTGATATTGAAACAACTATTTAAAGTATTATTTATAGAGCTGACCTAACTGAGCCAACTCGCTCTCGTATCCGCCCAGCACGTTGCCGACTGATTTACGATCGTCTCCACCCCGTCGCCTGCAGGCTTGCCGCAAACAGCCTTGCTTCTTCTTCTTCTTCTTCTTTCGCGACCTCCTGCCGTTTTACAATTTGCACGCGCGAGGGTGGCTCACCTGCCGCCGCTCTCTGTTCCTGCGCGCGCACGGCGAATTGCGTCTTTCGCGTCTTGCGTAGGTACGTTTCTCGGACGGCGATGCTGAAATTTCGCGACGTCCTTTCAAAGAATCTTTTTTAAGTAGTTATTTGGTCACATATCTTACGAACGTTTAATTGCATTATTTTTTTAATTTTACGAGTGGGGAATAAAGGTTTCAAAGGATAGCCAAAATTGTTTTAGTCTATGTTGATTTAATAATTAGGCCTATTACTGGTCTCTTGTTTCACTACGTTACATCGAATTTCATTCCGATCCCCGTCCAAAAAGGAAAACTATACTTATCACACAACTAATTACTTACGTAAGTCACTGGAGTCCGGCTCGACGTGCTAGCAAGCGAGCTGGCCTGACTCGCTGCCTCGCATCCATTGTCCTCGTTACATTATTTCCTGTCCAATCAATCAATCTCGCAAGATATGAGATATAACATAAAGAAACTACAAACGCTCAACAAACCCATACATAACACGTCAGATTGATCAAAAAATCTTTTTTTCTGCGCCTATACACAGTTCGCACTGTTATCATCTCCATCATCAGTTCTATGCACCCAACGCTGCCAGTATATCGACAGTTGATGGTGCTTCAAATCATTCGCTTAATACTCAGATGACCGTTCAATTATTTCCGTTATTACGTTTGATTAATTACCTCACGTAAATTTGTGACTAATACAGACTGGGTTTTAATATTATTAAAAATTAAAAATACAATTTGGTGACTAATATTTTGACGATTTCCCCGTGTTTGCTATGTTTTGAAGAGACTTTTTTTTTCTCTCCTCTCAATTGATCCGGGTTTCCCAAGCTTTTTTCAGATTCTCCCTGATGTCCGCGCGGGAACCATGTGAAAACTCCACATGTACCTACTGTAACAGCCACGCAATTACACACAGGCATATTTGTTCTTCTTCCAAACCAACAAGCAAGCACTGTCACACGCGCGCGGCGGTGTGTGACCGCCATCACGGTGCTTGCACACGGAAGAGCTGTCACCCGTCACTCGTCCCGACCCGACGCCATCTCTGCTTGCTTGCCCGCCGGCGCGCGCGACGCGACAAACGCATTTACACCAATTTTTTTTTAATGTTACTTTTTTTTTCCCTCGCTCTCATTTGACTCCTGTCCGTCTCGCTGTGTCGGCTGCTAATTTCTCTCCCCCCCCCCCCCCCCCCCCCTCACTCGCTCCTCACCCTTCCATGACACTTCAGGCGGACGTGCTGGCTGTCAACTCTGCGCAAACTCAACTCCGGAAGCGACGTCACGCGGGAAAGGCCTTTGACGAGAGAAGACCCGGGCGCGGCGGCAATCTGGGCCGGAGAGAGGCGGGGGGGGGGGGGGGGGGGTGGTTTGTTGTTGCTCAGTTCCGGCGAGGACAGTTGACGGCAAAAGTTTGGCGACCCCGCCGCCGCCGCGTCGTCTTCCTCCACCTCCCGTGGGAAGGGTCTCCGGACGAGTTCCCTCGAGCGGTGACGCGCCCGGCATGATGTCGGCTACCTCGGTCAACCGACCAGGAAGATTCGCGGGTTCGGTGACCAGCACAGACACCCCCCCCCCCCCTCACCGTGTCACATGTTTATTGGCGAGATTCCCGAGTGTGTGGGCTCTTGATTCGACACTTCTTCGGTGACGGCTTTATTTGTTTTTTTATTGGCTCGGATGTCCCCCCCTCATGGACTACTACGGGCCACTAAAAAAAAAAACATGTAGCGAAACAGGTGAAATGTTTATTAACTCCAAGCCCATCGTGTGAAATTAATCTCTAACAATAGGGAATTAACACGCCCAGTTAATAAAAATTATTCTCTGTAATTTTCGACGTGTAACATCTTACTCGGCTGTCCGTATGCGGAGTTTGGTGGGAGACGTTTTTTTCGTGAATGCGACGGAAGTCGAGGAACGGAAATGTGTAAACTATACCACGGTGCTGCCATCTGTGGCGAATGTCGCGAACCCAAGTTCACAAAAAACAAAGGTAGATACAGTTTATGGTATTAACTGTTAAATAAACTTTTGACAAGATGGACAGTATTTTTTGATTGACCTTGTCGAAAATCAGGTCCAAATCCGTGGTTCGTTATTTTTTTTTTCAAAGTTTTTTTATATTTTTCTCTTTGTATGGTTTAAAATTTCGGTCTGCTAATCTATTCAATATTCGACGTAGCTGCTACGGCGGGTGTGGAAACTGCGTGTGATTCGCGTTCAGAAATGTAGTTTGAAACACAATTTTTCGTATATTTATTAAGCTCGGCATTATTTTAAAAATTCGCAAAAAAAAAATTTATGGATACGAATATGGACGTAGGTATTTACAGGCGTGAATACTAATATATTTGTATATGTAATTATATATCGTATTTATTCGTACAATACGAATACATTAAGATTTTCACATTCGAAAATATGTAAACATATTGAACTTAGCTTATTCGTATTCACCTATTAGTGAATCCGAATTTACCACCTTCATTAATATTTACATTGTTTTTTCGAGCTCTAGACCATAATTTCGGATACTTTCCAACATTCTAGAGGAACACTTATGTTCCACACACTACCGATCCACTTTCTCCCTTAGATATGCCTTTTAATAATTAACAACATATTAAATATGTATTTCAAATAAAAAATAATATACTGTTATCTATTAGGAAAAAATAAATCACAAAACTCAAATGTGATATAATAATATGTACCTAGCCATTATTAAAGAATAACACCATCAAAATAACACAAAGGGTTTTAGGTCAGGCTGCCATTGCAGACATCAGCAATTAATAATTTCGTTGTTTTATCCTTGGATCCATTCATCATTCACTTTGATTTGCCTCACAATACTCCGATGCAGTAAGTAGAAGTCATTTTAAAAATCAATATTTCAGAGTTAGCACTTTGTGCTATTTGATTAGGTCTACATCTCTACAATGCCTCAAACACAATGTATTAAAAAAAATCTTGTCTAAAGTTAGCTCTATGAAAGCTTTAAAATTATTTCCCTCGCACTGTTTATATTTGAATGGGTACTGTAATACATAGTAAAAAATAAATATACATAGTACATACGTAGTATAAATGCAATAGTAAAAACATTTATTCGAAGAAGTGTTCGAAAGACTTCGAGGGCAATACTTCAGTTTCCAAGAGAATGTTCAATGAAAAAAAAATAGCTTGTTTAAAATTGTAGAAAACCTAATCTCTATTAATTTTTTTACGCATAGACTATCTCCAAGAAGGTGTACTATAGCAGTACACAAATTAAACCCACGCATGCATATGGATAATAATTAAGTGGCGTATTCGGGCCTAACTGATCGCCGCTGTCCGGTCACCGGCTCATGAGGCCTCGCCCGATATAGATTTTCTATTTACTGTTAATATCTGTTGTTTTAAAATGCTGTTTTAACGTCAATAATGGTTTCGGGGTATTTTCCTGGTGTTTACAGTGGAAGGCGAGTCCTCGATCTGGCGCGAGTTTGGTCTTTAGTATCTCCGCTGCATGTCATTCAGAACGACTGTTCTCTTTGTGAAAAACACGGAATTGTCGGTTGGTGTTCCTCCGTAGTGGTGGTAACTGGTAACTATTATTTTTTTTTTCCTTGTTCGTCTGTGTGTTCATATCAGTGGTATATTTTCAAATGTTATTATTTATTTCAATGCAATAAACCAGGAGATACTACTGTTCAATCTTAAGAGACCAGAAAATTGAGCAAATACAATTCACGAAATGTTAAAACTCAAAATAATTTTCCCGTGTTTGCTGCATCTTCGATTCACTCACAGTTCAAGCGGAGACCCCTGAGCCAGATAAAAACTTGCCGCTGAATAAATGTCGAATCATTAGGGACCGGAAAAAATCGTGGGTTCAATGATCTGTAGGATGAACTCCATAGTTCTACGTACACTCGGTCAAATGTCACTCACTCATTGGCTGCTGTCTTGTGAGACGTTCCAGCGTAGCAGCCTGTGATTCGATTAAGCTTTGGTTGGGTGTTTCTGATTGGCCCAGTCATCCAGGTGAGTTGTGAACCAATAGCAGAGGCAGCACTGAGGTATAATGACTTGTATTTTAGCCTATCGCGAAATGGATTCGCGAATTTTTCCGGTCTCTACGAATCTTTAGTTGCCCACTTCGGGACACACTAATTCAGCAGTTGATGAATACGTGACACATGCGCAAGATTACGGAGTTTATCATGCTGTCCACAGAAACCGTGTATTTTTTTCCTGCTCCTACCAATATGGTTGTATTAATTAATTAATTGCAAAGTGAGTAAACTGAAGTTAAATAGGAACATTTGTAATTAGAGCCTATCTATCTTCCAAAATTTCTGAGTTCATCTATGTGTAGAGACAGAAAAAATTCACAGATTCATTACGCGACAGAAGAATCCACCTTTTTTGCTGCTTCAGTGATTGGGCCACAGTTTATCTGAAGGACTCCGGGCCAATGTAAAAAACCATTAACAAAAAAGGAGTATCGAATCACGAGCATCCCAGTTGACAGGTGTCACGAGTCAGTAGCCACTGATCAGGTTTAGTTTGTACGACTACATAGAGTCTATCCTAAGACGTCAATGAAACCGCCAAATTTTTCCAGTCTCTTGTCTACGCGCGATCGTACTATTCATACACGATTATGTCGCAAGGCTGACTTGCATTCGACGCAGGCTCGAAATACCTGCAAGACGTAAACAAACTGGGGGGGGGGGGGGAAGTACATTTGTTCTCTGCCGACAGACTCGGTGAAATTGCTGTGCGCAGGGAAGTGGAAAGGGGATTGTTGCGTTGATGGGGGGGGGGGGGGGAGGTGCCGCTAGAGTTCGCCAAGAGAAACAAATACGCGCCGTTAAAAGCGTCGCGGGGAAGAAACACTGTGCATTTCTCGCCTGGCGTAAACACGAGCCCTCCCGGTGCAAGCCTTTCGCGCGCGTGTGTGTGGTTTGTCGCGCGGCAGTGCGAGGTGCTCGCTGTTCGAGCCGCGGCGGGCGGCGATGGTTCGACCAGGCCGAGCGTACAGCGCGTTCCACGAGACCTGGACACAAGGGCTCTTTCCCCTGGCGACAACTGCACAGGACACGCTTCAAGGGCGCAGTATCCTCTTTTTTTTTTAACGTGACAACGTCTAATAAATCGATGAACGCCGGCTGCACGCACGAAAAAGTTTCCCGTTACGCACATTGTGCCGTTACGCTCATTGTACGCTTGCGCCACATCTATCTCTCTTCCACTCGATTGGAACAATCATCGATTTGACTTTTTCGAGGCACATTAAACTTGAAACACTCCCATTCGTTTCCTACTTTTCCTATCATCGTCCTATCCTTAACAGAATAACACAGATTGGAAGAAGTTAAATAGCAAACATGTATAAAACTTATAGTTAAAATAATCTCTTCGTTAAAGTAATAAACATATTTGAATTAATGAGTGAAAATAAAAGTAAATTTATCAATTAAATAGTAGATTAAATTTCCCTCCATCTTTGTATCCATACATATTAGTGATAATTCAATAATAATGATTCAATTTTATTCATAAAAGTATGCCATCATTTCATCAATGTTTTGTTATGACGTTGTCACGTTAAACTATCGTCCGTAAACCGACTTTACAGACAACCAATTTTTCCTTCTCTGATATCATGAGATGTTTCCTAATTCATTCATAATTTAACTACCATTAGTTGCTGCGGCCGTGTACTTTTAGCGGGAATAGTTCCAGACCGGTTGCGCTTTTAAAACTTTGTATAATAGTTCGTGTTTCGTGGTTGGCTGGGTTTATTCCAGGTCCACGTCTACTGCCAGCCCACCAATCGTAGCCGTCCAGTGCGGAAGCAAGCGCTTGCTGAATGGCCCGGCCAGTTAGCTTCTGTCTGCAGACGACCGCAAATTAATAGGAAAAAAACATCACTAGCGCAGGCATAACTTATTGCAGTCTAGTGAGTGATCAGGTTATTTCGCGAAAAATACATGCTCCTATTAATCACTTGACAGAGGTTCACTCAAATTTTTTAGTACTTATTAAATGGTTTTCATGAACATAAAGACGATTTATCGTGTGGCATACAGTTTTAAATAAACCGTTTGTATGTAACCAAGTTCGTAAAACAATTAATTTTAAGAATATCTTTACTAAAGTGATAAACATTTTTAGTATTTTTTTTTCTTCAAAACCTATAAACCTGAGTTTTTCTATGTTTTGGGAAAACCACATTTCTATCGATTTGTAAATGATATCCGTAAAAATGAAGAGTTTTCCGTCAACACGTTCTGAATGGCCTGACCAACTAATGCATTGGCTTCTCTTGCAAACGGCCGCCAATCACGAAGCTGGAAATACTGATGCAGAAATACCGTATTGCTGTCTAGTATGCAAACAGATTGTTTCGCGAAAAATCACTGCCCCTAGAAATGCATGTCAGAATATTAACTGAAGGACACTATGACCTAACTCCCGAGAAACCTTATAGGCGGGTAACAAGTGCGGAGATCACATACCCATACCCAGCATCTCGTTTCCCTCATCCCCTTTTCAATCTTTTTTTAACAATGGTAGTGTCAGAACTATCGTTCAGTTAACTGAATGAACGAACATCTCGGCAGCTATTGTCAATGTCGTAAGAAGCTCGGACTCTTACAAAACAATAAAACCATTAATAGCAATAAACAAAACTTTAATTGAGAATTTTTTTAATCACGAGTAAAATCGTATTGTAATTACTTAATTCAAAGCATTCTTCAAAGAAAACAAAACACCTGCCAATAATTTTAAGGGGGATAAAAAGTTCCCAGGCCAACTGGAACGGACTGTATATCCGAGGACGCGCTTTTAGATCGAAAAGCGCCGGTGGCGCGCCCACGGAGCCGGCATTTAAGAGGCGCCCCCCGTGTTGTTAGTGTTGGCACTCTTTGGTGATTCCCCCCCGCGCCCGCTCGCGGTAATGGGCACCCGCCGCCGCCAACGTAACGAAAACAAACTTCCCAGCCCGCTGTGTACACAGGCGCGCGTGCGCACGTGGCGCTCCGCTGCGCTCGTTTACAGCCAATCGCAGTGGCGCGCCCCTCTCTATCCCCTCCACCGAGGACTCGGAATATTATATTCGTAATACACTCATCTCACGAGGTTCTGAGTAGTAACAGACGTCGTGTTTGTTATTTAAGCATGTTTAATTCATCTGATTTCAACAACCGACACGAAAGCTTGTTGCTGTAAAATGTTTTTTGATGTGTAAACATCTTAGGTATATCTCGGAATACGGCATTTGGTAGGAGTAATTTCGTGAACGTCGCATGGAACGGAAGTGTGTAACCACGGTGCTACTGAAGTTCACAAAGCCGAAAGGAAACTTTATAGCATTAACTATTTAAAGAATTTTAACAATATAGGCAGCATTTGTTTGAAAGCCGATATTTAATATATTTTTTAAAAAAAAATTTTTCCCCTTTGTCGGAGCCGTTTCGCTATAAGTTTAACCTTTCGCTCTGCAAATCAAATGATCCAATCGACGTAGCCGCTCCCAGCAGCGAATTCTAGCGGCGGATGATGAAACTGCGTGCGATTCGCGTCAAGAAATATATTTGTAAACACAATTTTTCGTATATATTTGTATTGCTCGGTATTATTTAAAGAATAGTAGTCTATGTTACGTTTCGTGTCTTGAGTTTCGTAATGCAATTGTATTTTCAACGCGAGAACGCATGATTTTGCTCGTGGTTGCCGAGGTTGGATGGTTACACATCACTGGCGAACAACTGGAGACTCGCTCGCATTTTTTTTAATACTTGGAAATAATATTACATCGGAATGATGATGTGAGCGCGGCAATGACATCAGTTAGGTACGTCCCTACGCTTGCCGAGACAGGATGCGGTCGTTACCACAACGCCGAACGTACAATAACGCCGAATACCATAACGCCGAAAAATGTTGCTGCGGGTAGGGGGGCCCACAGGAGCAAAATGAAAAACAACTGAATGAATGTGTGTGCTTCTTAAATGTATCTTAACGCCGAAATACCACAACCTAACCTA
Organism: Bacillus rossius redtenbacheri; assembly: GCF_032445375.1. Taxonomy (NCBI): domain Eukaryota; kingdom Metazoa; phylum Arthropoda; class Insecta; order Phasmatodea; family Bacillidae; genus Bacillus; species Bacillus rossius. The sequence goes on along the minus strand of NC_086334.1, from coordinate 17,907,534 downwards.
ACCTAGGCTAGCCTAACCTATCCTAGCTTAACCTAACCTAACCTTTGTGGCAGTCCTGCAATGACATTAATTTTTCGGCGTTAATGTATTTCGGCGTTGTGGTGCGTCCCCGGCAGGATGAGTCCGCGCTGGTACGCCACAAGCCTCCCGCGGGCTGAGGGTGAAGGGGTCATCCCTGGACCCGGGGAGAAGGCTTGAAGAGACCCCTCCCGGCCGGGGATCGAACCCACTCCCCTTGGCCCCACGCCAGCCACAAGACCAAGCGGGCGGCACGTGAGAATAAACTATGGAAAAAAAAACTGTTCTACCTCTCATTCAGCTGAAATCATTTTACGACTGTAAAAAGCTTTTGCAGCGGTTGTAGAAATTCCTTTGATCAAAATATTACACGGACTATAAGTGCTCCATCTTAAAAATTTTCTCTATTATTTTCAATTTAAAAAAAAAAATCAAACTTGAAAGGAGTACCTATAGGTACTAGCTTAAGGCAGCACTTTAGATAATACGAGATTATTAACGTATAGTCAATATCACCGAAACCCGAGTAGAGCTATCATGATTTGAATAACTCGAGAACTACCTACTGGAGCCATTTAGGGAATATAGTTTTTTATTACTATCTCAAATAATGCTGTAAATTAAAATTATACTACAAATCATTACCGTAAGTAAGCTTAAAAATCAATTGATTTCTTTAACCTGAAATAATGTTGATTTGAATTAAATATAACTTTTTAACAGTTTAAATAATAATAGGCATGAAAAGAGCAAATTGCGTATGTATGTTTAAGCAAACGATGATGGGTGAAACGATGGAATGCGTTGTTGGGAAAATCCTGCGAAGATCTACCGACTTAAGGCAGTCCGCCACTTTTTCACACTCACCAAAATCCCGTGTGTGATCCCACCGGGATCTGAGCCCAGATGGCATTCGGGCGACACTAACGAAGCCTGCAGCTTGAAAATTGTACTTTAAAATTGTTGAGTCGTGTTTTTTTTTAAAAGTCCCGTAGAGGCGAGTCACCGATGAGAAAACTGCACGTCGCGTCGGTTCGAATCACTGCACAGAAAAAAAAAAAATGCTATACGTTTAGAAAAGATTCCTTTGGAAACCAGTTGACAAGAAATAGTTTTGTAATACTTCAAAAATTTAACCATTGGAGGTACTGGGACAACACGCAAGTATAAATGTCCGGGTAAGAATACGAACCCAGTATTACTGCGAACGCTATTTTGTAGAGATACAGTTTGTTTTCATGAATATTTCTGTTCCTTTTACAAAAAAAAAAAATGCTTGTGCGTAGAGGCCCGTGAAAGGCTCCCCCCTCCCCCCCAACCCAAATCAAGCTTTTGTAAATCACGAGCGCAGCCGGGCGGGGCCCCCTTAAACAAGTAACGGCTCCATCAACCTTATCTCCGGGCGAGCTGGACCTTCTCGTGACGTCAGCGGGGAGGGGGCGGGGCCTGCGAGGAGAAGCGAGGTGCAGAGTCAACACGCGGGGCCTCCGCGGGGGGGTGAAACACCGCCATTGTCGCGCCACAATCGAGAGAGGACGCCCTTCTTCTACGACGACGACGACTCCCGCTACCCCTCGCACCCACTTCCCGTCTTCTTTCTTTTAATTGTCGGCGAGAGAGAGAGAGAGAGGGAGGGAGGGGGAGGTGCGAACAATGCCCCAGAGCTGATTTCCCCCGGGGGCGCTTGATCCGCAGGCGGGGAAGGCAGAGAGCTTCCTCTGACGAACTCTTCCTTGTCCGCCGCCCCGATGACTTCTTGGGCAAACATATCTGGAGGACCTGCCTCCCATTTCAGATCATCATTATTTTATATTTACAGACATCACGGATCGACCTGTAAACTTCTGAAATGGTTTCACTTTCACGAAATTAAAAATATATAGGCCTACATCGTATACATTTTTACGTAATTAGCTGCCAAAGTTACATTTTTAACATTTTTGGGCTGTACAAATAAGGAGAGCAAACTGGAAATCAGGACTAAAATTTTTTTTAGGTTTAATTGCAATGCCACTGGCAATTTTTTAAAAAAAAAATTGTTAGAATTTATTTCAGAAAATATTATTTAGTTTTATTTGGCGTTTCAAACTTCTCAAATTTGTGAGGAAATTTGACAAGCAAGCAACATAAAATGATTTTTTTTTTCTGTGATAGAAATGCAAAACATCACGAAGTAGCCAGTAGCATTGCAGTTAAACCTAAAATGTTTCAGTTCTGTAATCCATTAAATTCTCCTTATTTGTACAGCCCAAGAATGTAAAAAAAAAAAAATTAACTTTGACTACTAATCATGCAAAAAGCATGAGATTTATATATTTTCCATTTCGTGAAAGTTGAATAGTTTAAAAAGGACTACAGGTTGATCTGTAGTTACTAGAGACCTGCAAAATTCGCGGATTCATTCGGTGATAAGCTAGAATTCAAACACATATACCTCTTAGATAATTTTGCTATTGGCTTACTGTTCATCTGGACGAATCTCAACCAGTTATAAACCCTCAACCAAAGAAGGATCGAATCACAGACAAACCAGCTGAGACGACTTACAAGTCGGCAGCCAATGAACTTGCGTTATTTGCTCGAGTATACAGGGGTATGTGCAGTCTATCCTGAAGGCCATCGAAACAGCGAATTTTGCAGGTCTCTAGCTAATTACTGTAAATATAAAATCGTGATCTGATGTGGGAGGCACCCTTCAAGGCCCCGCCTACCCGGGCAAATGCACGGTGTGTAGAGCGTCAGGAGAAACCACGCCTAAGACATCCGAGTGGTGTCTGTTTGAATGACTTCCAGGACAAACTATGTGCAGCAGCCAGTCACTATTAACTTTATGTTTTCCACAATTAAATTAAATAACTTATCAGAAGTCATTATGGCTTAGACTGCTGGACCCAAGATGGCGTCTTCCGGTTTCTCTCTATCCCTCTTAAAAAAAAAAAAAACTAAATCTCCAAAATATATTGGTAAAACTTTCGACTTGTTTGAACTGCTAACAAAAATTATTTTAGTGGTGATACTGCTGCGAATGAAGTACTGAAAAAAAAAAAAAAAATTTCATGGAATGATGAGTAAGTAAGTGTAGTCAACTTTCCGGAACCTTTGAATTCGTTACTCGGTCTTACCTGCACGTGAACGAGCGTGAACGAAACTTTTGCACGGCACAAGCAAGTGTTTGAAGAAGGGGGAAGGGGAAGGTGTGTGGAATGCAGTGACGTCGAGAGACTGTCGAGTGTCGCCACTTCATCCAAACCCCCCCTCCCTCCGCAGAAACAAAAGATGCTGCTCCCCGTGGAGGGGATGACGGAGGGGGGTGAGCCCCGAGAAAGCACACGCACGCACACCGCCTCCCCAGCACAAAGGCCCCGGCGCGACCCTAGACCCACACACTCATCATGCGAGGCGAGAGAAAGAGCAGGGTCCTGATGGGACGTCTGGTTCGATTGTTTTCGCAGTCGATTGTGACGAGGAAGAAAAGTGGAGTCTCCCGGCGCTGCGAGGCAATTTGGAAACACCCCCCCCCCCAAGCCCCTCACTTCCCCTGCCGGCCAGACGCTCAATTTCCTCCTTTTCCTCTTAGTTTTTGTTTCTTCTCTGCTTCCCTCCGCCCCCCCCCCCCCTAAGACACACCCTGGAGCGCGATGTGTTGCGGTTGACATATTGAGCCGTCAGCCGGGCTGGACGAGGCGAATTTGTCGGCCCGCTAATGCGTGAGGGCGTAATAAGTTGTGGTTTCCCGGCGGGCAGTCCGGCCGCGCAGGGTGCCCCGCAAACACGTCGCCACAGGGAGCTGCTGCCGGAAGCACAGGGTGCCCCGCAAACACGTCACCACGAGGGTACTGGTGCCGGCCGCGCCTGCATCACCACAAGGCGCCCCGCAAACCATATCATAACAAGGAGCTAGGGTGTCCCTCAAACACCTCATACCGGGCCGCTGGCGCCTTACCCGGCTGACTTCAAGACCGTGTCAAACTCGCCGAAAATTATTTTATGTTGCGACATAGTGAGTTTGGCAAGCGAAGCACAACAAATACGCTAAAAGGTAGAGAATGCTTTAATAACCCTAGATGACATCGAGAGATATAGGTTACGGCTGAAATATCCGTGATGATTCTGCTGATGCTCTCTCATTGGTTTAGAATCCTCCCACGCGAATCTTGCCTTCGAAACGAAAACTGCGAATTTTTTCCGGTGTCCCCTTACAAGTTTTCGCGATCCAAGAAAATGACAAAAATTAAATAAAGTTAAAATATTTTGACTGTATTAAAAAAAGGATAAAAGTGAACCAAACCGTGTGAAAAGCTTCAGCTGCAACATGCTGCGACAAAAAAAGCACATTATTCCGTTGGGAATGGGAGGAAAAAAAATACGGTAGTATAATCAAAATAAAGCCTGAAAAAAGGAAGACAAAAACAAATGCTACAATCTAAAATTGTATATACTATCCCGATGGGTGTCCGTTCACTAGGTCGATGGCTGGCGTGTTTGTCTGGTGCGCGAAAGGTTCGATTCCCGACCAGGGAATCCCCTTGGGCTGAGGACTGGGTGTTTGTCATGTTCCTTTCACCTTCACCCCCCGGAAGGCTATGGCGAACCAGCGCGGAATCATTCTGCTTCGACAAGCTTAGGGATGTCACGGCCGTCATAGCCGTGACGTTGTCTGTGTTCACCACACCCGGTAATGCGCCAAAACAACTCATTTTCATCCCCAGTTTGTGTGTGTGTATATATATATACATATAATATTCTCACAACTTTGCCATACATATATTGCCAAAGGAAAGTCTGCTATCGACAGAGGCATGTGCAGTAATGGCGATCGTAAAATAATGTTGTAGGATGGTATAATTATTACCTATATTAATAGGCTCACATAGCACAAAACATCGCTATGAACTCATATTAAGGAATATGTATAATTTATGGGTAGAGACCGGAAAAATTCACGGATTCATTTCGTGATAGGCTGAAATTTAAACATGTGTACAATTCTGCTGGTTCTGCTATTGGCTCGCAGTTTAACTGGAGCTATCTGGGCCAATGAGAGACTATCGACCAAAGAAGCGTCGAATCACAAGCTACCCAGTGGAGACGCCTCATAATTTAGTACCCAATAAACACGCGTGTTTACTTGAGAAATGCAGAGAATAATGGAGGCTATCCTAGAGGTCATTGAATCCGCGAATTTTTCCGGTCCCTATTTATGGGTTATTGTGTAAATGTAAAGACACGTCCATAAAGACTTAAACACAGGCAATAAATGTGATTTTAAGTTTCAAACGCACAAAAGCCTCTTACAGACAAGTTAGTTTTGCAATAACTTTATTTATTACAGTATTTGTTTTCAGTCGTTATTAGAAATCGACAGATATGAGGCAGCGGCGCTATGAGCTGCTATCTTGTGGCAACAGCATCAACTATTTGCGCACCGTGTCACAATCGACTGTACGACTTCTTTTCGTTCCAGCCCACCAATAGAAACACGCCTGAACAATTCTTCGACACTGCTGCTGCTTGTTGCCGCAGATTGGAAATACGTGAACTTCAATTCCCGCGAGCGAAGTCGTGTAGTCCCAAGAATTTTTTTTTGGCACAACGTTTGAAGGAATGATCCAAAGTTTATCTTGGGCTACGATCATTAGATCTCCGATCGAAGAGCAGAATGGCGCAACTGGCCATTGGCCATTCAGTGCGGAAGCAGACGCATCCTGACTGGCCCGGCCAATCAGGACAATCAATGGCTAGGGAACGGAAAAATTCGCGGATTCAATTACCTCCAGGATAGCCTCCATTATCCTCTGCATTTCTCAAGTAAACACGCGTGTTTATTGGGAAATAAATTGTGAGGCGTCTCCACTGGGCAGGGCCGCAACTAGGGGGGAGCAAGCGGGGCATACGCCCCGGGCGCAAAGCTGTGGGGGCGCCGAAATAGCTTGCATTGTAATTCCTACTACAACTGGTAACTGGTAAAAAGTTTTTTTAACTTGCATGCCAGGAATGTCTAATCTGATTTACAATATAACGTCTCAACATATATTTAATGAAAAATTCTAGTGATTATACGGACTACTTTATGGACATAGTGGGTTCATGCATGGAAGGTACAGTAGCACAGAAACTGTTACATGTAGGTATGGAACATGCTTAAATAGCACCATTTTTCCGTGGGAGGGCCCCCGGACCCCCAGCTTTATTGGTGTGGTATGTGCAAAAAAAGAGGGGGGGGGGGGGCGCATGAATCCATTCATGCCCCGGGTGCCAGAGACACTAGTTGCGGCCCTGCAACTGGGTATAGCTTGTGATACTACGCTTCTTTGGTCGATAGTCTCTCATTGGCCCAGAGAGCTCCAGTTAAACTGCGAGCCAATAGCAGAACCAGCAGAATTGTACACATGTTTGAATTTCAGCCTATCACGAAATTAATCCGCGAATTTTACCGGTCTTTATCAATGGCTTCTCTCGCAGACAGCCGCCAATACCAAGGGAGAATCTGCTGGCGTGGGCATGGGCATTTACCTTATCGCAGTCTAATAAGTATTCGCATTTTACAAAAATTTATTGAATTAAGGGGATTAGACCCCACCATCTTGGACTTCTCCATATTTTTCTCAATCATTCTAATTATTGTTAACTATGTATCCCAATTTTTGACATGTCAAGGCATAAATAATATCCTCCAGACATTCCAATACCTTGTTGCAACCATATATTTACTAGCAGGCTCTAGTCTGCAAGTGACGCGAGGAAATAACTTATCATCTACACGGGCGAATACAACTATCATGATAGCCACACCAGTACACAAACGTTCACTTGCAAGTCCTGTGCCATGTCAATCAAAAAAAAAAAAATCACGGGAGCTTTATTGCAGGTGGTATGAAAATATTTGACACGGCAAAATGGCGAGCCTAATCCCCCCTTAAATATCGTGGAAAATAGCCTAACTTCAAACACGACAACAAAAGGACGTGCTGCTGCGATGTTCGCTGGAAGCCTGAACCACGTGTCGCAGAACAGGCGGCGCCCTCAGCGGGGACCGCACATTCGCGCCGCGGTGCGGAAACTGAAGAAGTAATTTTCTCCGGCGGAGGTCTTATCGGCAGTCAAGGGAGGCGTCTCCCTCCCACCCCTCACTCGCAGTCTGTCTCTGCTCCTGCTGTTGACACAGGAAGCGGGTCTCAGCAGCGACTAGCAGCAGGGAGGGAGCAGGCGACACTTCGTTACGTCCCGGTAGAAAAGCCAACGACCCCCCTCCCCTTCTCCCCTTTCCCTGCTTTCCCCGCCCGCTTTTCCGCGCGCCTTTCTTGTTCTCTGGTGTGGCGAAACTTCCGCACTTACCGCTCGGGCCTGCAGGGGTGGGCAAAGTCGCAGCGGAAACTGCGTGCCGCGATCCTGACGCGGCGCAAAAAGCTGGGCGAAACCTCAGATTAACTTGTATTCGAGCAGAATTTGGTATACAAGGCTGCTCGTTATAAATAACAAAAAAAAATATGTATAAAATATAGCTAATTTAAAATGGCATTCACAAGTGGAAAAATATAGAAGTTAGCAAAATGTTCGGATGAATTTTAAATGTGGATTGCATATTCGATGGGCTAACATTCGTACAAAATTTAACATTTAATTTACTAAAAAAAAATTCTAAATAATTAATTACCTACTTATAAAAACGAAATTTTAACAAGACATTTTTTTACTTTAGTATTAATTTGTCAATTCAATTGTTATATTAAAATGTGTATAATACCATTTTAATTATTTAGAATAAAATGTACTTTATAACATAATTACAAACTCTTTAAATTTAAATTTCATCAGTCAACATCGGAGTCGAAATCAACATCCAAGTCGGGATACATGGTAGGGCCAAGTTCAGTTTTATCGTCCGTGGTTAATGTAGGAGAGAATGCTAAGTCTTATAGAATTCTGAAACGCGTTCTGAATGGCATGGCCAGATAAGGCTTCTCTTGCAAACGGTCGCCAATCAGAATCACAAATCAGTAGGGACCGGAAAAATTCGTGGGTTAAATGACCTGTAGGATGAACTCCATAGTTCTACGTACACTCGGTCAAATGCCACCCACTCATTGGCTGCTGTATTGTGAGACGTTCCAGCGTAGCAGCCTGTGATTCGATAAAGCTTTGGTTGGGTGGTTTCTCATTGGCCCAGAGTCATCCAGGTGAGTTGTGAACCAATAGAAGAGGCAGCACTGAGGTATAACGATTTGCATTTTAGCCTATCGCGAAATGAATTCGTGAATTTTTCCGGTCTCTACAAATCAGAAATGACTGATTTAGAAATACCGCATTGCAGTCTAGTAAGCGAATAGATTGTTTTACGAAAAACCGCTATCTCTATCGCTAACCACAATAGTTAGGGACCTGAAAAATTCGCGGATTCATTTCGTGTTATGCTAAAATTCAAATAATTATACCTTAGTGGTGCTTCTGCCATTGGTTCACTGTTAATCTTGAGGACTGTGACCCAATTAGGGACCCTCACTGATAGAAGTGTCGAGTCACAGGCAACCCAGTCGAGACCTCTCACAAGTCAGCAGCCAATGAACAGGTGGCATTTGCCCGAGTGTGTAGAGGATCGTGGAGTCTATCCTGGAGGTCATTGAACCCGCGAATTTTTCCGGTCTCTAACAATAGTTCGTTCAACAAAATCTGTTTATATATATATATATATATATATATATATATATATATATATATACACACACTGTTATCTCGCATCTCGGTTGTTTTATATATAAATCTTATTCAAATCACTTTAGTGCACACATTGTCCGTTAACCTAAGTCGGAGGCACACAGCCTATGATTAGGCTACGCCGCATCTCCGTAGTTTAATACTGGCTCCGGATTGGCTGGGGGGCGTGTCTGGGAAACTTCGAGGGGGCCAAATCATCGTCCAAGCAGACGTGCACGTGTTTTCAACTCCACTTCACCACACCGAAGTAAACGCGGGAAATGTAATTCCGAACAGGCGGAAACACTCCAGCCGAGGGTTGTCTGGCTTCTCAGTCGGCGGAGTGAGGGGAGAGTCGGCCGAGCAGTCGTGGCGCGAAAAAAAAAAAATATATATATATATATATATGGTATAATTCGGTCTGTGCCCCGTCGGGAGACCCCGTGGAAAGTTTGACGGCTTCTTCAGCTGCCGGCTGCCGCGAGCCGGGCGCTCATTAGTCCCCTGGAGTTGTGGGGGGGTTGGGGGGGGGGTGGTGTTCCGTGGACGGTTGGATCTCCCCGAGATGCGCGTTCCTCATGATTGCGCTATTTGTCAGGGAGAGACATACCGGGAGGCCACGGGAGCACCGTCTCCCCACATTCCCTCGGAACAACTAGTCACACACACCTACCAACTGTTAAAAAATGTAAAAAAGAAATTTAAAAAAGAAGAAACCGAGGCGTGAAAAAAACAGTTGAAACACTGCTGTGATGGGCCTGGAATCTTCTTCTCCAAGGACCTCGCGCCACGAGATGTGGTCCTTCAGACAAGGTTCTCGTGAGCCGCTTCCTTCTACGTAATGGCTCGCACACGGTAAAAAAATATTATTAGAGACTTGTAAAATTCGAGGATTCATTTCGCGATAGGATAAGAGTCCAAATACTTTTGACGTTATTTTGCTTCAGTGATTGGGCCACAGTTTTATCTGAAAAACTCTGGGACCAATGAAAAATCTTTAACAGAAGAATTAGCGAATCACGATCATTCCAGTCAACAGGTGTTATGAGTCGGTAACCAATCAGCAGATGTAATTTGCACGAGTGCATAGAGGATCATGGAGTCTATCCTTTAGGGATTTGAAATCGCGAATTTTACAGGTCTCTACATATTATATGAACTTTTCAACGAAATGTTTTGGAAAGAGTTGAAGAAATATTTTATTGCAATAGTGCTTGTAAGGTACTGAATATTTTTTAAACACATTAGTGTAGAATGTACAAACAAAAGGCAAGCTGTGATTCCTCATTTATTATAATTTTTTCACTTTTTAACAAAGAGCGAAATTTTTACTCTTGATTTAATCTCAGCGAGTGTATGGAGTGTATGCGTTTTCTTAATTTGTAGAGGTATGTAAACTACTGATTTGGTTTCATATTTTTCATTAGATATTTCGAATAATAAATCCTTAAATAAGTTAGTAAATACGTGCTTATTTAGATTTTAAAAAATACTAGTTTTACATACTACACAGGGAATTTTTTCCGTACCGAACCTACACATACAGGAAAACGAACTTGGAAGGCGGCCGTGGAACCAAATACACTACAGAGATCAATACCGAACAGCTTCCAGAAAACAGTAGGTCTTGCGCACAAGATTTGACCGCCATGTTTTCGAACTTACTGATTCCCAGTAACACATAGGAGGGTTGTGTGCATAAGAGGGAAATTAATACCTATATTATATTTCTGTTTACGGACGCATGTTGCAACAACCAATGAAAGTAGAGTAAGAACCCATTTCGGCAGTACCTACCAGAGAACTTCATATTTATAAATCATATTGTGGCTAGAAATTGTCGAGATATTTCAATGTTCAGGTGTAATTCCTGCTTTAAAATATATATTAATGCTATTTCTTATAAGCCACTAGCAGAATTTGTAAATATAAAGAAAATGTGTTGTTGTTTAGAATAATTAACTTATTTATTTATATGCTGAAAACTGTGCTCACAAATTGCTCGTCAGATTTCACGGGATAATCATTTGGTATTTAATATAGTTACTACAGTAGTTAATATATTTCTACCCAGTAATTTTTTTCTAAATTGAACAGAAATATTGATGTAAAATTATGGATATTTGTAAAAAAATTTACATTCACATAAAAACAACTCGAACTGTATCACTACAAAGTAATGTTCGCAGTAATACTGCTTTATGTTGTCCCAGTATTTACAATAGTTAAAGTTATTTGTAAAACGTTCCCCGAATAACTTTCCAGTATCAACTGCGCACATAAAAATAAGCACAATAAAACAAAATATAAAGTACAATTATTTAATATTCTAATATCTTAGCCATAATTTTTAAAAAATTATATTTGAAAGAAACATCAATTAAAATATTAAATTTTGCACCAATTGTTTTAAGAAATACTATTACCTTTAAAAACGTATTTCATGTAGGATAAATGCAAACATAACAATAGCCAGATGTTGTTACAGGATATTTATTGTAGCATTACAGACTATTTCTTGTCACCTCGTTCTCAAAGAAATCGTTTGTAAAAGTACTTTTTTTCTTATTTATACCCAATGAGTCGGCGTAATAATCACAGCTCTGCCTAAGTCGCGCGACATGTGCCGTTGTTGAGCTCACGAACGGGCAGCACGCTTCGCCGCCGCATTGATTTGATTTATGGCGTTGTCGGTTAATTAACACGGCCTCGGAGTCCCTGCTCCCTGTTGGTTTTTATTTGTTTCTCCCCCCTCCCCCCCCCCCTCAGGGGACGCCCGAAGGCTCGCGTATCTCGTGACGTCGCCTCGCATGTTCGCGGGTCGTAACTGCCTTCGCGGCGGGGCCTAATTCGCGGTCTCGCGCGAGATAGAAGGAAATACGGGTGGTGGTGGTGGCCCGATAGGAAACCTCAGATCCACACGTCCTCAGTTAGGCTACGGTTAGAGCCGCGATTATTTCTCTCCAGACCAGACTCAACTGTCCTATACACAAAAAAAAATTGGTTGTCTGAAAAATCGGTTTACGGACGACAGTTTAACGTTACAACGTCATAAACAAAACATTGATGAAATGATTCAATACTTTTATGAATAAAATTGAATCATTTTTATTTCAATAATAAAAGAATAAATACTTGAAATTATACTAGTAATCATATTTTTTTTAAAATGCAAGAATAATTATTAACCTTTATTGCCGAAATTGGTGTTGTAATAAGCAATGAAAACCACATTAACTTTTCACTTCACTTTATAAACAGTCGACGAAACAGTTCACGTGTAGATGTAAGTTGTGTGCTGCCGATGTCTTTCTTCTCCTCGGACGCATAGGCCAATCGAGTGGAAGAGAGATAGATGCGGCGCAAGCGTACAATGAGCGTAACGGGACACAGCGTAACGGAACAATGTGTGTAACGGGACACAGCGTAACGGAACAATGTGTGTAACGGGACACAGCGTAACGGAAAAATGTGCGTAATGGGACACTTTTTCTTGCGTGCAGCCGGCGTTCATCGATTTATTAGACGTTGTCATGTCAAAATAATAATTGTGAACGAGTCTTTCAGTACTCGCTGTAACATCTGACCTCGGAAACGAGCGAATTCATGTGTTCTCATGTCGCAAAAATACACTTATAATTCGAAACTCTGACACGAAACTTAACGTAAAATTCTTCAAAATAATGCTGAACGTGATAAATATATGAAATTTGTGTTTTCGACTACATTTCTTGACGCGAATCACACGTAGTTTCCGAACCCGCCGCTAGAATTCGCTGCTGGAGCAGCTACGTCGACTATCGAATCATTCGATTTGCAGACCGAAAGTTAACGAAACGGATCCGATAAAAGCGAAAAATATCTAAAAAATAATAATAAAATAAAAAAAATAATAGACCCCGGCTTTGGACTTGATTTTCGACAAAGAATTTTATTAAAATACTTCCCAGTTAGTTAAAATTCATAAAACACATAATAATATAAATGATTTATTTGGCTCGACTTTCGTTCCATTCACGAAATTACTCCAACAAAATGCCGTATACGGAGAGATAAGAAGTTAAACATCAATAAATCATTTTGAGAATGCTCATTAGCCGATACCTAGGGCACAGCCTTAGGCGTGTTGCACACAGCTAGGTAAACACGTCTCCTTGTTTATTACTGGCTCATATTGTCCAAGACGTGTTAATAGCACTGCAGTCCAATCATTGAAGTAAGCTGTTGTATATGTGTTTCAAGTCTAGTTTGATACCAGATGTAGAAATGTGAGGCGGAAATTTTTTTTTTTTTTTTTTTTTCCATTACCAACACAAATTTACGTAATTTAAGATAGGTTAATGTATGTTATAAAATAATTTATTTTCTGCATATTGGTAGGTACTGTATCGGCAAAAATGTTTTATTACTATCAGTTGGTATAGAGGGTAGCGTGGGTCCTATAAAACTCTCAAATTGTTAAGTGAGCCTTTGTAGAGGCAGTTATTTTTTCGCGAAACAATCTGCTCACTTACTAGACTACAATACGTTATTTCTGCGCCAGTAATGTCTGCTTTGTGATTGATGGCCCATTGCAAGGAAGCAATTGCCTTATTTTAAGAGGTCATTCAGAACGCCTTTGCTTCCGCACGGAATTACTACGATTCGTTTGACGACAGCGGGATTGCGCATATGAAGAAACTCAACCAATCACTAAACACAGGCGAATGTACAGTGTTCTAACACTCGGCTTGTCACGAATCTTCAGGCGAAAAATCACTGCCCTAGCCATTACTTTGTAAAGAAAGACCAAATATATGTTTGTTTTTTGTTCTGGTATATTAAAAAAAATTGGTTGTCTGTAAAGTCGGTTTACAGACGATAGTTTAACGTGACGTTATAACAAAACATTGATAAATCATTGCATACTTTTATGAATAAAATTGAATCATTTTTATTGAATTATCACTATTTTGTATGGATACAAAGAAGGAGTGAAATTAAATCTACAGTTTAATTGATAAATTTACTTTTATTTGCACTCATTATTTCAAATATATTTATTACTTTAACAAAGAGATTATTTCAACTATAACTTTTATACATGTTTGCTATTTAACTTCTTCCAATCTGTGTTATTTTGTTAAGGATAGGACGATGATAGGAAAAGTAGGAAACGAATGGGAGTGTTTCAAGTTTAATGTGCCTTGAAAAAGTCAAATCGATGGTTGTTCCAATCGAGTGGAAGAGAGATAGATGCGACGCAAGCGTACAATGAGCGTAACGGGACATAGCATAACCTGACAATGTGCGTTACGGGAAACTTTTTCGTGCGTGCAGCCGGCGTTTATCGATTTATTAGACGTTGTCACGTCAAAATGTTCATATCGTTTAATTGTTTTTTTTTTTTTATCTGAAAGTATAACTCGGAAACTTGTCCTGGTTTGCAGAAAATATTCCGGTAAAATATCAGAACATTTTTCCCAAATTACTTTTTTTTTAGTGCAAGCTCAGTATTTGTTCGTGCTCTCTAGTGGAACATGAAACCATTTTCAAGAAGCAATAATGTTAATACTTTAAGTGACTAATTAGTGGTTTCGCCGACGACGTCATCGGCGTCAAACAAACTACTGGGTCATCGTATTGTAAGTGACGGATCAGAAAAGGTAAAATACAGTCAGCTGAAAGGATACCTAGACAAGATTTTTGAATATCATAAATGTCCATTCTTTTATTTGAAACAGAACACTATAATCTCCAGCCATATCCGCTCTTTCAATTCGGTTATAGAAAAAAAAGTAAGAAAAACACTTTTTTTTTGTAAAATTAATCAGAAAATTAAAAACAAAACCTGATTTTCTAGAACATTATTCTTATCCTATCTATGGGATGAGGAGGAAAGGTTCTTGTTCACTTTATATCTTTGTGTACATGGCATCTGTGACAACTGAGTACATAACAACAATAAATTAATGTTTCCATCTCGGAAATAAACATACTATATAAATGTGTGGAAAAAAATTACCCGTTGGTAATAAAAATCTCGCATCACGCATTGAGCTTTAAATGGTCTATGTCTAATTGATAGTGCATTATAAATATGTTCCGCATTATTTATAACAGTTTTACATTCAATTATTTTAAATAAAAGCGCGCGCGCGTACGTGTGTGTTGGGTTCCGTTGTATTCAAACGCAAGTGAAGTTTACACCAACTGGTATTGACATATCTGTCGGCGAATCGTATTTTAAAGATGGTCTCTTGCGCAAGAGACAAGAATCGGTTTATGTTTTTATCATTAATCTACGTATGTATATGAATATCTTGAAGTTTGTAAACCTGTTGCCGAACTGTTACGTTGTGCTCCTCTATTCATCGTTTTACTAGAGTATCCCTGGAGCGGAAAGAATCCGCGATTAAATCGCGGCTGTTTTCGATCTGCGTCGTCGATAGCGAGAGTCTTCGATGGTGCGCGCGGTTCGGTTACTTTTTGCCGGCTATCTGTCTTCGTTTTTGTGTTTGGGTGGGGGAAGGTGGGGGGGCAAGGCTTTTGTTTCGGGCAGCCGCCGCCAGCAGAGCCACCTGCAAGACGCAAGGCCCTCGGCCAGCTCATGATTTACGACTCGGAGCACTTTTGTGTTTGGTCTTCGCGGCGGGGGTGGGGGGGGGGGGTGGGGGGGGGGGGATTGTCGAGGATGGAAGTTACAAGATACCGCGGACAGCCGGGGCACACAGGAAGCGCTCTCTACAACACCGCGAACAAGGCAAACACGTCGAAGAAGCCAGCGAGTCGTGAAGGAAGGTGCGGTGACAAAAAAAAAATACTCGTCGGCTTGGAAACTTTTTAACACCTCCGGTGGGCAGCCGCCGTGTAGCGACGTTATCTCCTCTCTCGTCTCAAAACATACCGTGTGTCACCCCCTCTCCAACACACACAACACACACACACACACACACATGAGAACGTGCTTCTTTCAATCGAGTATATTATGTACGTGTGCCTGCGTGCGCACTCGCTTCTAACCGTCGAGCCTTGTAACACCTCGGGGTTTCCGCCTTTCTTGGACGACGACTTTCTCGGCTCGGTGATCGATTACTCGCGCGCACTGGTTTACAATGGCGGCGCTTTCGGTATCATGGCGGTGCGACGCGCTGCGAGCTAATGAATGATTGTGGCCACGCGGGGCCTCGTGTGACTATCCCCGACGGGACTTGCGTGGCTAGTAAATTAAACGGAGGCAGGACAGTTAATTTTATCGTGACAGTAGCGTGGGCTTGCATTTAAAACAATAACATCCTGTTTCAATTTCAAGACTGTTATCAAGTTTAGACACCAACATTTATCGATAGGTAGAGACCGGAAAAATTAGCGGGTTCAATGACCTCCAGGATAGACTCCAATATCCTCTAAACACACTGGCGAATGCCAACTGTTCATTGGCTGCTGACTTGTGAGTCGTCTCGACTGGGTGGTCTGTGATTCGACACTTATGAGTGAGGGTCTCTAATTGGCCCTCAGTCCTCCAGATTAACAGTGAATCAATGGCAGAAGCCGCACTAAGGTATAATTATTTGAATTTTAGCATAACACGAAATGAACCCGCGAATTTTTCAGGTCTCTATCTATAGGTAGGGCCAGTGATTTTTCGCAAAACGATTCTGAGCCAAGCTGTGTTTTAAAACACTGTAGCATCGCCCCGTGCTTCGTGGTTGGTTGAGTTTCTGCCAGGTGCATGCCCGCTGTTGGCTCACGAATCACAGCAATTCTGTGCGGAAGCAAAATGGCCGGGTCAAATAAGACAACGGCTTATCTTGCAAACGGTCGCCAATCACAAAGCAGGAAAACCTTATTGCAGTCTAGTAATCGAACAGATTATTTCGCGAAAAATCACTACTGCTTCTATCGTTTGCTTGATCTCATATTTAACCTTCCTGCCGGGTTCTATATGATTCGTCAAGTCTGTTGTTGGCTTCT
Organism: Bacillus rossius redtenbacheri; assembly: GCF_032445375.1. NCBI lineage: Eukaryota > Metazoa > Arthropoda > Insecta > Phasmatodea > Bacillidae > Bacillus > Bacillus rossius. The sequence goes on along the minus strand of NC_086334.1, from coordinate 17,890,872 downwards.
AGTCTCTAGGAAAATTTCAAATGACCCGTCATCTAATCGAGTGTCATTCTAACAGTCTAGCTCATTGGAATAAAAAAATTGCAAGTTTCGATGGTAACTATATGTTCTGCTAGCGCTTTATGTGATAGTAGTTCTCCGCGTAATTTATTTGCTGGTGTTTCTTTGCAACAAATTTAATCATAATATGTTAAAGTTTCTTAAAACAATTCCTACCACTAGTGAAGAAACCCGATAAAACATAAATTAAAACAAATCGAAAGCCAGCACTCCTGAAAAATTTCAATTTTGTGACATTTTGTCCTATACCATCTCCGGAGCACAGATATATAAAATTAAAGTACATATTATTTAATTATTTTAAAATCAACACTCCGTTTACTTAATTATTGAAATAATAATTTTTGAAAAAATAAAAATTCGTTTTCCTTGCGTTGATACTACATTATTTTTTTGACAGGCTACACATTATTCACGAAATTATATTTTTTCACTGTCCCTGTACTAACTACCCTACATATTACCTCTTAAAGCAAGTGTTTAAAATAGCTGAATTTATGAATCTGATATTACATCTAGGCACACGATGTAAATTATATCGTTTGAGGAAATTGGCTGGGCTGTGTTTAAACCGATGCTCGTACAAACTTTCAGTCTCATGGGCATTTGTTTGAGCTTAGAGAGAATACCAAAAATATTCATCCTTACAGTACGATATTAAGCGCCTGGCATTTTTGCGCTGTACTTTACCTTGGAATGATGATCATTCAGTCGGTTCTCATTGACTAAACGATTTTGAATGCTCTCATTGAAATATACTTTCAGGACTCTTTTTTTACCTGACATTACTTAAATACCTGATCACACGCGTCCATAACATCAAATTGTTTTTCATTGCCACAAACATGCCTAAATGGTATGTAGGCCTATTAACTAGCGAAATTTGACTGTGATGTATCTCCAATGACTATGTATAAAAATAAACATAATATTTTGTGGCAAATAAAATTCAAATACCACACTTTAAATTTACACTTAAATAAATGAAGCTTTTTTTTTTGTCTGTAACCAATGCTGCCATATTTGAGTTAAATTATATACAGTTACACGAGGAGAAACTTTTGAATATCGAATATGCACTCTTGGCGTGGAAGTTTTACCTATTGGTATCCCTGTGGACATGGATTTGGCTCGAGCCAGGTAGACTACCGCGCCAGGAGCTAGGATACTTCCCTTTGCCCACCCCTCCCCCAAACCCTTCTCTTCGTCTACCTTTCCCGCTTCCCCCACTTAATTACGAGAGGTGTCATTAGCTGCGAGGCGGCACCCACCAAATTTCCCTTTAATCTGGTCGCTCGGAAACAGATGACTATCTCGCGCGCCGGACTGAGCGGGGAGGGTTGGCTGCTGGAGGGGTGGGGACGGCCGCTGGGGTGGGGGAAACGGGAGAAACGCGGAGGGGAACATTGGTGGAGGGGTGGAACTCCGAGGGGAAGAAATAAGTACACTCTTTGCGTGTGGGTTGTGCGTGGTCGGGCGACGGGAGTAGACGAAGGGAGGAGGGAAATGGGATCATAATTAATTTCCCCACAGCGCACGAGTTTTTTTTTTGCGCGTATTTGTTGTGTCGTTTGAGTGACAGCAGAATGTGACGGTAGCTAGTTGCCCGGACACGAAACTACAGACCCGTGAGGAATGAGTGGGAGGGGGTAGCCACAGAGCAAAGAAAATGAAATAATATGAGGGCTGGTTATTACGACACTTTTTCTTTTCATTTTTTTTTCACCCTCTTTCAATCCCATTTTTGTTTTACAGCTGTTTTGTGGCTTATTCTCTCTCCCGCACACCAGAAGAAAAAAAAATACATTTAACTTTCCAGCCAGCGAGGTCAAAGTTACTCTGTTGTCTAATACCGGTGAACATTTCTTTTTTAATCCAGGACTTTGTTACGTTGTGAAAATTCACTCTGTGATCCAGAATAACGTCTACTGCTTTACTGATGTCAATACTGCGTGTTAAGTTGATTTGCTTTAAAGTTACGTAAATGAACAGTCGTGTGTGTGTGTATTCACAGTTGCTAATAGAAAACAAGACTACGAGAATCATTTTTCAGACTTACACAGTGATCGATTGACGCAGACATGAATGATGTGTTCACAAATAATGTTATTTACATAAGCATGTCCATAAAAGAATGCCCCAGTTATAAAATTTAATAGTATTAACTGTAAGTGTTGGTTCAAGGTCACAATCAAACTGTTAAGATAAGCGCATGCGCAAATACTGATTTGTTGTTTTCTCGCTTGCAGCGCGAAAGAATGGCTCCTATTAGTAAAGGGTGAACCTGTAAACTCTATTTGGCAACAGGATGGAGCCCCCTCACCAATGGAATCTCTTTGTACGAGAGTGGTTGAACGTCGTTGGTCGTAATGGTCGAGACGATAGAGCTCTTTTATATTTTTGCTGGCCTCCACGTTCACCTGACATAACGCCATGCGATTTTTTTTTCCTTTGGGGCTTTATAAAAGATCGAGTCTACGTTCCGCCGCTACCAAATGATTTGCCAGATTTGATACAGGGAATTAAAGAGTCTAGTGCTTCCATTTTCTAGACGTGTTAACCAAAGTGTGTACAGAATTGGGCTTTTATGTTGAATGTGTGCCGTATAACTAAAGATTTATTTATATATACATATAAACATACATACATGTGTGTGTGCGTATTCTGAAACAACGTTATAATTTATCTTGTATTTTAATTATTTGCTCTTTTTAAATTTAAACTTTATAAAACTTGTAAAATTTCTTAAGTTATTTTTATTTATTTGCTTTTCTATTGTCAAAATACCGCACGTAGATTTAAGTGACTAGCACTAGATGCACTCATAACACAACTTGCTTCTGTGAGTACTAAATTCTCCTGTTTAGTTTAGTTAACCGTAGTCAAAGTGTAAAAAAAATAATACTATTTATAGGATAAACCATTCCTATGTAGCCTTCGCCTTAATTTTTTTAATTGACTTATGAATGATAAACTAAAAACAGAGAGTTTTAACACGAAGACTACATACTAACGGTTAACCTCAAAATGCATACCAAATGATTTCATGCTTTCAGTATGTGCTAGGATTGCCATTCATTAAAAAAAAAAGTCGAATAGACTTGTTAATTAGGAACAAGCCTTTTATAAACAATCCAATATGTTTATGTTATGAATTTATGTAAAATCATGTGCAGAAACTCGAAATATTGTAAGCAAAATAATTCAGGATAGCGCCTCGTTCCGTCTCGGTAGAGATGTGTCCGTTACGCCGCTCTTGTCCGGACAAGGACCTCGCGGCGGGCTGCCATTCGCGAAGGTACAGAGGCAACACTCGGGTCACGTGGTTCCCGGGCCGGGCCCGGCTGACGCCAGTGTCCGTTACTGACGTGAAGGATGACGTCACTGGCGGCGTGCCGGATCAATCTCACTTATCGCGTCGCGCGCGTAATGAGTCCGCCGGCCCCTGAGTGATGAGCCTTCGGCTTCGAGACGTAGTCGTTCGCCCTTCGTAGTCTCCCGTCGTAGTCGCCCGTCTGCGCAGCTTTGCAACTCCCCCCGCCGATTGGGGTGGAATCCCAAATTATTAGAGACCGGAAAAATTCGCGAATTCATTTCGCGATGGGCTAAAATACAAATAGTTATACCTCAGTGCTGCCTCTGTTATTGGCTCACAACTCACCTGTATGAATCTGGGCCAATGAGAAACACCCGACCAAAGCTTTATCGAATCACAGGCTTCTACGTTGGGACGTCTCGCAAGACAGCAGCCAATGAGTGGGTGGCATTTGACCCAGTGTACGCAGAACTATGGAGTTCATCCTGGAGGTCATTTAACCCGCGAATTTTTCCGCTCCCTGCAAATTATTATGCTCATATAACTTATTGATTTTGCTCGTTGTTTTTAAATTAATTCACAGCGCCATTAGTGGTAATCGCTTTTAATAGAATGTATCCGTACCTCGGAGGCAAAAGACATTATTTCCACTTTTAGGCAAAATGCACTTTCAACCATAAACTTCACCACGGTTAAACGTTATTTCTATTGGCATGCAACACTAAGATCTACGATATGTCAAAATTCACATATTTTGGGTAGAAAATAGTTGTGTATACATAAGTGCAAGGTTTCCTTAATAAAAAAAACTAAATTATTTTTTTAAAGAGGAGTTCCAAAAATTTTTTCTGTTAATAATACTAATTGTTTATTTTTTGTCTTATTAAATATTATTTTCACATTAAAAAAATATATGATTTTTTTTCTCATATTCGTAGGTATTTGCAAAATACTCGTATGAATTTTGCGAATGCGCATGTCAATAAATATGCGAATATTCAGGAATGCACAAGTATTTACATACTATCGATTATCAACTTAGTGTTTAGATACTTGGTTTGAGAAAGACTAAGCCCAGTTTTTATTTCAATCCTACAATTACGCGAGAACATGAACTCTCATGTTGCACAGTTGTGCGTTAATAGTTTGCGCGTAGCCTTTGACGCAACACTCCTTACGTTTGGAATATATCATTCATATAACTGGTTTTTGAATTAACAAAAAAATTAGTTACGTTTCATTTGATCGACTAAAATGTTTTATATACAAATAATTAAAATCAAATATTTTTTTTTCAAATTAAAGAAACGATAAAAGGTGATGCGATGTTAATGGAGGCAAGGACAGAATGAATACGGATGGAGGAAACAGAAGTATGCAGTCCTTCATGGGGGAAGCACAGGAATTGGTTTATACAGTCACAAGACACATGGATCAGAAATCTCTGGAGCCTTGCAAAAAATGCCTACCGTAAAAATGACTGAGCTTTTGTGTAATTATTATATATGCTCACATCTTATTTTTTATATATAATTTAAAGGGAAAAAATAGTTTCTATGTCAAAAAATGTGAAGAAAAAAAATTATGTGGGGGGGGGGGGGCTATGTCATTACAGAAGAAAAAACACAAAATGACGCAGTTAAAGGGCAGAGAGTGGGTACGGAGTTACTCCAGCATTTTCCTGGAGCGGTCTCGAGAACCCACGCAAAGCCGAGACCAGAATGTTCAGCACCGGGACTCGAACCCGGGTCATCTGGAACATTGCCCTGTGTTTTACAAGCACGTCGCTCCGTTTACGCAAACACATCTAACTAGCGACCCGCCCCGGCTTCGCGCGGAAGCGATCTACGACTGTGGCGTCATTTGGATTATAAAATTAATAATAAGTATCAAGTGTTTTCAAAATGTTGTACACATACCAACACGTACTGCATTAACTATAGAATTTTATCTTTCAAAACTGGATAAAAAAGGGGGGGGGGGGGGTCCTGTGAGTCATCCATTGAAGATGGAAAAATGCCATCGAGAGAATTTTCTGTCGGCATTTTTTTGAGACCTACAATTATGTAATAAATGAATTTGATTTATCGATCATGTCTAAGTCAGCGAAAGCAAAAGCGCCCTAAAAGAGAATTTTAAGACCTGATTACAAAACATCATGGACGTAGATCCTGGTTGGAAAGGGGGAGGCGGAATTAAGAAGCCCCCCTTCTTTGAGCTTGCAAAGCAGTAACTGTGAAATGAGGTTGGTAAACGTTAAAACTACGTTTTCTGGAAAACACTCTGTATATTTTTAAGTTTTCTGCTTATAGAACAACATCTGGGCAGTATACAACATACAAACACCCATCCAGAGATAACTTGTGTCGGTTAAAACCCACACGTAAAACTCTCGAGCCCCCCCCCCCCCCCCCCATCCTTGCAAAATTTCCACGGGCCACTCTTGCAACCCCCTGCAAAACAATTCCTCTACTATCTTAAAATTTAATATGCATGTATTATACACATAAATATTTCGGAAGGAATTCTCTAAACGATGGTGAAAACCGCATCAAAATCCATTGTGAAGCAAGCGAACAGACAGACGCGGACAGTGACTTATATAATACACAAAGATAATCCACGATCCTCGTCACTGATGCAAATATAATTAGTTGCAGATAGTGTATTTGTTGTTACAGGGAAAATGATTCACCTTGGTTTAGAAATAACTTCTACATTAACTAGGAGTGCAAACAAGAGACGATATTGATAAAAGGGTTCAGTGTGCTCGTGTTTATCACTGCAGAAGAATCATCTTTCTCAAACCAGGATCCATGATTCACCTCTCACACCGTAAATATTGGCATAACTTAAGGAGCTCGCTTAGTCATGAGTGAATTTGTGTTAAGTGTTGGTGAGATGATAATGAAACGTTCGCTAGTGCACAGGGCAACTATGATAACTGAGCGGTGACCATAACATATGGGGGAGAAATGAACATAAATGTGTAATGCAAGTCCTTCAAGTGCTTTAAAGACTCTGTACCGGATGTTTCAAGCCCAAGATTAATTTTGAAACACACGTTTTACCGCTCTTTTTAAAAAAATTATGGTTTACAATCTGCATAAGTACAGAAGCAGAACCATCTCATCCGCCCTCAGTGTTTTCTTATATGCTTTTCGTAAACACAACCCCTCGGATATCTCGAGCAGTTTTTGATGTGTATCATCTTAGCTCTCGGTGTACGGCATTTGAATGGAACGGAAATCGCATGGAACGTAAACGTGTGACCTCGGTGCTGCCATCTGTGGCGGGATGCGCAAACCAAAGTTCTTGGAGACAATAGGAAACTTTAAAGTACTAAGTGTTTAATGAATTTTTAACAAGATGAATATATATTTTAATAAAATTCATTGTAAAAAAATATCATGTACAAAGCCGAGGTTAAGTGTTTCTTCGTGACTTTTTTTGCTTCTATGTGAGCCGTTTCTTTAAAAAGTTTAACACTTCGGTCTGCAAATACAATGGTTCGGTGCTCCGGCAGCGAATTCTGGCGGCGGGTGCGGAAACTACGCGTGATTCGCGTCCAGAAATGCAGTTGAAAACTCAAGTTTGCGTTCATTTATCACGCTCGGCATTATTTTAAATAATTCTCCGTTGAATTTCGCGTCCGAGTTTTTAGTTTTTAGAGCGTCTCTCCAACACGAGAACACAAGAGATTGCCCGTTACCGGGGTCAGAGGTCACGCAGGACTTGCGTGGTTTCTTTTGACGTGACAACGTCTAATAAATCGATGAACGCCGGCTGCACGCACGAAAAAGTGTCCTGTTACGCACATTGTCCCGTTACGCTCATTGTACGCTTGCGCCGCATCTATCTCTCTTCCACTCGATTGGAACAACCATCGATTTGACTTTTTCGAGGCACATTAAACTCTAAACACTCCCATTCGTTTACTACTTTTCCTATCATCGTCCTATCCTTAACAGAATAACACAGATTGGAAGAAGTTAAATAGCAAACATGTATAAAAGCAGAGGTGCCCCCCCCCCCCCCAAACACTATGACTCACCCCCCCTAACCTAATGATGTCCCCCCCCTCCCCGAAATTTTTTATGCCATTTTCTCAATGATTTACTCAATTATTTTATAATATTATACTTTTTTAGTATTATATTTTATCACATTTTGCATTAATTAAAACTGATTTTCTAATAATAATTTTGGTCATAGCAGGTAATATTTCCATCCTGAACCGACAGATGCCAAACTGCTTTTGTTGAGGAAAGTGCGGGGTTGCCAATTTGATTTACAAGATCCCTTTCAATTATCAAAGCACCAGAAACGTATTTTCACATTAGAAGCTATAATTATGTAAATAATATATACACTTTTTTCGTCTTTTAACCACCCCCCCCCTGAAATTTTAATGACGCAGTCTGCGTCGTTACCCCCCCCTTGTGGGCACCCCTGATAAAAGTTATAATTAAAATAATCTCTTCGTTAAAGTAATAAACATATTTGAATAAATGAGTGCAAATACAATTAGATTTATCAATTAAATTGTAGATTTCATTTCACTCCTTCTTTGTATACATACAAAATAGTGATAATTCAATAAAATGATTAAATTTCATTCATAAAAGTATGCAGTCATTTCATCAATGTTTTGTTAGGACGTTGTCACGTTAAACTATCGTCCCTAAACCGACTTTACAGACAACCAATTTTTTTTTAAAGCCCCGCACTGCCAACGTGTCCGTGTGTAGGCCTCGAAGGCTGGGGCTGCGATGCGTGCGCACGTGGTTGTGTCGGATGCGACCTCGTTCCTCGGGTGACTCGCTAAATACGGCCGGTGAAGTGGAGGGGGAGAGGGGGAGGTCAGGCCCGCGAGGCACCGTCATTACCGCCGATTACAGGCGCCGGCGCGGTGACTGGCCGCTCGCCGCTGACGACGGTGATGCATGTGGTCCCCCCCCCCCCTTCCCGCCAGGCCACCGGACCAGCAACCCCGCCCCGCCGTCGGAATCCCGTCGAATACACCGCACACTAACACCTTTGAATATATATACTGTACATAAGTCGCCAGCCCAGGTTAAAATTTATAATACGGTTTTGAGGTAGTATAATTCACCGCCGCAATCGCACCCATCTCTAGGGCATCGACTTGTGGTGGTCCCTAGCGGACAAGTGTCGAACTCTTCAAACACCCCTTCCCCCTCCCGCTGAACGACCTTGAGCTGCAGTGAATGATTGGTGGCTGTTGCGGGGAATGACAGCGGGCGACAGTGCTGCGCTCTAACGTGTACATAACAACTAAGACGATACAGGGCGTTACGGCAGCGCACTGCAGCGGTGAAGTTCCCAAGCTGCTCTTCATACGCTTCTGAAAAACGTAGAGTAAATCCTATCCACTCGCGACTTCTATACAGTATATATATTCAAAGCTAACACCGGGACAGCTCCAACATTCTTGTGCAAAAACACTTGCGTTGTTTTAACGTCAGTCCGATAGATGGCAGATGGTATGCCCGTTACGAACAACACGGCTGTTCAATTCATATCGTACCAACATTATTACAACTGGTAAAAAAAAAAAATCTTAGAAAATTTTATATAAAAATCAAACGATTCATCGGGGAAATAAACCTCCAGTGATTAAAATTCCTTAAAAACAAGTCAATCGTTTGATACCATATAATATAGTATATAGGTATAATTTGAGGATATATCTATAAAATATTGTTTAGTCACACCTCTTGTCGCTAGGTTACTTTTCACACTCTCACCTGTGTTTGTTAATATAGTGCTGTACGGTGTTAGTCTCTAGTGTATTTGATTTCATTTCCAAGGGGAAGGGAAGGGGGGGGGGGATAGAAACACTTTCCCCGCTTTGCTTTCAAAATATTTCCTTCTGTTGAGATTTTTTTTTTTTGGAAAGGATACATGCCCACTCTCAAGACTCATTTATACATTTGCGAGGAAATCCACACTTGTATTGTATTGTAAACTGGAAAATAATACTACGCGTGATTCGCGTGTCCAGAAATGAAGTTGAAAACATAATTTGTGTATTTTTATTACGTTTGGCATTATTTTAAAGAATTCTACGTTGAATTTAATATCCAAGTTTCGTATTATAAGTATATTTGCATTATGAGAATAGGTACATTAATTTGCCTCTTACCGTGGTTAGATGTCACACAACACTGACGATCACTCAAATAAACGCTCACTTATTTTAATCCTAATGTTATACTTAGATCTAAAACCTTTTATTTTATAAATACAATCTTTCAAGATCTTTTTCGTTTCTTCACCACCAATTGCATTCACTGGTTATTATAGTAATTGTAGCCTACATAATAATGCTCCATAAAAAATGTAAGAAATTTTAGTTTTCTAACACTGTGAATCAGTTTCAAAATAATGATATATGGCCCTATAAAAAAATTAAGTTGGTCATTCCTTAAGTACAGTAAGAAACCATTGTGACATTTGCTTTGAGTGGGTGAGGATGGTTTCCAACACTTGTCTTCCTAAACGTCATTTTGATGCGGTTTTGATCTCGATTTTCCATTGGTTAACAGAAATTACCTCAGGCAAACGCTAAGACATTTTTACGGTCGTTTTCTTTACTTCAATTTATTTTATCGAGTCCCTTAATAGTGTAACGCCCTCGTCGACGAGATGTGAAGCCACAATGAAATAAAAATTACGTCGTCTATAGCGATGTGCTCAGTCTCTGAAAATCAGATATTTCCATTTACAAATCGAATAACTCTGTTGTATCCTAGATCTTAACCCTGGCGTGAGCATACTAGGAGTTTTTATTTTCTTCTTATTATTATTTTGCACCACGCTCCCATTTATTTCTTAATAATAATTTTAGTGATCTACTAGAATTCTTAGGGCTACGATATGTTTTATAAATTATTATATTATCATCCTATATTTTAAAAGCTATAAATTCTATAAATATGAGCTAATCATATCGCTAAAAACACGCAGGATTTCAAATGCTATTACAAGCATTTCTGCAGTCACCGATAAGCACGTGTAAAAAAAGAGGCGAGCTTATTTAAAGCTACCTCACGGACTTGAGCACACAGTGGAAAAGGGAGTGAGCAGCGGTTGATCCCCTCCCTGACACATGGGGCTGCAAATGGCCGACACTTGTCCTCCAACCCTTCCGCCACGATCTCACCCCTCGCCGACCTTTCATCCTCCTCAACCACCAACACACGACCCCCCTCACCCCTCCACTCACTCTCTCTAACCCCCGTCTCTTTACCTTCTCCCCGGCTGTTTGCACGGCAAGAAGCGAACCGCCAGCCGCGGAGCCCGCTAATTGTCATTTGTGATCAACCGAAAGTGTTCTAATTACCGCGCGGCGCTCGCAGTCGCTATTAGCTGCCAGTCACCTCCTCCCCCTCCTACTGCCGCGCAACCCCCCCCCCCTCCTCTTCAGCGCATCCCCTGCGCCCTCGGTCTGACACGTCATCCCTCTGGGCGTTTGAAGGTGCGCAGCTTCGAACCCGAGGTACGTGTGCGTCCGTATTCAATCAGCGTACCAAATTACTGTTACGAGTATCCTGGAGGCAAGGCCTCGAGGCTAGACAAACCAGCTGGCCCGTCAGCCCGCGGTCCATTAGCGCTACACGCCCAATCGGATTATAAACGGCGCCTCGCTACCCCCACCCCCCCCCCTCTTTTTTTCCAAAACTTCTCACATCATCAGCGCTTTCTCATCGAACTAAGTCGGTAGCTCTGGAGGGTTCCGCTCGAAGTGGCGTAACTAGGACGCCTTTATTTTGGGGAGATTCGAGTGTCAAGTAAACTGTGATGATGTGACAGTTCGAAGAGGTGCGAGACCATTCCAGAAGAGGGGCTGAGGTGTATAAAAGCTGCGACGCCAGCCTCCGAGGCAGCGAAGTTAAGAGGGCAAGAGAACCCTTGGTGAGCGAAGGCAGACGATGAGTGACGGACTTCGTGTACGGAGACTGGTGCATAGGCACTGTGCGTGAGCATGGACGAGTGAGTGATGCGAGGCAGTGTGCTGGGACAGAAGTGAGTGGCAAGAGTCGAGCTGTAGGGAGCGCCTCTGTCGAGCTGAGGTCCAGTGGACTAAATGAAAAGAGTGATTAATTTGTGGACAGACATTTTCAGTGTTGTAGTTTAACAGTGTAAATAGTAGAAATAAAAAGTTGTATTTAATCAATTTGGCTATCCTTTCAGAACCTTTTTTTTCCCACTCGTAACAATATGTACATATATTCAAATACTACAAAGAGAGAGAGAGAGAGAGAGAGAGTGAGTGAAAGTTGTTTGTAATAAGTAAACTCTAAAACTACTGCACCGATTAAAAACAAAATGATTGT